>NC_064452.1:5000-1205000 GCF_023343835.1 Lagopus muta | reverse complement strand
TGTGTTTTAAACATTGGAAAAGTAGTTGTATAAAACACAGAATTAATTACATGGTTTTAAGCACCTCTGTGATTTTTTGCTCCTGGAATCCTGCGAGATTCCACTCTTTTTGGAGGAAGCCTTTGTCATCTCAGCAGAAAACAGAGTAAATTTTCAAGGTGAATTTGTGTTCTTACTTAATTGGCATAGCATGCATGAGTGAAGAGACCAGCAATCAGAAGCAGCAGCAGCAGCAACAGCAGCAGCAGCAACAACAACAGCAACAACAGCAACAGCAGCAGCAGCAACAGCAACAACAGCAGCAGCAGCAGCAGCAGCAGCAGCATGTAACAAGTTGGCCTGGAAAGCAGGTAGAGACCTTGAGATTGTGGGAAGAGGCCGTCAAAGCAAGGAAGAAAGGTAAAATGGAACAAAACTTACTTGGTTTTATAAGATAATTGAGTTTATGGTTATATGGGGAGTTTAAGGAGTCAGAAAAGAGTGGTAGATAAAAATGTCATTCTCGGAAGCTAGAAGGTATAGCTGAAAATGAGCAGGAGGATATCATCACCAAAATTAAGCTCGTAAAGAATCTCTTTATTGCTTGCTTCCCCTTGGTCTCTGTGATTCAATGTGTGTGTGGCAGTCATCAATTATAAAGGGATGTTTGTATCTGCTCCAAGGCAAGAGTGTGTTTTTCCGCTTGCATGTGGTTTTGAGCTGTGTTTATGTATATTTACCAGTTGTTAACTTGTGTGCATATATATATTTATATGTATATATATACACACGTACAGCACCTCTGTCTTTGCATCATCAGCTTGCATCTGAATGCTTTCTGTGTTCCTTCCAGCCTTTCTCTCCTGACTTATGCAGTTCACTTTGTGATTGTATTGCATGAAGCTTTCTGAAACTTGTTGAACTTTACTCTTCCATCTCTTTTTTTTTTTTTAATTACAAAATTAACTTATATGTGAAAGTGCTTTTCATTATTGCTAGCAACCAGCTTACACGTGCCTGTCCTACTGTCACCAAAGTTGAATAGCTTCCTTTTGTTGGTCAGTGCGTCAGCTCTGTAGAGAATAGATTGCTTCAGCTTAGTGTCTTGTTTGGTGTACAATGGTTTAAAGCTTCCTGCTACCGCTAGCTCGTTCTTTTTGCATCAGTTTGCTTTCTCATGCCTGTCATTGACTCTTGTAGATTACATGTTTTAGAAGAAATTCTTAGTGACCACTAACTGCTTTTCACTGTCTGTTTTTAGTAATAAATGTTCTCAACTCACTTTTTTCCCCCTTTTTCTCCTAATTTCCTTTCAGTTTTCCCTCTT
Source organism: Lagopus muta (assembly GCF_023343835.1). Lineage (NCBI taxonomy): Eukaryota > Metazoa > Chordata > Aves > Galliformes > Phasianidae > Lagopus > Lagopus muta. The sequence continues at coordinate 1,203,694 of NC_064452.1, read as the reverse complement.
TTCTAGGTCATATTTGTGTATTAGGCTGCTAGCTCCTTTCTCCTTCGCTGTTATTTCAATTGAATTGAATCCTGTGATTTAAAGTTTAGAAACAGCTTGTTTGTGTTAAAATGTAGCAATAGCAGACATTAAATATGATGAGGCCACCAGGTGGATAAAGCAAAGGGGTGCTGGATGTAGAAAATCTGAGTAACCTTTTTCTGCTTGTTCCTGTTTCCTGTTCCCCCCTTTCTTATTGCCATTATGTGCGCTGTAACAGAATCTGCTTTGGGACGGACTGGTGGGTGAGGGAGGGGGGCGGGGAGAAATGCTGTGCAATGGATGATGGTCATTAATTAGCTGAACTGGGGAGGGGACGGGGGCGGGCTGTCGGCGTGTCACTGCGCGCGGAGGGCGAAGCTGGGCCAGCCGGTGCCATGCCTGTGTGCTGCTCTTCTCATGCCGGTTCTCCTGCGCTGGTGCCACCTGTCGTGTTGGCTTTACAATAGATGGGATCTTTTTAGTCTAGTACTATTTCATTTTCACAGCTATTTTTTTTACTCTTTCCCTTCCCTCCCACTCCTCCTAGATATGGACTTTGAAGAACCAACAGTAACCCTTGAATGGGGCTAATGTTGCTTTCAAAGTTAACTCTGTCTTGGTACATTTGTATTGCCCGAGTGGCAGCAGTGGACTCTTTGCTCCTGGCTTACCTCCTGACACGTGGGTGTAGACTGAGCTTGGTGTCCTGCCCTACAAATGTGGAATAAGACACGACTTAGACGTGCTGTAACCTTGACCTAGCATGTATTTTTGTCGGTTTCTCTAGCAGCCACCCCCTTCCTTCACCCACGGCCATCAGCCCGCTTCTGTTTTTGGAGCCTCCTCAGTGTGGGCAGCCGGCAGGTGGTGCTGATGCCCAGCGATCCCCGCGGCAGCCTGGCAGTGCCCAGCAGCGGGCACGGGCCCCTGGCTCTTCCTTGTCTGCCGCTTAATTCCTGCTTGCTGCAAAACCGAGTCACGCAGAGCTTGGCGCGGGGCGGTAGCTTTGTGTGAGAGGCGGTGGGGTCGGAGGCTGTCCGGACTGGGGAGCCTTGGAAGTCGCTCAGTAGGAGCGCCACGATCGGTGGAACAGCCTGGTAGAAATGATTAAGTGTGAAGTGAGCAGGTAAATATTGCAATGAGCTGTGCTTATCCGTCCCTAATAACGACTTTTTAAAACCTTCACAGAATGTCAGTTCACCTTTGAGAAGGCTATAGAGTACGTACCATTCGGTATGTACACTCTCTCCTCTATTTATAATGTTCCTCTCGGGAGGATTTTTTGATTGTACGATGCTGTTTTTATCAACATCGAAACCCTCTTTAAAGACCTCGTTTGATTTCCCGGGAAAGAATGCTGAATTCAAATGAACTGCATGAGTTTGTATTTCTCGTAGGCTATCGAATGTTAACAGATTTAACTTAATAATAATTCCTAACAGAAAATGATTCCAGAATTTGTACTCTTGTACTTGTTTGATTTTTGTTTTTGTTTTTGTTTTTAGATCTCGTCCATGGTTTTTTATGTGTTAAAAACTTTTTGTCTTTTTATGTCTCATTTTTAGAAGCTGCTAACTTGTGCCAAACCTCCACTGCTGCTACTACGCCTGTGACTCTTACTACTCCATTCAATATAACGTCCTCTGTGGCTTCTGGGACTATCACAAACCCAGTCACAGTGGCAGCTGCAATGAGCATGAGAAGTCCAGTAAATGTATCAAGTGCAGTTAATATATCCAGTCCGATGAACCTAGGGCATCCTGTAACTATAACCAGTCCATTGTCCATGACATCTCCATTAACGCTCACCACACCAGTCAATCTTCCCACCCCAGTAACAGCTCCAGTGAATATAGCACACCCGGTCACTATCACGTCTCCCATGAACCTCCCCACACCGATGACGTTGGCTGGTCCCTTAAACATAGCGATGAGACCAGTAGAGAGCATGCCTTTCCTGCCCCAGGCCTTGCCCACGTCTCCTCCCTGGTAAAGAATTTCTCAACAGTATTAAAAGGATTAAAATGGAATCCTTACCAGCAGTTCTTTTTTGGGGTTTGTTTGCTTGTTTTGTTTTGGTTTTGTTTGTTTTTTTTGTTTTCCTTCCCCGTCCCCCCCCTTTTTTTTAAGTTAATAATAAATCCAATCTAAGGCACCGCGGTGACGCACCATCAGAGAGCGTAGTAGCATCTTCCCCTGTTGATTTGGCTCGTGTGGTTCAATCTTGAGTTTCACTGGAGCACTTCGTTTAACGTGAGTTTTACCTTTTAGCTGACTGATGACGAATTAGAGCAGATTCGTATTTGCCAGAGGTTTTCTGTTGTTGTTGTTGTTGTTTTTTTTTTTAAGGAAGTCATTAAAAACCAGTTTTATGTTTTATCCCCCGAATAACTTAGAAAATTATTTTAATCTAAACACTAGCAAAGACCCCCTTTGTATCTTTAAGAGGGCAGATGGCTAAATGTAACTTGCCAGTCCTTAGGTCCGTTTTTTTGGGCTAGTGTAGAATCTTTGTCTGTGTTGATGGTTTTTTTTTGTTTTGTTTTGTTTTCGTTTTTTTTTTTTTTTTAATGAGTAAATGAATTACAATGTTGTCATTTATTAAAAAAAAAAATGCATTTTGGATGAAATATGCATTTTACCTTTGGGAATATGATAATTTCAGGCAGCATTCCCTATGGGAAAGGTGATACCAGCTCTGATATGCAAAGCATATGATAACTTATCATTCTAACTTCAACATATAATAGGGATTGTGACCTGATATTTGGAGATGTAAATATTACCCAACATATTACCCTAAGGGAATATAGCATTGTAGTCAACATTTTTTAAAAAAACAAACTGTTATTGTTTGGCAAGAGACAGCCAAGGCTGACAGAAGAGGAGTCGCAATGTATGTAAACATGGTCTCTGAGCAGTCAGACCCCTATGGGACTCTTACCTAGGAGCAAAAGGAGTGCTTTGAAACTTAAGAAACATTGCTTTAAGCTGGAAGATTCTGGAGGCGCTGGGTGTGATTTTTATGCCCTCTGCCTCCCAATCAGAACCTGCTGGTGTTACAGCAGGGGACAGACGTGTTAGTTGTTCACTAGAAGTTTTGTCTTATATTAAATTGTATACAGTTTTTATTCTAACCACTAACTAGGTAGGATGCCCCTCCAGGACAAGCAGAGAGCGTCTTTTAATTTCTCCCCTATTTCTTAATCAAGTGTTGTGCAAATCTGTTCAACTTTGTAAATATTTGCAAACATCATCATTTTTACGTTATTCTTCTATTGTGTTAACACATTTCTATCAATTTGTGGGAGTTCTGGGGTGACGGCCTGAACCGCCTTGCCCAGAACTGCTCTACAAATGGTCACACATGTTTAAGCTACATGTGCTTTTTATTTCTTAACCTGTTTATCTGTACATAACGTAGAAAGCAAAATCTAGGGAAACAGATATACTTTTTAGACTATCATGTCACATATTCACATTTTTAAAACTTTGTTTAAAAAAAAAAACAACAAAAAAAAAAGAACCCACCCTAAAACCAAGACTCTACATTTAAAAAAAAATAATAATGAGTTGAGATGTTTTTATTTTAATGAAGCTGAAAGCTATGGAGATTAGCGTGTGCGCATTTTCACTGAGTGCTAGCAGGACTGACTAGTCACAATGGACTGCTTCCGTTCCTACCCTGCCGTGTCAGTACAAGCAGTGATTGCCAGACTTCTGGGTCAGGTGACAGGTATCTGTATCATTACGTGAAACTGTTCTAGGGGCTTGGACTACATAGTAAACAAAAACAACAAAAAAAAAATAGAGCTTAGTGTAAAATAATTTTATAAATGATCTTTTGTACTTTAGGACATCAAATTGTACAACTTTTGTATATATAAAAGCTTAGGAACTTTCTGTTTAGCAGAAAGGAAACACATTCCTACACTTTTAATGTATATGTTTGTTATAATGTCCATGTAAACATATGCCCTATGTTTGTGCCTTTTAATTAGTTTGTCTCAATAAACAAAAATGTAGAGAAGAATATGTAGCTATGACTTTGTTACCACTGTTCTTACTCCAGATGTATAGACGTCTTCGTTTTTGCACTGTGTAGAGCGTTGCGTGCAGACAGCTGCATGACTTGGGCTGATACGGCCAACATGAGGCATGTGAGTTGAATGCACCCCAGCAAAAAACCTTCCTCCCGTAGCGTAGAGCAGCCCGTGCTGACGGGCGTTGCATGTTGGGTTGTGTAGTGTCCAAGCCATCTCTGTTACCCACCTCAGTGATACCAACTTGCACCAGTTTTACGTAGTAGGTATGGCATTCTGGATCTGGGTAAACTGCAGAGATGACCCTTAGATGAAGTTTGGGTGTCCCTGAGCTTGAAAAACAAAAGCATTAAAAGCCAATGTGAAAATGTGTACGAGAAGTGGTTATCTATGAATTACTTACAATAAACAGGTGTGAGACTTAATTGTATGTTGTCAATTACTGTAGTATTGACAGGGGATCCATCGTCCTGCCAGCGTGCCCTGCTGGTGTTATTTTTATCCCGGCAGAGTAGCAGTAGAATAAACACATTAAACACTGGCACGGAAATTTTTCAATGTACCAGAGACTTCCCTGACCACTCACCGTGGTGCTCTTAGCACTGGATAGGAAAAGGGCTGCTTCCTTTCTATTTTATGTTGGTTCTGCTCAAATGTACCTGGTTTATGTCCACAAAGCTGCATTAGCTAATTGTCAACCTGTTTCATTTGTACTTGGGTAAACATTTGCTTTGTACTGTGCATAAATGGTTCCGAGGTGTGCTCCTCAGCTGTCTCAACGCAGACATTAATTTCACTTGTAATGCCATCATACGAAATACGTTAAGCTGTTTTCTGACAACCCGAGGCTGCCTGGTCAAGTAGTTTGTGCCCCGTGCACGCTGCCTTGTGAGAATGGTTCGTCCACAGCGCTGACAGCAGCGAGGCCGGCTGCAGGTTGGAGGCACGCGTGGCCACAGCAGCGCCAGCGATTGGTGTGGCAACTCGTGTCCCCTCAGCCATGGGAAATGGGGGCTCTCGGCAAACCGTAGATGCGAAGAACAGATGCTCCCGTTACACCGAGTGTTTCTGTGCAGCCGATGTGCTTAGCCTAGTTTATTTCACGGAAACTTTTAAGCTGGATCTTGTCCAACGCCCAGGGAAGCAGATCGCTTCTGTAGGTTTGAGTTGGTTTTCACATCAAGTCCATTCGGTCTCCAGTTGCAAGTGGTTCAAAAGGGTTCTGATTTTTTTTTTCTCCTGATGTTTTTATAAGCATTCGGCGTTAGGGGGACGGCTTAGCACTGACCGGTAGTTTTACAAAGCTGAATTTTGCTTTGGAAGGATTTGTGCTGCGAAGGGCAGAGCAGTCAGCTCAGTGACACGAAAACTCACCTCTGTGCACGGAGAGCTGCGGGATGCTTTGGTGCTGGCTGGATGCTTCCGGGGAGGCGGGCCAGCAGGAAGTAAGTACTGCAGCACAGCTGCCAAAGCTGCCGTCAGGCTGTGCCAGTGGCCTTCCCGAGGCCATCCCTTCTTTGCTTGGGGTGCCCACAGCCATCTGGGGATGTTTGGGCTGAGGAGAGATGAGGGGTGGGCCTTCTGCGTCCTGCCACTGGGGAGTTATACCTGAGTGATGTAAATTGGTGAGGTTTTTTCTTCAAAGGTAGATCACAGGCAAGAGAGAAAAATGCATGTGTTATTCTCTTAGCGCAATTAAATTGTGTTTCCCATTGCGTTTTTCCCCTCACAACAAGGGCCAGAAGAAGGGTCTCAGTCAGAAGGAGGTGTCTGTGTTTAAAGAAAAATCACCAAAGAGCAATAAGCTGTTTTAGCTGAAACAATCCATGTTACATAAAGGGGCAGGGCCTCCTGGGGATCAGCGCGTGGCATTAACGGTGCCGATAAGCCTTTGTATTTCTGTTCGCTCTTGGCTTTTATTTTAGAAATGGTCACCAAGACGTATTTTGAAAACTGAAGACAGTCAGAGCTGTTAGATTCCCGCCAAGAAGGAAAATTGGCATTTAAAGAACAGCCAGGCCTCTGAAAGCATCGCGTATTCTGTTTGTTTTTAACCCTGCCGCCCAGGATCCCCACATGGGAGCTGAGTGCTTGAGGGGCGGACCACAGTTGTTCAGTGCAGAGTCCTCCTGCAAACTGCCTTGCTTCCTCGGTGCCTTAGACTGCCCATCTCACAATCAGATTTAACAGTATTTCAGAAGGCAGCTATTAAAAGCACTTCATGTTTGTGAACGTCTTTCAGACCTGTTTCTTTCCTCGTGCTTATGTGGACCTTCTAAGCAGTGCTGCTTAGGAGAAACAGTAAGTGTAAAAATGAATCATCTCCTCGCATTATTGGCAGGCCGTGGAAAACTTAAACTAAGTCCCTTTCTACCCGGTATTTAATGCATCATGTTTATACTTGCTGCTTATCCTTGATCTCTCACTCACAGCTTCCAGAACAGCAACTGAAGGGTGACACAGGAACTACGTGCTAACTTTTATGTCAAAAATAGCTTTCACCTTTAAATGCGCGAGGCTCAGGGACTGTTTTCTAATTAGAAAAAGAATGCCTGAGCTTCTACTGTGAATCCATTTTACGGCTGTGTTAAAACTTGACTGTCAACTCCTGGTTAAAATTTAGTGCTGAGGTCTTGACCTAGAAACAAACCTTTTTTGGTATTGGTTTGGAAAAAGTATTTCAGTGCTAAGAAAAACTCAGCCGTGCCGTCCAGCCAGCTCCGCCATCACGGCTGGCTGAGTGCTCTTGGTGGATTGTTTCTGCTTGCTTCTCTCTTAAGCCCAAGTCAGGCTGCTGGGAAAGATGGGCTCATGTTCTTCAAAATAATAACAAGGTGGGTTTTTTTTTTTCTGGTTCTTCAGGTTTATGGGCTAATTTGAATCATGCCAAGAAGCCCGGGGTTTTCCTTTACAGATGCTTCTTCATGTGTAAAACATTTCAGCGTGGGCATCTGATATTAGCTCACATCAGAGAGCACAGACCTCTGCTGTCCTGACCTCCAAAATTAATCCAACCAGTAAAAATGACACAGGGGACTTTCAGAACATATGGAACGTTTTGGTTTTCAGAAAAGGCAGAGATACTGCACTCATCTTCTCACAAAGTTGTTATTGCCAACTGTCAAAGAAAAACTTGTGTTCTGTGTTTTCCATGGCAGTTTTGTTTTGTTTTGTTTTTTTCACCCCCAGGGAATTACCAATTTAGTTGGAACTGGCTGAATTAAACTCTATTTTATTTCTTAATAGTTGTGCATATCTTTTCCCATTTCTTCTTCCTTGCTAGTGTCATTTGCAGCAAGGATCCGTATCAAAGGACAGCAAAGAAATTTGATCGCCTGTTTCCTCTGAAGCAAGGCTGGATTCGAAAAAGATATTTCAGTCACAAAGCTCGCTGCAAGGCACTGAGGATGCACCGATCTGTATTTAACTTTGGGGAGGCAAATGTTGTGGCATATGTACTTGTACTCACTGAAAGCCAAAGATTTGCCTCTAATGTTTTTGCTCTCACTGCTGTGTTCACTGTCAAAGCCTTGCAGATTTTTACACAGGCAAAGGATTGCTGAGCTGCCAGACGCGGATAAAATGACTGAGTGAGGGAAAACCTCTGCACAGAGGGCTGAGCTACAAGATCCTTGGACCATCCCAAACGCACGTTAGGGTCCAGCACCCCAGCCGTGCTCCCTGCCGCTCTGGCTGACCCCGACCCTGGCGGGTGCCCTGGGAGCCACAGCTTTCCTCCCTCTGGGAAACGCCAGCACGTCGGGAAGGGTTCGGAGAGCTGCGAGGTGCTCAGCCGCTGCCTTCGCGGTCTCACCCTGGTCTCTACAAAACGGAAAGCGTTTGCCCCATGTAAATTCACTCCTGTAATTTGTAAGAGGAGATCGCTTCCTGTCCTAAGCTGTTATGTGGTATGGCTGCAAGCTGTCAGATGCTGTAGCAATGGATCTCGGAGGCGGCTGCTTTCTGTTTGTGGTTGAAGTGATGCTTTGTTATAATCTGTATCTCATGTGCAGCCCTCGGGGCAGGAGCGTCGTCTCGTCTTCGTGGGGGCACTGCGGCCTGGAAACCGGGATCCGTGCCGCCCTGCGGATACAGAACGGCCCGAGAGCACCGGCGGGGGCCGGTAGCCCGCACGCAGACGGTGCCGCTCCCGCAGCCGAACCGCCGGACGCGGCAGGGCCCGCACCGAGGCCGGGCCCGCACCGAGGCCGGGTCCGCACCGAGGCCTGCGCGGATCGGGCGGCGCCGCGCCCTCGACGCCCCGGGCGGGCAGAAGGGGCCGCGGGGTTCTGCGCCGGGGGGGGCGGTGCCGCGCGCCGGGGTCGGAGGGGTCCCGGGAGCCACGGCTGCCTTTCGGCCGGGCCGCCGCTAGGCCCCGCGCCCCCCCCCCCCCACGAGCCGCCCCGGCCCCGCCGCGCCGCCCCCAGCTGCCGGGCACGGCGAACGCCCCCGCCCCGCCCGCCCGCCAGCCACGTCCGTCTCCCGTCCCGGCTTCTTTCCATGGTTCCCGGCGTGGTCCGCGCCTGCCGCCGCCCCCGCAGCGCCGGTAAGGGGGGCGGGCCGGGCCGGGCTGGGCTCGGCTCTTTGTGCTCCGCGGTCGGGCCGAGCGGGGCGGGCGGTGCTTCCCGGCCTGTGCGGGCCGTGGCGCGGAGCCTCGGCGGAGCCGGGCGGGAGCGGGAAGGTCCGCGGCCCCGAGGAGGGCCAGTCCGCCCGCCGCCAGCTGCCCCCCAGCTCCGCCGAGCCCGCGGGAGGCGAGGGACGGGGCCGCCGGTTCGGCGTCCGCGGGGCCCGGGCGCGGCTTCTCGGGGGCGGCCGGCCGGAGCCGGGCCGCGGGGAGCGGAGCGGCGGGAACGGCCCAGCGCGGGCTGAAGCCGCGGGGGGCTCCGGCGGCGGCGGCCCGGCCCCGGGGAGAGCCTCCTTCCGGCGGCCCGCACCGCGGCCGGGCCCCGACCGCTCGCTGCCCGGAGCGGCCGTCCCGTTGCCGGGCTGCGCCCCTCGGGCATCTCGGCCGTCCCGCATCGGGAGAGCCCTGCGAGGAGCGGCACGGCGGGCCCTGCCCGGAGCGGCCGGGCGGCCTGCGGTGCTGCCCCGGCGTGGGGTGCCTGCCCTGGGGCCGCGCTGCGGTGCTTTCCCGCGGGCTCTGGTGGCCCCGTGCGCGGACGCCGTCCCGTGCCCCTGCTCCCCGTTAAACCCCGGACGTCGCTGTTGGGGATGGATCGAAGAGCTTAACGCGGGAGGTGTGTCAGGCCCTGCGAGCACCGATGTGCCGGTGGTCTTGGAGCTGTTTGTGGCCCTCGGGCTGAGTGCTGAGCTGCCCCTCCGGGCAGGGATGGAGGTTTCTGGGGCTCCGTGTGCCCCCGGGGCTCCCCGTGAAGTTACCGTGTGTGCGAACAGCAATAGAAAAGAGCCAGAGCTCCCTCGCCCCTGGAAATCACCACTTCAAAGCAGCACTGGAGAGTTGTCAGCCTCCTCAGGCAGTTTGGAAGATTCCTTTTTATTATTTTTAAAAAGCAGCAGTCGCACCTCCTCCTCGCACCTCCTCCCGCTGCTGCCACTGAAAATAAACGTGGGGGTGACAATGTCTGTGAGGAAACCCAGTTATCCTGGACTGACCCCCGGTTTGGGGATGCCTGGTGGGGGTTCCCAGGGGCACATGGCACCCAGAGAAGCCTTTTGCTCCTTGCCTCCTCCATCACACTCATCTTGAACAGCTCCTCACCCAGACACCAGCACCCAGCGGGATCTGTGGTGTCACAGTGTGGGGTTTTCCTTTGCAGGGCTCCAGGCCGTGTGCGTGGGCACCGTGGGGCTGGTGGGGGTGTGCAGTGATGTGTGGCGTCCCCCAATGATAGCGAACTCTTATCAGCCTGCACCAAAGCATGTTGTGCAAGTAAAGATAACAGGGATGCTGTGTGTGGCAGACAGCCCTGTTTGGACAGGAAAGGCTGGGAGGAGAGCTGGAAGGTGGCTTGTACTCAGTTTGTTGCCATGAGGACGAAGTCTCAGGGTAGGAGATGTGTGCTGCTGTCTTCCGCTTTGGGTTGTGTGCGCTATTGATATCAATGGGTGCTTGTGGGCATGAGCGGCAATGCTGCGACTCAGGCGGCTTTTGGTGGCTGTTTGTCCTGGTTTGCCTGTTACTTGGAGCTCAGAGCCTTCCTATTCCATCATCTCAGGTATCTGCAAGTTAGGTTTAAGTCAGATTTTGGTGCATGTGATCTGGCTGTGACAGGGATGTGGCAGCTTTTGTTGGTGCCCATGGCACGAGGGGTAAAAGCTTGTGAGAACAGAGGGATCAAATGGCAGTGGTCATGGGGAACTTAAAAAAGGCATTACCAAACTGCTCCAAATGATTCCTTGCCCCTGGATTTTCTGCTGAAGGACTGTCAAGCACAGCACGCCGTGGGGCTGCTCCTGCCTTTTTCCTCTGGCTGCTCCTTGGGAGCAGGAGTGGGGCTGCTGTGCTGTGCTGAGCTGTGCTGAGCTGTGCCTTGTTCAGCCCTGTGGATCTGCGACACTGCAACTCTCAAGTACTACAGAGCAAATCCCCCTTGCCACTACCTCACCTACTGTGGGTGCTTTGCTGGTGTGGACCCTGAGTGGCTGCTGGTGTGAAGACGGCTGCTGCTGGGCTGAGTTCCACGTACAGTCAGGACAGAAGGTCAACCGACAATTTATTTATTCAGCCATTCATTTGGTGTGGTGTAACTTGAGAAACTTGGGATCTGGTCAGTTGAGACACTTTGTTTAAATTTCAAACTGCTTTTTTTTTTTAAAGCTTCTTTTGAACATCCGTGCTGTTAGCTGTTCCTGACGCACGTATTAACCACCAAAATGCACTGACTTTTCAACTGGAAAATGTTAAAACAAGGCTTTTGATTAACTTCTCATTTTGGGAATGGACTAAGAGGTGCCAGGAGGCCCTGCAGAGCCTTTCCTTGAAACCATCAACCTTTAAAAAAACCCAGAAACTAACGACCCAAGCAGCTGTGGTCAGTGCCAAAGCCATTGCTGTCCTCCAAGCACTGCCCACTCCAGGGCTCTGTGGTCTGGCTCTGGCAGTGCCGGGGAGACGTGGTGGTGCCCCCTCCCCGGTGCCTTTGATGCTGGTGAGTGGCAGGTCCATTGTGGCCCCTTTGTGCCCTCCTCAGTTCTCCTAGCCTGCACAAAACCTGCCATGGAAACCAAACCCGGCCGCTGTCCCAGGAAACCCGGAGGTGCAATTAGGAAATGCAAATATGAATGCAAATTCCTTCCCTGCCTTCACCCCGGGGCCACCAGCCAGTGTCCCTGCCTGTGGGCACCAGGAGGAGGATGGGGCACAGGTCTGGGGGTAGTGCTGGTGGCCGTGGGGCACCTCGGGCTTTTCTCCCCTTTCCTCAAGGCTTCCCCAGCATCTTGGGGGAAGAATGGGGCATTTCAGCAGCTGGGAGCAGTGACTCATAGGTGACAATGTGATATTGATTTTTTTTTTTCTTTCCATCCTCTCTTGGTTGCCCAGCGACAAACAAACAAACAAGTGTCTTAAAATCCAAGCCAGCAGGAAGGGTGAAGCCCTGGTGGCTTCCCAGTGCCGTGCTGCCATGTCCGTGCTGCAGGCAGGATGCATGGGCAGGGTGCTGCGCGGAGCTGCTGCTCCCACCTAGGCTGCTCCATAGCCTGTCATGCTGCTGGGCTGGGAGCTGCTGGGGCACCGTGGAGGTTTTGGCATCTGTGGGACTGACCCTGGGAGCTGCCCTCGTTGGCATTGGTGACAGTCCCACAGTGTGTTCGGCTGCGAATGGCACTGCTCTCCTGTCTGGCTCCAGACAGGGTGGATTTTGTCGACATCTGGAGGTATTTTACACAAATGGAGCTGCTTCCTTTGCCCTGAAGGAGTTCACCCAGCACTTTGTCCCATGGGTGCCTGACTGCACTCCCATGTCTCTCCGACACCCTGTGCTTCCTCCCAGCCCTGTTCCATTGAATTGCTGGAAAATGAGCTCCAGATCCTGGAGGTGGCATTCCTTCCTTCTCCTGACATCTCGTCCATCCCTCCCCTCGCCTACATTCTTGGGGCAGTAGTAGGGTAGTGAGGGAAAAAGAGTGGATTGTCTACAGAAAATGGAGCAGGGCACACCTGCGGCTCACTTTCTGTGATGTTCCAACCCTGACCTGATCTTAGTGTTTGACTCAGCTACAGAGCCCTTTCTAACAGTGTTTTTTCTCTCCCTCTCTGTTTCCAGGCGGCAGTGGAGCTCTGGCACGAGGACAGCGTGTGCAGGAGGTCCGGAGCTCAGCGGGAGTGCTGCAAGGTACCGGAGTGGGGTCTTGCTGGAGGGGCTGGGACATGGGGACATCCCATGGGGACAAGTCCAGGCTCCCTGTGCTTGGGAAGGAATGAGAATGGTGTTGGAGAGGGGATGTGGAGCTGTGGGGTGCTGTGAGGGCTTACAGCTCTGCTGGGGGCAGACAGACGGACGGCACAGCTGCAGCGCCACGCTAATCCTCTTGTGCTGATGGAGTGTTCTAGCTTGTCCTAAACCACTGCTTATAAAATCCTCGCTACTTTTAGCTTCGCTGGCTGATAACTGCAGCTGTCAGATGAGCCCAAAGCAACTGGGACAGCGCAGTGACGGAGCTATGCGTGAATTAATTATGCAAACTTAAAAATAACAAAGTAGAAGTGAGACTGGGCTTGGAAGAGGAGCGCGCCCTAGTTTGGTGGCTTGGCAGAGCGTGCTGCTGGAGCACACGGCCCGTGTGCCACTGGCAGCTGGATCTGAGCAACCCTCAGGGCGCTGTCCTGGCTTCTGGATCCGTATCATTCCTGTGTCAAATCCAGTGTACTGCAGTGGGGCAGAAGCAGTGCAGTGAACATGATCTTGTGGCTTTCAAGGGCTTTTATCTCCCTCTCCTGCAGACACAGTGTGCTGGAGGGTCCTTGGGAAACCTTCCTGGTGTTCTTGCAGGGGAGGGCAGCCATGTCAGTAATTTGCCGTCGGTCCCAGGTGAGGCGTAGTATTCCAGGCAGGTTCTCCTCTGTTGAGCAGTGTCACCCGGCACAAGGGAAGACAGAACAGCACGGTTATGCTGTGACACCGTGTCCCAGCACAACAAGGGCACAGCAGTGCCCAGATTGTCAGCTCGGTGCTTTTGCAGGGCTTCCACTGGTCGTATGGCTTAGTGACTCATAAACCCAGGAGCTCCTGCTTGCTGCTTAATTAATCCTTTCTGCCTGCAGTGCTCTGCTCTGGGACAGGGCTCTGAGCTGCCCTCAAGCTGCAGCAGTGGGTTTCATCCGCCCTATGTCTGCCCTCTTCGGTGGCCGTGATCTCGGTGACCTGACCGAGGTGGCTGCGAGCAGCCTGCGTAATGACCGCTTCTAAATCTTTTTACCAGATCCTAATGGACAAGGGCCTGTCCTGGTAAATAATTTACCGTGCCCATGAGTGAGAGTTTCACTCCACTCATTTTGTTTCCATAGAAACTTCTGCGCTCCTTCTGCTCCACGCAGCCTTCGGCGAATCAATACCCATTTTTGTTCCTTTGCGCATTGAGTGATGGCCCTTAGATCTCGGGGACCGGAGGCCCTGCGGCACCGCGGTGTCTTGGAGCTGGCACCGGTCAGGCCCTGAGTGCCTGCCTGCCCCAAACCGTTGTTTTTCTTCCCGCTGAGCTCCTGTGCGAGCCTGGAAGCAGTGAGGTGCAGACTGACAAAACCTGCTCCCAAACTGCCACAGCTGAGCACCTTTGTCTCTGCAAGAATTTATCTTTCCTTTGCTCTCTGCAGTTGTCCCCACTGCTTTTGTGCAAGGGTTTGTGCTGAGCCAGGAGCACAAAGGGAGGGATAAGTGGCTGAGGACGGGGCTGTGCGCCATATGGCGTGAGGGCTCTGCAGGATGGGACTGCCTGCAGTGCAGTGTTGGCACCAGCAGTGTGTCCATGAGCAGCCCCAGAGCGCTGCAGGGCTGGCTGGCACCTTGTGCTGCTTGCAGATGGGTAAACTGAGGCAAGTGGAGGGCTGGAAAGGGGCTCTGAGCTTGAGCTTGGCTCTGGCACCTCTGCATGCGTGTGATCCAGGGGGATGCCGGCACTGGTTACAGTGCTCGGACAGCACAGGAGCAGCTGAGGTCACCAATGCTTGTGCAGCAAAGCAAACTAGCAATGCAGCTTAGAGCAGCGCTGACCCAGGGCATGTCCCTGCATGGCCGCCCGCCCGCCTGCTGCCACCTTTAAGCCCGGCCCCAGCACACGCCGATCTCCCAGCTGGGACCAATGCATTTTGATGTCAGCAGTGAAAGCTGGAGGAGGAAAGGTCACAGCAGCTCAGCGAACCCCACAGGAAAACCTTCTATCTGCCCCTCTGCTTTCGGCAGCCTCTTGCTTCTAATTTATGACACGTTGACACCAGACAGATTTGAACAGAGATGTGTTTAACCCATACGGAGGGATACAGGGTTACTTTCATTGCTCACACTTGCTTGACCTATTTTTCTTTAATCCCTTCCTGGAAACCTGATTTCATGTTCGAATTCCCTCAACTATTTTAGGAATGTCGTCCTACCAAGATCAAATTACCTCCAATGAATCCGGTGCAAGGCAGCCTCACCAGGCAGGCAGGTTTTTGATTAAGATCTGGCACTAGCTCATTAATACAAGCCTCATTTGGAAGGGTGGGGGCTGTAATTGTAGCATGGCAAATGCACACAAAATCTGGGATTAGCCACAGGGAAACCCCGATCTGGGACTCTGGCACCTCAAGGAGGGCACCGGAGCTGCTGGACGAGTGCCCATGTCCAAACCCACCTGTGTCCTCAGCAAGGTTGTCACAGTGTGTCCGTGCCACAGGCAGACCCTCAAATGCAGCTCATATTCCTGCCTGTTTCTGTGTGAAAGGATCAGAGCGCAGGCACAGACCTGGAGGTGAGTGTGTGGCTGCTGGAGAGAACAGAAAGGTGACGGAGGAGATTTTGGAGACTTAAGGCAGACACATCCTGCACGTCCCCGGGGTGTGCTCTGAATTTCAATGTGCTGGTACACACTAATTTTTGTTCCTAATCATTTCCTTTTCATCCTGGTTTTAATCCTATTACAGTGGTGCTGGGCAGACACCTCCACCACCAAGCAGTCCCTGAGCTCTGAGATCTGTTGCAGCATAGTCCCTTTGAGGGGCCTGGCTGAAGACAGAGCCCTGGGGCTGAAGCAGTGATTTTTGGCTTAATGCCTCCACTTTGAGTCTTACTCTGAGAGTTTTCCCTCCCAAGCTCTGAGTGGGGACAGCCTACGAACACAGCATGGCAATAGCAGGAGAAAAGGGGCTGTTCCTGTTCAGCTGCCTTTAAACAACCCCATCTGTTGTCTGAGCCACAGCAGACATTGGGAAAGAACATTCCTCTTCCATTGGTGCCAAGGCTTTTCCCTGAGCTGTGAGGGCTGGGAGCAGTCGGTCCCGCTGCTGTTACAGCTGTTGGCTCCTTCACCAGGACTGCTTTCAGCAGAGCTGAACAACTGCTGTTCCCAGCATGGAGCTGTGAGTGCCCGGCCCCTGGGATCACCCGGCTGTGCCAGCCCTGTGCCTGGAGCAGCGTGGCTGTGGGTGCTGTGGGCACTCTGTGGGCACGGCCGTCTGCGTGCTGCGCCTGCAGCCTACAGAGGTGAGCCTGCAGATAGCAGCCCACGCCACAGGTCGGTTCTGCAAGGTTTTGGGCTCTGCCCTCTCCTCAGGTCACGGTTGACTGCCAGCTTTCTTCCTTCCTTTTTGGGCAATCCAAAGGATTTTGCTTTTCTTGGCACCCTCCCAGCCCTTCGCTGGCATCGAGGCAGCAACCAGCAGTGGGGATTCTGCTTCCCACTCTGAGCACAGGGACAGAGGAGGATCCTGGGCATGGAACTTCTCAGTTAAGTCGTGCTAATAGGTGACCAGCTTTTCTCCAGATTTTAACTTGTGATGATGTAGTGCTTTTCATTTCTCCACATCATCAGCAGGATGTCTTCACGGTGCAGTCCCTCGGTGTTGCTCAGAGCCAGACGTGCAGCAGAGCCTTTTTGGTGTTCAAATGTCACCATCCCTCATTTTTTTTCATCTTAGGACCAGAAGCTTTCAATTATTCTGCAGGCAGCTGCTCCCAGTCACGCTATCTGGCGTGGGTTCAATGTAACCGAGTTGCCCAGAGCCTCATAACTGCTCCCAGCATGCCAGAGCAAAGCCTGACCGACAGGGCTGGGATGAGGTGCTTCCTGGTGATCCCCAGGGCTGGGCTCCCACGTGCAGCACGGCCCTGTGCAGAGTGTGGGGCACCGGGTGACCTTCAGAGGCGGCCGCTCTGCTTAATGGGTTTCAATCTGATTATGCAGTGTGTTACTAAGAAATGTGCTTGGTTTGTTCTTCTCAATTAAATACAAATGTAGGGACAGTTATCTTGAACTCTCTGCCTGCTACTTGGGAAAAAGCCTTTGAAAATGATATTGCGGATCAAAAGTGTTCCTGGGGTAATTCTTTTTAAACGGCGGAGTTAATCCAGAACTGAATTTGTCCCTGCATTTCCAAATGAGAGGCAGTAGCTGTATATAATCTGTTTATGGTTTTAAAGCGAATGTTAATCTTGGATTTGGTGGCTTTTCCCAAGGGTCGATTTGCTGTGCTGCAAAATGCTTTAGCCCCCTGCACTGAGATGACTCCACCTTTTATTTTAAAGAGGGATTTCACCGTGTTTATAAACAAACGTCAAACCTGGGAATGTTCAATCTGTGGGGCCCTCTGCAGTGCAAGTGGTGCTATTTTTCTCCCCTTGCAGTGTTTGGTTTGTGCGGCGCCTGGCACAGTGACCCGAGCTCCTGGATGCCCTCCTGGGGGACGTGCCGTGCAAATGGGGGTGCAGTTGAATAGTTTGAGTTGAATTCAATTTCCCCCTCTGAGATCTTGCTGTGCCCTGGGTGCTTTCTCCACACCGACAGTGCCCTCGTGCAGCCCCTGCCTGCAGCTTCCTGGCCATGCGCTGGGGCTGAGCAAGTAGGGCAGAACCACAAAAGGACAAGACTGTAAATCCCACTCCTCACTCCCACAAAGCAAAAAATACCACAAGGAGGGTTTCTGAGGTGGGCTTCATACGAAGGTGGCTGCCAAAAATGTGCCTCGTGCTTCAGTCCAGCTGCTGGTCCTGGCTCTGGGGAGCTCAAAGCTGCCTCCACTCTTGGGGCCCCGCGTCTCACCAGAGGTAACTTTGTGACATCTCTCTGTGCCCGCAGGTGCTGGGATGCTGCAGCGTGCCGGGGGCTGACGCGTGGAGCTCTGGCTGTGGGGAGCAGTGCCCCCGCCGCCCACCCATGCTCCCGGCCGGCAGCCGGGGCCTTGCCCCGTGACGAGGTGCCCCCCTTACCAGGACTGCCGCCATGACGAGCCTCTTTCGGCGCAGCAGCAGCAATGGCGGCTCACGCGGCGGCTCCTCGGCGCAGGAGCTCAACAACAGCCGCCCTGCCAGGCAGGTGCGCCGGCTGGAGTTCAACCAGGCCATGGAGGACTTCAAGACCATGTTCCCCAATATGGACTACGACATCATCGAGTGCGTTTTGAGGGCCAACAACGGTGCCGTGGATGCCACCATCGACCAGCTCCTCCAGATGAACCTGGATGGCAGCGGCTGTGAGGACAGCTCGGACTCGGAGGACAGCATTCCCCCTGAGGTACTGCTGTGTCTGGCCTGGGCTCATTCTGTCTCATTTTTGCTCCCTGCATGACTGGGTGTAAGGGAAGGACAGTGCAGCCAGTGTCTTTGCAGGCCTGCAGCTGCACTTTGTGGCTGATGTGGGTGCCTCTTGACAACCATTTGAATGCTGACTTGGCCACTTTGTAGCATGCAGCCTGGCAGTTGGCCTCTGTCAGTGCTTGAGGCTTCAGTCAAACCGCTCTCTTCCCTCCTTTCTTCCCCAAAACCAATAGAAGGTCTTTGGCTCCTGCCTCACTGTGCCAAAATGCAGTGCCTCTTCCCTACAGAACAGTGCCCCAAATCTGCCCAGTGCATGTTGGCCCCATCCTGCCTGCAGCACTGCTCAGCTCAGCTCACCCTCACCCTCTCCTCCTCTCTCCCCAGATCCTTGAGCGCACCCTGGAGCCAGACAGCTCTGATGAGGAGCCTCCCCCAGTATACTCCCCTCCAGCCTATGAGAGCCAGGTGCTGAGCTGTCCACATGCACCTCCCACTCCCCCACCCAGGTGAGTCTGCTGCGTGTGCATTAGTATGAAGTCAAGGGAGATGAAGGAAGCTCGCAGCTGGATAAAAAATGGCCCTAAAATATGAACAGCTGAGGTGGCAAGAGGGCTGCCCATGAAGCAAGTAGAATGGCAAAAATCAGCTTCTGGATGCAGGAGTGCTTGCTGCCTCTGGAGAACACCAGGTGCTGTGTGGCTGGGGCCTGACACCTCTTATCTCTTGGCACCAGGAGCCCTCGTGCCTGTGGCAGGGAAGGGCTGTGGGTTTGTAGGATAGCTAGGCACAGTGAGATTTTCCAGCCCCTGGACAATACCTGGGGAGCTGGGCAGGTGGCTGCTGACACGGGTCCCTGTCAGCAGCGTTTGAGTTCCCTCTGGCTGAAGTCTCTGGCTGTGCTCACGGCAGGACGGATGTGCCGGGGCCTGGCCGCTACAGGAACTGGAACCCACCGCTGCTGGGCAACCTGCCTGAGGACTTCCTGCGCATCCTACCCCAGCAAGCTGCCTGCACACAGGTGAGCACCAACCCTGAGCCCCTGTGGCACGACCAAGAGTCGTGGGTTACTTCTGATCACTTTGAAAATCAGCTCTGTTGCTCTGCTGGGAAACACTAGGACCAGCCAGTGCTCTTGGGCAGAGCATTGAGGCCTTATGCTCAGTGGATACTATGTATGTAAGGTACAAAATCCTCATGTACACAAGGAGAGTACTCATACTCTCCTTGGCAGTTTTGGGGCTGGTACCACAACACCCTGTGGGCTCAGCTCAGCTTTGGCTGCTCCGCATCCCCTGGGCATCCCATGGCCACTTTGCACCACTGCAATAGGGTTGGTGCCCTCCTAGTTTGTCAGTGGCCTGGGGAGGTCTGCAGATGCATCATCTTTTCCCAGCCTTTTTTTGTGCTGAAGGCAGTCTGCTATGTTGCCATATATACTTGCCTGAAAGTTGAGCTTCTCAGGCTATAATACCTTTCTGGGAATAGAAACATAGCATTTCACTGGGGCTCAGGGGAGAGAGAAGCAGCTGCCCTTCTCTTCTCTGGTAATTGTGTGCTTTTGCTTTTTATGGCACTTTGAGAGCAGCAGTAGGTGTTGTAGATAGATACTGTAGGCAAGGGAGAGATTGATCCTGTGCAGTGTGGCTCTGCTCTTCCACATGTATGGATGCAGTGGGAGCTGGGGAGGGTGAGAGAGAGCGTGAGCACTGGTGCACTGCTAGTAGGAAATTGCAGTCTTTTCCTTTTAGTTGGGCAAAATTAAAGCAGTGATGCTGGCTGCAGGACCTTTCTCCTTCACTTTCATGTCTTGCTTCAACTCTATGCTGATCTGAAAAAGAGCTGATTCCCACATCAGGGGCTCTGCTCCCACGCAGAGGTGTCCCCCTGGCTCTGCCTGGTGTTGGTGTCCAGCAGCTTTGTGCTGTGGCCATGGACCAATCTTTCTGCCCGTGTTTCCTCTTGCACAGGGCTCCTCTGGATGCCAGCAGCCTGTGCCACGGGGCCAGGGCTCCCTGGAGCAGGAGAGGAGGTGGAAGCAGTACCTGGAGGACGAGCGGATTGCGCTCTTCCTGCAGAACGAGGAGTTCATGAAGGAGCTGCAAAGGAACCGGGACTTCCTCCTTGCCCTGGAGAGAGGTGAGAAGCACCTTTAGGAACCTCTGTCTGCTTTTCAGGCGTGTGCCCCACTCTGGGACGCTGCTCCTGCTGCGGTGTGTCAACCTCATCCCCATCCGCTGCAGCTGGAAAACCACCACGTTTTGGCGGGCGCTCACTTCCTCCGCTGTGGGCTCCCACAGAGTGCCTGCGGTCGCTGTGTTGCAGCAGTGGTGGTGCTTGGGGGAGGCTGCCTGCTTGCTCCCACCGCTCCCAGCCGTGGTGTGGAGATGTTTGACATCCTTGGGGTGTGGCAGATCTTGTCCGTTTGCTGCTGCAGGGACTGAGTGCAGTGGGCATGTACGGACAAGGAGCATGAAGCTGTGTGTGCTGCCTAGAGAGTCTTACAGGGCTTTTTGTTTTTCAGATCGACTAAAATACGAGTCAAAAAAATCCAAGTCGACCAGTGCTGCTGTCAGCAATGATTTCTGTTTCTCCTCCATAATACCAGGTAATTTTAAGGTGCACAGGAGTATCTCCTGTCATCAGGGGAATGCTCCAAAGCTCCACCCAATGTGCCATGCCATGCTGTGCCGTGCCCTGTGATGTGTCTGCCTGGGGAGGAACCCAGCTGGTCCCTCCCTACTGCACAGAGCTCCTAAAAGCACATGGCAGTGGGGCAGACAGGTGACGGAGCTGGGTGCCCGTGCCCTCCCCACCCAGCCATGTCCTGGCTCTGTTCTTCCCCTGGGCCCAGTTCCCAGGGGTGACAAAGCCCTCTGTCTTGATGGGAGCAGAGGATTGTGTCTGGGAGACGTAATGACTGTTCCCAAGTAATCCTGATTAACCTCGGCAGTGAGGCAGCTGCCTGGGGACAGAATTAGCACTGGTAGCTGTCCATGTCCCTGAGTGGGGCTGGGGTGGGCAAGATGCAGCCACTCAGCTGCAAGTTGGGGTCACTGCCCCCAGGGTTTCTGCACCCCAGATCTCAGAGGGGTTTTGTCACCCAGAACCAGGTGTGGAGTGCTGTGCCCTTTTCGTGCTCACTGTTACTTAGCTCTGCCAGTGACCAGATGTGCTGATGGTGCCCAAATGTTTGCCTTCCAGGTGATGTAGCCACTCCTGGAACCAGCGAGGCTGGCAGTGCTGTGTCTGACGATGCCTTATTCAGAGACAAACTGAAACACATGGGAAAATGTGAGTTGGTTTCCAGGCTCCAGTCTGGCAGCAGGAAGCCCATGGTGGGCTAGAGGAGCGCGTAGATATTTTGTGGTGTGTGTTGATGATACAGATGGCGTTGGGAATCCCAGAAGAGGAAGCAGAGGAGTTTGCTATAGCTCTCCCTTTCCTCTTAAGCCTGCCACAGTTGCTTCTCCCATTGCAAAACAAACCCAAGTTCTTTGGGTGGCCTGACTCAGACTGCAGCTGGCCAAGACCCACTGGGGTGGCCTGGGGTAGCCATGAGTAGGGAATACCACAAAAGTCCCAATGAAAGGATACAAACACCAGCACCTCTGGCCTGGGGCCTCTTGTATCTCTGCTAGTGGCAGGACCTGGTTCTTGGTGCCCAGCACCACAGTGGCTGCTTCTGGCACCAGTGGCTCTTGCCCATAGCTGTCTCCTCCCCAGCACCCCTGGCAGCTCTTTGGGGAGTTTGTGGTGAGACCCTCACTGGCCTGTTTCCTTCCAGCAACGCGCAAGAAGCTGTTTGAACTCGCCAGAGCCTTCTCTGAGAAGACAAAGATGAGGAAGTCAAAAAGAAAACACCTGTTGAAGCACCAGGTGTATCCTAAAAGGGCCTTGTTGTCATTTGCCCCTGGTAGCTGGGACTGCTTGGGGAATGCGGGTGGTCCTGCGGACTCTGTGAGGCTGCAGTTTGGAGAGGAGCATCCCCAGGTGCCCCCACATCTGTGGGCTGTGAGGAGCTGTTTTGGTGCTATGACCATGCCCTGGTTTTCCTTAGCAGAGCATGCAGGCTGGGGACAGCTGCATCCACAGCAAATCTTCTTGATGACGTCGAAGGACACTCGTGCGGTAAGAAAAGCTCTGATTGCTGAGTGCTGCCACTCTGTGCTGTGCCATCCTGAGTTGTGCCGTGTTGTGCCGTGCCATGTCATACTGTGCCACCTTGCTGCTATGGGCCTGGCGTCACATGTGGGGTAATTGCAGACCCTGACTCGTCTGCCTCTTCCTTTCAGATGAAGATTTTCAAGCACGGCGGCAGCAGCTCCGGGAAGAGGAGGAGACGCTGAAGGAAGG
Organism: Lagopus muta; assembly: GCF_023343835.1. Lineage (NCBI taxonomy): Eukaryota > Metazoa > Chordata > Aves > Galliformes > Phasianidae > Lagopus > Lagopus muta. Next base: position 1,181,592 of record NC_064452.1, on the reverse strand, counting down.
GCAGTAAATGGTGAGGGCTGTGGTGCTGTGGCTGGTGACAGCTCCAGCGCCGTGATGGGACAGTGCTGGCCGTGGTGCAGCTGAGGCTGAGCACACACTGTTCTTCCTCCTCCTGGTCTCCTCCCCTCCAGGTCCCAGCGCTGGGGTTTATTGCTGGCACAGAATGTGCAAAGGGCTTAATAAGAAGATGGCTGAAAAAAGGAAAACAAACAAACACCCAACGACAAATAACCCCATTTTTTGGCTGTTCCCCCTCTGCTGTTGTACTCCTCTGAAGTACAAACGTTGAAGTGAGGCAGTTTTCTTTTCAGAGGTTTGAAAACAACTTCTCCTATCTAGCAAATCAGCCAAAAAAAAAAAAGGAAAGGAAACAGCTGGCAGCTGGTGTGAGCTGTGGCATTGGAGCTGGTGGGTCTGGGACTCAGGGAGGAGCCGTCCCTCCTGCGCGTGGGATCCACAGAGTTCTGCCAGAAGAATGCACATGGGCTGTGCTGAGGGGATGCCCCGGCTGCGGGAGCTGCCTGGCAGAGCATCCCTGTGCATATCTGTGGTGATCTGATGTAATTTTCCTCTGCGCATGCAGGAAAAGAAAACACAAGAAAGAAACTAAAAACTGTCGTCTACTATTGCTAGGAGTAATAAGCAGAGATTCAGATCAGGTAATAGTGAAATAATATAAGTTGTTTATAAAAGGAAAGGCCTTCTTTTCCAAGGCATTTCCCTTTGCATTAAACCTTTGCCTTTGGCATCGCTCAAACTGCCTTGAAGTCGGACCCTCACTGCCTTGCTCCCTGTGGGGCAGCACCAAGGGCTGGATCTGCACTGGTGCAGCGGCCGGGCCAGGACATATCCTGTTGGGTGCAGTGCTCCAGTAGTGTTTCTGGGGCCGGACAGGGACATCCTTTGCCATTGATGAGGTGGAGATTTGGGGTTTGCAGCTGGGGCTGGCGGAGATGTTTTTGATACAATGAGCCGGTGTGGGGCAGGAGAAGCTCTCCAAGCCTTGGGGATCGTTTTTCCAGGAGAGCGCAGGGGCAGCTGGGAAGCAGCGCTTGGATCTCTGCAGCATCCTGAGATGCTGTCAGGCTAAAAATAATTACGTAAACAAATTCCTTCCTTGTGTAAGTAACGAGTGACGAGCACTAAGTCAGAATTCGATCCCGCCAGCACATTTTCTTCTTCTTGATCAGCATAATCTGTTTACTGCTCAGTCAGGAGGTGGCTGCAGACATGCCTGTTCTGCTTTCTGGCTCCTGTGAACCAGCACAAATGTTTTAAGATTTGTGCTGCGAAGGTGGCAGATGCAGAATCTCATCCACCAGACACGCACGCAACTGCTGTCCCTGCCTCTCTGTGGGATTGCTAACAAAGCCCACATTGCTCTGGCTCCTGGCGGGCTCCTCCCAAATCCTCCCTGCATCCCCTTTGAAGTGGATGCCAACGTTTTTCCCCACAGCCACAGTGCACCTGTTGAGTGCTGCCACAGGGCTGAGTGAGGCAGGGACACCACCTGCCATCAGTGCTGCCGTGGGCTGCTTGCGCCACGGTTGGAGCTCCTTGAAGGAGCTGCCCTCAAGTCTGAGCCCAACTTTGATCCTGCTCCTTTTTAAGGAAGGGGCAATGGTGTCCCCTTTGAAGTGGGGGCTGCAGCAGTGCCACACTGCACTGGCCTGATCCCCAAGGTGACATTAGGTGGTGGGAACGGGGTGCAGGGAGGTACTGGGGAGGCACTGCTACTCTGTGTAGGGTCAGGATCTGGAGAGGTGCGTGTCCCATGTGGCACGGGGCAAAGCATGAAGCTGCGGCTTTGCTGCTGGAGCAGGAGCTGGGGGCTGCTATCCCCAGCCTGAGGCTGGCTCTCAGATAGCGGGAGGACACCGCTGCTCCCTCCCAGCCCAAAGCAGTGCTGTGTAGTTGGAAAAAAAACAAGCTTGGAATTGGATCAGCTTGTAAACGTTTCAGTGCTTCTGAGCTACCAAGGGCTTAACTCGCAGCCAAGTTTTCATGCATGCAGGAAGCACAGACAGGCGGTGCAGCGGGGCTCCTGTGGGCTGTGAGCTGCTGTCCCAGTGGCTGTGGCTGCTTTGGGGTCGGGGAATGTGCTCCTAACAACGTGCCCTGTGCTGCGCAGCTCTGAGTGATGTCACTCTGCGGCCATTTTAAAATACCTTGGAGGCACAAAACATCGTTTCAATGGACGATGAAGAGTGGCTATTTTTATCTCCTTTAAAAAGACAGTGAATCAGGTCTAATGAGCAGAAAGGCCCCTACAACCAGCTCGGGAGCCAAAATGCATTTCTTGCATAAAGCTGTACGATTCTCAGTGACGTTTCTATCACTTCTATATGAAATGTTTTAAAAAGAACAACAAAAAAGAAGTCTGTGGTGTGTGTGAGTGTTGCTCTTTTAGAATTTCCATAAGTGATTTTTTTTTTCTTAAAAATGTTTAATAGTAATTCATATAATAAAGTCCTGTTGTACTCTTAACACTGCAGCATTTTGCTTTTAGCTGCTGTTATTTTACACGGGGAGAAAAGAAGAAATCAGGGCGGAGAGGGGCCTGCCCTGTCCTGGAACAGCTGCAGCACTTCTTGAATTCTGCTCTCTGTGAGCAGGAGTTTTGTTTCAGAACTGTGTTTTAAAAAAAACTGTGCCCGGGAGAAGCCTAGAACTAAAAACTGTGGTAGAATGACGGTGATGCTGGAGGTGCTTCAGGGCAGCGCCTCCGTGCACGCGTTCTAGGAGCGCAGCGGGGTAACAGCTGCTCCTAGGACCCATTTCAGGACTTTCAGTCCCGGCTCTGGGTCAGCAGCGCTGGCCCTTTAAATGGCGGAGGGGCCGATCCGCAGCTCGGCTATCGGCTGCCTCTGTCTGCGCGCCACCTCCCGCCCACAGTACGCCCTGGTAGCGGATTGGTCGGCGGCCCAAGGGACAGCGTTTCCGCTTCCGGGTGGTGGGGCAGCTCGTTGCTAGGGTGGCACTGTTGCTAGGGGAGGCCTAGGCCGCTGCCATGGCGGGGAACCGCATGCAGAAGACCGGGAGCGTGTTCAGCCGGTAATGGGGGGCGTCGGGAGGGCGAGCGTGGTGAACGTGGGCTGCGGGGGTGGGCGCTGAGCCGTGGCTGCCGCCCGCAGGACCCGCAATTTGCTGCGCATCGGCGTCATCGAGAAGCCGCTGTGGTTCGACGTGTACGCCGCCTTCCCTCCGCTCCGCGAGCCGCTGTACCGCGTGCCCCGGCCGCCGCGCTACGGCAAGGTGACGGACGTCGTGCCGCCCATCCTCTACCGGGAGGACGAAGTGCGAACGTGAGTCCCCGCCCGGGGCCGGAACCGCCTGCGTTGGGGCCTCGCGGCCCTTCGGTGTGCGTGTGACTGTGCCGCTGCGGGGCGCTGCGGGAGCGTCGCTGCCCTGCCGTCTCCTGGCCGCTGCGGTGCCGCTACTGCGTGGCCGTGCCGTGGGGGAGCCGCACGGCGTTGTGCGTTCGCAGGGGCGGCCGGGCACCGGGCCGGGTGAAAGCTCGGCTGCCACGGAAGGCGGAACGGCCTTAAGGCGCCGCGCGTGGCCTGAGCGAAGCCCCTGGGGGGGTAAGCTAGCAGGAGCTCGGCGCTGCGGCTGAATGCTGAGTGTGCTGGTCTGATGCCCCATGGTAAAAGGAGTGACGGTCTTGTGAAGGCCTCTTGTTGTAGCCTGGCTCTGATCGTGTTCATTTCCTTCTAAACGTGTCTCTTTTTAATTGCTTTAAACACTGGTTTTTGGTTTTTAAATAGGAAATTTTATAAAATATATGGCAGCGGTCCCAAACCCTTTGATTTATCACAACCGAGGTACAAATCTACTTGCCAAAGGTAAGAGTTTTAGTTTTTTAAATTAAACTCCAAATATTTCTGGAACTCGTCCCTGTCTCCCCTTGGGTCAGCAAACCAAAATGGTTTTAGTGAGAGTGAAAGTGCAATCTTGAAATCTAGGTTTGTTGAGAAATATAACGAATTGAAAGAAGAAGGAAAAATCGAAGAGGAAAACCTGTTTGAAGAAACAGGAAAAGCCCTTTTAGCCAGTGGGATAATTCTACAGAGACGAGGAACAGATAAAGTAAGCCAAACTCAGTTGTTGTTTTCTGTTGTCATATGCCCTTCGTTTTCCTCATTATCCAGTCATCCTCGGTCTAAGCATCCACAGTGCTTTTTCTATAAAAGAGGCTGAAAAGGAGCAGAAATTGGTTCTAGTTAAAGTGTGATGTCCTATGAGCGTGTAGGAAGATGAGATCAGTACCTGTCTTTTATCTTTTTTCTCGAGGTCAGCAATCTCATTTTGAGTTTCTTGCTTCTTGGTGGTGCTTTGAGACTGTGTTGTACCTTTATAATAATCTAAGCATGAGTCACAACTTGTCTCTCAGCTTTTCTGGGCAAGCAAACTGGCAGTTGCTTTCTGTTGCTCTCTTCAGTCATGCTTTGACAAACTTTTTCAGCCCTGTTTTTTTATTGTGATCATCTGTCATTAACTGTAGGTAGCACAGCAGGATCCTCAGGATGCGGAAGCCAGGGATTCTGTGCTACGTCTGCAACTTCAAACCGTGCTGGAAGAGTTGCAGGAAAAGAAGGAAAGTCAGGAGGAGCAGACAGCAGAACTGAGAGAAACGCAGAAGGAAAATCCTTCATCCTAACAGCTGTGCTCTTGGCACATCCTGCAGCTTGGCGTTGTGTGCCCATGCTGCTCGCCTGCTCAGGAGCCAGCGTTTCCATCTGCACAGCTCTAAGAAATATTCTGAAGGAGGCTATGGCTCAGTCTTCTGGCTGTGGTGCCTCCCTGCCATGGTGTGTGTGACACACGTTCTTGTCTTTCAGTCTCCCCACTTAGGAAGCAGGAGATGATCCTCTTTTAAGGAACATTGCCTTGACATTTTCAATTGTGTTGTCTCAGCTTTTGAGATGGAAAATAGAATGGAAAATTAAACACTTCCTGCAAAATGGGAACCTGTGTCTTATTTGCAGTAGCACTGTCTGGCACTGATGGTACAGGCGTTGTGACAGTCCTGCTGTTGAAATGGCAGATGCTGTTTACTTGATGCATTGTAACAGCTGTCAGAAGTGTCATCTTTTTATAGCTGATTCCGAAGAGTTGCTATTTATATGGATGTTCTAATATGTTCTTTCTGCTTCGTCACTTGCTTGCATTCCTGTTAGGATGAAACACCACAGATAATTTAGATCTTTGAAGTTTTTTAGCAAGTCTTTATGAAATTGGTCACCTTGGAAATGTGGAACATGCACCACTGCAACTCTTTGCTGAAGTGGAAGTTGAATTCTTTTACAGAAAGTCACTGAAACTTTGGCACAGAAAAGGAAGCAGTAATCTCACCCAGCTTAGAGCTGACTATAATTCCATTCTTCTCGTGTCTGTAAACTTAATTGCCCACCTTGTTTTTATTAAGAATTTTGGTTTTAGGCCAAAGGAAAAGGAACAACAACAAGAAAACCGCTGTGTTTTAAGTCATGTCAGGAAAATCTCTCTTCCCACTTCTGACTCCTCCCCCAAACAGGAGAAGGTCAGGATTTCCTTTTGGTTTTGTACCTGCCTTCCAGGACCCGTTCTCCTGAAGGTGGTTTTGTGACCCTGGTGCTGCGTGTAATTCAAGCAAACACTTACGAATATGTACTGAGGTAAAAGGGATGGTTGAAAAATGTTCCTTTCTTTTTTCTTGTTTCTTTTTCCTTTTTGAATGGCACGATTTGCCTCCTGGTAGCAATGCCATTACAGCAGAACGATTCGGTTGCCCTTGGAAGGTCAAACTTTATTTATTTATTCCTGATCCTGCTCAGTAATTGTGGAGCTGATGTTGGTGGCACGTGTGCCTGGCCGTGCGAGGAGCTTCCACATGGAGCGTGAATGACTGCCTGAATCTAAAGCCATGTGTGGCAGCCCTGAGCAGAGGCTGCGGTGCCAGGATCCAGCAGAACAAATGTGGGGCCACCATGGTGGGAGAGAGGCTAATGTAAACCTATGTGGTGACAAAAGAAACCAGTGAAAATGGGATTCAGTCTGAAACAAAGCTGGAGTGGAGGTGCACTTCAGTCTTCAGCAGCAAGTATTTGGGTGCAGGTTTCTTTAAATTTCAGTGTTCTTTGGCCTCCACGAGGGCTGAGGCCAGCTGCCCTCGTTAGTAGAGTGCTGGCAGCTGTGATGTGAATTTCTCTTCTTGTGTGCAGTTTCTTTGTGTGGGGCAAATGGTTACTGGTGGCTGAAGGTTCCACATCTCCTCTGCGGCTGCTCAGCGTCTTTTGCTTTGGGACTCTTCAATCTGAGGTAAGTGCACTGAGCTTCTAACTTTGCCTTATTGCTGTGGATGATGCTCCTAGCTTGTCCTGAATTGTGCCTGGAAGTTCTTTAAAATGAGAAGTGGTGCTATGAAGATGAGTGCCATGGTGTGAGAGGTTTCTCATTCACTTTGCTCACAGCTTGGTGGTCTCCTGGTTGTTACTGCTTCTGTAAAACAGTGCCAAGCTGCCAGAAGGAACTTTTTATTCTGTCCTCTGCCATCACCAGCTTCAGTCTTGCATCTTTGGAAGGGTTGGCTGTTATCCTTTGCCACGTGGAGGTCTAAGAAACGTAGAATGCCAAAGAGGGCAGTGGCTTGCAGTGTGCCATGAGCCGGTTTCTATGCAGAGCTGATGCTAACAAAATTGGAATGTTTTTCTGCTTTAGTCTTTGTTCGGAGCAGTCGTTAGAAGCTGCTCCCTGGGTGGGGGCTCTCCAGATGGAGCCCTTCTGGGGTGGGCTGTTGGTTGCTGCCTGATGTCCTCAGCTGTGTGTTCCCGTGGTGTGGAGCAGTTTGTGCCTGGTGGTGCAGCTGTGCTTCGGGGGTAGGGGGGGAGGAGAAGCACCGCAGCCCTCGTGCCGCTCCTCTGAAACGCGGGCAGATTACCTGGAGAAACCCGGTGTGGGTGAGTTGATGTGTCCGGTGAGGACTGCTGCCGGGGTCCGGGTGGGCTGGGGGCTGCGGCCCTCCATCTGCCGGGCTGTGGCAGATAACAGGGAGCGGGAGCTGAAGAACTCGGTGCAATTAGGAGAGGGCGCGATTAAGAGCAGAGTTGTGTTTTTTGATACCGTGCGATTGATGGATGCGTTTGCTGGGCTGGGATTGAAACTCCAATCGCCGTGACCTGAGAGTAACTGCTATTTTAATTAAAAGGCTCTGAGAAAAAGCCTGGGGTGAGCTATTTATTATTTATCAAGTGTTTGCCTTCCCGCCGTTAGCCAAAGGTCAGCGGCTTTGCGGGGGGGTTCGCTGGGGGCCGCCGCCTGCGGGGCGTCCGTGTCCGCCAGGGGGGGACCGCGCAGCGCCGCCGGACGGAGCGGGGCCGGAGCTCGTGTTGGTGCTGCGGGTTTGTTCCCGTGGTTCTGCCCCGCGCTGCGGCCGGAGGGCTGACGGCGTGCGAAACGGCCGTGGTGGAATTGCCGGCTGTGCCTTCGTGCCGGGGTCGGCACGCGAGGAAAGGAGCGCAAGCTTTCCCCCAGCAGTCGGCTTCCCGTAGGAGCGATCTGAGCACGAGGCACAGATGAAGGGCAAGGGCAGGCGGAGCCCCGCGCCGCTCCACGCGGTACAAAACCCGCAGCTGTGACCTCGTCGCTGCCCTGTGCCTTTGTGGGGCACCGCGCGTCCACGTTGTGCCGCGTGCGGGGCAGAGCTGGCCGCTGGTGGCGGAGCGCTCGCTAATGAGCGGAGCTTCTGCCATCTCGCAATCCTACACCCCATTACAGAGCAGTGTGTGACCTTTCCTGAGCTGGAGTGCTGACCTCTTTCCTCCTGAAAGATGAGCGGTGAGTGTGCAGCAGTTCCCCTTTCTGATTGCAGAGCTCTTTTAAAGTGACAGTAAATGCCAAAGTATTGGTTATGGGGCTCCTCGAGGCATCAAAAATGAGAGACAATTGAAAGCAAGAGGGAGAGGATGGAGCCCTCTGTACCTCTCTGGCAGTCAGGCCGAAGGTCTCCCAAGGTCAGATCCTAAAGCTGAGGGCGTCTCCTGGCAGTGTGAGGAAGCACAGGTCCCAGCCTGTGGTATGGAGTTCTCCCTCAGATCTTTGTGCTTTCCTTGCAGCATCTGCGCTTGCCCATGCAGTGGGCTCGTTGCAGCAGTGCCAGCAGTGAGCCCAGCTGAGCTGTGCTGTGGGGAGGCCCCATTGCTGCTGTGTGCTCCTCGAGTTGGGGCTCTGCTCTGCAGAACTGCTGAGATGGGCACTGGTGGAGCAGTGACCTCTTGCAAGTGTGTCCTGCGCTGATGCTCTGCAGAGAAATTGCTGGGGATAAATGAAGTGGTGCGGGTGCGTGGTGCCTCCCCCCCCAGTGCCCTGGCTGACGGATGAGCACTTCAGCTGCTCCCCAGTGTTCTGCAGTCAGCACATCCCTGGTTATGTGCTGTCAGATTGTCCCCACAACATGTTGGGGGTAAGGGAGCAAAGGGTATAACAGGGCCAAGCCTGGTGCCGGGAGCTGCCAGAGCAATTTGCAGCTGTGCCAGGGGACTGGAACCTGAGCGTGCCAGTGCCAGGCTTCATGAGGGCAGGTAGCAAGGCTGTTAATGTTCTGGAAATGCAGCTCTAGTTAAGCTGTTAGAGACTTGTTTAGTTCCAGTTGTGACAGTTTGAGCTGAAACCCTTCCAGGTGAAGGCAGCCTTGTTGTGGCATGGGATCTGACTGGTCTGTATGGACAGAGGCTCTCGGTGTCCACTTCTCCCAGCTCTGTGTGCACACACATTTGGCCCCATCCCTGCATGTTGGAGCAGGGCTGGGGTGGAGCTGATCATCCGCTGCCCGTTGCTTGCTGGGGATGTGGGGTCTGTGGGGTCCCACTGGGGCTGTCCTTGCTGCTGTCTCAGTGCTGCTGCCTGTGTGCACACCGCGAGCTCATTCTGATGTGCGCTAATGCTATTATCCTCCAGAAATTGAAATCAAGTCTGAACCTATAATGTTTCACTGGGAGGGAATTGGGGTTATATATTCCTGTGTACAGCAGCATTCTATTTCAGTCATAGCATTTAATTATGATTGGTGTGTTAGTGCCCACCAGAGCATAACAAATTGTCATTATGTTATTCTGCTGAGTCTAATTTAATTGGCAAGTTGTCACAAAAGCAATTATCCATCATTTATTTTGTTGCCATAACCACATCTTGGAGAGCACCTGCTGTCTGAAGTGGAAAGGCTCTGCAGTCTCCTGGTCCTGGATTTCTTCCACTTGTCTGACACAAAGGCACCGTTTCCTCCTCCTGTTTAAAAACACGTTCCCTGTTTCCTGCAGTGGTCCCATGTGCAGGGCTGGAGCTGTGGGGGGGCTGGGGCCTGGCTGAGCCCCTGTTGTCCTGTGATGGTCCTGGGGCTCTGCTCCCTCCCGGATGCCGCTGCCCGATGCAGTGTGGTGCTTGCAGGGCAGCTCTCAATAAGCAACTTCCAGATACCTTATCAGGGCTCCCATAGAGATAGCAGGCTGGCCAGTGGAAATTAGTGGGTTCTTCTAATCTAGTGGGCAGAGTAATAATAAGATTTCCCAAGACTAACCCAAAATTGCAGATTTTCTCCTTCCTGAGACAGTGTGGGACTCTTAGCTGTGTGGATTTGGGAGAGGGCATCCGAAATTGCACAAGGCCAATGCAGGCGTGAGAGGATTTGAAGCCTAAGACACGGCAATGAATGAGTAAATAGACAGGATCTGTTTTGATGTCTGTATTTCTCCCAGTTCCTCCTCTCTCCACCCTGCCTGTAGTCTCTTCCCCTCCACGGTTCTAATTAGCTGCTAATGAGGAGAGGTGACTTTGTAGTTAAGGCACAGGTAGAGCGCTGAGTTCCTGGTCTGCTGCGGCCACTGAGCCCTTTGTTTTTCCCTGCCTCGATTTCCCCATCTATAAACCAAGGCACAATTCACTGGAGACGGATGTAGTAAAGCTAAGCGGACTGGCATTTGCAAAGCAATTTGCTTTGAAGGTCGGGCTGTCAGCCCGCGCGGTGGGCAGCTGGGGCCTGGGGTCGCTGGAGGAGGCGGAACGGATCTGAGCAGTGAGCGGGTGCCGCTGCTGCGGGAGGGAAACGGGCTGAGAACTTCATCGAACCCTGCACGACTTCACAAGCCAGCAGCCGCCCCGCTGCCTCCTCGTCCATCCCTGTCCCCGCGGCCCCCCGCACTGCCGGCGGTGGCACCAGGGGGTGCTGCGTGCTCACGGCAGGGCTGCAGCCGTCGCTCGGGGATGGCAGCAAGGTGACTTTGTTACCTGTTCGGCCGGGCGTTGCTGTTGTTCTTTTTCCCATTTCTCCCTGGGATGATGAAGGCGTTATCGGGATGAAGTTTCCCACGGCAGTGCCGGATGCTCGCTCTGCCCCTCGCCGATGGGATATTTGAGCTTCTGTGCTCTGAGGGGAGGGGGGGGAACTCCTCCCTGTGCTGTGGAACGGGCTCTGGGGTGGGCTGGTGGCACCCGGAGCCTTGCTGCCATCCCTTGGCACCCAGGGGGACCCCAGTAGTGCCCCTGGGCAGCACATATGGAGCGCATCCAGGGGGTGGCTGTGATGCCTCTTACACCACGGCCAGCATTTGCTTTTGAGATGTGAGATGCCCTGAGCAAAGCCCATGGTGTCTGCTTGGCTCTCTGTGCTGTGCTGGTCTGAGGGCACGGGGCTGCTCGGCACAGCACAGCGGCAGGCAGTGCATCGCGGCTGGGTTTATCACATGAAGATAACGGTGGTGTTTGCAGTCGTACAGGGGAAAAGATAAGGGGAAGAGCTGGAGAGAACCTGGCTGGGCAGCAGAGATAAATTTACTGTGCTGCAGGAAATTGAAATGTGAAACAGAAATCTCAAAGGGGTGAAATGGTTAGAAAGGTGCAGAGGTTGAGGCCGGAGCACGCCCAGGGAGGGTCATGGTTAACCCCTCAGCTCCCACACTCTGAGCTGCCTCCCGGGACACCCCTCCACAGCTGCTGGTGGGGCCCAACAAAAGAGCAGCTTTGAAACATGGATGTACTGCTTGTACTGCTGCAGTTTCTTGGTGTCGTGAGGTCGCCCGTGGCCCCTCTGCAGACAGCTCTGGTTTTCTCATCAAAGGAGCCCTGAAGTCACAGTCAGGAGCAGCTCCAAGTGGCGTCACAGTGAGCAGCAGTGTCTTAATGTCACCTCGCCCCCTGCACGCCGGCTCTGTCTCACTGACATGAGTGAAATCCTCCTGAACATCAGCAGCACCCGGAGTGAGTCCTGTGTCTTTGAAATGCCCTTCAGAACCTGGCTGCCAAAATGAAGTATCTTAGAGTGGTTTTCTTCTTTGTTCGGTGCTGAAACGGTGTTGGCACTCTGTGGGTGCTGATGGCTGCACCAAATGTTTGGGGTTACAAACCTCTGTGCATGGAAACAAATGGGGATTTGTGAAGAGGACTGTGGTGAGAGCAGAGCTGAGGATTTAAAGGCTGGGAGCTGAGGTGCTGCGCTCACAGCTGAGAAGCCTGGAATTATCTGGAGGGAGTAATGAAACCGTGAGTGAGAGGGAAGAGCGAGCTGTGGTTTGTGGTGCTGAGAAGTAAATCAGCTGTGGGGCTGAGCGGGGGGCAGGAGCACACGCTGATGCAAGCCCTTCCCACTGCCCTGCCGTGAGCAATCTGCACGCCGTGAGATTGCCTTGTCCCTTCCAATGATTGTTAATGCTGCTTTTTCCCCGAGCCATCAGAAGCACTTTCCCCTCATCCCGGTGGTTCTTGCCCATTTTGCTCATTCTGACCCCGGCACCCAGGGCAGTCGCATCCCATCGCGCTGCATCTCAGTTGTTTGTGCCCCTACTTTGTGCTCAGCCCCTGTAGATGGCAGAGGGGGGTGTTTTTTGGAAGGGGGAGAACCTTATATTTTTCTATCTTATTTAGATATGGAAATGATGGTAAACTTCAGTGAGAGTCCATCCTGGTTGCAGAGCTCCAAGTGCCAATTCAGCAAAAGGCTTTAATGGTGCGGTTAAATGTAAGCCTGCTCTTACGTCTGTAGCTGTTAGTGAAGTGGTTTGGCACGTGCAGCAGTGTGCTCTGAGCTGGGGCTGTGCAGGGGCTCTGTTTTTCCTTGGGCAGAAGAATTAAGCTCGGGTTGGTATCGCCTATTAATAAGGCGGGGAGTATCCAGGCAGTGCTTGTGCAGTGCAACGGAGCTCATCATTTTTCTATATATGAGCAATTAAGCTGCACCAGGAGGCCTATGTCTTTATATCATCACCTAATGACTGTGCAAAAGTATTCAGGGGAAGGAGAGGAAAAAAAATCACATCCATATTTAATTGGCAAAGTTATCACCTTCACTTCAGAGCCCCAATTTGCGGCGCTCTTGGCCTGTTTCCAAGTCAGATCTATTTCCCCAGTCTGGGAAGTGAGTCCGACGTCCTTATATTGTACTTCTGCAACAAAATGCCATTTCAAAGATCAGGGACGCTCTCGCTGCTGCTGTAAGTAACAGAAAGTCTCTGTTCTTTGCAGCCAACAGGGGTACCTTTGAGCTGATGGGCTGCTTTCGTTTTTGTAAGGAAATCATGGGTGTTATTCTTATTACCCAGCCCCAGCTTGCCTGTCAGGTTGCATTTCTCATTGCACTAAAACAAAAAGCCATCTGGAGCGCCTCTCACTGCTGTTGGGGTTGCTGGGCTGCAGCACCTCTGCTCCATTGCTCCCAAAGTCTCTTCCTGCTTAACTCTCCAGCCCATAGCTTCCATCTACTTACCCCACGCTCCCAGTTCCCCTCTGCCCTGTTCAGCTCTCAATGTCTCTGTTCCCAGTCCTGCTTTTGCTGGGCAGTGAGGAGCAGCACAGGCTGCTGCCCTCCATTCGGCATCGGAGCCGTCTGCTGCCATTTCAGGTGACTCCGTTCAGACAGCTCATTTACACACTTGGTGGTGTTCTGTGACCCCTGTCCTTCTGTGGTTCCACTGCAGCTGTCTGTCTGGGTGCAGCCCTGCTCTGCTCATTGCAGGGCTTCTCCTTCTCCGCCTGTATTGTGCAAGACGGGGAAAGGAGAAGAGTGAGAAGGAGGAATATCGACACCTTCCATCTGCTAAAGCCTGGTAACTGGCCTTTGACACTTCTGTGCCACTTCATCTTCACAAAGCCCCAGCTCTCTGAAGATTAATTGATGTAGGCCACTCAACCCATTTTCAAATCTCTTTCAGTTACCATTTAAAACCTTCTGATTTATTTTTTTTGATAAAGTCACCGAGGCTTTTTATGGATTCTCAAACGATTGTCCAGCTTGACAAATTGGATTCTTAAAGCCGATCCTTTAAAGAAAAGGATGTGGTTTGACAAGACAAGAAGCAGCTCATCTCGGAGACGGGGGGATAAACACACAAAGGAAGTCCCCGCTCCACAACAGCCATTGTGCTGTGATCTGCCTGAGATGGGGGGGCCTGGGGGGCTCGGATGGACGCATGGATGGGAGCAGCAGGTGTTGGCTGTGTCCCAGCCCTGTGGTCCAGCAGTGCTGCTCCTGAGGGTGATGGCGGATGGGTTTTATTGCTGATGCGCCCGTTGTGCTGTGCTGCCCCAGAGTGACCAGCTTGGGGCTGCGGAACGGCAGTGATTTTTGCTCTGTGCCAGCCCAGGGGTGACCCTGTGGCATCTGTTCCCAGACCTGCTGCCCACCCCTCGTTGGTGCTTGCAAATGCCCAGGGATGAAACCTGTCTGTGGAAATGTTGCTGAGGCTGCTGTATTGCTGAGAGCTGGGAACTGTCATTAAGGATATTAATGTGGTTTCTTAACGAGTGCTTTGCTGCTCTTCTGCTGTGGGTTGAGCTTGGCACGGCCTGGAGGCAGCTGGGCTGGGAGTGAGGGGGTCTCCCAGCGAGGGCTCTCCTGGTTCTGGGGACACCCGGCTATTGATAAACCCACCTGGGGACTTCAGTGGGTGCTGGGGTCCCCACCCCATAGTGCCACAGCTGGGAGCTGGAGCACTGAGCCCTCCCAGGCCAGACGAGATGTGATCAGCTTCTGTTTAAGTAATATTTTAATTGCTGGCTTCTGCTTTCCATTTCTTAACTGACTGCCTTCACTTTGGAAATCTCACCCCAGCAGCTGCTCTGAGTAACGCACTGTAACTCCTACCTGCTCTCTGTGCTGTGTGACTCCAGGTGATACTTTACATCTTATTATGATTATTTATTATGATGTCCGGCTTAGTTCTGTAGCAGAGGGAGATCATTAACCTCTCCTGCAGTAAAGAGAGCTTTCTATGTTGTTTTCAAAGCCATTAAAGCTTTGAAAACTCCTCTGATTTTTTTTTAATTTTTTTTTTTAAAAAGCTAAAAAACCTACAGAGCTGCAGAATAAAATGCTGACACAGGTCGGCTGCTGTAGAAGGAGCACAGACCCTCCTGCTGTGTCCTATTGAATCGCAGCCGGAGCTCAGGATCAGGGAAGGAGCGATGTGCTTGTTGTAGAGCACGGCTCGGGCTCTGGGGACCTGGCTGGGGGATGCTGAGCCCTGGCTCTGCGCTGAGTTTTCCTGCTGCATGGTGCTGTGGGTGCTTGGAGATGGGCTCACATGGGGCATGCCTGGCTGGGAGCCCCATTTACCATCACCTTCACTCCTTTGTTAGTGTCAGATTGGGCCGTGGGGAACCAACGTGTCGTGGTTGTGGCACCAGCCCAGGTCCTGCTCCTCTGCACCCAGATCTCTGTGGTGGGCTGTTTCCTGTAGCCACAGGATGCCCAAATGCTGTGGCTGGTGGCAGTGAAGCCCGTGTAGATGTCCCTGCTTTTGGAAGTGCATTGCACTGACCATATGGCTGGGGAATTGCACGGCTGCGTTGGTGATGGGATGATAATGAGTGCTAACTCTATCCGGCCTGTCTGTACCCCGCAAAGGCAAGAAAGCATTGTTCATTAAGCTCTCGTTAAAGTGTCACCGTAAGGAGAAAAAGCATCTCTATACAAAAATGTCTGCCATTCCTTCCCCATCACTTCCCTTGGGCAAACAAACCCCCTCCAGCATTGGTGGCCGCTGCCTGTGTCTCTCTGGGTCACCGAGGCAGCACGTGGGAGCTGAGTGAGCCCTCGGGTGCTGCAGGTGTGTGCTGTGTGGTTTGTGCAGCAGCAGGAGGGAGTGGGAGCTGCAGGAGGAAAGTAGGGCAGCAGCACGGTGTGTCGGTGCAGCGGGATGGCCGGGCAGCAGCCGTGCAGCTGTGGCACTTTGTCAGTGTCAGGCGGTGACAAACGACACCGGAGAAAGTCACAGGGCTGCGGTGCTTCTGCAGCTGTGACACCTCTGGAAACAAGGCAGGTATTGGTGCTGCGCCTCAGGTCTGGAGTCGGCCTTAATTAATCACGGGAACAAGGTCTGTCCTTGCTGCTGCTGCTCTCCTTCCTTGGTGGGGACGAGGAGTGCGGTGCAGGCAGTGCTGGGTGGGGAGCATGGTTGCCTTTGTGTCAGGGCAGTCGGGGGGAAGCTGGTTATTGCTGTAGTGGTACTTATGGTTGTACCAATTCATTGCTCTGAAATGCAAACAGGAGCAGTGTGTTCATAACCCAACCTCGAGGGGGGAAGGAAACCCTCACCACTGTTACGGGGAGAAACCACTTCTCCACCTCCCCTTATCTGGTTGTTCTGCGAAGGCTTTGCTCAATTTTGTGTAATTAAAAAGCTTGAAAGCAGCTTGTTTCCTATATGGAGGAGAAGCACAGCGTATGGTACTGGCAGAGCTGTTCATACATATGAATGTTTTTATATTTACTAAAATGAAGTCAAGGTGTGACACTTGAAACTGTGGCTGTTGTGGTGAGGGCCCAGCAGTGCCAGGGCCATGTGCTCGAAGCACGCTGCAGCTCCATGCCCTAACCAGAGCCAGGCTGTGCCTCTCTGTGCCTTCTTAATCTCACTCAGTTCACTGCTTACTCCATATGACTGAAACAGAACAGAAGTAGGACGTGGTGTGCTCTGCGAAGCTGCAGTGGTGGAAATAATTTCAGTGACAGTGTTATTAATGAATGTTAGAAGCAGGGAATGGCCACCAGGCTCACGTACCTGGTGCTCACACAGGCTGCACTCAGCTGTGTCCATCTGCTGCCTGCACCCTCACTGCTATCGCCTGCCTGAGAGCTTGGTGCCGCTTTAGAGAACTGTGGAATTGTTCAGGTTGGAAAAGACTTCCAAGGTCCCCAACCCATCCCTCAGTGCCGCATCCCCACAGATCTGGAATGCCTCCGGGGATGGGACCCCTTCATTCCAATTCCAATTGGGTAATTCCAATCCCTGACTGCTCTTTCCTGTTCTCCACTTACCCCTTCCTGGCATGGCCTCACGCTGTGCCCCTGGCCATGCACATCCCACCCCCGGGGCACTGCTGCAGTGTGTGGGCACACAGTGCTGGTCTGAGGGAAATGCAAATCCAGGGCAATCACCTGGAGCAGCAGCAAAGCAGGAGGTGATGAAACCCAATCAGTTAATAACACTTCATGGCAGCAAAAGATTTGCAGATTATCTTTGTTTGTTTTTCCTGTCCTTGTCTTAACTATTCCTCTGGAGTTCTCCAGGAAGAAATCTTGTGCCCGTGAACCCAAAGGTTTCCAGGCCCTCGATGCCAGCTGGGTCTTGGCATGATGGTGATGGGTCAGTGGTTGGACTCACTGATCTCAGTGGTCATCTTTAATGACTGTAGGACGCTGGGCACTGCGGTGCTGCACGTGGCAGTGAGGGACGGTGGCAGGTTCCTGAGCTGGCATGGAAATGATATAATTGCACTTTGCAAGCAGTAACTGCATAATTTTAGTTGCTCAGCGTGTTGCTTCTCAAGACATCTTTCCCCTTTCTGCGCTAATTTGCATTGCACGGCAGGGTTCGTCGTGTGGAGCCAACATTGCTGCTGGGTGCAGGTCCTTGGCTGGGCTCGGGGGTCAGCTCAGATCCTGCGTGCGCCCTTGGGAGGTGCGTGGCACTGAGGGGGCTTCTGCCACACGCCCCTGAAAGCTGGAGCCCTGCGTTGTTGGGCTGTGGAGAGCTGTCCCTGGGGGGGGCAGCTGCAGCCCCGGCCCCGCGGTGCTCAGCAGGCTGTGCCGGCCGCTCGGCGGGCGCTGAGCTGCAGCCAGAACTGATCTCACTTAAGGCTTTGCAAAGCCGCGGATAATGCACTGCGAGAGTGAACAACTGGGATGAAAAATAATTGCACTCCTATTTTTCTCCAGCTTTTCTTATCAATGACTTTATCACCTCTGGTTTTATTTTACACCTTATTTAGACTTTACTGTAATCCCAGCTATTTCACCATTGACACCTCCTTAATACCTTGTCTAACACCTCTGACACCTCTGGCTAATGCCCAGGCCCTTCTGCAGCACCGAGCAGCTCCAAAAGCAACAGAAAAGAGCTGAAATGGAGAGAGAAAAATTATTTACTGCTCCCTCTCTGTGAATAATGGGCTGTGAGGAGGGAGGGCGGGGGGTGAGCCCCCCCAGCCACTGAACTCACCCCACATCGGTCTGTAAGGGGCACTCGGGGCTGCTGGGAGATGTGCAGCAAGTGTTAGGCAGAGAGAAGAGGCAAGGATTTATTGTTGGAGAGAAGGTGCAAACGGTAAAGGCTTGGTGAGTTGAAGCAAATTAATTCCCCTCACTTAGGCACCCTGTGCTGAGCCCAGCTCTATGCACAGCCTTGGCCTCGCGCTCCCTGCAGGAGCCAGCCCTTGTGCGCTGCCAGTTGTCCACGTGCCACCTCCCGCTGCCCACGTCCCATCACCCAGAGGTAACAGCGCTGTTTCTCCCCCCTAATCTTGGAACCTAAAGGCTATTGCTACATTACCTAGATTTAACTACTCATTACACAAACTGTATCTCTAAAGTGAGGGATATGGCAGCTTTATTATAAGTTTATTTCATGCTAATTCAAGCAAATAAATTTGCTCCAGCTGTGGAGCAAAGGAGATTAATAACCTCGAAGATCACTCTGCTGCTTTGATGAGTTTCTTGAACAGAGTAGAGTACATTGAGGAAGAGCAACTAGATTAGTCCAAAAACCCCTTTAATTATTAGTGACACTGTGCAAACTGCTTCATACGAGTGGAATACCAACTACTTAACTCCTGACCTTATTATTCAAATAAACACTTCTCATTATAGCAACATGACTTGCTCGTCAACACCTCCCATCAGCTGCCTGGTGTTGGGTCTGAATGTCCCTGCTGTGTCAGCAGGGAGCATACGGCCCTTGTTAGGAGCACAATGGCCTTAAGGGTGCTGGCGCTCAGGGGGGCGATGGGTGCAGGCAGTGCTGTGTGCTGGATGGAGGGCTGCGCTTCACTGGGATGGGCTGAGCGTTCCTGTTCTTACCCTGCCTTCCTTGGAGGTGGTCTGGCAGTGCGTCACCCTTAGCTGCTGTCCTCCACCCCGGTGCATGGAGCGGTGCCTCCGGCCGCGTGGAGCCAATCCTGAGTGCGATGGGTGCTGCTCTGCTGCTCTGGGACCCGGCCCTGCCCTTGGTGCCTCGCTGCCATAAGGCAGCCCTTCTGTTCTATGTAGAGCAAGCAGAAATGATGTGTTAAATACAGCCCGGGCTGCAGCTCTGAATCAAATCAATTCTTTTTTGATTCCCTGAGCTTTTGAATGTTCAGCCCTGCTGAAGAATTGTTAGCAGAAGAATGGGGCTGAAGGAGCAATCCTTGCGTATCGCTATTGACTCAATTATTTTGCCTCTTGATTTTCTATGAAGCGGCCGCAATGCCGTGCCGATATGCTGATTGCTAATGGCTCAGCATTGTTAGTGCTGGCTCCCAGCGGAATGCCTTCATCTCTGCGCTCCCCAAGGGCGGCATCTGGGACCGCGTTTTATTGTGAGTGATGCAAACTGCGGCACACAGAGGGATGTGTGGAGGGGCAGAGATGGGCGCTGTGCTGCTGACCTTCCTCTGCTCGAGATTCCCGGTGCTGCTGTGCACAGGTCGATGTGGCAGAAGGAGGAGAGGGTGCACTTGCGGTGTCACCGTCATCACTACTGGCAGTGCTGGAGTCCGAGAGCCCCTGCTTTACTGGGACCAAGCCGGGGGTCCAAGTTAGTGGGGCTGCAGGGGACAGAACAGGGCAGCCACAGCCCCATCCGGATTTGCTCTTTTGTGACAAAAGAGGTATTTCCCACCTGTAGAAGGTGCTGAGATAATGGAAACAAGTGCTTTGGATCTCTGGATAAAAAGGGCAGAGGAGGAACAAAACACTGCCTGGCTTTGATGATGCAAAGCCCTGTGCAAGTCCTGTGTGTTTCTATTAGTGGCTCAAACGCACCCCAGGCAAAAGACAAAAAGACAGAGACAGATACATGCTTTCTCGTGCCTGCTATTCTTGCTGGTGTTTACATTGTGTATCAGGAGCCTCTGCGTTTGGGAGAGGAGGATTGGAATGGGACTGGGACCCATGGAACAGTGTCAGGCCTTGAGCACTGCCCCCTGTGCATGGGGACACCTGGGACAGCTGGGGAGGGAGCCAGGAGCTCCGGGGGAAGAGCAGCTTTCTATTTCAGTAACACTCGAAAACACCTTCGGTGCATCGCTGTCAGGGGAGGGAAGAAAAAGCCCAAAATCAATATGAAATGATGATTTCAATTGGAGCCATTTTCAAAGCTGTCAGGAGCTGCGAGTGAAGTGCAGTAACTGGAAAGGAAAAACACTTATTCAGACTCCTTTTGGAAAACAGAGCCCTCCCCATGCTGCTCCTGAGCAGAGCAGTTCTCCAGTCCCATCCGGTGCTGCTCTGCTCCCAGGGATGGGGCTGTGGGAGCTGGGGCAGCTGTGGCACCGCTGCACAGCAGATCTGGGGGGATCTGAGCCACCCTTCGTGTGATGCCTCAAGTGCTGGCTCTGTAATGCCATCTCCCCACAGCTGGCTCAGGGCGGGGGTCGCTTGGTTAATGCACGTCTCCATCTTCATTGCCTTTTTAACTCGTTTTTAATCAGTAATTATTATTGAGCAGGAGCAACACGCAGGCTTCTCTCACCCGCTCCCCAGGCGAGTGCCAGCCAATATGTCACAGCAATTAGTGCCTGGTGGCAATGGGACACGGGATGGCCACTGCCACCCTCCCACTCTGGCTCCTGGATGTTGGATCCTCCATTTACCAGCTCAGGTCCAACCCCAGCACACTTGCAATTAACTGCTCATGTCTTATGGTATGTAATGCGGCTGAATGTGGGATGCTGGGGGGATCTGGGGCTTTGTCCATGGACGCACAGTCACAGCCCTCCTGGGGCACTGCTGTTGTGTGCCCAGATGCCCTGCGGAACAAATGGGCTTTAAAACTGCCCCATTGTGTTATTCCTTATTAATAACGGGGCGGCCCTTGTAAATAGCCATGAAGGGAAGTGCTTAAGCTCATAATTAATAAGTGCTGGATTGGCTTCTGCTGCTGAGCCGCAGCCTGCAGGGAGCGGCGGTGGCGGGGATCCCAAATCCAGGATCCCATCCCCAGGGGGTTCCAGCTCCAGGGTCTCAACTCGAGGATCCCATCTTTGGGGAGTCCCAGCTCCAGGTCCCTGTGGCCGGGCAGTGGAGGATGGGGGCACTGAGAGCTCAGAGCACAACTGACTTACAGACCCTGCACTGAGGCTCAGCAATAAACGCTTTATGCCAGGAGTAGAGGGACGCAAATCATGTTTATGTCCCTTGTTCTCTTTATCGGGACACTGATTTGACAGAGAAGGGAAAATTTCGCTTATTTTACAACTCTGCTTTTAGCTGCAAATTGATTTCAATAGCTGGGAGGTGAACACAAAATCTTATTTTGTCGTTGGTGTAGAAATGTACATTTTGACACAGACCCTGTTGTGTAGAAGGAGCGGAGCTCTGGGCATCACCCCCCCCCCACCCACCCTGCACTCATCATTCAGAGATGTTTGCTGAACGATGGGTGATGTGGCTGCTCTCCCCCCCACCCCACACACTGCAGCCTCCTCCCCCCCTTCACTCCCAGCCCAGATCCGAGCGCTCCCTGCCCCCACTGCCAGCCCCAAACGACAGGGACAAGGAGATCTGTTCAAAACAGTTTATTGTATTTTTTTTGTCAGACAAACACATTGATTTCTGGACCACAGTAGAGGATGGAAACCTTTCACAAACTTATTTATTTGAAAATACAAATATAAAATTATACTTTCCACATCTGTGATGTGAGAGACCCCCATCCACATAGTATTTTACAACAGGGCTTCAGAAAGCCATACACAGAGACCTGAAAGATGCTTGATATATATAGATACATATATATATGTATATATATAAAAAAAAAGTCACTACCAAAGTTCTCATCAGTTCATACTAAAGTATAAAAGGAAGGGCTAGGCTCGCCACTGTGCCATAGTATATTTAGGTACATTTATGACCACCTGAAACGCTTCGACTCGCACTCTAGCACTGATGGAGTTCGGACCTCGCACGACAGAACGACGCAGCTTTGCTCCCCGCTGCAGTGACACACAGAGCGGCGGCCCCGCAGCGCTGCCTGCAGCCGCCCGGCTCGGCGGAGCTGCACCGCGGCGCACCTTGACTCTCTCAAACTACTTATTTTTTTTATTATTATTTTTTTTTGGTAATTTTATTACAGTATTAAAGTATTGCTTAGCTTACAGAATCTCCTCACGTAGTGTTCACACACAGAAATGGGTTCGACTTCGATTCTGTACGTATGAAACTCTACAGTGTACGCGCAGACCCCGGGCCCGCGGTGTGTCTTCGATGCATCCCGTCTTTACACTGATCGACCCTCAGTTTTCTGTCGGAACTATTTTGCTTAAAAAACAAACCAAAACAAACACTAAAAAAAAACAACAAACAGAATTCAAAAAATTCCACCCGAGAGACATTTCCATAGCGTAAAAGACAGCTACGAGTTAGTGTTCTGTTTGTGTTTGTAAACAGTTTCGTATGCAATATCATACGTAACCATGGCTGGCCTTCAGAGAAATGGAGGAAACGCTATTGCTTTATTCGGGGTTAGGCTGCGCTGAGCGGCAGAGCGCAACGCGGCGGTGGTGCAGCACGAGCCCTCATTCGCACCCACGATGGAAACAGCGTCGGAGGATTCGGAGCAGGGAGGGGGAAAAGAAACGCGAACACCTTTCAGGTCATACCAACAGCTACCCAATGGTTGACTACTCTAGCGAGATGTGTGACATTCACCAGCTGAATGAACGCTGCTGTACAATGGGAAAAGAAAATACAGCAAGAGAGCCATGCTACCTTAAAGTCCAAGCTACAAATTCAACTTAGAATGAACACCGATGAGTGTAAGAAACGAAAAAAGGGACAGATCAGGCTTCGCTGTAAGTGAGCCCATCGCAAACGACTTCTTATGTTTTAGTGGGGAGGGGAACTGAACTGCTGGGGTTCTGCAGCTCCTGCTGCGCTCAGCCCCGGCCCACGGCTGCTCTGTGGGAGCTGGGGGCAGGCGGCCGCCAGGCGCTGCGCTGCACTGGAAGCGAGGCGTGCTGAGCTGCTGTGCCAGCAAGGGCACAGAACCCCGGGTGAGGGAAGGAGGGAACAGAGCCCCTTGGGAATGGACTCCGAGGTGAGCGGGGACTAACGGAGCCTCAGCATGGGGAGCCACATCGAGACGTACCGGGTTCCAAGACATTTGTGCTATGGGCCACTGGGACTTCTCAAAAGGTATATAAACATCTAAAACATATTCACACAGATTAGCAATTTCTTCTGAGCATTCTTAAAAAAATATGTTTTTTTTTTCTCTTAGTAAAATCGTTTTAATATACCGTGCCTCCCTCTTTTAAAAAATAAATTAAAAAAATCCAGTTTTGCATATCTAGCGTTAGCATTTAAGGTAGTATGGCACATCCCCTCTCAAAGGGTGGGGATCTACAAAATGCCGTAAGAGTTTGCCAGCATTTTTAACATCGTGAGACCTTTGGTTAGTTGAAACCGCATCAGATCAGCAAAGGAAAAGAACAACAACAACAAAAAGAAAAACAATAGAAGAGGAAAGGAAGGAAAAGAAAGCAAACGAGGAAAACCTTCCCAAAATTATTAGCAAGTTTTTTTTTTTTCTTAAATAAGAGAAAGTTCTATCCTTACTGGTCCTAAATCTGAATAACTACATCTAAATTTTTAACCTTAATTACGATACACCTACCAATATGTACTAGAAGAGGAAGAGAGGAGGGGAAGATTCACTACACTAGCATCAGGACAGCACTCTTACAAGATAGCCATTTTATACACTATTAACATACAACAATGATCAACAAAGAATATTCTATGAGGTGACAGGGAATGGAGAGGAAAACCAACCGGTAGTACAGTACATCATCAACATTGACAAAATAGCCATAAAAAATCCCCTGACTGTACACTGAACCTCAGGGAATTTGGTTTGTTGCTTTTTTTTTTTTTTTTCATTTTTTTTTTTAAAGAATGGTTTCGTTTATGTATCACTTGATCAAGTCTCAATATTTAAAAAGCGTCCAGCATCTTGCTTAAACCTGGTTGTTCGGAAATAAGAAAGAAAACCAACCGAAAACATTACACAAAAAAGCATGATTCTGTTCTCAAAAATAAGGAAAAACCCAAGGTTTTCTCCTTCTGGTTCGCAGTACGGTGCCTCACTTCCATTGCAGATGCCTTCTCTACCTTGTCTACTGAACGGCTACGTTATTCTACTCGTTAGTAAAATTTACAAAAATAGGAGTGCAGCAGCTCTTTTAACAAATGTCGCATTCAGTGTCTTATACTGGCTGTACCTAAAGTACCAAATTTATAAACGTAACAATTTAAAAAAATATTAATAAAACTCGTCAATATTACGTTAAAAAAAGAAGAAATATATCCACACTACAGTATGTTCTTAATGCCACCTACCGTGTTGTACTTCTAGTTGCTGTTGCAGGCCTATTTACCAATATTAAAAAAATTAAATTAAAAAATATCCTTCATAAGTTTCCTCCCCCAACAGAGGACCATATATATAACAGCCAAATATTAAACATGTGCAAATAGGAAACTGTCAGTTTTTCCCCTACCAGTCACAGTGCAATGATGTTTTATACTTTTATTTTTTTTTTCTTTTTTTTTTTTTAAATTCTGTTTACAACTACAATAAATTAAAATCTTCCGTTGCTTCTAGGGTGAAACTTGTAGCACTGAGGTATTCCCAAAAAAAAAAAAAAAAAAAAAAAAAAAAAAAAAAACCAGACAAACCAAAGTCGCTTTCCTAATTTGTTAATAACACAGAAAGTGATGGATAACAAAGGTACCCATGCGAGCTCTGCGCCGCTCCGCCTGCGCTGGGAGCAGCAACGCGGAGCAGCTGTGTGCTTCGAACCTTAAATGCGATAAATAGGAAAACCGGAGCTTCTTTTTCAGTCTTGGGAAAAGCAGTTTTTAAATTAAAAAGACAACGAGGCCGTCACGGGGAAGCTGCGCACGTATGAGCAACAGGCAGAGCGCGGGGCGCAGCGCCAACCTCGAGGCCACACCTGCGCTGTGTCTTCTGTTTTAATAGAGAAACTGCCTTAGACTGACTCCATCACAAAAATAGTTTGTATTTCTCTTTCTGAATAGTTTATATGTACGTAATGGAATCGTATTTACAGTGTTTGGTTGTGTTTCTTTTTTTTTTTTTTTTTTTTTTTTTTTGTTTCTTTTTTTTTTTTCAGAATTCACGATTTCAAAAAACCTTATATCACCTCTTTCAACAAAAAAAAAGCACTTATAGAAAAAGGACGCCCAAAAGTCTGTCGTCCCTGCCTTATTGCCGAAAATAGAACCGGGTGAACGAAGACGGCACAAACAAAAGGAGGGGGGACGACCCGCGTGCTCCACAGCCCCACGTCCTGCAATGACAGCAACTACAGAGACTGGGGGACACGGGGGGGGAAACAAAAGAAAACCTTAATATAAACAGCTAGGCTATGGTTAGGCTCCTACGAGATACACAAAGAATTAGGTCTACGTGGCTACGAGACTATGTCAAAACGCTACCAAAAAATGTGGGTCGAGTAGGTTTAAAAAGGGGGGGAAACCCTTTGAGAAAATAAAACGAACAAGAAATGGATTTTATATACATACTTTTAAAAGCTGTTGTTTTTATAGTACAGCAGATTCATGAGATGATGAGAGAGATTTTTTTAAACAGCCCAAGTCCGTCGAGTGCCACCTCCAGTTCGTTTGCTGTTGGTGAAGATGTAGTGCTGAAGTCTGACGATGTCACCTCACCGTGGGACCGCTCAGAAACTTCGCCCCGTTTTGCCCGGACATCCAGAGAGACTCTGCGAGGAGAGGAGCACACAGGACAGGGGAAGGGTCAGCTGGGGCTGTGCAGGCAGACCGCGCTTCAGGGACATGAGGTGGCCAGCTTTTCCCCAAGGGGACAACGTCCTCCTGGGCGCTCTGCCGCACTCCGGGGCTACGTTCTAAGGGGAGGCGCAACGCCTGGCGCTGCGGCTGCTGCCCGCATTGAACGCTGTGTGCAGCCAGCAGGGCCATGAGCAGCGGGGGCTGCAGGCGGCCCTGGGCCACCCCGACTGCCCCAAGCGCTGCACGGCGCGAGGGATGCGCGCCCCGGGATCTTCAGACCTGGCGGCCCTGGAAGAGTTAATAGCAAGGCTCATTTCCTCCTCTCTAAATCTATTTTCATTAGTAACGAGCAACAGTAAAAGCACTCTCTGTTTTTAAGTCATTAATGGCTTGAGTTTTAATACTGGCCGGTAAATGATGGTTATAGTTTGATGTGCTGTGGTAAGTGTAAAATGATTACAATATATTAATCTGATGAGCACTGCCCTCACTGCAGCGTTATTAGTTTGAATTACGATGTTCTGCTCAAACCTCCCACGTGCTCAGGCTGGCGGCCCACAGAACACGATGGATCTGACAAATCAGCCCGAGAACACACAGGATACGTGCAGCCACTAACAGGGATTGAAGCAGGAGCGCATGGGCACCTCTTTCCTTTCCCACAACATAGCACGTGGTGGACCAAATCCGTCCAAAGACTTTCAGATAATCTTGTATATATAGGGAGATGAAGAATAAATAGCAACCCCCTTTTTTTTTGCCAGTAGCTACCTATACGTTTATCTTTACACAGCTTAAAGCCCCTGCGTGTGTTCCACAGGTCCCATCCCCAGCCTGCCTCCAGCCCTGATTGCACACTGAGATAGGGCAGTGCTGGGCTAAAGGCTAAGGAAGAAATGAAAGATGTCACATCGCATCTGTCTGCCTGGATCACGAGCTCTAACGGTGAATCCATGCACTCAGTGCGTACACCTTTCTGTTTCCATTGACTGACTTTCCCAATCTACGCTGCTCTCAGTGTAAGAATATTTGTTTGCTAAGATGGATATGCCAAAGGCCAAAAAATAACAAAAAAATTAAACATTTAATTAACTTGAGCTTAGTTCAAAGGGTAGGAAACTGGCAGCGATCCAAGGACGCATTACTTAGGTAATGTCTTTAATTTAATTTGCTTAGCTTTAATTTTTTTAAGATCTTGATAACTGCTCTGTGGTTACAACGTTATCTTCTAGCTGTGATATCTGGTACAGCCCTTGATTAAGCATGATGGTTTCTCTCTAATGAAGCAGTGGAGCTCATCTGTTTTCAGCTGGGTGCATTCGTAGCCAATCTCTACCCCCGACAACGATGCTGGCACTTGGCTGTTCCCCCAAAGGGCTTTGGGGATCACTGTTTATTTCTGCGGGGTTTTGAAGTCTCCAAATTAGTGTGCTAAGTGCACTGGGCCCGAGCTCCCGATCTGCCTTCCAGTTTCCAACCCAGGAAATTGATTTAAATAAAATGAATCACAGAAAAGAATGATTAAAGGCCAAGGAAAGACAGAATGGAGATTAACAAAAAATTGTTCTCTTAAAGTAAATATAAGGGAAATGGCAGTTTAGCACGAAGTACAAATGGTATATACTGTAATACCTCCAAGTGAGATGGCAACCAACCATGTGTAACGTTTCAATGGTATCCATTTGTAAAAGCCGTTGCAATCAAAGGTCCCTAAAATTGTACAATTGTTAAGTTCATCAGTGTTCTATACATGGGAACAGATGATTATTAATTTTTGGCAAGAAATTATCAAAGGACTTGAAAGACTGTGTTGTCAGCATGAATATGGAATATGCATTTCCAAAAGCTGTTCTGGTCATTAATGACTCCGTGTGCTGAACTCTACAGGGTCCTTTCCAAGACCTTCTTGTTCCCTCAGATACAAAAACAAACTCTGGGTTTTCCCTTTTTTGTTTCTAAACCAGGTTAGTAAATGGAGTGTGTTAAATAAAGATATAGGTAAAAAGGGCTCCTGAGCCTTTGCAGTTACTGGAGTACACCCAGTATGAAGGGTATCCCCTTAACTAAGAGGCTGCCAATCTGAAAATCCAATCCTAACTGGCCTTTGAAGAAGTCTTAGTGCAGACAGATCACGACTGCGTGGCCTTTATCGTGCATCTCACTGCTTGAAAGATTGGGATGTCACCGAGGTTAAACCACCCAAATTTTCCAAAACAAGTAAGTCTTCAGGTGGAAACTGGAAAGGGGGCCTCAGAAGGGGTCAGTCCGAATTGGTGTAGCCTTCTCTCAGCAGAATAATCATACTCTGTGTTCTGTACACAAACTGATCCAAAGAAGCTGCCACGTCCTCTGTGTGGCCATGTGCACAGCAGGACCAGAGCGGACTGCAGAGCATGAGGGCTCTTGTGGAGGCAGCGGCTGCTGTGGCTCTTTGGATGCTGGCTGTTCATGCAGTACAAACAGCACCACTGCAGGAACTTTGTCTGCTCTGTGCTCCTGCTCCCCCAGCTCATCCAACGTGGTCAAAGAACAGAACTGTCATTTTAGTTTGGAAAACCTCAGGGGAGTTCTCTGTACTTTGACATGTTTATTTTATGAGAGGAAAAGATTTCTCAGCATTTTATGGAAAAAGGGAAAACAGTGTAGGTTGCTGGTTTTCTGTTTTGGAGACTGACAGCCACTAAAGCGGTTTAACCACATTCATGCTAACACACACAGGTAAAACAGTGCAATCTGAAAAACAGCATGCAGCTTTGTTAAGCAAATTTCCATCGCCCGTAATTAGTGAGCCTGCAGAACCATGCAGCATGACAGAAATACGTTTCCAATGACTTGACAACACAACAGCAGTGACTTAGTTGTGACCTGCACGTTTTAAGGACTGTTAGCAACCCCCTAAGCTGCCTCAAGGTGCCCCGATGAGGCGGTGCCCGCCTCCCATGCCCACATCCTCTGCTGCACACCGATGCCGGTAGGGCAGGGGCTGGAAGCTCCAAGCCCCCATGGCTCTGTGCCACTGCTGGGACACGGGCAGGCCTGGTGTCCCGGGAACCCTTCTCCTCCTCTGGGTGGGAGGAGAGGCCAGGCACACTGCCTGCAAGCAGCACACCGGCCTCAACGGGCCGTTCCACTGATGGGAAGCCCATCTAGACAAGCAGAAGCTTGTATCTGTTAAATAGGGCCGTTCAAAACACACCACATTGGTGCAGCTAAGGCTCAGACAACTGTTTCCAGTCTGCACTGCAACTCCAGCGGCTCTGGGACAGCAGAGTGCAGGGCTGCGGGAAACCTCAGCACCTGCAGCGGGTTGTGCCCAGCGCTGGAGGCTACAGGAGCCGTGCACAAAGCAGCCCGTCGTTCCGTCATCGAAAAAGACGCCAAACCCCATCGCGTCCCCTCCCGGCTCGCGGTACTCACGGCGATCCCGTGGCTGAAGCCGGAGCCCGGCTGTGGGCTGGCAGCACTTATGTAGTTGCCGACGCCGGAGTCCTGGCTGGCCGTGCCGTACAGGTCTGCGACGGGCCCAGGGCTGTTGGCCCCAGGGAAGCCTCCGGGCCGGGCTGGGTTGGAGCCTGCCGGGGAAGCGGGTGCGCCAAAATTCGGTTGAGCACTGTAGCTATTCAAGACTGGTGTGCAGAGAATAAAGCTGGGTATGAGGCCAGACGCCGGGCATGCACCGTTATCACAAAGCCAAACACCAGAATAAACAGCCTAGGCCCAACTTCTAACACTTAACCAAGGCCATGCGATAGGAGAGCAAGTACTGAATAATAGTCAGCCCGTACTACTACGAAGCTTAGAGCTCCAAAATATATATATGAATATATATAAAAAAAAAAGAACGATCATTCAACACACTACTGCAACCAGAGACTGTAGGTGCTCATTTTTACCAAATTATCACAAAATATAATAGATATTTTTCAACATCTGACTTGATGCTCATGCAGTAGTAACAAGTTCTCTAGGTCTGGGCACGCCGAGACAGCATTCACATCCCATGCAAACTACAAAGGAACTAGTTTGAGACTACACATTGTGGTAATATTGATATTAAAATGTTGACAGCAAGTAACTTCAATTGCATCTAGTAAAATCATTTTGGATCCATTTGATACTTTGGAAAAAAACCTGCCCTTTTAAATTGGTAAGCTGTAGAAACAGCTCAATAGTTAATTTGTTTTTTTAATGGTATGGAATGGAACGGTTTGGGTTTATTTTTTAGGTATGACCAAGGAGAGTATTGTTTTATTTAATTTGCCTTTCTTTAGATTTGGAGATCGAAGACCTACCTTCATCTCCAAAACCACGTTGGGGGGACATCAACCAAAATTAAACAAATAAATAAAGATTCAAAGCAAAAAAAGAATTCCAAAGGGTGTATGGCAACTCACCTCCTAATGTGGAAGTAAATTTTATTTTTTTCCTCCCTTCACTTTTTTTTTTTTTTTTTTTTTTTTTTTGAGACAGAAAAACAATGTAAACAAGAATGATACTGAAGAACAGATTTAGATTTTAAAGCATGTTAGATGATCAGGCTTCTGCCATTCCTCACTGTTGTTCTTGGATGTGAAGTTTATGAGTAAGAGGATTTAATGTGAAAGAAAAGTCTGCGGCAGGGAGAGCGGATGGGGATGGCGCTGGAAGCGGGAGAGTCCTGCAACACGACCTGCCAACACGGCCCTGCTGACACAGCACTGCCAACGGAGCACTGCCTACATGCTGCTGCTGACCTGGCACCGCAGCCTGACTGACCACACTCTCGCAGCTCAGCCCTGGACACCAAAACGGCCCTTAAGGACGCCCTGAACGCAGGCTCTGACCAGCCACAACGACCACACGGCCACAGCATCACCACAACCTCCCTGGAGCTGTGCAACGGGCACCGCTGGCAACTCACATCACCTCTGTGCTCAGCCTGCACCACGACTCCCTCAGCCTCCTCCTCCAACTGCAGCTCCCTGCCTACCTCCGCCGTGCACCTGAAGAGCTTACAGACAGCCTGCAGGTCAACACAGCAGGGTTTATTGGGGACAAACAGCACTGCAGGGCAAGTCCCGCCTGCCCCGCAGGAGCGGCCCACAGCAAGGCTCCCGAGAGGCAAACCGGGCTGCAGGCTGACTGCAAACTGCAGCAGCACACAGCAGTGAGAAATGGGGGCAACGCGCCGTGCTGCTGTGGTTCCATGACCGTTCCCACCGTGCTGACGGCACGCGTTCCTCAACCCGAAGGATTAACCAGTCAAAAACACGGCGACCGTTGGCTCTGCAATGACAGGGAAGTAAATGTTGCAAAGTAAATGGTTTTATGTGGCTGTAAAGTGGTAGCAGGGGAAAGTAAGTAGGTCGTCTAAGCCGGCAAGTTAAAAGTAATAAGGCATGAGAGAGTAAACAGATTATTTTGGAATTCACTGGCAAACAAAGTACCTTTTTTATTATTAAAGATTAAATGTCAAGATAGCATTTGGCCTTCTCACTCGTGAAGAAAAATATCCAGCTGAGATGTTCAAAAGCCCTTTATTACTATAAGCCAGTGCTTTTTTCCTCTCCTTTTC
This sequence comes from Lagopus muta, assembly GCF_023343835.1. Classification (NCBI taxonomy): domain Eukaryota; kingdom Metazoa; phylum Chordata; class Aves; order Galliformes; family Phasianidae; genus Lagopus; species Lagopus muta. The sequence goes on along the minus strand of NC_064452.1, from coordinate 1,150,759 downwards.
TTCCTTCTGGTTGAACAAAATGGATGTGGGTGTTTCAGCCCCATGCAGCGCTCTGCAGGCAGGCCGTGCTGGCTGGGACATGGGGAACGTTCACAGAATCACAGAATGGCCAGGGTTGGAAGGGACCTCAAGGATCAGGAATCTCCAACCCCCTGCCACATGCAGGGCCACCAACCTCCCCATTTAACACCAGCCCAGGCTGCCCAGGGTCCCATCCAATCTGGCCTTAACGTTCTTTAACACATCCTTCAGAGATGGAGGGTGCCAAAGCACAGAGCATGAGTACAGCTGCAGACAGCCATGGCATGAGGCACAAGGGGTGAGCAGGGCTCTGCGTGGAGCCCACGTGCTGCCCCCAGCCCTGCAGTGCAGCCCTGCACCTTGCACAGCTGCCTTCCTGCAGCATGTGGCTTGCTGGGAAAAAGTGCAAATCACACCAATAAGAAGACATGGTCCCCAAATCACACAGCTCTCATCTAGAGGTGCACGGAGCATTTCATTAAAAATCAAAGTTGGGGTGCAAGGCCATATTAATCTCTGATGCAGCCCACTGATGGCAATGGCATGTCGGGGCTGGCACGAACATGCCTGTAGAATGCCTCAACATTTAATTTTGAGATACAGTGATCAAATATTACACCATTTCAAAATGGCACTGAGCAGAGGTTGGGCTGGCAGTGGGGCACCCAGCAGCAGCTATGTGACACAAAGGCTGCCCTTGCTTTGCACCACAGCAAGTGGGACTCATGCACTGCAGCCAGCCCCAGTGAGATGCATGGAGTAAGGCTGCTGGGGTGCTGTGAGTCGAATGTCCTACGAATGAACACCTCTGTGGCCTCTGCAGCTGCAGGATGAGGAGCTGAGCCAGCCCCTGAACCAAGTGCGAGTGGGGCAGCGGATCAGACACACACACACACACACACACACACACACTGCAGCACCTCTGCATCATTAAGCCACAGTTACTAGTCCATGCACAGACAATAAGAAGATGTACTCAGCCTGTCCCAAACTCTTACTGAAAGCAAGCCAAGCAGCGAGGAGCCAGAAAGAGATGCTCCATCCCCCAAAGCAGCCCAGCCCCAGCCATTTACAGCTCTAAGAAATTCAGGAATACCAGCTTGCATACGTGCGGAAGGAGTTGGCAGCTGTTTATTCAACATCCTTCTGATTGTAGGTATGCAACGTAAGAAAAAGGCAATTTTCTATCTCCTGAGCATCAATTTGGTACTACATCCTGATGATCACAGAAGTGGCTGCAGACAAACGTGTGACACAAAAGCACGCCCTCCGCTCCGCTCGCACAGCTCCGTGGGCGCGGGGTGCCCAGGCAGCACTTTGTGCACCGCCTGCTAACAGCTGTTTGCAGAACTTCACAGAAAGGGTTGGAAGCTTTTACAGAGCTGACACTTTGCTCCAGACCCGATAAATGAAAGAGAAAAGCTCTCATAATTACCAGGAGACTAAACAGTCCTGAGAAAGCCGTACTTTAACGATTCACTCAGCCATGGTGAGTTGCTAAATATTTGTCTTCTTACAATAGCTGCACTGAAGCGCACCTAGAGCTGGAGGCAGTTTTATGATCGCTTTGAAACAACTGCAAAGGGACCTTGAATGACTTTCCCAACATGCAGAATGCAGTGCGTTTGGGTAAGAAATGCCTGAAAAGAAATCTGTTGTACACAAACCTGCAAGTAATCTGAGACTGAAATGAAGCAGAAAACAAAACACAAAACTCTCCTGACTCTGGATGCCACTTCAGCCCTCAAAAAAAAATGAAGACTGTGGAGATGGACAAAGCTGTCAGCTCACAGCAGAAGCCATCTGAGAGCTGCAGGTGCTGTTGGGTGCAGAGGCACAGAGCACTGAGATTAAAGCACCGCGGCCTGCAAAGCACCTGAGACATTCCCCTGGTCAGACATCCTGCAGACAGAGCTGGAAATAACCACGGGTGGATGTTGGGAAGTGCACTGCTGGCAAACTGGCAGGGATTGTGCTGTGCTGGAGGAGAGCAGCGAGCTGCAGATCGCTCTGGTCAGTGCTGGAGCAGAGCCCTACTGCTTTCCTGTGGGTCCCAGCGGGCGATGCCCTCCCACCTCAAGCACTCGGGAAGCTGTGGCAGACACCGCACCTGTTTCCAGGATCGGAATTGAGCTCCAATTTATCAACTGATTGCACAGGAAACCATCCTGCACGGGATGTTTTCACAGCCCTGAAACTATGACTTGGTACCTCCAACACAACGGTTTCCACTATGCATGATTTTCAGCCCCAGGTGTCACCACAAAGCCCTGCATCAGATCGATGTGGAAGGGATGTGAAAAAGATGAGATGTGTCTGTAAGTCACAGCTAACCAGCCTCAACGTTCCCCAAGCCCAGACAGCCCCATCCTCTTGGTTGGGGAAGCTCTTCCTACACCTAAGAAAAAAAGTGACAGCAGCTGAGTGATGAGAACAGGGACACTTCCTGCAGCACTTCCTTCCCTTAGAATGTGCTGTGCTTTTCCTTACAGAGAAGACACCGATCCTTGCACACTCACTGCACTCATTCCCTGAGCACTGCTCTGTCTGAGCAGAGAACCTTCTGCTAAAATAAATGTCAAATTGCAGCTAATTTTAAAATGCATCTGTAACCTCAAGACAGCACTACACTGAGCAAGGTTCTTTGACTACTAACTCACCTCGGCATCCTTCTGCAGAGCTCTCTGCACACACTGAATGCATGTGAGGCACTTCTCAACACACAGTTCCAGCAGAGAGCTGCATGTGGGGTACAGAGCAGAGCTGCAGGGAGCAGGTGGAGCTCCAGGAGCTCGCTTATCGAGCGCCCATTCCTGCAAACTGCCGTGTTAGCACAGACCCGATCGTACATTAATCCACGTGCAACAGGAAAGGTCACCACTGAAAGATAAACTCTCTTCTGATGAACTCTTGAGAAATTTCTAAGTCAGGATTCATTATGACATTTGCCTTAGCAAGCTGTGCATTGCACTAACGAGGATTCAGATGCCTCTCTGGGAGGGGAGACGGAAACAGATGGGTAAAGCACAGCAAGCTGGATGCTAAAATCCCACCCAAATAAACTCAAGTCAGTGAAGGTAAAGAGAGAGGGAAAGGGTTCAGTAATCACTGCTGTGCTTGTTTTACAATTATTCTACAAAGATTTCAAAAGTTGAAGAAAAAGCAACGCGAAGAACAGCGCACAACCCGTGGCTGCACTCCCTACTACTACACAGGCAGAAGGAAAACCTCAACTTTGCAAGAAACCACCCATGATTTACTGCATTTCCTCCTCAAGAAGAGGCAGAATACTTCAGGATGAAATACAGCACCCTGTCATCGCAGCCAGAAATGCATCTCCTCACGGAGAGAGCAGCCGAGCACTGCCTGCAGCTGCTCCTTGCCCACAGCCGTCCCCATGGCCGTCCCCTCCCGCAGGCACCAGAGCAAAGCGGCCGGCACCATCAGCAAGCACTGAGGCAGCACTCCTGAGGACTGCCCAATGACAATCAACCACCTCCCGGGGAGGGCTCATATTCCCTGGGACACAATCAGTGCTGCTGAGCTCATCTGCTTCTGGCATTGCTGGAAGATGCTGCTGAACAGAGCACAAAGAGCAAAGCTACACGTGTAAAAAAAAAAGGAGAGAAGAGTGAAATATTCCCCTAGAAACACATCCTCATTTACAAAGCACGCACCTGCTCATGTTTCCAAGAGAAGCAAACACAAGAGGCTCCACACAAGGAATAACACAAAGAAGCGAGCCAAGTGGAAGCGGCCGTTCAGCCCCTGCCCGCAGTTCTCCCTGCGCCCGGCGCAGAGCCACAGCACGCTGCTCCTCCGCGCCCTGACGGAGCCCTTCTGTACCAACACGCTTCTGACAACTTGTTGATCCAGAGCTCTAATTTCTGCATGACTCTCTCATCTGCCATAAACAGCCACGCGCAATTTGGCAGGCATTTCTACCACCAATGTTTATGATAATAACTCCACGTGCTTGAAAGCAGCAGGAAATTTTCAATATAACTATCATTAAGACAAAATGCTTTAAATCAAAGCCATTACCCACTACCAAGACTCAAAGCTCACAAGATTAGGCTGTTTTTATCTTTATGAAAAATTCATCTAGTGTGCTGCAAACATCAGCTTCCAGCTTGAAGGAGGAAACAATAGGGTAACATTTAGCATGGTGATGGAACGGCTATGGATCGGGGCAGGGAATGGGCCAGGGGGACAGCTGGGACAGCAACAACACCATGCTTGGGGCATTTGATTCAGCTCACCTGGGATTTAATTTGATTCATGGCAGTTCAGAGGATCTGCCTGGATTTTTGCAGAAGGAACAGCACCTGTAGCTAAGGAGTAGTTAGATCTAATTCCATGAGATATCACGGTAACTACAGGCAGCCATGTGGAGCAAAGGATGCTTTCAGCTACTTCCTTAAACCTCTGACACTGTGCTGCAGTACCTGGAAGTTGGGAATTTCCCCAAGAGGCACCCAAGCATTCAAACCTGCTGCACTGACTTTGAAAGAACCAAGTACAAATGCTGCAGAGGACACCACTAAAAACCAGGGCTACTGGTGCAGCACAGATTGCTTCCCTCCTGATTTCTCAGGCATCCCATGTGTCCTGAAGCATGAACACCAATGACCACATCTTCGTGCATGACTAATGGACCAGCAGGCACAGTGTGATGCTGATACTTTAAATAACAGCCACAGGATGGGGCACAGAGAAACTCCTGCACTGCATGCAAAGCTCAATCATTAGTGCTGAGAGCCTCACAAGTACCCTACCGGTAGCCAGCACTGCACCCACCTCAAGGAGAGCTGGGGCAGCCCTAATTCCTGGAGCACTCACTGCTGCAGCTGAAGAGAGCTCGCACCTTGCTGTTCTGAGATGCTAACTGCCCCAGTGTGATTTACTCAGCCATGGATGTACAAATTAATGTCAGTGTGAAATAAGACGTCAGTGCTCCTGGTTTTTGCTTGCCATTCAGATTGCAGGAGCGCACAGATACAGCATTAAGAATTCAGTGTTTGCATCCAGACTCTTTTGTTATATCCCAGCCACTGCACACAGCTCCTGCTGGAGGCACAAACACATTTGTTTGTGGTCAGGCCAAACTATCAGAGGCATCACTTTTCTCTACCTGCCCTTTTACATGCAGCTTTATTTTATGTCTGAGACAAACTGCACGCGGCACACCTCCAGTTCAGATCAATGCTCAAACTAGAAAATGTCTCCAAAATAATGAGCTGGAAACACACAGACATCCTAGAGAACAGCAGCGTACAAACAGCTCCCAACTAGCTGAGCACAAAAGTGGGAGACAGACAGGAAAGCAGAGAACCCAGCACTGCAATTAGAGACACTGCTCAACACAGCACTGTGCAGAGCTGTACGGGGCTGTGCTTCGCTTGTGCTCCTTCCCAGCAGACCTGAAAAGCAAACCCCTCTTGGTAAGCCCTGCGGCAGGCAGATCCTCTGTCACTGCTGACAGCTGGAGGCATTCTTCCCAGGACAGCCAGGTTTTGGTGCTGCCTGTGGAGACCCAGCACAGCCCCAGGGAGGGCCGGGCAGCCCCTCACCCACAGGGACAAACCGCAGAAGTGGGGCTCATCAGCAAATTGGTGTGATGGGGCCGAGAGACGCCGCGAGCTGCTATCTGCCTTAACAAGACACTATTTGTACCGTATTTTCTATCTGCAGTCACACTTTAAAAGGTTGTTCTGTCTCTGCAGCCCTTTTGGAAATGGCTTCACACATCGAACTATCGCCAGGATACTGACAGAAAGCGGCGGGAGGTGAGCAGGTTCCCAAGCACAGCAATTACAGCTGGAACTGAGCAGGGACGGGGCAGCGCCTGACCCCTCCTTATTCACACCTCCAGGCCTGCACCTAGCAGCAGTCCCAGCTGTTATGCACCACGCTGGATGTGCCAGTGTGATGATGACAATTGTCATCCTATGGAACTGCTCCTGCCTCCGCTCCAGTGCTCCCCTGCTGTTACAAAGAGTTGTGTACACCCAAAATTCAAGTGGAGCAAATGCTTAAAAAAACCAACCCCTGTCCTTCGGTGCACCCTGCAAGCATGCGAGCAGCACCTGCTCCTGCTGAAGGCCTCACTTGGCTTCCTCAAAGCATCAGCCACATCTGGAAGCTGCCCACTGATTTGCCAAAAACAAACAAACAAACAAAACAAAAGCACAACGTTCATGTACTCAAGTGCAGCTTTTCTAAGTCCTGCACTTTCCAGCTTGGCTGTACCGTTTTTGCAAGCGATCAATATTTATTGCCTAATCACATTCTCTGTCCTGCAAGTTGGCAGTGCCACGCGCACCAAGCTGATGCGGAGGCCACACAAAGCTCCACTTGTAGGAGCTGCAATCAGGGAGCCAGTGCTTGTCACAACCCCACAAAAGGATTTCCTCTCGAGCAGCTCATCTTTAATCATTATAAAAGCACAGAAGTTTAATCCATTTTTGATGTAAGCGCTAATAGCTTTGTGTCCTTGAAGTTCAAAGTGGTCTTCGTGCATGTCGCTAATTAGCCGAGCAAGCAGCCATTCAGCTCCCTCTCATGTTTCTAATTAGATCCTTAACAACAAACAAATGTCGACCTTACAAAGGCTGTGCTACGTTTCCCTCCATTAGTTAAACACTTTGGGAGGGAGGCGGTTTCCATTTTTCTGCAATCCCCCAACCACCACAGCAGCGTTTTGGGCCGTGCTGCTGCCCCTCACTGGTGGTGTTTCCGCACAGCGCTGCGGGTGCTGAGCACCGGGGGCTACAGCCGTGTCCCCCACCTACATGGAGGCCAGCAAGTAAATCTGAGAGGTAATGGCTGTCCTGTTTGCCACCTTCAGCAAATCAGTCGCAGAAGCAGTAAGGCTGGAGAAGATCCAACCGCCAACCCATCATGTCCAGTCACTGTCATTAAGGTTTGAGAAGACCTCTGAGACCACCAAGTCAACCCCACCCCCACCATGCCCACCATGCCCATCCCCAAGTGCCACACTGCTATGGCCCAGCAACACCTCCAAGGACAGGGACCCACCTGCTCACCGGACAGCCTGTGTCAGTGCCTGCCCAGCAGCCTTCCAGTCCATTCACCTGATGGTACAGCCCATTTGAAATCTGCTGTGTTCCGCTGCTTGCATGCTTCGCACCAATTGCTTGGGACCATCTCCCCTTGCTCTCTTTTGGTGCTGGCACCCCGGGCTGCCATTCCAGCAGCAGTGCCTGCGCTGCCCCGGGCTGGGCTGGTTGAGAGGCTCCCACCCTGCAGCAGCACAGGGCCAGCCAGCACTGCCCTGTGCACACAGGAGGCTGCAGCTCTCAGCATCGAGCGCCCGGCCAGCAGCAGGCTGGGCCGTGTGACCCTGTGCACAGCAGGCCTCCCCCATCATTTTTCTATATAAAATGAGCAACAGCCAAACTAAGCAGAGACGCCACTTTCACCTCTTGCTGGGTAACATGAAATCTGTTGCTACTTTTACCATGGGCACCACATCTGCATTAATTGTTTACCACCGCCTGGACAGGTCTTTTATTAATATTAATGAGTAACAGGGAACAAAAGGCCCCTTTATTTTTAGCCCACTCTAATTGCGTAGTAATTACTCATCTACAAAACAAATGAGCCGAACTCCATTGCCATAGCAACAGAAACTCTGGCCTCCTACTGTAACGCATTAACTGGCTATCACTCCCGTTAATTTTAAATCGAAGCCTTTTGAACAGTAACAGACAATACAGGAGGAAAATCACAACAGCCCTGGGGCTGTAAGGCACCACGATGTGCAGGGACACCATCCCTCAGCCTGGGGCACCCATTCACCTGTGGGCATCCGGGGGCCCCCCCTGCACACAGCACTGGGCTCCAACTGCCAGGAGACACCTCTGAACAGCCCCAGCTGTGTGAGTGGATTGGTTTTAGAGCTCAGCTTTATGCACCCAAAGACCAATTCTGCATTCTCCTGAAACTCCTAATCCACCCTGCTCCTCGTGTTAATCCTGAGCCAGGCACATGCGAGCACTCGCTGCAAGGAAAAATGTCACTGCTTCTTTTTCACTTTTCTTTCTCTAAAATCAGGAAAAAAACCCAACAAACCCAACAGCATTGTAATTACATACTTACTTCTAAAGCATTTAGGGTGAGGGTCAGCGGTGGGTCTGTAAAATGCATGCTATGTCACACTCAGAGCTGTGGCACTAACGGGGCTCAGCCCGCTGTGCTCAGTCCGTCCCATGGCTGTGGGGGCATCAGCTCTGTGTGCCTGGAGGCAGCAGGGTCTCTGCTGGGACCTAATTCCCACTGAAAATAATTCTCCTGATTGAAAAGACTATTAAAAGTTAGCTGCTAAATTCATAAAAGATTAACTTACACCATGCTTAAGTCTGCACATCAGAGGTGGTCACTAATTGCACAGGGGACGATTTATCAAGTGCGCAAGGTTTCCTATTACGAAATTATTGATTAAGGCTGATGTATTTAAACCACAACAGACCTCAGCCAGGAGCCCTGTGCAGAGCGATTGCTGCTGTGGTTGAGGCCTAATCACAGCAGCACCAAATGGCTTTAAATCTGCCAAACTTCCTACATGGCCCTGGAAGGAGCTCAGCCCAAGAGGAAAAGCTGATGAGTGGGGCTCGTGTAGAGGAGAGAACCTCTGTGGGGCTGGAACCAGCCTGGATTGGCACAAGACCTCCCAGATGATACAAAACATAGAATCACAGAACCATAGAATCATTAAGTTTGGAGAAGACCTCCAAGATCACTAAGTCTGACCCCAAGCCACCCCACTGCGCACACTGACTGTGTCCCTCAACTCCACATCCCCACAGATCTGGAACACCTGGAGGGTCGGTGACCCCCCCATTCCCTGTGCCAGCACCTGACCGCCCTTTTGGAGAAGAAATCGTTCCTCATACTCCAACCTGACCCTCCCTGACACAACATGAGACCTTCACCTCTCATCCTACCCATTACCCGGGGCAGGGGCAGACCCCCAGCACTCTATAACCTCCTTCCAGACACTGGCCTTTGTGTTCCCCCTCTGCAAGTGCATGAAGAGGTGTGATGTTCTCCATCCCAGCCCTCCCTGCTGACTGCCTGCACCACTCTCCAGCACCGCCTGCCTCTGCTAGGAAGATAAGCAGAAGATAACATCTGATGCAGCCATTAATTTTTTGAAGCTCCAGCCGTGCAGAGCTCCGGTTGCCAGCCTCTGTCACATAATTACCGGCTGTTCCAGTGGAGTGAGAAATTTCAGCCTGCTTGCTGCTCCCAAGTGGTCCACTTGTTAGGTTCTGGCTTTTGAGATTACATAGCTTGGATTAAATTTTATGTACTTTTATATAGCAAAATAAAAGGAGGGGAGCAGTTCCATCTGAGCAGCCGTGCCGCAGGGAGCCCTCTCCGCAGGCCGCATAAATCCCTCACTGCCACATCACCTCCGCACATCCCTGCTCAGCTCCGTGCTGGTGTCACCCCCCCGCACAGCCCAGCCGTGGTCCAGCTCTTTATGGCTGCAATTTGCCAACACTATGGGCGCCTAATGGCGATATTACATTTTTAGAGCACCTTCCTGAAGTGTAAGACAAGGATTCCTAAGCCCCTCACAATTTGTCGCTCTGCTAACTTTCAGATACGCTCTTCACTACATCACATGCCTTGCGCATTAAACAGTGGGTCCCCTGCCTCCTTGGCAGATCGAGATCAAAAGGGGACATAATTCTCCCTCTTGATACCTGAGTACCTCGGCTCCTCGGCAGCAATCAGGGAAGCGATACGGGCAGCTCCGATTGCTCCGCACAGGCTGCCTCTGGGTCAGCTCCATCCAAGCTGTTGTTTGGCTGATTTACTTGATGCTCTGTTAGAGGTGAGGAGCAGATACAAATTCTTAACTACACTTCGAAAGCCCCCAGAAAACCTTATTCCCTCTGGCAGCTGAACGCAGAGCCCCCAGCAGAGCAGGACCATGGGCTCAGCACAGTGCCTTCGCAGGAGGAGGAGGAGGAAGCAGGGAGCACCCACACCTTGCACACCCCAGCTGCTCCCAGCAGGGCGTTCTCTGACAGCCAGCCAACGAAACAGAGAAACAAAGTCTCTATTGGGATCTCACCTGCTGCCTGCTAAACCCACAGACTAAACTTCATTTGGGAAAGAGTTCCCAAAGTCTCGTGCACACACCTGGGCACCGGAAGCAACGCCGCTCGCTGGCTCGACGGCAAAGATGCAGAACTCGTCTCAAGCTCCTGATGCCAATATTCATGAAACATTACATCTTCATTTACAAATGCTCCCTTAAGCTCGGTGACATGGCAATGAATACAAACCACTGCTAGCTCAGAGTCTCTGTTGCATAACAAGATTTAAGGTTTATGACCTAAAAACAATTGCTTTATGTCTTGGGACGGTCTGCGGGAAGCTGCTTCGCACACATGGTATTATTTAGACACCCAAATGGAGTGATTTGCATTCGGCACATCTGGTCTACAACTGCTAACAAATGATTCTATGGGCTAATATGGACGAGTAACAGGCTGATGGAGGAACCATGATTGTAAAATGATTTTTAAAATATCTTTTTAATATAAAATAAAAATTAGAGAATATTGTTATGCTTAGCATTTAAATTCCTAGGGGGTTTAATTTGAAAAAATACGGCAAATTTACTATCAACATAACAGCATGTGCGGGTTCTTGTACAGCCTACAGCTGCGTTCAATTTAAACTTCCAGATAATGGGATTTAACAAATGCAGGACTATGGATCCAAGCCTTTAGCAGCTCTCTGCTTTGTTAATAGCCCTACGCTCTCAGTCAGACCAAGGCTATGCTTTTAACTGCCGCGCTATTTCACATTGATGGCACCTATAATATCAACTCAACAATGCATGTTCTACAACTACATCTACTGCTACCAGTACGACTACTACAGTGCATGCATTTAGTTCAGTCCCACAGATACATACACTCTAAGAACAGGCAAGGGGAGATGTGAAATGTTTTACGGGACGACAGGTGTTTTGTTTTTTAAGTAAGGGAAATTAATAAAAACATCAAAAGAAAGAAAGTGTACAAAAAAATAGAGACATTTCTCAAGAGTTGATATGAGTCGTTTCTTGAACCGTTTCGTCTGAACAAGCAAAAAACATGCAACCAGCTGCTACTAACAAGAAGCTGGACACTGAGAGAGGATTAATAGGTGTGGACAAACCTTCCCGCTGAGAGCGCTCAGAAGAGTGTTTGAGAGGAGGTGTGCACGTCCGAGTGTAAGAGAGGCCGGAAAGTATGCCTCAGAGACACCCTCTCTCACAGCAGCCCCAACCAAGCAAGAGAGAAAACAACAAAACATAACTGCTCACACTCACCATCAAGGTCAGTAGCTTGCGTTACTAGATTCGTTATACTGGCAAGTATAAAGTACAGTAAGGGGTTGTCGGGGCGCGGGGCTCCAAGCCGGCACAGGCGCCCGAGGTCCAGCCGCGCTGGGAGCCGTCGGAGCACCGCGGTCACCTGGGACAGCCGGGCACTGGCTGCTGAGCAGCGGGTCGGGCTGAGCTGACGGCCTTAGCGCCTTGATCTCTGGTCAGCAGGGAGGAAAGGCTGGTGGCAACAGGTTGGAAACTGGAAAAATCTCAGACTTGTGCATGAACCAAACGGGAAGGCACTAAAACCCTCTCCTGCCGATTTTTCGTTGGCTCGCTTTCCTTCCAAGTTAATCCCCCCCCCCCCCCCCCATGTCAAATGTAAGATAAAAATGTCCCCCCGATGGCTTTACTTTAAAAAATGCGTTTATAAGACAAAAATGCTGTACACGCAAAAAAATGTCAGGTGGATTTAAAAGAAATGTGACACTGATAGTGAAGTTGTCTAGGAGGAGTTTGCAGCACTCAGACTTTTACGTTTGCTCGTTTCCCATGGCTCAGGTCCCAATTCATAAAAAAAAATATTCAAGAACGGATGAGGTCATCAAAAGCAGCCAAGGGATCTGGCACGGCCCCACCAATGGGAACAGAGACTGAGAGCCCTCGGCCGTCACCTCCTTGTGGGGATGCAGCCGGGTCAAGAGCGGGGTTTAGGGCTGACATTGAGCATGAGCAGAGGAAAACGTCCCTTTCTGCTGAGCGTAGGACATAGCTGCTGTGACAGAAAAGAGAACCTGTCTGACCTAGCAAGGCAAACTGGCGGCTGCATCCTCACAAAAGAAAAAGAAGGGGAGAGGGAAGTGAAGAGTGAACAGGTCCTGTGCAGGTAACTGCCCTGCTGCCCAGCAACGCACAGGGTGCCACAAAGGGTCACCAGCCAGGAGCACTGAGGTCAGCAGTGTCTGCACATCAGAGCTGAAGGGGATTGGAAATGAGAAGGCTGCAGTCTCCTTGGGAGACCATGAGGCTAAGCAGTGAGGCCAGGGGGGAACGCAGTGCTGCGCTGCCCACAGAGGGGCAGCAGCCTTGGGGCAGAGCAGCGGCGCCGCACTCTGGGCTTTGGGCTGGGGCATGTATGAAGGAGGGGTGTGCAAATTTGCAGAGGGAAAAAGAAAAACCCAACCGGAAAGAAGAAAAACCCCAATCATTTTTTCTTGTAATGAATCGGGCTTATAGACTGTATCACAAGATTGATGGCACTCTACTGCTCCTGGATACAATTCACTACCATGGCTGAATGGAAGTGAGGATGTCCCTTCCAAAAGCTGCCTCTGGATGGAGATGACTACGTGACACACACCGTGCCTGGAGCAGGGCTGGCTGCGCCCCACGGCTGTGACAGACCCACCTCCCTCCTCCAGGTCTTGGGGCTGGGGGGGCTCTTGTGATTCGGTTTTGGAGTTTTGCCATTTTTATGCACACGGGCAATTTTGAGGCTTGAAAGACATTTCCAAACACCATACTGCTCTTTAAACTTGCCAGAAAGGGTGTTGTTAATTTCGGGTTAGATTTAGTTTTGTATTGCAAGTTCAAATAAAAAACGAAAAAACAGAACAAAACAGAAAACCCAACAGAAGAAAAACCAAAAAACACTCAAATTAAAGACAAATGATTTTCAGGCACAGAATTGATCAATGCTCAGTTCAGTTGTAATGGGCACCAAAAGCACTCCGATTAAAAAAATAGTAATTATCAGGGAAGCAATGTTAATCCAGCCAAACCCTCTGTGCCTTGCTAAGGGGCAACTCACCAGGTCTGTTTGTACGTAAAACAAAACCTGAAGGGCAAAACATGAGGAAAAGGCAGAAACAATGAAATCTGTTTTCCTGAAATCATATGCAAAATCATTCTCTTTTTTTCCTTTTTTTTTTTTTTTTTTTTTTTTTTTCTTTTGAAAACTTTTGTTTCCCTCGGTTAAGGGGCAGTGGGAGGAGCGAGGAGATTGGGACCCCCACAACCAGTCTGGCAAGTCACCCCTTAGGCGCTCTCTACATGCCACAAAATGGAACTGGTACAGATAATCCTTTGTAGCCTGCAAGCAGTGCCAGTTTGCATGGAACGGAGTTCTCCTGGTGTCTTGCTTTGGCCTCCCCGGCATCAGGCTCACACACTGGGGCCCGTGCCCTCCTCCTGACCCAGTATGCAGCGGTTTGGTCGGTTCTTTCCTGGAAGAGCCCGGTTCACCCAGGGCACCACCAGGAAAGTCACCGAGAAACCCCCACGTCAGGACTGCATCATGGGTGAGCTGGGAGCAGCCTCAACGCCGCGGCCTCCGCTCGGCACAACACCCAGCGGCCGACCCCCGCAGCAGGCCCTGTGCCGGGGAGGCCGAGCACAGCGCTGCCCCCAGCCCGGCCCCACGCCTCGTGTACCCACGGCCCTGCGGGATGGGACAGGCTGGTGGCTGGGCTGCCCAACCGGCAGCTCACTCATGAGTGCACTGAACGCTCCACGACCTCAGCAAAGCGCTAATTTGCACCTTTATCTGAATTTGAAGCCCAAAGTAATAACGGTAATTGGCAACGATTGATTTATTTCCCTTAAGGGGAAAAAAACGGAAGTGTTCGGAAGGACCGGAAGAAAAGCTTTGGCGTTTCCATGAGAAGCGGCCGGCGCACCGCAGGAAATGGCACACGGCCACCCGCGTGGGACCGACCCACGGCGCCGGGGAGCAGAGCCTGCACAGCCCGGCCCTCACCTTCCATGAGAAACGAAAACTTTCTTTCGCAACACCGCAATTCTTTTTTCTTTTGGGTGTCCTTTATAATCTCGAATTTAAACAAAAGAAACCAACGTAATAAAGGGATAAATAAAGAAGCAAATCAGAATATCTACCCTGGTTTTGGCAGTTCTGACGCCAATCTCCTGCAAGGTGCTCCAGGCCCGTGGCCTCTGCTTGTAGTTTGGGGTTGGGATTTAGTTTTTTTTTTTTTATATCTTTTTGATCGATTGGTTTCAGATCCCCAGGATAAGCGTGAGGAAAATCAGAGAAATGATGGAGAGCTGCAGCCACACAGAATACCGACAGAGCTTTTACCTGACCCTGCACTCTGAGGGTTTGCTCTTCCACGGGCCCCCCTACCTGATCCTCTTGCTGCCGCCACGGCCGCCGCTGCTACTGGTCCATAAGCCGCTGCCGGAAAACCTGGCCGTGGAGAAAAGGAGAAGGGTAAAGAAAGAAGCCGGCGGCACCGCGCGCCTCTGCGGGGCGTCTGCCAGGGCAGTGCTGGCACACGGTTCCTGGGCACGGCGCTGCGGGAGGCGAGGGGCCGGGGCTGACCTCGCAGGGCCCCCACAGCCAACATCCCCTCCAGCAGGCAGGGCCGGCCCGTGCACACAGCAACGGCTGCATTTCGGTCGCTGCTTATTTGCAAGTGATAATAACGTGCCGATCTACAGACAGAGCAGTAATGGAAAACGGGGGAAGGGTCTCGTGTCAAGATCACAGATTTGCTGGGATCAAGCAGAAAAAAAACTCAACCGGAATGTAATTTAAAAAAGAAAGAAAGAAAAAAGCTTTTGATAGCAAAACAGCCGCAGATCAAGGAGCTTGAAGACACACACCCTGCTACAGGGGGCTGCAGATGAATGAAACACTGCTACCAAGATTTCAGACTCGGTTTCTTTACTTAATTAATATTAACAGATCTCCAGAGGCTTTGACTTTCTATATATATTTTAAGAGGGCAATGGCAAGGTCCAGGCAATCAACAGGAACCCCCAGTACCCTGTGCTGCCACATCAACAAAGCACTTGGAGCGCTCCTGGTCCCTGGGAGCTCCTGCTGTCAGCCAGGACAGCCGCTGGTGCAAACTCTGCCTCAGCACTGCCCTCAGCAGCTCCGGGACTCGAGACCACAGCTGCTTCGCGGTGCTGAAGAACCACAGAAAAACAACTGAGCCAAGAGAGAAGAGAACAGCAAGCTGAGAGATGGAGAGAGCGAGAGCCAGAGAAACCTGCCAACTACAAGCCTGCTACCACTACCATCCTACCTACGGGGAATCTACCAAGGGCACGAGCAGAGAGCATCTAGGCTAGAGTCACTTAAGGCTACTTAAAACACTGATTAAAAAACAGACATACTTGCATTTAAATATGGTAATAGGGCTGTTGGGGGAAAAGAGAAAGTCTAGGTAAATGTATATGCAGGGTAACCCAGGCAGCTGCTCCCTGCGTACAGAGCCCATGCACAGCACAGCAAACCCTGCTACTTAACACCTACATGATTTGTTCATTACGTTGATGAACTGCTATGATCTCTGAGGAGCAGGATACAGAGGGAAGCACTTTCACATCAGGGGACGTTATAACCAAACACCAGAGCGCTAAATTCATCCCTGTTGGGGAACCTTGTTTGGCTCCCCCCAGCACATGGTAGCAGAGTTGCAGTAGCCTGGAGCAAGAAGACCTTGATGTTAGAGAATCAAACCAGCATTAGCCAAGAGGGAACACACCTGCAGGATGAGTGCATTGCTCTGGGGCTCTGTTTTTGTGCAGAGCCACGCTCAAGCTGAACGCTGAGCTGGGAGTGCATGGGACAGAGCAGTGCTCACAGCCTCCCCCCTGCCTACCACAGAGCACGTCCTGCTACCTCATCCCAAGCAGCGCCCACCACACCCCCATGCCGTGTTCAGGACCAGCTGCCCACCAGCAAACCCGTCACTTGGGGGCTCCGGAGGCCCTAATCCATCCGTAAGGGATCAGAGGAGCTGCGGATTTCCCAGGGAATCAAATGCCTCTGCCAAAACCAATCTAATACCTTTCACATCACCACGCATCTCCTGAAAGCAGCATAAAGGACAGGGCTGCAAAGTTTGTTTCTCTTGTTCAGCTGCCAGGGACTCTCAGTATCTATTTGAAATGCAGGACAAAAAGTTTTGCCATGCAAAAGGAGAACAAAATAACAAGGGTGGAGAAGGCTCTCCACAAAAAGAGCCTGAACAAAGCATCTATTATTGTGATCCGGAGCTCAGTACGGACAGATGTGTGAAAAATTAATCCCTCCTCCCTGAAAGAAAGCTGTTCTCTTGACTATGAGATGAAAGCCTCTGCGCCAGAGGCACTGCACAGCTCCATGCAATGGCACTGCTTGTGCCGGCCAGGACGGCTGTGTGGGGCTGCACAGGTGGGAGATGGGAGCAGAGGCTGATAATCTGTATTGGCAAAAGCCTGCTTACCAACACACACAGACGGGTTCCATCACTGGAGGATCCCTAAATCAATCCAACGTGCTGAAAGTAATCAGTCCCACACACTGAAATTACATTTGCCAGGCGCTGCATTAATCAGCTCCTTCAGTCAAAAACAAATTTCCCACTCATCACGCTGCTGAGCACATTAGTGCTGCGTGCTGTCTAAGAACGCAGCCAATCCACTTCTTGTTCTTACGGAGCTCTTTGTCCCTGTGTCTCTTGGCAGTGACACCGTCTCCGTTTCACAGACGGTACAAAACGCAGCACAAGGAGCAAAGTCACTTGGGGAAAAGGTATTTGAAAAAGGGAACCACTGTGCTGGTTTCTGTGCCCCCAAAGGGACCTTGCTGCTGCAGAACCTCCCCCAGGTCCCACCAGCACCTCGGGGTGAGGATGCCCTCCCGTTCCCAGCAGCCACAGCCCCTTCCCCTGTGCCTGAGTTTGGCCCATCACAGGTACCCACACAGCTCCCCACACGCTGCTCCCCGGCAGCTCTGAAGCTCCATGGGAAATGGAAAGGGGTGGAAGGAGAGATCTCCTCATAATCATGTTTGCATGAGGGGCTCCAGACTTGCAGAAAAGATCCCTGCCCTCCTCTGTGAGTCCTCTGCATATAATTACAGAAAACAAGATAGCAAAGCTGTTCAAAAGGCCCAAAGTGCCTACTTCAGGCACTGCAATTAGAAGGTATTTTACAATAAATGTTTTCCACGGGCTTACACACTGACCAGGAAAGCCCTGAGGATTCACAGCAATTTCATGCTCTCTTATTGTTCAGAACGAGCCAAAGCCAGTGTTTGGAGTTCAATTTCGCACAGATACATTTTTCTGCTTCCCGCACCAACAGTTTCCCTATAAATGCCAAAGCAGCCCCATGCAATGGGGCACGGACACGTCTGTTTCCAGAAGCCCTACTCTACGGTCACAGCTCGAGGCAGCGGCCGCCTCCACACCAGTGCTTTCTCCAGCACAGAAACAAGTCAGGGAGCAGGAGGCTGACAGCAGGACAGGAGCTCAGAGGGCAGCATGCTGCCAATGGGGCAACCAGCGATTGCTTTGGGCCACGTCCCACTCAGCCCTGAAGCACACACGATGCTGCACTGTAGGAACACCGGGACAAGAGCAACCACCCCCCCCAAAAGTCACGAGGACCAAGATATCCCTTTTCCTATCAATAAATACTATGCAAACAATTTTCTCTGCTTCCTACTGACTAAAGCACGTGGGCACATGAGGTCGCATGGCAAGAGTCTAGCAATGAGCACATGTGGCCTCAGCACCAGATTTCAGAAAAACCACCAAAATTATTACAGAATCACAGAACGGATGGAGTTGGAAGGGACCTCTGAAGGCCATCAGATCCCACTGCCCAGCAACGCACAGACAGTCACAGCTCCATCAGTGCTCAGGGCTGCCTCCCCTGACCTTGGCTGTCTGCAGGGACAGGGCAGCACCACCTCTATGGGCAGCCTGTGCCACCCCTACTGTAAAAAACTTCCTTACATCCAACTGGAATCTCCCCTCTATGTATTTTGCCCCCTTGGCCTGTCACAATGGACCCTGGGACGTATGCTGGGAGCTCCACTGATCTCCCAGGGAAAAAAGCACCAAGTTGCCAAGACAGAAATGTCTGCAGGTGGAGCAGGAGAGGGGGAACCGATGCCCTCCTTTCACACCGCGTTACCAGCGGCTTTGATCAGCGCAGGAGAGCAGCACGAGGCTCACAGCTGTCATTTCAGATGGGTTCTCACCCGCATTATTCTTTCCATTAGGCAGTGTTATCCTCTTTGTCGGATCTTTAGGCTTCATTTCAAAAGTATCAGACTCACAACCATGAAGCAGAAGAGCCCGCTGCCTTTTTTGGGAGGCAGGCAGGCATGGGTCCAATTTACCCGACACAAACGCAGCCTTTAATGGTGAGCACACACGAGGGAAAGCTCAATCCCAAAACAATCCCTTTACGCTCAAAACTTTCATCTTTCAGTCCTCCATTTCCCCCCCCCCTCCTTTTCTACAAGGAACAAAAATGAAAAAGAAAATGCAGCCGCCGTGTCAAGCTTTAGATGAACAGCCAACCACTCACCACTGGAGGAACACACCCAGAGCAATCAAACTCCATCTAGGCTCACTGAAAGATCAGGACAGCACCTGACCGCTCACAACCCGCTGTCGTGCTTTAGGAGCAATGTTCTCTCCTGGATTTGACTGCAGACCCCACAAAGCTCTCCCTCTGCCTGCAGCAGCAAGGAGCAGCACGGTGCCAGGCAGCGCTCATGGGCACGCAGTCTGCTGCCCAAGCTTCCCATCGACTCCACCAACACTTTAAGCATCCCCAGGCCTGCTCAGAGTTATCCTGACAGCCCCATTAAGCGCTTCCCTTTGTCTTTATATGCTGTGGTACATCAAGTTTATTAAAATCTATTTCAGCAGGTCAGAAAATTAGCGAACTTCAGATTCAGCACATCGCGCATAACGCAAACCTCATTAGCAGCCCTCTGTGATTCAAGGCACAGCCGCTGCTGTTTGAGATGTGCGACGCGTCGCAGGTCGTGGTGGGGAAACGCTCCACGTCAGACACGCCACGCGCCGCACCGGATGCATGCTCGTGTTCTTGTGAGCAAATATTTCTGCTCTGGAGTTTCAACAGAACAACAAAATCCAAATATAGTTAATTCGAAATTTGGCACTTGTGCTTTATGCACAGCGAACGACCCATTTTTCAGCTGTTTACCGCTCTCAGGCCACGGTTTTTAAAACGAGAATGATGCACTTTTGCCCAGTAATTACTTTATGCATCGCTGAGACAAAGCCTTGTTTGTCTCCAAATTATCGTTCCGTGTCATTTCGAGTGTAATAACCCTTCTGCAGTTATTTCACCAGGCAGAAAACTGGGGAAGTTCTCAAAGGCAAATGGCTCGTTTTCAGTAAAGTATTCATGTAAAAAAAACAAAAAAACAAAAGCTACAAAAAAAAAAAAAGAAAGAAAACCCCAAAACCAAAGCAAGGGCCGCTAGCTGCCTTAGTCTATTTACTCTCCTTAAGGCATCCACTCAGCTCCTCAACTGTGACTTACAAACACTGCACCTCCCACCACCCAATGCTTCAGCTCCGTACGTAATCTTCCCTAATTTCCTAATCTGGTAAAACACAGGGAATTATGAGCTTCAGGTGAAAGCAGCTCATGTGCATGAAAGAGAATCTCAACTAAATCGCTTCCTAAAAGCAAGTAATTCTCTTTAGTACTAAGCTGATTGCCCCACTGAAAGCATTTCTCATTCTAAAGCCCAGAGCCAAATGCTTACCATCGACATCTAATAAACAAGGTCTATAGAAGAGGAAGGCTGGCAGCAGGGGGAATGCCTGTGTGCTCCCCCAGCCCCGGCCCAGCAGCGCTGAATTGTCACCTGCTGCTAACAGACAGGGCAGGGCGGAGGGAAGAGCATCATGGCATGTATTTAAAGTTCAGCAAAGCGGCGCTGATTTGCTTAAAGCCTCATTTGAGTGCTTCGATGGTATGGAAAATGAGCTATTTTGTTTAAACAGCTTGCTTAAATTTTTATGAATGATCTAAACTATCTGGGTAAGTATTATTAAAAGACAGATCCCAGGCTATGAAAAAACACATAAGAAAAACCCACGTCTGGAAGCTGGAGCTGGAAGAACCAGAGCGTAAGGGAGGCAGCTCCAGCAGAGAGATGATTAAGCAGAGGGCCGGCAGCTCTGCACCCCGTGCGGGGTCCCAGGAGCAAAAGCCGCTCCTGATGCTGCACCACAGCCGTGTGGTCAACACATCCCTGCAGCTCTGAGCTGGAGGAACTGCTGCTGGGCAGCTCAGACCCACGTCACAAAAACAGGCTGAGCAGAGGATGGTGAGGCTCAGCCTGAAGCCCTCAGAGCAGCGCTGCAGTGCCGACAGAGCGCTGCTTTGGGGGGAGGAGCACCTGGAGGCGACTGGACGCTTCAGCACAAGCGTGGAACCCTATCACTAAATGCCTCTGAGAAACATTCACATTGGAACGTTTTCCTGCTTTATGAAGAATTACCCCTACGAGTTCTTTTTCAGCCCCTCGCTCTATCTGTAACAGCCTTATGGCTAGGGATCAGGCCTTCAGCCTCTGCAGGTCCACGCATGCAAGCTGCCACACTCCATGCAGCTGGGCACACAGAACCCCTCACAGCAGAACAGCATCTCCAGATCCATCATTTGCTCCACGGGGTGATCTCTGCTTTGCCCCACACGTTCTGCTCGAGTTACAGCTCTTAGCTGTTGTAAATAACTCCCGTTACATTTCCCGGTCTCTGCTCACCACACAGTCGCACAGGAGCAGCAGGCTGTGAAGTTTGCTCCTTCCTGTCCTCCTCGTCCCCTTAGGACTGCTCATTCCCACAGCAATGGCTGTGGATATTTACAGCCTGGCTCTTGCACAGTTCAGTGAGCAGCTGGGAATGGGCAGCGGCTCCCCAGGTCGGCAGTCAGGGTGCTCCTCCTGCTCAGGCACCGAGTAAGGAAAAGCCTAAGGAAGGACAGGGCATGCTTTGGTCCTTCAGAGGAGCTCTTTGGGGAAATCTTACCAGCACCTGCATGCAGCACAGAGCCTTCTTCATGCCCTGCTGGCAGCTGGACCACAGACCAGGATCAGCAGATCCTCCTGAAGGCCTCCCCTCCAACTCAGCACCAGGATATTATTTGAAAGCGCAGAGGACATAAGAGGTGCAAATTTCTACAAAGCACTTCTGTGCAACACAAAAAAATAAACTCATAAACAAAAGATACCTATAAAAGGCAAAGCTGCCAAAGCTCTGCTTGGGCCCAGACAACAGCTCTAGGCATTCTTTTTTTCTTAATCAAAACAAAACTCTTATCATCTCAATACAACTTGAAGGAGTACCTTCTGGCTGGGAATGCATGGGCTTTGCTACATTCGTTCCTCAGTTTGTCAGCTGCTCTTTCAGTTCAGTTGCTCCTCACTGCCGGGATGCAGCTGCACCAAGAACTCCTCAGCCTGTCCTTTGCCAACCAGAGAAACCCAAGCTCTTAATTTTTAGACCAGGTCAAGTCCATGGCCTTTGTTTTCATTGGTGGAGGCAAAACTAAGACTTCCGAAGAGCTATAATTAAGGTGATTCTAGCAGATTTCAAATGCGCTTTG
The DNA here is from genome assembly GCF_023343835.1 of Lagopus muta. NCBI lineage: Eukaryota > Metazoa > Chordata > Aves > Galliformes > Phasianidae > Lagopus > Lagopus muta. Next base: position 1,128,978 of record NC_064452.1, on the reverse strand, counting down.
TGAACCATTTGATGCCATGCAGGTGCAGTAATGTGTTTTTTTGGTGAACAAAAGCACACAGCGCAGGGATGATGGCAGCAGACTTTAAGCTGTTAAGAAAAGGTTAGACAAAGGAGCGAGAGCAGCTCCAGCTTCATTCAGCATCTCGCTGACGCAAGGCTTCACTAACTGAACAGACTACACCAAGTGTGCTTTGCATCGCCTCCTCCTATTCTGCAGCTGCCAGTAACTTCTGTCTTCCTTAATGTTAAGTTTGATCACTAAATTATCGCGTCTAGACAAACACATTCCTTGTTAGACAAGTCTACAACTTGTGTCACAGCGCTTTACAAGAGCGTGTTAGAGAGCAGACTCCTTCAGTACTAACTTCACTACTCCCTGCAAGCAAGGAAACCACATGCAAGCAGCATCTCAGCTTTTGGAACTTCCCCATCACCTGAGCAGACAGCTGGGTGCTGAGGAACAGAAGTGAGCTTGGGATCCTGGCAGCACCACACATGTTGGGCTGGGAGATGGAGCTCAGCCGGTGCAGCTGGGCAGAACCACAGCTCAGTCCTTGGAGGGGAGCTGCTCTGCATCTCTGCTGAGCGAACATCCTGCTCCCAGCCTGGCCAGGCCGTACCCAGCACCGCACCAGGTGAAACTATGGACATGCTCGTTTCCTCCCAGTCTTACTGCACTTCTCTTAGATTACTTAAAAAGGAGCGGGGAACCAAGAGACCTGCAGGAACAAAGCCAGCTCACAGCTTTGTAGCACCGCTGAATGTCCTCAGCACCAGAAAGAGGTAAGGAAGGAAGCTGCCCTTTCTTTCAGACAATACAAAAGAAGCCTTAAGCATGTCATTACTATAATCGTTACCTTTGCCTCTGGTACCAGCTCTTTTTCTTGACCCAGAAAGCAGCTACCACACCTATCAGGTAAGCATCACGAAGTAACTTTTAGGGAAGGACACCATCCTACTCAGAGTCAACTGCTGATGAGTGAGCAGTGTGCAACTGCTATCAGGAAAGAAACCGAACTGAACTCTGTACATTAGCAGAAAGTTGGCTTGGTTTTAAATATTCTCATAATAATGGAAAGTCCCCGTTCAGACTCAGCTCCCTCACACTGTGTGTCTGCAGCAGGAGCACAACGCAGAACCAGGCTCCAGGCTTTGCAGATTATGGGTTATTAAGGTGCAAGTGTTCTTACGGGAGCTCAGGAAAGTTTGTGATAATATCTGGCTTTCCCACCTCTTCCCACATACAAAGGCTTTAATAAACTTTAACAAACACACAAGCAAACAAACCCTGAATTAAAAAGAAATTTAAATTCCTGAGCTGAAGGCTTCTAAGCAACTCTGACATCCTCCAGCACCCGGGCAGTGACAGCAGATGGGCTCACAGTGACACCCACAGCGATGGCAGCTCTGCATTCTGCAGCACCACTTGGGGCAAATGCTGCCATTGCAGCACAGGACCTTCTGCCATGACACTGCCCCCACCGTCCCTTCCATTTCCAAACAGCAAAGAGCCTCCTGCTCACCAGTGCTGGACAGGGATTTCTACCACAGCTACAGTTTGGTGCTCAAACCCACCTCGGTCACTGCTGGGAATGCTGCAACCTTACGGGCAGACACCGCTCTCCCCCAGCTATGAGTGCTCTGTCATTGCTTTTGTTTTAATTTTTGCTGCCAACACACCTCATACGTAACCATTCGTCTGCAGGCTCTTCCAAGAGTGGCTCACGTGCTGGGAGTGGTGGTGGTGTCATTCTTTTATTAAGCTGTCATTGGTACTGGTTATTTGGTGCATCCAAACCAAAATATTAAATCTGCAAAGCTAAGAGAGCAGCAACACAGCACATCCGTTGTAAACAATTTATTATTATTTTCTACCTCAGTTACTTACAGGATAAAAGTCATTAAAAAAAAAAAAAGCACAGATGGACTATTTACAAAAAATGAGAAAATTCACAATAGCCGAAATGTTTGCAAATCATGCACACTAAGACAAGTTCACAAAAGCAAAGCAATTCATAGCAAAAAAAAAAAACAAAAAACCAAACAAAATAATAAGAAGCCATACAGATTAAAAAAGCTATTGCCTGCAGAAAAGTAAAAAGGAAACTAACCAATCGTTACATCAAGCATCTTTAATGAAATGAACAGCACAGCCGTGTATCGCAGAGCCTTTGACACCGACATTTTAAACAAGTGGATTAACAAACATTAAAATGCATTACAGTTCTACTGTAAGCATGCAATTTACTTCTCACAAACTTATAAGGTAGGTAGAAACACTTAAAAAAAAGATACCATGTGTGTTTTCTACCCAAACCAGCAGAATCTGGTCTTGTTAAAGCGGAGCCAATGGACAGCAGCAGATCACCGGTTTGCAGTTCGGGCAGTTGGGTGGAGATTGAGAGGTGCAGCACAGCTGAAAGCAGCACAGCAAAAGCCCCTCCTGCCCAAATTTAAGCAACCTGCTCACAATTTGCAAGCAAAAGCAATTGCAGGAGGTGGAAGCATCGCCCGCTGCAGGAGGCGGGGGGATGGCATTGAGGGGATGGCACTGAGGGGGGGACGCTGCAGTTCAGTGGTGGCCACACAGAAGCCACCGACCCCAACCCCGAGGCAGCAGCTGCCCCAGGCAGAGCCGCCCCAAGCACAGCCAGGCACGGCCATGGGTGGGTGCTGCAGTGTGAGAGGAACTCGCTGGGGACAATCCAACCCTGATCCATTGGAACCCCAGCAAGAGGAGACGGCGGCCTCGCTCCGCTCTCGACTTGTGCTGCTGAACAAAGTGCCAGCATCCCTCTGGGGCCGGCTGTGAGGCCAACCGTTGTTTTCGCTCCCTGGTCAGAATTATGCTTAAGAAGTTTGTGAGAAGTCATGCCTTCGTAATGCCCCTCTCCCCATCCCTGTGAGTTACATTCCAAGTGGGCATTAAAAACTCATAACAAAGCAGAGGGAAAAAATAACAAAATTAAAAAAAAGATAATAAAAAGCAAAACTCAAAGCAGTGAGGATATGGAGCCTTTAAAAAAATAAAGTAAAAAGTCCATTCAATCAAACCAGCCAGCAAGAGCAGCAATTTCTCAGTGGACATTGATATTAACATGGACCACCCAGGCTTTGTCTGTCTCTCTCTCTCATTAGCACTGTAGTAAACCCCGATTAATTTGTTATGCATCTTTAAGAACTAGTTGATAAAAATTATGTCTTGTGAAATCGGCAAATAGTCTGCAAAGTGAAATAAGAACAGAAATTAATAGATTAAACTGAAAAGATAAGTCCCAGAAATTAAAAAAAAAAAAAAGACACAGAAAGGGGAGTGATTGTAAAAAATAAATAAATAAAAAGAAGAGGCTAAGTGCTGAGTTATAAAGGCCTAGAGGCAAAAATAACGATGGGAGAAGATAGAACAGTCGCCCAAGTGCCTGTGTGCGCTGTGCTGCAGGGCCAGCGGGCAGAACGGCAGATGTCAGACCCTCTGAGCAGGCTGCCCATGCTCCCAACACCCCACGTCCCACCCAACGCCCTGTAGCCCCCCAACGCCGCCGCACTCACTGCCCCAGGCGCCCTCCCGGCTCCATGCAGTGCACACTGCACACCGCCCGACCCCCAGCACAGCAGCAGCCCTCACACTGCCGTGAGCGGTGCTGCTCCCGGTGCCAGCCTGGCCAGGAGCTGCTGCTTCTCCTGCCAGCCCCGTTTTCGAGCTGCCCCCGGTGCAGGTGGCACGGCCAGGCTGGCACTGAGTGCAGCGCTCGCTGGAGGTAACGTTTCTCTTTGATTTTCTCCTGTGCCACAATCTCTGCAAGAGACTGAACATAACCAGACAATCATGGGAAGATCACCCAAACCTCCAGGACAGCGTATGTCAGGATGGCTGAAGCTCAACACACCTCCACGTTCAACAGCCAGACACGCTCATTTTAGTTATGTTTATAATTAAAGCCACCTGAGCTGTGCTGATTTTCACCATGTAACCTATCGAGACTGTCTCTTGTCTCTGCTCTCACACAGATCAGTCACCACAGAAACCCCACGAGCCTGCCCAGCTGCTGTGGGGCACACAGGGCACCAGCAGTGCTGCCCGCCCCAGCAGCACACTCTGTTCATTGCTGTGCAAAGGGCACAGTACAGGTGGGGAATAGGCAGGTGAGCATAACACAGAACTGCTGCATCTGCAAAGCCTAGAAATAGAGGAAAAAAAAAATCTAACACCGGCTTGCCTCGATGCTACTCATCCTGCAGACACCAGATCTGCAGTGCAAGGACATCATTCATCCTATGGATGTTAATAACACACATCCTTTCCATGCAACACTCCTTCCTACTGATGCCACAGCCATATCTATGACTCACATGCCTAAGGCACAGCCAAGCCCTACTCCTTGTCCTCTGTCCCACCCAGGATCAACCTGACAAGCGCTCGAGAATTTAATCTGCTGCTGCAGCATGCAGGGAGGTTAGCTCCCAACACAGCACCAACACAGCCGCTGTAACTCAGCACACAGCACTGACCACAGCAGCCACAGCTCTGTGTAATCTAGTAACATCCCTGAGAAGCACTAAGGTGAGGGAAAAAGGGCTCTCAGCAGTGCTCACAGACCTGGGAGGGGAGCACAGCACAGAGCCAGAGCCCAGAGAGGGGAGTGAGCACAGCACAGGATGCCGGGAAGGACACGGCGGGCACCGAAGGAGGCAGCAATGTTGGAGGGCAGAGCGGCCCTCCTGCTGGATGCGAACGTACCACGGTGTGGGGAGCATGTGCAAGGCTGTGTGTGTGTGTGTCTGTGTAAGGCTGTGTGTGCCCAGGCACAGAGCTGTGGTATGTGGAAGGAAGAACCCCTCGGAGGGAGCTAACAGCTCTGAAATCAGTTCTGCCGCTTCACGCTTTAACTTAAGTTTTGTTTTCAAATAACCAGTACCAATTCACACGTTAATAAAGATGTATTAAATATATCGTCTGTATAGATATGTTTTAATCGCAAAAAAATATGTTATGTGAGATGCTCCCTGCAGACCTGCCTGCCTCAACCTGCAGCTACGGATTAGAAAAAAAAAAGAAAGAAAGGAAAGAAAAAACTAAAGAAGGAAAGAAGGGAGAAAGAAGTGAATCTGCAAATGAAACGTACATACCTGGAAACTGATAGCTGTAACTTGGGGCAAATCCAGGATATCCTCGGCCATATGTCGCGACAAAATTCGGGTAACCTTGATCACAGAAACATAGAAATAAATAAACAAACAAGTAAAACAGTGAGAGAAAATGTTTTAAGATTAACAGAGGCTTTCTGATTATAAACACAATGCCAAATAACACTGAGGATGGGCAAAACTTGATTTTACAGGGAATATGCAGAAATGAGATTTATTCTGCTCATGCAAAACGCAGGAAAGGTTTCATTATCATCTGGAATAGAACCATCCAGAGATGGAGGGCTGCTGATCACCCGCCTCTCACGAGCGCTGTCACTCCTGTAATTAACATGCACTTTGGTGCCTGAAGCCCAAGCACTGTGCATACTTGTTAGCTGGAAGAGTAAATGCCAAATGCTAAGGCTAAACACATAACACAGGTTTGCCCTGACATTTGGAGAGCTTACAATGAATGTACTTTGCTTCAGAGCTATTGACAGTTGGAGATTAAGGTAGTAGTAATTCTTTATCCCAGGAGTGTGAAGGACAACAGTTAACACATCAAAGAGCTGGAGGAGCCACGGCAACGAGCCAGAGTCAAAGGCTTTTAATTTTTCAGGACAGTAAAACCCAGAGATGAGAACCACTTCCTAAAGGGATCGCTCAGACACACGCACCCAACCTCGGGCAGCTTTTGAAGTCGTATTATGAGAAAAACACCATTCGAGGCCATTTTGCTAATAAAAATGTTGGAGGAAGCACACGAAGGAGCAATGCTGCCCACCTGAACGCAGCAGGTGGAAGGCAAAGGGTGCTGCCAGCGGGGCAGGGCCACGGCACACCAGTGCCCTGCTGCTCATCCTCAGCATCCCCTGCTCAGCGCTTACCAACAGCAACTCTCTCCTGTAATTCTAATGCACTAAGTGCTACACAGCATCCCCTGTGTCCACAGCATCAGTCGGTGCACCAAGACTCCTCCAGCCTTCAGGAAAGGCCCCTCTGGACCAAGGACCATCCGCAGACGTTTGGTGTTGCTCCACCCGAAGCCAAAGGCGTCCTGCACTAAGGGCACTGCAGGAGGCCTGGCGTCCCTACAGCCACTTACCCTTGTTCATACCACATCCCACAGCAATTCTTCTGCCAGGGCAAGTCCCTCCGATTCAATTTTAACATACATATAACGTGCTATTAATCACCATCTAAAACCGGAAGATAAAAGTGCTTGGATGAATTCGGATGCAGCCATTAGGCAGAGCCAGGGGAAAGCAGGCGGCAGCCGCAGGACAGCGCTCCGGCTTCCCGAGGTTCGTCCGTTCTGCTCAGCCCATGTATTTGTTTCACAGCTCAGCAGCTGGATTCCCTTCAAAATTAATCACTTCTGTCGCTAAATCAGACCTTTCAGAGTTACGCTTCACAAAACTTTTTCCCTTTTTCAAAAAAAGAACCAAGCCCTCCACTACCACCGCACTGACAAATGGATTATTTGCCAAGTGAGCAACACCCCTACGAGCACCGCCAGCTCCACCACCGCCCTGCCGCAGCACTGCTCTCCCTCTGAGGTGCAGGGGCTGCCCGGGGGGGTCTCAGCTGTATCCCAGCTCTCAGCGCTCTCTCGGTCAGGCAGATGGAATCATAAATTTACAATACAACATTACTTCAATTTTCCTCTTCATTTACTGCTGCAGTGCCCCGCTCTGCTCTAACGAGTCGAAGCCCGATCCGCACAGGGGAAATGGGCTGGCTGAATATCAATAGCGCATTAACACCAGGCCCATGTGGCTGCTTCATCAAGCCAAATTACGGCCATGCTGACCTATCCACCATTTCCATTAGATGCCACAGTCATCCTATGCTGGGCAGTGAACAGTTTATTTGCTTCAGTACTCCTAGAGAATGACCCAACCCTCTGATTATCCCCCACTGTAAACCAAGAATCCAAGTTTTGCCCAGGTTGCCTTTTCTCAAGCAAGACCCCGGAGCCTGCTCCAACCAAGACCCCAAAGCACGCTGACAACGCCAAACTCCTTGACCCCACAGTGTCATCCAGAGGCAGTGGGTTGAGCACACCAGCAGCCTATGCAAGGTGACAGCAATGGCTGCAGTCACTGTGCTGAGCAGCAGCAGTCACAGCGATGCTTCTGTTGGAAGGAACACCCAGCACTGTCACTGCCACAGCGTGAGGTTGGTGTCCTGTCAGGGGGAAGGAAAGCAAAGGCTCTGCTTCCAATGCAGGAACAGCTGCAAACAGATCAACACTGACCTTTTCGCTTACAGTTTATGAGAGAGTTCCACAACACCACTGGTATTAAAGCTCAGGGTAAAGGCCAGTCACTACAGGCATGTCACAGAAAGGGAAATGGAGCAGAGCGCCCAGCCCTCTGTTGTGCTCACAGGAACCTGCGGGCCTGGAGCCTGAGCTCATGGCATCAGGTCACCAGGGTGGTGGGACACCAAGCCAGGACCTTGGCTCTGCATGGTCCCCGTGTTTAGATGCTGTGATCCAGGATGGACAAACCTCACAGCTAAAGTATGGATGCATGGAGTGACTGCTTTGAACCTGGGGACTTTTGCTTTTACACTTAGTTCAAGAAAATCATCATCTCCCCAAGAGAGAGTTGCTCCTGTGGTGCAAAAAAAAAGCAGATCTGTCCCAGTGCAAGGCCAGCAGAAGCCAGCAGAAGCCAGCAGCTCCAGAGGTCCTGCAGAAAGCTTGTGTCCAATACAGGGCTTCCTTCCTCAGCCTGCCTCACAGGCAGCTGCTGCTCTATCAGACACTCTGAGGGAAAAAAGGAATGACTTTCTTTGAAGGGCACGAGCTTCTTTTATGCATGAGTTCAGCCTACCTCACCTGAACGTGTGCAGTAATGCAGAGCCCTGGTCTGCCTGGCGCAATGATATAAGCAGCCTGGCAGAGACTTCCTGAAATTTGGTGTTCCTATCAGACATTATTTCAGCAGTCTCGGAGCATAAATCTTACAGACTGTGCTCTATCTCTGGAGAGGTTACTTCAAAATTAAACACCAGCAAGCCCAAGGTACCCATCGCCAAGTGAAGCTGATGCTGTGGGCCCCAGCTCAGACAGTGCAGTGCAGCAGCCACCCTCAGTGCCTGGTGTTCCAACTTGAGCACGTGGCAGCACTCCATCCTAGACACAGCTGCTGCCAGCAGGAGGGAAGAGGAATGGAGCCCACCTGCTCTTCTCTTTGTCCCTCTTTACTTTTCTTGGCTTTTTTTTTCCCCCCAAGAGCAGAAGGTAACACAGCAGCACCTACACGGCTCTGGGTGATGAGTCTGCACCGTGACCGGCAGGCAGGCAGGGTCTCCTGGATGCAGTGTGAGCTTTCAGGCCCCACTTGCTCTTGTCCAGCTGAGCACAGTGCTGCCCACCAAGGGGCACAGCACTGCTCACTGTGACATACGAGCTGCCATGCTGTGGCCGGGTGGGCAGGCAGGGAGAGGAGATCACAAACTGAACACGCTCCAGCCCACTCTTTATGCAGAGTGGCTAATTAATGTTCCTGGCCTCCCCCGAGGACGTGTGCTTCTCATCACCAGACAGCGACTGAGACAGCCCAGGAGCAGCCCTGGCAGAAGGCTCAGCCTGCCTGCACTCTCACAGTCAAAAAATCCTTTCAGAAGAACACTTTAATTTTGTTCCAATCAACCAAATCATCACAGAAGCGGCTGCCTGTGCACCTTTAGACCCCGGCTGCTGCAGGCTCCTCAGGGAGGCTATGATTAATGAAAAAGACCAACTTCCTTAATAGCTTTGGAGGGAGTCACTCTCCACTCTTTCCTTTGGGTTGTCTTGTGCGTTCGCTCCTCTGATTTCCTGCTCTGCCTGCAAACGGCATCTGGAGAAGGTGACCTTGGACAAGGGCTCCTGGAAGCAGGTACAACAGCATTCTAAGAGCAGCTTCCATCCACTCCATCTCAGCCCAGTCAAACAACTGAAGCAAGGAGGGGAGTCAGTCTGCCAGCGGCCTCGCTGGGATCTCAGCAAAGCGCTCTGCTGCTTCAGACTCTCCTGGCAGCCCACTGTGCCGGATGCTCCACAGCGTGATGGGTTAATTATGCCCTCCCCACACTGGGGTGGGGTTCTCCATCAGGGCTTGCTGTCCCCCTCCCAGCCTCGAAATGAGCCCTGGGGCTCAGAACGGCCCCCTACATCGCAGGCTGCAGCTCTGTTAGTCTGCACGTCTTTAGTTAACATGGTGCACCGTAGCAAGCAGAAAATGAAAAACAGTGCGAGTAGATAACGAAGCATCTGGCCTTCAACATAAATCAATCAGCAATTCTGAGCAAGCCACTCTGGCTTAAAATCTAATAAGCACACTGAGGGCTGCCCTGCGAGGAGCACTGGCCAGCCAACCCCATGCAGCAGGTGACCACAGTACACAACCCAGCTGAAAGTTATCCACAGATGATCCACATGCTGGGAACTCCCCTGTTGCCTCTTCAAGCCCAAAGCCATCTTCTTCCCCAGGAGGCAGCCATCACTCCCAGCGCACTCCCGAGGGATGAGCTTCCCATTGAGGTCCCTGGCACAGAGCCCAGCTGCAGAACTGCTCCCAGCATTGCCTCCACTTCTGGCAGAGGGGCTGCTGCCCTGGTCCCCACCCCCAGGCTGTGCCAGTGCAGCAAGGAGCACCCACCTGCGCCTCCTGGACCACCAGCAGTGCCACACAGAGGGACTGACTTGAATAACATAAATATTTTAACCATAAAATACAATCTCCAGACACTTTGGGGCAGGGTGGTGGTGTAGCAGAAAAACAGATGTTGGCTTGAAATAACCGAACTACACATCCCAGCAACTAATCATTCTGGCCACACAGAGAAGTTCCATTAATTCAGATAATGCCAACATGGCAGGGAAATTCTTCCCCATCCAATCAAGCAGTGCCTGAAGTCAGACATCTCTGCAGAACAGCCCAGTTTTCACAGGAATCAAACCCTCTGCCCTGACAGCAGCTCAGTGTGCAGGCCCTGCTCCAGCCGCTGGGTGCCTTCAGCAGAACGGTGCTGGAGGGGAGGGGTGAGCACTATCCTGCCCTACTCCAGCTGCTCTGCCACCCCGGGCAGAAGCCATAGAGCACCCATGAAGGGCCATGGAGAAGGACTGTGGGCTGAGATGGGGCACTTCTGGCTGAGAACACCCCCAGCTGCCGCCCTTGTGCCTTACTGTGTGTGGCAAGGGAAGGTGCAGCAACACAAAGGGAGCAGAAGGTTGGCAATATGTGGGTTTTACAAAAGGACACTGGCAATGGACTACCAGCATTTTGGCTTAGCAAATCTGAGGACAGAATATTAAGGGGTTGTCAGACTATACAGGAAGAAGAACCACCCAGGCAGAAACAAATGAGAACCAATTATAACTAAATAGACTTCGCGCACAAATAGAATTTTGCCATTAAATATCATTTATCCCATTTAATTAGTATTTTCTGGACACAATACTCTGGACCAAAATACCATTCCATCTCCTTGAAACTCGTAATTATTGTTGTGACCTATGCTGTTATGCATCCCCCTGCTTTCTCCACCTTGCGTGCCATTTAAGAGCCAGCAAGATTTTCAATTATCTACACCGAACTGCCAAAGATACCTTTAAAAGAAGAGGAATAATGTGCAACTGAACTCCTCTAAAAAAGGGGAGAGATCACTTTTAGTCAGAATGAACACACTGCATCTTTCATCATTCTATTTTTGCGAGAAAGACTAAAACAGGCTATTTAAAACACCCATTTAAATGCAAATTCTTATATTCCAGGGAGGGGGCAGTTCATCATTTCCCACCGACGGGATTCTTTCCCCCCAGCCCTGCTGAGGTTTGGGGCTCACCCCCACACGGGTGCTGAGCAATGGGCTGAGCCCTGGCAGACGCTCGGTGGCACACTTACCCAACATTCCCATCCCCAGCATGAAAGCGTCCATGGTGTACGGCAATCCGCGCGCCCTTCCTCTCGTCCCTGGTGGAAACATCACTTCTTTAGGTTGTGCTTTCTTACATTCTACCTATTGAGCAGAAACACGTACAAATGAGATGCAAATGAATTCCATGTAAATGTCAAATGCAGAACTGATCTACTTAAGGGGGGAGATTTATTTTTAGCGTTTTCCTGCCCCCACCGCCTCCCCCTCACGATGAACTTTCTGAACAGTATGAATGGATTGAGGAGAGCACACGTGTGCTTCTTTCAGCGCACCCAGCGCCGTAAGGACGACAGAAAAGCTGACTGAAGAAGTTGCTGCGGTCCTGGAAGCAAAACCCGTGCTGCGTTTTCTCTCAGTGACACTTTGCAGGCGTGGAATGGATGGAGGAAAGTCCTCAGCACAGCTCTATTACAATCAATAGCACAGAACGACTCTCGATGATCATTACAAAAAGCTCCTTTTAAAACAGGAATAAGGAATCAATATTTCTGCCCAGCAGAAAATTTCTGTAAACCCTATTAATAAACGATCTGCATTCTTTCACTTCCAGTTACTCCCGCTGCCTCTGAGTCCCTCCACGCCACAGCAGTCACCTCTGCTCGCTCCTCCTGAGCCCCTACAGCAGTCCAAGGGCCAGCCAGCTCCAGGGAATGGTTTGCAGGGTGCTGGACACCTATGAGTGCCACTCCACTGCCCCTGTGGGATGGGCTGTGACCATCCCGTATCCCCAACCCCTCTGGCAGCGGTGGGTGAGCAGTGACAGCAGCAGACAGGCCCGGGGCTGTTGGATAACGTGGCTGAACATCTCCGTTCCTAATAGCCCTATCAGTGGCTGTGTGTTCATTGTCTTATGAAAACCGACCGCCTGTTTCTAGGCAACCTGATCAGCGAAAATTTCAGGTTTATACAATTTTCATTTAGGTAACATGAAGGTTAACTGACTGTAATGGCAGTGTTTTAAACAAAACCACCTACTCCTCCCCTTTCTGCTGCAAATCTTGTGCAGATCGTATTTACGTCGCTTGCCTGCAACACACCTCAGTGTTACAGCACTCAGATCTGCCAACACCGTCAGAACGAGCACTTCTTGCAAGCAAACTGCCCGAACCCAGGGAAGGCTGGAGTGAAATTCCTCTCAAGTTCTCCTTTTCCACCTTTCTCTCAACAAGTATTGAGGTCCCTAAAAGAGCTGTGGGGAAGGGCTGTAAGAGACGGGGTAGCGCAGCAAAGCCCCGCAGTGGCACGCCGTGCAATGGAAAGCACCACGGTGCACATTGGGGGCCTTGGTATTAAGGTAAAGAGAGAAGGAAGAGGGAGCAGAAAGCTCTGTCAGGGAATTCAGCGGGCCCTGCAGCAGCGACGTGCCACAACTCTGCCTCTGAGAGCAACGGGGCCCAAATGCAGCCGAAGCACCGGCACCAGCTGCGCCGACACCTCGGCCACATCCTGCCAACCACTGCTCGTGTGCTGCTGAGTCCTTCAACAGCCCTGTGCCAATCTAACCTCTTAACTGCAACTGGGTGGCCGCCAGAGGTGCTCCATCCCATTTCTCAGCACATCCTTTGGGTTCGCCACTACTCACAGTGTCATGGAGGCATTGGTTACACCTCACAGCTGCTCTCACTGCAATATTCAGAATGATGAAAACAATGTAGCCTGGCTGGACGGACAATTAACAGGAAAATGAAGTTTGGATTAGCACCGTTAGAAACAATAACCCAGTAATTAGCTTTTGCAACCACAAAACAGCCTACTGCTGCTCCCTGAAAGACTGGCTTAATTTATGATTTTCACAGCACATGAGGATATAAAGGGAACGGTACTGAGCTGCAAAGAAGTTTTAACATGGTTTTAAAGGAGAAGAAAGAGTCACCCGCAGGAAAAAGAAATAATTTCTGAGCCTCGTAAACAAACACACCCCATAGCAAGGGCAGAAACACTTGTTACTGCCCAGCTGAGATGACTCCTGTGTGGGGTGGGTGACAGGATGTGCAGGGCTGGGCTGCTCGGGTTGGGGACGGCGCAGCCCCAGGGCAGCACGGGGACCCCAGAGCCCAGGCAGGCTGCCCCATGGGCCACGCTCTGCATCCGCTGATGGTACAGCCATTGCCCAGCTCTGTGCAGCCCAGGAGCTGGCCCGATGTGGGCACGCTGCATGCAAACCTGAATCACACACAAGCTTTTAGTTCAGCATTTCTGCACATCTTAATAATTTCCAGATTTTTTCCGCCTCCCCTGTACGAGGGATGTGCTCCAGTTTCAGCAGCCTAACAAAGAATGGTTTAAGGCTGAAAGAAATTTAAAAAAAAAAAAGCAGGGAAACTAAAAGTCACTGTTTTTGTTTAGTCTAGTTGGCAGAATTAACGTCGCGCCGGGGTGCTCCTGGGTCAGATGAGCAGTCAGAGCCACCAGAGCCCAGGATGGCTGAGATGGGGAGTGAAAAGCCTCTCACACCCAGCGCAACAAGGCGGGCTGTCAGCTCGCAGCACCACGACAGCTCACAAAAACACGGCCAACAGCTTTCCAGGGAAAGCAGAGCACTCCCAGATTCACAGCGCACAAAAATCTGCTTTACCACCCAAAGACAAGGTGACTTTGTCTAGCTGGCCTTGCGGTTAGCCGGGGCTGGGCCTCCCTGCTGCCCCTCAATGTGAGCACCAGTGAGAGCTGCAGCCACGAGTGGTGCTGCCCCGTGACCGCTGTCAAGCATGGCCTCAGCTGGGCACGGCTCTGGGATGGAAACCCAAAGCACGCAGCGTAACACGTGCTGCAACCACAGCTCGAAGGCTGTCGGTCCTGGCAGAGCCCAAGCAGCTCTGGCCCATCCAGAACAACACAACCACCAGTGGGTCCCACCGTGGGGCAAGGGGCAGAGTGTCAGCCCTGCACCATGGAAGCCCACTCACAACAGCTGCAGAGAGGTCCAGGCCCAGGTACCCACATCACCCTGCAATGTGAACGACTCTGCTACAGCACAGATCTCAAAGCAAACGATCCCATCATATTCCTTTTCCAGCTACTTTTGCACCCCCTACAAAACCGGGCTTCTTTTGGCAACAATGACAATATTCTGGGGACATTTCATTTTGGTTTTATCTATTCCCCCGTCCTCAGAGTTTGGAGAAAACCCGTGGCCTCCCCCATCAATTCCAGCCTTCCATTTATTAAATACCTCTCTGGCATTTTCCTTTCGCTTGCACACCGCTCGTTTAATATTACACTTGACATTCTAAGCTTTATGGATGGCAACAGAGGCAGAACGGGAGGGATAAAAATAACCTGCATGGGAAGGCAGGCTGCAGCCGGGCCACGGAGCGGCTGCTGACAAGAGCCGGTGTGGGGCAGCTGCCAAAGCAGTGCTATAGAGCACAGTGGGACGCCAGCACCCCTACAGCACAACACCAGGGAGAAACCAAACCAAGGCACAGGGCCAGGGGCACAGGAAGGCTGGCTGCTGTCAGCCCCGACGCAGCACGCTGCCACATACGTGTGTGCAGGCTGTGCTGCTCCTGCATGGGTTTGGTAATTAATCTGCAGGCACATCAGCAGCACGATGAGTCAGTCCCAAGGCAGGATCATGTCTCATCTCCTCCCTCGTGGGCTGCTTTTAAAATTAGTGCTGCGGGAGTGACAAGAAGAGCGCACTCGAGGCGCCCGGATCACGCACCGGCAGGAACGCACCGCAATTATTCACACCAGCAGAACACCCACCCGCTTTCTGCTGCTCCTTGCCATGCGGAACGCTTTCGCCCTGTGCCCCGCTCAGCCCGCCTGCCCACAGCCCTGCGCAGCCCTTCTGCAGGAGGAGCCTTTCCAGAGGGGCAGATCCTGATAGCAGAGCAAAACCCAACCTGATGGCTGGGGCAAAGGAAGAGCAACAACCACAGACCTCCCTGTGCCCCCAGCACACAGCTCCGCTGTAGGCTGCTCCTCCTGCTGGGGGCCGGCACTGTGCCTGCCCTGTGCAACAGTTCTGCCCTATGCTCTGTGCTGCTCTGGGCTGCTGTCAGTGCCCTGCCAGCTCCTGCACCTCCCCGCTGTGACTTACAGAGAGTGAGCTGAGAGCCGAGCTGAGCTCCGGAGAAAAGTATGTGGTGTGAAGTAAGCAAACCCAGGGAGTGCTTTGTGATGGGCACTCACCTCACATTAAGGAAATTCCTATTCTTCCTCCCTCACTGACAAACCTTACCCATATTTAAAGCATTCCTAATTTGTAGCAAGTCTGCTGCTCCTCGAGGCAGGAGTGTTGGGTGTTAACTCTCATTTAGTTTTAAGGCAGACAGATCAGCGTTTAGTGACTACACAGGGAACGGAACCTCGCCCACAACCCACATTCATCTCACACGAGGCATCACCAGCAGCAGAAGGAAACTCCAGAAACAAAGTAGAGAGCAGTGTGGCCAGGCAGGGCAAGCTGCCCCATTCCTACTCTGGACCCCAGCGCTGTGCCTGCTGGAGGGACGGCCGCTTTTATTTCAGATGCACATTGCAGTCAGGAACAATATGAAGAATATTATTTCAGTGCCCTGGGAAAAATTAGCAAGTCAAATATTGAATCAGGCCTCCAGCATATGCCAAGGAGATTGCTTTGATCTTATCCACACTAAAAGCTCCATTATTGAATTTAAAGTCTGTGAACACATATCAGACCAATATACAATGCATATCTGAATACACATTTGAGAAGCAAAGGATGTTTTGACAAAGGGAAAAAGAGTATTTCAGCTGAAAATATCAAAGTTTTCGCATCGATTGGAAGACAAACACCCTTCTCCCTCTGTCACATCGGCTTTACCAACAGGGCACCGTGCGACCTGGGGCTTGATGTCACCCAGGGAAAACTTCCCCATGGGCTGGGCAGCGCTGGCACGCTGCAGCACAGCCTTGGCTCTGTGGACACAGGGCTGGCAGCAGCCCAGGCCCCACATCCCAGCTCTGGGCAGAACACACACTTACCATTTTATTATTGATTTCGTGGAAGTGGATTTCGCAGACTTTTTCCACCACATCTTCATTTTCAAAAGTAACGAAACCAAATCCTGTTCAACAGAGGAACAAAAAGGGGAGGGGGAAAGGAAAACGTTAGCGAGGTCAAACAGCTTTTCTTCTAACAAGGCATTATTTGCCATTTGGACTTTGGAATGCTTTCACAGGAATATGCTCATGTAAACACACCTGCCCTGCACAGCGCTGCCGCGGAACTCATTACAGCCTAATGGAGGTAGGAAGCATCACCTCAGAGGAAATTAATAGGGTTCTGTTACAGCTCTTCCATAGGATTTAATGGAGAATTAAAACCTCCTTATGGATTTTTTGATCCATCCAAAGAACTTAATGGATAGTTACACCCTGGTTCACAACGGCTCAGAAACTACAATCAGGCTATATTTTCTTTTACACCTTATAGGTTTTTAAGAGCAATCTCTACAAAACCCAATTATACGTCTATGGAAGCGTATTGATTTTATCTCCTGTTTAATTCCAAGGGACTTCTCCATTAGGGCTGACTCATTGCAGGCCAAAAAAAAAAAACCCAACGCACCAAGAACCCAGGCAGACAGCAGCTGGTTGCTGCCCTCCCCTCGCACCAAGCCAGCACTGACGACTTCAGCAAGGCAGCAGGGCCGCCAAGCTCCGGAGGTGCTCGTTTGTCCCCTCTTCCTGAATGACTTCCTCTAATGCCTCATCAGGACATCCTGAGGCCTCTCAGAAGTGTCAGTCAGAGGGCTCTGATCTCACCGCTCCTCTCCTCCGCACCGCTGAGTCAGAGCTGTGGGGATGGGGGCTGCGTCAGGGCTGTTGGATGCCTGCTGCCCACCTGCAGCCCAGCACTGTGTGCTCTGCTGGCTGCACGGCCCTGCAGGGACACACGGCACCTCACCCCGAACCCACAGCACCAGGACCAGGCGGTGCCTTTTTGGGAACGTACAGCACAGGCAGTGATGGGAACGTACAGCACAGGCAGTGGCCAATGCACCCCTTGCTCTCTGGATCTTCTTGGGCAGATGGAAAAAAACCCAACACTAGAAATGGTTCCAGCACTTCTCCGAGGTGCAGCACATCATCCCACAGCACACCGCACCCAAACGCAGCGCTCAGAGCAATGCTTTGCATGTCAGCACCTACAGCTTCAAGCGTGGTGCTTGACCCAGCTCCTCTCTTTGCCTTCCAAACTGTTCCATTTAAATCCACCTCAAACAGATCCGCACTCACAACCGAATGTTTAACTGCCTGGGTGCAGCACCCCGGGGTGCCCTGCACAGTGCTGGGACTGTCACCACCACCACCTCCTCATTAGTAACTCATTAGTGAGTGCTGCAGCTGAGGATTTCTCATTGAGCTCCTGTCAGGTCTTGCTGCCAGGCTGGAGCCAGGAAGAGGAATTTAGAGGAGATTAGCATTAATACGCAGCGCAGCACGACAGCCTGCTGCAGGCAGGACACGTTGTGACCAGGAAACAAGTTTCCCCTTCTCATCGTACTCCATACGGCTTAAACACAGCTTTACCCAGAAATTATTCCTCTGATTAAACCAGAAAAGCAGAAACCTGCCCAGCTTCCTGTGTTTACAGGCTTTATAACAAGAACAAAGTAACAATCCATAGACATTAATGCTCATTCATGTTTTTAAAAGATCCAGGCCAACCCATGCAGGCAAAAAACCAGACGTGAATGGGTCCATAGGAAAACCCAGCACCAGCTTTGCCTCATGCCTCCCTGGGGGAGCACAGGAGAAGAGCAGTGCTCAGTGCTGCAGGCTGTGCTGCCTCTGCTCTCACAGCCTGTCCACCGCATCCTACTGCTCCTTAAGCAACCCTAGGAGATCACTGCCCTGCAGCTAAAAAATTCCTGGAACGAACCCACAATGGGTCCTTCTTTGTTTCACTTATAAAATACTGGATTGCGACTTTCAATAATTGCACGTATAAAAAAACATTACAGTATGCATGGCTTATTAGTTAGCGTAATGAATATGAGCTCATTTCTGAATTACCAAAGCTCTCAGAAACCTTCCTGGACGAAACAGACAATTACTTCTTATGAGAGGTACTGAGAGTCAACAAAAAACGCTCCTTGGAAAGTGTATGAAAAAGATTAACACAAAACAAAGGCGGCTGTTTGAAACGGTGACAGAAATAGGATTCCGGTTGTCAAGGAGCACACGTTTTAAAATGAAATTATACGGCATCCTTCTGAATGAAGCTATTATTGGAAGCTAACAAGCTCTATTTAAGAGATAAGCATTTAACAGAGTCAAATGGTTTGCTTTTTTTTTTTTTTTTTTTTTTTTTTAATTCAAATGAATAAAACTGAATATTCATTTGAATAATCTTTTCTGGAGAAGAGAAGACAATGAAGAGGGAGAAAATAAAACAAGAGGCAAACAGAGTCCGAGTGAGCAGCCCTGCAGGAAGTGAGACGGCAGCTCGGCCTGCAGGCACCTGTGGGAGCGCAGCCCATGGGCACTGCTGGCACTGGGCATCCTCATGGGGAAACACATCCAAGGGAATGGCCCACAGGGAAGGTAAGCCTGGGGAAATGCATCGCCTCCTCATGCACACACCAGCCTGAGCTCCCTGGAAGCATCCCTGACATGCCCAAAATCACCGCCCAGGCGCTCAGTGCCCAGCACACCATGCCCTCACCACTCAGACCCCCCGGCCCAGGGCACCGGCAGCTCTGCACTCCGGAGATGAGGGGAACGCTGCTCTGAGAAGCCAAATACAACCAGAAAAAGATTAAAACAAATCAGTGGGCGCCATAAATCACATGGAGAAGCCGTGCTGAAGATACCAAATGTCAGCGCTCCTGTGTTCCGCACTTTGTTTTTCTCACACTTGAATCAACTATATTTCACACCTTTGTCGTCACTTGAGAAGTTTTCTGTCAACCTCAGTAAAATATAGCTGAGATGACGACACCGTCGCTATGAAATACATCTGCTTTCCCTTGCAAGTCGGCAGCTGCTTCCCTCAACCAGGGTGCTGAGCGCACAGCAGTGCGTTACAGCTGCATTTAGGTACCCCAGAACATCACTCAGCAGCAGAGCTATGTGCACGTGGAAGGCCTTGCTCCTTCAAACCTGCACCAACAGATCCAGTGTTTGCGTTGGCTGCAGAGACTGTGACTGACACAGGGACACTGCTCACACTGAACACCGCAGCGCGCCCTGCCCCGCACTGGGGTACCACCACCTCCCAGCATCTGCACTATTGCCAACTGCTGGCCCAGCAGCTTTCCTAAGGCAAAGGATACCTCTGTTTTCCAGCCACAGAGAGGAGCTCTGGGGGCAGAAGCAGGGCAGTGAGCACCAGAGGAGAGTGGTTTAATCCCTGGCTGTCCCAGTGCCACCCCATGACACGGAGGAGATCATCTCCTTTCACCACATTGGGTCTGCATTGTCTACTTGGACCGTATGGTCTCAGTTAGCTGGGACCCCCTCCTACAGCATGCTGAGGTATGAGATAGCTCCTTAGAAGATTTCTGGGAAATAAGCATGCACCAAGGCTCTTTTGTGCCTGCACAATAATCCATAAGACCAAGGGAGAGAAGGGAAGATATACACAGCCTGCACCACACCAACAAGCACTGCTCAACTCTCACTCCTCTGCCAGGTAAGAACACCTGATGGGCATCCATACAGCACAGCTCCATCCATCGCAGCCTGGCAGTGCGGAGGCTCACAGTGCTGTGCTGAGGGACACGAACCCACAACATCCCCCAACAACCACAGCACCGGAAAGAGGGAACATCCCTCCAGTTGTGTTCCCTCTTTGCATTTCATCTTGGTACCCGATGATCCCGTTTGTATTTGTTTTATGCCTCTCTTTCTCTCCCCATATTTAAGTTACTTAAGCAGTGAAGCACAGCAATGTCCAGTCCTACCATGGCATTATTTACGCACCTGCTTTCTTGTTTATACCAACAGTTTTGGCAGCCAGACCTGTAAACCGTAATAAAATGCATTTTGAAAAGCTTAAAAAAACAAAAAAGGAATGTGACCAGACAAGCCAGGCATAATAATATTAAGGCCCATGTCAATTAATTTTCCCCTCCTCTTGATAAACGAGCCCCATTCCATCCATTAATAATGAGGGAAGAAACAAGAAAAGTTGACACTGGTTTAATTTATTTGCTCAACTTGCCTGGTCATATTTCTCCCTGTTGTAAAGCTTTCTGGTGCTGCTGGGAATTGCAAGTGGCTCCCACACAGTCGATGCACAGATTGGTGTGAATCAATACAGTTCTGCTTTATTCACACATCCCTTGTAATCAGAAGGGAAGAAGTTCCTTAGCAAGCGATCTCACAGCCGCCAGCCCACCTGCAGCAGTAACAGGGCTGGGGGGGAAGGAGGGGCCAACACAGCAGGGTCTGCTGCCTCCTCTCAGAGCAGAGGTCAGGGCACCTCCGCTGCCCAGATGCAGAACCAGGACAGTCTGGGTCTAACCCAGAGCTGTGCGAGGTCCCTGGGAACCAACGGGACAGCCGCTGCTGTGCTCAAAGCGGAGCCCTGCAGGACCTGCACAGCTCAGCCCTGCGCCTCTCCCTGCACAAAGCACGGAGCTCCCCCAGCACTTCAGGTCCCACACTGCTTCTCCCCCACTTCCCAGTTCCTTCTGTGACGTCTCCATCTGACAACCACAACTTGGCTCATTACAGCTCAGAGTTGTTTGAGACAAAAGCTGTCAATTCTCATTTGTTATTCCTTGTTATTCCTGTTTCCTGAGCGGCACGCACAGAGAGGAGATGTTTCTGTCTGCTGGGGAAGTAACTCCCAGGCCTGCAGGCTATGCCCTTCGGATGGCACACACCTCACCTCCACACTGGGGCTCAGAGCAGCGATGAGAAACTGCTTCACAGCACTGCCTGCACACTGGGACAGCACAGCAGGGCAGCAGGATAACGGGCACCAGAGCCACTCGGCCTTTGCAGGCAGCTGCGGTACTCGGGTCCCTCACCGTCCTCCCACAGCTGCATCTCGAGGGAGCATCATTCAAAAACAACCCAGAGCCAAAGGATAAAGACGTGGGCATGGAGAATGAGAAAGCAGAGCAGCACGCGGCGGTGCTGCAATGGGCAGAAAGCACCACGCCGCCCTCTGGGAGCGATCGCCCCGCAGGGCGCAGCAGGGGACACCGAGGGCACATCCATCACTGCAGGGACCTGCTGTGACACCACCAGGCCTGCAGGGCTGGGACACCCCGCTCCCCCCAGCCCCGCCGGCAGCACCTCACCCGCTCTAATACATTTTTCATAACAACAAGTCTTCATTAAAATTTTATTCTATTAACATTCTGAAATCAAACCAAAGCACTGAGTACATAATGACTTAAACGCACACTACACTGCAACTTACTAAATGCCAGCTTTATCATACTGTTAATTAACAGAAGCCATTAATGCATTCACAGATCATTTAGACGCATTAAAGTTGACCTAAGAAAAACTGCACGTATGTGTGATGCACTTGTATCTGCATTGTGTCTGAGTTTCCCACACGGGGTGAAGATGAGGATGGGGAGAGGAGCAGGAGAGCGATGCCAGCAGGCTGCCCCATGGGTGCTGCCCCACATCCTGTGGGCCTCGTGCACTCCCTGCCTGTCAATTCTCCCACAGTTTATTACCAAATTTCTAAAATATTACATTTTTTATTATATCCAAACTCACTTTATTGCATTTGACAATACAGATAATCACATACCATATGCTCTAATGTTTTGAAACCAATGCATGTTGACAGCAGTTTTTATTTGTGATGCATAATTCTATCCAGGGCTAACAAAGGCGACGCAGCGCTGAGCCCGGCACAAACGTTCTGTCACTGGGGGAAATCTCTTTTTTTTCTTTCCCATTTCCTTTTCTTCATTTTAACAACAGATTTACAACACCAGGAGGAAAGTTGTTTGTTTTTGGTTGAGTAGGAAATTGGCTGAAAAGACAGGCTTATCAAAGAAACGTCCTCAAAATATTAGAAACTGGTTGGGGTTGGTGATTTTAATTACTTGCATTTGAAGCTTACTGCTAATGGGGTTAGGGAAATATGACAGCTCATCCCTGAGCATAGGGTGGGCTGCGGTGTCCTCACTCCTGCACAAGCTCCACCAGGATGGCAGCCTGCTGGGTCCTCATCTATGGGCAGGATGCAACAGTTGCCCTCAGACGCTCTTTATCACAACACAAAAACCCTTCCATTTAAAGCAGCTCTGCTGCTGAGATGGGAAGCAGCAACGTGTGCACACATTGGGCACTCATCTGTTGGTCTGCAAGGGATGCAGAGCCACTGCCACCCAGCATCATCCCACTGCACCAAACGGCTGCACAGAGACAGCACCCCACAGCGTGCAGCCATTCCAAGTGAATAACACGGCAATATCATACCTGATTAACTCCTTTCAATGGAAAAAGACCTAAAATCCCTTCAAAATAACATGAAAAAAGGGGAAGAGCTGAAATGCAGCCTCATGGTGTGGAGGAGCTGCCACTGTGTTCAGTGCAGCAACAGCTCCCACTGCCTCCCAGTCCCTCATCTCTGCAGTGCCTGCGAGTTCCAGTTGTATCTTATATGGAAGAAAGAGTTTGTGCTGAACCCACGGCCTGGCGGCTCAGCTTGGTGCCACGTGCATGGGAAGGACAAGCTGTCCGAGTGGCTCTTTCATGCCTCTCCTGACTCACACAGCTCCACTACAAATGCTGGGATGAGAAAAAACGCTGTTTCTGATGTACTCTAAAAGGGAACAATGGGGACACAAAGTACACCTAACAAGAAGCAATGAGCTCTTGCAGCCTCCCTATGACAATCGCAGCTGGGCTC
This sequence comes from Lagopus muta, assembly GCF_023343835.1. Lineage (NCBI taxonomy): Eukaryota > Metazoa > Chordata > Aves > Galliformes > Phasianidae > Lagopus > Lagopus muta. The sequence goes on along the minus strand of NC_064452.1, from coordinate 1,106,100 downwards.
GAGCACAGCCCAGCCGCACGCTGCCAACACAGCTGATGATCAGCACCTCCCAACACCCAGGTTTCTATCTGTGCTCACACCTCCACAGCCCCATTCCTATCATCCCCTGCTCCCCATCCTTGAACAACATTCAGGAACACAAGGAGAGATGAGGCGACATGCCAGGAAGTTGCCCAGATCAGGGATGCTCAGAGCACGTGCTTGGTGCCCTGCAGTGCTGGGAAAGCAGCCTGGGCAGAGCCCAGCTCCCAGCACCAGCTTTAGCCTGAGAGATGGCAATGCTGTTCAAACCAAACAGGATGCTATGTCTAAATTAAGCTGTAATGACCTGCTCTGAGGTCTTTATTAGTCAGGTAACGATCATTTAAGAGGAGGTTACAATCTTGAGCCAAGGGCACCTAATACCATTACTGAACTTGTTAAAACCTGCCAAGCAAGTCATTATTTCTAACGCTATTTCTTTTTCTCTTAACACAGCTTTCTACCTTTCTCCTTGCGCCGCTTGGCCGTAAATCCCAGGCAGCACCTCAGCTGCTCTGCCCAAGGATGGGAGCAAAGGCTGTACATGCTTTCACACCAGCCCAGCTCTGCTGCTCTTCAGTGGGGATTTAATCCTTTCCTCAAAGCAGCATTCTGCATTCTGATCCAACAAGCAGTACTTCTGGCCACCACCTCCTTCTCCTCATTCTGTTACGCCATCCTGGAACAGTCATTCATCCCCTACATCCTCCTCCTCACCCATCCTGCAGTCTTACAGATGCTCACATAAGGAAAAAACAGAGCAGAACAAGCACGGAGCTGCACAGCACCAAAAGCATGGTGGTGGAGGAGCCCACAGGAGCAGCCCTGAGCCCAGCAGCGGCACAGCCCAGGGACAGCAATGCACAGAGATGGGTGCCCACGCAGCACTGTGGCTCTCAGCCCCAGGAGGTGCAGCAGACGCGGCACACAGCAACCAGCAACCCCAACCAGGAGGGAGCGAAGGCAGCTGCATCCCCGGGTAACCCAGCACGGACAATATTATGAATGACACGAGCAAGCTGCCAGCTCAGGAACTCATTACTGTCAAGGTACAACATGGCTGTCTGCCAGGCCCCCAGCTTTCACACTCGCTATGCCAGAACATCCACACACAATTTAATTGCATTATAATTTCAAAAGTGCTTTTCAAACTGGAAAAAGGCATTCACTGATTAACCAGCGAAGAGCAAAATTGTTTATGAAATTGAATACAAAAAGCTACAGAAATGTAATTGGGTCGTTCTAGCACCTAATTTTCAAGCCATTTTCCCACTTATTTAATCACGAGATACAAAAGGAACTAGTGAATTGACTTCATACTAATTAGATTACTCCCTGCGATACTCCAGGCCCATATTCCAACTGGTTGATAGCGCTGTTTTAAAATGAAAAAAAATAAAAATGCAGCAACAGCTTGTCAGAGCCATAACGCATTTGTTTCCCATCAACCTCATCGCACAGGAGGGCCAGAACACCCAGGCCAAATTCCCTCTACCCCACCAGAAACCACCAGCTTCCCTGTAAAGGAACGAGAACTTGGTGCCAGACCTCTACAGCTGCTCCCCCTGTGGTGCCATGAAGGGTGGTGGGGCAGCCCTGTGTCTGCAGCAGCAGCAAGGTGAGAAGCTGCCCTCACGCTGCCCACGACCTGCTCCATGCCCAGTACAATCTGCTCTGAGCTTCTCCCTCTCATTTTAAGTTTTATTAGGTACAACATATTTGATTATATAATCAAACAGAGAAGGTACATTATCAAGATCCTGCAGCACTTCACAGGGCATTTCATCAGCATATCTGGGGCTGTGCCAAAATGAATTAACTTGCATTATGTTTCAAGTACATATTATTGGCTGTATTTGTCTCTGAGTTTAAGCACGCACTTGCTCTTACAAAAGAAATCTGAAATCTTTCAATTATAGATTTTTTTCTTTTTTTAAGGTGTGCTTTTTGAGAGCTGTTTTTTTCTGCAAGAAAGCAAGCAGAACACCCCACTGCATTCCAGGAAGTCACTGGGACTGAGCACAGGATGAGAAGTTGTTAGTGTTTATTGATGCTCTTTCACCAAAGCAGCACACAGAACTGCAGGTACCCAAAGCAGGGCAGGATGGGGGAGCACAGCACAGCAGCACAGCAGCACAGCTCCTGGAGCAGCACCACCAGGCTCAGCCCTGCCCCGCTCACCCCCCCTCCGGCTCAGGCACCACAGTGCCCCCAACCTGACAGCACGACCACAGCACCCAGACAGGTTGGTTTTCTGTGTGCGCTCGCTAAGCTGTACCAGGCTGCTCCCACACCACAGGGATGGAGCCTCACGCTGCCCTGCTGCCTGCATATCAGTACACAAAGAAACAGAATCAGGCAGGGAACAACAGAAACTATTTCAGGAATTGAGACAAATGCTGAAGAGGGTCAAGGGAAATACCAGCAGAAATGAGAAGCTTAGCCTCGGGTTAAAGCAATACCTCTGAGCTGTGCAGTATGACCCCTCGGGCTATAGCTCCAGGCAACACATAACATTCTTGGACAGCATTAAACCCTCAGACGAGGCCCCATTCCGCTGCTCATGCACTGTGTCGGTTTTTGCCTGAGCAAAGAATGCATGCTACTGTGAGAAAGTGCCTGGCTATGACAGATGCTTTGAATACATGCACCATTTGTTCCTCTGGATACACATGTAAAGAGCAAGCTCTGCGCTGAGCTATTCCTGGAAGCCCGGCCCAGTGCTGCTCAGCCAGGCAGGGGCACAGCACAGCCAGCAGCACTGCTGCCTCCCTGCGTGGGGGTGAACCCAGCAGCCCCTGTGCCACCTCCGAGCAGAAGGAATGGGGGGAAATCCCTCCTGTTCATAAGCTCAAGACTGCAGGCAAAGAGAGATAACATCAATTCCTTCGTGACATAAATGCTCATCAGAGCAAACAGGTTTAGGTTGAGAACGCACTTCAAGTAAATGATGAATAACATTAAGATAATCACTTTCTTACATATATATTTAGAGCTCCTATACATGGGAAAAAACTCTCAATTCAAATAATCAAAGACATTAACATGAGTTAGAAATACAGGCCAGCTTCCCCTTGACAAGGAGGACCACCCATGGATGTGGCTAATGGGAATTGCCCCATGGCAGCACAGGGCACAGCACTGCCCAGCAGCATCTGTCACCTCACCAAAGGCACTGGCACCTCTGTGGGGCAGCGATGGGCTGCACACAAGCTCTTTCCCAGCCAGATGGAACCTGGTGAGGACAGGAAGGCAGGGAGCAATGGACTGCAACAAGCACCTTGTCTGAAGGAGAACAAAGGCCATGCAACAAAGTGTCCAAAAGAATGGACAAATAAGTACAAACATTATGTAGCACAGGCACTTCTAGAACGAGTTCCCTGAAGCTTAAAGATCTCTTCTGCCAATTGAAACAGCCTGAGCAGATCTTGTCTCTGAAAACAGAGCTGTTACAGTAACAGCTCCGGAGAGGCCACATCACACAGGGCAAAGGCTGACAGAAACTGGTAAGGCATAACATATACACACATTTTTGATTATAGAATCACCATGGTTGGAAAAGACCACCAAGATCATCAAGTCCAACCATCAACCCATCCTCACTGCACCCACTAAAACATGGCCCTAATACACCAGACATACAAGCCCTGCCATCTGCTCACATGAGAAATTCAAAGCCAGTCCCCGAACATGCAGAAAACCGAAGCTCACACTCAGCACCACTGCATGGAATGCTCTGCCTACCTCCCGTCATCTCAGTTCCCATTCCACACAGACAGGATCCTCCCCATGGGGCAGTGAGCTCCGGGCACGGCAGGCACAGCCACTGTGAGCAGCACTGCATGCATCCCCACAGCCGTGACCTGACACACACCCAGAGCCATCACCTCCGCCCAACCCCATCTGTGCTATTAAACCAGGGCCACGTTCTGCTTTTTCAGCTCTCTGCCTCGCAGGAGGAGCATGGGCAGGATGAACACACAACGCTTCAGCCTCGCTGGGGAAGAGGAGCTCATCTATTTGCTGGAATCATTTGTTGGTATTAACTAATCTCCTCTTGAAGTGACCGCAGTAAACCTAACATTTCTCTATTTTCCACCACGGGAAGCCAGGCATAAAGAAAGCCAAGAGTGTATTTTGGGAGCATGGCTGGAGAGATCCCATTGTTCTTTGCTGCATCAATAAAAGCAGTTTTGCTGTTTGATAGTATGAAGTGCTCGAGAACTGGATGCAACAAAGGAGCAGAATCACCCTGGGAAAGAAAACTTTTAATAGGGACCACACAGCGCCGAGCAGCTTTGTGACACAGATCTGCTGGTAACAGAACAACACGGCTCCGAGATGGGCACAGCACAGGCACAGAGCCCAGGTCCCCCTGCTAATCACATCCATAATTTCAGTATGCTTTCCAACACTCGCCAGATACGATGGGAAGCTTTGCTTCCCTGGCAGCTGCTCTTCAGGAGCACACGCTGGCAGGGAAAGCAAAGAGAGGTGTTCCCTGCAGAGTGCTGTGCCCGGGGTGCCCATGCCTCCCCATCCACTGCTGCACCATCTCTGACCTCCACTGGCCCAGACCCCCACATCCACACCCAGCCAACAGCCTCTGCTCATACCTGCAGCAGCACACAGCACTGCCAGCAGCCCCAGCCCAGCTGATGGAGCACGCACAGTCACGGAGACACGGCCTGGTCCTGCCATGCAGGCATCAAGGTTCAGGTGAGAACACTTTACTTCCTGGTCTTCAAGTTGGACAAAGAGATGGCCTTGGAGAAGAGGTAACCTTTTCCTATTGTGTCCACAGGCACTCAAGAACAAAGCTGTGGCAGGTATTACCCTGCCTCAATCTTCAGCCTTTGTGTTTAAGTCCAGCCCTTGCAGGAACAATCAACCCCAGAGATCGAAGAAATGAAGTCTATGATCTTTCATACTGTTTTTGAGAAAAACGTTATCACTGACAGTTGCAAAAACAGAATCATTTGCTACAGTGTGTAAAAGCAGCCATGTCTGCAGAGAACTGTAATGGGCTGTGGTCATCACATGCTGAGTTTTCAAGCAGTTGCTGGGGCTCACCTTAGGTATGAATCAAGTTACAGTCACCAGATTAAATTACCAAGGGTAAAGCACACAGTGCCCCCCCCACTTCCCCCTCCCTGCCTCTCTGCAAATGTTCTTTTGCTCTGGGATTTCCTCCATCAGTACACAGCTCCTCATCACACACACTGTCTGGCAGCAGGGGAACACAGAGCTGGCAGCCCCAAATTTCTCCTCCACTGACCTACACTGCTAGTCCAACTTGAAAGATAATGAGCAAACCTCTGGGGCACAGCACACACAAAAGCTGCCTGTCTTACTAACAAGGTAGGGATGGCCATTCCCACAGGACCATTGGGTGGCACTGGAGAGGTGTGGGGATGTCGAGCCTGTCCCCATCCACATGGGAGGTAGAGGGCTGACCAACATGGGGACAGAGCTACCAGGCCCACATCTCCCTCACCCATCAGCCCTCAGTGACCTTGGGCATAACCCCACTCTATAGGACCTACATCTTGTGATGCAGAAAGGGAGAGCTGCTGTTTGTAAAACAATCGGGATGAAAGTCCCTATATGGAGAAAGAAAGAAAAAAAACAAACCAAGAAAAGCCTTGCAGCTCTGCGAGGCACAGCACAAAAGCCTTATTGCCAGTCAATGGGAACAGACTATTTATAGCTGAGGATCATTAACTGTATTAAAAAAAGTTTGATGTTCTCTAACAATCTATGTCATTTTAAAGCGCTGGCCTTCCCCTGACGGCCGGCTGATAACTGGAGCGGCAGTGCTGAATAGAGGTAATTATACGCTAGTTCAATAGGCTGAGCCCGCAACTGCGCGGAGCCTCCTCTGAATGCAAGCATGTCCTTTCCCCAGGGCTCCTATTTAAATATTATGCCAGCTCCCACAGCCTACCGCAGGAAGAATGCTGCTATGCATACCCTCATAAAACTGCATAATTAGGAATAATGCCTTGGTTTTTAACAAAATAAATCACCACACACCAAAAGAAAGTACTAATTCCAGCCTACTGCTGGAAGATGCCAAGCAAGGGGAGCATTCTTCTCAAGCACCAACAGCACATATTGCTGTGCCGCTGTGAGCTGGAGGGCAGGGCTGGCAGACAGCAAAGCCACCTCCTTCACACTCCTGGCTTCTTCCTCCTTGGTTCCCCAGGCCTCCCCACTCAGGCTGCTGCCCTTTGCGTGGGTGCTCCCCTGCACTGAGGGGTCACACCACAGGCACAGACTCCATGGAGAGGTGCTGGTTCCGCCGTTACCACCCCGGCTGCACTCCTCTGAGGCTGATTAAGACATTAAGGACAAGGCCCAATTGATTCCCATCCGGCTCAAAGTTTATCAGCTTGTAAAAAACACACAGTCGAGGAAACACAGATAATGCATTGCTGATTGTTATCACCAAGAATATAAAGCTTCTGTGATATGACACATCGAACATATGGTTTTAAAGACTTAATGCTTTGATCTGCTGCACGATGCCACTGTCATCTCAGTCTGGCAGGACTGACACCCACCTGACATCAAGCTTCCATCAACTGCACGGTGCACTCCTTCACCAGGCACACTAACAACACAGCCATGCCTGCTTGTACCTCAGGCGGGCACACTGCAGGCCAGCAGCTAAAATCATTTCCCTCAATGGACTGTGCAGCCATGGGAGCCAGTATAAAGAGAGCGATCGATCTATCAGATTACTTCAATGTCTGCTGAGCCCAGCTGAGGCCCTCTGCCCTGCAATCTGGTCTTTAAATGGGCATCACGCACTTAACGCTGAGAAGGGACTGGGGAGCCCAGCAGACACAGCAGGTTTTGCCACACTGCAAGGGCAAGGTGGTCTTTAGTCCCTCAGCTCTGACTTCCCACACCTGTACCAACCGTACCGCATCATTCTGAGCAGAGGGAACGGGTCCTTTGCTTTAGATGGAAATCATCACTCTCAACTAAGCATCACATTGCTTCTCCTCTATCAAGTCTGGCACCTGCAAACTGTTAAAGCCATTTAATGAGCTCAAGGCAGCGGACAAAAGGCAAGTACATTGCTATCCACCACCTGGCAGCAACAGGCAAACCCAGGTTCAGAGCTGGGCCCTGCCACCAGCACACAGAGAACCTGCAGCAAGGCTGAACACAGCCAACCCTGCCGTGTCCCCTGCAGCAGAGACAGCAAGCCGGTGGATGGCACCCCATTAACCAGGGGCACTCTGACTGCAGCTGCCCTGAGCATGGGGACGGGCAGAATGAGAGCATGGAGAGGAGCTGGGTGGCAGAATACCACTGGTGCTGGGTTTCTCAGCAAGGCCAGAAGCTCTAGAAACGCAATGCAAGAGCCCGCATTTGCTCCAAGAGCAGCTAGTCTAATTACCTTGCCAAGCCTCCTGCGTTGCTAAGAACCTTCCCTTCGAACTCTTGATAATAAGGGCTCTCCTTCAAAATACTCCACGCAGCCCTTGTTTCCCAAGTTGCCATAGCTACAAAGCGGTGTTTCCGTGTCCTTTCAGCCTGGTACAGCTTTATTAGCACCCGGCTCCCACGAGGGCAGCAGCCAGGCCTAATGCTGCTGATCCTCCCTGCTCTGCTCACGGCCCCAAACCAGCCCCGAGCCCCACACCGCTGTGGTGATGCTTTGCAGCAGATCCCCCTGCATGGGCACTGAGCCCCATCCCTCACAGCCAGCCCAGGGCCACTGCTCCCCTGCACTCTGACCACGCTGTGCTCTGGAGATAACCCCAGCAGCATCCGGTTTATCTTCTGCCCACAAGCAACACAAAAGCAGGCTTTCCACCAGTCAGTCATGAAAACTTCCAATAGATCAGGAACAGAGATATCTGCAGCATGCTTCCAACCTGTGCAGAAGGGGCAGAGCTGCACATGGAGGTTTCAGCAACCAGAGGTCCTTTTCCATGCTCAGCACAAGGCCAAATACAAAAATACATTGCAGCTTTAAGTTGTTTTTTTTTTTTTTTTTTTTTTTTTTTTTTTTTTACTTCCCAAAAAACTTTCCCCTGCAGGACCAAATCTGACCTAAATCTCAAATAGCATATTTCCTACCTGTTAACCTGAAAGGCAGTATTTTCCTCATTTCCACCCCTGTACCAGATCTGTACACAGTGGCTATCCATGTCCTTCAGCTGGCAAGAACTCTAAACTCCCAGGAAAAAAGAGGGGAGTGCAGATGAGCACACGATCCAGCAGCACTGACATGGCTGCCATCCCCAGCCTGGGACATTCCTGGTAGCATTAGCAATGCCCATCTCTCAGCAGGCAATTAACTGGGAGCATTCAGGACGGAGCTTCAGATGAAGAGCAAACCCTCAGCCACTAAATCCCATCCTCAAATAATGAGGCTTTATTTTCATTCCATAGCAATAACACTGCACTGTACCCTCTTCCCTTATTTTCCTCCAGGATGTACCATTAACATTAAAAAAAATAATCCAGCAGCCAGCTTCCACCTCCTCTGTACTGTTCACCATTTAATTTGAGAATTAAGCTCTGCTAATGGACACAAACCACCATTCTGAGCGTGCAGGCAGCGTTAATATTTGAGCAAGCCAACAACAACGACGACACAGAGGACTAATACATGCACGGTCATTCTTTCTAGCAGGAAGGATTCGGTTTTAATTTTCACAGAATATTAAAACCAATTTTAATTAGATTATAGCGGTGCCTTCCCAGTAAGTGCTTACAAGGGGAACAGGCAGAGCAGTGGAGGAGCCCAGCTGTCCCAGGGAGCAGCTCATCACCGCCCTGCTCCGAGGCGGCTGCTTTCCCCATCATGCCCACCTCACACTTTGCAAAGAGGCTGTCAGAGGCATTTAGTCACAATCATTTCTCTGGAAAATGAGAAGTGAGCCTGACAAACAGGAGTGTGAGGGAAGAGAGAAGAAACAAATCCGTCAATACGTGAAAGACATCCTGTTCCTTCCCAGTGACCCTACACACCAAGGTCTGCTGCTTCAAAGAATAAAAGGGGAACATCTCCAAGGAACAGTTAGTACATGGCTGAGACCAGCACTGCCTCTGCTGGGTTTGTCTTTAAGAGACAACGAAACCACCCTTACGCTTCTGCTACAAAGGGAAACTTACGAACAAAACAAAACAAAACAAAGCCAAAAAATCTTAAACACATAGATATAAGCTCACCTTCTGTAAGCCCACAGGTCAGAGCTCCAACAGCAGCAAGGAGCAGCACCGCTCGAGACACAGCAGCTCGGAGGCACAGACCACCGCTCTGGGGCATCTCCTCCTGCTCTGCCCAGGGAGCACATGGACACCTCTGCCTCTCCCCACAGCACCCCACAGCACCCCACAGCTTCTGCTGAAACCCCAGAGCAGCTCAGCACACCCAGGAGCTGAGCCCAGCTGCAGCCACTTTATTTCTCCTCTGCAGAATTAAATACACCTGGGCACTGCCCAGCACCGAGGGCTGAACCCACCTGCAGCTGCCTGACTTCTCATCTGCAGGATTAACGACACCTGGGCAGAGCTCTGCTCACACCCAGCAGGACCAAGCACAGCTGTGAGGCAGGAACGGTTACCAAAACCCTCAGTGAACGTCTTGGCACCACAGCATGGCTGCTCCTTCCCCTCCCAGTCTTGGACAGGAGCTGCCCTGCCCGTGGAACAGCACAGCAAAGAATGAGGCGCTGAAGACCATGGGCACGCACCCCAGGGGTTGGATGCAGGGCACAGCTCTGTGTGCTCCACTGGGCTCGTTGCTGCAGGTCAGCCCGAACAAAGCACACATCATCCCCTGCCATGTGCTGCTATGCTGGTGACGAGTGCCTTTTTAGAACTGTTTTCCCTTCTTTTTTATTTTTTCTCCTTCCCACTTTTTACTCAATCGGCCGCAGTGTTTACAGCTCACTACACCACAAATCCTTATTTCATGTCACCCACTGGCCCAAGCTGTCCCCACTCACTGCTTCTCCCAGACAAGTTAATAAGATGGAAGGCTCCCTGGAGGCCTCGAGCCAGCGAACATTATCACTTGGAAGCAAGGCAGAAATACTGACACATCGGAAATGACTTCAAGCCTATTAATTACCCTTTCTTCTGTGGCAGATCTTTGAGAGAGAGCCTGACAAATTGAAAGGCAAGAGAGCTCATCCTTCCTGCCCCAGAAAAGCCCCCACCCACGTCAACAAAAGCAAAACACCTCTCCACTCGAAAAAGCCGCTTTTGTTTCGCTATCAATTAATCTATTGACAATTAGCTGAAATGGAGCCGCCCTTCCTCTCAGCTCCCGCAGGGCACAGCGGGCAGAAACCCCACACCACAGCCAGACCTGCACCCCGCAGCACAGCCTGCCCCTCCTGCGAGGCATCCCAAAGCCCCGCACAGTTGATCCTGTTCTTCAAGTATTAGATAGTAAATGCACTCCTACGTGCAACGTGGCTTCTACCGTGGGCTTCCAGCAAAGTCTATTGTGGAAATAAATGATTGGATTTCTTATTCAAGAGCTTCATATTTGACAGTTAATTCTGATGCAAAATAGCCACACAAGTCCGGATGAAGTCACTACCTTCAGCGATGGCTTCATTTTTAAGGTTTTCACAGTTCCTGTTTTTTTTTTTTAAAGGCTACAAAATAACTTGAACAAAATCTTTAAGCCATTACCTAGAAAACTATCATTAAATCATTTGTTCCTTTTTATTAGTATCATTGTAATTAAAGAGAATCGTATTTCAAAAATACATCTTCAGCAGCACTTATCACAACCCATCCCCGCAGCCTATCAATTAGTATTACAATAACCTCGCTCCCTTGTTGCCTTTGCTATTAGCATTTTGATTGAATGTCTGTTGAAAAGTGACTGGTAACAGAAGATTGTGTTCAGAAAGTAATGTTTCTTTATTCGCTTTCATTGAAGCTTGTCTAGTTGTCTCCAGTTCCTACTCAAAAGAGACAAGACAGCTCCAAAAGCAGTAATTTTGATGCAGGATTATTTTTTTCTTCTCTGTGAGGTGAGGTAGATTGGGTTAGGCTGGACACAAATGCTATTAAATCACTCGATGGCAGATATGGGAGCTTCTACTGCTGTGACCCCAGCGCACAGGGCCCACGGCGGTGCCCCAAGCACATGGGCAGGGCTGGCGAGCATCCCGCAGAGAGACTGGTTGTAACGACCATTAATAATGCATGAACTACTCGGGGAAGTTTTGGGCCATGTTTATCACTAATAGTTCCGAATGTAAAGGGCAGCAATCCATTACACGGCCCTCCGTGCTTCGGGAGCAGATCATGACAACTCGGGGAGAGCCGAATTCTGCAGCCGTAATAAAGCCCTCTAACAAAGGACAGATCTGTACCGAACGTCATTAAGGAGGGGAAATGGATGCATTCAGCAAGTACCATGAATTATAAAGACAAGAGTTCATTAAATCTACTACATTAAAATAAAAATGACCTGCCACGTCAGACAGTTCTATTTACTGATATTCCCACCGCTGATGCCTTCCCACTGATAAATGACATCCAGCGGGCACAGCGCGCGCGTCACAAACATTTCAATTACCCAAACGCGCAGGAGTCTCGCAGCAGCACCGCGATGCCAATAACAACAACCTGAGCCCCAGGTGGGCTTTTCTGGCACTGGGGGCAAACGGAACGGCCCCACAGCCAAACGCTGCTGCTGCCACCCGCCCCGGGGCAGCACCCAGACACAGCAGTGCTGAGTTTGATACGATCCCACAGGGCCACGGTGCAGAGCAGGGTGAGGAGCAGCCGTGCCACCCTTGTGTCGCTCCCGGTCACTTTGCCCCATCTCCAGCTGAGCCCTGCTGTCAGCCCTGTGCCCAATCCCTGCGGACACCCCGTGTGCCATCAGCCCCGGCTCTGGGAAGCCTGTGTCCCCAATAACCCCCTCCCCTCGGCAGGCAGCCAAGAGCTGATAATGGTGTCAGGTAGCAATTTCATTTTTAAAACATTCTTATCAAAGACTTAAGGTGAAAGATAAGAAGAGCATAGTAAATCACCATAAAGGAACCACTGTATAGGACACGGTATTTTACAAATCCAAACAGTTAATAAAACGAAAAGTAGGAATATAAAAACAAACTGGGCCATTCTCAGGGAGAGGTTGGTGCAGGGCTGTGAAGAGCTGACAGGCTCAGTCACCCAATGCAGGGACACAGCACTGCACCCTCCTGGGCTACACGCTCAGTCACACACCTCTTCATACGGACCCATCAGTAAACACAGACACCTATTTTTCATACCACTGCCCACAGTTGCTGGGTTCTTCTACCCAAGTCACCTGACCTGGAAAGCATCTGTTGTTAATGCCACTGTTTTATTATTTATCAAATCCATTTCTTCCCCCGATGACTAATTTCCTGCTGCAGCTGCTCCCCTCTGCGCTCTGCAGCTGCTCCTGCCCTGCGCTGCCCACCTCCAAGCCCTGGCCGCGGGGACGCAGGCAGGCTGCTGCCCTGCAGGGAACCCAACAGCCGCTGTGAAGCTGTTACCACAGTCACACAGAACAGCCCCTCACCGGGCTTCTCCCTGGGGACATGGAGGGATGGGTGGGGGCTGTACCTGGGGTCAGGGGAGGACTTTCCCAGCACGGATGGAGCTGCATGCCCCATCCACAGCAGTGCCTCTGGCTGGATGCTCTGCTGGGCGCCGTGAGCATCTGGAGGTGTTTCTAAACAGATCTCCAAATTATCACGTTACTTTAAGGTGCTTTTCCTGGTCCAAAAACCACTATATAAATTAACAACAACAACAACAAAACCTCAGCAAAACCGCTGACCTGCAGTCTTTTGCAAGAAGCTGTTCTTCAACTTATTCTATCACATCCAGCAAAAAAACCCACCAGATGTTCATACCTCAGCTATAGGTAAAAAAAAACAACATACAATAAGCAGAATCACTCCTTGCCAGAATGTATTTATCAAGTTAATTAAAGAAATCTTGAGTTAAAACCTGGTGTTCTGGGAAAGACACTGGAGCACAGGTAAGAGGGCACTGATGGGGAACAGCACAAAGCACACCAGCTCGGTCAGTGACAGCCCTGCATCCCAGCACCCATGGCAGTGATATAACAGCCCCTAGGGTGCTAACAGAGGAGCACTGATGAGGTGCACCCATACAGGAGCTGCACTCTTTGTTTTAGGGCAACAGCTGCCTGGAAAGCAGCACTGCTCAGGGGCAGCGCAGAGCTTCTGGTGCCACCAGCACTGTTTGTGTCACCCTGACTGCTGGATTCCAGGACCTGAGGAGGTGTTATCTGCTTGATTAGATCTCTGGGAGCTCTGAGCTGTGCCCTTCTGCAAAGAAAGGCAGCGGCAGCACACGGGCACTGGCTGGCAGCAGGAAGGTATGGGAGGAACGTGGCGCAGCACTTGTGCCCCCGCGCTGCTAGGAATGCCCCCACTGCTTTCAGAAGGCTCTGAAACCTTTATCATCACAGCAGATACAGAGCATGGATGTCGCAGGAAGAAATCAGAGATCTGTGCCCCAATGTGGACTGAGCGGCTGCACCAGAACGCTTCCAGCAATGCACTGGGAGCAGAACAGAATGCAGCAGGACGGAGCACTGCAGGGTGCCCTGTGCTCCCATCGCACGTTTTGCAATAGCTGCTGCCTTCTCAAGGTCACTCCACCAATTTTAATTCTGCTCGCTGTAGTAAGACTACCCATCTATGTAAATGCTGCATTTTGTTCTCCTCCTGCTTCTGGCTTTTCTGCAATTAACATTTTCAAACAGTCCCACAAGACCGCAGCACTACCTGATAATCACGTCCTGCTGCTCCATGCAGGCAGAAGGCTTCTGGTCCCACCAGTGAGCCGTCAGAGCGGTGCAGGCTCCCTTCCATGCAAAGACCATCAGCACTTCTGCTAATTTCTCTGGGCTCACACCGGCTGCCCAGCAGTGGGGAGGAAGGTGGCAAAGTGCGGAACTGCAGTCCTACTACATTACCTCACTGCCTTCTCAATGCTGAGGATGGTGCTGCCTGCTCCTGCTGCAAGCACTCATCCCATCCAGCATGCTGACAAGTAACACAGCCATTATAATTCAAAAACTGTCTTAAATATTTGCACAATCCTCACCTTCAGGTTCCTGAAGAACCTTCCAGAGATGAGAAGGGCTCCACTGATTTACTTTGCACACTCCAGCGCTACCACAGTCTAATTACACTAAGCTGTTGACACCGCTCAGCACTGAGTGAGTGGGAGCTCCTCGAGGCAGGGACTGTGAACTGAGGCTCCACGGGATGGAAATGCCCCTGTTGCTCTGGAGGTTCTGCTGCCCCCAGCCCGGAGCTCCACCAACTCCTCCTCTGGGATGGGTGTTCCAGATCCCCTGTCCTCTGCAATATTCTTTTAAGTTGGTATTTACCTTAGAGTCTAATTGTGCAGCTGGAGACTTCCAAACTAATTGCCATGTTGGGTTTGCAACCTTTACTGCAGGTTGGTGGGACTTTTTTTTCCATTTTATTACCACATTTGTTTGTAAAATGAGAAAATAAAAATGTCATGCCATCCCCTGAGTGCCGCTAGCAAGCCAAGCTCTCCCTCTTTCAGAATAAGCATTCACACATGTCTGTGCCTTCTGTGTGTCCTGGACAGTGCAGCTGTTGGCTCCTTCTGCTCCTCTGGATGCAGCTTCCACCACTGGTCCAAAATGGAGCAAGGAAGAACAGCAGCAGGACCCAGCTGGGCCGCTGCTCTGAGCCTCAGGTGGTGCTACCCGGTGTGGGGCTGGCACAGAGCATCCTATAATTACCTGGAGACGCATGGCCAGCACCTATCTGCCGCTCTGACACAGAACCTCCCAGGATGCAGGGCTGTTACTGGCTTAAATGCATTTATTCCTGCACCTCGTGCAAGGTGCTCTGATGCAGCAGTAAGTGGCGCCGGCCAGGAAACCAGAGCCCAAGGCTGAGGGGCACAAGGCTTGGTGGCCCCTCCTGCTCGCTTTGTGGCTGCTGGCACAGAAGAAACGAGCGGTGCTGGGAGCACCATGCAGGAGGCAGGGCTGGGACACAGCGTGCAGACCCACATGGTGGGGGATGGACACGGGTGGGCTGCAGGGCCACTCCAAACCTACAGGCTGCAGCCCGGCTCCTGCATCCCACCCGGCGTGGGTCTGACCTCGGGATGGGAGGCAAAGAGCTGGGAGCGCTCTGCTTCAGCCTTGCTGTCATTAATATGGTTTATGACATGAATATTTATAAGTGAGGATGTGATATTAAAAGCGTACACACATGAAATATTAATATGGCACATGTCATAACTGCAAACCCAACAGATAGGTGTGAATGATGGCACTGTAGCTCAGCCATCACCACTTCCACTGATAGGTCTGTAAATGGTAAATAATATTAACTAATTAATCTTCACAGCCCTCCTTGGAAGTTTTGAAGCAAGTATTTGCTTACAAACCATGTGCAGCTCCTCTCCCCAGCCCGCTGGCTGGGCAGCAGACTGACACGGAGCCGCTGCTCCTCACAGCACTGCCCCGGGTTGGGCTCTGCTGCTGGGAACGCTGCGCTCTGCACAGCCGCGCTCTCCAGAGGCTCATTTACGAAGCGATAGAAGCGACAAGGGAATAAAAGCCATCCTCATCCAGCAAAGCGCTAACAATAATGCTGCCTCCATTTATATCTTATGTCACGACTTTCATCCAAAGCTCTTACAGCACTCACTGCACTCAACAAATGCCAGCCCCGTGCGGATGCTTTTCCAAAGGCCCCGGGTCAGAGCCAGGAGGAGCTTCCCTGCAGCCGCCTCCTTCCAAAGGCTGCAGGCTCCATCCCAGCTCCCCAGGCGCGGTTCAGCAGACACAGCTGTGCTCCGGAGGACCAAAGCAGGCAATGACTTCTCTATGTTTTAAACACTCTCCTCAAAACCGCTTAGCGATGTCTTTTTAAACACACGTGACCTTGCTCTGCTTGAGAGAGACGGCGATAAACAAATAATTGCTGTGACTCTTAATTATATTTATATCTCATCTAGAAAAATGTCAATTAGAACTTCAGAGGTCAACTGCAAGACTGAGGTTCTGGCAGTCGGGCAACGCAAAAGGCAGTTTTACTCCTGAGAAAAGCACCCTCCCTGGCAGAGCCCCGCAGCGTCCCGCTGGCAGCGCCCCCTCTTCCTGCAGTGAGCACAGGGGCAGCAGCACTGCCATGCAGGGCAGTCACTGAGCTCTGCGCTGGGCTGGGGCGATGCTCTGAGCGCCCACACGTGGGACACCGCGCATCGCGCAGCCGGCCTGTCTGACTTTAATTTTGTTTAGTTTTCAGATTAAAGAAGCCCAAATCACATGCTGTCACTTCCCTCCTCTCTCCCCTGCCATTCCGAACCACGTGAGAGTTAATTGATATGAAAATAACTCTGGGGGCTGCACAGCTTTGGAAAACATATAGCATTACATTTAATACCAGCAATTACGACTTGGGGGATTCAATCAGTCAAAATCTTTATTTTCCTTTCTGCACAGTCAAGCTGTGGGACTGCTGCAGCACAGCACACAGCCCTGCAGGCAGCATGGGGTATGGGCACTGCCCACAGAGAGCACCCCAGGGCACCACCTCTCCCCATCGCCTTCTCCTGACTAGTGTCCACCTACTTGCTTAACAGCCACAGAAAGAAAAGGGAGAAAGGGGTTCCTGAGCAAATTCATCCATCAGGAGACACTGCACCCTGCTTTCCCTTCTGCTAAGAACCAAGGGTGGGGAGATGAGCCTGCTCCCACAGCCCTTGCTCAGCAGCCAGCAGCTCCAGGCAGGGCACCCCCAGGGATGTGCCCCACACCTGTCTGTGCAGTGAAGGCAGAAGGGCATCATCATCTTGCAAGGTTCCCTCCAACCCCAAAGATCAATAACTAATGCTGAACTCAAGATTTTATCTGCTCTTTGCAAGGGTAACGAAATAACACCACCCTCGCTTCTACTTTCCAATTACTGAATCCTTTCAAGACTGACCCAGTGATTTTCAGCTCTGTGAAATTTTAGGCAGCAAAAGAAGTGATAAAAGTGATCTTCCACAGTGCTTACGGAACTTGTGTGTTTTTTCTCCCTATACAGAAATGTAGAAGTACAGTGCAGGGCACAGAAATTCCACATTACCAACCTTACCCAGAAACAAATGGAATCATAAAAGAAGGCGATGCGGACAGCGGCCTTCTACACGTCCACCCTTTGCATCCCACTGCTGAGGAGGGGCCTCGCAGCACGAGCCTGGTCCCACCAAGGTCAGCCTGCTTTTCCAACAGAGCTCCAAGCAGCGAGTGCTGCTCCCACGGCGTGCGCACAAACTGCCAGCTGCCCACCCGCGTGGCGAGGCAGATAAGATGGAGATGCAGCAGCTCTGCCTCTCACTTCCTTCACAGACCATGAAGGAGTGATGGGGTATCAGAAAACAAAAGGACATCACAGAGGAAGCAAAGTGGTTCGCTTGATAATATTTTAAAGGGTATGAAAGTTCTGTGCTCCATTGCTCCATCAGCGTTTCATTTGAGGCCTCCCAAGGCATTACTAACACTGCTCAGCACTGAGCAGTTCTGGGATTGCCTCCGTCTGTGGGGGCTACATGTGAGCATGGCCACACCAACTGCTACCGGAGCACACAGGCAGCACACATGGGACAGCCTTACACCAACAGACATCCTCCATTTCCTTGCAGCAGCAGAGAGTGAATTCTAATACTTTTCCTTGCTCACGTTGATCATTCTAGGCATACACTAACTACAGTAAACCACAGCGGATATTTTATCTGCCATTTCTCTTTCCCTTGGCTAATTTGACGATACAGATTGCAACCCACAAGTGGTTTTAAGAATTGCTATTAACGCTGCTGCTCGCATGCTACTGCATTTTAAACGTGTTTCCAACACAATCAGAATGTCACAATTTGTAAAATCCAGGGTGATTTTATAAACGATCGATGCCACAGAACCCGCTCCACGATGACAGCCTGCCCGGCAGCTCATTAGCCTGATTAGTGGCAGCTACCTGCACAGGGAAGGAGAAAATGTCTGGGGAGACAGGCTCAGCTCAGACACGGGGCCAAAGACGGCTGCGCCTCCTGAGTTGTTATGCTTGCTTCTTCCTCCCTCCGCTCCATGGCAGAGGTGAAGGTCAGAGCTCAGCCGCAGTGTCCCCCTGCTGCAGGGCTGGCTCCTTCCTGCAAGAACTCGGGCCGATCCCAGCAGGGCTGCCCTTGGGCTGTGAGTGACAAGGACCGCTGCTGACCAGGAAGCTGAAGCAGCCGTGGCTGAGACAACAGCTGTGTCAATTGAGCAAGCCCCTCCGAGAGCCACGGCGCAGACGTGGCCGGAGCGTGAAGGCCGCAGGACAGACCTCCAGCTGTGCACCCCTGCGGGAGCCACAAGCTGTGCTGCCTCCAAACACGCTTCGTGAGAGCAGGAGGAGGCAGCACCCATCGGTCCCACTGCAAGGGAATGGTGGCACAGTGCTCCTCATGCCCCCGGGGCTCCCCAGCTGCTAAGGCTCTGCTGGAGCTCTGCTCCTCAGTGCGAGGCGCTCACCCGGACCGCAGCATCATTTATTTCTGCTGAAAGGAAAGGCCATAAAGCTGAAATAATCCTCAGCTCATTTTCACAGAGCTGTACAAGCAATAATGAAACCTTATCTGTCCACTGAAATATGTGGATGGGATTCGTTTTCTGGAGATCTTGCTCACTGTTATCGACACATGATGAGCAGCCCCAAACTTCACAACCCCAGCGAGGGGCTCAGCACCCTGATATCCTGGTCTCAACCCCTACTTTACACCCAGCTCACCCCAACACCCACCGCCCTGGTACAGCCTCTGCACATCCTGTGACATGGGTGGATCCAGGGAGAACAGCCATGGTCCTCAAGCTTTGCAAGCCCACTTGGTCACCTTTCCCACAACTACATGTAAATGATATCATCTGAGCCAGCAGCCAGGCCCCACTGACTCTGGGCCAGGGAACATCACTTCAGGTTCCCTGAACAGCAGCCCCAGCCAACACCCCCAGTGCCACCAGCACGTCTGGATCTCAGCACTTCTGCGCCACATGGCAACACCTGGTGTGAGCCCAGCACCACTGCAGGACCCCGAGCTGTGAGCATGGCTCTACCAGGAGCACTGCAAACAGAGGGCAGGTGGGCAGCACAGCGACCAGCACTGCAGGGATGACGTGTGTGCAGGGAACAGGAGTGTATGCAGTTCTACCAGCAGGGTTGGGGCTGACCCTGCTCGGATGCACATCCCACGGGGTGAACAGTGGGGACACAGAGACTTTCCCTCGCTCTGATGCAGCTCCCTTCCCTGTGCCACACGCTGGCGCCGGGCTTCACCACCTCTGGGGACTGCACAGAGCCTGACAGTGATCCTCCCAAACGTAAGTCATCAGGCTGACCAGAGAAATCAGCTCCAATACGAAAACCCACATGGGACGTGGCATTACATGTCACACAGCCCTTCCTCCGTACACCCACAGGACACAGGGAGCTGTCTCAAACATGAGGAGCTCTGCTGATTTAGCTCCACTGCATTTAGCCACACGGTCACCACGCTGACACTGATTTTGGCTGTGCTCAGCATGCCGACTCTGTCACAAAGGTGATGGCTGAGCTGCTGCTCTCTTACCTCTATGCCTGTTGGTCGTCTTGTCAAACATAAGCATGGCGTCCTCTACCTGCAAGACACAAGGGAGAGGCGTGCTTAACACACCCAGCTGGGTTGGCAGAGGCACACAAACACAGCGGGATGATGGCGGAGGCCTCGGCTCAGGCAATGCAGGTGCATCACATCTCCTTCCTCTGGCTCAGAGTCAGCATCGCCCCTTGGAAACCTGCTGCTTCCAACCTGTGCGCTCGCTGACATCTGATCCTAAAGCAGAAAAGCGGACGTTAGCAGTACTGACACCCTACAAAGCCCAACGTCCAGGCGGCCCTGCCAGCTCACCATGCCCCACCTCAGCCTCTTTCCCTTTTGTAGAGATAAAGGAGGGCTGAGGAATCATGGATGCAAATCACGCCCGTGACTTCTCCAAATCAGTGCTGCTGCCTTGGCTGTGAATTGGGAGGTTTCAAGGAGCGGGAGCAGGGCAAAATCTGGTCAGCCAAGAAAGGTATTCAGAGGGTTTCAAAGGGCCCTTTGAAAAGCTGGAGGAGAGGGCAGAGGGAGGGGGAGAAAGTTTAATTCGCATCAGGCCTGGCATTTCCACTTCAGAAGAGAGATGACTGATGAAACGTACTGAAGTGCAACCAAATTGCTTTCAACTTTCATTACTATTTGCATGATTTATTCCACCTCCGTTTAATCTGTGTAGCCACACCTAACATTTTACACTTATTTTAGAAGGTTGTTGGGCTGGGATTTCTCACCACGTTTTGAACTGGTGCTCAGGGGCTGTGGGTCAGTCCTGCACGCTGCAGGAAAGGTCCTGCAAGGCCTGTGAAAAGAATTCCAGGCTTCCTGCTCCTTGTTTGAAACCAGGGGCTGATGAAAACCTGCACCATTGCTAAATTGCAGGAGACATCAGGGATGGTTATCTTTTTAAGGTGTTTTTCTTCCATTTGTTGTTTTTTTTTTCCCCCCTCTGATTTCTATGAGATTTTCATGTATTTACACTCAGGATTTCTATAAACCACACACCTTAGAAGAGTTCACAACATCCTACACGCTCCCCTCACCTGTGCAATGCCACCACGGACTCCTCCTCCCATCACAGCAGTCCCTGCCTGCTCTGTGCAGATGGCAAAACACAGCTCAAGCCTTTTAACTGCTGCATTAAAACACACTCCAGGATACAGCAAAAATGCAGAGCAGCAAAACCTTTTGTTATACCAGGGTGCATTTAGCAACCTGTCTCTGGTTAACTTGCTCTTGACTTCTGCAAAGTGCTTTGCAAAATGTGTTAGCAGCAGCTAGAGACAGACAGCAGCATGCCTCCCTAATGCCCACCATCCATGAGACCTAACAATGCTGATGCAATGGAAATCCAAACCACACTAAGCACAAAGCCACTTGTCCTGCTGCCTCTCATCACTTGGAGGAAGAAGATTCACAGGTCTGAGCAATACTGGGATGCTGATAAGGACGGCGCTCCGCCCACCACGAGCACTGATCTCCAAGTAAGGTTACATCTATACAGCAGATCTTGTCATTCTCACAGCTCTTGGCCCCACGGGCTGTAAGAATGACCCCTTGCACTCAGTGCCAGTTCTGGAGACCCACAGACCCCTGACTGCGGCTGGGAGCTTCAGGCTGGAACCCCGGGTGGGGGAAGCAGCTCCTGCAGCCGGTGTCAGGTTTGGATGGAGCACACTGGTAACGAGCAATAATCAGGGGGGTGTTCTTGGAGCCAGCTGGTGCCCTTCTAACAATGCCTAATTGGTTATCTTTTCTGCTTCCTAAGGTCAGAACATTTTATCTCAGTCTCTGCCCTTTTGGAGTTTACCCCACCCTGCGTTATTTTGTAGGGCAGCCATTGTAGCAGAAGAATAGGCTCTTTCCTCTATAGTCCGGTGACACAATGAGACTTCTTGAAACCTCCTGAATAGACAGAGTGCAACGGCCAAAGAAAAATTCTATTAATGCTTTGCAAAATAAAACATCTGAGAGCCGGTCAGACAAGCAGGAGAGGAAAATCAATACGCAGAGAGCAGCGCTTAGAGAAACTTTTCACCGGTTGCAAAAAGGTGGTGAGGGTACGGGAGGGAGGGGGAGAAAGAAGCTGATTAATGCAGAAAACCCATCAATGGTATGGAAATCTGGCAGAACAGCAAGAGCTGAAACTGGAAGAATTTGAATATACAAAGGGCTGAATAGAATGAGAAAACCACACTGCCTCACACGCTGCCCGTTTCTCACGGTTCTCTGTGAGTCTAACACAAGCGGCTTGTTCGAGCCCTCACCAAGGAGAAATAAGGGACGCAGTCAAGGTAACTGGCAGGAAACCCCGTAGTAAGCAAATTGATCCCTGCTGCAAGGGGAGAAAAAACACAAAGCCTGCAGATGAAACTCAAGGCGTTCGGTAGCGGTGACCCTCCCGCAGTTCACCCCTCACAACGCGGCTCCTGCGCTGCCCTGCGCTCGGAAGCTGCTCTGCAGGGAGAGCTCTGCCAGCCTCAGACCAAAGCCTTGCTCTGTGCCACAGGAAGTTTTCTGCAGGGTCAAAGCGGGGCTGCAAGGCCCATCAACTCCCAGAGCCGTGCTCCCCCCAGGCCCTCTCCCCCCCAGGTCCAGAGTGCCGCAGGGCCATCTGCACGGTGCCCCGAGGCAGCCCTGACCAGTGCACACTGCTATGGAGGCCGGTGTGAACGGCCGCGTTACAGTGCTCAACTCGGAGCTGAAAGGGGCTGATGAATCCTACCTAATAATGAGCAACAAATGAGAGAGCGTTTCAGAACAAACAGTGTCTCTGCACTTACAGCAAAGGAAAGAAAGTTGCCACCCAACGCCAGGAGCAAATGGACTCCGCGTGGATCTGAAGGACTTCTCCCCTGCACAGCACACACCATACCAACACCCAATTTAGACCCGGCTTCTTATACAAAGCCCAGGTAATGGGTTTTAGTTTGTTTAACCTTTTTTTTTCCAACCTACTTGGGGCTCTGAGAACAGGAAGGGCCAGAGCATTGCTTTAATCACCGCCTGGAAGGAGGAATAAGGACTAAGAGGAGAAGAGAGAAAAAAATGGGGGAGCCAAAGGCTTTAATAATCCTCACAGCTCCAGGCTTATTTAAAATATGCCCAACTAGTTCACAAAGGGATCCACGGAGATAAATCTATTTGATTTTCTTCCACTTTAATGGCGACATATATTTAAAGCAACAAAACCAGGATGACCTAAATAAGATGACTATTAATTGTACTCAGAAAAGCTCTGAATTTAATGCAACGGATCCAGCCAGAACTAGAACACACGCTTTTCTTCATTCATTCCTCCCACTTTCCTCTTAAGGATTTTCAACTCCTCTCCTTTGCCCGGGTCCGTCCTGAGCGGTCAGAGATGATCAAACACGGCGCAGCCCATCACCACTGGCGCCCTAATGAGTGAGAAGGCTGAATCCTCTCTGCGGATGAGAGGCAATTCCGTGAGTTGCCCGAGGACAGCAGTTTCAATCAGCCACCGCAGGCAGCTGAATCTGCCGCAAAATCAGTGAATGCTCAGCCAGAAAACGGCAATGACTCAAACTGGGGATTTTCTGGGAAACTTCACGTCTGGTCTTTTATTTCTGCAACCTGGATTTGGGTGCTGGGCCTCATCAGCTGCGCTCAAACCAGAGCTGTCACCGGTTCCCACAGAGACCACCCTGGGACAGCCCAGGACCACCCTGCGCAGGAAGGCTCTGGAGGCACAGCTCCACGTCCCGCACGGCCCTGCAAACCCAGGGGGCAGCGGGAATAAATGCAGCCACTGTGGCTGCTGTTATTTACAGGGTGTCTGCGTGCAGGCACAGGGATGACAACAGCCCCTATTTCATGTTCCCAAGTTCTTTTTTTTTCCCCTTTGAATCAAGTTTGCTCATTCGGTGCAGCCTCCACGGAGAAACCACTGACTTTCACAGCTCTAACCGACACACAGCAGCCTTTATTCCTCACATCTCCTCATCCAGTCCTGGCAAGTCTGTCCTGATCCAAAAGCTGAGTTCCTGACATATCCTGCGCAGGTGGGGACCCCCCCTGTTCCCAGGAAGCACAGCAGGGCTGGGCTAGGGCTGCTCTGAGCTCTGCAGCCCCGCAGGGAAAAGCTTTGGGGCAGAGAAACGAAGCAACGCACTGCAACCTAGCGCTGTGCCCGTTCACACGAGGCCCTAGGAGAACAGCGACTACACAAGGATGACACTCAGTGACATGTGTTGTGCTGTGTTCCTATCCCTCTGTCCCAGGTCTGCAAACTGTACAGGTCTGTCATCTTCAGCAATTCTGAGACAGAGCGCCGGACATTCTTGTCCAATTCCTCAAATTATTTACACACACTGCACAACTCCTACAATATTTTGCTTCCAGAAGCAGAAAAGCCTCTTAGCTGCTAGTAAACTGTCAGGTGCTATTATTTTAAATGTGCATGTGAAATCTGAGTGCCAGCAACGCGCTCCTGCTGATGCACAGCCTCCCCCCGCACAAACTGAGACAGATACCTACTGCACGTCAGAAAAAACAGTTCCCCCAGCGCAGGCCAAAACCTGTGACCACGACCACGTTCCCGGCAGCTGTGGCTGTGTGGCAGCAGAATGGCACCCACGGCACGTGGTACATCTGTGCACACCTGGGGGCCGGGCGCACGCGGTGCAGTTCCTCACTGAGCGCATCCTGACGTCCCCCAGCGACATCGCACCAACCCACGGCCCGCGCCTCGTGCTCCGCGCTAACCATCGACGCCACGCTGCGCGACAGCAAATTCCAGCACTAGCAATCTTCCCCCCCAGCAGTCAAGTCTTTAAAAAGTCTTCTTTGGCAATTACAGCTAATAAAACTACAATTTCATTCAACACACACACATCATCGTAACTAATTTTGCTCCGTCAGGGCTGAAATTAAAACAGTCATTCAATCACAGCAATCCCAGGGCTCGCCCACCAGCCGGGACGCAGCGAGGCGCTCCCAGCCCCCAGCAGCGCCGTGCACTCCGTGCTCCCACACGAGGCTGAGGCGCTGCTCAACACGCGCTCTTCCCAGCAGAGATGCAGGAGCGGCCGCTGCTCTCCTGGAAACGCAGCTTTCTGCAGCAGGACAAACTGAAGATGGCACCACCTGCAATTCCTTATGAATCCCTTACTAACAATTCCTTAATACCGTGAGCTGCTGATTAAAGCAAGGTAGCTGGCCACAGCAACAAGGGGAGCAGCGAGGCCATAGCAACGTTATCCCTCCTTTGCAGAGCATGCGTGTGCTTCTTGTGCTTTTATGGAGACAAAATAGCCAAGCCAGCCACGGGCCCAGCCTGATTTCCTCCACAATCATGTCCTGCAGCTGGGTCCAGCTGCCCACAATGATTCCTGCCACCAGAGAGGTTGGCTGCCCCCTGGGCATGCTTCACCAGACAGGGAAAGAGGTCTCAGCGCTGCATTCCCAAAGGAGCAGCGGAGCCACTGCTGAACACTCCACATCCCCACCTCCCTCCAGATTGAGGCTCACGTACATCAGATGCTGTGAGGACGAAGGTACAGCCACAGCACGGCTCTGACGCTCAGCAGCGTGCCCCAGCCCACGTCCCACATCCCCCAGCACTTCATCCATCCCAGCACCTGCAGGGGCTGCCGGGCAGGGATGGGGCTGCCCTCACTGCTCTGTGCCGCGGGCTCTGGGCAGAACACTGCTCCTTCAGCATTTCGGTGAGCCAGGTGTGAGGCAGTTTGCAATTTTACTTTCACGGCACATTAGCTGCCGTCAGCAGAAATAATTCTTCCTCCCTTCACGGTGCTCGTTTGCATATTAGCGCTGCAAAGTTGCAATCTGTTTTCTTTTCCAAACAACACCTAAGTGGTGCTGCCTGCACGGCCCAGGCTCTCAGGGCAGCTCCCACCACGCTCACACCGGAGGGTTTCTGGGCAGATACGGTGGTCAGCATTCCATCCAGCCTGCTCCACAATAAAGGGAGTAGAAAGAAGGTGCAAGCATCTCTGTCACACTGTGCAGTGACACTCATCAAAGTGATGCAAAGGACAGTGCTGGGCAGCCACGAACCATGGCCCAGAGCTCACACTACCTGTTGCTCTCTTTGGGATGATGGATGGATGGGGAGAGCCCAGGACACATCCAGTGAGAAAAGAGAGCTTCAAATATTTGTGGAGCAGTAATTTCAGAGAAGCACGTGCAAAGCCTTCTCTTTCCAAACCCAGCATTTTTC
Source organism: Lagopus muta (assembly GCF_023343835.1). Taxonomy (NCBI): domain Eukaryota; kingdom Metazoa; phylum Chordata; class Aves; order Galliformes; family Phasianidae; genus Lagopus; species Lagopus muta. The sequence continues at coordinate 1,080,221 of NC_064452.1, read as the reverse complement.
CCGCCAATGCAACACTGAAACACAAGCAGCCGTTCTGTCTGCTACAAACAAACGCCCAATAATGAGCTGCAGTGAGACCTTCAGAAGCCTCATGCCAGAGAGAGCACCAGAGCCATCCCTCTGAATGCCCTGCACTCCGAATCCACCACCAACCATTTCAGAAGCAGTCTCTAACACACGGAAGCTGCTGCCGAGCGCAGCTCAACTTGCAGCATACAGTTAAGCCCAACTAAGCCCTTCCAAGATGTGTTATTTGAAGATGACAATTTCATTTTCACAATTTCCTTGTGAGTACTTTCCAGGATCAAGATATAAGGGCAGCACAGCGTGACTCGCACAGTGGTAATGGGGCTCCGTGCTGCGCTCTGACATCGTGCCAAGCACCAAGCAGCTCCCCTACGCCCAGCTACAAAGCCACAGAGGAACAAACCGCTCACATGCCCCTCTACCACGTGTGAGAGTGCCAAGGGTGCTCCAGCATGGGTTCTCCCCACTCAGTGATAACCCCCAGTTCTGCAGCCGGGGTGCTTTGGAAAGAGCCCCAGTGTCAGGCAGACACAGCTGAGCGGATCTGATGGACAGACATCGTGGGCAGCAGAATCCAAGAGCTCAGAGGGCGTCCCCTGCCCTTCCGTAACTACCTGCTGAATAAGTGTGAAGATAAGACAAGGATTGCATTACTATGTTTCCTGATGCATGAAGGGCCTTTTTATTGCCCAGAGTGTAAAAAAAAAGTCTGAACAATCGCCACAGTCAGCCTCAGAAAAAGGCTCAGCTGCAAAATGAAACAGTGCAGTTTATTAGCAAAGAGAAACTCATCTAAGTTTTCCTTGACTGTAATGAAAAAAAGTTTCATTTTATTTCCTGCTAGACCCTTTCTTCCTTTTGTTGTTCTCTTCATATACTGACTTGCATATTAAAGAACGCTTTGCCGAGGCTATTTCTGCTAAGCAGAGCTCTCTCCTCCCGCGTCCCTCCACCCCTGATCAAACACGGCTTTCATTTCTACATTTGGGGACTTTTAATCTGCCAAAGAGCGCTGCAGCAGCTCCAGGGCAGCAAGCACACAGCAGGGCGGGCACACAGTGCTGCGCTCCGCCAACCTCAGCGCACACCTGGCTCAGTGCTGGGCTGCACCCAGGGCACGGCCCCACGGAGGGTCTTCAGGGATCCAACTGAAACCATGCTGGCAAACAATGGCTGCAGAGCTGGCACAGCCCGCCCCGACCCACAGACACCACAGCTCTCGCAGGGGACGTTCTGTTTTGAGTCCCTGCACTCCCGACACTTTTTATTTCTTGCCCAAAAGCTATTTGAATGGATTATGTCCCAGTGATGAATCTCTCCTCCAAGCGCTACAAGAGGCTCTTGAATCACGGCAAACAGGCTCTGTAAATCAAGCAAAGTGCAAAAATGGGCAAAGAGAGGATTCTGGCGCTAAGAACAAGGTGACAGGTCCACACATCAATCCCGGGTGACTGACAAGGTGTCCTTCGGAGACGTGTCTATGTATTTTTAAGCTTTGCTTCGCTGGCTACAGTGCCTGATGCCACAATAAGTCAAGACGCAATAACTAAGCTCCCATCTCAGTGGATTGTTACAGTGATAATTCCACCTTCGTAACTCAGCCTCAAATAAACCCTCTTTGTTCTGTCTTATTACACAAATTCTGGTATCATTCAAGTATATTAACTGTAGCCTATTACTGTCACACAAAAACGCTCCCTGAGCCTCAGCAAAGGGCTCCCCAGACAAAACTTTATGTCATGTTAATCCAAGCTTTAATAACTATGAGGATATATAACTGTATTCTAATTGTGCTTTGTGTTTTGGTGTGCAAAAGCAGAAGGTGTCAGAGTTGGTGGCTGCAGCCTCATCCCAGCGCAGCACCCACCACCAATGTGTGATGCAGCCTGGATCACAACCCTGGCACTGGGGGAAACCCAGGCTGAGAGCGATGGAAAAGAGCAGAGATGGACAGAAATGGATCTTGAACAGGGAAAACCAGCATTGTGGAAATTGTACATACTGAATCCTCCAGCGTCTGCTGGAAACGCTGTGTGATAAAGGATAGCAGCAAGCATTCATTTTGTAACCAATGCTTCAAGTAAGCAAAGTGAATGCTTCCAGTAAGCAAAGAACAGTAAGAAAGAAAGGAACATTTATTAATAGCTTATTTTCAAATGCCAGCTGCAAGCTGGAAAATGTTTTAAGAAAAAGCGCACGGATCTGTCCCATCCCCAAGAGGCCAAGGCAGCAGTGCTCTCTGCTGTGCTCTGCTTGTACTTTTGCTAACCCAGTTTTAAGTGTCATGAGAAAGGAGATTTATAACCCTTACGTACATAGGGCCACAGTGCTGATCTCGCAACTCAATCCGCAGCAGACTGCAAGTGGCCAGGTTTTAACCTTGCTGCTCGTGCTGTAGGACACCGGCCCTTCCGACTCTCCTTATTCTCACATTCTCGTGATTTCCTAGCAAAATCTTCTCTGTCTTATTCTTGCAATATTGGGGTTTCAGCACAGTGAATTCCAAGCTGACCCAGCAGTTTGAAACAGCCACAAAGAGCAGCCAGGAACTCAGGGGCAGCTGCGAAGCTTTCTGCACCAGGAGACAGCTCAGGCCCAGCAGTGAGCCTGCATGCAACCAGCCTGCATGCAACCAGCACGAGGCCCAGCACTGCTCCTGCCTGCCACGCTCATCACTGCACTGCTCCCTTCCCTCGCACAGGTTTGTAAAACAGCCTGGGAAATCTCTTCAGAGGAACTTCTGTTAGCCCAAATGCTACCACAACTTGAGGAAACACAGAGGTTTTCCTTCCTCAACGTGTGCTGTGACCACTGAGGGCTTTGCCAGCACTTCCACACCAAGAGAATGCAGCTAATGCAAACAAACGCTTTATGTTATTTACTCACTGATGATTTATAACACCTACCTGCCATAAAGTGTCACTTTGCAATGCTGTAAAACACAACCCATATTTCACAGCAGCTGCTGACAGCCGGGCTGAGGCCATGCAGGTCCGTGCGCAGTGCTGTGCCCCACCAGGATCAGCCCTGCAGCTCTCCAGATCTGCACACCAGGCCCCTGAGAGACCCTAAGGATGAAACCCGCGTCTGTCTCCAGTGTCAGAAACTCAAAATCGGCTCCTTAAGCTCCCCAGGCTCTAATTAGGTGGCATCTTCCAAGCGGCTCCTGGAGCAAGCCCAAGAGGTACAAAGCAGCGACAGGTTTTGTTTATCGGTGTGAACTAACCCTAGGCAAACCCGGAGAGCTTCACTGGATGTGTCCAAAACAACGAGGAGCTCAGGAGAGACCAAAGGCAGCTGCGAGGCAGCGCGGGGTGCTCCGAGGACACCAGCATCCCAGCCGCTCCTCCCCGTCCCACCAGCCGCAGATGCACAGCAAAGCTACAACGCTTCAGACAGCCTTTGGTTGAGGCTTTCACTGCTCACTGGCACCACGGCCCCTAAGTTCCACATTCTGAGGCTTTTTCTACAACATATTTTCAAAACAAAAATGAACAGTCTTGTGTAAATCACAAGGCTCCAAAAGCCGGGGTACTCCAAAGGAAAAAAGGCCATTGAACAGCCTGAATTTCTCAGTAAATTGTGAAATTTGGCAGCACCCAACTGACACTGTTTATTTTTTTTCCCCAAAAGTTGTGCTATGCAGAACATTAGAGCCAAACAGCTTTCTCTGGCAGACACGGGTTCTGCTCCGCACTCCCCTTCTCCCTGACACACCATATGGACCTCTCTTAATGAAATATATGTAGCGAGGGATATTAAAGCAGCTCAGCATCGGTGCAAACACTGCTCCTCTGGAAGTCAGGCTGAAAAACATCACACGTTTCTGGAACCATCGCTTTCAACGTTAGGGTCCATTACACTGCAGTCCGTGAGCTCTGATTAAAATGCCAGATAAAGGCTTGGTGATGTAAAACCTGCATTATATATATATGTAATTTGATATATATTATTAAAATCAGAGGTATTCTTCCAAAATGCCTTTATGTAAGTAGCACATCGTAAGAAGAGCCCAGGGAAATCAGGAAAGCTGGCTTGGACAGCTTCAATACAAAAGAGATAACAAAAAAACCCAGAAATTTATTAAAAAGTGAGAGATTTTTCCACAGCAAAGAGGGGCGTTTCCACGGTTCCTGATATGCTCAGAACACAGGTGTGATGCAAACCGACAGCAGGCTTTAAGGGACAGCTAGAGAGTTACAGACAGCCTACCAGGTTCATCGGGTGCAACCCGTGGCCAAACTATCTGCCTCTGCACCCAGCAACTCCCTTGTGATTTTCATTGACTTCAGGAAAATCGGCCCATATTCTCATCAGCAGCAACAAGCCAGGAGCCTCTACAGAACAAATCCTTTAAGAGGAAAAGGGCTTTTATTTTGGGGAAGAAACCTGTGTTAAGTTGCTTGAGTCGAGTTTTGGCTTTGTGTTTTTTCTCTCCCTCTTTCCTGGAGCAAGAGGCAGGACAGATAGACATTATCTAAAAAAATCTTGCAGCGTAATGTCAAGATCGATATGTTGACCTAACAAGTAATGCCAGCTTCAGTAGTGTCTTAATGATGTGATCATTATCTTCTCACCTGAAGTGCAGCAGCGGTGAGCACGTGTGCCAGCAGGAAAGCTTAGGACTACTTAGTGCAAACACCACAAACACTTCCCCATATGCACAAAGATATTCTCTACATTTGGTGTCGCGGGGAAAAAAACAGGCACCTCTGTTCCTGATCACCCACAGCGGGCTCAATTAACCAAGCACCACAGAAAAAAACACCCCTGTTGTGGAGTTGTTGTTTCCCTCTGGGTGCTCCTGGCCATTTGTATGGATACCCATCTTTGTCTCAGAGATGGCTGGGACCAGCACAGCACAGAGGCAGCCAGGAGAGAAGACACTCTAAGTCCTCCCTCTCTGCAAGAATACAACTGGATTCTGTGACCCCAGGGGATTCTCTGCCCCATTTATCCAGCAAAAACTCCACAGTTTGGGTAAGACAGAGACACTATACAACTCATTCTGCCTGGCTACCATACCTAAAACAACTCCAAGACTCCCGCTTTCCAAACCCGTCACTTTTGCTATCAAGCAGAACCTGCACCCCACCTTCAAGCACTGCGTTTTGCTCTTGCCGGCCCTACGCACAGCCCAACCAACACACCGGCCATGGGCCACCCTCCGACCACGTCTTCCAGGGGCAAATATCCTCAGTGCTTAAGCAGGAGCCACAGAACAGGAGACACAATCAACATCAGAACAGATCCCTCCCCGCCGTCAGCCTGACCGGCCCTGTGAGCTCAGCATGGCAGGAAGGCCCCCGTTACTGACGGCACCGCAGGGCACGGCCGAGGCCACAGAGCACAAACAGCTCTGGATTAGCAGCAGTACAGCAGTTCTTCTGTCCCTTAATAAATTACAGCTAAATACCCCCCGCACCAACAGAAAAGAATGTCCCCTTCCTGAAAACAGAACTTAGAGGAAAATTCATTTCCTGTAAGCAGCTTTACTGGCCATTGGTGAGAGCAGAGCGAGCAGCAACGTGCGCTGATGCAGCCCCAGGTTCGCTCTCTGCCTGCTGTGATTTGTCTATCTCCAGAGACAGACCCACAAGAGATGGCACTAAGACAATGCATCCTTAAACAGATTTCAAGACTGAAATGCGCGATTTTTGGTCTAATTCCAAAAAACGTTAGCTAGCGCAAGACGTCTCTTTCAGTTGTCTGCCTCGGATCTCCCTGGGCAGCACCAGATAAAGAGGCAATTCATCATCAGCTGAGGGCTGTGTGCACTGCGTTATCTGCCTTCCGCCGAGAGCCGCGCGCTCTGCGCTCACCCCGCGCTCACAGGCTGACCTCCCTCCTCCATTTTGAGATGCCATAGCAACATGAAATTAGCACGCACGGAACTGGTAAATGAATAATTTACTGATTTCGTAAGAACCTGCCTTGCAATTTATAGTTCTTTATCTTCTAGAGCTGCATCTTAACTCCTTTTGTAAGGAGGCTGCAATCAATCTAAACAATCTGAAATCCCACCGAGCACTGCAGGCTGCGCGCTCACAGCACAGCGGTGCCCTCAGCCCCGTGTCCCCCTGCACAAGGACAGGAGGTGCGGAGCCCCCAGCCCTGCAGGCCCAGCCCAGAGCACCCGCAGTGCTCAGGATGAGTCCCTGTCCCCATCTGCCACTGTCACTCCAACAGCGGCAGCGAGCGGAGGGGAGCGCTGAGATCAGTACAGCTGCAGGGACACTGGTGTACAAAATACATGCGGAAGGGGTTCTCGAGTGCTATCACAGATCATCTTCTAGCGACTCAACCACATCTTGTCACTCAGACTCAATTTAAAAGATATTTACAAAGACAATACAGAGGGAGATTTATTTTCAGCCTTATTTATTTGGGTGGAATAGGTTAGATTATTTTTGTTATCTGCTCCTCAGCAGAACGGATATCTCCATCCGCTGTACTCGCAGCAGGGATGGGTTTGGGGGATGCTGCAGCCCGTGGTGCTGAGCCCAGCACACAAACCCTTCACACTGGCAGCTTCGAGCACAGCAACAATCAGAGGCAAGCAGAAAGGAGCAAAGACTTTGGCATTTGCTGCATGACTTCAATGCAAGACTTCCAAAGCCACCTCTGACAGAAGGTGCTCAGCTTCCCCGGAGCTGTGGGCTGACCAAGTGGGGATAAAACCGCCATGAACACATCTGGGTGACAAACTGGGAGAGCAGGGGGCTCTATAGCAAGCAATTACATCAACAGTGGGCAGGGCAAGGAAAACCAATGCCTTAAGTGGGGCAGGAAGAGAGGGGCAGGAGCTGGAGCTGAACAGCCCCCATCAGCCTGGAGTCCCTGGGGGGCTGCAGGGGATGGAGCCCAGACACAGACCTGGGAGGGACAGCCACCAAACAGAACGACTTCTTCAGCACCTCCAAAACACAGACATGAATGTACACACACAGAGGTGCACATGTAAAAACAATTAAGTGACAGCCAAACTCTCTGAGCTGTACTGAACGCACCTCCCCTTGTTATTTTTACTAATAAGGTTTGGAGTAAAAAGCAGAATTTGTCAGATTCCAGGAACACAGGAATAGGAAGACAAGAAGCAGGTCTGTTTAAAAGCTCTACTTCCTCTCACTGTTTATTGTTGCACTTTCAAGCACAGCCGGACAATAGCACACAAAGCCCCGTTAAGCCCCACTCTCAGCGTTTTATTCCCCAAACGCCCATCACCTACCAGAGAGCAGAGATAAAAGTGAGGAGTGTGACCTGACCACGCTCACAATAGCAACATAAAAGGATGTCAGGAGCACAGATGGATCTGGAGAGAAATTTGAAAAACAACAGAATGCAATCCGAACCCTCAAGCCTGTGCCCATTTGGGTAAAACCCCTCACTCCATTCCAGTCCTGAGTGGCACAACCGCCCAAGAGTGGTGCAAGATTGCTTTCCTGTGGGCTTTTCAAGCAAAATTCTCGACCCTTAGCACTACAGCACCTGCCTTCTTTAAAGATGAGTGCCTATGGCTCCAGAGCTCTGTTTAAACCTGCTTTTGGCAGCAGGAAGCTGGCGGCTCACCAGCCCTTCTCGGAGGTACAGGGACTGCAAGGAGAGCTCCAGCCGCCAGCACAGCAGTGGAGAGCCCAGGGAGAGCCCAGCACAGCTCTGCTGGGAAGTTTTTGTTATACTCTCCAAACCAGGGGGAGATGAGCAAACAGTGGGTGCCTCCTTCCTCCCGAATCAATAAGCAGTATTCAGACACCTGCGCTGGAAGAGCTGCTGTAGCTGCTCCACTGTTAAAAGGCTGCTGTGCACTTCAATGAAAGCAAAAGGACAGATCTCTGCTGCTACAGCCAACCTAAAGGTTAAGCTGTGCTGCCGCACTGTTGGCGGTCAATGGCCACAGCTCAGGGTGCACTGCTCCTGCCAGCAATGCGCACGTGGGGACACAGGAGGACCTGCACGCAAAGATGCAGTGCCTGCAAAAAGCTGGACGGGCACCAGTGGGGCAGCCCACGTCCTGTGCGGTGCCCATTAGCCAAGCACACAGTATTGCTCTGACAAGGATCCCACAGCCCAGTGTGCCGCGTGCCTCGCACTTCACTGACCAGAGCAGAAAGGAGCAGGGGGTCAGGCAGGAGCTGGCACTGCTGAGCAAAGCCCTGCAAGCAGGCTGCCAGCACACCGCGCAGCCACAGCCCCGCTGCACCCTCCCTGCCCTCCCCACATCCTTGGCTCTTCCCTCCTGCTCAGCCAGGGCAGCGCTGGTCCCAGTCCCGACCTGTGAAGAATAACAGCGCTGCCCTCTTTCCCCAGCTTTTACTAAATCATCAGCGCAACAAAAGGGATCAGAACAAAAGGTTAAACTAACAACTCGACTGGGACAACCGCCCTGCTTCCCAACAGGCGTTGGCGAACATTTGCACCAAACACTGGGGCTGAGCTGAGCAGGACTCGTGCAGTGCACCCAGCCTGGGGCTGACACAGCCCTGCTGCGCCCTGCAGAGCTGCCCAGCCACACGCTCCTTTCTCTGGGGCAGGACGAACCTCAGGAGCTCCCCACTGCCGCAGCTATTAGCGGGGCTGCTGCTAACAACTGCATTTCTTGGAGGAACAGCAGCAGAGATGAAGAAGAATGCTCATTAGCTGCTCTCTTCATGTCAATGAAATACCTTGCTGCACTATCTAATGGCTGAAAATAAGATGCAAATCATAGTAGATGGCTCTACTATATGCTTCTGAGTGGCAAACAATTCCAGCTTGTTTGACAACTGCTCCTGAAGGTGCAGCTAAACTGCCCTTTTGTGCCAATTAGAGGCTCACCAGAACAGTCTGAACCCACACAACTGTTTAATAAAAAAGGGAGGAAACAATTTTGCTTCGCCTTTTAAAATAACATAAACATCTTGCTGAGGATTCTTGCAGCAGGATGTTGTGGGGTCACTCATACTCCCAAACAACATGACTGCAGACGGCTGCTCCTCCAAGCAGCACAGAAGGGGATCCTCCTCCCAAGGGCCTGGACGCTCCCTGCTAACACCTCCCAGCAGAGCAGAGCTCCACTCCCCATTCAGGTGGACGCAGGCTGGAAACCAAAGCAACCTCCAAAGCCCACTGCCTCCAGCCGCCCACCGAAGGGAAAGCACCTCCCCAAGCCAGGTGGGAGATCTGTGTGCTGTTTGGTTTCTCATCGCTCCTTTTCACACAGCTCAGTGTGAGATGCTGGATGAAAAGCCCAGCAGAAGCACAACAACCTGCAGGAAGGAAAAAACAAAGTGAACTGCGGTCCTGGACCATCACAGCCCTTCACAGAACATGCCGTGGATGCAACGCAGTGCTGCCTATGTGCATGGGCTCTCCAATGAAGCAGTGTCTCTGATGCACTGGAGCAGCACATGACTTGGTGTCAACACAGCTGATGATGCTGATGGGGTTTTTTCTGACATTTCTCATGAGGTTATTTCCATTCCTTTCATTTTTTTAATTGTTTCATTACTTCTGTCTAAAGTACATTCATGGATTGGGAAAAACAAAAGCAAGAACAAAACCAAAACCCTCAAAATGTTGTTCTGGAACTAAAAAAAGGAAAGGAAAAACAGAAAGGAGATGAGGAATGGGGATGGAAGGCCCTGTCAGGTGGCACTGGGATGCATGTTTGCAAGCGCTGAGTGTGCAGCTGGGAGCGTGCATTTGTTTATGTGCTGCAGCTATACTTTATACACTTACACAGTAAGAACTGGCCCTCAGAGGAGAGTGCCCATCTCAGAAATGTTTGGTTTCGTTCCTTTTGCTGTCAATGCATGCGCTCATGGCATTGGTTTGGACATATTCCACACAGAAGCTAACCAGAAGCACTTGAGCAAAAGCCTCAGCTGGGAATAGGCTATAAAATACTTTATGTAAGTATTTTCAAACGGAAAAAAGAAGCCCTTTCTTAGCCACGCAAGTCAGACACTACAAAGGAGGGATGAAATTCAAGTACGAAAGCGATGGCAGCCCAGCACTGGAAAGGACAGCCCCCGTCCCTCTGGCACTGTGACACAACAGCTATTGTCCCTTTCACTCACTCACTGTTTGGAACCTCACTTCCATGGCCCAGTTTCCTCTATTCAGCTCATCGCCCTCTCTTCCCTGGATGCTGTTCCTCGGTCCCGCAGCTCCTGTGCGCACCTCAGTTCCCACCTAGCTTCATCAGACCAACAGCTCCTCTGCTCCTTATCTCTCCCCCAACCAGTTCAACAGTCCATGCTGTAACTTCCCAATTCACTTCTCTTAAAGAGAGGTGATCAGGCTGAGGTCTTCCAAAAAAAGGCATCAGTGCTTCTCTTTCCTCACCTGGGCACCCGGTGGAACCAGTTCCCCTCCACACCCCGACCTTCACACACTTCTTCCTAAGGCTATTTTTTCCAAACAAGCCCTTATGGCATTTTATTCCTTTAATTTATCACTCTTTGCTATTTCAGTCCTCCCTACAGCATCTCTGGGCGCTGTGCGATGCTGGATGCTCTGCAGCCGAGGTGCCCTGCAGTGGGATCAGTGCAGCACCCTGCAGGGATCCCCACAGCACTGGGGTTTGGAACTTCCATCAAATACAGATGGAAGGCTCACAGCCTGAGCCCCAGCAGAGCTGTGATCTGCAGCACAGTGGGACCCAACCCAGCAGTGAGGTCTCGGAGCCGGAGAGCAAAATCTAACAGCGGAACACGAAAGAAATGCAAAACGTAAACAAACAGACGCAATGCCATAGAATAAAATTATCAAGGTTTTGGAAGTAACCCAAACTTAGTAACACAGAAGGAAGCAAAAACTGAACTTGTGGATTTTTAACCTCAAGAGTCTGTTTAATTCTAAAAAACAGCTGCTGGCTGCACCCCTGTGCTGCGCTTTCACACAGCGCACGCATCGCCGGCGAGTCTGCAATGGAATAAAAATCCACTGCAGCCAGCTCCGGTGGGACCCTGCCTGCCCCACTGCCTGCCCCACTGCCTGCCCCACTGCCTGCCCCACTGCCTGCCCCACCCAGAGCAACACGAGCCCATGAGGAGCGCACTGCCCAGCCCTGCAGCACGGCCCCACTGCCTTAACCCTTCTCACCTCCCCTGGGGATGCGGGCACACACAGTATGGCACGGAGGAAAATATGCTCCAAAATGGGTCATCCATTCTGTACCCTTGTTATTTGCAGCTAAGTATAATGGAAAAAATTGACTGTTTGCTTGGTGCAATAGGGCATGACTCTGTTTACACAGAAATAATAGCTAAACAGTGATGGATTCTAAATCTCCATTACAGTGAAAGATTTGAAAGAGTAAAGCAGTTAGAAAAATAATTGGTTTTCTTGTTTAGTTTTAAAAAGCCTTTACACACTGCCAAATGGAGGAGACTCCTCATCTTTTGTTTCTGCCTTGCACGGGGGTATTACTTTAACACTGGGTATAAAACCGACCCCATCTGACCCAGAGAGAGCAGGGCCCGAGATGCAACCTGCCTGCTGCCACAGAACATGAGGGCAGCAGAACCTGGGGCACAGGAGCAGAGCTGCACGGCAGGGACAGGGCCCCCAGCTCACTGCTGTCTGCAGAATGGGAAACCCGAGGTAGGGAGGGGAACAGCAGCTCGGGATGAGACACAGCTCCCAGTGGCTGTAAGGCAAAGGCCTGCAGCTGCACTGAGCAACCTGCAAGGCTGCTGCCAAGCCACAGTCCCGACCACTTGTTCTAAAGATGGGCTGAGAAACGGGCACCAGCTCACTGGAAATAACAGTAACAGTAAGGAAAGCCAGACAGGAGGTCTCTACAATAGGAAAAAGGCAAACACTTAGGAGTTCAGAGCGCTTTAGGATGCTTCTGAATATTTCAGGCACTGCAGTGACGGGGGAGAGGCAGCGGTGCTTTCTGCAGGCAGAGACCTTTCCCCAGCCCTGTGCCCTGCTGGGCAGCCCGTGCAGCAGCACAGCACCGTGGAGCTGTGTCCAGGACAGGGACCAACCCACAGTGTCATCTGGGGGGTCAGAGCAGTGCATGGCATGCCCCCCCCCAGCTGTCCCAGCACAAGGGCCTGCAGCCCAGCTTCCATCTGCATACAAAAGAGCAGCTGCTGCGCAGCCATTGTGCTGTCAGCCTTTCAGTTGTGACCCGTGGTGGGCTTGGGAGAGGGAGGTTAGCAGCAGATGGAAAGCACCCATTGAGGCCCCATTAATTTTTCAAGAATTCTCAGGCTTTGGCCTTTACAAACCCCGGCAGGAGGAGGAAGGAGGAAAAAGGCTGCAGTGCTGAGAGTCCCCCGCGCAGCCCTCGCCATCAAATGGCTTTGTCACAACAGAGATGAATGGATGCTGATCTGAGCTCACCGCCACTCCTAATTAGAAGGAAGAAATCCGGGGTGCTGATGGAAGTGACAAGCAGCCCCTTCCCAGGGACAGCCGTGAGCACATTTGCACACACGAAAAGAAGTTTCTCTCTGTGGTCCAATTTCTGGAAATTTACTCCAGTTGTAAACCTTTAGGTGCCAATTTTTCAAATCAGCCTTATGATTCAGCAGCGGCGGCTGCCTAATAGAGTCTGAAAGTCTTTTGTCAGCTCACAGCTGAGCAAGTGTTACCTAAAAACATCTCCTGAGGCTCCTGCTCTTCTCAGGGCCCGCAGGCAGCTGCGAGGGTGCTGGCCCCAAAGGGTGGGCAGCCCAGCTTCAAGGCACACACTTCAGCCCTCCCACTACAAGCCCTGCCCAGCCCCAGCATAGGGACGCCCTGAACAGGGACCATAAGCTCCAGCCCCACGATCACCAACGGCCTGACCCTACAGAACCAGCAGAGCTCAGCACCCTTCTGCCCACAGTCCATCATGCAGTCAGCAGACTGTGGCTGCACATACACTGTGCCAACCATGGGACATCTCCTCCCTGCCCTCTCAGAGGGGCAGTTGGGCCACAAGGCCCAGAGCTTTCCCGTGGGGCTGCTGCTTTGTTGGAAGCATTGTGTTAAGAAGTCCCATTGCGTGGGCTACAAAGCACCAACGCCAACTAAACTCCCAAGCCTCTGTTCAGGACGGAGGAAGACGACCCAGCGCTGCACCTCCGGTTCACTGAGAGTTCAGAGAGTGCGTCTAACACTGCGATTGCTCCAGCAACCCCTGGAGCAACTCCATAGCATGCATCTTCCCAATGCCTTTTATGTTTACATAAAAGCAAATACTCTTATCGGATTCCTTTAACAACTCCTGCACACAAACTTAAGGAAATAAATGTCTCATTCCAAATCCCACACCCAGGCTCAACCTCTGCTCTCCCCTTTGCATTCCACTTGTACCCAGCTGCCTCTGCAAACAAAGCCAGGTTGGTCAGGGAAGGGCTCTGCCTTCCTCTCTAAGTTCTCATGGCTTTACAGCATGGCACGCATGCACAAAGCTGCAGGAACAGCGCAGCCAGAAGTTCCCAAATTTGTTCTCGTATACATGACACGGTCGAACGCTTCCTGAAGAATGCACTGAGAGAAGAAAGCACACTCACAACACTCAAAGCTCTGAACCAAGTTTTATAACTGGGATCTGAAGTCCCAAAGGGGGGAGGGAGGGATTCAGGCTTATAATGTTAATGCTGACAGATTTACGGTCCGTTTTAATAGAACATCTCAGTACTTAGGGACGGCCCGCGCCGCGCTATCATCAACACTGCACAATATCCACTTGACTGTGCGAATATCCCAACTCTGCTCATATGAGCAGCTTACAGGAATTACAAAGGCTGAGCGGGCGAGGAGAGAAAGGATTACTGAGGGCCACAGTTCGTTCTACTTCTGCATAAACAAAGTATGACCTTGATTAAATTAATAATCAAACTTAGCACCCCATTAAACTGCTGCCGAAGAGCAGCACAGGCCGCGGAGATAACCGCCCGCACTTCTCCAGCCCCAGCGGACAAATGGACACGCGCAGGCTTTCCATCTCCACAAAGCCTAAACAAACGCTTAGCAGGATTAATTTTTAATAACTCAGCACTTTGGTTTTATGTACTTATTAAAATTTAAGACACCGAGCCACTGACCCCTGTAATTTTTCAATTGTTCAGATCATGAAGTCTGGGTTGGCTAATTGCGCCTGAACAGCTGTTGGAGACGACCTTGCGATCAGTGGGGAGAAGTGATGCAATACTATCAGTTTTCTAAGATCCACAACAGTTCCTCTCTTCCTCCCCACCCTGTTATCATTTTAAATGAGTTCACGAGTTAATTACACAGAATAATTCAGGGGGTTATTTGGGAAATCAAACCCTCTCGATAGTCTAAAAATGACAGCCACAGCTACGTGCATTCGGGTACTTCCATACTTCACCTTCACCAGCACCACATCCAATGCAGGCTGGGATGCCAGCCCTGCTCCCCAGAAATGCTGCGACAGCAGCGGATCCTGTGGCACCCGGAGGTGACACCACAGCTCCCAGCCCTGCAAAATCCAGCAGCATTTTGTAAGGGTAAAAATAATACCCAGGCCTGGGTGGATGACCCAGCAGAAACTGAAGAGCTCCTGCGACGGCAGCTGCAGTGATTGAAGTGTCTGGTAACAGCACAAGTCCTCTGGAGATAGCGGTCTCCAGCAGCTTCTGGACTTTCAGGAAGGAGGAAAAAAACAATTCCTAGAAAAACAGCCAGCAGAAACTCTCATCTTCAGGCACAGGGAACAAATGGGCAAAACAAAGCGAAAGCTGAGACTTACGTGCTGCACGGCTTTGCCACGGCTGCCTGGGGCTGAGCCAAGAGCGCTGTGAGCACTGGACAGGCCCTCACCAACAGCACCAGCTGCCTCTGCGCTCACAGATGGAGGCCTACACATCCTTTTCTACCAGAAAAACCCTTCCATGCACACACTGAGGGCAGACCCACACCAAACCATTGCTGGCAGCAGGACTACAGCTGCCTGTTGAACCCAGCACTCCTTGCATCGCTCACTGCCACCTGCAACCAATGAGAAAATAAATGATGCCTGTTGGAAACACAGGGCAGTAATAGGAAAGTCAGACTGCCTTCTGAGAGCCCACACAAACTGCAGTCCTATGTGCATTCTGAAACTGCTGTTTCACAGCCCAACTACTGCTCGAGCAAGCACGCAAGAACCAAGGGGTTCTCTGTTCAGATTATTCCATACCCTGGTATCTACGTACTTAGCAGCTAAATGCATGTAAAAGATGTGAAAACCAAACAGGAACTTAACACATAATTGCAGCAATTCAAACAGTCAGCTTTGAAGTTTTCCCTTAAATCAGAGAGAAGAATTACTGCTCTGAGATGCTGAAAAGCACATTTCCTCCTCTGCAGACAGAAGTGTTTACAAACACACAGAAGCACTGAAAAGGCCTCAGGGTTTGTTTCCACCAAAAGCAGCAATTGTCAGAGACACCATATCCCAGCAGCACAAGCTGTAACATATTAAAAATTAATATGCATTTGCTATCATCACGTGCAATTTGTAACTCCATGTAAGCTGACGCAGGCGGGGCCCTCGCTCGTGTCGGGATGTGACCATGAGTGCTCCCAGAGCCCGAGAGCAGAGCAGCTGAGAGCCCTGCTGTGAACTTGCTACGGAGTTCCGCGGCACTGAAACAGGTGGGCTCCCCTTCCCTTGCTTTGGCTGTTTGTTTTTTATACTGAGCATTAACAGATGCTTTCTATTTTTCCTTCTTTTTGGGGGCACAGTGCGGTAATAAAGCAGAACTAAGTACCTCCAACACGCACACAACAGCAGCTCCGCTCAGCGCTGCCCTATCTGCACATGTGCGCCTTGCTTCAGATCTGCTGCCTCCACATCTGCCATCGATGAGATGTGTTTATACTGGAACAAATACACGCTAATGTTATTGCATTTTTTCAAATGCTCCTTGTTTAAAAGATCATATCCTTCCAGGAGAGTGGATTCTTTTGTTCTTCACTGTCCAGAATATGAATGCACAAGGGGAAAACAAACCTGCACGCACGTTCTGTGCCTGATTTCTCATACCAAAGGGGGAAGCAGCACACAGACAGGTCTTCACAGCACCCCACAGCTCCTGGGTGTGACACAGAGCACACGGTTCTGCTACCTATGGACCTGGCATCCCTCTGGATCTTGTAGGTACAATGACATGCATCTACATTTTAGAACCACAGAAAAGCAGATGTCTAGCACAAGGTGTTCTCATAGCTCTTGGCCTCTTTTTCCTTTGCTACAATTCCTTTTTTTTACTCAACAGTGGCTAGGAGACCTCATTTTTTCCTTCTCCATGTGCTGGAACCAAACCTTGGATATCTGACTGGCCTGGACAGCACGGTCCCTGCATGCAGCTTCACACCATACCTGAGGCAGCTACCCACCTTGAAGTGCTGCCCAAGGGGCCAGGCACTGCTACAGCAAGCACAGCTACGAGCGTCAGCAGGGGAGAGGAGAGACAGCAAAGTGTTTGGTCTTTTTTGACAAAGGAGCAGCAAAACCCAGAGTAGCCAGGCTGATGTTAGAGCTGGGATCCCAAGGGCTGCTTCCGGGCAGCGAGGGGAGCTCTGCACTGCCTGCATCACCCCAGCTCCACACCCCAGAGGGGAGGTCAGGACATGACCAACGTCCCTCCAAACCTGCATGAGGGACAGTGGTGGCATGAGACAGAGTGCTGCAGCCCCCAGCCAACTCTGCTGCCTCTCAGTCACGTCAGTGCTGTCAGAAAGGGCTCAGGCTGCAGCAAAGCTCTGACTGCTGATGAATGAGGCAAAACTCAAGCTACAAGATAAGCAAAAAGCACCTTCAGGCACTTAAATCCAGTCTCCGGCAACCAGCTGAGTGACAACACAGCGCAGGGCTGAGACCGAACTGGCTGCTTGACGCAGGGACAGAATAGGGAATTCACTTGTGTGCACCAACCAGACGATGACCTATCAAATGCAGCTTGAAGAGGAGAAAGGTCTGCATTTAAGAGACCTCACTGTCCTACCTTGCGTTATGGTTCTCCAATGTAAAATTTGATTCAAAATACGACACTGTCCCGAAGATTTTTATTCTTTCTTCCAAGCGTGTGCCATTTCCCTGGCACAAAGAACACGAGCTGCTGGCTCTCACTGCAACTGGGCACAGGTTTGATCATGGGCAGCCACAGGGAAGCAGAGCTGAACACAGACAGCTCTTGGCTCTGCCTTGCCAAAAGCAGGAAAGCTATTTTTTCTCTGCTTTAGGAAGCCCAGACAGATGTGACTCAGAGGAAACAGGATCCCAGTTTTGGCTGGGGGCTCCCCTACGCCCACCAGCAAACCTTCAGCCAGCAGCAGAGCAGCCCACCAGCCTCTGGCTGCCTTCCAGCAAGATCAGTGACAGGACAGCTTTGCAGAGCCCCACAGAGCGGGGCTGTGGGCACTTGGCAGCACTAGTCCTTGGGAAAGGAAAAGGAGGGTCACACCATTCACATACCTGCATTACCCAGGCACGGCAGATCACTTTCATTACTGCAAGGGATAATTTGTGGATTGCCTTCAAGTTGGGCTGAATTGCTAACGGTGCTGTAACGCGACAGCACCTGCATAGAGGTGTGCTGACCTCAGCCAGTCTTTTCAGCTCTGCTTTTCCAAGCACAAGTCACCTGTGAAAATTCTGTGCTTGTGAAAAGGCAGAAAAAAGCACAGAGCAAGCCAGGAAGCTTCACTCATCCACTCCAACTGGTGGAAAGCAGCTTGCCATGGGGCAAAGAACCCTCTTCTCACAGCACAGAAATTTTACAGATAGGAAACCAAGGCAGAGAAGAAATAAGTGACTCACTCAAAGTCCCAAAGAAAATCTGTAATGGTGCTGAGACCTGAATCCAAATATTCTTCCTACCTTCCGAGCTCTCAGGGAGCCCCTGGGACCATCCCTCCTACAACATCTGCACCAGCGAGGACAAACAAGCAAGCACCTTTTTTTCTTTGAGGCCATCTAACAATGATGCATTACTCCCCAAAGAATGCTTCCCAACCTTGAAATGACCAAACAGCTCCTTGCAGGCTGTCTCACATACTTCTTCTTGCCTCCATTTATTCTGCAGAAAAGCTGTATTTAAAAGATTTTTTTTTTTTTTAAAGAAAAAAAATACTTGGAGACGACAGCTTAACTGTCAGAGGGATCACAAGCACCAGCTCCTGCACCTCCATTAAACTCTAACTGCTCAACAATTCTGCCAGTCTGCTCCGAGGACTCCTGACAAGGGGGCACGCATAAAACACTCAATCCCATATGCTTTTAAATCACCCAGAAGAAGCATGTTTACGTGGCACTCCTGCTCCTCCACTAACTAGATTTAAGTGGTAATTCCATAGGAAGGGTGATTATCACTAAAGTTTTAATGAGTTGCCATCTGTACCCTGCACTTCATAAATGAGGAGCGTTCCACTACCATGCTGTCCAGGAACATAAAATGTGGCAGCAAAGCATTACAAGGTGATCTAAAATAATACTTCCCTTCTCTCTGAATTAATGGCTTTCACTTGGCAAAGAGATACACAGCAGAGAAGAAAATGAGGACTGTGTTTCGAGCGCTATCAAATGTATGAGAAGGCCTTATGTAGCGTTATTAAGACTTATGGCTCTTATTTGGCTGGATCTAAGCTCCTAAATGAAATTATTAAGCATTAAGAAACATGATAAATCTTGTATGCCATATGAAATGGAAACTGTGTACTGAGTTACCAAAATACGTTCAGCAAACCAGCTCCACAAAATGTAATAATTACAAGGGTAAGAGCTCTCTTGGTTTTACAAGCAGCAGAAGCCTACCCTTTTGTCCCCTGAAAGTTCACAAATCATACATCACCCTGGCTGGCATGTTTGCTTCTGAAGTATCTAAACTGTCGCAGCTGTCTCAAAGGATTTAGAAAACTAGGAGCCAACAAGGAATTTTTCATTAACGTGGAGAGCAGAAATCAATGGTCCCCTGGTGTCATGTCATTTCAATGGGGAGAGGGAGGAGATGGAGGAGGAAGAAATTCTAACAATACGTGTGCTGCAGGCAGGCAGCCAAGCTACGGCGCACACCATCTTCTGCTCATTTCAGCACGCAAGTGATCTGCAGAGCAATTGTTCCTGATAAATTACCAACCTACATATCAAATATCACAACGGCTTTGCGTGGTTTTCGTACTCCTGCACCCGCGCGCAGCTACCAGGACTCCGGAGCAAACGACCGGCGCTGAGGTTTTCTTTTCAAGAGAGCTGGCCCAGCACTCGGTTCAGAAGAAGCCTAGGAGGTGTGAAACCACCTCGCGCTCATCACAGCCTCCCAAAACCACTGTGCTACCCAGTGGCACATCTGTTTGTGACAGCCAGACTGCCACCAGCGGGGGGTGCTGCCGAGGGGACGTGGCGAGGGGCAGCTCTGCACGGCAGCTCCCAGGCCCAGCAGTTTCCAGAGGTGGTGGAGCAGCTGGGGTTGGAGATGGCCAAGAACCCATCAGACCCGAGCACATCACGTTGGTGGGAAGATCCCTCCAGCGCCTCTTGGCCAGGCACCATCTGGGGCCAAGCAGCTCTGCGGTCCTGATGGACACCAAGTGGCTGTGACCCGGCGATGCTCCCTTGTGGCAAGGAGAGCCAACAGCATGCAGGGCCCTCCGCCTTCTCAGCTCCGGGAAGCAGCATCTGGAGCCTGGGACCAGCCCAGGATCTGCAGTACCAGGTGGAGCTCCTGGAGAGCAGCACAGGGCCAAGAGAAACGTGATGGATTGGGGAACCCCTCCTCTGAGGAAAGGTGGGAAGGACTGCCCCACTGCAGGGAGAGAGAGCTCACCACTGTGTAGAAAAATAAGAGATGGCGAGGAATGAAGAGCGGACCAAGCTGCTCTTGGTGGTGCCAGAGACGGGTCCAGAAGTGATGGCACCAAGCCCTGAAAGCTATCAAATACCAGGCTACCAAATAACAGGCTGCCCAGAGAGGCTGGTGGGCTTCCATCCTTGGAAACATCCAGAGATCCTTTCAATGTCTACCAGTTCAGATCCTATCTCTGATAATCAACGCAATCAGGAATTCCCCATCCTAAATCTTCAGACAGGAAGAAATCTTTTGTACTAACCCAGCCCCAGGGCCAGCCTAGCAGTGGTAATTGTTGCTGCAGGCACGGGGCTGGGTGCCAGCACCCAGGCAGCTCTGGCTATTGGCATGGGAATTGGGCCACAGTGCTGCAATGAGGGCCAGGTGGGCAGGAATCCATGGGAAGGAATAGAGCCCAGCTCCAGATTCACCTCACTGTTTCAAAGCAGAAAAACCCAAACGATGTCTTTGAAAAAAGAAGGGTAATATTTTACATCCTCTCTGCACAGAAGCCAGTAGCAACATGAGAGGACCACAGAGATGCAAACTCTATGATCTACAAATGAAAGCCACAATACAGTCTGCATGCAACAAATACAGAAAATCCCACTCCTGCCAGTTTCAAAGATCTTCTTCATTGGAAAAATATTTTCTATACATCTCAAGAGAGACATGGCTGAAAAAAGCCAAATCTCTCCCCAGGCTTTTAAAGCCAAATCAATAGACAATTGCCAATTAACGTTTGCCATATACGTAACTCCCGCTTTCTAGGAAAAGTGAAAAGTCATTTTGAATTTGTTTACTATTTCCATAAAAGAGAACTCCAAACCAAAGCTCTCCTGTTTTATTCTATTTCAAAAATTCAACAAGAGTGAAGAGTGAGAGGTTTGGAAGCCTTCCACTGAAGAGGAGGAGGACTCCAGATGCAGTCAGCACTGCACCAGGCCTGCTGTTTCGCTTCATGGGGGTAAATCTTCCCTAACACACAGACCTCCAGGTCAGCTCCACGGCGTTTCAATAAAGCAGAGACAGGACTGCTGGAGGAGAGACAAAGAGAGATGCAAGCAGGCAGAGGACCACACTTGCAGAGGAAGTGCTGGAGCTGCCCAAGCACTCATGGAAGTCAGCAAGAGCCGGCGCTCTGTCAGGACAGCGGATGCCGCCTGTTGAGTGTTAATACGTGCTGCCTCCGTTCTCCAAACAGTACACGATTTTCTTCGCTGAAATACGAATGACACCAAACCCCTTTCTAATTATAGGTGCCTCTTACATGTGATCATCTTCGTACGAGTCAGTCCGCTTAAATGATCAAATAAAGAAGTGGTTAAATAACACAGAATGTGATAAAAAATGGCAAAAACCCAAGAGATTGAAAACTATGGCACAAATTCTACCTTTAAGTGTACAGCAGTGAGTGAAATAGCAACCCCAACCTTCAACCCTGAACTGGCAAGCCCAAAGCTGAAACAGTTGAAACATTAATACAAAACCACTCTGCCATTATAACAAAACAGAACAGCAACAAAAAAATAATAATCAACAAACCCCATAACAACAGGAACTCACAACTGCACTTATGAACAGAATGCTGATCCTGTGTGGACAGGATCTCAAGGAAAACAGACCCCACGTATCTACACGCGTTTTTTTCTTTTTCTTTTTTTTTTTTCTTTTGAAAAGCACACACATAAGAAAACACAGCCTTGCCCTGAGACCCCATGTAATTAAGATTTAGCAAGATTAAGTTTCAACCAGCAGCAGATATCCTTACAACCAGAGGCACAACTCTCCTCTCAGAAGTGCAGAAGTTCATGAGAATAAACTTTCCCAAGTACCCTCTAATTTGGGATGGGAACGTGAAAACACACACTGGGTAAAAGCCCCTCAGAGTCAGGAGCAAACTGTATGTGCAACACACCAACCACCCACCCTGCTCCACATGCTCGCTACAAAGCTGCAAGCCGGCTCCCAGCTGCCGCAGGTCAGCAATCCCTGCACCAGGCACTTGCACTGACAGCTCGGCTGAGGCTCACTGATGGATTTTCTTTGCTCTCCAAAGCAGAGAAGCTGTGCCAGGCCACCGGTCATCCCACCAAGCTCTTCTCTGCCGCTCACAGGGCCAGCAGCTTTCCCAGCTACCAGACCCCAGAATGGCTGCCACAGAAGCCAAGCAGCCAGCGCTGCAGGGCTGCCAGCAGTGCACGGCCATCCGCATGGCACAGAGCACCGCCAGCCTCACAGCCCAGGGACCCAAGCGCCACAGGGACAGGCAGCAGCAGGAGCCCACAGCAGGGAGAGGGACAAATGGCAAAATCTGCAATTCAACACGGCGCTGGGAAGCCAAAGCAAAGCCTCGCTCCAACCCCAAGCTGTGGGCTTCCCGCTGCTCCTGCCACACAAGCCACCCGCAGTGCCTCTCCTTGCAGAGCTGCTGTCTTCAACCCTTGCGGTGCCCAACGAGGCCAAAATTTTCTCTATTTTCCACTAGTGTTCCAAGAAACAAAGTCAGCACAAGAAATGCCAAGGACAACAGAAGCACCTGTTTAAAAACAGAATGGGTTCACTCAGCAGCAAGTGAGCCGTGCACCCAGCAGCCCCAGGTGGAGACAAGCATGCAGAAACCTGGCTTCTCCCTGCAGTCCTGCGCTGCCACCAGGCAGATCACCTTCCTACTACAAGGAGGCACCTGGAGCTCCGAGATGCAGCTCTGTCAAAATCGCCATGGCAAGGCAACCTGTGCGGCTGCATGCTCTGTGCACGGCTCCCCTTCCTGCTCTCCTTCCTTCCCAAGGCATGTTCATCGTGACTGAACCAGCGCCGCCCTCTGATGCTGCCTGTCTGTAAAGCGGAAGCCTCATCAGCAATCAACATGCGGCAATTAAATAAGTGTTTACATTACACCTCCCTCCAAGCAGCAACAACAGAGCGGGAGGCCGCCCACGTCCTGCCTGGGCATCGCGCTGCAACAACGCGAGAGGCACCAAAACGCCGGGGAGCAGGGCCACAGCCTCACCAGCCTGAGGCAATGAGAACCCTGCAGGGCTCTGCACCACGCAGGCCTGGTGGCGCAGCGGGCACAGGCTGTGCTTGAGGAACAAGGAGGAGGTCAGGGAAGAGCTATGAGGCCCTGCTGTCCCACAGAGGTGCTCCCACAGCACAGCCGGCACACAGCACACAGCACCGCCTCCACCCCGCGCTCATGGATGTGAAGGGCATCATCAGACAGACGGTACCACTGAGCGGCAGGCAGCAGCCTCCTGCCACAGCTATAAATAGAGGGCTCTATTTTTAAGTTGACCATCACTTAGCACAGCCAAACTTCTTCCCCTTCTGCTCACACAGCCCCCACGCAGCTCCCAGCCCCACTGACAGGCACGCAGGTGCACACTGCTGCCTGGACACGGCCTCTGCTCACTGCTGCGTCCCTCCTCCACGCGAGTGGCAGCCCTGCTGCACACCCACCTCGCACTACAGGAGGCTCCAACTCATCTTTGTGGTAGAACCACTTAGAGGGATTCCCCTTCTCCTTACATACTGTAACAAATGTTATATAAAGCTAGAAAGGAATTCAGCCGCAGCTTTTATTTACCATGGTACATATGGGCCGATGGCTGTGGCAGGCTACCAAGTTTGCTGTTAGCTGGCCAAGTCTGCTGTTATCACTTTGCTCCTGACGCGTGCCCCATGTAAGGAGGAATGCTGCTGTCAGCCGGGCGACTGTGAGCAGCTGGAGGGAAAGGCTCTGCTCTGCTACACTGTGCCCTGCAGGCAGCATCTGAAGCATCACTCACCACACAAACGCCGTGCAAAACTTGCTGGTGGTCCTACTGCAATGCCACTGGGGAACTGGCCCTCAGCAAGGTGCACCTAAGGTTTCTCTTGGGAGAACTGGATGCTGGTAAAGGATGAGTCTAACGTCAGCATTTACCTGGGTGAATCCTGGGAGCAGTTTCACCTCCTGCAATCAGAAATGAGCGCAGAAAGGGCCATATCCCACGTGTGGGGCTGCACAGATACCTGCACCACCCGTGCCCAGAGAAAGGGCCCTCAGTAAGGCTCAACAAGGTGCTGCCACCAAGCCCTTAACTTCAGAGTTCGCATGGAACAGGTATGCTGTCATTCTAACAGATGCTAGGAAAAGCAGCATCTGTTTTAAAAGGACAGTCATAGACTTCTTCATTTCCAATGAAATCCTCCCATTCTCTGAGCAAGAATCGCGGCACAGCAGGTAACTGAAGCCTCCAAAGGGATTCAGAGCCACCCAAGAGCTCTATGCTTAGCACTTGCTGCCTTGGCAGAGATGCTGAGGGAGGCATGAAAGACCCTGAAATGCACAGGCACCACGGGCCACTCGAGGTGCTTGTGGCCTGGTGACAAACAGGACCTTTCCAGCAGCTCAGTTAAAAACTTCCCAACTTAGGCTCACACCAATAAATGACCTTCCCCACTCTGCAGAGCACAACTCGCTCCACTTCCTAGAGCTGCCATACGTACTGGCCTGGGCAGGTTTAGATCTCCCTGAAAGCCTGACCTATTGGTTACGTTTTTAAGCCAAGTTGTTGCTTGCTAAATTTTATGACCTTCCTCCTCCTGCTTCTCCCCTCCCAGTCACGAGCAATAGGAATTAAATTGATTCAGTCTATCAGTGTTCTGCATCTAAGTGATTAAATTCAGCCACTAGAAAAATCTGTTTTGTGCTGCATCTGAGAAAAAGCAGCGCTGCCATTGGATCCAGCTCCCGGCCTCAGAGGGAGGGAGGGAGGAGGCAGCACGCGGAAGAAAGGCACAGAAGGTAAAACGCAGACATGGCTGCTGTGGGAATATCACAGGCATTATCTTTTCCCTTCCCCCTTTAAGCTGGATCCGTTAAGAGATGTACCGTTAGGAGCTGTCAGGGCAGCAGCACCCCCACAGCATCTCCACACCCACGTCTCAGACCTGCAACATCCACGACCAGTGACTCCAGACAGATGTCAGAGGGCTGGGTGCTGGCTTTTAGGGCAGCTCCCCAACCTCAGGCTCTCCCAGAACTAGTCCTAATTTATCCAGTCTGATGACCAGGCAGCATTCCTGGGGGACAGATGCCACGCTTTCCCAGCTGGCTCCAGCCCTAATGACCAGCTGACCATCTATTATAAGCTGTTCAGCTGGGATTTTACTTTGGGACATCCAAGCCGAGGAGCACCTTCCCTCCTCTTACTTCCACACAGCAATTAGGAAAATTAACAAAGGCTGCAGAATTTAACACATCTGCAGAGCACCCTTCTTCAGGCAGCAAGCTGTAAAGACAGGGACAGACCCAAAGGGCTGCAAAGGAGAAGGCAGGGAGGCAAAGTATCCAGCTGCACAAGCAGTGGGCGCTTCACAGAGCACATCAAAGCAAGAGGGGATCCAGCTCTGCTGCTCTCTGCGTGGCCCCTCCGTGCTGCCCTGCTCTGAGCGCTGCCCGCAGGAACACAACCCGCCCCTGGAACACGGGGAGCTACGGCTGTTCTCTGCGCTGCAGAGGATCCGGACCTTTCTGCTTCTGGAATGTAGTGAGAACAAATGTGCGCACAGAGAAGGAACACACTGAAATAACTGCCTGTTCAGCCGCATCCTCCAGAAGTTCTTCGCTTCCTGCATCTGTGGGATTTCTGGCACCGCCACAGCCCTGACCTCACCTGACCTCCGCACCGCATCAAAGGGCCTCATCCAAACGGGCCATTCCTCGCACAGGGAGGAAAGTTCAGAGGAAGCTCAGAGACTTACAGGCCGGCCCTCATCGCCAGCATCCCCCCCACTCTCTGCTGGGGAAAAAAAAAAAGGACAAAAAAAAAAAAGAAAGAAGACATCCACGGGGCAGAGACAAAATGTTACAGAGAGGAGAATTCGGATCTGCTTACTGCGGTAGCTGAATTTTAAGCAGTACGAAGTCTAAGAATACATCTGGAAACACACATGCAGATTCTTCACATCTAAAAATAAACGTCTCTGCTGTAGATTACTCTCCAGAGTAAAACAGAAGTGCTGATATTACTTGAAGTTTTTTCCTCTCTTGTTTTGTTTTCCCCAGGATCAGAGTGAGTAAATTGCTTTTTAAAAAAATCACATACATTAAGTTATTGAGATCATTTGAAGCATTATACACTGAAATTAATATTAGTAATAACAAACTACCAGTTTGCCCCAGGCAAACCACACTACCAATGGTTTCACTTCATTCCAAGCCCGTATGTTTTGCTTCAGACTCGAATGTCCTTCCTATCACCTCTGCAGAACGCCACATCCTCTCCCCGTGCTTCTCAAGGCTCACACCAGCAAGCACACAGCGAGGCGGCCTCACGAGCTGCAGCTCCTCAGCAGTGGATTCAGCACTGATTTGCATCAGCAGAAGTTGTTGACATATTTTCCTCCTCAGTTCCTTAGAGGAAAGCTTGGAACTTAATTCCCTCTTTACATTTGCTTATTCAAGGTCCAGTTGCATCTCCCCCTAATGTACCATTAGACTTTTCCTTTTAATTACTTTTTCACATCATCCTCTTTCTAAGAACTCGGCTCACTCCCCCACGGTCCCTTCTGCTAAGGATGCCTTCACCCCCCTCCACTCCTCCCAGCAGCCACTGCCGCCCCTGGGGCTCCACGCTCTGCTCTCCCCCCAGGCTCACACCCACCCGAGATGCAGAGCAGGCGGGCAGCAGTTGGGTGCAGAGCCCTCATCCCTGAGCACCACGAGTTTGGCTCAGTGACGACTTCGCATTACGTGCACCGTCCTTGCAACTGCATAAAAGATTAAGGAACATAAAACTACTTAACTGCAGGCAGGTGTGCAAACCTATTCCCTCCGCCTGCACCTAATGCTCTTTGGAAGCACCCTTAAAGGCAAAAAATAAATAAAATCCTTGGAGAGATTGCACAAAGGAGACACAGCGAGTCGTGCTACAGACGGACAGGCTGGCAGGGCAGGGCATGGCAGCTCCTCACCGCTGCTCTCTTGCAACCCTCCCTGCGCAGTCCAGACCTGACAGCAAACCCCCACCCGACCTCTCACCAAACACTGGCATCTCCTCTCCTGCCTGCCCCATCCCACTACTGCAGAAACACAGAGCAAAGTATGGCTGACAGAGCCCACGTTCAAAGCAATGACATCCCACACATCCAGAAACCCAGCTGGCAGAACAAGGGGAATCTCACCCAAACCAATGGGAAGCCCCAAACGCTGCGGTCACACCGGAGCACACAGAGCACAAACACTGAGCCTGCACACAGCTTAAGCCAGCAAGGTCATGCCACAGAAAAAAGCAAGCCCTTTTTCACACTATGCTCATTTATACACTATAGGCTGAAAAAAGAAGCATCATTTGTCTGTGAGGCCGTGCTCATCTTTTTGTAGCGCAGGAGACAGAAGGACATCTCTCTTCCCCATTCAGCTTAAACATCATTTTTTTTCACTACCACGATGAGAGACTGGAATCAATGTCAAGATACACAGGAGAAATCAGTTTACTTCCACAGTACCAACAGCACAGAGGAGTTCACCCACAGACATGACTGATAAACTGCTACAAATTCAGGCCAATATCCTTCAGGTTTAACTCCACGTTGCTGTAGAAGACACGACAGATCAGCAGCTACTTGGACAGCAGCTTGAAAGTATAAAGGGCCATATTAGTATTATTATTACTAGCAGGCTGCTGAGGATGTCTCCTATATTTACCATCTGGGTAAAATTACGACTTTAAACAGTCTGTTTGAAGAAGTCCCAAGAGCAGTGAATGTTTTCCATATACCCTCCCAATCAGTCACAGATGATGCAAGACAGAAAAGCTCCTTCTCCCATTCCACCTGAGTTCCTAGCAGCCCGGGGAGGGTCACAGACCAAGACCTCAGCCACTGCCCTGCTCTGGCTACTGAGGATCCTTCTGCCCACCCAGCACACTGTCAATAGATTCAATCACAGGGCAGTCAAGCATTTTCCTTTACAAACCACTGATACCATCACACACCATTTCTCTCTTCTCTGTCTGATGTTCAGTTTAACCTGGACAATTTGTTCTGCATTAATATTTCAATAGCACTATAAGCAAACGAACAGATTTCTTCCCGGGCTGCCAGCAGACGAGCACATGCACCCAGGGGCTGCAGCACAACCACGCTGCACTGAGCTCCTGCTCAGAGGCCACAAAAATAGAGAAGGTGACTCAAGGAGAGCGGGCAGCCCTTCCCTTGGACAGCAGCAGTTTTCCACCCGTGCCCCATTCGACACGAAGCTCTAGCACCGCTGCCATCTGGATCACGTTTGGTCGCACACGGTGGGTGCAAACGAGCACAGTCCCCCTCATCTCAAGGAGTTTTGCCAGTTAGCACCCGCAAGCAATCAGACCGAAATCATCAATTACCTCTAATTCTTCCCTTTTTGGAGCACCCTCCTTATCACCAATGGCCACGACAAAATCCTACCGCATATTATCATTTTACACAGCATTATTACTGTGATAAGGCCAAACAGCCCCTGATGCAAGTGCGACTCTGTCCTATTTTCACTGCTCCCCTCCAGTTTGATTTACACCATGTAAATAGAGGTCAAAAGCAAGCCTCTGGTCCCAAAAGATACACTCTGAGACTTTCACACCTTCTGTATGTTTTATGGAGCAAATTTTTAGGTCAGGGAATAGTACACAAATCTACCCACTTAAACAGAAAAGGGGGAACAAGAAGCACGGCTTGAGTCAACAAAGCAAAGCGGGTACTTTTCACAGGAACTCTTCTCCTAATTACCAGCGAACAAGATGGAAGCAGCGTCATTACAGATGCTTCCATTTATCCTACACAGCTGCTTTGTGAGCAGGGAACAGCCAACATTCACCACTTCAGGAAGGTTACAGCACTGCATGGCAGACCCTGCTGATGGCAACACCTAGACCCACTGCCCCACTGACACGAGCCACGAAGCCTCATGCCCTGCAACAGGCAGCAGCTGCAGCACTGGAGCATGAAGAAACCCAGAGCGATCCGAGCACCGCCAGGCACAGCCCGGCTCACCCATCACGTCACAGCCTCTCATGAGCCTGTCTCAATCTCCACTTTCAGCAGTGAAATGCTGAAGTTATCAGGACTCAGCCTGCTCAGGCCAGGCACCGTCCGCCTCGCCAGTTTACCAGAAGGAACTGATGGATGCTACAGGGCGTGCTTTGAAACATCGCTTGGCAGCACCAGAAAGGACACCTAGCCTTCAGATAACACTCGGATGGTCGAGCTGGGCTACAGTAATCAGATTCCACCAGAATCCTGCAGGAAAAGTACAGCAAACCACTCGCTGGGGGATCTGCAGCCCCTTTCCTCCTGCAGGCCCCCGGGCTGGGCGGTTCTGCAAGGTCACAGCAGCAGCGGGGCGCAAGGCAGCAGCTCCGGCAGCGCCCGCCCTGCACGCTGCTGTGAGCCCGCAGCATCAAAGCAAGGTCACATTCCAGGGCGCCAGAGCGTGAAGGCGGAGCGGGCTTTGTGTCGATTCGCTGGCTTTTGCCATCGCTGGGTATTTAATCTCTGCAGCTCTTCTCTTTCGACGCGATGGGCTCCTCTGGAGTCATCACAGCCCATGGAGTCCATCAAGCAAATGAATCCACATTTCACCAACGGCCAGAGCAGCTCGCTCCTGCGTTGCTGACTATTGATAGCTCGCTTCCATTTTGACAGAAGGGTTCTCAGAGCTCCAAACAGGAGTAAGAAAAATTTCAAAGACAGCACTGAGTAAATAGAGGCAAGGAAAGCCTGATGAGCTGAGCTGCACAGCCTGTGCGTAGGACAGCAGCACAGCATGGGGCAGCACAACAGTGACTCTTTACACAGCCCTTCACACAGCAGGAGAGGTCCTCCTCTCCATCCCTATCTTTCCCCCTTCTCCTATGTGAAGAGCTTGTTGCTGTCTCAGAAGTAAAGCAATCCTATCTCTACAAGGTATTTTTACTTCCTTCAAGTCAAAATACAGTCGGAAGGTCAAATGAAATACAGTTCTTCCACAGCACCTGACTTTGTGAACTTTGGAGCGTAAATCTAATTGAAGACTATGACAAAAGAAAGGAAAAAAATCAATACTGCTAGTTCTAGAATGTTAGTGCCATTCTTTTTCGTTTGTTTTCAGAAAGCACAGGATGGACAGGAGGAGGGCTTCACACCATCCACAAAGGGCAGAATTTGTGTTGCGCTTAAACAAACCTCTGGTTCACGCTGCCTTGAACTCAAGATCAGTATCTGTGCTGTTTTATCAGACCAGGTCTGATTTCTGTTCTTTTTCTTTTATTTTCCTTTTTAAAGGTTTATTTTTAAAAGAGCACCATGCAACAGGGCCTCATCCATTTCAGGAAAAGTAAACAAAATTCTTCACAGGGAGGGCTGGGATGAGAGAACAAAGCCTGCTAGACTAAACTGTACAGAGGTGCATTTATCTGTCATTATTTGGTATCACAGCAGCACAGTGACTTTGCCCAAGGTCAGGGCAAGGTGCTGCACACAGACACGCTCTCTCCCTCTTGGAGATGCTTGCAGCCACAGCAGCACCAGAGAATTCTCACCATTAGTCCCAGATTGTGGGTGAGGATCTGAATGAGATTAAAACAGCACAGCAAATCAGTGCCACGTCTGCACAGCAGACCTCCCAAACCTTGCTCCAACCATACCTCCTTCCTCCTCTTTCCTTCCCAGGCCACAAAACAACCAAGTGATCCCATAGGACCCATCAAGACCTGAGCAGTTTTAACACAACACTCGCACGCAAAGAAACAATGGTACATGGGATCCTGTGGGATCTCTATGACTTCTTGGTACAGTCCTGCTTTCTTATTTGGAACAGCAGAACTCCCTCACAGGAGAGTCCTAGAAAAGTCCTTTGGGCCCCTGGGTTCTCTCCACAGCGTTCCAGAACAGGAAGCTGAAGAGAGAGGTGAGGGGACAAGGGCTTCAGGCTGGTGGGGACAGGAGGCAAGCATGATAAATATTTAAATTCCTGCTTATTAGGAAATCCTTGGCAAATAACGTGAAGCCTGAAGGAGGTGTTAAAGAGATGCACACTCGGTATTATGGGAAGCTTAATGAGAAGCTGTAGCCATTATGTATGTATCATATATGCAAAACTAGGTGAGGCCCCTGTGGACTACTCCATTCTGCATGAAACTTTATAGACACTGTAATGCATTATTTTTAATGATTCCCTTGCCTACTTCGAGCTCTGGAAACCAAGAAGAGCTTCCCTATTTTCCTGGCGGTGTGTTAGCACCGATACCTTGCTGGTTGCTAGACTTCTAGGTTATTTTAATGAGAAATAATTGGGTTACTTTCCAAGATTCTGCAAAGCCAATACGTGAACAGGAACTCTGAAAGTTGCTCAGCGTTGCGGCGCACTTCACGTCCTCTACTGTCCACAGGGTTACTTCCCCTGGTAGACCATTTATCTACAAATAGGCCCACAAAAACGCTGGCACTTCTGCTAGTTCAAGTTTGCACTGTCATCATCCATCTCGAGGGAGAGCCAGGCCACAGAAACAACCAGCTGCAACATCACAACGATTGCCCCTGCAGGAGATGTATATAATGAAAATTGAAAGCTGCAGGATGAACTTCTTACATACTTGTCCTTTTGGTTTATTCATCAGAAATAATTATCTGTGCTCACATTTACAGGAGCACATACTTTATGACGTACATTAAAATTTAATGGATTTTTAATAATACTGTAACAACAGCAGGAGCAGAAAAAAGCTGTAATAATAAACCATATGTGCCGTGTTGGTGGGTAAATGGGGTTGAGCAAACATCGACTACATGGAACCAGCCTAGGACCAGTGAGGACGGGAAAAAGGAAATCCCATCTCCAGTACATAAAATCACAATGACTGTAATGCCAATGGCTTAGCTTAAAAATCTCCTGCAACGAGAGCAGAGTGCATGCATTAAATGAGCAAACACGAGTTTCTAGATTTCGGGAACCTACAGGCGACACCCAGCAGCTTTTGACAAGCATCCAAACTCCCCACATCAGCCGCTCCACCCATGAAACGGAAAGGAGCAACAAACCAACCCTGTGACTGTGCCTAGAGAATGTGTCTAAACCCCAATTTCCACTGTGCTAATTAGAGTATTTAAAGAGTATTTTATGAAGCTACTGATGTCTATTCCTTAAGCATCAGCAGAAATTACTGCTCCGGCAGGAGAGACTGACACTGGACACTCTCCTCCAGCTAAGAGTCAGTGCACAGCATCGCCGTGTCACCAATACTTGCACGGACATCTATTTATAGACTCAGAAATTATATATGTGGTGTCCCCACCAACAGTGACAAATCTTCATTCAGGCATGAGTCACCTATTCATAAGCACGTTTCCAAAAATAAATCCTATTTACCAGAATTAAATTCCACACGCTCAGGAGAAAAATGTCTCCTTAAAAACAAAACAGCAGAAGAAAGGCATGCTGGAAAAGCAAACAGTAGCAAACAAGCACCAAAGCCTTCGCCTGCAGGTCCTCACATTTGGTACGAGCACACTGCGACTGGAAGTGTTCAAGATGTAAAAATGAAGATGATTGCATGTTCTCATTACAAACCCCTGCCAAGGTCACCAGAGCCCTACCGTCCAAAAGCAAGTACCCAGAATATTCCTGGTGATTCACGCTTCGTAGGAATAGTCAGTATATTGCAGTTATTAGAGAGAGCAGACAGAATGCGCGCCAAGTAATCCCAGAAAATGTGGTGTTAAATAGAGGGTTCAAACCACAAAGCAGTTGATGGGGAATGTTAAAAATGTCAGCGTGGCTGAAAGACACTCACCAGTGGTGAATGTCAAATAGCGAGCTACTGTTCAGCAGTTCCAACAAGAAAGTAAGGATACGCGGGGAAAGGGACCCACGGTACAGTTACTGGTACAAATTACATCCAGAAAGCAAAGAAATAAATAGATTTTAAAAAATAATGCAAAAATGGAACAAGTTCAAACTTCTTTTATAGTAATAGTCTCCAGTTGAGCATAATCACCAAAGCTATAGTGATAAGATTGCCAAAACTAGACAAACATCTGTGAGATGAATTCATCTCAGAGGGGAAGCCAACAGCTTGTTATCATTAAAGAGGCAATGCTCTCCCTGCGTTTGAACTGCAGGCCGCCTTGTTACTGCGTTTGCTGAGGCAATTGCACCAGATGTTGGCAGCTATCTTCAGATGGATGACAAGCACCTGCTGTTGGGGAAATTAAATGCTCGTCGGCCTCCTATCCTTCAGGGGAGGGTGGGCCGGGAGGGGAAGAGGGGGAGTGGTGACGGCTGACCCTCTGAAATAAACCTATTTATGCAAAGTGACAGTAAGTGCTGGTTTGCCAAGCAGGGAAACAGAGTGGAAATTCATTGGATCTCTTCCATTGCCCCTGGTGAAATCTGCTCCCATCCTCCCCGTCCTGACAATTAACAGGAACCCATCCGGACCCGATGAACCACTCCTCACAGTGCTGGAGCAGCACAGGAACCTCCTGCAACGAGTCCCACCGGCACCACGAGCACACGCTGCGCATCAGCGCTGCAGGCACAACAACCCACCAGAGGGCACAGGTGTAAATGCCAGTGTTAAAACAAACAGTGCTGGTAGTGGGATCCTGCACGCGCTCAGACCTCTGCGATCTCACTGCCAGGGCCACCTGGTGCCATGGGGACGTGTCACTGCCTCTCTTCAGATCCCTTCCGCAGGGTCAGGAATGCCAGCAAAGGTCAGGATGGGCACTAAAATCCACTTTAAACGCTAAATGCACAGCTGCTTTTTTCCAACAAACTTGCTAATTTCCAAACTTCTGTGAAAGAAAAACTGCAAAATGTGGTCTTGTTTCACATGAGCTATCGTTTCATTCCCTCACCTCCTCCAACCTGTGCAATGAGGACACTGCAGCACAGCCCACACCTCACACTGCCAGCAGGGCCCAGATCCCTGCTTCAAAAACATTCTACCCTGGGCAATAAGCAGACACTACCATTGTTACTGCTACACACCAAAAACCTCTTGTGAATGCCCCTGTCAGAGACAAATGCTTGCTTGATCTAAACTGACCAAATGCATTTAGGTATTCTTCAGATTAAGAGGCAGCTAATCCTCATTCTGCTTAGATTATCTTAATTGGCTCTTCATTTGAGCTACTTTGCCCTTGTCCCCATTTCCGAAGATGCATTTATAAATACATACACTGCATCACACAGTGTAAACACGCAGTCTCTCCAGACCAGCACAGAGCCCCATGCTGTAGGGTTACCAATGGAACTCACACTAACCAGCCTGCTGCCCCTGGCTTCTACTCCACTGCCACTCAAATACGCCCAGGCACGTTTTTCTCTGCAAAAACAAATACTACATTCCCTTAACAGAGGTGTACGCATGTATGATGGATGTCAAATGAATTTAATCTCCTACCTCTATAAAATTAGCATAAGTTTAATTAAATCGGTCAGAGCTCAGTCTTGTGTGTGTGAACAAAGCTCTGTTACTTCACCTCTAGGATGGACCAAAAAGTCATCCTGTTGGTTCTTACTGCCCTGACAGAATAGCACCGAAATACATATGAAGAACAAGAACACAAACAAGAACTAGAAGGCTCACCACACTTAAACACCAACGAAATGTTTTTCCATTAGAAAAACATCAGTTTCTTAAAATCAGTACAGAGCTCAAATCTGGCATTTCCTTGATGCTCTGCACAGGGCCGCGGCGCTGGGGGCAGAGGGCAGCTGTGCCCCAATCCCTGCAGCCAGCTGCTGAACGAGCCGTGCCATCCATTTCCCGCTGCAAAAGGCGCTACTACAGCAACATGGGCTCCTTCCACACTTGAAACAATTCGTATGAAGTTCCTCACAGATACTTCTAAAAGCATCCAGACTCAAAGCTGCTATCAGAGTGCAACACTAACATTTCCTTCAGAGCAGACCTGAATCTTCAAGCCCACCCACCCACGTTGGGATGAATCCAAGGGCACTGCAGGGATAATCTGAAGATGTTAGCAAACATGATTAGCTGAAGTTGTTAGGCACATTACATCATGTTTTTATAGAACAGAGACAGAACGAAAAATCAGATTTCATAGGGTCTCAGAAAAGATACAGGTAATTTTAATGGTTTTGGCCCTGTTGCAAAATTGCTACATGCTGCAAGCAAGCATTCATGTGCATGCTGGAAAAGTTAACATGAATGTTTTCTTCTAACTTCTTTCATCCAAATGCAGCCCCCGGCCAATTGCTGATTCAGTCTCAGGTGCCTCAGGTCAGCAGCAGTGTGCCATGCCCTGCGAGCTCAGGATCAGAACTGCTCCCAAGACGAACACAGAACACCAGCCGTGACTTCACAAAAAGGAAAAGAAAGAAAAAGACGATAAAGTTTTCTTTAAAAGCCACATTGAAACCAAGGACGCAGGCGCTGCCCAGCAGCTCCCAGCCGGGTGTTGGAGCCGCGCTCTGGCAGAGCTGCAGCACTCAGCTGGGCAGCACAGCACCGAAGTGCTGCACGGAGCTCAGCCCAGCCGTCCAATCGCTCGCACCGTGCGCTCAGCCCGCACCGAGGCCACACGGCTGAAGGCTGCGAATGACAGGACTGTTGGCATATTTACATTTCCCATGCCCTACAGAGCTCACTAAGAAAGAAAGGCAAGGAAATGTAAGGCAAGATAAAACAGCTTGCCCAAAGTCAGACAGCAAGTGGGTGGCACAGTGGGAAACAGAAGACAGATGTTCGGGGCCCCGGCTCCCCACCACAATTACCTCATCTCACACGGGTTACAGCACAAAGGCTGCCGTGCCGTTTCATTTAGGCAGAGCAAGAAAGGAAATAAAATCATGCTTTAAACTTCTGCTGTGCTCTGATACAGCCGCCTTGCCCGCAAATCCTGCCTTAACATTTCCTCTTTTCATAAAATCCAGGTAGAAACCAACCGCTAATTTATAACAAAACCACTTCCACAAAGCATGTGTCTTGTTACAGACCTCCTAAAAACTGACTTCCTGTGTACAAGCTCTCATTCAGAGAATGAAAACACTTTTTTTTAAAGCAACAATCGAGTTCCTTGGTTTGTAAAAAAAAAAAAGAAAAAAGGAAAAAGAAAGAGCATGCGTGGGAGTGAGCAGAAATAATAAAAGCGCTCCAGGCCACGAGGGACCACTGCATCCCAGATCTCTTTGTCACATGCCAAAGCAAAAATTTAAAGGAATATTCATTATCCTGCAGAGTAACACAGACACAACATCCAAACCAGGAACTCCGGAAATAGCAGGACTTAATGCCTGAGGGCAGGGCAGGCAGCACAGCGCCCAGCAGCACCGCTCATCGCTGCTGCAAACAACCTGCTCATCTGGGGTCAATCTAAGGAGCTGCAATGAAGCAAATTAAGCAGCTCCTCCCAAAGCGCTCCCAGGTAACTTAGGAAGAAGAATGTAAGGGCCTGAACGCTATTTAACAACAGGCCAAGAGCTCAGGACCTCTCTGAAGGGAATGGTGACATAAGCAGCAGCTTAAGCAAAGGAAAAAAAAAAAAAAAAAAAGAGCCAACATCCTCTGTTTTGTATTTATAAACTATTTCAGGAACTTGGGCTATTACAGACAAGAACATAAACGAGCCCAAATCTGTCCCTCAATTTCATAAAATATCACCACTTCCCAAATACTGAATCTGGAAATACAGTACTGAAACATGTGGCAAGCTAACAGCTTGTCATATCAAAAAATGATTCTTCTGCAAAGCAAATATTTTGAGAATGACCATCCACGTATCCCATTAACCATTAACTCTACACATCAACGCCCAAGAGATGTAACAACGCAATTCAGACTGTTTGCCAAGCCAAAATTAACTCTGCTTTCACTTTCATGCCAGCAGAACTCCCTGTACCTCCTGGCTCTGGCCGCAGCTCCACGCAGACTCCCAATCCCCAGGACACAAAACCAGGAGCAAAGCACCTTTTCTCATGCTAATAACTCCATTGCAATAACATCTTCAGAGGCCACACTCAAGGTCTGAGGGAAAAGTAAACCAGTGAAGTGCTTAATACTCCAATGGCGCATTAACTCATTCACACCCAGACAGCCCTGCCAAGCCAGGAGGAGTTTTCTTTCATGCTTTCCTGATTTATATTTTCACAGCTGTCAGAGAGAAAAGCATGTAGGAAGCACATGACGTAAACCACCCGATTAGGCTAAAATCCTCCATGTGGATCACACCTCCTTCCCTCCCCTCTTCCACTGCAGTTTCATGCAGAAAGTAGAGGGACTTTTTGTCTGTTACTGAAAGCAGATTACTTTTTTTAAAGGTTAAACTAGTCATTATTTGCACTGCTGTCCCTGTTACAACACATGACGGCATAAAAGGAAAGGAGCAAATTCTCATCCTGACGCTTTGCTCCCTGCAGCACCACAGCTCTGCCCGCCTCGCACCCCAGCCCTGGTGGCAGCAAGGAGGGTTTAGGAGCAGCCTCCTTGTATTTGTTAACTGTAACGAGACAGGAAGCCACGGCTGCAGAAGGGAGAGATCAGAAGAACGTAATCTTTCAAAAACACAACAGTTTTGCGGGAGAAAAAAACCCAAACCAACATCTGAAACCAGAAATTATTATTCCACTGGCCTGTTCTGTGCCTCACAGGAAATAACAAGCAACTGTACGAAACCCTTCACATCCAGAGAGGTAATTCAGAAATCCTCTCTTCTTCCAAATTTTCCAAATCTTAAAAGCCATTCTTGAGGAAACAACGTACTCTGGGCAAAGCTGAAGCATGCCTGCAATTTGTCTGAGGGACCTGGTGGCAAGCCCCAACAGAAAGCAAAACTAATGCATGCATCTCTGTTCTGATTTTATGTGGAACTTTAAAATAAAAACCAAATGCTACAGCGCCCATCCCAAAAGTCATTTCAGGATTGCTGTGGAAGACAAAACAGAGCAAACGCTCCTGCTTTGAGATGGTGAAAGCAAGCACAACAGCTGGAGCCACCAGCACCAGCACTGCTCTGCCAGCAGTTTAAAATAACTGTATGCAAAGCAGTCCACAAAAATATTTCAGACTTCACCTTAAGAAAAACCACTTTTTTTTGAAGTATAAACTTAGTGTTTTCTCTACCTCACAAGAAAATACATCTTTTCTTCCAGAACAGTCATATCTGCACTGATCTAAATAGCTGAGGACAGCCAAACGTACCTGTAACAAAACCGTTCCCAGCAAGCTGGAAACATGGGCTGGAAATACCCGGTTTCATTCAAAAGACGGCACCCCCAGGACTGGCTGTAGCCCTGCACGAAGAACACCACTGAACAGAACTGATCCAACAGCTGGGTCCAGAACTGCCCGGTGCCATCAGGGCCCCCCTGGCACCGCTCTGCACTCCCAGCCCAGGGGGCCCAGCCTGTGCTGCAGGCCCGGCTCAGCCCGGGCAGCGATGGGGTTAAGGCAGTGCCAGACCGCAGGCGCTGGCGGCCGACCAGGAGGGACATGGGAACCAGGGCAGCCAGCTATAAAGGCCTTATTGTAGCAGCCCACTGGATTGGAAATGACTTGTAGGCCTAATGAAACAAAACTT
Source organism: Lagopus muta (assembly GCF_023343835.1). Taxonomy (NCBI): domain Eukaryota; kingdom Metazoa; phylum Chordata; class Aves; order Galliformes; family Phasianidae; genus Lagopus; species Lagopus muta. Next base: position 1,041,867 of record NC_064452.1, on the reverse strand, counting down.
TGGCAGTAAAACAGAATGAAAGGAATGAGACAATAAAAGACAGGAACAAAGGGAGCAGAGTTGTTTCAGCTTAGGAAAATAAGCTCACTTTGTTGTTGGGAAAAGCCAAAGCCGATTAGGATAAACCAATGACTAGGCATAAGTCTTCCAAACTAATTACACAGTTCGCCATGTGAAGTGTAACTGCAAGTCACAAAATAAGGACTACATTACTTTCACAGGAGCGCAACGAAGCTACCCAGTACTGCGGACCCACAGGGGTCCCTCACCACCCTCGCTTGCAGCTGGAGACGCGCAGGATGCGCTCGCCCTGACAGAAGTGCAGACAGACGAAGGCCCCTCTGCCACCACAGCCCAGGGTGAGGTGCAGCGAAGCTGAGCTCTGCTCCCAAACTGCTTCTGGAAGCACTGAGCACCGCAAGAGGCGCTGAGCCCAGGGAGCAGCTTGGACATGCAGAGGGCAGCCGGGCCCCTCCTGCAGCCGGCCACCAGGCCTTAATTACACTGCTCTGCGCTCTGTTAAGGCTTTTGATTTTATGCAGGTCATTTTTCCCTGTCTTCCTCTGAATGATGGCAGGGATTCCCACAGATCTTCAGCTTTACTGAAAGAAATAACTATCATATCAGAAGCTTCACAATAAAAGTCTCAAGAGTTATCATTACCACATTTGTTGGTGTGCTAGCTGGCAGGCATTTCCACTGGTGAAGTCAGGAAAGAAGGTTTATTAAAGGCAGTTTTCTTTCTACTGGAGAGAAAGGTTCTGACATTTACTTTTCAGAAAGAAACTATTTCAAATTCAACACTTCAGGGCCCTTCGTGCCAACTCCCGTTAAATTAGTGCGTCAGCTTGGCCCAAAGCTGCATGGCTGTAACCACGGGCTGCACTGAGAGCAACCTCCAGTTACCAGAACAACCGCCCCTGGTTGCAAAGCTCTTCTCTGCAGCAAGTACAGACAGGATTCTGAGAAGCACGGCAGCCGTTAAGCAATTTTATTCACACCAATAAGAAAGCTCAGCATTTCAAAGAGGAAGTCACCTGAGATGTTCTTATCAAGCATGGGCGGCTCTGCTGCTCTCTAATTATGTAACGCAATTGCCTTTTATTTTAAGAAAGCGCTAACCAAATGCAATCCTTGCCATCAGTCATAACGCACTGTTCCTACTGCAATGACTTGACAGGAGAGGGGTGTGCTGAGCAGGACACAGACACATCACCAGCCTCTGCCACCACGAGCCTGCAACCAAAAGCAGCAAGTGAAGGTAAGGCCTGGGAAGGAGATGGGCATGGAAGAGAAGGAAGCAGCTCCTACAGGTCCCACAGGGACAGCCCTCCCTGTGCCTGAACAACCCACCCACTGCAGTGCACTGAGCCACCTGAACCAGCTGGACCACAAGTCCACGATTCTGAGGGTCACTAATCACCTCTGCTCCTTCTCACAGCTGGAGCCTGGCAGGCATCACCTCAGACACCCCCAAACCAAACTGCCAGCTGACAAACACCACAGTGCAGTCAAGAGCACTTGAGCGCCTCCAAAATGCCACTGCCTTCAAACTCTCCTCCTGATCACAATGTAGCACCGAGATGCACCAGACAGGGATGCACCTGGAAAATGCTACTGGGCAGCACCCTGCTGGCCCTGAGTCCCACAGCAGCCCAGTCCCAAGGACTGCCAGCCTCAGCGAGATGAACCCCGGCTCCACTGCCAAAGGGAAGGGTTTCAGCCCTGCTCACAACTTACACAATTATTTCCAGCTCCTTCATTTTTCAGCCTTCAACTGATAACACCTGAAGAGTATCTGATTCTTCAGAAGTGTTGCTTTCTGAAAACCCTTCTTTAAAGTCAAGAAAGGCAGAGCACAAAAACAGGAACTGAAGCATCCCGAACCACAAGTTGCTACCGAAAAAATGCAGTCCAATTGTCTGCGTTATCAAGGACTGCAAAACTGCAAACATGAAACTACCAGATGGTGAAATTAAAAAGACTAGATTAAGAGAGCATCCAGCCAATATGCAAAGCACTTTTATTGAAACTATTATTAACTTCAAAAATACAGGTTAGAGGAGTTCCGCAATTAGAAGTAACTACAGAAGAAACATCCAAAAGCTCGTGTAATCCTTTAATAAAAGGCTCAGCAGGCTGTAAACATCCTGCCGGAATCGAAGATTATTATTGAAAATAAAGTGAACGGCTTGAAAAACAACTACCAATCCAGCACAGGAACACTTTATAAACTCCCCTCCTCAGCTCTCAACAAAATACTGCCTGGCCAAGGCATTTCAGAGCCAGATAAAAGAAACATAAACTGACTACAAGGAATGGGAGCTGCTTTGCTTTGGGATATCCCACTGCGTGCTCAGGCAATCACGCATCTAAATCATCAGTCGATGCAATCCAAAAGGCAGAAACCGAGCCGCACGGAGCGCCGAAGGTCCAGCGCCCATGGGGAGCACTGCGCTCAGGGCCTGCCCACCCCGCCTGCCGTCAGCTCAGCACAGCCAGCAGCGCTGCGCCGCACCGGGGCCCCACGCCGCACTGGCGCCCACCGCAGGGTGCGAGCTGTTCTGCTGCACAAGAGAACAGTGGTGCAAGGCCCAGGCTTCCGTCGGACAGCACCGACTCCACGCCTAACTCTGCTTTTAATGACCTCAGGACTCCATGTGTGCTTCACAAGGGCCTTGCTAAAGATTCTTCAGTAAGAACCAGAAGGATAATCTGGTGACTTCCATTCCCCTCTTGCTGTTCACATGGTTCCTAAAGGCATTTCACAACTTCGCAAGCTCTCTCACACACCTCCGTGCCTCCTTCAGCTGCTGGAATCAGGGCTCACAGGAGGCTTACGTTATGGAGCAGACAACTGTGTAATCGTTCAGGTAAGGGTCGCGTTCCTCCTGAACAAACAAATTCAACTCCCAGTGATTTTTGTTGTTGTTGTTTTGATTTTTTTTTTAACCCTGAGCAGTGCTGACAATGCTGGATGATGCTGTACACATTCAAATGCAGCAAACAATAGGAACCACAAAACAAACTTAAATAGGCTTCAAAAAAAATTAGACTGCAAAGCAGAAAATGTGGCTCTCCTTTGAGCGCAGGCCTCACTGCACTTCTGTTTTTTCAAAACACTTTAAAAAGAAAGGGAAAAAAAGGAAGAATTCAAAGAATGCAGCGCTCACTCAGGCAGGAACTTACCTTGCCAAACTGCTCAAAGTATTGCTTTACGTCTTCCACTACTGTATTAGCCGATAATCCACCTACAAATATTTTCTTTGTTCTTGTGACCATCTGCAAGAAATTACAAGACAAGCATATGGTTTAACCAGATTATTTCAAACAATATGTGGAAAAAAAATATATTCTTCAGATGCCATCCCTAGCCCAGTTAATGAGAATATTTCTCTACAAAAGCAATTCAGATTCTATTTGATTAGATACTTTTTTTCTTTGTCTTGTTTTGTTTTTGTTTGAGAAATGGATGAGTAAAGGCACTCAATAACAACTCTAGCCCCCGGATATTTTTTTTTAATAAATGATTTTTATTGTGCTTCTCAATGCAAATATAAGGGAAAAAGGATTCCTCATAGCTACCGTCTCAGAAAGGCACGGCATTTTTCCCCCCTTCTTTCCTAAAGACAAAGCACACTCTTTAGCAGACACAAGGCAATTCCATCCAACTGAACTGCCCTGATATTAAGTTTCCACAGGCGGCTTTAAAAGGAACTTGCACAATTACTTCGATATTCTCCAGGAGGCGAGACCCCACAGCCCAGGCTGGTCCACACAAAGCAAAGGAATGATGCTGGAGCACTGTGGAGCACTTCCAGGTGACCCATCACCCACAACCCTTTGAGATGGACAGGACTCAGCCCAAGGACCCGAGCCCTTAGGAGCAGCAGCAGTAGGGCAGTGGGTGTCACTGCAGGGCCAGTCCACCACCAATGGGCCGCCGCACAGCAGCACAGACCCATCACTCCCATCTCTGCTGCCATTCAAATCAAACATTTCCCTCCATCACTCCCCACCCATGCTTTACAGAGCTGCACTTTTTTTTTTTTTTAAGGAAAAAAAAATAGTGTAAAAATTCAATTATTTTTTCCTGAATGCAATCTGGGACTCTGAAATTGAAGCCCAAGCATACATTTTCCTGTATAAAATTGTCATTTACAAATAAAGAATTGGCTAAAGCCAACTTGTAACTAAAGGATTTCGCAGGGCTGCCAGGAGCCCTCTGCCTGCTGGCATCTGATGAAGATCAGGCCAAGCTCCTGTTGTCATACAAAAGAGGGAGGAAAGCAATTATTCTAAAGCAATATTTGAAATTATCTTCATTTTTATATTTGACCAAGAAAGAAAAAAAGAGAGAAATACTTCTTTTAGAAAGAAGATTGAAGGTTAAAAAAAAAAAAAGAAAAAGACTATTTTGTTTCAATAGCTTCAGTCAAAGAAAATACAGGTAATGACAAGCAAATTCACAACATTTCAATACTGTGTGCTGTGAGATGGGAAATGGTTTCAGAAATCACTTCTAGATACAGAAGTGAAGGCCAAAATGAAGCCTGCCCTCACAATCCCTGCTCTCAGACGGCTCCAGTACTCAGCACTCACTGCCCAGGCAAAGAACGCAGCCCTGGGGAAGGCCAGGTCAGGCTGAGGGGCACCAGCACGTAGAGCTGAGCCAGGCACGGAGTTTCTGTTCAAAACCAAAGGCTTTTTAAAATCAGAATGTCTCGTTTGGCTGTGAAAACACACCTGCATATCTTTAACCAAAATATCCTACAATTCTACAGAAACACACGTATAGGTGAGTGCAGGAGTTGGGCTCGCTGACCCTTCTTGGCCCCTTTTCACTTGGGATGTTCTGTGATACACCTAAGAACAACCCGCTGTGCCATCCGTCTGCACTCACTCACAGCGCCGTGCCAGCAGGCAGCGACAGGAAGCCATCGGAGCCGATCCATCACAACCCCTCGGAGCAGCACTGGGCGCCGGGTCGGCCAGCAGGCACCACTGCCAGCTCCACACCTCAGCAACGTGCAGCAAAGCAGAGCTGTCGACGGCTATCGGAAGCTCTGCACAGAACACAGACTCCACGTGTTTCTGGAGTCTCTGCACGCTGATGGCGTCTGTCTGTGCTGTAGTGGGAATCGACAGGGGAGAGGGAGACCTAACGGTGCTTATGAAGTCCACTAATGGTGAGTATCTGCAGAACCGCTTTGTTTGTGCACGGTGTTGGTGCTGCAGTTAATCAAAACTCAACATGTGACTAAACTGCGAAGAGTCACTCAAGGTTACAATCTCTCTCTTGGCTTGGCTCTTCAGAAATACATCTGCCTTTGTGTTTGGCAAACACTTTAGCTGGTGCAGAAGCAGGAAAAAACGCCGTGCTTCAGCACGACAGCTCTTCTGGTTTGATGGCATTTTGTGCTAGGCTAAGGTCGTAATGAGATCGGTTTGTGGCACATCAAGCCAGTCTTCCCAGAAGAAGAGGCTGAAGACTGCCTCTGGAAACAGATCCGTCCCACAGGAGCGGAACCCAGCCCAGGCGACACGAAGGAACGCACGGCTCTGCAGAGCTTGTGCCTCCAGCTCTGCGCCCGTCTGTACCCGCACACATCAATTTTGTTCTTAGGCTGCTTTGTTCTTTTCCCCCCCATTCTCTCTTGCTATCATGACTATGAAAATGGGCAAAGGGGATTTATGAAAGAATTTTTGGAATTTAAAGAACTTCAGAATCTCAGGCACCAAACCCCCAGCACGTGCAGAGCGCCGAGGCCCAGCTCACACTGCGCAGGAATTCTGCGTTTGACTTCAGGACAACGGCTGTAAGAATCATTTCCTTCCCATTCTCAACGTCTCAGAATGGTGGAAATGGACTGGAGTACTAATAATGAATCTGCATCACAAATTGCTGAAATTAGCATTAGTTTCAGATTAAACTAATTATGCATATATAACAGTTTTCCAGAGCACTTTCCTCTTGTGCTTCTGAGTGTGTGTGTGGGTGCATGTATATTCCAGCTTGCTCACCTCATCTGCAGTTTGACATTTCATCATTTCTAATGCATCCGCCTTCTAAATAGGTTTGTAATTGGAAAAATCATCTCTAGTATATATGCTGAACTGCATTTTATACCCCATTGTGTTGTACATCCAAACTACAGCATTACCTCTAATTAAAAACAACAATAACTCATGTAATAGGGGAAGCGATCTTGTTAACTAAATTGCTAGGCTTCTTTAGCAGAACAAAAACCATAAGCAAGAATTCTCCAGGTTTTTTGTGGTGGGTTTTTTTTTTTTTTTTGGCCTCCAGGATCCTCACAGCAACTTCCAAAAAGCTCTTAAGAAACAAACCGGAACACAGTGCAAAGCCCACGATGAAAGAAAGAACATTTACTGAAAGCTGCCAACTTTTCTCCATTCACAAAGTGAGCAAACACCCCACCAGCCATCCTCTCAGCCAGAACCACTGTATGGTTGAGAAATGACGGACGTATTTCCTGCATAGTACTACATACCTTCAGCTAGCAAACATCAGGCACTCAAAGCTCCCCAAGAGCAAGAAAAACTCAATCCTGTGTAAAGGCAGCACAGCTTTACGTGCCACGTACAACACGCTTAAGTATTCAAAATAGGATTTCAGCAAGACTTAGCCAGTGCAAATACCTTGTGCCTGACCCCTGTGTAAGCTAATGTCATCCTGTGAGAACCAACGCCAGCTACAGAAGGGACGCAGCAATGAAAGGGCTCTTTAATTCCACCCAGCAGCACAGATTCCTGGTGGGGTCACTCAGTTCCCTTGATTTCTGTGGAAAATACAGACAGACTGTATTCTCCCAAGCCGTTCATCAACAAAACCAATTTAGTCCCAGCTGTCTTCCTAGTTTTCAGCTGTCTTTGGTTTTGATGTTAAGCTTGAGAGAGCTGGTTTTTGGCTGGTTGTTTGCTGGTTTTGCCCCCTGCCAGATGCCCGTGGTATCGGCAGGAGGCAGAACAAGCAACGTGGCTTTTATGCAGCAGAGCAGCACCAGCCAGAACCAACTGCAGGGCTGCAGCCCTGGCAGAGCCATCCCCAGTGCTGTCCTGGCTGCAGCCAGCCTCCACAGAGCTCCTGGGAGCAGCAGCAGCACAGCCGGGGCAGCACAGCCCCCCCACACACAGCCACAACCAGCTGCCCATGCTCCCAAAAATGAGCCCCAGCTGGGACAGCTCAGCATTTCTTTGAGCAAAACGTGGCTTCAAGTTTCAAATCAAAAGATACAGTGAAATTCACCAGAGCCGGACTTCACACCCTCCAGAGAACAGGAATAGATCACAGCCCCTCAGCCCTGATTCAACTACTTGCTCTGAATCCCGCAGGGCTGTTCCCTCCTCCTCCACTCCAGGTTACTCTTTTTATGCGTAGGAGAAGCGAGGTCTGGAGGCAGGAAGAGGAGAACAGAGCAAATCTATTTAAATCCCCCAGTCGTGTTAGCTTCTCACACACAGTTATGGGAAGAAAGGTAACTAAATATTCACTGACTGCAGACGACTCATCCACCATACCAGCTTGATTACTGCTCAGCAGTGCTTCAAAACTGCGCTGATACGTTAAATGAAGACAATTATTGCTATAGGAAGACATCTCAGGACCACAAAAGGAGACCACTGTTCAATATGAAGATGTACCAAGGGAAGGATTTTTGCAATACCCACGTAATGTGGGGACAAAAGTCCCAGAGAGAAGCAATTTAGCCTACAGATTTTGCAGCAGAGTCCTCTTGCAGAACTTCACCTTGTACTGCAGGACAGGGGGGACAGCGTTCTGCCCAGGGCCCTCCATACAAAGGCACGGCAGCAGCGCTCAGTGGGAACACAGCAGAGCTGACCATCACAAGGTTCATCAATTCCACTATTCATGTTTTATTGTTTTCTGGAAGGAAACGGTGCCATACCAAAAAAAACAACCAGAAAGCTTTGTCCTCCACCAGGACACCCAGCAGTAAGAGAACACCTTTCCAAGGGCACGTTCAGCAGCAGGGCTCTCAGCGAAGCAGCCTCTTCACCAGGCTGCACCAAAGTAGGTCAGAGTGGGAAGCCCAGCTCCCATCGACACAAAACGCCCAGCTAAGAGTCTTCCCAATATTTCTGTGATTTGAGTCATAACGACCCCATTAAAATCCATACGTGAGTTAGAGCAGCCAAAGCTGAGTGCCTTTGATTTGCTGTCATGCTTGCCTACGGCTGCAGCTGTCACGGGCTGCTGGGCATCGCAGACAGCAGGGGACATTGCCAGGTTGCCCCACAACCCCTGCCCAGGCAAAAGCCCCCAGAGTCACAGGGCCACCCTCAAACACACATCCTGCACAGGTCTCCTCAGCCAAAGCCATCACTGCTGGACAAACTGACGCAGGGCAGAGCCACTGGCAAAAAACTGTCCCATGGGCAAAATCTATCATCTTCCCCTCCCTCACTGCTCCACACTTACCTCTGAAGTTAAGAAAGCTCGCACAGGCAGTTACACCTTCAGCCAGCCGTACCTTTTGGTGTGCCAAGCAGCCAGCTCCGTCAATACACCCATAAGCACGCAGTGCTGTGGCTAACAGAGCTCTTACAGAGCCGCGTGCGCTTGCCAAAAGGAGAAAGAAGAAATGCATTTGGAGGCCCAACGCAGCACTTCACAAAAGCCAACAGCACAGCCCAATGTGGAGACTCAGAGAAGTGCATGTTCTGTAAGTTATAAAATTCCTCCAGCTGCAAACAGCGAGATCACTGCAAAAAAAAAAATCTTACTGCCTCCACAGCACAGAAAGCAGGCATCATTTAAATACTTCCAAGTTAGCACCAACTAATTTTTGGTGATAGCCCTGACAAATCAGGGCTAAGAGCCCTCTGTTAAGATTCTAGATGATGTTCTGCTAAAACAGAAGAATTCAGAAGCAGCAAAAAGAAATGCATAAAGCAATTTACCTCCCGCCCAACACACTCCAGATGATTTCTCTGAAAAGAACAAATGGAAAACTTTAACCCTTAGCCTTGATTAATTTCATCTACATAATACAGATGCACATGGCAATCAGTTACTGATGAGCAAGTTTTACTTCATATGCTGAGTCAAGCTCATGTCTATGCAACACACCGCTTGGCTTTTTCACAAGGGTGATCTTTTCCTCTGATGTGAGACCACTGAAATCTTGCAACATGCCCACATTTGCTCATTACTGCTGTTGAAATACTTCCACAATCCCACGAAACACCACATTTTCTTTCATTTTCTTTCCTCCCCACATAAACGGGGTGGTGAATTGCAAGAATTACCCTGCTCCCACCTCCTCCTCACAAAAGAAAGACGGGAGGAAACTCACCGGCCATTATAAAAGCAACAGAGTCGTGGCTCTAAAGCGGATCAAATAACCCTTGACTAGGAATAAAAGGGCCCCTGAGGAGCGGCATCGAGAATGAAGAGTGGAAGCAAGACAAGAGAAAATATCCTGATTTTTCTTCCAGGGAAGGCAGCACCTTGCAGCTACAAGAGCTTGTCTCCCTCGTGTGATGTTTACTCCCTTATTGACCAGGGGACAAGTCATCTCAGTCTCTGCAGGGCTGATATACCAGAGTCTTGGGAGAAACTCTGCCGGAGTCTGCAAGGCTCAGCATTTAAGCATACATTTTAACTTGCAGAGCTTGTAGAAGCCTCATTAGGTTGAGTACGCTGCACAATCGAGTGCTGTGTGCCTTGGTTTCCATGAAAAAAAAAAACAAAAAAAAAATATCCCACAGCTCACCAGAGCCTGTGAGGCGTCACTCAAACCTCTGACCTGCCGAAAGTCTGATTTGAAGATGCTGGAAGAGTGCAAGACATTGTTACTGACATTACTGTTATTAAAGGAAGAATAAAAATATTATTCCTAGCTAGGGAGGTCGTAGCAAACTACCAAGCAAGCGATAAATCAGCCAAGGTCTCCAAAAAAAGACATTATTTCTCCTTTACTCCAACATCTTAATGCGCATGATTTTTTTTGCGTGTGCTAGGAAGATATTTCTATAAATCCTCCTCTGTAGAAAGCTTTGCTTTCAGAAGGGGAAAAGTAGCAGATAAAATACTACCCATCAAAATGAACTCAAGTCTCTAGTAACATAACTAAATGTGTAATGTTACAGATGTTTTATAGCCAGGATGTCGGATCCATTTAGATCACTTTTACAAACCCAGCAGGAAGCATCTCCCCAGCGCTGGAAACCACGCTAACTGGTCTTGGACCAATTGTTTATCCAAAGCTGCAGCCAGGGATCAACGATGCCTCCTGACCAGCACTCAGAGGGCTCTCTTGTCAGCCACGTCCTAGAATCCTGAGCCAAGAGGAGGTAGAAGGCTGGCAGAGCAGGCAGCCTTACTGCACGGGGTTGGGAAGAGGTAAGCAGGAGGGAAAAGTGGGGAAGGAGCAGGGCTGGGCTACCAATGGAAACAACCTGGAAGAAGCAGACCGTCGGTCTTGCCAACAGCAAGGCATGAGGCGTGCAGAAACAACACAGGACCGCTTCCTACCTGTGGTGGCACACGCAGCCCACGTGTTCCAGGAGCACACGCCAAGAGCGGCCCTGCAGCCAGGCCCACGGCTGCAGCACGCCCAGCTCCTGCCCAGCACCGAGCAGCCCCCACCAGCACGCCCTGCCTGGACAAATGGCAGCCACCAGCACGCCGTGCTGACAGCCTCTGCGCTGCACGCACTGCTGCCCAGGCTGACGGCACGCTGACTGACGTATGGTCGTACTTGCAAAGCCCATTAGCAAGTGGTACTCAACACCGAGAGATTTATTACCAGAATGGTAACTGTCTCATGCTGCTTTGTTTGCTAATTGCGACTAGCTTCACTTTCAGAAGGGTGGGAGCCTAATAAATCAGTTATCTCCAGGAAGAATTTATTTAAAGTTGTTAGCATTGTAAATCCAAGTACTTGGCAAGAGATTCTGCAAAAAATGATGTGTTTATACTTCAGCATTTGGATGGCAGAACACGCGGCGTGACTCAGCACCCAGCTCTGACACAGCCATCTCTAGCAGGACGCCAGTGGCTCAGTACTTCAGGTCACGGAAAGGTGCCAGTCCCCTTCTCATGTGGCAACAGCCCAAATGCTCCCAGCACACTCCTCCAGCCTTCCTCCAAGAAACAAGCCCAAAAGGTGGCGTGTTACCTCCAAAGGACAGGGCTCCAGCTCCCTTTCACAGCACGCTGCCCAGATCCCACCCACTGACCAGGCTGCAACCATGGCAGGGCATCCTCAGGACAGCCCCACTACAGCTCCCCAGCCTGAGCATGGATTTGAGAAAAAGAAATGCACATCAAGGAAGCGGAGGCTCCAGGACAAGAGGCAAAAAGCAAGCACGTTACACTGGAGCTCACCAACCTCCAGCTCCACCTTGGCCAAGCGCACACACCAGCCCCTCACCAGCATCAGCCCCAGTGCTCCTTCAGAGACGCTCACCCACCTCACTGCAAAGTCTGCACAAACGCATTCTCTGCAAACAGGGACTGTGCCTGGTGCTTCTCTCTGTTCTCAAACACCGACTCTCCTTGTTTCAGCACTCGCAGAATTTGGCACTGAGAGTGCATTAGAAGAAAATTGTTGTCATGTTGACAGCCCTGTTGTTTCTTTTTCTCCCCTGGGCTGCTAGACCTGCAGAGCTCAAAGAAACCACTGAATTGTTGTATTTTGGTCATCAGCTTAGCCTCCTCCCCACTGTGAGCTAAGAAGAGGGGGTTCTGGTTCCCTCCTTCCCTAGTCTGGCGAGCACAGTGCTGTGCTGTATGCTGTCTTGGTGGCTCCCTAAGCAGCAGCTGTCACAACGAAGGGACTCCTTATTACCCGATTCATCATACCAACAGGTCTCTAATTACTACAGTACTGAAAGTAAGCAACTGGCCAGAAACATACTCCTTCCCTGTCTCCCCCATAGGGGAACTCTGCTGAGTGTCAAGGACTATCACAGCTCCATACACTCAAACTTGAAAGCACCTAGAGCATTAGAACACTGCCAAGAATCTCAGACAGACAAGCCCAGTCACTGAGATGGCTGGATTTCCAGGTCTGGCAGGACATGAAAAGCTGGGACAACATTCATGAACAGCTATTTGTGTAGTTTGACTCAAGACAGATCTGAAGACCATTTACATCTGCCTCCTGCCTGATAAACCTGCAATTCGAACCTCAGTTATACAGCAAGAGAAAAGAGCATCACGGGTGTGGAGCCAGGGGAAAGCTGCAACCCTTCTGCCAACAGATCACCCACCAGGAGGCAGACAGGCTGCTGGCACAGCAGGAATCACCTCAGCCTGAAATCCCACACCGCTCCCAACCAGAGCAACCTGCCAGGCTGCCTGCAGGGTGCTGGAGATCTCACTCCTAGCAAGGAACCTCATGGCCTGAAAATGCCCTGGAGACTCCAACTCAAGGCTGGGAGCTCTGTGTAGACACACAGGGGGCTGAAGACCGCTCCTGTATTAATAGGAGATAAACCAGGAACCACGTGAACACCTTTAAGACACATATGGCCCCGTACGTCACAACAGTCCACACAGACCAACTTCATCTTTCACTGAGGCTTACACCTTACTTCTCCAATCCTGTTTCTTAGCAGTGATATAAAATATGTAAATGATTTGCCCAGACTGAATTAACACATGGAAGATTCTTTCCTTTTCAGCAAAGGTTAACAGCACCACAATAGTGAGGAGGTCACCACAACCTCAGCTGCAGCCACACCATGCTGGCAGCACACTCGGACCAACTCCCTCCCAGGCTCCAAGAGGACAAGCAGCCCCAATGCAGCACCCAGGAACCGTCTGGCAGCCAGACACGCTTCCCAGCCCTTCACAGTGCTGATTTGCTTCCCAGCTCCACAAGCTGCATCGTGCCAGTCTTTCTAGCTCCAAAGCTCTGCCCTCGAGGCAAAATGCAGCCAGCTGCGGCAAGGCTTTGATGGATATTCTTTGGGAAGAAGGGGAGAGGAGAAAGCAGAGGGGCTGAAGGTTTGAAAATTCCAGGTTATTCATTCAGTTCAAGTTCAGCAATCCGTCATCCATTGTTAAATCGCAGACCACATACTGAGAGTTAAAGACTTATATAGGTCTCCAGGGACTAATCGAGGAATGATTTCAGCTTCTAACTGTGCTCTAACCAGGCACTTAGGATGCAAAGCGCAAGTTTGTGATACCATTGTACTCTGCATCAAAATGACTTTTTGATACATTTCTGCAAATAACTAATAAGGAAAAAAACCCATCACCCTGGCGTTTAACGTAATTCTTTCCCTCCATCCCCCATCCTTATATTCACATTTGTGACAAACTGCTTCTGCCTTCAATTAGGTCTACTTTATGTATGCACGAAGCCCCCAAAATATGAGCGCTTTTATGCAACACCAGATTATCTAATGTGCACATATTTTGCAAAAGGGCGCTTTTAAAATACCTCGTCACAAAGAAAAAAGCGTTCCATTCAGTAAGTGAGAAAGGAACAAAACACAAAGGCAGCAAAAAAGAATCGGAACGCATTTTATATTAAGCAATCAAGGGCTGTCACACGTTGGAAACACAAAGCGCTGGAAGTTTAAGTGGGCATTCACCAAGGACCTTTCCCTGGGACACACTTTCTCAGCAATACAGAAAGCACTCCTTATCAACGCACCGCAGTAAGAAGCAGGATCTCTGCCTATTTAAATACAACAACAACAACAACAACAAAACAGAGAAATAACTTCTCTTGACAGCCTGACAGCTGACATTCTTAACTGCAAAAGCTATGTGCCAGGAATTATCAGGCCCGGCTTTTCCCTCCCTGATAGATGACAGAGCAAAAAACAACAACGGCCACACACATCTCATAAATCACAACTTTTATTGAATGCCTCGCCACATAATAGCAACAGTCAAACTGAATAAAGACACTTTTCAGCGCTCATCTGTAAAGTACTGGGGGAGAGTAGAGATCATCCCCGGCACTAACAGCATCTCCCAGATAGAACAGGTATTAATATCACCACTGCCGTTTTTCTTATGTGGCTACTGCAGTAATTTGGGGCTTCTTAATCTTCCATCTTTTTTTTTTTTTTTTTTTTTCCCAAAAGCATCAAAGAATGCAGAGAAGAAAAACAGAAATTAAGAGCAGGTGGAACAGAAGCAGAACACAGAAAGCTCTGCAGAGGCAAACACCGCAGCCCCACCGCTGCCAGCTCTGCTCTGAGGGCCGCAGCCCAGCCTGCAGCACACAGCCGCTCATGGTGCCATGTGCCCACGTGCTTCCACCCAGGAGCACCAGGAATCTGCCTCCAGATCTTCTGGAGCCAGAACAGAGGTGAGTAGAGAAGACTCACATGCTACAGCAGGAGAAAGCAAAGGTGGCAGCCCCAGTCAAGAGAAATTAGCGTGATCTCCTGAGTCAATTAGCTGGAAGGAAGACTGAAATGACAGCAAAAGGAGTGGGACCGCAGGTGAACAGTAGATGGGCCTCAAAAGAGGGGGAGGTGAAGGCTAATTTCCCAAAATAGACCCTCGTATCTGACTGGTCCCAATGGAAGAACACGACAGCCACAGTCTGCCAAAGCTGCCAGCTCTGCAGGACAGGGGCTGCACCTCATAGAGCCCCACGAGCAGCACCTCCCAACCCCAAAAGGGAATTCCCAGGCACTCTGGCAGAGTGAAACCCCCGGAGAAGGTAACGGCCACAGCAAAACTGGCCAGCAGCACACAGTGCCAGCGATGGCACACCGAGCATTCCAGATGCACCTCAGAGGGTCCAACATCACTGATAGCACAGCTCCCTGCTTTGCCCGCTTTTCAGCGGTCATTCCATCAGCTCAGAGCTCCTACAGCACTACACACACGTGAAAACACCTCATAACCCTGTGTAATAAGTGTGCAGTGACCGCCAGGACATGGGGCCTGAGCTCTGCGATGGGCTGAGGCTCAGTGTGAGGCTGCAATGAGTTGCCTTTGACTGCAGCGACTGGCTCCAGTACAGCAATAACAGTAATGATAACAACAATAACTTGTACGTTTATCTGAATTAGTGAACAATAGTACTGTGCAAATGAATAGTTTGGAGGCACTTAATTTTTTTTTTAATTTCAAGAAAAGCCTAAAAACACGTTTTTGTCTCCCTTATAATAGAAAACTTCTAATACAATCTTTCCAGCACATAAACCAAAGAAGGCAGAGGGGCATTTGTATATTAAATCAATTACCAGAACTTCCCTTCTCTTCAACCCAAGCTAATTAAAATTTCACATGATCCATACCAATAATAGCATGGAGGATCACAGCTGGTGCTTTCAAAGTCGAGCAACAAACTGAAAAATGAGGGGATTTTGGGCTCTGACTCTACTGCAGCAAGACAAAAAAAAAACAACAACAGACACCCAGATCCTACCAAACTGCCAGCAGGGCAGGCCAGCACCTCGCTCCTTCTGAACTTCAACCACGAAGGCTGCAGTGCTGAGCTGCCCCAGCTGAGCGCACAGCCCCAGCAGCACGCAGGGCACAGCGGCGGCTCCAGCCCTGCAGGTCCATCCCCTGAACTGCTGCCACAGGGCCTTCAGCAGGGACTCAGCCCCTGCTCTATGGCTTTTCAACCACAGGCCCTGACCCCCAATACGAAGTGCAAAACCCCTCCTATGTCTGCTTCCAATATTATCTTTCTTGAGAAAACAGACTGAGCATATACTCTTGGGGCTTCTGCCCACACAGTGGGCGGGTGTTACGACAAACATTATGCAAGACGGGTACCAAATGTGCCTAAATACCTACAGCAGGGGGGTTTCTTTTTAACTCCCGTGTTAAGTCCAGGATTAACAGAACCAGGCCAGGACTGAAGCTAATGAAACAACTCGTGGGTTGAACGTGAGCCCCGATCCCCAAGAACGTTCATTCTCCCTACGTCAGTTCTGCACTGACAATGGCTCGGCGCTCCTGCCATGCCACGCTCCATCCGCAGAGTGCTCACACAGTGCTGCAGGCACAGCAAGCAGGCCCTGCCCCAGCTCAGCTGCATCCCGACTGCAAACAGCACCGAGTTGGGCAGTGTTTGGGAGACTCGCAAAGACAGGCACTGTCAGAAGCGCTTTTATTTCCTCCTGAAGAAGGAAAGGGAGGGGGTGGGGGTTTTGTTTCCAATATCCATCTGCTCCTGCTGCCGTTCTGCATGTAAAATCACACTTCTGAATCTGTGACATCCTGCCTGGTTGCTGTGGAAATAGCTATGCCGTCACAGGCAAAGGGCAGCTCCTTCAACTTGGGAATAAGCAACAACAAAGATAATGTGCTCACTTCAGCGATGCTCTTAAACAAACCAACAGCCAAAAAGCTTAGATAAGGGGAAAAATTAGAGAGAATACAACAACCAGAGCAATTTGCCTCTAAACCACGTGTTTTATAAGTTCCCCGGTAAGACATTAGCATTCAATTTCCAGTCCTTCCTTTTGTTCCATTAAGAACTATAAAATCCACAATTAATGAAAATCCAAAAATGTTTCTGTTCTCTAAGCATGTAGCCATAAACATCAGCACATATTGTATTATTTGTAATCAGCTTCACGGGAAGGAGACATACATTTGTCTGAAGTGCTGCATCATTCTTCCTATGCAAGAGGCCCATTACCAGACTGTACTTATTTGCAAGTCAAATACAACGCCACTATTTGAACACATTTCCAAGCCCCCAAAAACAAGGCAGTAGTTTCGGCTACCCAGAGCTAACTCGATCTGACAGCCACAGCACTGATGCCTGCCAGCACTGATTGACTGGGTGGATATATTTA
The DNA here is from genome assembly GCF_023343835.1 of Lagopus muta. Taxonomy (NCBI): domain Eukaryota; kingdom Metazoa; phylum Chordata; class Aves; order Galliformes; family Phasianidae; genus Lagopus; species Lagopus muta. The sequence continues at coordinate 1,025,079 of NC_064452.1, read as the reverse complement.
GGCACAGGAGCAGAGGAGGGGGAGGGAGCAGCTGAGTTGCTGAACTCAAGCACACTGCTAGTAACCAAAAATAACAAGCACTGGATCAGCGACGTCGCTCAGAATGGACTCGGCTCTCTCATGTAGGATCCAACTAATGGAGAATTTACTACCACAAGGCAGTGCCAAAAAGGACACAACGCATTCAGAAAAGCAATTAGGAAATAAGCATCTAGGTAACATGCATCCTATGGAACCACCACTTCCCTCCTGTATGCATTTTCTTAAATTTCCTAAACAGAGAAGAAAGCGTGAAATTCAAACGTCTTTTTTTAACTATCATTTTGACAGCAGGGACTGAACAAACACCAGGTAGGGGAGCACATCACGTACCTATTCCGTAGCCAGAGCCTCCTCTCTCAACGGCACTCCTCGTTCAGCAAAAGATGCCAAGTGCCACTAGCTGAGGGAAAGGACCCTCTCCAGGATGGAAGGACAGCACACAAAACGAACTGAAGAGCAGGATTCAATTTTTTCTGCCCTCTTCTAAGTGCTAAGATAAACCCTGGAAAACGAGCTGTATTTACGCACGTAAATCAACCTGCCACCGAGCTCTGGTGGCACATCTCCAGTTCAGAAAGGAGGAGAAGCAGGGTGGGTCGGTTGGGTTTCTCTACCCGAACTCTCTGGGCACTCACGGCCTCTGCTCTGCCCCGTGGCTCCCGCACACTTCCCAGGGAAGCCAGCGAACAGAACCAACCCAAGGCCCTACAGACACCACCCAACAGCGCCGTCCTTCGGGCCGCATCCCGGGCTGAACACCCAGCGATGCTGAGGAGCAGCCTGCGGGGGATCCGTGTGTGCTGCCATGGCCAAAAGCAGGCAGGTGGCTGAGGGCAGCGGCAGGAAGCAGGCACCCAACTAACACAGCTCCTTCTCGGCAAAAGCCTCCCTAACAGCGGTGCCTTGAAACATTAAGGTTGTTTAAGAAAAGAGAACCTTAAAACGTAAGCGGAATCAGGCACCAGAACCTTAATTTATCAATTAGACACCATCTGTGGATTGTGTTCCTTGAAATAATTGTTGGATTTGACAACGCACTGCTGCTCTACAAAGTTTCTGCCAGCCTTGCTACCATTTAATTAAATTTCTGCACTTAACTTTGATTGCACTGAAAGCACTGCTGCTTTCTGCCGACGGAGTCCCTCAGCCACCTGCTGTGTTAGAACTAACTGGGTTTCCACACTTTTATCAAAAATTATGTTTCTTATTTTTAGCCCTTGTCTTTTTCCTTACAAAAAAGGAAAGTAATAATAAAGAACACAAGATTCAGCATGCTAAAGCCACAGTAACCATCGTGTAAAGAAGCAGAGACTTTTACACCTCCCAGCTCACGTCAGACTCTTCCCTTTTTGTTTCTAACTATGAAACAAGTGTCAGGACATGACTGCTTAATGCGCTGCGCTTTGCTTAAACAAAGTGAGCTTCCTGTGCCTCATTATATTTGTATACACCTCTTGTATTTGTATCCAGAGATAAAGGCAAACATCCCAGCAATTTACATACATAAATATTGCACACAGAAATAAGAATCAGGACGTCATTCACCCCTTAACTCACAGCTTTGGGAAAGAGAACTTCAGTAACATCCAATGAGCAGCACAAGGGGCCCCAGAAGCCAGCCAAGAGCAGCACCCACCTGGCTGCAGGCAGTGACCCCAAGCCCACAGCAAGCAGCACTCACTGCTGCACCTGAGCCTCTGTACCAGAACACAGCCAGCCGCACCAGTGCTGGCCTGGGCTCGCTCTGCTGGAAAAAAAACCGGAAGGAAATGGATGGTACATCTGCCCATTTCCTCAGCTGTGAGGACTGCTGTGTCAGACTCCCTTCCAATTCCTTGCTTGTTGCTTGCTTCATCAAATGTAACACAAGGATCGAGGCAGGTGGGGACTTGGGTTCTCTTCCCACACTTCTGATTGTTAAAATGGGAAAAGTATTTCCTCTGCTCACATGAAGGAGCTCATGCTAAATTAACGCACGCTAGACATCTTTAAATCCTTACTGTAAACGCTGTGGAACTACAAAGATATATTTCATCCACTAGTGCTAAAAAAAAAAGTCAGATTTAATGACAGAGGAAATTCAAAGCCAATGAAAATAAGTCAGCACTTACACAGGGCCCATAATTCAGGGCAGTGCAGCAGAACACCAAAGGAGGTCATAATGACGACCCCAAGTCTGCTTCTGGGCTTTGCTCAGGCCAAGCAGAGCCAGTCATTTAGATATTTAAATTGTGCTAATAAACTTTCACAGAAGGTTATGAAATATTTATTAGCAACGTGTGGGGCTGACCAGCAACGCTCCAAGAAAAGTACAGATTTAGGCAATTCTGTAAAGTATCTATTCTACAACTGGAGAGGATGGAGTAACTCTTAAGCCAGCTCACGGATTGGTTTTATGATGCATCTCACAGCAAATCACAGTTGCACAATTAAGGCTCAGCAGCAACCCTCCAGCCGCTCCTGCAGATGAAGGCCATGCGGCCGCTGGGCCCCGGAGCCGTGCTCCCTTCCCAGGGCTGAGGCCATGCTGATCTCTCCAATCTCTGTTATTACACAAACCTATTTTACTCTTCATCCTCAGCGCACCTGCAGTGGTTTTTTTTATACCTTTGTAAACAATCTCAGCAGGGTCTGAGGAAAGGCCTTGTTTCCATAACCACAGCTCTAACCCTGCCATTTTTAATAGCTGGATGCATCCAAAGTCAGCACGAGCCCAAGGCACCTCTGGGAGAGACGGGGACGTGAACCAACACAGGGCCACGGTGCCACGGCCCCAGCATGAGCTGCTCCTGAGCCAGCACTGGTGCTGAGCTGCCATGGGCACAGCAGCATCCCCAGCCCAGGAGCAGCACAGGGAGCACAGAGCCCACATCGGGCCAACCTGCACCACGCAGGGTGGCTTCCATGGCCAAGAGTACGGGATGGGGGCTACCGAGTTACTTGGAGGTACAGGACAGGAAGAGACGCTTCTCTTCGCCTTCAGTTCTGTCCTAAATTAACTTTTAATATGGAACAGAATGTCATATTTTCATCTTGTAATCTAAAAATTTCTCCTTATGCAGTAGCAGTAAGGAGGGCTTTTAAAAATTAAATAGAGCTAAAAACCACGCAAGAGTGTATTTCATGGCTATAAAAAAGCATTTTAAATGTAGAGTTAAAAAGGTGTTTCAAGTGTTTTCATCAAAGTCAGGAGAAATGGAAGGAAAATAGGATTATAAAACATTTTTTCTTCAAAATCAGCTCCATGACTCAGAGCACGCAGAAGCCTTTTTGCTGCTGTGAAGATCCCATATCCCAACCTGGGCAGCACTGCATCCCGTTGGTTGTTGGAGTAAATAACGATTGTCAGCCCGGCTGTCCCTGCTGCCATCCCCGCTGTGCTGCCAGCCGCGTTACCCCCGGGAAGGGAGCGCAGCTCTGGCCAACAGCCTTCAGATGCTGATGACAAACGAGACACAGAAGCAAAGTCCAAAGCTAAGGGAGCAGGAAAGCTGAACCCAGCACTTGTAGGAGCCCCCAAAGGCCCAGGGTGAGGGCTGGTCCTGCTGCTCCTCATGGCTGCGGGTAGGAGAGCTGCTCCTCGCAGATGAGCGGCCAGAGCCAGCATCCTTCTCAGCAGCACTGCCTGAACTCAGCACATTCATTTCATAATCCCAGCTGCTCAGAGATGGGCGCAGGGACAGCCCTGCCGCTGCTCTGCACATCCCTCCTGCAGTCAGAATTCAGTCCCACATCTCCGCGCAGTCCAGGTTTATTTTTATGTCTGTTTTCCAACAGCACAAATTAAGAGTGTTTGAAAACAAACAGCGCGTCTGCTGTTACTGAAGTGAGAGCACAGCCATGCAAAAGCCACCAAGAGCACCGGGAAGGAGGCGGTGGGCAGCACCCAGCACCAGGCTGGCACTGCTCAGACCTGCCTTGCTCCACCACAAGGTCCCCTTCTATCACTGAGCCACAGCACAGCTACAAAGCACATGGAGAACAGCAACCAGAAACACCACCATCTCTGGAAGGGAAAGCTCAAACTCAAGGATGAACCCGAGCTCATTTTGTCAGAGAAGGTTTCAGAAGTATCTGCATCTAACGCAAACACAGGGCAGAAGAGGAGACCTCTCACGTGGGCAGCTCTCAGCCCCACAGACTGCATGAAGGAGACTAAACAGCAAATGCTGCAGGAAGGTGATGAACCGGTGCACGGCAAGCAGCTGCCTGGCACTGCACTGGGGGCTCCCCACCACACACACACTCCCATCACACACTGGCCTATGACACAACGGGGTTCTATTAGTGCAGCTCTATTACAAAATTAATAAAAAAAATCCTCCAAGTTTAGACAGGTCCGCAGTCTTCCAACCAGCAGCTGAGAATCAGATGAGAATTCACCGACCTCCCCCTTCTCACCTTCCCAGGCACCACTCTTCCTCCAAATCTTGATTTTGTTAAATAAAAAAAAAGAAAAGAAAAGAAAAAAAAGCCACAGCAGACAAATTGCAGTGATCTGACAGCCAGGAGCTCGAGTACTTGAACAACGCAGAGCCCTGGGATGTGACACAAACCCTCACAGCCGACTGCTGTGGGTGCTGCCTGCATGGCAGCGCCTTCTGGAGACGTCGCAGTGATCGCTGAAGGCGACAGCATCGAATGACACATCGTGCTGCTTCTCAGTGCCCCGTGGTGTTTCTTCCCTCCTTTATTCTTTTTCATTTAGCGAACCACAAAGTTTATTTTCCTAAGTTTTTGCCACAACTCTTAAAGCAATATCCTTCAGCTCACTGTTTTCTCATAAAATTCCCCAAGTGCCTCAAATCTTTACCACCAAACCTCAAACCGAGATTCCAATTGTAAATCAAACAAAGCAAGCGCCGATCTACCTCTCACCTTAAACCAACAGGATATGACAATAAAAACATCCTGGTTTGGTTGCCTGAAGCAAGCAAAGCATCCACGTCAGGATTATAAAGTACATATGCAAATCAACATACCCCACACCACACGGACTTCCTTCCCTTGCATTAAGCAAAGTGCAACTGAGCAGCAGCAAGATGCAAATTACCAAGAAGAGAGTTCAGAGAAAGAAAGTTCACGAAGGAAACAGAAGGATTTGGTGTGTGGATGCATTCTGATTTGAGTAGCTGGCAAACTACAACAACTCTTCAGAATTCATGCGAGGAAGGCTTCATTTGAAGATGAAAAAAAAAAAAGAAAAAAAATCAAGGAAAAAACCAGTACTGTTCCCCTCAGTTCATAGTGGGAATGATGCAATCACAAGAGGAGCCAGGATGCCCTCGGGCCCTGAATTCTGTTCTAACTACAGACAAGGGGGAGCAGAGACAGCAGAGCTGTTCCAGTCACTCCTGGAGCACCGTGCGCCCACATCCAGCAGCCCCTGCAGAAGGGAGCAGGGCTGCAGGTGGGAACTGTTGGGAAGTGGCTGAGCAGAGCTGCAGCAGCCCCAGCCCCCGGCCGTGTGGCACCGGCAGCACTGCAAGGTGCTCTGAGCTCAGACAGCTAATGAAATTCCAACGCTTCCGCCGCTACGCAATTGATTAAACAGTTATCTATGGTTTCAATAGGCTCTGCAGCCCAGATTTCTTCATTAGGAAGTGGTTACCAAACTACCGTGTAGGGATGGATTAAGAGCAGGAGAGATTATGATGAACTCTGCCGCTTTTGAAAGAAATCAGATCAAATCTGCAGCAGAAGGTCTGCCCAAGGAAACGGCAAATCGGGAATGCTTCGTGATTAAATATAATGGCACCCATAATTTCTGACCTACCCCGAAATGAATTTGCAAATGATTGGTAACACCTGAAACAGAAAGACAGAGCCTCGACTGGCTGCTAATCATCACTAAATAATACTTCCATATAAATGTAAACATGCATACAATTTTTGCATCAAAAAAAAAAGCTGAAGTCCCACCGTTCCTTTTAAAAAATGACACGAAATTCCTCATCAAAGAAAAGATTGAATACCACTGGATGCCTACAGAAACAGAGCAAAGCAACTTCTGCACCGAATACCATTCACTGGAAATCAGCACATACTTTTTTTCTCCTTTACCTATCATTTGTCTGTTGAGATAATCCAACTAAATCAGCCAGTGCAGATCTAATTAAGGAACCTGGAAACTGACTGAACTGTGCAATGATGTAGGGTGGTTTTTCAGTTGCTTATTTTTTTTGTTTGCTTGTCTCTTTAGAAAGAGATCTGGCCCGAAATCTCATCAGTCCCACACACCCCAGAATTAGTCCCTGCCTTTGTGGCAGATGGAAACTAAGTTTACAAATCGTCCAACACAACTCATGCTCGAGATGAACAAAATGCAGCTGTCTTCATCTGTTAAGTTACACTCTGCACTTCCCACTATCAGGAGACAGCCTGCAGGTGTAGCACTCTTCAAGGCCAGACACTGAGATCTAAAATAGAAATACAAGTGGTTAAACTGAAAGGAGTTTTGTGCCCGTTTGTGCAGACGGGGTGTGAAGATCTGGGAGTCTCTCAGATGGTGGTGGGAGCCCAGAAGGAGAGCAGGGCTGTAAGGCATCAGGGCTGGAGCCCTCTGCCCCCCTCGCTGCCTCAGCACCGCAGCTGAGATCTTTTCCAAGTGTGCTACCAGTCCTTGGTCCCGCCTGTGCAGCGCTTACACAGCACTAAATTGGGCTCCAGCCACGTCTGCCCCCTCACAACCTTTTTATCTTTATGACCTTAACTGCCCAAACTGCCCACCTCCAAGGACTGTCTGATGCTGCACTAATAAATGCTTGGAAGGAATGCAGCCGGAGCCAGGAGCGAGGGCAGCAGCTGAAGTTCAGCAGCAGCAGCAGAGCAGTAGCCAGAAAGCAGCAGGAGGCAGAGGCCCTTCGCTGTCCTGCTCCTGCTCTGGGGTTTGGTCTGGGCAGAAACAAAGGGTGTACGGCCCCTCCTTCCCCCAGCTGTGTATTTCCGGGTCCTCTGCCTTTGATGGGCTTCACACCAAAGCCTACCACGACGGCCATTAGGGTCAGGCACACTTTACTATCACATACAGCAATTTAAAAACAAGTTGATGCTGCTTTAAAATAACATTTTACGCTGGCACCCTAATCATTATTATGGCTTCTGACAAGCTTTAAATACAATAGTATTAACTGCAATTAATTCATTTGAAATTAATGTGGATATTGCAAGCACTTCAGCAAGATCTCCACTGCAATTCACCATTCATTACCGGACCATTATTTTTTAAGTGTTATCCATAAAGCAGGCTGCCAGTGCATTTGCATTTAGGTGACAGAATTAGGAACACAGCAGAGCAATAAATCAGCACAAAAATTGTGCAGAATCACCACCGCTCGTCGTCTCAAGTTTTAATCCCCCCACGGTCCCTGGGGCTGGGGCACAGCACGCAGCACAGCCCTGCGCACGCTCCTGCTGCCCACCAGCAGACAGGAAACAAATGGTGGCAGTTCCAACTAAAAACAAAGTTGGCATACCCAGAAAGAGAGGTAGAAATGAAACGTACGGTACCACTGAATGCACTGCATGCTGGAATTCCTCCTTGGGAAAAAATAAATGACTTTGGTGCAGTTAACGGCCATTTTTAGAACATTAATGACCTCAGGTGAAAACAAACCGGTCATTAAAGACACATTTTAAGGGGATTAGCTGCCCTCAAAACATACAAGTGACTTAAACCGAAGCAGTTCCCAATAAACTCCCATGTATAATTTCTGAGGTATTACCCTGAGCGGGCGCTGCGGGCTCCAGGAGCGGTGCGGAGCTGCCCTGTCTGGGAACACTGCCACAACAGTTCCGTCTTCCAATTTGCTGACTAAACTGAAAACAAGACAGGACCAAAAAGCAGGAGGATAAATTCGCTCATGATTAAACAAACATGTTTGCAGTTTGTTGGCAAATCTTTAAAAAGGAAAAATTTCTTTTCAAGTCAATCCGCAACATCTTGTTTTAACTCTAAATATATTGCATTTTTTCCCCAGCTTGTTTAACCCCTCTCTAACCTTTTGTCTTTCAGACCTACTTTTACATAAGGAGGACCCACAAGAGAGGAACTGGGGGCTTGTTTTCAAGAGCTGTCAGCGCTGTGTCCCCCAGTCTGTGTCCCCCCATCCTGCCCCCGTTCCCCACAGCCCACTTCTCCCTGAGGCCGCAGGCGCTCACAGCAGTGCCGCACGATGCCCAACAGCAGGCGCTTCGTGCAGGATGCCAGACCTCAGCTGGCAGGGAGCAGCGAGCCCAGGGACAACCCTAGAGCAGCCTGGGGGTCCAGCGAACACCAGCAAAGCGCTGCTCCGAGCAATGCCCTGCAACAGGCCTGACTGGGACACGGGAGCTCAGTCCCAGCCTGCTGCCACGGCCTGCAACACAGCTCACTGCCAGCCATCCTGGCTCGAGACAGGAGAGGTAAGGCATTTAGGTGCCTAATGATAAAGCCCTAAGATAATAAGGGCACTAAAGCTGTCATAGAGAAAACACAAGCAGATCTTCAGGCAGTATCACTGTCATGCATTCCTTTGTGAGGAGCCTCATAAGAATGCTGAGAACACAGAGAAGGGGAAGAGACATACTTGAAAAGTAAATAAAAGCAGGCTTTAGTTCTCTGCAAGACCAAAACCATTTAAATAACAGATACGCTGCTAAATACATACTCTCCAGAACCCGAAGCCATTAAAAACAAGTGTTCTTTTTATCACCAAAACCTTTGGGGAGATTTTAGAAGTTTGCTTCATCCTCATAAAATAACTGTATCAAGCTGTAAAACTTGATTAATATGATCAAACAGTGCTCTGCAGAGAACCAGCAACAGGTTTGAGACTTACATTTCTACCACTAAACAGCAGCACTATCAAATAAAACACGCTCCACTTCTCCAGAGCTGAGTCTTTACTGCTCTGTGACACTTGTCTCTAAGTCTAAAAAAGAGATCCATCTTCACGGAATCTCCTGCATCTCCACCTGCCCCACATCCCACTGTCTGTGCACGGTACAAGAGGGGCCTGTCTGAAGCAGTAAGAAGCCTCTGCTTCAAAAGGCTCCCAGCAAAGTTCCCCAAGTTCTGAAGCCCTCAGATGAAAGCAGCTCTGCTCTGGAACCCAAGGTGAGGAGCAGGCAGCCAGTGCCTCCCTGAGCTCCCCTCCCCCCCCACGGAAAGGACTGGAGGAAGTGAAGGTGGGAATCCTCCCCCAGCACAAACCAAGGGAAGCCGCCGGGATGTTTCTAGTCCTGTCTTGTATTCCAACCTGCTCAACCTCTAAATTTGCTTTAATCTTTTTGTCAAAACAAGAGACAAAAACCAGCCCTTTCCAAGAATGCCGAAAGGCAGAAATCCAAACCCGATTCAGCTTAAATCTGTGCTTTGCCAAGGCCTGAGCTAGGTATTTATCTGGAAAATGGGAGCTAATCATTGCTTCCCAAGGTCATTTCAAGTTTCCCGTACCAACAGGAGAAGATGATTTACATGCGTGGGATTCATCCTGTGCACTCAGTTGGGAAGGTAAATACTGCTTTTTAAAACAAAACCCAAAAACATGCACGTGAAAACCCACCCAACAGTCCCCAAACTCAACCCCTGCCTCCAAGGCCTGCACCCGCAGTCAGCGGGGCGTTCAGGACGCCCATGTCCCATGAAGGTGTTGTGCCAACATCCCTTAGAGCTACATCAAATATAATTTTCAAACCAATTAGCTCAAAAAGCATCAACACCAAAGCAGTGCCTTCCACATTCTAATTACTAGGCCATCCTATTCAATTCTTAATGAGAGAAGAGACAAAGGCAGTATATGTATTAGGGTCTACTTCAAGAATTCTTTTTCTTTTAGCAAACAGATCCTCTTTTGTTCTGGTTAAACACCAATTACTCCGTTCTCTCTAACATGCAAATCAGCTGAAAATAGGGCACCATGTATCTCGATCCTGCACCACTACAAGTTTGAATGAAGGGGGAAAATAAAGCAACCCTCTAGGGGTTTTCAATTCCAAGTACTTTGTACTCTGATAAAGCTCTTTTCAAAGAGCTTTTTGTATGCAGTTCCCATAAGCAGCGATTTTGCCTTTATGCCAAAAGAAAGAGCACGTTTAAGGTGTACAATATAAGCAAGGAAAGTAAAAGTGGCCGACAAAGCTGTTTACATGTAGTGCTTAGCCGTGTGTAGCACTGGGCACAGCACTGCACATGGAACTTACTTTGGGACAGGATGAGCTCCTCAGGGCTGCCCCAGGATGCTCTCACATGGACACGTTTTGGGGTAAGTCTCGGCAGTTCTGCAGTCTTCATCTACCACACTTGTTGGCTTCAGTAGAGACAGGAGCGCAGTGCCGGTACCCCAGAGCTTCTGTGGCTGCACCCCCTCCCAAAGCCAATGCCATGCCCAAAGGGTCAGCCCAGAGATGTGCCTGGGAACCCAAATCCACTGCCACTTTCACATGCTCTGTCCCTTCTGGAGTCATTTCTAACAGGTAGCTTTAAAGCACTGCTCTCTTTGTGAACGCTTTGAGCAGTGTCAGTAGCAATTCCGAGCTGTTAGGCACACAGACACACGTGCAGCTCTACACAGAAAGACCTTTTTACATGGAAATTCACAATCTCTGCGAGATGACCTGAGCCCTAAGTTTGCAGCTGAGTTCAGGAGCACAAACAGTGCCAAACAGTGGCACTGCAGCGACAGAGGTAAGAGGGTCACACTTCTTCCCCTGCAAAGCATTTTAATCTCTGTTCCACGAGAAAAGGGAAGAAAGGGTATTCATTGTGTGCTGTGCACAGAACAAGGCACAGATCACAGCGGATTCCTGCTTGGAAAAGGGGTACAGAAACCTCCCAGATCACAGGTAGAGTAGCATCAGCAGTCTAAAGGTAACTCCCTCCACCTCGAGTGCCAGAAGCACCTTAGAAATCGGAGGCAGAAGGGCAAAGCATCACAGGAGGAAGTAGCAGCTCGAACTGATCATCCCACACTGCATCCTTTGTGGCGTGACTCAGTTACACAGAGCACAACCACACAACTACATTTAAAAACGCATTAGAAGGGGAAGAAACATGCCGTAAGAAGTTTACTGAAGAGCAAGCAGACCCTGAGCCAACTCACTCGGCTCCACTTGGCCGCTCACTTCCAGCTGCGGCTGCCAGACGCAGGCAGGGCAGCTCCTGCCTCCAGCTCCCCGCGGTGCCGCGCACCACAAGGGCTGAGCGCAGGCCGCCAGCTCTGCCCTGCACACACCGACAGCTGCAGGGCGCAGTGCAGCTATTAGAGAAGGAGCCTGAATATTCTGTATAAAATTGTAATTGAATGTTTGTAATGCCATTCATATCATTAAATATTAATTACACAGGCTTTAATACATACACTGCATACAAAAAAAATCACCCCTGCTGGGTTTTTTTTCGAAATAGATATACATGAAATATACAAAAATAGATCATTTCGAGGAGACAGACCCCAGAGTATTTCTCATTTACTAAATCAGCCAAAAAACACAGCATATTAGTCTCTTCTGCCAAACATTATAGACAATCTTCCAAAACAGTTTTCATCTGTTCTGCTGGCCTTTAATATAATTTTTGATTTATGTCATTTTGAGTTTTTTTCCCCTTCTGTAGCTGAGGAGGAAACAAGCATTCTTCTGATTCCAGATTCAGGACTTCTTTAAAGAGAAACCAAAAGCAATAAATCTGAGATGTCGTGCTGCTACTGTATCACACTAGCAAGCAGTACTACAGCATGTGTTGTCTATAGCTTCCAAGCAAAAAAACGCATTAAGTGACAGTGTTTTCTTACATTACATACTCTTTTTCTTGCCTGAAGAGTGCATTTCCTCCCATTTCCACTCAGATGTTCTTCATACAGCAGAAGTGTACACATAGCAATGGCCGAGGCTCAGACCCTCTCCTCCTCCTCTCCCCACCACCAAGCAGTAGCAGCTCAGGGGCAGGATGCAGCCACCTCGACATGGGACACACTATCAGCCCTCCTATCTGTTCCATGGCTGCCACGACCAAACTGAGCTCCACGGTGTGCTGCTATCCTTTGTGCAGTTTCTACACCAACCTTACTGTGAAACAAAGCACGGGAGGGCAAAGGGTACAAGCAGTACCTTTTCAATGCGAAAGGAACCAGACTGACATTCCTGTGTGTACTTCTCACCAGGACAGACAGTTTCTTACTGAAGATTATTATGCCAACCCAAAGCTGTACACTTGCAGAGCTCCCCTGCCTTTCTGAAGGATGACCACACACGCGAGCGGCTCCAGGCTGGGCAGGACTACCTTAAAGCAAAGCATGCACCCAAACACTTCTCAGTCAGAAGTCTCTGCAAACCGCACCTTTTCCTTTTCAGGGAACAGGCTCCCTGAGCCAGTCCTGTCCACGCCATGCTGAATGCTGAGCAATACATACTATGTTCCAGTATCAGCACTCAGCTCGGGGTCAAATCAACTGCACTAACAATAATACTCTTCTTTTGGGTCAGTACAAAAGGGGAAAGAGGGTAGCTTGAGAGAAGCCTGAAAATGGAGAAGAGAACGAGCAGTAATAGTGGCAGTTAGCCTGGTGAGCACATAGATATCAGGCTGTCTCCAGTTTACCACTGAGAGCTAAGGATAACCGCAGGGCACTGTAAAATGTTCATTCCTTTGCATTAATTGCTGCTGGAGTCATAGTTTAGTATGTTATATATAATACCAGTCTCAGCTTGCTCTAATTCTTCATCCTATTTGCTTTGGCCAGAGTAATTTGGAGAGGAAAACAAAAAAAAAAGAGAATGCTTTTAATGATTATTTGAAGTGCATGACACGAGGCATTGCCAGGATGTCCTGCCTGCCTTCACCTCCATACACACACAAGCTGAGCCTGAGAAGAGCCGTTTTCCACACCCCCAGCTGAAGCGAGCTCTGTTGTCAGGCCCATGGCAGCACAGGTGAGCACAGAGCACCATACCTGCACCCACAGCACCCAGCTCTGCAGCAGCCCCTTCCCCTGAAGGAGTGCATGAGCCTGGGCATGGGGACCACGCAGAAGGAACCCCAAAAGGCCCCGAGCCCAGGAAGAACAGCAGCAGCAGGCTCTGAAACGAGCACTCAGATTTAAAAACACACACACACACACACACACACCCCATCCTGAAGACCACATGCAGACGAAGCTTCCAGGAATTACCAGCACCAGTCGCCCCGCTCCCTGCTGCTGCCGCCCGTGACCTTCACCCTTAGAAGAGAAAGCCCTGCTGCACACACACCAAGCGGCCTGCTTTAAAAAAAGCAACACAGCCCAACGGTGGAGAGTCAGCTCAATTCCAACCACGAGCCACGGAGGCCCAACGCCACGCATGGTTTAGCTGTGCTGGTTTGCAGCAGGATGGGAACGCTCTGCCCACGTGAGGCAGTCATCCGTAGCTGTGCCAAGATGTGGCAACCCAACCCTGCTGCTGAACTACAGAAAGAGAAATAACACACATTCTCCCATACAAACTCACACCTGTATAAGTTGCATGTACATAATTACATTATTACTTAATAACTGCATTAGAAATGTTTACCAACACACAAACCATTAAGAATCAGAAAAGCACTAAAATAATTTAACTAAATAAAAAGGTAAGTAACAGCTTTTACAAAGCCATAGAAATTCCATGAGGAAGAAGCTTGCCACCCCGAGACCAGAATTACAATGCACAACCATTTTGTATCCTTGTATAAGGATGGTATCTCTAAAGGCTTTATGATGTTAAATAACAGCTGCAGGATTTAATGAGCACCAGGAACAAGGAAGAGCTCTACCAGGAAGTAAAGCAAAAAGAGAGGGAAGAATCTGACTTCCAAGCAAAAGTTAGTGAAAGGAACCAGCACTGAAGCAGGCACTGTATAGGGCAACTGCTCCAGACAGCAAGGTCTTGTAAGGTAAAGCTCTGGGAGGGCAGAGCAAGCAAGGAGGCAGATTCACCCCGTGGGTGGCCAAAACCACGCGAGTTTTCTCAACTTTCAGTGAAGGACGGCACCTGGGGTAACAGGGCTGGGTTAAAGTACGGGCTTTTGGGAAGCAGAGGTTTCAGGCCCTTCAGCACACGCCTGCTGCACAACCTGGGGCAGACTTCTTCACCTTCCCCTAGGTTCCACCTCTCCCTCCGCTAACCTGAAGTAACGCTGACTCCTTCCCAAACCATTTCTGCCAGTTCCGTTGATCCCTTCAGTGCTATCAGTGCACATCTCCAGATTGCTGTCCACAGCAATCCCACATCTGGCAGCTGGGACACACCAGGCGAAACGGGAAGGAAAAGACAGCATCTCCATGGGCAAAAAGGAGCCTCAGATCTCATTTCAGGGAGCATTCCATGTCAGACAGGCTTTCAACAGAATATTTGGCAAATAAGTAACGCAGTGAATTACGTAGGTGCTCAGCAACTCTACAGGAGAGGACAGACACGAAGGGTCTCATTCACAGTACACGGCTCCTGTGCTGCTCCTGCTCTGCAAGGAGCTGGAAACTGTCGCGTCCACTCTCCAGAGTTATTCTTCAACAACAAACAAGCACTATATTTAGAACTTTTTCCATGAAGTAGCAGTATCCAAGGGCTATAGAGCCAGGAGGCGCTCAAAGGTTACACAAGTCTACCAGGCAGCGCCGCAGCCCAAGTTGGTCTGCAGGTCCCATTTCAGCCCTTCCTTAACTTGCCTCTAAGTTTTACAAAAGGTCTTTGATCCAAAAAGTGAGATCCTGCACCAAAAATTACCCTCGCTGTGTCTATATTTCAGTAGCAACCTAACAATTACAGGAGCACCCACACACAATTACTCTGACATATTTAGAAGGCTTGGCTAGCAAAGATGAATATAGTGCATTAAACAAGCTAGGAAAAACCCCACACAAGTTCCTTTTTTTTTCCCCTCTCAGCTACTTCAGTCAATATTTCAGCTCCTCGAGCAGCTCTGAACCACACACATTCTTCGTTCTTTGATTTTCTTCATATTTTAGGAAACAACCGTTAGATCATGTAGAGATTCACATTTCATTCTCTGCGAGGAAGTACAGCCCAGCTACAGAAACAAGCAGAGAACAACTCTTAGCTCCACTGGAGTTATATGCAGCCTTCAGGAAATTAAACCTACCTCCTCCACCAGTCATCAGCAGGGTTTGCAAACGGGGACTTTCAGCTCCTTAACTCAATACCTTACTACATGAGCTAAAAGAGCAGCACGCCTATATTGCAGCAGGAGCGTGCTGCTGCCCGTGCACAGAAGCCATGACGGAAAAAGGGAACAATGCAACACGTCCCGAGTTTGTAACAAGGACAATTCCTTTGTGCATCACTCTCCTGCCTCCCCCTGCCTTCACGAGGACAGAGCTTTGTTACTTTTCTTCCAGAGATGATGCAGGGCTTCAGCTGCATTTGTGAAGCCCTTCTGCACACCGCAACAACCAACACAAAGGCATCTACAAAGCATGAAGTGCAACAGCAATGGTGGTCAGCTAAACTGAAGTCACAAACGCACTGGTCTGATCACATCAGTAAAAAAAAAAAATCCACCTTGCTAAACAGTTCAAGCTAGAAAGGTGGTCCTGACCAACCACTAACTTCAGCAGCTTTCATTGTTGATTTGTTTCCTCCCAAGCTCTTACAAAACAGAACCAGCAGGGCTGGAAGACTCAGCATCCAAGGACAAAGAATCAGCAGGCATGTAAGCACCAATATTTACACAATGTATGCCATGCTCACAGCCACAATGAAATTGTTGTCTTCCAAGGGGGTTCGTGCGTTCAAAGCATTTGTTTGTTATTTCTCAGGATCCAGGAGGCAAAGCAGTTAAAAAATAAAGAGGTCACTGCATGCAAAATTAATCTTTAACTGCCTACACTGCTTTAAATGACTCGGAAGGACTACAATGCACTCCCCAAGTTGAGAGCACCTTTGGTAACAAATAATTCCTCAAGAGGAGGGGGTGGCAGACCACCAGCAGATGCTGGGCAGCAAGTTCCCTCGGCTCCCTTTGCTTCCCATGGCCTTCTGTGGTTGGGGCCGTCCCACAGAGAACACGAGGATGTGTGCTGCAGAGGGGCCCAGCACTGGCACCTGTATGCTTCCACGTCTTTGAGCCGATTGATGCCACCATTACTCACAGAAGCGCAGGGTAAAAATCAAATATAAAAGAAGACTTAAAACACTGAAGCTATACCTGACATCTCCATATAGAAACCATCCAGTTTTATCATTCCTGCCTCGCAGGATAGCCTTGAAAGCCCTCGCAGAAAAAGGCACGATTAACGTTAATTTACATGCAGCAGCCTGATGCCAGCCTCAAAGGCTGCCCCACTATGGCTGCTGGCAGCCTGGCACGAGTCCCAGCACCACTCTGTGCACCTATCAGCAAACAGGAACAGCACCTGCATGTCTCCTGGTACTTCTAAACAGTCACATTTCTAACAGCACTCCTAAATCAGGACAACCCTTTGTGTCACCTGCATCAGAAGGAGGCAAAGCACACAACCACAGCTGAATTCACAAATTCAGAGCAACCTCATCACAGAGGCAACAGTTGAGAACTGATTTTTTGAGAGATACAAACACTAAGGATGCAGCTACCCACTTTGTCACAAGTGGCCGTGTCAGCTGTACATGAAGAGGCTTACTGCAGCAGACAACTGGCAGGGTAACAAACTGTCACCTAGGTGACAAAATAATGACCCTTCTGCGAAGCTCTTGCAGTGTCTCGTGGCCATAATTGGATGCTGCTGTTCCAAATGCTAAGCGTGGGAGGGAAGAGGTGCGGCCGTGGATTTGGAAAGGCTGCGGCTAACGCTTGGCTCCGCGGGCACACCGAGACTGCGGCACAGTGCGGCGCCCGTGTGGCCAAGGGCAGTGCCAGAAGAGATGCTAGCCATGGGCACACATCGGGGTCAGGAGATAATGAAAGCATTAGGCACAAGACACCAGGAGGTACTCTTCCCACTCCACAAACAAGTTACGCGCTCAGCATCTTGCGAGCATTACCCTTCTAGCAATAGCCTACACGAGCTGCACAACAGGAACACCGCTCTGCAGGATCTCAGACCATGCAGGTCTATCACTAAACATCCGAAGAAAGCAAGAGGACTCTCTGAACTCTGCAACTTTCCTAATTTTCCAACATACAGTCCAGTCCTTGAAATAGTGGCACAGCCTGAGCTGGCATGAAGTTAGCTACACTGATTTTCATCTGAAGAATGAAGCCCACAGACAGCTGCCGCGTGGAAGGGAACTGCAAGGAGCTGCTCTGGTCTAGGACAAGCAGAGGTGCACCCAGTCAAGGCTAAGCAGGAAAAGTTTGCAAGAAAATAGAGGAACACAGGGTGGCACAGGGTCTGACACCCCTGGTCACAGAGGCACGCAAGCACAAAGACAGAAGAAAGATCCAGCATTAATTAATGTTTTCTGCTGTAAAACAGCAGAAAGACTTCATTATCTTTGTTACCAAATAAGCCTAAGAAAGACTTTCTTCAAGAATAGGCAAGATCAATTAAGGATCCAGCAGCACCTCTGTACTCTGGCCACAGAGTGCTGCCACCAAAGAACCTGGTCACCAGGTCCTGCACAAGTAAAGTCCCAAACAACACATTCAAACTGGATGATCTCTGATGTCCCTTTCAACCCAAGCCATTCTATGACTCCAAGTCATACTGAGCACCTGGCTCAAGAAGGGTTACACAGCCCCGCTGCTCCTGGGGCTGCACACATTCCACTACAGCTTCCTACAGTGTTCCTACAGTTCTCTCAGTGGGAGAAAACACAGCACACAATTCATCTATTTGAAAGAATGGGGTTTGCAGCACCAGCAGACTTACTGCATCTTCACTGGAAGACTAAAATGCAAAATATGTCTGGTAAAGCAATGCAACACACACCTGAGCCCCTGCTGCCTGCCTGCCCTGAGCCCATCACAGCTCATCACAGCAAACCCAACAGGGTCAGCAGGCGCTGCAATGACAGCAGTGAGGGCAGTGGGCTGGGCGTGCTGAGCTCATCTGAGCAAGAGCGAGCTTTGGAGGAGAGGCAGTGGAACAGCCCTAAGCCAGCAGTGGGCTCCTGAACCAGGACACAGCCCACCTCAGGAAGAGCAGGGACACGGCCTCTTCATGCCAGTGGTAGCATAAACTGTGCGTCAGGTAAGGAGGAGGTGGAAGGAAAGTGCAAAGGAGCAACACCACATAGTAATTTTAGAATAAAAACCTCACCCTCTGTGGCTTCATTGAAGAAGTATTTCAGAGTAGGGCTGCTGTTTTTCACAACTCTTTGTTGCTCTTCACAAATCCACAGCCAGTCTTAGACACACGCAAAGAAAAAGCATTTGCTCAGTGGAAACACTGCAGTTTGGGCCCAGGAAAAGCATGTACACTCACTTCTGCTCCTGGCTTACTCCTGCACATCAGCTTCTAAACAGCCAAGAAAAGTTTCCATTGTGTTTCCCCATAAATTCTACTTTGATCATTCAGATAAACATTTGTTGCCTTTCCCCTGAAACAAGAATAAACTCTTCTGTTCGTGCTCATACCAAACCCAAACGTCTGACAAACAAAGGCACAGAACAAAGTATTTATATGCCCAGGAGTCAGAGTGGCTCCTTGCAGCCACTGGGGTAATGCAGTAATGGGGCTTACATCAGAAGTTTAAGGAGGCAAGCTCTAGCTTGAAATAAGCCACGGAAGCCCAATGTATCTCAAGACGAAATGGAAATCACCCTCTGACTAAGAGGTTTAACTAAGATTAAAATGGCAAAATGGAAAAAAAGCATTGCTCAGCTCATCGAGCAGCTCTTTTCTCAAGTCCTGTCACATCCACACATACCACAGGGCCGGGCTCCAGCCAGGTGAGCCAAGGGAAGGGAAAAGCAGACGCAGGAGGAGGAAGTCCATGGCTATGAAGACCTCCCGGGCTCAGTTCGTGTAAAGATTAGACACAGTGCTGGGAGGACTGCGCTCCTCTCTGCAACAAAGGCACGTTTCTACAGCTAACACTTGAGGAGTTTTGCTTGCTAGGAGATGACAGAAGTTAGCTCTGTTTGGCCTTTCCCTTTACCCTCCCAGACAGAATTTAAGTCATTTTCTTTGGTGAGGCACAGCTCTAGCTGCAGACTGAGATCCCAGGTGGGCACGTACAGGAAGGCGCTGTACGATGTACAGTGCTTCTGATCAAGGCTGCAGATAAAAAAGAGCAATAGGTGCCTTGCATTTCCCGCTCCTTCAAACATTTCCTATGGCAATTGGCAAGTTTGTTTTGTTCTCTTCTGATAACCCAGAAGGCCTTTCCAAAAGGCAGAACCGGAGGCTGTAATCACTAACATCTAATCCAACAGCCTATCTAATGCAAGGTAATGGAAAAAAAGATGACAGCACAGGACTCTGACAATATTCCTGTCATCAGCACTCACTGGCAGAACAGCCCCCAGCGCAGTGTTCTCTGTTCTCCCATTGCTGCTGCTCACACAGCTCAGCTTCACTTCAGGCAACAAGGAGGCAGCAGGACACGTTGCAGTGCTGGCAGCGTGGTGCTGGAGCACAGCTCAGCAGTGCAAGGGAAACAGGACAGGGAAGGCACAGAGCATTTATCCAGAATAGTTTTGTGCAAGCGATTATCACTGGGTACCTGTAATGCATGGCGTGCTACTAAATGAAGGACAAGCAACACATTTATACAGACTTCCTGTCTACCTCCTGTGACAGTTCAGTACACGTGAGAAAATTTACATTTAACAAGTCAGCATCTTAATTCTAAGCTGAACAGGCGCTGCAGCCTGGAAGCATCTCCTGAAAGCCCCACCGAAGCCTCAGCTCTTTATGATGTGCTCTCCTGAGGCGACGAGCCCAAGCTGGTGGCCCTGGTGCTAGGGGCAGGTGGGCTGTGCACCCCAAAGACTGACAGAGCCCACCTGGAAGGGAGCCGAGTCCTGAGCCCCAGAAATCCCATTTGAATAAACATCATGAAAGCCACAAAATACTCCAGCAAAGGAGCTTTAGAAGAAAGGCATCAAAATAAGTGTTGTGTAACCTTTTGAACTCGCACTGCACACCCAAAATTGGATGTACTTTTTCTTTTTAGCGATCATCAACTGGAAAGCAAGCACAGGAAGTAGGGCACATCTTCAGAACACCGCAACTTTTATTGCGCATCTAATGGAAAACCTTCAAATTACAAGGAAGCTGATAGAAGTCAGGAGGACACATTTCTGTAAAATTCCATTTACCTGCCACACTTGCACCAAATTGCAGATTTAATCAAATCTTTCCCCACTCTTTGCTTTGTGGATAAACACTCTGGCTCCCAAATCGCAGAGGCACAATTCTGCCTTCAGGTCTCACCAAGGGGCTGGGCGAGATGAGACGTCCCCAGAGCTGCAGCCCCAGCTCCCCAGGCTGGTGCAGCACCGCCGACACTCATCACCCTGCAGCCAATTAGCAAGCCAGGCTTCACAGGAACGTAACGATTCACAAGGAAACTTAACGAATCTCAGATACTGTGTACATTTACATCCAATATGTTTGGAACATGCCAATAAAATATTTATTGCTATGTTGCGCCTCTCCCAACTGTTGTGTTTTTCTCTTGGCAGAGGTTAAGATGACTCCCCCTCACCATCCTGCGTATGTATTACAATACACTTTCAAAACTGCCAGTGGAGAACAAATTTGGTTCAGGAGCACCCGCGTTAAAATTAGACTTGCAGACAACTATTCAGATTACGAGAGCAAGACTAAGTGCCTGATCTCCTCCTGCAGTACTCGACAATGTTCCTTTAGGGGAAGAGAAACAACACTGCAAATCACCTCTTCACCACCAGAATCAATTCCCAACACCAACCTCCTCCATACAACGCCCCGTCAAGCATGGAACTACCACATAAGCACTTGCTAGAAAAGTGTATGGAAATACACACATGCATAGAAAAAAAACAACTAACCATTCACGCAGCTGCATTTCCCCTGAAGGATTCCAGTTTCTTTCCGAAGTGAATAGACTTATCTGCTGCAGCACGATCAGATCTACACCATCATCTCTGGAGCAAAACAATGGCTGCTTTCACGATAAACCCAACAACCAGAAACAAAGAAAAATAGCAGGGAGGAAGAATGTCAGGCAAGCAGATTATTTAACTGAAGAAGCAGAACTCAGGCTTCTGTCATTTCAAGTGCCAGGGATCCCAAACAGGCTGGCAGCTTTCATCTTAACCTTGCACTTGAGTGGCACCAGAGCAAACGTCCTTTATTTATCCCTTCTGGCTAATGTCATCCCAAGATGGACAGGAGGAGGACAACCTCATGCTCTTTCAGGCTCACTGCTTGCCAGACTCTCAGGCTATGGGAAGAAACATCTATTCTGTACTTCTTTAAGCAAGACCTCTCCTCCTTTCCCTACAAGTGCCCCATTCAGAAGGGATTCCCCTTCTGGGCTTAACTTTTATTTTTATTTTTAATTTGCCTGATACAATTCAAACCTAATTTTCTTCGGGAAGCATCCTGCTGAGGTTAACAACTAACATGGTGAAGTAGGATGGAAGGCAAATGGTGTGAACCTACTTTGAATTCTGATCAGAGGTTGGGAGAGTATTCACTGTCACACAGCCCATGGCTCTTAAGCTTCTTCCTCCCTTTTTAACTGCTGCCATTAGAGAGCTCCACGCTTTTATTATTCTACATATGACTTCAAATACTTACGTAACAAAGCCTGAAAAATGAGAGGCAGATGAGCTGTCTCAGCCCAGAGGTAGGAGGTTAAAGCGACCTCGAATCATAACGTCTGGTACAACATTTAATCTCTGAAACAACAAATGTTTTAAAAAAAAAAAAAAAAAAAGCCACTATTGATCAGTTCAGATGGCAGCAGCCCACTGCCATGGAGGTTCTCTGCTCCACAGCACAGCAACAATCGAAGGCTCCATCTGGGGAAGGGAAGGAGACCACAGCAAAAGAGGGACACCATCCACTTTTTCATGATAGAAAGTGCTAGCTCCATTGGCTAGGTAGGAGGGCTGACTTCAATCTCTTCCATTTCACGCTGGTTAGACTCGGACCTTCCTTCACTAACAAACGTGTGCCGTAAGCGATCTGCTGGCAGCACACGAGCTGCTGCTCAGAGCAGCGCTGAGCAACGCTGCAGCAAGGAGAGCACATCGCACCGGAGACAACTGCACCAAGGCTTGGAAATGAGTTTCCAGTGGTCCTGCCACCAGCCTACTGCATTTTCACTCACTACCCTGTTTAAAAGCATGCGCTAAAGTTGCTCTGCACGGTTCATTAATAGGAGCTCAAGAGATTCCCTTCAGTAAGAAATTCCCTTCGAATTCCATTAAAAGGAGAAGAGCTTCATGTTGCTGTGTGTGTAACAACATCCCTTTCCTGATCCAAAAAGCAAACTTCTCTTTTGGGCGACACACTGTGCCCCAAAGAGCATCTTCTTGGCGGCAGGTAGGATCCTTTTGGCTCATGCCACCAAGTGCTCCAACAGCTCTTGCCCGCTGCAGACTCCTTCCTGGCTCCTTAAATAAGGGCTCCAAAGCCCAAAGACACTGATGCTTGTATTTTGGCAACTGTTCAGATCTCCCATTAAACCAGGAATACGATACAGAAGTAATTCAAGCTTAACTCTCAAACAAGGAAAAAACCATCAAAAAGAGCAAGCAGAAGAAGAGTTCTCTGCTTATCATGAACACGAAACAGCAAGTCTCAGCACCAGTGCAGGCCTTGCCTCTCATGAGCTCACTGCAAAGATGCAAAGCCATGACAGTGATGGCATTAAAAACAACCGTGCTACACAAAGTTTATACTCTGCTGGGGAGGAGACTGCAAGGACAGAGAACATTAATATGTGCTTCAGATTCATTTTTCAGGGAAAGAAAGCTTCCTCTCCCCTCACCATCACCCAAATATATCAAAGTGATGGAAATTGTATTATGATAGATAGATCAGTCACGATGATATATATGTTTATCACATAAGTAGCTAATTGCAAACATCCCCACCTCTGCCCCTCTTTAGCTTCCACCTGGATCAGTACAGCTTCTCTAAGCCTGAATGACATCAGCAGGTGACCTCTGATAAACAAACAAAAAAGGGAATCAAACTGCTCAGCACTCCTCCACCCCAACCTTCCCACATATACAGAACCAGCGGCTCTTCACTGCAGACCCTTTTAGAATCCCCAGCCTTTTCCCTGCATTATGCATTAAATTGACTACAGTGTTTTCTTTCAGCACAAGCGGAATTTGAGTTGCACGCAAATCAAGAGGCATTTAAGGTCACTTTCACCATCACTATTTTCTCCACATCATGCCAGCACCCGTGGAGGACACAAGAAGAGGGCCTACAACACCCCGACAGCACACGCAGACGGCGGGACTCCCAGACACAGAAAGCTCTGCGAGCAGATGATATGGGCAGATATGGCAGCATTTCTTTCACTGTCACAAAACGTCAGCACAGCCCAAGCTCTGACAACATTACTGTATTACCTCATACAAATATCACAGCCAAGTCGTTCCATGAACTTAAAAATGCTTACCAAAAACATCCAACTGCACAAATGTATTTCCTTTCCTATTTTTTACCTCTTAGATAGCAACTTGCATACAAACTATCTGAAAAGTCTTGAATCTCAACAACTGAGGATAGCTGGCAGCTGAACAAATATTTTTTGCCTAAAAACACACTTTGGTCAACTGAGACTTAAAATAAGCACCGCCTTCTACCCTACACCCTATTGCTGCCCTCATCAACGCAACCTCAATGACCTCATGTTTTTTCCCAAGGGGTGGGTGAGACTAGGAACACCAGCTGCAATCTTCAAAGACACCAAAGACAAAACAGTCTGCAAAACACTATTTCTGCATTAGCTTCAAGACTCAGCCATCCCCTCAGTTAGAAAGCAGGACAGCAAAGCAAGCTCTGCTGGGGACATCGACCTACCTCCACTTGGGTTTTTGGAACCAGAGACCATTTTTCACATCTGTACACGTCCCTCCCCCAGCAGCCTGTAACAGCAGCTCCTCTCCAGCACTGCAGCACAGGACATGAAATCAAGCTCCTTCCAGATTCCCAGCCCAACTGGTGCAACTGGGATCCTCTGCAGATTTATGGATTTAAATGCACACAGCATTCATTTCCACAACTGAGATCTCAATGGAGATCTCAGATCACAAAGGAGATCTCAATGATTTCTGACCCAATAGAAGTGTGAAAAGGAACACAAGAGAAGAGAACCATCGGGGGTCAGGGAGTACACCAGTCATTCCTGCAGCTCTCAAGAGCAGAGAATGAGTGGAGGGCTACAGCACATTCCCTCAGCACACCAACATCTGCCCTTCACTTCAGGCTTCCAAACCCTGACCAAAACCCAGTGGGGCCTTAAAAAACACGCAACAAGAGTTTCACTTTCTGCAGCTACATGATGCACATCGATCCACGCAGCAACTGGACAGATCAACACGATGGGAAGAGGTGTTTCACCAGAGGTGAAAGGTGATGGAGGATCAGCATGATAGAAAGGTGCTATAAAGGAGGGGAAGAAGATCACTCACCCGTGTCAGAAGATTCCAGATTCGCAAGGGAAAGCTCCACCATGGTGGGATCTCCACAAGGAAATCCTTCCCCCTGTGGCAGTCAGCCCTTAAATG
Organism: Lagopus muta; assembly: GCF_023343835.1. Lineage (NCBI taxonomy): Eukaryota > Metazoa > Chordata > Aves > Galliformes > Phasianidae > Lagopus > Lagopus muta. Next base: position 1,000,415 of record NC_064452.1, on the reverse strand, counting down.
AGTTCTAAGACAGGTGCAGCCAGGCTCCACCCCTTCCTGCCATACAGGTGAATTGCCTCCTCCTGTGCTCCCAGGGCTGACCTGGTCCTTTCCCCAGGTGCTCCATCAGTGGCTCAGGCCGTGACTCAACAGTTCCCATACAATCCATTACTGAAAAAAAGCCACCAAAAAGCTTCCTGCTTTTTGCCACAGATTAGCACATTTCAGCTTTGACTGCCTGTGTTGGGTTTTTAGCAAGTGTTGTCACAGAACATAAAATTGAACATGAGGGGGAGGAGAGGAGGCGGTTTGTTTGCACTCAGCCTCGGCACTCCTCCTCCTCAGGCAGCGAGGACTCTGGCTCCACTCAGCACTCCTGAACTTCAGAGCACCTTCCCACTGTCACACAGTTATAGAGCTGAGAAAACAGGGGCTCCCCAAACACCCCTCTGCTGGGCTGCAGCTCTGGGTGAAGCAGGCAGAACTGCAGCTGTGCGGCACAAAGCTCCCAACTCACAACAGTCCTCTGTCACTCTCTGAGGAGCTCAGGAGCACGAGGCGGCACCCCGGGCCCTCCAACCCCTGCCGAGCTGCCCGGCCCGGCACAAGGCCGCCACGGCAAACAGCCACGCTCAAGCCTGACGGCTCCTGCAGGCCGCTGCAGCACCCACAGGGCTACCTCACCGAGGGCTGCTGCCACACAGACCACTGAACCTCCCGACCACACAGCAACGTGCCAGCAGCAGGCCCACAGCCCTCTCAGCGCCAGGCTGCCCCGGACGCCAGGCGCTGCGCTGCTCCCTGGCAGCACCGCTCCCACAGATTCACTCACCAGATCCTGCAGGTGACTTCAGAGAGGTCTGAATCCACCTCCAGGTGAGCAGGTCGCCATGATGAAGCCAAACGGTGGCTTTATTTACCTAACAATAAGCTGTATTCATCCCCTCCCCGGAAAGCTCCCAGCAGCCCAGAAGCAGGAAACACAGTGCCAGCTCTCCGTGCAACCAGGGCAGGTGGAGGAAGGAGCCCAAACAGCACAGAGCTCTCACCAAGTCACTGCAGAGATGAGCCAACGCAAGTAGAACAAACATCACTGAAACATTAACAGTACTTAGAGCTACAGCTCACTCCCTTTTTATACAGAAAAGCAACAAGAACAAAAATACGTGGACTATTTGCATAGTTTTTTTCCCCTTTTTCAACTGCACTCTTCCTCTCTCTTGTCCCCTACCCTTCCAAATCAGCTGAAAAAATTCAAACCGTGGCTTTGCATAATGATTCTCCCTCACTGAGTAGAGCCAGCAATGCTTCCCTGGGGATCCTGCAATGAAAATTCAGGTTGTGAAGAACAGAGTGCTATTCATTACACGTCTCTGCCACACGCCCTTCAAAAACACAAAACCCAAAGCAGGCGCGAAGGCAGAGCCCTGATGCCACCATGCTGTCCCACTGTGCTGGTGCCCATGAGGATGGTCACAGTCCCTGCACTTTCCCTGCATTTCTTGCTTTAGTTTTTAAGAGAAAACATTTATGGTAAGCATACCGGTCTCAATCAGAATGGGAAAAGACTCCAGCTGGCAGGTGCCCAAGTGCTCCAACACTAAAAATCCCCACCGCTACTTCTGGCAGCTACATGCGCCCATCGTGGGCTACAGGATGAGAGCTGCCACTGACTCAGCCTCCCTAGCTGTGCTGATGGCTCAGTTGGGGGACAGCCCTTCCGCAGCCCTGCAGGCAGGTGGAGCAGCCCAGGGGCAACGACAGCCCTGTGCCAGCCCTGTGCTGAGACAGCCGGAAAGCCCCTTGCTCACTGCCTGACACATCAACCAGCTTCACCCACCCAGCCCAGCAAAAAAGCCACCCCTTCCCCGGAAAATGCCCTGACACAAATTTAGATTAATTGAGCAGCTCTCCAAGGAAGTCTGCTTTAAATAATCAGAAAGAAACGAATGGAGATCATAAATTAAGAATAACAATTTATCCCTTTATGCATAGAAAACATGCTCACACCATTCGTTTACACCCCTGTGCTTATGAATGCACACAACCACAGCCCAATCCCCAACCTCTCAGGAACAGACCCCCAGACTGGATCAAGCAACACCACAACTTGGGTCTTGGTAAAGTCAGGACTTCAAGTAGCCTTAAAAGCAAGCTATGCTATTTGAGTATCTGCCCCAAATGACCATTTTTACGCTCTGGAAATAAAAAGACATCTAAAAGAGCTGGTAATTGTCCCCAGAACTCAGAACACCACGACACTTGAAAGAAATTCAACCACGGCAATGGAATAATCACCAGCCCCAAGTCCAATTGCTTTCCCCCTAACTGCCCCCACAAGAGCACTTACCAGAGGCTGCTATTTGGCACGTCAGCAAGCAGACTCGCTGCGCTTTGTTAGCTTTCCTCTCTGGACATGTTTGGAAAGGTTCTCGCTCATTACAGCGTATGTGGCCAACCTGCCCAAATCCAGAACTTCAGCAAAAAACTTCATCGTATGCTCTATTACCAGAACTTCATCATCACAGCATCATGAAAAAGAACTTGCAAACAGTCATTTAGCAGGCTGGTTTCCCCTCGGAGATAAACTAGAATTGGAAAGGGTAGGAGGGGAGCAGACATCTTGTGCCTCTCTCCCACACAGGAACGGGGCAAAGTCTCATGCCCACAGCTGTAACTCAGCTCAGGCTTTGCCATCAGCTCCCCCCAGCACACAGAGTGCAGTCATTCCAGGGCTCGAGGTCTGGCCCTGACACAGGTAGCACATCCCCAGCAGCTCCAGGCACAGCCCCGCTGCATCACAGCAACACTGCTTGGGTTTCAGGCCGTGAGCAGGGCAGCCGGGGCCCACAGCAATCCTGGCAGGGGCTGAATCGGTTTCTGTCAGAAACAGCTTTGGACAGATGACAGAAAAGCACACCAGAAAATTTCTGTGATGGAGGTCCCAGTCCATCAAAGCAAGAGAAGTTCGAGCACGTGGTTGGGATTGACTTCACTGGAACAGCTCGAGTGCTCAACTTCCACACCAACACACCCAGTGAAACTGGAGCTGGCTTGTGTTTGGTGCTTGAGAAGATACGTAAAGATCACAACAGCAGAACAGGGGCAAGGGAACAAACACTGAGTGCAAGATGGAGCACAGCATAAAGTCCCACATCCACTGCGCAGAGATAACAACTTCTTCCCACAGCTCTTAAGTGTATTTAAAATTCATTTATGTAAATTACAACAGCACACATAGAATAAAACTGTTAAAAGTAGAATCCCCCCTTTGCTCAAAACAAAAGGACTGACAAAAAAAAAAAAAAAAAAGGATTTTTTAATAGAAATGAAAAATATTTATTTCTTATTGGACTTTTTTTTTTTAATAAAATATATGCTCTCAAACCTGCACTGTTCACTTCCCCAATTTACTCTGAAGCCAAAGGCAACAAATTGCTGCTATGAAGCAATGAGAAAATCACCATGTCAGAAACAAGGCAGAACGGCATTAAGCAGCCGTTCAGAAGTGAGAGTGATGAACAACACCAAAGGAAAAGCTAACAGCGATGTGCTGGGATGGGAGCGGTGGCCCTGCAGTGGAAGGGAAGAGAGAGCGCGACGCCTACCCCAGAGAGGCTCAAGAAGAAAACCACCTTTAGAAGCAGCACGCTGCCCACATGGCGGTCAGCATCCCAGGAAGCAGAACCCTGACACAAACTAGAGGGGGAAGAATGAAAGTAACTGTGGGAGGTTTCATTCAACTGTGTTAAAAACGAAAACGCACAAAGCTCTGGAGATAATGCCAAGTTGTATCTGGTTCCAAAGAATCTCTAATTCTGAACTCTAAAGCATGGTATTAACTTACAACACACTCGCCCACAGCATCGAAAATAGAAGCATTATGCAACCAGGACACACTGGCTCTGGCTAACGCCATCTGAAGGCGGGCAGCACTCGGGTTCCTTCAGCGTTAACTCTTCCACCAGAGCCATGAAAGCCACCCGGGGCTGAGCAGGGCTGCTATCCACAATGTGCTTGGCTGGCGGACACCTGGGGACGGGAGCAAGGCAGCTTCTGGGGAAGCCCAGCAGGTCTGGCAAACCTCATGCAACTTCCAATGGGACAACAGGCCCTGCTGCAGCCCAAACCGGCCATAGCAGCAGCAGTGAAAGCAACTCTTACAGTACTGTGACAGACTGGCACAGGGCAGATGAATAACGACAACTGCACTCAGCAGATGCTCTGGAGATGCGTGTCTGAGTGACCAGACGTGCTCCAAGAGGAGAACGTTTCCTGAAGCACCATCTGAGGGAACGCAACTGGAGACCGGCACAGCGCAGGAGGGAATTACAGCACCCAGGGAGAAATCAAAGTAGCATTTCCTATGAGAAATTCAAGTACAACAAGGCACTACTTCTACTCTCAGAGATTTTCAGACCATTTCCTATCTTTCTCTCAGCCACAGATATTGTACAGGTTTCAAAAAGTAAAAAACACTTCAATTTGTCTCCAGATTCTCAGTTCCTGACTCACAAAGTGAACACAGAGAACAGCAAAAGATGGGGGAAGCAATAGATTTTGCAAAGTTTTATCGCCAAATGTTATCTGGATTAGAAGTAGTTTTCATGGGAGCTCTCAAGCGGCCTTATCAAACACGACATTTCAGCCTGGATTTCTCAAAAGCACTTCACAACAGAATCCTTGAGAACCGAGATCAATTGTTACGCTATCCATTAAACAGATAAGAAACTGATGCACGGAGCTCTTTATTCAGCAAACACGAGGAGACAGAATTACAATGGGAAGAAACACAGCAAAAAAGACAACCAAAAAAAACGAGTAACCAACATGCAGGAAGGTTCCGCACGGACACACAGCACCAAGCACAGCAGCTGCTTTCACGCAGCCCCACCACTGGTTCTCACCATCCACCGACACTGAGTTCTGACAGCCGGTGCAGCTAGAGTGAAGTGAGCTCACCAGACACCTCTGAGGAACAGCTCTCAGGCCTCTGCCCAGCACAGGACCACAAAGGACACCAGCACTCTGCTCCAGGACAGACAGGCTCTGCAGGACCTGGCCATACACACAGCCCCGGCCCGCAGGAGGTGAGCGTGGAATGCGTGCGCCTGATGCCTGAATTAGATGAAATTAAGCATTCTCATACATGCCCCATCTATTCCTAATACATTTTCCTTTGCTGATTACATGTTTCAAATGAAGGCAATAGAGGGAAGAAAAACTTGGAGAAAAATTAATCAATCAGCTACTTGAACCTTTTTCCGCTTTCACAAATAATCAAGTGATGGTGGCGAAGTATCGCACAGCGCCGTCCCTGCGTGATGAGCTGAGAAGGGCCACGGTGCAGGGCAGGCTCCCAGCCCTGTGCACGTAGCAATCACAGCAGCAGGGAGCTGAGCAGCAGCACACGGCCAGGCCAAAGCTGTCATGTTACGCACACGCACAGATGCCCACTTCAAGGTTTTCTGTTTTTTTGTTTTTTTTCACTTTCTTAATTTAGTTTCAGAGGAGCAAAAGAGGATTAGAAGAGGTCCATGAGCTGACCAGGACTTCACTAACACAGCCCTACGTATGGGCTTTTTTTTCCTCCTACACAATGCCCTTTTTCAGGCTCAGGTGAGGGATGAGCAGAAGACAGCCCACGAGCAATCAGAGACACCCTGGGGAACACCGAAAGTAACGAGCTGTGTGTGCTGCGTTATGGAAAGCTGCTGCTGGATGATGAGGTGGAGACGGGATAACTTGCATCAGGATATTGAATTGGACTTTGTTACGGCATAAGTTGACTTAAAGTGGCATTAATGGTTATGGAAAAATATTCCCTCCCCCACGATGCAGGAGACTGATCAGACCAAGCAGAGCTTTGCTTGTAATGCTGCTTATTTCACTTAAGGCCTTATTACAGTATCATGCTGCTGTTTCGCTTCTAGAGAGAGGGATGTCTTTACAGCATTAAAGAGGTCCTGTGTTTAATTAAATTAGCTGCACCTGTATATATTACGAGCAATAAATCAACTATAATTTGCAACCATAGGCAGCTATTAATCTTCTCTGCGTTATTTATTGCTCAGCATCATTAGCACGAAGGCTCTTTCAGGATACAGCAAGAAATAGCAGGTTAGGGACCAAAGGCAATAACTCACCATGCTGTCCCCTCTCCCTGTTTCAGCAGTGTCAATCACACATCCTGTGCACTTGAACAAACACAAATACGTCAGCAATTCTGGCATCTGCTATGTGTGTGTATGCACACATATTTATACATAAAGCAAAATTTATGTTCCCCATGCATCTGGGTCTTGACTTCTGCTTGCAAACATCTACTGGGCAAAAGGACATAGCTCAAAACACGAAGCACATAAATTAAAAATAAACAAACAATACAGCCCTGGATTTTTGCTCTTTCACCTTACGCAAAGAAATGATGCTGCAGTACTCCAGCTATGCCACACATCATCTCTGAATACAATTTAGAGACTTACTCACCTAGGGATCATGGACCACAAACCACCACTTTAGCACACAGCAGCAGCTGGCAGCACTACCAGCCCTCTCTGTTTTACTTTAGAGACACAGATGTGCTACTGGATTTTGCACAATTTGGCTCACAGTCAAGATCATGATGGCATTATCAATTCATGATTTACTCACAATCACAGGGTTCAGGGAGGAATCAGCATCTACTACCACAACTGCAAGAGGTGGCAAAGGCAATCCTTGCTTATCTTTGCAAAAAAACATGATTAAACATATCTGCCGTGCCCTCCCACCCCTGCTTTTGTTCTCTCACCTTGCTCCTGTCCCCTCTTCCTAGTTAAGCCATCATTTAAAGCAGCAAAAATAAATCAAGATCACAGGAGATGAGAAACCACCAAGTGCACTGAACCCTTTACCTGTAGGTTCAGCCCTGTGCTGAGTGCCTGCAGAGGCAGCCCGTGTGCTGCTCTCTGCTCTTCCTATTCCCACCCTTTCCTTTTTTAAACAGCTGCTACGTTGCACTGATGTTCACAATGTATTAAATATTTTCCCTGCAATACTTTTCAACTGCACTGACATAGAGTGTTACACAACAGCTGATGTAAGAGAAGTTATCTCAGCAAATGCACGAGTACTTCCAGTGCCCGAGGTTGCTGCTCACTCACAAGTCCACTCCTAACACATTCCTTGCAGCTTCTACGATTCCAATACTTTAATCTGGATTTACATCTCAGTTCCTCCTCCCACCCCATGTGTATGTACGTATGCAAACAGTTTTATTATCTTATTCTTTTAAATAACAGTAACAGCTGACAGTGACGTAACCCAGTGCTGGAGCTTTCAGAGAAGCGCCATCGGGAGACACGCAGTAAATTCGTGCCAACCCAGCAGGAGCAGAGGACAACAGTAGAATGCCCTACAGTGGTGCCGGGGTGAGGGATGTGGCACAGCAGCCCTTCAGCATTCACAAACATTGCTGCTGTGTCTCTACAGGAATGCTAATATTTACTGCTTGTAAAGGATTGGCAAATCCACATTAATACCCAGACCCGCATTTACAAAAATAAAGAACTCAGAGCAGAAACAAAGCAGTCCTTCCTGAAACAAGCAAGCTGAATTTCAAGCAACGCTGCCCAGCCGATGGGACTGAGCGGGCCAACAGAAGGGCTCATCGGATGGAGCTACAGCCCCCCCAACCCTTCCCCATTGGGCCCCGTGTCCCCTCCTCACTGCACTGGGAATGACAGCAGCAGCTCATCTCGCAGCCCAGCAGTTCCATCCTCCTCTCCACAGCACTTTTTTCAAAGCCACCTCTGGAACTAGCAAATCAAACACATCTGAGAAGCTGGGGGCTGCTGAGGAGCAGAGTCACAGGGGTGGAGAGCAGAGGAACGAGCGCAGAGGCACACGCATCGCACACAGCCAGGCAGAACACACTGCAGCACCAGTACTATTAATAAAGAGAAAAATTAAAAGGACATTCAGGAGTGTGACGAGCCGGATTGGAAGCTGGTGTTGGATGGGGCGGAGGGAGTCCTGACACTGACCCCAACGGGATTATGTAAGCTAAGCTGCCCACGATCATCTGCTGCCCGGCTCCGCTGCATGCTGGGCACTGCTCAGGGCTGCACAGCCCCACGTGCTCCCAGACCTCTGCACACAGCCACACTGCATTCCTCCCTCCTCCATGCAGGATTCAGCAGTGCACAGTAAGCAAGCAAAGCACGGGCACAAGGGCTGGAGCGGGATCTGTTCCTGCCACTGGAGCACTGTGTCCCACCTGCAGAATCTCTCCCGTCAGCACAGCAGGAGCCAGCCCAGACCTCCAGCTCTATGGCACACGCTGCCCCATGCACAGCACCAGTTCCCAACCAGATGGACCCTGTGAAAAACTCTCACTATTCTTGCAGAATTCCTCAGCCAAGGCAGCATGCTTAGCTCCCACCTGCAAAGCAAAGGAGCTTATGGGATTTGACCTGCTCCCTGCGACCCAAAAGCCCAGCACCTACAGAAGGACAGCATGTCCGCCAGCTGATGGCCCACTTCTCAGACAAGTTCTTTTCTCCTGGTCTGAGATCAAGTGCTGCCCTACACAAGTCATTAGAGGAGCGTGCCAGCCACCAGCACCTCTGGTCCCTCTTCTCACATCCTCTTGCTCTGACAGGAAGTGAAGCAGGGCTGGATGCACACTGGGTTCAGGTACACAGCACCAAGCAGAGCACTCACATGCAACACCACGTGGATGGCGCAGACCAGAAGGCAGTGCACAGCAGCAGCTCCTCTCCAGCCACAGAACAGAGGCATTTTGAGCATCTCCTGCCTCATTTTAATGCATTCTGCACGATCTACAGCATGTTAAAACCTCTCAGAGCACATCTTAACCATCCAAACAAGAAGCAAGGACTGCATGCGCCCAGCACAACCTCATAGCACAGGGCCACGCGTGGAGCCAACATCATGCTCATGGTCAGCAGTGTCCTTATTTACCAACGCTGGACACTAACTTCATCACCTCTAAAAATTAATGGTGGGAGAGCTCAAAATCTACTTTGTTGGCTACGTCAAACTGGCTGGAAGACACTGCCCAAACCCTTGTGGAATGGCAGGAAATGAGAGTGGTCTCAGCATGAGCAGAGACTTGATTATCTCCAATTAGCGAATCAATGATTCTCCAAGACACTGATTTAGGCCAGCACTTCTTATTAGCAACAGTCAAGGAAAGCACAAGGGCAAACTGCATCAGAGCCCAGCTCCCAGATACCATCTCTGCTGAAAATTCAGATATGATTTTGCAAAGACTCGACAGATGCGCAAACAGCATTGCTGCAACTAGCCTGCCAGGTACAGGCTGAACATGACTGGCAGTTTGGTGGCCTTGGTCACCACCACAGAAACATGGGAGTCATTTTGCTCTGAATACTTTGGTCTTCCAGGTAGCTGGATGTTAACAGCCCCTTTCCACTGGCACACTTAGAAATTTTGCTCACACTGCACGTTGGCACCCTCACTGCAGAGCAGAACAGGAGCTTGGTGAAGTCCTGGGAAGACACCCATTGGTTTAGGATTAGGCCCTTCTGTTTTTAAACACTTCATCTAATTTTGTCATGTAGCATTACACAAAAACACAGCTCTATATTTAATCTCAGAATTAAACCATTAATTTGCAAATTACTGCATAGTAATACTCTCCATTAATAATGCCATTACGTGGGTTACATTTGTTTTCTATCTAGAAGTTTAAACACAACAGGTCTCACTCGAATGGCTCAGAATTAAACCATTAAGTCCATTTGCAATCAGGCACAAAGACAGGTATGGTGTAAAATACACAACAGCAGACAGCTTGAATATACATTTTACTTTCATTTGCCTGAGATGCTTGTGCCAAGAATCCACTTGAGCCTGCTCCTCACTCTCTTTTAACACAATTAGGAAGAAAAAATTTGTTTCTAAATGATTAAAAGCATAACACTGCCCAGTGCCACGTACCCTCCAACAGTCTCCCATTTGTGTGACTGTCTTTGAAACCATATCAGAGCAGTTTTGTGACTCACAGCATGTATTTTTGGTTTATTAATCCCTACACTTCCAGAGGAGTCCCTGGAAGGAAAGGAAAAAACCGAACCCATTCACTCTAAAGTAAATGCACACAAAATCAGTCATTTAGATATTGAAGTGGGACTCAGCAGAGCAGCGAGAGGAGCTCTGATTTATACTCCAATGGGGTCAAACTAACAAGGTCAAGTTGGGTTTCAGCTCCGTTCTTTGCAGGCTCTCTGTACAAGCACCTCAACTACAACGCAGTTATCTGCAGCTCAGCCCAGTCAGTGAGGGCACACTGGGCCGCGCTGCACCCAAAGTTGCTCAGTGATGCTTTTGCCAAGACAAAAAGACAGGTGCCTTAATTCTTCCCCTTCCTGAGCCTGGATAAATTCCAGCCCTGAAATACAGGAAATTAAAACAGAACAATAAACTCCAAAGACACGTTTCCAGCAGGGAGGAGATCCCAAACGCTGCCGTACCCTGCAAGAGTTAAAGCAGCGCCGCAGCCCCAGGCCTGCCGGCAGCCGCCAGCTGCTACCTGCCGCCCTGGTAGCAAGGCACTGGGAAGTGCAATTCTGCGCTCCTCTTTTCATCTCTATGGTGACAAAAAGCTCCGTGGAGGGAAATCAGGGTGCCTTCCACTCAAAAGGAGTCTCATTTCCAATGACTGCCTTTCACAATATTTTAATTAAATCTCCCGTGGGGAAGCTTTAAAAAAATATAGTTTAAAAAATATTTATTTATTTTTAAGATTGTGGGGCTTATTTACAACAGCTATAGTAGAAAGGGGGAATGGAAGTAATTTAAGCATATTGAAAATTGAAAGATTCTCTGGCTGAAGATGCAAGTCTACCAGCTGCTGCATAGTTTTATAAGCCAGCAGGCAAAGGGACCTTCAGTATGCAACTTCTCCCAGTGTAGCAGAGGCTGAAGGGCAGCAGAGAAAGGGCTGAGCACAGCCCAGGCCTCACCGAGTTGGGCATACCCCAGAGAAGCCTCTCAGTCACCCTGAAGCAGTGATGGCACCACAACAGACAAGCTGAGATTCAGCTACACACTGAACTGATGGCACTTGGCGGCTGCAGCATAAAGCAAGGTCACACGATCTACCCTCATACCTGAAGATCCCAGGTCCCCGGCACTGCACAATGCAGAAGCTCCCAAGACAGGGCACTGCAAGGCCAGCAGCCCTCCGAGCCACAAGGAGCCCACAAACGGCACCAAGAGATCCAACTGCATTAGCAAAGATGAAGCTCTGGAAAAAAGATTTCACCTCCCATCCCAGCTCTCTCATATAATGTGGCAACAGCACCAGCTTGCAGAACTGCTGAAAGAACACATACTGCAAGGTGAACAAACTCCTAGAAAGCAGATGCTGTGACCACATAGAGATCTTAAGTCATGAGACAAACCAGGATGAGCAAGTCACCAACTCGTGTTTACTTTGAAGTGCAACAGTCTACTGAAATGAACAGCAAAATCTAACCAGACCTAGGAAAAGAAATACTCTTATCCACCTTTTAAGGAAACACAGGCACAGGGAGAAGCAGTGCTGAATAAACTGCAAGAGACGAGCCCAGCTCCCCCAGGTCCCAGCCCAGAGCCTTTACCATCATGCAACACAGCACAGGTTCTTCAGCCAGGCCGGCTGCCAATCCCTCATCCTGCTCCTGGAAATTGCTGCCCTAGGAGCCAACCACGCAAACTGCAATTGCTTCTGGGCAAGTCTGCATTTGAACTCAGGGCAAAGGCCAGGCCAAGAGGGAGACCCTGTGTGGACCTCCTCCCTCCACCCTCAGCTCCTTTTATAAGGCCGTCTCCAAGAGGGGAACAGAATGCTCCAGAGCTCACAGAGGCTGAGTATCTGGAGTCCTAAAAGCAACACAGGCTTCTGCCAAAACTCCCATAGGCACGAGTACATTTGCTACAATCAAGTGTCAGAGCAGGGGTGGGAGGCATTCAGGACCAAAGGCTTCTTTTGCACTGACATAAACAGAACAGCCCATTTTTCATGTAAATTATTATTATTTTAAAATCATAATTGCTAGTGAAAGTCCAGCTACCCCTGTACGTAAAACCCTTTCCACATACATATTTTTCCCGGGGGAAAAAAGCCTTATCCCCACAAAGGAGTATGAAATAAATTGCTTTACTGAAGGTTAATAATATCCTGTCGCTGTGGTAAAAGACTCAATTACAAAACCTTCAGAAGAGCTCCCAAGGAACTCATCTGCCTGCAGTGACGGAGGCTTAAATAGCCAAAACACAGAGAAAGGCTAAGCACTTCCCAAAAGAGAGGGAAGGGGGAAAAGATGGGGAGGTTAAGTAAAAAAACCTGGAAATTGTACACTCAAGGTTATTTTAAAAAATCTCACACATATACAGAGGCAGCCACGATTTCTCTTTGCACTCACAATTCTCTATAATCTCAGCAAGAATTATGGCCTAGGGAGACCGGCACTAATTTTAGTATCAGATTTATTATGCAGCAGGGAGCAGAAATCAACCAGGCCTGTCTCCCACTGCTGATGGGCAGAACGAGACCGTGCACGGGAAGGCAGCACGGCAGGCTGAGGCCCGGTGTGGAGCAGAGCCCCTGGGGCCACGCGGAGCCACAAGATGAGGATGTCCCCACAGCACTGCCTGCCGCAGGGTCCCACAGCCGGAGCACCAGCCCAGGGGAGCAGTGTGCAGCCCGCGGGTGCTGGGGCTGTGCGGCCCTGGAGTGTTTCTTCTTCCTCTGCGGAGCTGCCACAGAGGCACGTTCTGCATGCAGGGGACTGGTGCTGCTCAGCCTTTAAGGCAGCACCACACCACGATGGCTTGGCTGCCAAAAATCATCCATGAAACAGTTATCTTCACAGAAGGCTCGGCCCCAGCCCTGCACTACTCACATCCTGTTAGGACATCACTGGACTCCCAGCTCCTACCTCACTACTTCCACTGATTCCCTAAGTAACTTCCATTGCAGTCAGCTGCTCAGTGTTATGAGACAGACTTCAGCTTTTTCACTTCTGTGCCTAAAAAGCACAAAGAGCAGGAGAGCACAAAACAGGCTCTAAGAATCCCAGTCTCGATGAAGCAAACTCAAACCACGTAAACCTGTGGCCATTCTGCCCTGCTAACTTCAACATAAACCGCCAGAGCTCTTCACACCACCGCTTCAGCCCCTCTGGCTGTCGTGCAGCAGGAAATCTCCTGCATTTCTCCAGCAGTACAAACCTAAGAGCCTCCTTACAAAAGGGGCACCAGGTTACAGTTCAGGAATGTCAGATTTACTCACTGAATCACACCAGCAGTGCAAGCCCTCCTTCTGCACAGCAGCACCACATCATGTGCACAGTAAGTTCACCAAAAGATTCCAGTACACCAACACTGTGCATTTCACAGCTTCAGGCCTGCCAACCACCTCATCGCCTCTTCCTCCCTCCATCTCTTTACAGCCCAAAGCACATTTCTGCCCGCGTACCCAGCACCAGTAAGCAGGCCAAGCAATTCAGGACTTGCTCTCTGATCTCTGTTCCACCTCAGGAAGCGCCTGGCAGCACCCATTTGTCTGCCCTGATCCAACAATCTCCAGTTCTCAGTAAGACAAACAGGTGCTGCTGCCCTTCCCAGTCAAAGGATATTCAGAACATTTCAAGGAAACAAAGGGAGGCACTCCCTGCAGATGAGGGACCACACCTGACAAAGACCTCTGAAAACATCCAGAAACAGCAAAATTTACTTTGATCTTGTCCATATGTAATGCTTAGTCTGTCAACCGCGTTCCTTCAGCTGCAAGCTGGATGAAATAAGGTTATGCTTTCGGCAGGTACTCCCTCCCTTTTTTCTGTCTCCATCAGTTTCAAATGAATTGACACCTTTATTTTACTTTCCACATATTGCAAGAGCTCAGGATTACACAGGATCAACTGAACCAAGTTCCGCACACATTCGCATCAGCTTCCTGCACTCTGATGACAGTGGTGGGAACTATAAAAGCAGGGAGACAGAACATCACTTCTTACATCTGCAATTATAGTTCCAATAAACTTTCTCCACGGCTCTTTAGCATTGAAGCTTTCAGACCAAAACTAAGTTGTTTTAAGTTTATTTATATATTTTGCTATCACATACACATGCTCAACTGTGAGGGAAATGTCTCTATCAAAATATCCACTGAAAACAGCCATAAACAGCAGCCAAGAAATAGGAGCTGACTTCTAATAATGATGACAAACTCAAAGCCAAGCCCACAAAGCTTTGGGGAAAATCTTAAGTGTGAGGGCTTCCACTGATCATCTGGTCTGATCTGCAAGACAGGACACTGAGGATGCAATTAAACGAGATCAAAAGCAGCCATGCAGGACAGCTGCTAAAACTGCTGGGCACACGGCACGCATAACCTGCTGCTCTGACCACAGTTAACCACGATTCATCAGGACTCCGCCAACCCAAGGATCCAGGCACAGAGGCACCTGGCAGGGGCTCTCCCCAGCTCTCCTCCTCAGCTCCCACTGCTGAGTGTGAGCAGGAAGCGCACGTCCCTGGTGCTGCTCTGCACCAGAAGCCACCCCTGTAGGCACTGATGGGAGGGAGGCCTCGCAGTGCACGGCCCGCAGCACAAAGCGCGCTGCCAGCCTCCAGGAGCCAGGCCACGGGGTGGAGGAGCGCCCAGCTCTGCGTGGAGTACAAGGCCCCCCCAGACACCTGCAGCTTGGCAGGCTCCCTGCTCTGCTCTCATCACAGAGGGCATCAGGAGGAGCCTGCAGTGCAGTGCTCAGCGCATTTGAGTCTGCTGCCAGCTTCTGCCCTCACCTCTGTGCTGCTGACGCGCTGCCCCAGCCCCCTTGGGCGCATGTGACAGCAGTGGCCGCAGCACCACAAGCCATCCCACACCGCAGCCCCGCACCTTATCTCACTTCCCCCTCCCCAGAGCCGTGCTGCCACTGGTGGGAGGCAGAATGCTCAGCGGGAACCTCTGCACATAGCAGTTCAACCTCCACCATGCCACCGGCACGCCTGACTCAGGGCCTTGCTTACAAGTTCTCAATCAAAAGCCGTTAGAAACAAAACCTCAGGTTAAGCCCTCACTCACGTCACCAAGAGCTGGCAGCAGGCGATATGCTTTGCTCACACACTTCCTTCCCAGTGCCCAGGGATGCCGTCAGCATCTCTGCACAACAGGAGACCGCTGACCTCGTGATACCCAGCCCAGGGCTCATGAAACGGATGTGCTCTCTGCCACAGAGATATTCTGGATAGCACACGCCCTTTCTGCTCTGACCTCTGCCCCTTCAGGCTCACAGATCTTCTGGGGATCCTCAGGACACTGCATCAAACACCACAGCACACAGCCCTGCACCCAGAATGGGGTGCCATCTCAGGCCTCAGTGAATTCCTATCACATTTCTCACCTCCATATCAATTTCAGATTTCTTTTTGTTTTCTGTTCTCCTCCACAAAGCTCTATCGTGTGCTTGATGTAGTAAGCTTTGCAGGTCTGCCAAATGCAATGCCAGAAGTAGGAAAATTTCACCAGCAAATGAAGATTTTTTGTACTCCTTTGCAGCAGTTTGCAAACTTTTGACAAAAACAGAACCACACTGCACACACAGTGATCAACATGCAGCTCAGGCTCAGAGCAGAGTTAACACCTTCATACCTCTGAACGTAAGTGATTGATAACAGCCAAATGGAAGACTATACAGAAGCTTCATCACTTCAGTAAGCGCTGCAGAAAACCACCAGCAATGCCCCCTCTAGCAGCACCTTCCTCCAGCAGCACGGCCAGCAGAGAACCCCACTAAGGGTTTGCTACTGCTGAGCCTCCAGCACAAACCAGGCCTCCAGCCTGAGCAATACTGCAGCTGGATAGACAGTGTCTGGGACGAACTCTCAGCTCCTGGTAACCTCCTTACACACCCCATTAATTACCTTTCAGGAGGGTTCCTGAACAGCATTCATACAACTGTTAGAAAACCTCTACTGACTCTGCCTGCAGGTGCTCTGCTGCTGCCAGCATTCAAGGAGCTAGAACTCTTGCTGGCACTTCACAGTTCTTCTTTTAAATAAAGCAAATCTTAAAAACACTTTTTTGCTCTGCGCTCCTCACCTTCCCTTTGATGGAAAACTGACCCACAGAACAACATGAAAATGAGCTCAGAGTCAGGAATGATAAAACACAGGGGAAAACAACACAGCACAGGGCTCGGAACACCAGAACACTTCCTCCCCTCCAGGCAACACCAGCACACTGTCAGCCAGGCTGAAGCATAAGGGCTGGAGCCACTGCAGGGTGCTGCCCAAGTTCTCAGCCACGGGAAGCAGCACAGAGGCCTCGCTCTGGCCATATCTCACAGTTGTAAAGCACATAAAAGGGAAATTTAAACCAACAGGACTCAACAATTCTGAATCCTGGGACCACTTGATTAACTAGAAGTTAGTTTCCTTCCCTGCCCCATCATTTTCCCTCCCACCTGCCAGGCCACCTCATTACTGTCACTCCACATCAGCTCCCACTGCAGTAGCTTTCTTGGACCTTTGGCCCTTTAGTCAGCTTGAAACTTCTTCCCTATTGTATATCAGAGTTGGCGGGGAATTAATGCAAGCCCTTGCTGGGGGGAGGGAAGGGCAGAAGGAACGATGCCTTCCCTTCACTCTTCTTGCCATGTGCCCTTCATCGACACGTTGAGCAGCGCTGCTCACATTTAACTCTCTTGCTAAGGTCTCCAGAACCACTCCTCATGTGTAGAACTGCACAGGTGTTAGCAGGGTAGGATCCCTGATCAGAAACCTGAAGCTCCCAGGTACAATCATAATCTGTAAATTAAACATACCTGATCCCAGAGGCACACACAGCTGCAGCTATTCCAGCACGAGGATCGGCTGAACAAGGGCAAAACACTGCCTAACATGTATAAAATGTTCTCAGCACTCAAAAAACAAAGGAAATATTTTCAACAGGAGAGCAGCAGAATGCCAGTGTTTAGAAGTAATTTATTAATACCTCATGCTGATCTGTCTACAGAGATTCACATTAACTTTCAAATTACTCAGCAAACCACAATTTCTACAGCAAACTAAGTTGAACACAGCTCACATAGTTTACAGAAAATTGTTCCAGTGACTCTGCCAAACAGAACGTGTCATTCCAGGACCAGACACTAAACTAAGCTTAGACTATGGTTTCTGAAGAGTCAGATGCTACAAGGACCCAGCCTCATGCCTGCAGTTACTTCTGTCAGGCAACAGCACATCAGTATCTTCTTGACACTGAGATCCTATGGTCAAAGCAGGAAAACTGTAGGAGATACGAAACCAGCCATCTCTGTAAGAGAAGAGATGGACCTGACCGTAGTCAAAGTACTGTCAAACACACCAAGTAACCTTTTCATCTTTTTCTGCTACAAAATCCACAGTTCAACAAAACATCTACTAACGTGCTTTTAGTCCATCCTGATCAGCAAAGCACTTACCCACACGCTTATGCCAACTTAAGTATATGCTTAAGTGCTTTTGCACAATAGGGACAGGGAAAGTTCAGGCTCTGCAGATGAACCATTTGCTGAAAGAAGAGTTTTTTCCTATGACCACTGGCTCTATTTGCAGTCTTTCCTGTTTACAGCATAATCCAAAATGTGTTACGTAGAGAATACTGAAATATATCAGAAACGCCAAACAACTACTAGGAACAAAGATACCTACATCTGAATGAAACAGAAGAGTTTTTTTCCTTCTCGACACAGCACGTACCTTTATTACATTACCCTGTTTCAATGGATCTCCTCTAAAAATAAGTTACAAGTTCCCCTAACGCTTTGGATTTCACAACATTTATAAGACTATCACCAGAGTCAACAGGCTAAAAAAAGAATCCATTAGCATTAACTGGGCTGTCACTGGCAGTGACAAATAAATGAATTTGATGGTTTTAGATCAGTCATTAGTAGACCTACCCCCGGGCTGATAAAGGCTCAGCACTTTGCAGACGAGATGTACTCAATCTGGAAGCAGAGAGGAGCACACAAGGGTGTCAGCATGCTGCTTCTCTCCCATTTGCCTGTCCTCCCCCTCTTCTGACCCTCTCCTGCCGTATCCAAGCAGCTAGGTCTTGGTGCAGAGGACTTACCTCTGCAGAAAAAAAGGCAAGTGATGCTCAATTTTAATTTTTAGTTAGCACTAAGTAAAAAGAAAGGAAAATAGGCTAGACACAGGGCCATTCTGAATACAAAAGCCATCCTTAGGCAACAATAATAGAAATACATGCGTTTTACAAAATAATAGGACGCTCTCTGGAGGTTAAGGACAATGTGAGCAATCTACCTGAGTGGTTAGGGAGAATAAAATCCACCTCAACTCCAGCTTCTGACCAAGCTCATCACACTCACAGAAGGCCCTACACAGGCACTTTTTCCTCTGTCTGCCAGCATCAAAGAACAGAGATCGTGTTCTGCCTCTAAGAGATCAGAGAGCAAGAAGCTGAGCTCAAGAATAATAGGTTTTAAAACCCTGAGCCCTTACTACCTGAGAAGATAAGCTAGGACTCAGACTCATCAACTTTTTCATTTGACCACCTAGTGCCAGAGGGAGACAAATTCTATGAGCAGCTTACAGCACACAAGGCATCTCCACCAGGATAGGCTGCAAACACCCATACACTGGCCATCAACTGTCAAACCAAGTCTCTCATGCCATCTGGTAGGGATCTCCTACTACTCTGTATGTAGAAGATACAGCAGTAATAACTAAGATACACACATATGCCAAGAGCAGAAAGTAGTAACTCCCTTATTCTATCCTGATATGCAAATGCAGGGAAATAAAACGAACGATAATAACAACAATGGTAACAGCAGCAAGGTTTGTCTTTGCTGCTCTTGACAGCCTGGTAGAGAAGGAGGGGCAGCAGAAAGGAAGAGTCCTGAGCTCTGCTGGTGAATCCAGTTTGCATTATTTCATAGAGTGCACCTTACACCTAAGATGAAAAGAAACAGGACTAACCTGGAAGAGTTTGGAGGAAGAAGCATGGGAGCAGAACTCTGGATTCTCAAGGTCCATCATTTGCTTTGGAATAAAATCTCTCTGCTACTCTGACTCACATTTACCAGCCAAGGGATGCAGACTCCCCACCTACAGTTAGCTTAATTGGAATCAGACATCCAAATCCATTGGTTCACTTAAAAAAAATAATAAAAAAAAATCCCAGGTTAGCCGGGGTTATTCCAAAAGGGCATGCCCTCCATTTGCTGCTCTGGAACAGTCAGCTTCATGTGGCTTTAACCAGGACAACTCCACTGAAAGAAGAGCTGTTGATGCTCAGTTTTCCACTCAAGAAGGAACAGACGTGTAGAACTGCACCTCCATCCAGCCCAGGCACTGGCAGGCACAGCCAGCTGGGAGCATGCTGGCTGACTGGGCACAGCCATGCCAGAACCAGGGCTGGTCCCACAGTGTCCTCTGTCAGGATAAAACACACCTAACAAGAGCACTGTATCCAGTACCACCATTTGACTACCAATCTAAACACTTCTCTCCCAAATAAGACTCTTGCTACTATGTGCTGGACAGTCATCAGAACACCATGCCCAGCACACACAGATCAGCTCCTCAGTAACAACAGAACCTCGACAAGAACAAGCTCTGCTCTGGTTGGCAGCAGACGGAGCTCCTGGGCTGGGTGCTGCCTGTCCAGCGCTCCTGGAGCCAGCAGCAGCTGGGCAGCAGCAGGTCGGCCCTGCACAGCCAGCAGCACAACTGGCCACATGCAGGCAGTGGCCAGCAGGTCACACACGTGGCACTGCCCGATGTCACTGAGCACAACGACACGAGCAGCAAATAACTGCACCGAAGTCACACAAGCACACACGTACCATCTGAGAGTTCCTTTGCAGCAGGGGGAGGTGGGAATCCATCACGCTTGAAAATATCTAATGAACATGCTAAATTCGGTAAGGCTTCTCCCACATAACATAATGGGTAAGGTCAGAGTCAATAGTCTGTATGTATTAAAAAGTCACATTACTGTAGTCTTCAGTGTTCAAAAAGGGGTACTCAACTGCTTCCTCCCGCCTGGCTGCTTTTTAAGGATTTTTATGTCAGCAGAGTTAAAAATGATCAACTGCTCGAGAGCTCCTTCCAGCATTTGGAAGCAAGACAGATTGCTATCAAGGAACAGCGGCCTCCACAGCACCTCGCTATATTCCTTCATCTCCGTTAGCCCACACTGGAACCTCGGCAAGTTAAAGCTCTGCAGCAAATGTCCAAAAACAGCAGCTTGAAGTCAGACTGCACAAGGAGGGGAGCACTGCACATCAGAAATCCACCAGTGCAATCGCTAAGGATCTGTGGAAGGGCTGTTCTCAGAAAAGCAGGGTGAACACTCCGCCGCTCCAGTCTGCCACTTCTCGCTCAGCAGCCAATCTGCATCACCAGCGAGGTGACACACCATGGAGACGCAGTTTAGAAAGCCCAAAAGAAAGCATTTTGCCCGGACGCAGTCTGAAAGAGGGAGCCTGGCCAATTAGCATGGATCCGAATGGGGAAAGCGACACACACAAATCATTATGCACACACACAAAGTGACTGTGACCCCGCAGAGCACAGCCCCCAGCCGGGGGGAACACAGCCTGGGAGCGGCCAGCCGCGGCCCCGGATACTGCACTGCCCTGAGCGGCCTTCTGCGGCCCGGCCTCACGGGGAGCACAGCGCTGGTTCTGGGGGCACAGCTGGGGGAACTGCCTGGGGAAAAGATCTCCTCTCACACCTAAAGAGAGAGAGACAGCACTGAACGCCATTCATCTGCACAGCCCCAGGCGTTAGCTAGTTAGTTAGACTCCAAAACAGCTGCATTCTAATGCACAACATTCAGTATTCAACTGGGATGAGGGAACAACTTAAGTCCAAAACCTTAAATCGGTATCTAAGTAAGAAACAGAAAGTCCAGGTCGTAAAACACAGTCCAGAACAACGTATCACAAAACAGTGTAAAACCTGCTCTTCACTGCACACATTTTCTCCATCAGGCTGCTTTCATTTTCTTTCTGTCCCTCAAACGCCATGCGGGATCCTGGCCCCCACGGGAGGCAGCACACATAGCACAGCACGACGCACCCCTGGGGAGCAGCCCACATCCCGGGCTTTGCCCCACGCCTGAAAGATGTCTGCCACCAACCAGCCAAAGCACTCCGAGAAAAACAAAATCCCCTTTGTTTCCTTGGTAAAAGTTTCCTGTTAAAGAATGCAGAAATCAGGTCAATTTAACACAGCAATACCCACGGCATAAGACAAGCCCTGCTGTTTTTTTTGCTGTTGTTGTTTTAGAAGAAGTCACCTGGGACAGTTTAACAGCTCCGCTGTAAGCGTTATAAACTTTCACAAATAGCACTGTAGAAACAGACACCTGGTAATTGAAGGCAGTTTAAAAAGTAAATAAGCCTTTAAAGGCGCTGGAAGGAGGAAAGAAGCATCAATCACAGTGTGAGATCACCTTCATGCAAGATCACCTTCTTTAATTATGAAACCTTTCAGAATCCTGGAAACTTTAAAAATCTCTCTGAAAGACAGCACTAATCCAACACCATAATCCAGAAGCCACAAACCCCACAAGTATAAACTCTGCTTAGCAAGGAAGCAAATCAGGCAGCTTGTTATTCACTAATTAGTTATTAGATATGTCCAATGAAGAAAAGAACCTTTAACTCATTTACCACATTCATTTGGTTTAAAGCTCCACAAGTACACTGTTGGGTTTTCTTGTCTTTTTCCCCTCCCCCCCATTTCACTTTAAAGAAATCACCAGCATCTCTCCTGCTGTATGCCCGGGGTTCCTAAAATCACACATTTTTCCCAGACGCACATTTTGTACAATATTCAATGTTATAGTCCCACTATTAAACCACCTGCTTTGATAAGAAACCATATACAACAAAACTGTTGGGCTGAACTTGCTCAGGTGGTCTCAAGCCACAAAGGCTGTTAAACACTTCTCCTTACTGACTTCCCTCTGCAACTCCACAGTCTTCTTTTCCAATTTTTCAACCAAAACAACCCAAGACAAACAGTGTATAAAAGTACAAGTGGCACACATCACATAGATTCCTCCTATAGATTCTCAAAAACAGGCAGTCAGAAAGCCAATTACAGAAGTTTTCTTTTAGCTTTTAAAATTCAAACGCAACTGCAAATGTTTTGGGATTTGAAACTGATCTGCTGGTTTTGCTAGGCAGGACCTGAAGAGCAAGGGCCGCTCCTGCTCCATCCGCAGGTCTGCCCAAGGAGGCGGCACTGAGCGATAACTCAGAGCCAAGCGCGCCAGCAGCGCATCTGCACACAGCCAGCGCCTTTGTGCTGGCGTGGAAAGCGCCCCGCGCTGCTGGAGCGCCCTGTAAGGATGCTAGGAGGTCCCTGCTCAGCCTGCCCGACTTAAAGCTCATTGCCTCCCCGTGCCTGCAGAAGAATACCCTGTGGCCCGAAGAGTTCACAGCTCCATCACAACTTGCTCTCCAACACTTGCTAATATCCAAATGCATCTCTGAAGCTACACAAAAGAAAACTTGCAAACAATGCAGGCACAGATATACCCCCATCCATCACAACCACAGAACTGAAAGCTCAGCTCAAAACAAGCCTGAAGTCTGCATTTAATCCAAACGCTCTCCATAAATACCATGCAAAACATACTGCAGAAAAGAGCATAACAAACCCAAGTAATGTGGCAACAATCTCCCACCACCGCCAGAGAAGCCTCTGGTTTTCAGCCAGCAAACTGACCGGGACTCTGCAAGGAGACAGTTAACTGCAGGCACGACAGCACAAAGCAGCTCTCCTGCAGTTTCACAGCCATGCGCTGATACCCTTAAGACGCCATGCACTCCGGCTTTAAAAGCTTTCATTGCCAATTCCCTGTTTGAAACCTGAACTGCCTGGCAACAATGATTCTCTGTGTGCCTAAAATCCTATTATTGATCCTCCTACTTACCTTAGGCTGTGCTCGTCGGGGAAATGCAACTTTAGGGTCAATCTGAGGAAAAAGAAAGGAGAAATCAACAAGACTGTCAGGCTGTTTCTTGTCTTATTAAAAAAAAAAAAAAATCATTGAATTATTAATCTCTCATTTCTCAGGCTTATAGTTCAGCACACTGGGCCCTACAACCACCCCGTGAGATCACAGGTTGGGTTTGTCAGAGACTTCCTGGCAAAGGGAGGGAGACAAGGAAGGGAGGAAGCAAACTCCTGTGCACCCTGAGCAGGGCCAGTGGGTCACAACCACCAGCAGTGCCCAGGGAGCCCTGTATGGGCCTCCGGGTGCTGCTTTTGCAGCAACACCACTCTTGAGGTTGCACAGAAAGCAGCACTCCTGATCGAGCCCTTCCCTGTAGGCCCTGACACCTGCACCTTCCTTCCGTTGGGTTTTGGGTCACTTTGGCCTCTGTTTTATTCTTCTACTTTGTCAGCTGGCTAGCAGCATCAACGCAGAATGCAAAATGCAAAGTCAAATTGCTTCAGTTTCAGTTGGTAATTAAAACTGAATTCTCAGAAGGACTGTGTGACCATCCTTCCTAACAGCGCTCCTCATGGATCTGCTACAGCATTTCCCCCAAAGAACCAAGGAGCGCTGCGAGACCGCAAAGGAGCACTGCGGAGGTGAGGGAAAGAGGAGAGCAAAACAAAACGTGCAGCCACTGTGAGCCAGAGAGACCCAGTTCTTCAAAAAAGATTTTCCATGAGGGAGTTCCCTGAAGTATTCCTGAATGAAGCAGGGACAAAAAGGACCAAGAAGATCAGTGAGCACACCTTGGTTTCATCCCTCGCTCCCTTCAGATGCAGCACTGACACCCACTGTGTTGCATAAATTACAAGCCATATCCACTTTGCAGCTCTAAAACGTTCATTCTGCAATTTTAAAAGCAACTTTCACATGGGGCATTACCAACTGCACTCCGTCAAAAATCACCTGAAAACAGAAATCCACCACCATAAATGAAGGACTGGATGTAAATAAATAATCACACCTTTTAGGCAGCGCTCTACTGCCAAAAACAACTGCAAGAAAGTGCACGCATGCTGCTGATTGCTTCTGTATTTTTAGCAGCATCTGCGTGCACTCACTTTCTAACTAGGCTAGGAGAGGGTGTTTCAGAGGACTACATCCCACCTGGACTGGGCACCCTGCGACTGCCTTCAGCGCTCTGTGACTGCGTAACGAACGCTGACCCTGACCATGTGAAGGCAGAAGCAGAGGCTTTCCTGGCTTGGGGTTGGCTGTATTTCACCCCCTGCAGCTGCCCCCAAACAAGGAGGCGTTCCCACTTTGGTACCATTATTCCTGTGGTGATTTCTGTGACAAATAACCTCTCCTAAAGAGCAGCTCTGCTCACTTAATATGTCAAAATCGCAAACAGCACCAGCATTTGAAGTGCAACTTATCACTAATTTGTCTGCATCAGATACAAATACGGTATCTTTCTTTTAGAACACACCTGAGAAATGAGTGATTACGTGCCTCTTCTTTGTTCAAAAAGCATTAAACAGTAACTTTTCTAACTAGAAAGCTAACCTTTTTCATAGAGATTAACATTATCTACAAATACATCCAGCACTGACTAGCATCTGTCTACTGGGGCGACACAAAAGGTATGGATGGCCCATGCGGGTACCCAAAGGCAAACAGGCACATTGCCACAGCCACTTCCAATGGAAAAGTTTTTGCAAAATGAACACCGGTCCCACCAGAACACCGCGATCCCACTGGCAGAAAGCAGAAGAGCCATTACATTCTGAAGTGAACCGCTCATTTCTCAAGGTCGGTCTAAAGAGCACGGAGCTCCCTGCACCGCAGCAACAGCTCCTCCTGAGCAACCGAGCTCTCCTTCGTACAAACTTTCTGCCCAAGGCTGCCATTCTCAGAGGCACCCCGGCACCCCTTGGCACATCCATACCTTTTGCACAACCCCATCAACTACTTCAGCAAACAAAAAAATTTCTACAGAAAAAAAAATATGGAGTTAGTTAGGTATGATTCTACTTACTGTATCTACAAGTCCTCTAGGAAATGACTATAATACTATTTCTGATATGAATGGCCATTACCTAAACAAAGCTTTTAACGTAACTGTAAACAAGAGCGACGTTTCCATGCCAATACCCAACCGATCTGCCTCCTGCGCTGAACGTTGAAACAGAGTCAAACGCTATGTTACACCGAGCAGCATCACTACAACACGGCTACGGACGAGCGGCCGGGGCGACCCGCGAGCTGCGCCCCGCCAGCCACGCTCTGACTGCGAGGAGCACTGCTGGCAGAATTGCCTCCATCGCTCACACGGCAGCACTGAGGCACATTGGCCCTCGCCGAGCTTTTTGCCCCTCCCCCAAGCAAAGCAAACTAATTCGCTGCAGGGACTCTGTGCCATAGAAAGCTGGGGAGAACATAATCATGGGCAGAGGAAGAGAGGGTGTCCTCCTGGCATTTTTTAAACTCTTGTTCGGATATTGTTTGCCTTTGTTCTTCCTAACTAGATTTATCTTTAAAAATATCCAGAATACGGCTGTACACCAAGGTCTGGTGACTTTAATCTCTGGAGCACAGTCAAATCAGTGACTGCACCGTATCTGATTCAACCCCAAATCAAATTATTGAGGCAGGCGAAGGCAGGGGCCGCGAGCTCGGACAGGCCCAGCAGAATCTGTCAGTGGGGTTCGAACATTACGCCTCAACTGCTTCCTAGTGGCTTTGCATTTCACATCAACCCCTTTAAGGGCCACACACCACGCTCGGCCTGCCCTTGGTGCGGCTGTATCACACCCAGGTACACAGCGGATGCTCCGGCACCGAGGCAGGACTCTCCCTTTCACCGCTGTCACATTTCAGTCCCAGCACCACAAAGCAGCACAGCCGCGGCCACGCGCCCACAGGAGCGCCCATGCAGGGCTGAGCCCCACAGTCCCTCCATCCCCATACAGCACTGCTTACACTGAGCGGCACCAGAGCAGAAATGACCTCTACCGGCGTCCTCCCCACGCCGCTGCTGGGCACAGTGCGGAGGCAGCGTGCGAATCGCAAACTTCAGCCCCAGCCCCTGGGTACAGGGCAGCAGTGGGGGCTGGACACAACACGTGGTGCAAGGGCAAGGGGAGAGGTCCCCTGGTTGTTTTTTGTTTTTTAAATGATCACTTAAAAAAATATATATATATATATATGTGTGTGAGATATATATATATATCTCTCAGTTGAATAATGTCACGTTATCCACTGGGGAGCGACTGTAGCAAAAAGCTTTGCACAAATAGTAAACCGGCACTTGAGCAGCTTTGCCAGCCCAGCTCTGCCAGCCCTCACCCTCGTGGATCAACGCGTGAATCCCACGGGTCCCCAGCGTGGGCTCTGGGAGCAGCATCAACTGAGGGGACGGTGCGGCTGCAGGTGGCCCTGGGACGGACTGAGGACATCATCACCCATCGCAGCCGCACAAAGTGCCCCGCAGGAAACCTGCAGCCGAACGCCACAAAAAGTTACATTTCACCCTGGGATTTTTTCAATGTCATCGCTCAATAGAACGTGAGGCGTGGGGAGGAGCCACCGGCCGGCAGGGAGAATTCGGATTAAAGCGGAAAAAATATAAAAATAAAAAAAGTTGCCGCTTTCGCGAGTTCGAGCCGAATCCGGGGCGGCGCTGGGGGCGGCCACCTACCGTCTTGGAGTCCAGCTCGTGGTGCGGCTGGGCCAGCACCTTGTCCACGCTGCCCGGGTCCGCGAACGTCACGAAGCCGAAGCCTCTGCCGAGACAAAGAGCGGAGACGGGCGGGGGGCGATGAGCACCGGGGGGCCGCACCTCCCGCACCGCCGCCGCTTTGTTCCGCGGGGCGGACCCGGGCCGGGCCGCAAAGTTTTGTCCGGGGGGGGGAAGGGGGGAGGGAAGGGAACGTGGGGGGAACGGGGGGGCCGCTTACCTGGAGCGCTTGGTGGTGGGGTCCCGCATGACCATGCACTCCCGGATCTCCCCGAATTTGCTGAAATAGTCGCGCAGGCTGTCTGCGGGGAGAGGAGAGCGGGGGGCAGCGCGGGCACGGAGGGGGGGCGGGGGGGGCGGGCGCGGCGCCTACCTGGGGAGGTCTGCCAGCTGAGGCCGCCGATGAACATCTTGCTGGGGGGAGAGAGCGGAGCGGGGCTCAGCGCCGGGCCGCCATCGGCCATTTTGACGGGGCACGGCGCGGAGCGGGGCCGGGGAGGCCCCCCCGCCCGCACACTTACCCGGGGTCGTGCTGCGCCTCGCCGGGGCCGCCCGAGGTCGCCTGGCTCCCGTCCGCCTCCATGGCCGCGCGGAGCCCGCAGCGATCCGCGCCGAGCGAGACCCCCCCCCCCCGCCCCGCTCGCCGCCGCTGCCGCCTCCCCGGCCCGGCCCGGCTCGGTTCGCTGCGGCTCCGCTCCGCTCCGCTCCGCTCCGCTCCCCTCCTTCCTTTCCTTTCCTTTCCTTTCCTTTCCTTTCCTTTCCTTTCCTTTCCTTTCCTTTCCTTTCCTTTCCTTTCCTTTCCCTTCCTTTCCTTTCCCTTCCCTTTCCCCCCCTCCTCCACCACTACCACCACCACCACCTCCTCCTCCTCCTCCTCCCTCCGCTACCGGAGGACCTCACTGGAGCGGCGCCGGGGAAGCGGCCAAGATCCGTCACACGTGGGCTCGGCTTAGCTCAGCGCCGCGCGTCCCGCCCCCCCGCCGCCATCCTCTCCTCCCTCCATCCCGCGCGCCGCGCCGCCCCCCCCACCCCCGCGCCACGGGGCGGAGCCGCCGCCGTCGCGTGGCCCTGCGTGACGTCACCGCCGCGAGCGCCCTCCTCGCTCCGCGCGCGCGCCTCCGACGCCGCGGCTCTCCCCCCCCCCGCCGCGTGCCCGGCGGCGCCGCTCAGCCTCCTCCGCCCGGGGGCGCCGCTCCACGGCTCTGGCCGGGGTTGGGGAGCGCTGCGGAGCGAGGGCGGGTGGAAGGGGTCGGAAGGCGGCGCTTGACCGGCGACGGCTCGCGAGCGGGCGGCTGGAGCCCAGCGTCCACGCGCCCGCAGATGTCGGCACCCGACGTCGCGGTGCCCTCGCTTGTATAAAGTCA
The DNA here is from genome assembly GCF_023343835.1 of Lagopus muta. Lineage (NCBI taxonomy): Eukaryota > Metazoa > Chordata > Aves > Galliformes > Phasianidae > Lagopus > Lagopus muta. The sequence goes on along the minus strand of NC_064452.1, from coordinate 972,337 downwards.
ACGTCCCGGTGCCCCTCGTCCCGGTGCCCGCTCGCGCTGGCAACTCCGCACCCCGGCGCCCCAAATCCTGACCTCCCCCACGGTCCGCAGCCCGCAGGTGACGCGGTGCCTGCAGGCGATGTCCACGACGCCCACCCCTGCCCTCTCCCCATTCCCAGCCCCGCTCCCACGCCGTGCTCTGCTCTCCTCTTGGCCGCCCGTGCTAAAGATCCATTCCCAACGGATTTTCAGGAGCTAACGACCTGCAAAGTTAACTTCTGTAGCTGCTGCTCAGCGCTAATGTTGTCCCCAGCTGCACAATTAAAAGTTGGAGCGCTCATTCCATTAACAAGGAAAGTTACCAGTACCAATACCAGTGCAGACTCTGGGCCGTGGCACTGCGCACAGCAGACTCTGGGATGCCCACACCTGCCCACCCAACACCTGCCCGTCGTTACCAGCTTTTAGGCTTGCTGAGCTCTTGACACACAGCAGTTTGAGAACAGAGATGCACGGTTTGTTGCAGGAAGCATTTGTAGGGCCTAAGCAATGGCTGGCTCTTGCCAGCAGCACGTGGGTTATGGGAGCCTAAGTGATGTCTGAAATTTCCAACAAGTTTCTTCTCAAAAAGAACACTCGGGTGCCCGCACAGCTGCCCATAGAGCAGGGCTCACCGCCCCTCCAGGTGCTCCGCTCTGCGGGGATGTGGCACTGAGGGATGTGGTCAATGGGCACGGTGGGGTGGCTTGGGGTTGGACTTCGTGATCGTGGAAGTCTTTTCCAAGCTTAATGATTCTGTGGCTCTGCGGAACACAGATGTTGGGCTGCCAAACCACAGAGAGAGTGGTGAGCCAAGTAAGGTGTGAGCGGTGCTGGGCCAGGTAAGGACACCTCACTGCACTGGGAGCAGGTTCGCCTCTCTGCCAAGGAGGAATCTGCATTTATGTTATGCATGCGCTATAAATTCAGTGTCATAATAAAAAGGATCTAAATCTTTACTGAATAATTCATTTTCATGCACAGGGAAGAAATAATGACTTATATTATATTCCATCTATCATTTAATAAGTTCTTGAGATTGATTGGCCGGTGGGTTTTGGAAGTCCCTGATCAGCAGTGGTGCTGCGGGCTGCCCTGCTGCCGCCCGGCCACGGCTCCACCTGACAAATGTTATTTAGACAGCTTTACGGAGGGGCAATGCACGGGGGAGCTGCCAGGAAATCAGAGATCGTTTAAAATGCAGAATATGTCATTGCAAACAATTGGTGCTGCCTCTCTGCCTCGGTGTTGGCAGCAATCTGCAGAACCGCTCCCCCAACACACTGAGGGGCCACGGCTCCAGGACGGCCCTGGGGCCCACGTGGGTTCCACAGTGCTGCAGCTTGGGCGCAATACCCACGGGCAAAAGTTGGACAGGGTACAGACACTGGTTTTGGTTTTGCTTTTTAAGGCTGTCCGTCCTTTGACAACCAACTGCATCTCCTAGTGGTGAGCGCTGCCTGCCTGCCTGGGCTGCCTGCCCTGCTACCAGCTGCCAACTGGGACGAGTGGGAATGGCCTCAAGTTGCTCCATGGGAGGGTCAGGTTGGGCACTAGGCAGCATTTCTTCTATGGAAGAGTGGTGAGCCATGGGAACAGGCTGCTGGGAGTGCTGGGTCACCATCCTCAGAGGTGCTCATGAAAATTTGGATGTGGCACTGAGGGATACGATTTAGTGGGGGAATATTGGTGGCAGGTGGACGGTTGGACGGGATGACCTTGGAGGTCTTTTCCAACCTTGGTGGGCAATTGCTGTGCAAACCGGGCTGTGCCGGCCCAGCTCTGAGCTCACACCTGCTGCAGACGGGGCTCCACACATCAGGGGGAGACTGACCTTTTTGTCAGCAACAGTTCCAGATCTGCATCAAGTTATTTCAGCATCTTGCTAATGAAGACGTTACATTGACCTTATTAAAATCATTGGGATTTTCATCTTAATTGCAAGAGCGTCATTTTTTCAACTTGTTTCAAAAGAAGAATGGAAAACAAATATTATCAGGCCCATCTTTTAGATGATAAGGAAGGGAGAAAGAGAGCTCTGCAAGGAAGGATTTCAAAGCCTGCTTTGTTTTCATCAGCTTTGAAATCAACAGACAGCCCTTAGAATTCTGTTTTTCTGAACCACGGTGTTTAATTCTATTTACTACTTCCAGGCAATTTTGTATATAGGCACCAGAAAAACCAACCGGACCACTTGAAAGAAATGCTCCTGCTCTTTTCAGATGTGTCATTTCTCCTGTGGGTAGGAGGGTGGGATATGGATCAATTAAGCTAAAAACAAAAACAACACGTGGAGGCAATGTGGAAAGAGGAGAGAGTGTTTGCTGTGTCCCTGCTCTGTAGCTCAGGTGAACATCTCAAGACTTCTAAGCAGGAGTTTTGTGCTGACTTCTTCAAGGACCACCCCCAAACTGCACCCCCTGAAAGCCCTGCACAGTGCCACTGCCTCTGCAGCCGCTGCATCCTTGGAGATGCACTGTTGGGCCACATCCGTGCCAGCAATCCAGCTGCCTTCCCTCTCCTGAAATGAGGCTCTCTACCTTATTCTTCTACTTGATTAACTGTTAGCAGAGGCCTTTAAGATCCCCTGATAAACTGTTCCAGAAGTCCAAACTAATATTATTAACTGTGAATCTTTTCCTATAAATAATTTCCAGAAGCAGATCAATGCTACAACTGAGTCAATGGTTTCCCTGGATTCATTTCTTCCTGTTACTCCTGGATTTTTTTTTCCCTGTAGCCACTAATCAATTACAATGATAAAACTGCCCTGGAACACCCCCAAAATAAAGACAAACAGTGTGCATTATCAGAGACTGGCGATGTGCGTGGCATTGGAGATGCGTTACCTTCTCTGTGGCACATTTGTTTTCCCCTATAGACAGCTAAAAAAGGAGGCACAGTAAATGAATGGTCTGGATGTAACACAGCATTAATTCCCTGACCTTCTGCATTGAGTGACTAAGAATCTCAATCTCAATTATTCCTTTCATGATGGAATCTGAAATAGACACAGCGAGTCCTCACATTCTTGCTCAAAACAGGGAGAGGTGGAATGAGATGAGCCAGCCCGATCATTTGGCACTGAAATCACATTCATTATCAGCTCCGTGTCATTCAAAGAAATTGACTGTAGGAGAAAGCAAGAGCATCCAAGGAGAATTACTGCAGAACGCACACAGACAGCGTCCGTACAGATACAAGCACACCTCTGTGTACACAACGTGTGCTTTAAAATTCACAAATCTGAAGCTGAATTAGAGGAAGGGAAAACAAGTTGCTCCCTAGAGGGCATCGTCGCTGTATGTTTCCAACCAGCAGACCAAAGCTGTTGCAGAACATCATGGCAGGTCGGTGCCCCAGAGCCACTCTGCACATGGAGGGACGTCCACCATTGCCCCGACCATGGAGCAGCCGAGGCCGTGAGACCTGGGCACAGCACAGTGCTGGCAGCACCCAGGGCCAGGGCAGGAGGAGCAGCGAGGGCAGTGATAACTCCACAGGGCGCAGGTACGTCCCGTGCTTCCCTTTGGCACCGCGCGCTGCTCGCCTCGCTGCGGTGCTGGGACGGCAGCCTGGGGACAGGGGCTGTACGCGGCCTCCACCCGCATCGCAGATTCCAGCGGTGTAAATCAGGAAGAAATGTGTCTGCTCAGTGTAGCCATGACTACATTAAAACACCATAATTGAATATGAACCACATCGTGATGGAGTCACAGATCGCAGGAGCACAAAGAGCCGGGCGGATGGTCCCGGTGCCCGCTCACTGCACCCTGCTCACAGAGCTGTGCCCCCAGAGCCCAGGGCTGTGTGCCACGGCCCTCCTCACAGCACATCTCCTCAGAAGCCCTCACGGCTCGGCAGGTCCTGCTCCTGCCGGCCTCTGTTACCCCAGGGATCTCCCCATGACTCAGAGCACTCTTTCTTGCCGTGCCCATTCTTTGTTCTCTTCCTCCATTTCAGAAATTCCTCATCCTGAATCATTTGCTTCTCTCAGATTTAAAACCCTGATGCTTCAGCTGCTCAGGTCCCACATTCTGGTCTGACTCTGGGGCTGCCATCGGATTAACTCCCTCATTCCAAATCAGCTTAAGCAGAGGTTAATGCCGAGTTTGTGCTCACACCTTTGCTGAATCAGGGCTTCGCCAACTTCCTGTTTTATTTATTGGGCTATCCGAGGCTGCAAAGTTGATATGGCAAGGATCTACCTTGAACCTCCCCCAGGATTTCTTGTGATGGAGAGCAGAGGCTGCAAATGTTGCACGGCCTCTGCTGCATGAGGAACAGCTTCATGAAGATTCATGCCTTTCATATTGTTCTATAAAATTAAAGTGCAGTGGAAAGTCACTCTTGAGGAAGTGAAGATCTACCGCAGTAATATACATGTAAACATAATTAAGCAACGAGTCCTGATCTACCTGTCCCTTCCTGGCCAAAGTTCAGCTGGTAGGACCGAGCTATGCAAACAGTTCTAGCATACTTGCCCATAAAAGCAATTTTGGGTGAAGAGATCGATAGCAATGTCCCACTTTGGTCCACACGAGCCAGAAGCAGAACACTGAGCCCTTCGTTTCTCCCTACCTGCCACACTCAGTATCCCCACAGCGTACAGAGGTGTGCACCATCCCTGCTCATAGCACAGCCCCCAGCCCACAGAGTAGAGCACGGAGCCCCGGCCTGCAACGCGCTTGCTCTCAGTGGCTCAGACCCCCCGGTGGGTTACCCCAGGGATCAGGCGCCAGCTCTCCGGCTCACTGCTGGATTAGGTGTCATGCGTCCCCTGGGAGGTGGCACGGGGCCAGAGTGACACCAGCAGGGACACTGCCTCGTGCCCAGCCCTGAGCTGCCGCCATCCCACAGAGCTGTCACACTTCTCCCAGTCTGCACGTGAGCAGCGCCCCAAATCCTGCACAGAAAGGACCATGTGCTCCTGAGCTGCCCAGCCTCACACCAACAGCTGCATTGCCTTGAGCAGACCCAGCTCAGCCACGGGGCTGAAATGTGAGCACCCCCCAGTTCACTTTGGCCTCATCAGCATAGGTCAGTTATACATCTAAGTGGCTGGAAATAGGAGGTGGGTTTGCACTTGGGTTTGGATGCTCATTTTCGAGAAGCCACAATCATAGATGTGCAACATTCACACTTATGAAGTATTTGTAACTAAGTAAAACCTAGCTGCTTTTAAGCTGAACAGGAGCATCAGACTGTGACACAGATATTCAAAGCCTTCCAGAGTCCCTGTGTGGAGAGCGATTTTCTAAAAATGCTGTTTTTTTCCCTTTTTGTTTAAAGTAAACGTATAGTCTTTGAAGCTCCAAGGAAAGAACTTGAAAAATGTGACCTTCGGGCTTTGATATGAGACAACAAATAAAAGTAATCCAGAGGACAATCCTTTCAAACAACACGCATGGTCAATGGAGAAAGGACAACATGTTTTGCTCGGAAGCCAAGGCTGGCAGCAGGCTCCTATGTCACCTTTGAAAATACCAGTGGGAAAACCTGGCACTGCCAAAACGCTGTGGCACACCGCATGCCGCCCAGGGCTGCGTCCCCGGCCATGGGACGGACACTGACCCACACCACTGCTCCCGGCAGTGCCGGAGTGCTTTGCTCGAGGAGCAGCGGCTGTGTGCCTGGCAGCGCTCCAGGAGGGGACGTTTGCTCACCTGGCACCTGAGAGCACTTCAGCTCCTTCTCTCCAAATCAATATTTTCACGTCATTCAGGATCGGCATCCATGGGCCCACCAGGATCCTGAAGCCACACCTCACACTGCTTCTAATTGGGATGCTCTTTCAACAAAAGGAAATAAGACTTGAACATTTGGGCGATCCTGAGTCGGAATGGACGAAGCCTGCTGGACCTGCTCTCTCTGGGCCCTTTCAGAGCCATACATCATTACGGCGCTGTCGCCCTCATGATGTATTGGTGTAATGCATCATCAGAGCAGCACTGCTCCAGTGATGCATTGCTCTTCACACAGTGTTAGCCTCTCACCAGCCGAACGTCCACCAGCAAGAACACGTTCAGGACAGCCAGTACATTTTAATCTATTATTTCCCAAAACTTTTGGAGACTTGCACTTGTTTACTTGGACGGCTCAGCCCGGCTGCTGAACGCAGGCAGGTTCCAGCCCTGCCGTAAGCACCCAGCTCTCGAGAGCAGGGGATGGGCAGTAACAATTACCAAAGCTCCATCCCACTTGAAGTCTTTTCCTTTCTCGAATTGCACGGAAGTTTCAAACACTTCTCCCAATTCCTTCTCGCCCCTTTTTGCTCTCCTCCTCCTCCGGCTGCAAAGAAGGAAAATGTAAATGGTTGGTCAGCTGGAAAAAACTGACCAGCCACCCCACGCTATACATATGTGTATGAGTACATATTTGCACACGTGTTTAATTATAATTACTTCTTTTCAGCAGCAAGCAATGTGTCTGTTGCATCCAAAAATGATTTTGCTATTTCAACGCTTGGAAATCTGCAAGTCAAAGGTGAGGGAATGACTGCATGGAGCAGCTAGTATGAAAAAATCACAATCTGGCAGCTGGCAGCAGCCCCCGATTGCTGGCAGAGCAGGATTGCCAATCATTTTTATACCTCTGCACTTTAAATAGCAATAATGTGTTGAATGTGAAATTGCCTGTGCTGATGTGGTTTGCTTCGCGCTATTAAAATACAAGCGTCGGGACACACATTACACATTTGTGATTCCTCTGAGACATTGTTGGGGGAAAAATACAAACTCCATGAGAAAATTGAGGGGGAATTAAGAGGCACAGGGAGGGGGAGAAGCGGCCAGAGATCGCAAGTGTGCAGAAAGGAAACAGGGAGAACATTGTTCAGCGCATCTGGACACGGCCAGGAAGCGGCCAATTATTCCAAAGTCACCGGGGCACATTAAGCGACGGAGATTATTTCCGATAACGCTTATCCCTTATTTGATTTCCACTTGTTTTGTCCTCCCTTCGCCCATCCCAGAGCGATGCTTGGCCCAACACCCAAGCCCCTGCTCTGGTGCCAGGCACTGCTGTGTTTTTACTCCAGAGACAGAAGCATCAGCCGAGGCACAGCGCAGCTGAGAGACGTGGCGCAGCCCTCAGGGCGCAGCGCTCCCTGCACACACTTCCCTGCCAGCAGCTTCGGGGCTTTCCAGGAGCGCGGCAGAGCAGCTCTGCCTGGGCAAGGACACTGAGGGCTGTACCTGTGGCCATAGGCAGCGCTGCGTCTCCATCAGAGCCATTTGTGTCCCGAATCAGGAAGCCATTACACATTCTGACAACCACATAACTCTTTGTGGATGAACAGGTCCCTTAATGTATGGTTTTACAGCCTTATTTATATACAAGTACCCACATATAATGCATATCTGTATGAAAAAGTGCCCAAGCCATCCCTGCATAAGCAGCTACACTCCTGAAAGGGGAAAAAATGATGATATATGCACAGTGTTATTTCCGTCCACCTAAGAAGTTATAGCATGATTCACTGATCCCCACCTCGCTTTCTGCTCTCTGCCCTCTCCTCTGTCAACATATAAATAGCCATTCCTCAGCCACACATTTCAGGTGCCAAACTTCTGCAAAGTCTGTCAAGAATATGCCATTCCTAGCTCAGTCTCAGACCATGGGTTGAGGGCAAGTAATACAAAAACGCCAAACCTTCAATATTCTCCGTCACTTTGCTGTGAGTGGGCACAGCTGGGCCCCACCAGCAGCCACAACATGGGGTCGAGGGGGGAGAGGGTGCGGGCAGGGGGCTGGGAGGTCCTCTCAGCACACAGGGAACAAAGCAAAGAGATTTAAGGTCCTGTCATACCCAGGAGTTTTATTACTTCTTCTGCAGCAGTTATAGGGCTGAATTTTTTATTATTATTTTTTAAGAGAATAGGCATAGCGGTAAGGTGCCAGCAATAAAAAGCGCCAGAACAGAATAAAAACTGAAGTATCTGTGTTCATCATACTCACAGAGTCATGCTATTGAACCAAGGTCGCACAGAGGTAGGACACAAACCCACACTTTTCTGTCCCCTCTGCCCACAGCTGAGCCCCACAGGCAGCCCCACTCCTCCTCCTCCAGCAGCAGCTCTTCACAATCCGCACAGCGACCTCAAACCACACAGCCAGAGAGTGCAATGTAATCAACGCAGAAAGGCTGAGAAAATTAACTTAAAATTGTTAAATGAGAGGAACAAAGACTTCAGACGTGAGCTGGAAGATGAATCGTGCTAAGAGAGGAAAGCTGTCCGGGAACTTGGGTGCAAAGGCGCCGTGTTTACAGCGGCCGCGACACGGAGGAGGTGGCAGGCGAGATATTGATTTGATAAGCAGATGAGTTGAAATGCTGAGTGCATTGGAGATGCTGATAGAAAAAAGGGATGGATGGAGAGACAGGGGAAAGCAAGAGAACAGCTGTGTACACTGAGATGCATGAGACGTTATGGAAAATAGAAGGTCATCACGATCCATGAAATTCTCAAAAGAAATTGGAGAAGTGGAGATTGTGGAGAGACAGCAGATGTTTTCATGCCAAGACAATGATGGAACCGTAATTACAGCGAGATGGAGCATCCTGCATAGTCACAGCGACGGAGAAACAAAACAAACCCCCAAACCAGACACATCTGATTGGCAACTGGAAAAGGCTTCAAAAAGGTAATAAGCACTTAGCCCTTCTATTACACTGAAGTCAGATGAGTGGAGGAGAGAGGGCACTTCACCAGTGCAGGGCAGCAGCACCAGCCAGGAGGTCAATCAAGCCGTTGATGGGAACCCACAGGTCTGCCTGCGTCCTTCCCACAGGCTGCTGCCAGGGGCTCACAGGGCCGCAGCAGAGTCAGGAGGAACATTTTTTCCCTCATTTCAATACAGGGGAGCCCAGACACACAAAGATGGGGTCAGGACACCCACCAGCATGGCGAGTACTGCCCTGGGTCAGGGTTAAGGCTTAGGGCTGTGAGCCTTGGGGGGCTCTGGGTATGCAGCCCTTGACCAGGGGCTTCCCCAAGGACCACTGGGAAAGCAACTGCCCAACTGGTATTAAGCTTATAGCAAGCAAAGGCAACTAAGGGAAGAAAACCTAAAACTCTTGGGGACTGGAACAGCACAGGACACCATAGGAGGCAAAAATGCTCATGGATGTGAGTGCCTGCATGAACATCACCACGGGGCCTCAGTTTCTGACTCATCTGTACCATGACTTCTGCTTTTGCAAGCCAGTTCAGACTCGGCCTGCCCCTGAGCACAGGCAGCTGCGCTAGGAGGTACACAGCGCTGTTGGAAGGAAAGCAAGAAGGCCTCGGGCTCTCGATATTTTTAGCAGGTGCCAAGATACACTTCCAAATACAAGAGTGACCACTGTTACAGTAAATCTGCAAAGTGCATTCAGATCCTGGGCTGAGGCAGCACAGCACTGAAACTTCTGCTCCTCTGGGCTTCATACCGGCCATCTCTGAGCCTCTGTTTGCACAAAAAAGATAATTAGCTTGATCTGCAAAACTAACAGCTTGGTTTCACACTGCTCAGGAAGGCACGCCACTGACAAAAATAAATACAGTAAAGCCATTTAAATTAGGGAGCAGACTCCCCAAAGTGAAAAGCAGCGCTTTATCACCTCGAGTGCGGGCACCGCGTAAGGACAAACCTGCGAGCAGAGATACGATCCGCACCTGCGAGCGGAAGGCAGCGTTCCGAGCTGCAAACGAAGGCCTGCAGGCTCCGCTCGCAGCTCCGCACCGCCCCGCGCGGGGACCCCTGGGCTGGAGCTCGAGTGCCACCTGCAGCACCGACACGGACCGGGCTGGAGCGAGCGCGGAGCTCCCCGCGGGCAGCCCCTGCCCCGCTGCACCGCCTCGAGCTCCGCCGGCCACGGGGCCTCCAGCAGCGCCGTAAAGGAGCCGAAGGATGAACGCGAGGCAGCCGAAGCCTTCCGTCCCACTCCGGGAAACAACCGTGCCAGCAACACGAACACCTCCAGGAAAAGATGAGAGCTGAGCCCTGGGCGAGGACTGAGGGTCCTGCAGCTCTGTGTGGGGCAACACAGCACCACGAGCCTCCCAACATCGTGCTTTCTGCCACTGCTGATGAAGGAGTGTTTGCAGGGTGCCAGAAAGGGGCACTCAAACACACTCTAGACCCAGACAACGCGTGGAAAAAAAAACAATCCACAAATTACTTTGACCGTGCTGTTTTCCCCACTTGAAACAGCATCAAACATCACTTCAGCATCCTTGAATCCAAATCAGGGAGTTCTGATGTTAAAAATAAAAATAAAAAAAAGAAACCACAACCACCAATGTCACCCACTGACGTGGTTTCAGAAGCAACCAGGGCTGCTATCATGCCTCTGACCACGCTTTTAGGCACAACTGACACTCAGCAGCTGTTATCCTGTTCCAGATTCAGCAGAGGAAGGAAGCCCTGCTATGCGTCCCATTGCAAACAGCCGACACAGGGCTGGGACAGGCACAGGGTGTACAGTGGGGAATCACCCACCAACATCCACCTGAGGAGCTGAAGGCACTACAGGCATCTCACCATGTAACAGAGGCTGGGGACAGAAGTCTATAAACTGCTCACAGCAGAGACAGATCAAAGCAGGGACCATTACTCACCTCAGGCAGCATCAGGAAGGTGGACTATCCAGGTATGCTCAGGCAATTCACAAGGCAAAGAGGAAGTAACTCTTTCACCCACACTTAAGTTAGGAGACGCACTGCCACTGATCTCAGAGGTCAGAAGGACAGACGGCCTCACACGTGAACACACCAGAGGGCATCTGAGCGTCCGCTATGGCTGCACATATCACCTGGTGTCACTCCTAGGGGGAAAGTGGCAGAGCCCCAGGCCAGGAACACTGCAGGGGATTCAGCTTTTGTATCATACACCTCAAATACTTGAATGGACAGAGCTGACGGGGGCCAGCCAGACCTACAGCATGACCAGAGCAGAGCCCCGACACAGGGCCATTCCTCTCACAGTAGCCCCACGCACACTACTGCCTTTTGCCCAATGTAGCCCCAGTTTCATGCTTTGCAGTGCTGCTGTCCCTCCTGCATCCCGAGAGCCAACGTGGCTCAGAGGCGTGGAGCTCAGTGCGCTGCTCAGCTGCCCTGCAAACCGAGGCACCACGACAGGGAGCAATGCTCGTGTGCAACTCGGTAGCAAAGGAAAACAGATGTAAATTTCATTTTTACTTTCACTGGAAAAGAACAACCATCAATAAGGCTTCCATCCCCAAAGACAAAAGCCGGGCTCCATCTGCACCAACACAGAGCCCTTTGCTCCGGCCGGCAGGCAGGAAGCACTCCAGAAGGAAGTGATCCATCAGGCGTCTCCGGAGACCTCATTGATTCCACCCGTAATAAAATTACTGCCTTTCAAAGGGAGAGCCCCTCCGCACGGTTCAGAGCCGAGGCTCCGCCGCCGGGAGCGGCCACGGCGGCCGCACGTGGGCAGCGCCGCGCGGGGAACGGGGCGGCACCGCGGAGCCCGAGCCGCGGACAACCGCTCCTTTTCAACGTGCCCGCTTCACCGAGCCGCCTCGCTCCCGTCAGCCTGAGCCCCGGCCTCCCTCTCCGTCCCGGCCCACGGGCCGCCCCGTTCCTCCCGCCCAGGAGCTCCTTACCCGCGGGCCGCCATTCGGCCGCGCTGACCGCAGCTCCGAGGAAGGCGCTGCGGCGGCCCCGGGCCGTGCGGGCGCTGAGCGCCGCGCCGTTGCCTCGCGGCTGCTCCCCAGCACCGCTCCCAGCTGCGCCGCTCGGAGCTCCAGCCAACAGCGCGGCACCCGGGGCGGCTCGAGGAAGGGCCCATCGCCTCGCTGCTCGCCCCTACCACCTGCCTCTTTCGGTAATTGCACGTCCAGTGTTCCACTCGCTACTGCACAAACACGGAACGGGAAGACATTTGTGCTGCTGAGCCTGAGGAAAACAAAAGATGCAGAGCAGACACAGAGGAGAGCTCCCACGGCCACTGCAGCAGATCGCTGATGGCCCCACGAGGCCGGGGAAGCGTGAAGAGGAGCTGAACTTCATAGTCAGGTGCAGTGAGTACACAGCCATAGCATGAGCACAGACCTGGAAGTCCAGAGCTCCTCTCAAGATCCTGAGAAAAAAACAAACACTTCCAGGCTAACCTGCACTTGGTTTGAAACCAACGACCACAGGCTCTGGGATGTGGGAGTAGCCATGGGAGCTCTGTTCGCTTAGATCTAAAAACTCTAAAAACTGCAGTGTCTGCATTACCTTGGGATGGCAATAGTGCCTCTCAACTGCCAGGCTAAACTGTATTCTTCATATTTGACATCTAGAAAGAGACAACAGGCAGGCACTTTGAACCAGCCACTCCAGCCTGCAGCTGGGGCAGAGCTGTGTGCTTGCACAGCTGCCAGCACCCACTGCTCTAAGGTGTGCTAGGAAGCAGTAATGATAACCACCCACAGCACCTGCCACCAGCTGCTTACCTGGGAGACCACACCGCATGGCAAAGCCATCCCTCAGAGATACTGAGTGTGACTGCAAGGACCGAGGAATCTCATGAAATGAAACTCACCTTCTGCAATGAGATGCAAGGAAAGACATTGCTGAACTCTGCATGCTTCCAAACCACTACACCTCCCAGCATCAAGATGCTTTGTCTCCTGTCCTCGCCTATACAGCACCGAGGTGTAGCCCGCAGGATCCACAGACTGTGTGTATTCTGCAATGAACCCGACAGACTGGTTTTAAACCTTGAGAGCAGGAAGGCTGATACCTTGAACTATATAGTCTGTAAATATGTATGCACTCACAAAGGCAATACTGTCCAGTTTAACTCTTAGTTTTGTGCTACCTTCAGAGTCAGCTCATTCAGTGCCTTCATTTCTCTTCCTTTCAGAAAGCACAGATACATCCTGCTGCCAAAAAAATACCTGACCAATTGCAGGGTGCTCTGGTACCAGGTATGGACAAACTATTCACTGGGATACCCAGTCACATCATTGCTCTCCTTGGCTCAAATAACGAACTTGTCAGTGTTTTAAAGAGGTTTTGTCTCTGCACAACAGGATGACACCCATCCTATTTGGGAGCTTTCAACACACTCGTGGGGCCGAGCAGCTTCCTGAGTCCCAGGGTAAATTCACTGCATGTACACAACAGCTGTGAGTCCCACTGCTCAAACGAAGGCTTTCTAAAAAGCAATTTTAAAAGCAACCACAAGGTTACGTCCAGTTTTCAGTTCTTTCACAAAATTTGAAGTAAAAACAAACCCAAAACCAGGAGACTTGAAGCTTGACCTTTATGTATCTGTTGAAAAGCCATCGTACCTCACCTGCTTGTCCCACTGAGCTCTTTTCCCCACCCTACGTCCCAAGAGTTCTAGAAATGAAGGCTCTTAGTCATCACAGTTTGATTAAGACGGCTTAAAATTTGAGCTTTAATTGAAATGGAAAGAAACATTCCAAAAGGATATATGTCTTATAGATTTAACTGAATCACCAAATTTAGTTTCCATTGGAAATTATTGCAAATATGAACATTAAATCATAAGCGCCAAATAGGAGAAAATTCAAGAAAGGATATAATAATCATAACATATCAGAAGGGACTGGACCAAATGCTTTTGTAGGCAGTTATCCAAACGTGCAATGTACTGACACATGAGCTCACTGGATGTAAAGACACCTTTGAATCCACCTGAAAAAACCTGGGAGGCCCTGACTACATCATTTGCCTGGCAAGTATCTTCTCCACCAGCAATAAATCCCAACTCAATACCTATCTAAAGTGATACACATTAGAGGGCATGTGCTTAAGAGCATTAAGTCAGCTTAAATTACTTGGGCAAAAAATGTTGTAAGTTTGTGACACAAATAAATCTAAAAAGGAGCAAAAAAACCCAAAAAACAAAAAACTGTGAGAGAGAACACCACTGCAATATTAATGCCAAATTGTTACTTTTTTTTTTTTTTTTTTTTTTTTAAACAGGTCTGTACAGCAACATAGCAAAGAATGCAGTGACCACAATTCAAACCAGACAGCAACCTACGGGAATGCTAATCCTGTGTACAGTACAGCAGAAACACTCCCATCTCCAGATGCTCCAAATACGTTGGCTACCCTAATGCACTCCAAACCAGTTCTACCTACATAGGACATTTTGGTGTGAAAAAGTTTCTGTAAAGTTCCCTTTGTTTCCAGTGTTTTTCTTGTACAAAATATTACAATGTTTTTATATATATTTACAGACTTGCACAGCTAGAAAAATACAAATTACAATTAGGCTTGGCAATCAGTTCTTTAAATACATGATATTTCAGAGCAAAATTGTAGTGGTAATGTATCCTGCACTTCAAGCATTTCTTCCTTAAGCATATCAAGCATAAAAAGCATGATCGCAGCGGGACGTATGGGCAACAAATGCAGCTCACCAACCTCCTGGCATCAAGAAGATAAAAGATGAATGCAATTTATGCACGTCAGTGGCACAATATAGAAAAATCCATAACTGAACGGTAAGTTCCTTAATAACATTCATTAATTTCACAGGCAGAGCCTGTTAAAAAAATAAAAAGGACAAGCACTGTAACTTCCAGGAAAAGCAGACACCAACTTCATGGGGTACTATACATCTTCAGCACAAATGTAGCCACAGCTAACATTTCAGGGGCATCTGGTAGCTTCAAGGAAGCCCCAGGATTTTATTTTGCCTTTTAAGTAGAGGCCAGGGAGGACTTTTTGCCTTAAAGCTACAGTGTCTCTCCTTATGGCTTTTAACACCCTGCCTTTCACTGAGATGAGGTATGTGCTTCTAATGAAATGGTAACAGTTGAGCAAAACAGTTTTCAATGGACCACAAAACTCTGCAGGCAGGTGTAAACAGGTGTTCTGTAAGAGGTTGCCAAACCGAATTGTAACAGTGCAAAACAGGATTTTTTTTTTCCCCATTAGGAAAAGTTGTCGAGGCATCTAGGACACCGCTAGTAGTTGTCAACCCACTGAGCAAATCCTCTTTCCACCAGAGTTCTGTTTATTGACACCACCTGAAGAAAGGGGAAAAAAGAAAGATGAATAAACCACTAACAAGAAAGGCCAAGTTCCGAATCAGCAGCGTGCATAACCAAAACTGAAACAAGTTAAACAGCAGTATGGCAGCATACCTCATCTCCCATCATACTCCACAACTGTATCAGTGGCAGACCTGTTGCACTGTCGTAATTCGTGACCTGGAAACAGAAAACGTGTGCAGCAATTGGGTCTCATCCATGATAGATGCAAAGCTGGTGTTATTCATTGCATGACACTCGGTTCCTCAACCCATGTGCAGACCAGACAAAACAGCTGCTGCCACCACACAGCTGAGGTACTGCTGACAAGTTTACTGTATTTGCTCAAATCTTCACCCTTGCCAGAATTACTGATGCCTTTAAGCACTGTGTTAAGCCAAAGGAAGCTATAAAGCTATCACAAACACTATCAAGCTTCCCACTCATCTCATTTCAATTAGTTTACATGGATAATTACAGCCAGTATTAGAAGCACTTCAAAAGAGGTAAAGTCCCCTTCAGTAAGACCTAGCACTGTGCATGGAAGCCCATGAGCTCCACCAGAAGTCCTTCTTCTCTCTCCAACCAGCCACAGGCCACATCTTGTGTGTCAGCATGGCAAGAACACTACAGGCTGGCAGGGCAGGCAGTGCTTAATCTGCTGCATAACAGCCCACTCTGGCTCCATAAGCGCATTCATGCATCCATCCTCACCGTCCGCATCAGCTGACAAAAGGGAATTCCTGCCCCTTTCTTTGTGCATCTCTTCGAGGCACACAGTCCTGTGCAGTGGTGATGCTATACAAGGTTGCTACACAAGCCTGTTCTCAAGAACTGAGGCTTCTCAAAAAGAATCTTGCCCAGCAGCCAGGCTTACAGGTTCTGGACTCTTTCTGATTAATACACACACTGTACTAGGGGTAGAGAGGATAACAGCAGCAGTAAAATCATCAGCAAGTCTTTTCCAGACAGCTCTCATGTACCTGTGCCAGCAGTGCTGCCCCTCTGGTCATCTCACTAACAGCAGCGTCAGCTTCTGATGAAAAGTGATCTTCATCTTTGGAAAGAAAAGAACAGGGGAAAACAAGTGAGACATTCATGGGCTTTAAAGTCCAGAAGGCACCATTAATCTAATCTTGTCTGACCTCCCACATAAGCTAGGCCAGAGAGAATCCTCACCTACTGCTGCTGCAGGCATTTGCTGAAACCAGTCTATTAAGCTGGAGATCACAAGAACTATGCCTGCTGTGCTGCTGAAGGGAGAGGATGAAATGCTTTTCAAAGCCACTAGCTAAGTTAACGTGAACACAAGCGGCTGATGAATTAGGAAGCTTTAAAGACAGAAATGTTCTTCTGCAGTACCTCTGTCATTAATATTTTGATCCTTAATGAACTGAGCTCAGGAGCCTCAGGCCTTTCCTGACCCTGCAGCATGCAATGCTACATATAGGAGCTCTGAAACACTTGTCCCACTGGCTCTGGTACTTGAATGGTGCCAAACACACTCTGCAAGCACTTGCAGCCCAAACCTCACAACTTGCACAGCTTTTGGGGTACTGCTGCAAACTCCACATGCAACAGAAAACTCTCATGTTCCAGCCAATTAAGTTAAAATCTACTCAGCAAAGATGAGACAGGACAGAGGTGTTTCCATTTTGGAAGAAAGTTGCTCATTTCCTATCTAAAGGGTACAAAATAAAGTTTCCTCTTTGTGCTCCCCATCTTGAGATGATCTCCAGAAACAAAGGAATTCCCTGCACTTCCAGAATTAGGAGGCAGATTTCCTCAAGGCACATGAAAACCCCTCACCTCTGCTAGCAGCAGCATAAACCCTGCCGTCCATCTACAGCCTTGGCAGAGCCAGCACTGGAGTCCCGCCAGCCACAAGTTCCAGTGATTAAAACCTGCCCTGCCCACCCCTGCACCCCTTCTGCACCCAAGGGGGCAGGATTTTAGACACCAGTACTGCAAACATTACTTACTGCTAGCAAAGCCAGAGCCTGCCACCAGGGGGTGGGGAGAAACAACTGAAAACACAGCAAACATTTCTAGGCAGGGACTGACAACACAGCTTGGAGGGCAGTCTTTTCAAGGCAGAATGTGTACATCAGTCTTTTCAGCAGGAAAATACCTGGTATTTGTCTAGCAGACTGAAAACCAAGTTTGCATTTACAGCTACATTATGTCAGAAGGCAGCAGAATCATTACAGCTGCTTCAGTTACACCCTGCCAGTCCTGCCACACTGCTGTTTGGGACAGCAATTCATTCTCTCCTCTATAGAGAAAAAAAGAGTATGGATATTTATTATCTTCCTCCTGAGTAAGACAGATTGTGTCATACTAGCAGATCCAGAACAATAAAATATAATATCTCCAACCCTTGATCTCATCACTTCAGAGGCTGCACTTGCAATAGGAGGGACAAGTTTACACAATCACTGCTTGCACACAGCTGGTGTGCATTTAAACCTGCAGCAGGAATATGAGTGATAGCTCAAGAGCTCCATTACCTGGAAGTGGCACCACGTTGTCCAGTAAAACTTCTGCTCCTTGGAAAGGTAGTGTTACAAAGTCAGACCTTACGAAGAGAATAAGTTCAAAATAAGAACGTGGCTTCAAATTACTTCTGTATTCTTTAAGGTGATATTGATTAATCAACTGCTCTAATAGGAACTTGGTTTATAACTGATAATGGCCAAAAAAAAAAATAAATCCAACCATTCCACCAACAACTAGAAGCAATGAACTGCCTGCTTAACAGGCCACGTCCGTTTGAGCTCCAAGCAAATATCAGCTCCCTAACAGCCTATGCTTCTTACCTCCAGGCCATTGGGCACTCTTTCTGAAACAATTAAGTATTTAACAGGCTTGTATGCAGCATTCCCAGCCAATGGGGATGGAGCATACAGAATCTGAATTTTAGTCCTACCTCATTGATTAACAGTACATTAACGCACCATTAATGATGGGACAGACTCTGGAAGGCATCCTTCTGCTCAGTTTCCAAGCTGAAGCAGCAGAAGTCACATGGCTTTTTTTTGAAGGGAGGAGGAAAGACATTGCAAGGGTTTACCACACACCCAAGAAGTCCACACCCACTGCTGGGACAAACCATCTAACCATCTCCCACTTCAGCAGAGAAACATCCTTCAGTGTTTCAAACTGGATGGATGCTTTTGACGCAGACTGAAGCCAGATATTGCCCGAGGCTGTGGAAGAGGAGCTACAGACCTGATCTGTCTGAGTGTGTCAATCTTCACTCTCTCATATCCTCCATAGTCGACGTATCTGATCTCCACTTCACCGCTGTCTTTGAAGTAGCCAACAACTTGTGCCCGCCACCATGCCCCATCCAGGCCTGGAGCAGCACAAATAATACCAACTGCAAAGAGGAAGAGCACAGAGAAGAGAGGCTCAGCATTAACAGACTGCTGGAAAACAGCACTTCACGCGTTAGCAGTACTGCACAGTTATTCACAAAGACTCAACAGCATTGCTTACGTTGCTTTTATTTTCTTTCAACATCTCTCACATCCCCAACAGATAAGGCCTGCAGGTGAGACCAGAGAAATGCATTTTACCACTAAATCTCAGCCACTATAATGCCGTTCTATGCAGACATCCACTTCTGTTCCAGCCTCTAGCAGCAAGGTCTGCTGTCTCCAACAAGGAAAGCAAGTGCTGATTACTCCTTCCCTGTGGTGCACCCCCCACTTCACATCGTGTCCAAGTCACTTACCTTCCACAGGTGTTGGCAGGGTTGGAATTCCAGGTTGAGAATAGCAGACATACATCTGCTGGTCCAGGCTACGCAGGACATGGAAAGTGGGGTGTGTATGCTGCTGTAGAAACATGTGTCCTGCATTGACTTGGTTGGCCACAACCACTTCTACAGTGACTCCATCTGGGAGCATCAACTACCACAGGAAGGAGAGAAATACTCATCAGCTTTGACTGTCACATAAGCTTCAATCACATTTAGAGACACTGTTTAATTCTTTGTTCTATGAGCAACTCCTAAAGCTAACAGCCACCGGTGGGAGAACAATGACATTCTGGTAGTTGGCTTCCAAAGGCTGCTTTGGATCAGAACCAGAAAAATACCCAGCATTACTCTACACTAAAGGGAATCACATCTGGGAAGGGGCCCATCTTGTGCACAGAACGACTATTAGCACAGAGCAGCTGTGGGACTTAGTACACAAAAGATTAGAGAGAGTCAGCAGTGATGGAGGTCAAGTCATGCTGCACTACTGATGCTGTACAACTCCCAAGGATGCCTTGCCCACAGGATTTTTAACATCAAGGCAATCTCTGCAGGGGCTGCCTAAGATTTGTCACAGAGGTTGTTTCAGAAGTTAGTTTGCCCTTCCTACCAGAGGGCTGCTGTGCTGGGCAACTTCCCAGAACACAAAGCATTAGTCTGCTCAAAATACACCATAAGTGCCTTTAACTTTATTAAATTCAGTCTTCCTGAACAAAGACTGTCTTCACATCCACAGAGACGTGCACATTTACTGTACAGATTCTAGAAACACTGCTTGCATTGGGCATCTAAGTACCTTGTAGCAAAAGCAGCAAGAAAAGCAAAAAAATCACTTTACGAAATGCTGAGGTGTGAGTGTTCTCCAAATGCAATTAGGCACCATAATGCCACCAGAGCCAGCAAACCAGGGCTTACCCAGGAAGTCATAGGGAGGGAATGAAGCGCCAATGATGGTGGAGGTGGAGCATAGATGTTGGTGAGACTCAGCTCTTTGAACTTCTTGCCAATAAGGCTCAGTGCTTTTTCTACATGATGCTGGGAACCTGGAAGACAAAAGTCCAGCATAGAGTCTGTTGTACAGATATTCTGGGGACGTACGTGTATCCTACGTGAAGCAATACACCAACAAGAAACTTCCTAGGCTATATCAACAGTTTCTAGAAAATTAATAGATTGGCCACTAAATCTGATGCTGGGGCCATCGTGAGCCACTCAGGTTGTCAGGCCATCACTTCAACAGCTTTAGCCTCCAGGGTGACCTATTTCACAGTGTACTAAGATTTTTTCAGCCACATTTAAGTGTAACTCTCACACAGTCAGAGTCCATTTGTCAATGCATGTCCCCTAGCTCCTCTCTCAACACTAAGTGATCCTGCAACGATACCAGTTACAAACTACAGCAAATGAGGATGTTAAACTGCACCTCTAAAATAGAGAGTTCATGTGCTAGGATACAGGTGACTTGGTATACACCTCTACTGTAACAGCACTATCTGTGAGCAGAAAAGTTTTGTTGAGCACTGGACTCATTAAGCCTGTAAAACTGTTTTAAATTCCTTGCCCATCTAACTACAACCCACAAGCTAGGTATTAGACCATGAATAGATACATCTTACCTTCAATGTGACAGATTTGGAAGTCGTGGGAATAAGGTAGTGTTGAGATATAAATTTTGGCACCAGATGTTTGCTTCAGGAAGCTCACATACCTCCCCTGTTTGCCAATCAAGCGGCCAACTAAATGCTTTACAGAAGAGATAAGAAAGCAACAGTCAGGAAGATAAACAGATCAAACAGCATTGCCTTCTTTCACCCACATTCCCACTTCCCTGTGTGCAAAGGGCCAGGCAGGATGAGTGCAAAGCAGCACTGGGCCAGTTCTGTTTGTCTGCAGTAAGGTAAGGCAGTTTGTACAGATACTGATCAGTGGGTACTGATTGTTTTGACACATCTTGCAAAAAAAAAAAACAAAAACAAACCATGAAAACAAAACTGAATGTGATAAAGGCTACTGCCTTCCTACAGCAAGTGAAAGAACATCTCCTACCAGACTGGACGTACTTTTATTTTTAGGGCACTGTATTCAACATACTACTGTATATTTTGAACAAAGCATGTGTCAGTTTTAACACAAGCTAACTAGATTTGAAAGGGAGTAAATCAGGCCATCACGTGCTGGGCCATACAATTCTGGAGCAGCTGTGCAGTTTGCAGTCAAGGCAGCAGCATGCTTATCCTGACAGAGCTGCTGTTTCACTTCACTGACTGTCAGCATCTAGGTCTGCTGAGGAGCAGAACTGCAAGGGCAACGATGTGTACAGTAGCCATGGGTGACTGCGTACACGAAGTAGGAGAAAGGGGATGAACACTGCCCACAAAACCATACCCTCTCTCTCAAATCCAAAAGAAAACTTTTTATAATAACAGATGCGAACTGCTCCACAGAACAGCTCAGATCAGCATTCTGTTTGTGAGGAGTTTAGGCAGGCTGTTAAAACATGGTTCTCCTACACAATGAAAAACGAATCCTCACCTGCTCTTAAAAACCTTGTACTCTCAAGCCATTCTGAAAACACTTTTGAAGCAGCGCACTAACAGGCTGGGGTAGAAGATGGGGAGTAAAGACTTTAACACCCAACATTACCCTGGGTATAGACCTTACGTGCCTCTTGATTACAGCTGTGTACAGGCTCTTCACTCCTGACCAGTTGCAGCAGGAGCTAAATGCTTAAATCCTTGTTTATTTGTCGATCTCCTTGGGATGGCACTGAGCCACTACCAGACCGCAAGAACCAGAAGATCGCTATGTAGGGCAGGGAGGAAGCACGATGGGCTGGTGGCTGGTTACCTTTGGAACCTCGATTTCCCAGATAGTGAGGTCGGACTTGCTGGATTCTCCTCCTGGCTTAGAGTTCTGGCGGGTCTCTGTCTTCCCCAGGGCACAGCCACTGTCCACAGAATCCATGCTATTTACATCCGAACCTACAAAACACACACACCAGCATTCCAATTACTTCCATAATCCACCCAGCTTCCAGACAGAAGGCCATGAGAACACGTCATCTTGCAGAGAGATTAGGTTGAGCTTTTCTTATGTGGATTCATGTGATGTGTTCCTGCACTGAGTTCTGCAGCATTTCAGTACAGATCAAGCCCTGTCACACACAGTCTAAACAGTTTCCTTTTGTTCCTGGAAAGAAACCTGAGTACCCCTGGAAACACAACAGTAGGAAGCTAGAGTTCAGCATGAGTCCTTCAAACAGGGTGACACCTTACACAGAGACAGGACACTAAAGTCACCACTACCAGCTGAATAGGAGCTATGTTAGCATCAACGCACAGCTACTGCTGTGGAAAGATACTCTGCATTTTCCCCATGGCTTACACAGGGCTCCTCACAGGGAGGGACACACAACCTATTTGTCTGCTTCATATCACATTCCTGCCTGAACAAGAGCTGCAGTGAATCCTGAGCACACCCAAGCTGCCTCCTGCCTTAATATCTCATATGCCTAAAGAAACACAGCACCAAAGCTGAGCTATGGTTTGTTCCCAAGCCATCCATCGATATCAAGGTTTCCCTTGGGAAGGGGAAAAACAGTCTCCTTGTTGATACACTAGATCAGTGTATCACAAAGTTGATCCTTCCTGCAGAGTAACACACAGGAACATGAAGACCATCCAGTACAAGGCCAAAAAGAAAAGTAACTGAACAGCTACTTTATGTTTGCTACATCTCAAATAGTAAGACAGTACAAATGCCAAGAAAGTCAAAGACAAACAGCACAGCTGCTTGCCACGGACTCTCCAGACAAGGAGCAAGATTGAAATCACACAGCCGGGGTGTGAAGGTCAGCTGTAGGACCTCTTATCCAACAGTCACATTAACAACTTTACCTGTTGTATCCTTCCTCCCCAGCTTCCAGCTTTAGCACAGAGCTTTCAGCTCTTGTTATTTATCAGCAGGCTCCCAACTCGTTCTTACTTCTTCCATCACATCAGCACTGACAGCAAGGCAAAACCATTCTCTTCCATAGTTATTCTCACTAGTGAGGATGTTTTGTGGGTTTAATCCTTAATTCTTGGCAAACTCGACCCTTGTCTTGCAACAAGCAGCAACCCTACTATGCAGTGATTACAAGACATCCTGTCATTAAGAGCTGTTGGCGCCACAGGATCCTAAAGGATTTTAACACCCATCCTCAAGGTCACATGGGTCAACATTTGCTCAGACAGTTTTGCATTCTGCCAGGCATACATCAGGATCTAGAAGGCAAAAACAATACAGAGACAGATGGAGGATCTCCACAAGCATAGCTGCCTGTTGAGAATTCCTGGCGTGCACCTACTCTTCCAGGCAAAAAAGGCTTCAGGGTAATTGGTCTCCAACCAACTGATTTTATCAGGATTTATTAGAGCACTTCGCTGGTTCACCCAGCAGCACCTCAGAAGCCTGCCCTACAGCCTCCCTCCAGAAGCAGCCCACAAATGGAGATAAGAACTCACTGCTTACTAGAGTGAGTTGCCTGAACTGGAGCAGAAACCATTTGCATTAGCAAGTTTCAAACCAGTAAGGTGTTCAATGCCTGACCTACATCCAGTCACACCATTTCATGGGGACACTCACGCGCCTCGCTTTAGACAGCGAGCAATGTGCTGAAAGGGAATCACCCTGTTCATCCCTTTGCAACACATCACAGAACCCTGTGATTCCATGGCATGTAGAACATCCAGCTAACACTTGGGACACCCATCTGAATAAGAAGGCTGAATATTCATCTGCTGGGGAAAATTTAAGTAGAAAAAGGAATTATCTGAATGTGTTGTGAAGCAAGGTGTTACTGCCCATGAAATGTTTATTCACCATGTTTTGTTGGAAGCTTTACAAATCCTTTACCTCCTGAATGATCTCCATCCATCTCTGCTGCCCAGTTACCCTCATGGCGTGAATCTGAACCGTCTTCCTTCAGCGTCCCGTTACTGTATGGCACTTTGCTGTCTTCAGGTAGCTTCAGGGTAGGAGGCTTTTCACTTGGTTCTGAGCTTTGCTCAGCAGAAGTGTCTTGGGCTGTAGATGTGCTCAGTAAGTCCGAATGCTGGCCTGATGCGACAGACAGCATTGTGTTCTGCAACGGGTCCTCCACACTTGTCCCACCTTCAGATGCACACGTGCTGCACCCAGAGTCCTCCATAACCAAGCATGACTTCCCCAGCGATCCTCCATGGCTTGCCACAAGAGTTCTATCAACTCTTTGGGACTCACTGTGCACACAGTTCTTTTCCTGGTGGTTTTGTGTGTCTCCCTGAACCGGGCTAGACAAATGACCAAGTGCTAAACAGCTGGAATATGTCACACACTGATCATGCTCCTCTGCTGGCAGGGACGTTGGTACCGCAGCATCGCTCTTAAGAGCTGTGTTCTCATCCGCTCCTCCAGCTTCTCCTGCAAGCAGCTGATCAGAAGAAACAGTGCTTGCTCTCTCCTGAGGTCTCTCAACTCGGCTGGCTGCAGCCTGGCAGATCCGACTGGACACATCGCTTACAGAACCAGACAGCACTTCCTCAGTTGCTGCCAAAATGACCTTGGAAATTATTTGTATTGCTACTTGCTCGATTTTCTCAACTTCTTCCTTGTCCAAACTCACTCCTCTGATCCTCTCTCTCTCCAATTCATTTCCTTTTGCATGCGTGTCCTCCCCCTGACACACAGGTACAGTACTGTCATTCGACTCAGATATCTTTTCTTCCCTAGATTGCTCCAAACAGGCAGACTCCAAACTGTCTGATAACATCCTAACTGCAGAATCCTGGTGACTCGATACAACTTCATTAGAGAGAATGGCTTGTGGGGTATCGGCTTCCTTCTCCAATCCCAAGTGAAGGGCTGTCACACAGCCAGTATCCGACAGCGCAATTTCTGGCATCTGGCTTTCCTTAGGGGGCTTAAATGAAGACTCATCTGACTGCTCTGCATTGCTGATCTCCTCCGTGATTCCCAAAGACCCTTGTGTCAGCACCAGCGATGCTGATGGGCATGTAGCTTGGTTTGCACTAGAGCCTGAATCCTCTTCAGGGCTGACTGCAGCATCGCTATGATATTTAGCGCTCTTTGAGATCAGAGGGAGAGAAACACAAGCAGGGACACTGCTTTCATCTTGAGAACCTTTAATTTCTAGTTTTTCACTGTCGTCCTCAATGGTGCTGGGCTGAGTTGTCCTTATTGCTGGGGCTGAAAGGTCCCGTGAGAAATCTAACCTCTCGCGAGTCTGACGCGTAAGAGAGGGCGTCATCGGCCCTGCCAGCAGCAGGGAGGTCGAGGTTTCATTCTCTGGGCGTTCCTCTTCTGGGGAGAGAGGCAGTCTTTGAGGAACACATGCTTCTGTTTTGGGTGGTGAATCATTCTCTGGCAGTTTTTTCTGCTTTTCTTCCGCAATAGCTATTGCTTGTCTGTTACGGTTGCTTGGATGCTTTTTTCTATGGGAATAGATCCACCAGCAGCCAAGAAGTGCCAGCACTCCAGGTATGGCGTACGGGAAGAAAGTGCGAAAGCGTAAAGCCATTTTACAAAGCCTCAGCAATTAATCCTAGAAAGGGAACAAAAATGGCGTTAAAATACAGAAAAGGCAATGAGAAGTTTCACAAACACCTTGAGCTGTTTCTATTAGCACAACAGGGCTGCTTTCCAGCTGCTTTAAATTCACATCTCTGCTCTATCAGCAGACCTAGGAACACAACCCTCACCTAGCAGTAGGGATATCTGGTCAGCTTTCACCAGTGAATTTATCCTGGCCAACAGCTTCATGTTCTTTCTCCTGTCTTGCCTTTGCGGGTCAGCGCTGCACACAGGGCAGCATCCCACACAGCACATTTCTCCTGCACCAGGCTGAGTTCCCAGCACGGCCATACTACAAGCATTCAGCAGCTCAGACTTGATACACCACAGGTCTCCCCAGCTCCCTGCTTTGAGGACAGCATCACGCTCCCAAAAGCATTTTGTAGGCTGACAAACACCAGTGACTTACTACATGTGAGAAACCAAAGGAGAACTGCTTCACAAACCTCCTCACCCACATCACTGCAGGAGGGCAGCGCACGGCACTCGGCCCAAGCCGGCACTTCTGGAGGTGCAGCAGAGCGCTATGCAGCTGATCCATTGTTTTATGAACAAGGAGCACTTGCTCCCTCATGATGATGCAAGGGTCTGCAATAGCCAGAAGTGCCTTTGAAAGACTTCATGCCTTCTACTGGAAGCCCAACACAGCTATGAAAAAAAACCCAAACAAACAAACAAAAAAAACAACCCTACCCTTCCTCTTATCTAGCTATTACCATCACAGGATGGGCACTCATTAAGAACAAAGGGGCAGTAAGTCCACTCAGAACTTGCAGACCCCTCCACGCCATACATCAATCACTGGATTTGCAAGCTAAGCAGATGGGAGGGCTGACACTGATCTTATTGCCCATCTGTCTGCAGTGTGGTTTCTGCTAAAAGAACAGAGCTATATAAAGGGAGAACCGCAGCACTAAATCAGGTTACAGCACTAAGACAGGCAAGTTCCCCTCTCTGGAAAAAGCAACCCCCAAGCCAACAGGCGTCACAAGACCAGCTGGATGCGACCACACATCCGAGCAGAGAGGACAACACGGGCAGGAGAGAGTTACTCTGCCCTGCTGCAGAGCGATGCCAGGGATACCGCTAACAGAAGGCGCTGCAGGACGGGCTCTGATCCACAAGTTTCTGGGATGTCTCTGCAACCCGACCTCAATCGTTTAGTGACTGAGACAGACGAACAACATTTGCAAGCTTTTATGCGGCCACATAACCAATGTAGAACAGGAAGGCCTGCAGTTGAAGATAACCCCAAGGAATTCAGGCTACAGAGACAGCAGCATGCCAAGGATCCACAAAGCACCCTAGAGCCTGTAGAGGTAGCTACTGGATGCAAGTAAGCCAGTCGTAGCATGCTTTCTTGGCCCTAAGGAGCACATAAAGTGCTCAGCCAGGTAAAATGAGCTCTGAACACACAGAGCAGCCGAATCCCCAGCTTGCCATGCACTGATGAGTCAAAAAGCCACGACCACCCCACAGGGCAAGGGGCCTCCAGGCCTTCCACTGCCTTCTTGAAGGCAGCGGGTGTGTGCTCCAGCAGAGGGTTCTGTGTCGCCAGGGCAGCAGCTCTTCTATTCACGTTAGAAGGATCCCACTGCTCGTTCTGTGAAGCCTTTCAACAGGAATCATCCTACCACTCTACCTGAAAAACTGAACCTTGCCCCCCTTCAAGAGGAGCAAAGTGAGACTAACAGTTGTTATTTCACTTGCTTCAATTTCACAATACAACAGAGGGAGAACAAGCAAAGCAGCCTTGAGTACCTCTAACACCATGGGAACTCTGGCTGGGTTTAAGCTGCACACAGCCTGCAAAGGCACATGACTCCTGATGCATTATGGTGAGCAGCAAGATGGTCTCAAAGCTTTCCTACACCACCTAAATCACAGTCTTCGTGCCACTATTAACAGGCAGGCAGGAAGAGACTACATTCAGGGCTGCTCCAGCCAAGGACACCACTCAAGATGTGTAGGCTTTGTGTCAGCTTGAGACAAGTACCGATAGATGGAGTATCCTGCCTTCACTGCCAGCAACAAAGGCCTCTTAATACTGAGCACATGTCCAAGAACACAACATCATGAGTTCACAGCTTCAGTCATTGCACACACTTTTAGAAAGATCCTGTGAAATTTGGAAACATATCTACCCGTCTGCACAGGGACTGCCAGCAAAGGGACGCACACTGAATGCCTCAGCAGCAGCTCCTCATCACACGTGAAGCTCTGAGGTAGGGACAGCACAACCAGGGCTGCACCATGAGCATGCAGCCTTCCAGGGCCCAGCACAGCGCATCATCCTCCCACATTGCTCATCACCCAGTTGTGTTCATGCTATGACCAGAATCCAGGACACGACACATTTCTAACATGCTGAACCTCTTAATTGCAGTTTCAGCCTTTGTTAAAAGGGGTTCTGTGGGTTTTTGAAGCACTGAAGCAACTTCAGAGCATGCTTTCATGTCTATAAATGGAGCAGTAAGCAAGATGGCACACAGCACTTTGCTGCTTCTTTGTATCAGCATGCTGCTTGGATAAAGACAGACATCACTGTGAATTAATTCCACCACATTAACGAGTGTCCAGGTCACACAGGTGGCTTGTGCACTCCCTGCTCTTAGATGGGTCATGGCACTTGCACCCTGTGTCCCCGCTGCTCCCTGAAGACAGGAGGGCCCACACCAGGGATTTTCAGCATAGCTGCCATATTCTGTGCCAGCACTGCTGCAGTGCACAGCTCCCTGCAGCCCAGCTGGGTGCACCTCCTGCCCAACAGGGACATCACACCTACCAGGAGCCCTGGCACTCCCAGGGCACTATAGCAGCAGACTGTGCATGCTGCGTGGGCTCACTGGGCTGCCCTGCTTCCAGCACTGCTGCAGACAGGGAGGCCTCTTCTGCACTGTGGACCAAGGCTTGGCCCACAATCTTGCTCTGCTCCAAACCCTGCCCCGATGAAGGGCAGGCAAGCTCCACGCACCTCAGCTCAGCACCCAGAGCCCATGAGCCAGACAGCACCACTTCAGACCTTCAGGGATCCCTCAATGAGCAATTTCAAGAAGCAAAGGTGGGAAGTACGCTCTAACACCCCTTAAGCAGCAATACTTGTCCAGCAGAATCCATCTGGATAGGGATCCCGCTACTTAGGAGCCCAGACCCAAAGTCTGCCATACACCTACACAAACTGCCCTGGTGAACAGCTGCCACCCCTGAACTTCAGCAAGATGAAAGCCGCCTCCCTCCCTGCAGGAAGCACACCAGTTCTTCCATGCCCCACGCTGCTGGCACCCACACTGCCCTCACACTCCCCAGTCACCATCCCCGCACTGCGAGGCAGGGCCGACATGCCTTTCCTTAAGGAAAGCTGGAACAAAACCCAAACCGCTGCCTGCCTCCCACAACAGCCTCGCGGCAGAGCACTCACAGTTTACATTTTCCCTGAGCAGGAATTAAAGCAAAACATGACATGCCTGACCATACCCACACACAACAGACTGTTCTCCAACCAGGCCACAACTTTTACCAATGAGCGACACAAATAAGATCTGTTTTTTCAGGAGATAGCAGC
The DNA here is from genome assembly GCF_023343835.1 of Lagopus muta. Taxonomy (NCBI): domain Eukaryota; kingdom Metazoa; phylum Chordata; class Aves; order Galliformes; family Phasianidae; genus Lagopus; species Lagopus muta. The sequence continues at coordinate 943,366 of NC_064452.1, read as the reverse complement.
CACAGAAGCGGGAGCCACCCACTGAAAGAGCATTATCTAGTTCCCTTTGAGAAGCACAATATTTCTTAGAGGAGAAAAAATAATTAAGCCAGCCTGTAGACTATGCTTAGTCTGTCTCCACTGGAAAAAAATGATTATCAGAGCAAGTGTTCCAACTGCAGCTTCCGAGTACAACCCTCCCAGTCTTCACGAGGAGCTGAGGAACAAAAACACACCTCCCCCTAGCTCTGAGCATTCAGGTCCCAGACAAGCCAATATTCACTGCACTTTTCACACCTCTTCCTCCAGCCACATTCACAACCTTAGCTGAGCTGGCTCAGTCACCAGCCTCACCTCCTGGTTCAATGCAGATATGATTTAACAAATGCACTAACACCTCCTGTACCTCATGAATGAGGCTTTTATGTTGTTCTGTGCAGAAGTGGAAGCTGTGTGCGCCGGGCAGTTCTGATTCGTTCTGCAGGAGTTACCTCCTTGCAGTCAGGCAGCAGAGCTCGTGGCTGAGAATAATGTTTTGGTTAGCACGCTTTGGATTTGGAATTGAGGGGAAAAAACAACACAGTTTTGTGCAGTAATTTGGATTTTGTTTGGAGGGTTTTTTTTTGTTGTGGTTTGTTTTTGAAATTGGTCACTGGAAAGCCTGCACACTGCTAAGACAAAAGGTTTGCAGCACAATGGGACATTGTGAGCCACTGCTGCTGCTCCTCTGCTGTCCACTTAAGTTTGTCATAGTTAATGCAGAACCACCCCACAAGCTGTCTCATACCACAAACTCAAATTAAAGTAGCTCACAGAAGCCCATTCCCAGCAAGCTCCCCCATACAGACTGTGCCATTATGATCCATCCCTGCAGAGCTGCATCAACCACACACACAACTGTCCCACACAGCTGTGCAGTGCAGCAGAGAGCAGCAGGATACCCTACGGGGTCGGGCCTGCCCCAGCCTGGCAGACAGAACACTTCCAAGAGTTATTTTGAACAGTACAATCACTTAAGATAAAGATTTTTGCTCTTCTGTGATATTTAAATCAAGGGGAATTGGCGCTTCGGCTGAGTGCTCGTTGGGAGCCCGTTTAATTTCTGGCTTGCCATTGGACTTATTTCAGCAAGTGCTGCGTGCTGCTCCCACTGATGCTCTGCCACAGACAGGAGGGCCATGGACGCCCCACACTGGGCTGGCAGCTGCCAGGCAGGGCCGTGGCTGCACACAACTGAGCAAAGGCTGCGCACCGGACCGCGCTGCAGAAGGTGTGAGGATGTACAGACATACTCATGCTTCATCTCTGAAAGAGTTCCTAAAGCCACACCCATTTTCCAACATGTTCCAGAGTGACAGAGCCCTCTCCCCATTGCTCATCCGACCGTTTGGGCACACGTGGCAATGGCACCGTTTACATACAGGGGGCTGAGCACCGCAGCCTCCCCCAGCAGCAGCAGGGCACAAGATGGCAGCTTGTCAAGTCACACGGCCCCAAGCACTGCCAGAACAGAGGGGCCTGGCCCTGCAGCCCTCACAGCGGGAGGAGCCCGTGGGGGAAGCTCAGCAGCTCCAGAGCCTCAGCCCAGGTCAGCGTGCCAGCACCAGAGCCAGCACCAAGCACTGCTGCCTGGCTCTGCTCTGCCTGCACCAAGAGGAGCCATCACACAACAGAGCTCACACCATCGGCATCTCAGGAGTCCGCTCTGAACATCACAGCTCACACCAAGGCCCAGCCGCAGCTCCGCACGGTGCTGCTCCGCGCTGAGCGCTGCCCTTGGAAGGGATTAGGACAGCAGGGAAGGCAGCAATCCAGCTCACATTCTGACTTGATTTATGGAGAACTCCTGGTGAGGACCTGGAAGATAAGGACAAGGATGGGCACACATGCTCACCTACCTTAAAAAAAAAAAAAAAAAAAAAAAAAAAAAAAAAAAAAAAAAAAGGCGAGGACAGTCAGCTCATTCCACTGGCTTGCAATAGGGTCCCAGAGTGGCTTTAAGCTACCTTGCTCCTCCAGCCAGGCCAAGCAATCCTTCAGTGCACGCATCCTTATAAGGTTAGAAATGTTTGCAGGACGAGCTTTGCATGGAAGCCAGAGAGCTCATTCCTAAGGCCCAAGAGGAGAGCACAGCCATCCCTGGAGCACAAGAAGCTGCACTGGGGGCACTGCCCCACAGCCTGGTCCCCCACCCAGAGCCCACCAGCAGGATGGGACACAGCCGGAGCTCAGTACTGCCCTGACCAGAGCCAGCAGGCAGCTATATTGGATGTACGGCTCTCCCAGCAAGCCCTGCAGTTAACGATACAGCAGTTGGGAAATGAATACTATCTGGGTGAAAGAACACTGGGCAAGGCTGCCTCGGCTAAAGCTACATGGCCTCTTAAAACTTTCCATGCTAAAAATAACCTGCAGCACACGCTTTGCCTCGTAAGAGGCAGATGAACAAGAGTAGACAAAAACCTAAAGAACTGGAAGAACAGAGGAAGTGCTGCACAGGAGCAGCATAGAGGTGGCAAACCCAAGCTGCCACCTCCAGTGCCCAAATGCCTCCATGGGAGGCTGCAGGTCAGGCTGCAGTGAGTGGTGCCCAACATGAACCTCACAGGATGGGCCGTGAAGCCACAGCCAGCTGCCACATCCCCAGGCCGCCAGCCTTGTGTCACCCACCCGAGGCACTGCAGGACATGGCAGCATTTCGGACTCCTGTCTGTCCCAGCCTCTCCTCCCAGGGCAGCGTACCATTCAGAAAGAACATCCACCACCCAGAGCTGAGAGCTTAGGATATGTGACTCAGAAGCAGCAAGGAGCCAACGGCAGGTAGGAGCCAGGCAGGCAGATCACAGACAAGATGGTATGTACTTAAAAAAAAAAAAAAAAAAAAGTGAACAGGTGAGTTTCTCTGTACTTAATTAAAGTGAAGAGTTCTGCAGCAACTCCTGCCACTAACACCAGCGCTGGGACACAAGAGCAGCAGGGGATGCTCCGGAGGCAATACCTCCCTTTACCAACTGCACAGCTCACAGAGCTGTCTTCCTACGGATGGAAACTATTAAGAAAGCCACTCTACAATCTTCAAGTACTAAAAAAACAGTGAGTCCTAGTTGCAGAGAGGTTATTATGACAAACAAGATGCTAAAAAAGCTGGTTGTTGTAGAGCTAAACTAGAGCTCTGGAACATGAAACACCAACAGCAGGCTGCTTTTATCTCAGAGATAAAGACTGCTTTTGGTGTAATCAGCTCCACTGATGTTCCTACAATAGCTCACTCCCTTCCTCTGCAGCTGAAGCTGCTGTGCTTACCGCCCAACTTTATCACTGCTTCATCCTACAACTCTGCTTCTGTAGCTTCTGACCCATCAAGGAACCTGAGATTGGACCAGCAGAGCTGTGCAGCTCCAGCAGCATCACTTCGAGGCCCAAGGCAGGTCTCAGAGCCGCCTGCCTGGACATACAAGCTGAGGTTTACAATGAAAGAATCAGTTTTGCCAAACTGTATGGTTTTTTTTACAGATGTCTCAGAAAGCACCAAGCAGCTCGTGCATACGCAACCACCTAGCATCAGCAGCCCTCCCTGCCTGCGCTGCTGCACAGATTAATGCAAGGCTCTGAGCTGATCCCACCCACTAGGCAATAAGCCACAGGTTACTCTATGTAATTAACATTAACCCAATCAGGTTATCAAGCTCCTTACTGCAGTTGGTATCTTACTACCTTCCTGCTCTCTCGTTTCATTATTCAGTTTCCTCAGCCACGCTGGTGACTTGCTGGGAGCCCTCTGTCACAGAGAAGGCCAAGGTCAACTGGCTGCTTTGCCAGAAAGGTGAAACAGCTTCTGTACCTCTTCATCAGTACCAGTTTCACCTTTCTCATCTATTCCTCAAACATCTGAGGAAGTTTGCCAGCTTGAGTCTGCTTCTGAACCAGACCAAACACTCTTTTGCTTCGAGCGAGCCAGAAGTTTAGCACATTGGCCACAACCTTCCCATTGTCGCCCTGCTTTATGCAGCAGAGGAAGCCCTTGGATTCAGAGCCACCCACCCTTGTGCACAGATGTCCCCGCTGGAGCAGCACCACTCCCTGCAGCCCAGGGACCACTCTCTGCTCCTGCCACTGCACAGCCTCACACAGCCTGGCCGTGCCAACGCCTCCCTGCCTGCTGGACTCACCTCCAGGTGGGCAGCTGCCAGCACGCCATGCTGTGTCCCTGCTGCACGGCCTGCATTGCACCAGGGGCGACTCAATGTTTTCAAAAGCATTTTTCATAAAATGCTGAAGAGAACCACTCCTCAGGTAGTACAGGCAAAGCTGCTTTTATTACATTCATAACCTACTGACATATTGCAATCATTAAAAAAAGATTTTTAGCATCTTTCCTTCTTTCTGCATTGTTACCCAGCTTGGAAACTACTTCCCTGAATTTCAGAACAAACACATTCAATGCATACATGCCTTGTATTTGCTTCTACATCAATATAAAACTCAGCCTTTGCTAAGGGCAACACTAATGTCCACGGCAAGTGCAGCTTACAGTTGACAATCTAAGCAATCAGTGAAGTAAAATACCTGGCACACACTTTATTTCCAACACCCAGGCACGCACAACGCTCAGAAGCAGAGACTAAACTAACCAAAGGCTTCCGCTGTGCTCTGCACTCCACACAACAAAACAGACCTGAATTTTCAAGGAGACAGAACGGAAAGGTTTACACCACAGCACTGATAGCGCTCACCGCAACAAGACCTTGACAGAGTGCTTCTCAAAACAAAACCTGGGCTAAAACAGAACAGCAAGAGGTGGTGTTGCTCAGAAGGAAGCTGTGTGCCTAGGGCTCGCTGCAAACAAACCTCAGAAGTGCATGGAAGGATACTCAACATCTGTTGAAAAAAGCACTCCACAGTCACCCACAGTGGGAAGGAACGGCAAAGGTTTCAGCAAAACACTTAGACTAAACAAGCAGGAAGATGACTTTTATGCATTAATAAGCTTGCTACGAGGAGTTATACAACATAATTGAGACCTAATCAGAGAGACGAGCTTCGCTTTGATCTATATTACAGGAGCAGCTACAAGCCCTCGCCTCAACTGTGCTGGGGGCTGTTCTCATGCACAGGACGGCTCCCCCAGACTTCAGCCCACTGCTGGAGTCAGCACACAGACCAACCTTCCTGCTGCACACACACTGCCCATCCTTTTACGGGCCAGCAAACAGGACGCTGTATGCTATTCCTTTAAAATATTTTGGAGTTGGGATGTGCAAACTTCTTTCCTGCAACCCTGAACACCACACCTGTCCTTATCCCCACAGTTCAACAGGAAATGGAACAAATCCCAAGCTCACAAACAGAAGAGGCTCCTCATTAAGGAAAGGGGACAAAAAATACAGGATCACAACCCTGAGTTTTATGGAGAGATTTTTCTCCCTAATTCTTGTTCCAGACTTCAGCCTTCTAAACCACTGATACATCCCCAAGCACAGCTAAAGCCCTGGTGCAAGAGGCACACACAGATCATGAGCTCTTGCTAGGGTCTGCTATTTATACCCACAGAGCCCAAACCAGCTAGAGCACATGGGAAGTTTCTCATCCTCATTGCCAGGTGGCAGCAGAGGTCACAGGCAGTTCCCCCCTGTGGTCTACAAGCACAGGTTTGTTTGCTGAAGAACAATTTGAACAATCTCTTCAAATCTCCCTCTTAGCTCACCTCTGCTAAGAGCAATGCATGGGGCCCCCACGTGCTGGTCAGCAACAAAGCTGACAAAGGGGACAGCTGAAGAGATCATGTGCAAAAGCAGTGACTGACAGGGAAACATGCCATCTCCTGCAACCCCTGCGAGGAGCAAACTCAACAGCCTGACCTTCCAGGCAGCGCAGCACCTCCTGCAGACACCTCAAAGAAGCTGAAGTTGGCAGCTGCAAGTTTTACCAACCGTTTGTGTGAAGCATTCCACAGTGCTTGCTTACTGCAAGCACTGCAGTAAGAGATCAGGATTTTAGAAAGGCCACTCATTAAATTCGAAATATTACATAATTAGAAATAATTAATGGTTTTTAATGACTTAAAGATGTTGCTATGGGCACCTGGGGATACCAATCCTGAGCTCACCATCCCTCTGGACACTAGAAATATCCTAAATAATTTTTTCACAGCAGTTAAGCACACATAAAAGGCAAGAGCCACAGGGCCACAAGAGTCCTGTGGTGCAGGGGGGAGTTGGAGCTTCACGATCCTTGAGGTCCCTCCCAACCCAGGCCATTCTGCAATAAGCAGAGCATGTTGCTTCCAGAGCATCATGCTCCTCACGTAGCTCTTCTACTGCACAAACACACTCGCTCTTGAATATGCCCCAAGTCAGCCTACAGTGCTTCCAAAGTAAATTCGAGTCTCAACACAGCGGCCGACGGCTCCTGGCGTAGAGCAGCTTTGGCAGCAGGCCTCACACTGCTGTCACTGACTCCCAGGAGAACTTGGGGGGGAGCTCAGAGCCCACAGACCATCGGGTCTGACCCTCAGGTACCGCCATCACACTGTGTTTGGTGAGGGGAATTCCTGCTGCCTCACCCCACGCGCTGTGGAGCAGCTGCCTTTACCCCAAGGCTTTCGAGGCAGTTGATGAAAGAGAGGAAAGCTCTCTATGCAAGCACCCTATTGCATCTCCAGAGCTTTAAGGAATGCGGTTCCTCCAGTGGGTATCTAAGCTTAGCATGACTAACAAGAGCAAACCTAAATAAGCAACAGCCACCAGAGTGTACAAAAATGGGTTCCTGCAGCACTATCCCATACAGACCCCCACCAACATTAGCTGCTTCACATCTGACAGCCATCAGCCCGTAGCCCCATGGCACAGAGCCTCATGAGAGCTGTTGGGAGTCCTTCAAGAGCTCCACAAACCACTGCAAGCAGCAGGTGCCAGGTGAGCAGCACAGGCTCTGCAAGTGAAGCATTAAGGCAGCTTCTATGGAGCGTCAAGCACAGTTTGAGTCTACAGGTTTTGTATTCCCTTTCACTTACTAGAACTGGAGTTTCCTTCTGCGCAGTAGGCAGCACATGCAAGCAAACCAATCAAACAAGAACGAAGCTGTGAAATGAAGGTGCGCAGAGAGAAGCCGCGCTACCTTCATACCGAAGGAATCACAGACAGACATCAGCCGATGCCAGGCACGGCACTGCTTCATCCGGCACCCAGGAAGCTCATTTGAGACAACGGAGGCTCAGCGCCGAACTGCGTCCCACGGGGAGCTCCGGCAGAGGGGCGGGCGGAGCCCAGCGCAGCTCCACGGCTCCCGGCCCGGCCTCCCTCCCGGCACATGCTCAGTAGATCATTCACAGACAAAGTAAACACGAGAAAAATAAAGTTAGCTTCTCTCACTACAACTTTCCCCAGCAACGAGCCATTTCCTTTCAACTCAAAGTCCACAGCGGCTCTGATAACGCTCCTGGGCGCGCGCGCAGCCGCCGGCCTCAGCAAGGCAGCGCGCGGCCCTGGAAACACCGCGCACCCCGCCGCCTCCCCCGACAGGCGGACCGCAGCTCCGCTCGGTTCCTACCGCAACGGAACGCCTCCCCAGGACGCCCGCACCGCGCCGGGCTCCCAGATCCGCGTCGAGACATCACAGAGCTCCGGAAGGCGGCAAAGCCCTGCCCGGTAAACGGGACCTTCCTTCGTTACGGGACGGGGGAGCAGCGCAGGAGCCCCAGGAGAGCGGGACGTTCGAGTGCAGCTCCGCGAGCAGCGACGCACCGGAACGCAACCACTGCGCTCCCACGTGCGGTCCGTGCGGCGTGCAAGCAAACAAACGAACCGACGAGCAAAAGCACGCGTCGCACCGGTCGGCGGCAGCTCCCATCGGGAACGCCCGCAGCATGGCCAGGCCCCGTCGCCTCACACGCAGCAGAATGGCCTCGGCCACGCCGCGATCCCGCAGCACACAGTGGCACCGCGGACAGCGGCCGCCGTGGGGAGCGGCCCCGAGCGGCTCCCCCCGTCCCGCTCGGTGTCGCCGGGTGACCTCCAGGCCGGGCCGACGGCACTGACCTTGGGCTCGGCGCGGCCGTGCAGGACCCTCTACGGCCCCCAGAGCGCAACAAACGGCCGCGCGCGAGGCGGGCACAGAACCCCCGGCACCGGCTGAGCGGAGCGGCAGAAACTCCGGGCCCGCGGCCGAGGGCTGACAGCCCAGGACGGAGGGCCGCGAGGATGAAGGGTTCCGGGCCCGGCAGCACGCGGTACTTACGGACGGTCCGGCGCGGCGCTGCCCCTCCCGGCGCCGGTGCCCAAGCCGGTCCCGGTCCCACCCGCCGCCCCCCGCCCGCGCCGACCCACGTGCCGCCCGGCCGGGCCGCCGCGCTGGGACATGCACGGCACCGCGCCCCGCCCGTGTGCCACGCCCCTCTCGCGAGAGCGGCGCCGGGACCGCCCCGCCCGCGCGCCGCGCCTGCGCACCGCGTCCCGCCGGCGCCCGAGGAGCGCCCCGACCGCCCCGGCATGAGGAGGATCGCGGCCTCGCCCCCGCCCGCCGCCATTCGCTGCTGCGGCGCTCCTCCCGACGTCTCGCGGTGCGGCTCCCGGTCGGAGCCGTCGGCCACGCTGCTCCTCGCTGCCGAGGGAAAGTTCCGGTAGCACGAGCCGGCGGAGCGCGACCGCAGCCTCTGGGTGCTGGGCTGAGGCGGGTAGAAAGGGGCGTCGGGGCGGGGAACGCCGCGCTCCGGGCCGTGGGCGCTTCGCCTTCGTTTCAGCGTTAAGTGGCGGCGTTCCTCACAGCGCTGCGCGGCGCGGATCTGACGGCGCGCCGCGAGGAAAAGCTTTGGGGTGGCGGCCGGGCAGCGCTGCGCGCCGTGCTGTGCGCGGGCAGGTGGGCACTGCGCGCATTTGCGGCGCCTGATGGTGAGATGTTTCCTTTACCTAATGATAAACATTTGAGCTGTGGGGTCACAGGAGCTCAGGAGCCAAATGTTTGGAGCAAACATGTAAGTTTCTTCCCTTGTTTTGTTGTCCTGCCCCTGCCAGCGCCTGGCCTCACCTGTGTTCATACGCTGAGGCCTTTACTCCTCTGTGTGCTTTGCATTGCTCTGAAGCAGGCTCCCCTTTGGCTCACTGCCACTCTGTGCCGTCTCTGGGCCACGTTCAGTCACGTCTGTCTGTAGACAGTTGGGTGGGTCTCACACGCTGTAGACCTCTGCACGTGTTCTCACTGTGAGAAGAGCTGGAAGAACCAGTAAAAAGGGGAAAGAACCCTGGCTGATACTGCAGGGAGCAGGAGGACACAGGCAGCAAGTGAATGCACTTCACAGAGTGATAATTAAGGCAGAGAGAACAGAGCCCAGGACAGGAGGCAGAGGCAGTCACTGCAACCCTCACCTAGCATCTTATCTTAACCACAAGTACTGAATTAATAAACAAGGGCTTGGAAAACTCAGCCCCAGTCAGGCCTGTCTCTGATCTGCCTCTTCAGGACACAGTCACTTCACTTACCTGCATCTTTAACGCCATGGTCTGGGTGAGCAATTCTTGTACAGCTCAACAAAGCCATTCTGCTGAGCATCCAACTCTGCACAGAATTCGTCGTCTGAGCATACTAGTCAGGAGCAGAAGCTGCAGAGCAGATCTTTTTCATTTTTCTAAAGGACAGTGTGCTATGAAAAAAAAACGAACAGTTTAATAGTTCAGTGGGAGTTTCTTAAACACAGAGTTAGTCATGTAGTCATCACTATAATGCCATCATTTGACTGTACCTTGAGATGCAGCTGTCGAACTTCATCGTTGCGTTGAGCAGCAAAGTTGTACTTGTTTGAACAAGTTACATCATGGGAGACTTTATTCTACCTTCTCCACCCACACAACCCTGCGATTTATTTTCACCTGAGAACTTGTTAATAATACCAGCGAAGAAACTAATGTTCCCAGATGTTTAGGATTCACACACAAATCTTAAATTCTACTGGCAGAAACAGAACATCACTGCTTTGATAGGGAATAGTCAGTAGCACTCTCCACAGCAAGAAGAGTTTTAGTTCTTAGTTCCATGGCGCTGTGCCTGAGCATGATATACTTACTCAGGTTAATGTGTTTTCTGCCTACTTTATCAATCCAGATGGGCTTAAAGGGAGGAAAGCAAAATAAGCATTTGATGATCACAGAAGTGACCAACTTGCAGTAGAACTCAGTGCTCTGGCAGGATGCTGAGGAGCAGACTTACAACATTTCATGCAATGGGTCTTAGATGTAGCAGTTTGCCCATGACAGCATTCGGTCACTTTAACTAATGGCTCTGAGCCACCCTGGGGTCAGCAAAGTGGGGCAAAGTCCAGGACATCTCTCCCCTGGCCCTCGAAGCAGTGCACTGTGATAAACAGAACGGCCACTTTGCTTTTATCTGCTGTGCTTCCTTAAACCAGCTGCACACAGCTGTGAAGCAGCCTGAGATGAGGCTGATCCTCATAGTGATGTTACCGTTCAGAGGTGTCAGATTCAGCTCAGTATATGTGCCAAAGTTGCCCTCAGTGCTGGCACCCCACCAGCTTCTGAAAAGGGCTTTCAGTTGTTACACCCGTGAATTTTTGTTGTTTCTTAGTGTTCACAAGAAAGTCTGACATCGTAAAAGGAGAACTGCAATTTTTTATGAAACATCTGGGCTGTCTGAAGTGTGAATATTGAAAAGACTTGTTATCCCAGTCAGGGGTATTTGGAAATATTTATGCTGGCCAGAGACAACTTAGTATTTAGGAATTATCTACTCTCACTACAGGTCAGTCTTATTCAGGGGTTTACAGCAGTTTAAACAATTGCAGTTTTCCTTTTTGTACAGTTTTACCCTTATTTACCTCTAGAACAAAATTTGTACCCTTTCATCAAAGAAGTTCTGAATTTAGACTTCTTTTTTCTTTGTCAAATATTCTGGCACATTGGTGCCAGCTGGGCAGGGATTCTGAAGCTATTTCCAAACAGAGAAGTGGTTGCTCTGAGGATGCCACTTTTTTCCCTTGTGTAGAGTTGTTCAACTGCATAAAGGCTGAGCTAAAATAACTCCCCTTTCATTCTGTACCACAAGTAACAGGGAAGGTCAACTGTCCAAAAGAAGAATGTCAGCATTTTTAGCAGCAGTCGCTCAGCACGGCTGCAGAAAATACCTCTCTTAGGGCTCCTCTTTACACACAGTGCTGCTATTTCTGATACAGATTAATGAACATCTCCTCTAAAGTAAAGAAAACGTACTACTATAGAAGACACTCAACTAATTATGATTCATAAAGGCAGCATATAAGTACTTACACATTTTTAGTGGAAAAGTATCCCCATAAAAGAGAAATATTTCTTTTTTGTCATAAAGGTTGCCTTACAGTTGAAACTTGAAGCTTTTAAGCGAGAAAAGCCCAAATAGACAAATTATACTGATGTGTTCTTTAAAGGCCAAGCAGCTGTTTTATTAAAATACTGAATTTACATTAAAAAGTCTGAGTCTTTCAATTATAATAACCTTACTGAAGTGACATGAAATCCATGACAAGGAGCTTGCTTTATTCTGTCCACCTTCTGTCCTCAGTTATCCACAGACACTTCTGCTACTATTCAAAACTGTGCAAGTTCACACCCACATAGAAGCACATTTGTCTGGAAAGACAAATCCCAAGGCAATTGGTTCTCATTTTCCCTAGGACAAACAGCTTTTCAACTCTCAGTTTCAAACCCATCCAAATCTGTGTCCCAAGAAACAGGAAAAGGATTTCAGGATATACCAACTCCCGTAAGTGAATGACCTTCAACAACTTGAAGCAGGTTGAATTTACATTTTACTTCAAAAAAAGGCAAAGTACATACATGAGGAGCAGATGGGAGGAACAACAGTTACCTGAAACCAGGCTTCCACCATTTCTGCCTAAGCTTACCAGCTGTGTCTGAGTCAGCAGGGCTCTGCCCGCCCTGCCACGCTTGCTGACCACAGGAACAGGACTGTTTGTATCCAGGGAACATTTTCAAAGGTGAGGCCCGAGTGGAAAGAGTAAGATATCATACACAGTGTAAGTTTATAGTACACAGCTTTGTTTTTAAATGACATAACGCAACAGCAGGAAGGAGAAGTAGTAGTTAACAATTACTAACACTAGAATAGTCAAATTTGTATGTTATACATATACAGCAACTAACTGCTTTACAAAAAAAGCAAAATAATACAATATATTGTCACATGTATTTACAGTGTAGTAAATATACTTTTCTGTCAAATTTTACACAAAAAATATTTACAGGTGAATATACTGCATTAAAAAAAATGGTGGGACCAACACTAAAAGTGACTTTCTGTGGTAAGTTTGTTGCATAACAGTAAGACGTGCTTCATTACATTTGTAAAAATTAAACTTAGGATGAAACAGAAAAAGCCCTAAAACCTACAACCCATTTAGGAAGAGAGCACTGGAATGCTCCCAAGTGCTCGGTCCACAATACTTATTTGAAAGGTTTCCTATTCCTGGAAACTTCATGCACATTAAAGCAGAAACATTGGCATAATTAACAGGTAGGTTATGTACTATTCAAATACTACTGAATTATCTTTAAGTCAGGGAAAATACAAACACAAAATGTTAATCATCTTTACAGTACTTAACTGTAGTTAGTACGTAATGGATAGCGTGTTCTGAAACAGGGGTGTCAAACATACAGTCCCCATAGTGTCGCTACGTGGTCCACGTGTTGCAATCAGATTTTTCTGAACTTAAGTTTTCATTCTGAAGTACACAGACTGCATGGCTGCAGAGCTGATCCTCAGACCATGGGGAGGGCAGCCTGTGCGGTGCTGAGCGCCGCCTGAAGCAGTGACTGGAAGGTCTGCACCTGGGAGTCTCCCACTTACATCAGGTTTCAAGCCTGATCTTGAAGCACTGTCACCAGCAACTGACTGCTGATCACTAGCATCAATGGAATGACAGGATGAGGAGGGGGACAGAGGCTGGATTAGAAATGGAGAGCGGTGCTCACAGGAATGAAACAGAGCAGGACACAGAATATGCACAACAGGAAAAGGGAGCAAATAAGGAAGGATGTGAGAAAGAAAACAAAAAAGTGAAGCAATAGCAACGGCTATTACAGGGAGCAGGTTTTCATGGTGATGGATGACAGTAAGGCACTGACCAACCATATACTAATCAAAGTTTACGAATGAAAGGAAGGCGTTTTCCCCCTTGATCTAAGCACAAACGTCCTAAACCCTGGTGCTGCTGTGTACCAGGGCAAACACAGCCCTGAATTACATCTTTGCTGTAGACTGTGGCCACCTAGAGTACTGCATTCATGTCTGGGCTCCCTGAAGGCAGATACAGACCTGCTGGAGCAAGTCCAGAAGAGGCCAGGAGGATGCTCAGAGGGCTGAAGCAGCTCTCCTATGGAGACAGGCTGAGGGAGTTGGGCTGTTCAGCCTGGAGAAGGCTCTGGAAGACCTCACTGTGGTCCTCGGGGGCTGCAGGAAAGGGCTGTCAGGGAGCACGAGGGCTTCAAACTAAAAGGACAGACTTAGAGCAGGTAAAAGGAAAAAATTCCTCACGGTGAGGGTGGTGAGGCCTTGGCACAGGCTGCCCAGAGCAGCTGGGGGTGCTCCGTGCCTGGAGGTGCTGCAGGCAGGGCTGGTGGGCCCTGGGCAGCCTGTGCTGCTGGGAGGTGCTGGCAGAGGCTGCAACGTGAGCTTTAAGGCCCCTTCTGTCCAAACCTTTCCACGGTTCTGTGTCTACAGTTACACTCAAGTTCGGCTCTTTTTTCCTAAAATGTTTGACACCCCTGCTCTGACAGTTCGGGTCACCTCACTGAACTACAGAGTGAAAACGTTCAATGACTCCTTGCCAAGAAATAGAACAAATTAAATTTTGCCGACTTGCTTTATCAATGTATCATTGGTTTCAGTCAGGACTGAGAGCTTACAGTAGTTCTGGTTCTCACTGAAAAGGTAATTTTGGTTTCACCATACTCACAGCTGTAAGAATGCATCAGTTCTTATTTCATGATGCACTTTCTATTGAGGCAATGCAAAATATTAGAAGAGTTGCTCTCAAATGCACTCAGTCCAAACAGAGCAGAGCTGGCAGTTCATCTAGAATTATTTTTAAAGAAAATTTTCTCACAGAGAAACAACTGAACGTTATCTTTTTGTATCAGTAAATCACAAGAGATTCTTTTTTCCTCCCACCTATAGAGGGAATAACTCTAAAGGCTTCTACAATTCATTGTCTTCAGCAAAACAGAAAGGGCTGGAAGTAGCTTGGTTCAGTATAATCAGGTGCAAACCGACAGCGATACCAAAGCTATTAGCAATGTGATGTACGAGATGAAAAAGGTTTTTAAATCAGTGACTCCCAAAATTACAAATGCATAGCAGCTGAAAAACATGGCACAAGTCACTGCTCTGTTCCTTAATTTAAGTCTAGCCTTGTAACCCTTCAACAGACCTAACAGTTCAGGGATCATGATTCCACTGCAGCTCCTACACAGTCAAGAGTAAAAAAATGTGGTTAATTGCACAAGTCTTCATATTTTCCAACGATTCTATTTCAAGATTGCTAATTCTACATTTTCATCCTGTTTTGGCAAACTATTTGCATATTAAGCTTGTGTTCATAGTTCTTCCAGGACTGTAAACAAATTAGAAGAATTGTTATTTTATGAATCAATACAATAAAGGCATTTATTTACATAAATGTTACATTGTTACTGTGTGGATACACGTGAATTATGTGCTATATCAATAAAATTTGAACACTTATAATTGTACCATTCTCTAATAATTTAGCTGTGGAGTTTGATTTACTGAAAGCCACTAACAAAATTGCACTAGAGGATTTCATTTTTTTCATATAGAGGATATACTTTTCTTCCCCCCTTCTAAAGCCATTTATAAGCTGTTAACTTCTAACAACAGAGATCTGAATCTAGGAAGTTTAACTGTTCTTTAGCAGTAGATTTGCTTAGCCCTACAACGAGCTGTCAGGCCTTTGTCAGAATGCCCATCCACCTCAGATCCAACGCTCTGCGCATCTTCAGCCCGTGCAGGTCATGTCTGTAGCACACAGCGCTACATCTTTACACGTCATGCAACATAGCAGCATATTATCACAGTCCCCATTGCTAATGCACTACCGTGGCTGGCAAGTCTTTCACAGTGATAGCAATTTCAGTTTCATATAACCCCCAGGTAGGAGCCCTTACAAACTAAAACCCCTTGAAAGTTCTGCAAGAGAAGTTTGACTGCAAATGTCTGTACTGATAGCAGAAATTGCACTGCAAACATTCAAACATAACCTGGATTTGACAAAGCGTCACTTACTTTTAAATTTGTGTACCTTGAGCAAACATTACTGTTGTTATATCACTGCTTGGACGGCACAAAAGCAGTTTTGCCAAACAACCTCCCAAAGCTGAAAGTTAATCAATAAAGTTTTCCCCTCTGTATCCCAACAGTTTATCTGCCAAGAATTTCTTGAAAGTGTGTATTGTTAGAAGGGCAAAACTAAAGCATACGTTAAATGGAAGAAAGAAGCAATAAATTTTAAACACTGCTATAGTGACACCATAATAGTCAGTTCTTGACAGTTTTCTTAGAATCATAGAATCTCAAGGTTGGAAATGACCTGCAAGATCATCCAGTCCAGCCATCCTCCCATCACCACTGCTACCACAAGCACTAAACCACATCTCGCAGCTCCTCGTCAAGGCGCCTCTTGAACGCTGCCAGAGACGGCGACTGCACCACCTCCCTGTGCAGCCATTCCATGCCTGACCACTCTGTGAGAGTGAGTGTCCAACCTAAACCTCCTCTGGTACAACTTGCGGCCATTTCCTTGGGTCCTGTTTGTTTCCTGGGAAAAGAGGCCAAACCCTCCTCACCACAGCCTCCCTTCAGGAAGTTGCAGGGTGCAGTGAGGTCTCCCCTGAGTTCCTCTTCTCCAGACTGAACCACTCCAGCTCCCTCAGCTGCTCCTCATCAGCCTTGTGCTCCAGACCCCTCACCAGCTTTGTTGCCCTTCTCTGGACATGCTCCAGGGCCTCAATGTCTTTTTTGTAGTGAGGGACCCAAAACTGAACTCAGTACTCAAGGTGCAGCCTCACCAGAGCTGAGTACAGGGGATGCTCACCTCCCTGCTCCTCCTGGCCACACTATTTCTAATGCAGGCCAGGATGCTGCTGGCCCTCGTGGCCACCTGGGCACACTGCTGGCTCATGTTCAGCCGAGCACCAACCAACACTCACAGGTCCCTTCCTCTTCACACTCACAGCCACTCAGCCCCAAAGCCTAAAGCACTGCATGGGGTTGTTGTGGCCAAAATGCAGGACCCAGCACTTGGCCTTGTTGAACCTCATCCCATTCACCTCAGCCCAGCAATCCAGCTTATCCAGATCCCTCTGAAGGGCCTCCCTGCCCTCAGGCAGATTGACACCACCTCCCAACTTGGTGTCATCTGCAAAACTACTGAGGATCCCCTCATCTAGGTCATCAGTAAAGATATTAAACAAGATGGGCCCCAGTACCACAGTACCAACTCTGGGACGACGCCACTTGAAACGGTCTCCAGCTGGACTGAACTCCATTGACCATTCATTACTCATGGGGCACAGCCCTCAGCCAGTTCCTCATCCAAAGCAGGGCAGACCTGTCCAGGCCACGGGCAGCCAGTTTCCCCAGAAGAAGCCTGTGAGAGACCATGTCAAAGGCTTTGCTGAAGTCTAGGTAGACTACATCAACAGCTTTTCCCTCATCTACTATGTCCCTTGTCTTTCCACTGTACAACCCTTTATAGTCTAGTTAAAGTACAGCAAAAAAAAAAAAAAAAAAAAACTCCTTTGGAAAAAAGACAGTTTATCCAGTCTGGTCCATATACAGTCCAAGTGTTTGAAGCTATGGTCTGGGGAATGAAGAGACTCAGGAAGCCTCCTTGTCCTCTCAATTTATTGCTGATTACTAGGAATTTAATCTAATCAACCAATTCTGGCTAAGCTCATTGTACTGCAGCTATTGTTAACTTTCTTTTAAGCACGGTAAAAAAAAGTCCACAGCTAAAAATCCTACAGGTTTGAATCAAAACCAGGATGATAGTAACTTCCCCTGGCTCATAAAGCCACTACCTTGAGAAGTGTGCAAACAGGATTAAGTATTAACACTTTCCTTTATAGAAGAAACAAACAAGGCGAATCACAGAAGCAAGGTAGAACCGTCTATGGGAAATGGCTTTCATATTTGGACAAGGTATGTTCCGCAGTGTTGAAGAACTCACATCTCCTTTGCCTACGAAGTCCTTCAGGGTCTACAAGTGGTTCTGAAACACTGGCTTAAATTAAAAAAAAAAGCAGAAAAAAAGAAAGAAGGCATTAAAATTGAGGCAATGTTTCAGGAGTTGATCATCTGGCAACATGGCTGACAGGATGGGAACTTGAAAAATTAAGTGCAGCATCACAACTGGTGGGGGGACCTTTGCAAGAGGCCCACGTACGTCAGTCAGTTTCCAAAAAAAAAAAAACCCAAAAAAACGATCAAACAAAAAAAACAACCCCAAGTTTCACACAATCTTCTTAATGCTGTGACGTTTCAAGCTGCCAGCACTTCGCTGCTTTTGCACCTGGCTGGCAGAGCCGTGGCGCATCCTCCCGCTGTTGGTGTGGCCAGCGGTGGGCGAGAGCTCCACGTTCTCCTTGTCGATCCCTGGGAACACACACAGACCAATGAATTAGCCTCGCTGCTTTGCCACCCTGCCGTCAGCACCATAACGACAGATGTTTCTGCAAATGAACAGGTTAGCATGGAAGTGCCTTCACGGTACAAAATACTGTGACACCCTCGATGCCAGAATCAAGGCACCCTGCCGGACGATGCGGCGCCAGGCAACGGCGACACAGGTGGCACCCGGTGACTGTGCTCAGGATACAACCCAGGTCTGCCATGCGAACAGGTGGCGGCGAGGAGACAGCCTCTGGGAACACAAGCGGCCAGCAGTGCTGCCCTATAGCTGGGAAAGCACTTCAGACATCCAACTAACAAAATATTTAAAATAACTCGTAACTCTCTTAGCAGGAAGTAACGCAGCCTTACTGGTGACAATGACTCGCAAATGAGAGAACTGATGCAGCTGGTTTATTGCAGTACTGCAATATGAAGAATAGTTTTTTTCAGATCAAATGTACAACTCTGAGCTCAGAAAGCACAGCCCCTGACCAGATCCAACACTTCTGTGTTAACTGTGCTAACCTTTGTAAGGACAAGAAAAGTCACTGCAAATACTCCTGAAATTCCACTAGTAACAAACAGGGCAGTGAGACTCAGGTCCAATTCAGGAGGGAGGGCAGAGTGCTGTGCTCTGGAGTTGCCTCAACACCCTGCAGCTGACAGCAGTGTCAGAGCTGCCTGTGCACGAGGCTGCTCGTTTGCAGGAGCACCTGCTCTGATGTATTTGTGGGCAGAATGAACAAGGGTACTTGAAAAGAAAATGCTCCATCCACACCCTCAAAAGACGCCCTCCCAAATCAAGAATAAAGAAACTCTAGGGCCAAAGCTTGGACATAACTGCACGATCGCTGACAAGACGTGAGTCTGGAAATTTTCATGACTGCTATTGCAAAAGTGCTGCTCTCCCAGACAAAGGCAGGAGGTAGAAGGCGAGGATGAAACCAGCCTGGATTTCTACCCCAGTGCACATATCTCCTAGAAGCTTTAGACGAATTCTACTGTGTTGTGCTAAAGGAATCACGTCAAACAGCCAACCTAAACAAACCCCTCCAGTGTAACTTCATGCTGACATGATGACAGCACATGATTGGGTATGAACCACTGCTCTACATCTCTGGGATACAGTCTGTCATTTGAAGACATAAATGTCTTAGTGCAGACATGCTTTCAATCAGTCATTACTTTTATGCTAACCCTACTTTGAGTTAATCACTCGTGTGGCAGCATCTTCGTGCAGCTGTCACTTTACTTCTGCTACAAAATGAGTATGCTTGAGGCACGTCTAACAACACTAAGCACTTACAGTACATGTGCAGCATTGGAATGAGTAGTAGGAAAGGTATTTTAATGGGAGAGACTCAAAGTATAACCAGCAGCAAAAATTAGGATGTCTGACAGCAAATGAAAAGGTTGGAGCAAAATCCTATCACTACAAACAGTATCTCCCACACTTCTATGTCTCATCCCTCTAAGAAATTGATTCTCATTGGCACAAGCAAGAATAGTGATTACACTCCACTGCTTCACACAGTTACAGTGAAAATCAAAACTACATCCAGAAGCTGTCTGTGGTCTGCTGTCCTGCTCCCTGTGTGTGTGAGCTCATGAAGTCACAAGCTATGATGAGAACAGGAAGCAACCTGCAAGGTGAGTAAAAAAAGTCTTTTGCAGTCTTATTTATTTATTTCTCCACACAGAAGCAGAAATCAAATGGTGCTGTGAGAATTCATTTTATTGAACCCTCTGTCTGCTGCAATTTAGTCCAAAGAATTTGTG
Organism: Lagopus muta; assembly: GCF_023343835.1. NCBI lineage: Eukaryota > Metazoa > Chordata > Aves > Galliformes > Phasianidae > Lagopus > Lagopus muta. The sequence goes on along the minus strand of NC_064452.1, from coordinate 923,914 downwards.
TCTGCTTCCTGGCAGTGTGCAAATGATGCTGAAGCTGACCTCCTGTGAAACTAAAGAGCTCATGAAATAGTTTTACATTTTAGCTTAATATGTGCAGCAGAATAATTTCACATACCAAGCTTCCACTTCTCTATTACCAAATGTATCTTACTCTTGAAGATGTGAGTGACTTTTGCTGCTATTCCATTAAATATTACTAGCATCACACGAGAAATGCAACAGCTTAGCACTTACACTGAAGCCATTCCTGTGTCCAGGATTAGTAAACCACTTCTCATGCCACAAGCCCAACCCTAAAGCAGATCAAGCAGCATCTCGTGCAAATATGATGGAAGTAGAGAGTACCTTGATGAGGAAGCTGCATGAAAACTGCAGATTTAGAGCAAGGCAGAGAAGCTTTACAAACACAGAATGAAAGAAGAAACGTAAGTGAGTAATGTCTGTGACAAGGGGTGGGGAGAGATGACAGACAAAACATTCAATGCAATTGCAAGAATGCAATCATGTTTGATGTGTAAACACATTTAAAGCATAACAAGATGGAATACTTGGCTGTATAAATTCAGTACATTTCCTTACCTATCCAGCACCGCAACTGCTACTGACCTGGGGAGTGCTGGGAAGTTGCGAGCGAGGTCATGGAATTGGAAAGGTTAAGGTTAGCAGTAATGCTAAGCTGGCTCTGCACTGCGGGAGGATACGGAGATGTGGGTGTCAGGAGAGATTCTTCACTGGTCTCCTCATCAATCCCAGGCAAATACGTGTCAATCAAGGCATCGAGAAACTTCACTATGAGCTCAGCGTAGTCTGGAATTTGTGTTTGCTGTGAGAGATGGGGGGAAAAAAAAAGGTTGGTTCACTTCCTCCCACTTTTCTGTCAATGAATTTCACCCCTAACTCACTGTAGGTTTCCAGTGCTTTTGCCTGAAATTTATAAAAAGCATCTGGAGGCAACTATGTGTGAAAATCCATTTGTGATCCTTCCCAGATTAATCTAAATGCAATACTACAGAGCACTCGCAGATGTAATTTCAGTTCATCTAAGAACTGCAAAGCCAGAGGAGGGGGCTGTTCCATTCATAACGTTCAAAGCAACCGAACTTAAAATGTTATTAAGAGTATTACTTGTACCCCCCAAAGCCTACTGATGGAACACTGCTACTCTGCTCCTACAGATCTTGTAGCAGTGACTAGAAGCAACAAATGGAAGCACAGATGGTCAATGGTTTTATTTCTTCTGTTGTAACATAGAATTTGCCCTTATGGAATTATCATTCTTAACGATTAAACTCTTAAACATTAAGATAAGGATAACAAACCAGAGTTTCTGAATAATATTCCATGTCTTTGGAGTCTGCAAACTTCAGGGTGCTGAAAAGCTGTATTTACCACCTGACTGCTTTTATCCAGCCTCAGTAAGTTTACCTTGAGTTCATCAGAATAGCTGCTGCAGGCTAAAAAACTTCTAGCCATAAAAGCGACCCTTATGTTACTGACTTGCTCGTGTAAGTTTTGTCATTTATCACTTCTCTGCATCATACCTGGAGCATCAGCATGCTTCATAAAGAGAACAAAGGGAAAAATTGATGAATTTATCTCTTACCTTGGAAAATGGGCCAGCAAACCTCCACAACCCATTAAATCCAAAACCTACAACAACAAACTGAATGTTATGAAGGATTTATGAGGTCAGAGAGAATCCAAACAAAACTGATCAGCTCTTCTGCGAAGGCGTTTTCATTAGGATATCTAACTTTGAATTCAGTAATTAAAAAAAATTACTTTGTAGATAAGAAGTTTGGTATTGGGGTGGAGACTCCTCATGGTAGACAACACTCTGAACAATCCCATGAATTGGATTCAACAGATTTGGATCTTGACACAGCGACAAAAGGGTGTTGATCTTGGAATCCAATAAATTATGCCTAAAGAAAAGAGCAGTGGGTTATTTTTTTCCTCAAAATAAATACGCACCTTTCTAACCCATATCTAAAAAACTGCATTGAAAGAGCATCCCGAAGTACACTTTGTATGTTTTGATATGTGCTTGGGTTACTGATTAGAAAATGTGAGTCTATCTGGGACAAAAATATATAAAACTGTACATGTTGACTTATATAGAAAACTGTATGACCACGTGAAAAGTAATTGGATTTTCCACAGTACCAAATAAACGCCAAAGCCACGCAAAGTCACCAGGCTACTGTAATGGCAGCAGCGACACTGAAAGCTTTAGGGAGGAATGGATGGCTGCACAGACAGGATCCTGGCTGCTCTGCCAACCTGCCCAGACCCCAGACGTGTGCCAGAGGGCCGTCTGTAGCAGTGCTGTGTGAGGATTCCCATTCCCCTAAGAGCATTCCTTCTTCCCCTACGTTAAGTAAATGTAATGCTCTCAAACTGTGATGAACATTTGTCTCAAGCAAAGGACAGACTGCTGCTCACAAAGTACAAATGATAGAGCACCTCACACGTGCTTGCCCTGGTCCAGAGACATTTTACAGGAATGCCAAGTACAGAATCATCACAAACAGCTTCAGATACTTACACAACAGGAAAGACCTTTGGGAAGACAACACTGGCTTCTGCTAAATACTCATACAGAATCCGCTGGTCAAATTCATCAGTAGTGTACTTCACTAACGTTGCCTGTGATAATGCAAAGGAATAAATCAGCATGGTTCTGAGGGAGGCTGAGTAGTTACAGGCTTTTTTGCTTGTTATTGTAGTTTAAGGTTTTTAAGATTCCAGGATTCCAGAAGAAGCAGCATTACAGAAGATTAATTTGAAGACATGGCATTAAGTTGTTTTATGTCATGAGAAACAATAAGAACAGTTGGGTAATAGCTTCTATTTTGGTCCAAAATTAGCTAATCAGTTTTTGACAGAACTGTGCAACTGAGTCTTTCTGCATTGTAACAGGGCTGCAAGGTGTATTGGTGTACCTGGTGAAAGCACCAACGTACTGGTTGCCATATTACAATTTAGTCAGGGTTTAAATTGAATTGTGCTGGTATTCTAGCAATTTTCTCTTCTTTTAAAATACGTAATATGTAAGAATAGCTTCTTGTTATATAAAATCAGTTTGTAGTAAAATTCTGTCAGGAAAAAGAATCAATTGTTAGACATGCTCTGAACTATAATATAGAATCATGGAAATTCCAAATTTTCCCCTCCCATTGTTTTTAATGGATCTATAAGAGTGATTCCTAGGAAGTGTGAAGAAAAGCAGCTAAAGAATAGAGTGGCACAGTGCATTCTAAGTTTGATCCACGCGAATTCATGAAGCACCACAAGGAGCGTTTCTTTGGACGGTGAAAGAACATCAGAAAGTAACCCACAATAATACACAGAAAGAAGGCTTACAAGAACTGTAAGCAGCAGTGCTTGAATCTTTGGATCAGTCAGAACTTCTTCATCCAGGAGAACATTTGACTCAGAAACAGAAACTTTTCGGAGATGGGGGTGCTGCTGAGGTGATATTCTCTGGGTTTCTGCCAAATAAAAAAGACCAACTAATCAAAAGCAAAATAAACCTGAGCCAAAACAGAATTATATTTTGCATAACAAGTTCAATTATATGCAAACTTCAGAGTTCACCAGAATTTCCATAAGGTATAAAAAAGCAACAATTATGCTGTAATACTAGCAGAGCTAGATTGTCACATGGGATGTATTATCAAATGGCAAACAATAACCCCAATTTCCTATTCAGTGAAATACAGGCCCAGGGGTGGTAAGTAATGTTCTCAGGGTCAGGCAGCAGACTGACATCAGATACAACAGAAGAACCCTGGTCTTGCATTGCAATTGGGGATGGGGTCACAGGAAGCAGATGTGGGAGAAGATGAAGAGAGGCATTCTAGGCATCACATCAGATTCCACTTGCAAAATCTGCAGCTAGGGCTCAGTAAGCCATAAAAAGCCAAATTTTACTTATTTCACTCCTGCATAGGGTACTTTATAGCTGCCCCTTATCCTGCATCTACAAACTGAGCAACTCTAACTCAAACCTCAATTGTCAGAGATATGGAAGACTACACTCTCCAGAAGCCATTAAGATATTTCTCCCTTACCTTGCAGTAACCTAAGCAAATAAACACTGAATTTGGAAATAATCCTTTGTATATAAATACAAAGCATTTATAATTAGTGTTATTCTGAAATGTTAGTCCTGTTTCTCACCCATTTCATAATCATTTTCGGCTACTCTCCTCATTTTGGGAGGCGTTGTGATTCCAGATTCCATGTCTTGCCTTTTAGGAGCCTTTGTGTCCGATATCAAATGGTCAAAACTTTTCCTTGTACCTAAAAACAATTTATCAGGAAATTAAAAACATTAAACCTAAATCCACACTTCAATATTTCTGATTGTCTGGCCAACCTACTATCCTATCTGCAACATATCAATAGGAATCTGGGGACATTTTCAGAGGTGGTAGAGAAACTACAGGTACACCATGCCGCTCTCCATCACAGTTTCCAAAATGCTTCACAATGCATATGAGAATAGCATGCAGTTTATTCAAGTATGTAAGCTGTGGGCATGCTATGGTTTCCTGCTCAACACATCACATTGAATAAACATGCCAAAATGTGACTACTGAAAAGGAAGCAGTAACAGGATTGTAATGAAAGAAATGCCTCTCTTCTTCCACGTGCACTCATGTAAAGTTATGTGCAGAACTCATCTTGTTTCACAGAATCATCGCACGCTTTCAGTTGGAAGGGCCCTTTACAGGCCATCTTGTCCCACCCCCGCAATGAGCAGAGACATCCACAGCTCCACCAGGTGCTCACAGCCTGGTCCAGCCTGATCTGGACTGTCTCCAAGGATGGGGCACCACCACTTATCAGGGCAACCTGTTCCAGCGCCTCACCATCCTTACTGTAAAGAACTTCCTCCTTATATCCAAACCACATCTCCCCTCTTGTAGTTTGAAACCATTGCTCCTTGGTCTGACACAACAGACCCTGCCAAACAGTCTGCTCCCCAGAAAGCTGAACTGGCATCTGAACCTTAAGTATCTCAATTATCTTTTTTTTTTTTTCCAATCACTTCAGCATGCACATTCTGAGTAACATTTCCCATATTCCTGATCAAAGCAAACCAAATTATTCCTCTTCAATTGTAGTGTCCTCTCTTTCCATTTTGTAGAAACCACGTGCATTGCTCTGAATTAGGAGTAAGTACTTCAAGTCAAAACAAATACAAGTATAATTTTTCTCCAGTAACATTTCATGGAGTATCCTGCAGACAAATTAGTAAATTAGGCATCTTAATAACCTAGAAGCTTTTTAGTGTTCGCTTGCGAAGGCTGCCCCATATCCAAACTCATGGACTTTCGCGTTCGAGGGCTTATCTGTCCCACTGTTGGGTAACTGGCAGCCAGATGTCTGTCTGAGCCCTTTGGTGACGACCACGGTTGATTTTCCTTTAGTGTCCTGAAAGTGCAGAGAAATTAAGAAAATCTTTAAAACTTTTGCATATTCAGACATCAATTTTTCAGCTAGCCAAAGTATCCTATATTAAAACCATATTTTCAAGCAGGTTAATCTCCCAGCAAAATGCTTTAATAAAAAGTATTTATTTGGCTAGAAAAATATCTGAGCTAGTAAAAACTAACAATCTGGTATGAACCTAATGCTGAAGAGCCAAAAATAAAGCAATAAACCATCAGCAAATCTGCTCATAAGGCAAAATGCAAGACATTAAACATCTGCTGCTCTGTACTGGGTACTAAAAGGAGAGGTACTGAGTAAAGTGCTCTGCACTGAGAAAATCTGACTCTGCATGGCACTTCAGGGTTGACTTCCCAGCTTACTTCTGTGGCTGCATATGGACAATGGATAAGATGTCAAAGTTTCCCAATCAGGAATCAAGCAATTACTTAGCATCTCCTTGCTTCTTAAAAAGACAATTTTATTCTAAAATGCAAATGAAGAATGAGGTGAGATTAGGTCTCACAGAAAAGGGTTATCAAAAAAGATTAAGAATCTCCAAAGCCATTAACTGAAGTCTGAAATTGCTTCAGAGATCTCAAAATCATATTCAGAGAAATCAAAATCATGAACAAATTTCCCTGTGATTCTCGGTCACAGTAGCATGTTGGTCAGGAAGCACTGATGTGCAGGTGAACATTAACTTAGCTTTAATGAACAGGGGGTTTAGTTCTCTATATATCATACCTTACCTTTAGATAACTTAGTAAAGAAAATAGAGATTGAAATTTGGGTAACTTTTATTATCCAAAAGATAGACAACCAACCTATAGCTAGTGTCACTGTGATGTATGGGGTATGTATCCATAGGAACGTTTTCCATTGCGACGTCTGTCAACAAGAGAGACTTCCTATGTTTTAGGCTGCAGCGACTTCGGACTTCCTCAGACACTGTCAGCAAAGCTAAATTAAAAAAAAATACAAAGTTGGTGCAAATTTTCTATGTCAGGAATACACTGAAGAATGTAAGCATCTATTTACATTTTTTCTTAGTACAAAAAAGACCTCAGAGATGTAATTACACCTTACTGAAATGTACAGATTAAAAGTCATTAAAAAATAATTGTATTCCCCAACTAGCTAAAATTCCATGATCTAAACATTTGCCCTCATACAGCCATGTTTTCTGCTTCCAGACCACTAGAAATGTAAATTCTGCAAGGAGCAGCACTTGTTAGAACTTAAAACCAAACACCTCCAGTCTCCCTGAAGCATTTTGGAAGTTGCACAGTAGGTCCTGAGCTGACAAGCCTTCAGACCACACTGCGTCAGTGACGCACAGCAGCCTAACCCAGACTCTTGTCCAACTCCAGTTACAAGTTTCCTTCATACTGATAACAGAGTCATTAGCCTAACACCAGAAGACATTCCCACAACAACCCACTCCTTTCCAGTTAATGCAAGTTCACAAGAATGTTTAATTTCACCTGCTAGGTAAGCCACGCTCTGGGTGTTCACCTCGAACTTGTCACAGTTCCTGTGTTTGTTCACCAGAGCTAGTAGTGTATGTAGAATCCTGACTGTTCTTGCTACAGTGGTAGGTGAAGGATGCCTGTACCCTGCAAAATGAGGTTTAAACACCAAATCCTGTATTTAATTTTTTAATACATATTTATGAAGCACAAATATTGTTTAAAAGCATTTATAAATACTTCCCAGCATGTTCTCAGGACACTTCATATGTAGAGTAATGAAGTACAGCGCTAACAGAAACTGCACATTCAGGACTATTAATTCAGTCCCTCTGTCCAAAATCACATAATTACAAATGCCTGTGCATATATTGCATCCATATCTCACAAATCAATCTTCAGTGAGGAGATACAGGCAAGCACAGAGAAAGAAAGTATTCTGGTAGAAAGAAGTAATGTACTGCAGCAAATGAAACCACACATTCATTTTCACACACGAGCAACATGCACTCTTACCTTTCAAGAGGTGCCCCACTAGTGCAAAGTTGAAATTGGAGTTGAAATTTAGCCCAACAAAATGATCCATCTGTTTGCAGTGCCATTCAAGTGGTCTCCTGATCTCCATGAACACCTCCTCTGGGCTCTGACTCACAGAAAATAAGACATAAGAATATTTCATACAAGCATAGAGTGGTTTTGGCTGGGACCTCAGCGCACATCTCCTGCCATGGGCAGGGCCACCTCCCACCAGCTCAGGCTGCCCAGGGCCCAGCCAGGCCTTGAGCATCTCTGGGTATGGGGCACCCACAGCTGCTCTGGGCAGCCTGTGCCAGGGCCTCACTGCCCCCATTATGAATTTCTTCAGAACAGCCTATTTGATTGGAGGTTACTCATCATCATCAATTAAAACAGTGACAAAACATAGTACTTTAAGAAAGAACAGGAACCTATTGACTGCACTCCTGACTTGAATACATCTATGTATTTCTCTGTTGTTTGGGACCAACCTAGTTAGGCTGTCATCTCTACATCACAGTGTACTGCTGATATTACACAAGTAAACAGCTTGTAATGCAAATTTTAAGTTTTAATTGCTTAATTATTGATCACTAGGGTAAGGAATATATGTATATTTTCTTTTGATTAGAACTAACTGCTTGCATGAACTCAGGGTTAATCACAGCTGATTACTAGCAGAGGGCTTGCTTACCTTATCATTGAACACTCGAAGGCTATCCAAGGTATGCAGATTCTGTTCAAGCAGTGCTGTACCTGCTGAGTACAGGTTGACTTCATCCAACTGCAGTACTGCCATGGCTACCCAGAAGAGGGCCTTGTGCATAGGAGAGTCCTAGAAGTTGAAGGGAAACAAAGAGACCACGATTCTACTTTCACATAACACAGTGCAAAGCTACCAAGTAAACAGTGAAACAAACTGAAGTTAATATAGATTTTTTTTTTTTTAATCTTTAGCTGTGTGAATGAAAGTCAAATATGCACATTAAAGCAGCCCTTCAAACACACCTGACACAAAAAACAAGGTGTTTTGTTTCTTTTTTTAGCATATTTTTAAGGCATTAACAAAGAAGGAGCTGCAAATGCATCCATGCTCTCCAGAAACCCCGCCATAGAAATGTGTTCTTTTATGTGTGCATGACAATGCCACTCCACAGGTAAATTCTGAAGTGATTCATTAATGGTGCACCCACTGATATGCTGATCAATTCACTGAAGTAACATAAAATGGCTAAATTAATCTCAAGTAAGACATAATAAAAACTTATTACAAGGCACGATCAGAAAGATGTATGAACAACTGCAAATTCAAAAGCCGAGATGGAAAATCTTGGTGAGAATGAATGCAAACTGTGGTGCAGCCTTTGCGTACGGCCCAGTGATGAAGCAGAACTGTACATTCTGAAGGCTTTTTAAAGCTTCTGCACATACAAACATCTGTGACATACTTCTCATATGCAGTACTTTCAAGCGTGAGTCAGAGCAGCGATGTGTGAACATCAGATACCACAAGACTCACATACATTTTTAAGCTTATACTCGTAATTATAACCTACAAAATATATTCTGTTTCCTCCAGAATCCAGTTGCTTACCTTGTTAAGAAGAGGCTGCAGTTTGGTGAGTGCTATAACTGTTGCTTCTATTAGAACTTGGCTATTGTAATTATCAGGGCCTTTTAAACAGCTCTCAAGTCCCTTTTTGTAGAAAAAAAGAATAATAAGAAAACAGAACCCATAATTAGATTTTGCTTTATGAAAAGATGAAAGCTCTAAACTATAATGTAGTTCTCAATTAGTTTACAAAGGCTGAGTTCCCTTTAAACCAATTTGAAAGGAGTTTCAGAAATGAAGATCTACACAAGCATTTATTTATTGCTGTAAACAATCATGCAATGTGTATTAAAAAAGTAAGGGTGCAAGAGCCACAGAAGGGCTTCTGCAGTTCAGACACTGCACAGTTAAATTTTATGTCCACATAACGTTAGTAAAATACTTGAAGAAATTCAGCACTGTTCAGCTCCTATAGAACACAACCTCCTTTAGAAAATATGGACATAATTACCAAGCTAGGTAATATGTTGCAAAGTTTTCTTATATAAACATTCTGCTTTTTATTGTATTTAGTTGTTAATGTCCTTAAAAAAAAAAAAAAAAAAAAAGAGTAACACATACAGGTAGCTGCATTACCAGAAAATTGCTCATTTATTGTAATACTGACTCTTCTGGATCCAAATTCAGTGTCACAAATTTTAAACTCAATATTGAGAACTAATGTTACTCTACAAGTAGCTGCACTGATAAATTTATTGCCACCAAACTAATTTAAAATAGAAGGCCTACAAAGACAATTTCCTATCAGGTTTCTCTGTAGAAGAATATGCTTGAAGAATGTATTTACTGTGAAATTATGCTGCATTTTATATTCAATAGGAATGCTAAAAAAAATTAGTTATGTGTCAGAGAGGAAGACAAACACAGACCCTTATACCTTGCTAAGAATTCGGATTATTTGTTTTATTTGTCCATGAGAGACACGCTTACTTATACAGCCAAAGACAACAAGTGCTCTTGGCTGCAGGGATGGGTTATACTGGAATGCAAACCTGTGGAGAAACAGAGTACACTGCATTAAATGAACATACAACAGACAAGCTGTACAATGGAAAACTGAAAATTCCAGGTGTACTACAGGCAGTTAGGGGTCATGCTTTGAGATCTATAACATACTTTTGAGCTAGTTCAGTCCACTGGTCCAGCCACTTGCATGTTGGAATATCTCTCATACAAGCCTAAAAAGAATGACATTGTTTGAACATATACAGCATAAAGAAAATGAATTATTTTAATTCAGAGTGCTCGGTTATTCTAGTTGTCAGAAGTGCTCCTTATCATGTCACTGGAGGCACTGCCCGTTAGACTGCTTGCTGTAGAATAAGCAGCACTGGAACTTTGTTTTGAAACACGTACCTCCATGATCTCCAGCAAAGCTTCAGTAACCGTTTCCAAGGAGGTCAGTGCAAAAGTCTCCCTCTCGTAGGAGCCAGGTGAAAATGACCTGTCTCGATAGCTGGAGCGGAATGCTATGACTGCAGCTGATTTCACTTTGCTGATTCCAAACAGCAAATAAAATTTAGGCAGAGAAAATTCAGTCAGGCTCAGTCTTAAAACTTGCTTGGTCTCCTCTGTTGAACAAATTTTTACACATTAGACTTAAAACACTGACACACAATTCATATTTTAAACACACTTAAGCTCACTCTCCCACAAATACACAAGCAGGTGATAAACCTGTGCATGTTTCTATACTGTTTTCTTTGCTACTTGTCTCAGAACGTGCCAGAACAACTGTGGCCTGCTGCACAGATCACTGAAAGCAGTTGTGAGAGAGAGGCAGTCTGGAAATAGATACAAAGAAATTTGTCTACAGATGTGATTTTCTGAGACTTTTTCTCATATTTGTTAAGAGAATGGAAACACGGAGCGCTCCTGCATTGGAAGGCCAACATTACTGTCAGTTCAAACTGCAGTTAAATTCTGGTTTGGGCTCCCATTGCAATTAAGTCCCTTAGATCAGAAGAAAATGAAGGCCCTGGTACTGGCACTGCATATTCTTACAGTTCTGAACTTTGTTCCAGTACTGTGTACTTCAAACCCATTTTTTAAACAGGAAGGCTTGCCTTTCTCTCTGTGCATCACAGCAAGGCTTTTCCTTAAATACAAGTGTCTGTGTCTATGCACACACTCTGTCAATACACTTAGATATCATAAAAGGAGCTTTTAGATACTTAAAAAAACAAGATTACATAAACTTCCTGATTTTTTTTCACGAAATCCAGCCTGATTTTATACTGTACTTCTGTGACTGCTGCCCCTTTGCTATCTCCAATATTTTAGGATTGCTAAAATACAGCTGTATGCAATATTCCTGCTTTAACCATGCAGTTTCAAAATTTCCTTATGTAACTGATATTTGTTACCACATTATGCAACTATTCAAAAGATGCACATCAGCCAGTTTTAGCACAGATGCATTTTATCCTTAATCTGCATTACAGGAACTTACTGGTACTTTCTTCCCTTTTTCAAAGACCCGTTATACAATTCATACTACACACCTGCTTGAAACCAGTCGTATTTTAACTCCCCCTTCATAGTTATTCTGGCTCATACCCTTATTCTGGTTTCTACACAAGTTCAACAGCAAGACAGTATTTTCAAGCTCAGAATTGTTGAAAGAGAGAAAGATAACTGGTATTTCTGAAACTAAAAAGCAACCAATTGAAAACCTGTTAAGAACTTACCACTAAAATGAAGCTGTGAGCAAGTGCACAGAGAATGAATGATGTTGATGACAAGACCATGAGTGGAAGCTCTGAGAGAAAGGGGTCCTGTGGCCACCAACAAAGTAACCACATGAAAGAGGTAGGGGAGATGTGCAGCCACATCCAGAGAATTGTTGAAGGACAGCATCAGCATGTAGCGTGCTAGAATGGCAATATCATCCCACATCAGGTGCTGTTCCAGCGTAGGAGTTGGAGACAGACAAGTCTTGTCAATTATTTTGCACATCCTTCCAATCACCTGAAAAGAGAGCAACCATCTTGCTTTTATGAAACAAAGAGCAGAGCTCAAAATTTCAGTAGAAGCAGTTACAAATCAACATTAGAGTTATTCTTCTGGGTTTTTTTCATTATTGCTGAGTCATCAGAAAGCATCTCAGTGCTACACTGTTATCTAAAGGTGAAATTACTGTTTAAGAGGCAAGGAGGGAACTCACTTTGCTTGAAACCAATTTTACATTTCCAGAAGCAAGCGCTACCGCTGTGTCTGCCATAACCTCAGCTTTAATGGATCCTAAGCCCCCTGTGGCACTAGTTTTGATGAAACTGTCCAGCACTACGTCAAGAAGATCTGTAATCTGGTAGAGAAAAAAAAGCCTTTCTTACTGTTTGGTTAACATAATTTTTCTACAGTAAACAATCTTCTGAATGAGTAATCATTACATTTTTTCAGTTGAAGGTGCACAGTATCATAAGTGTAAGCGACACTCCTAGTGATCTGTCATCTTTCTGGAAAAAGCCCACTGAAATATTAGAATTGCAAAATGAACTGCATCAGATCAAAATGCTTCACAACTGCAGAAGAACTATGATACGGTATCGTTTTTATTTTGCTCTCTGCTTCAAAGCACAGCTATTCATAAAATGCTGCACTTTGCACTTATTGAGAAGAAACTGGATTTGAGGTGGAAAAGAACCCCAAAAAACATTTCTGGGAAACAAGCAAGGTCTTATCTGTCAAAAACTTTATCCTCATGTAAGTGATTGAAAACACTATAATCTGCTTATGAACAAACCACAAGAAATCGTGCATAATTTATACCTGTCCAAGACTTCCCCATATTTTAGCCTGAATAGAAGGGTACATCTGTTTTTCATTTATTGTCATTGTTATAAGCTTATCAAGAATAGCAGTGACTCGCTGGCGCTTTGCGTCGTCGTTGTGTTTGCAGAATCGAACCAGATTGGACAGCCAGGGAGTCATGTACTCCAGACAGAGATGTTTCAGTTCAATGCCTGAAATAAAAACTCACTTTGTAACAAAAGATTGCTGTTGGTCTCTCTGAACAGGTAAATAATTATTTGCAAGCACTACCCTTTCATTTCAACAGAGCACACTGTTAATAATAACATCCAATAAACATCTGTAAGAATCTAGCAAGGAGATTTTGAGATTTTAGTATCTTAAGACATGTGACAAAGATGTGTACGCTTAGTATGAAGTGGGACTAAAGAAAATTTCTCTTTAATCTTAAGAATGTATTCCAAACTGCTTCCAGCAGTAAAATCAGAGCTGTTTTATGTCTGCAAAACAGAGATAACAAAAGCAGAATGGTAGAACCAGACAGGAGATATCATCAATCTGAAAGGCTTAAATTTGAAAGACACAAACTGTTTTCTTCAGGTATCTGCTAGAACTCAAAACTTCACCAAGATCTTTTTTCTTGTTCTCTACATTCTTAATTCTGGTGAATCAAAAACAGTGTGACAGAGATCTGATCACCAGATTACTCCCTGTATAAAACTGTCAGGGGTACGAAGCAAATAATTTGTGCTGTGATCACACTGAGTAATTGTTTAGATAAATAAGATGGCTGGTGAAAGCTAGAAAGACTGGGCTCAGGCTGCTTTATTTCTTTTTATAATATCTGCTTCCTTTCTTTCCATGCAGAAAGAAAAGGGTACATTCAAGAGCGTAAATCAAAGTACTGTTGGAGTTTCTGCTCCAACAGATGCCCCCCCAGGTCACAACATTGGCTTCTGAGGATGACACAGCTTCACAGAAATACAGAATTATCAGATTAAACTTGATTGTTAAGAAACAAATATAAACGGGTCATCTTAAAAACATCCAAATCAGTTCTAGGAAGCATTAGTAACTTCAAGTTGCTGTGACTCAGTAACATGAGGAAGTTTGTTAAACTTGACAGCTTAAATCGTTTCATGTTCATGGTTAGTAGTGAGGAACACCAGCGTTACTTACTCGATTTGCTAAATCCTGAAATACACTCTTCCAAGAACTCTAAGGTAAGGTGTGGCTCATTAGCTGCAAGAGTCTTACTAATTGACACAATAAAGAGCGTGTTGTTGGCAGGAATACATAGACCTGAAGTTTCCAGTAACTGGCCCTCAATCTTTAAATTAAAGGTACAGGTTAAGGCACACAGAAGATTATAGGCAGCAGACCTGTAAACAAAGCAAGCAATGTGATTTGTAATAGTCTTCCTGTCTGTTTTGAAATACACACATTACACTGAGACATCACAGCAATGGCAGTCACATTTCCAAAACCAAATCAATATTGTTATATAATGTACTATATTTAAACCCTGAGCTGCTTTTCTGCATCAGTTAAGGTTCAGAGACAACATTTGCCTCGGACAAATGAATTAAATTACTCCTTTGTTTTACGCTGTTTCTGATGAAGTTACAGAGTATGCTGGAAGAATTTGGTACTAGACTTCTCAGAAGAGCATCCAGTTCCAGGAAACGCGAGGCATTTCCAAATGCACCTGAGTGGCTGAGAGGCAGGAGCCGAGGGCCACAGTCTGCCAGTGAGCAAGGACTCATTTTTGGAGGCAGCCCTCTTTGACGAGACCCAAAAATTTGCTCTGCAAGGGACAGCTATTAAGCAAGAAGTTCAGCACCAAGCCAATCAAATGTACCCAATAAATACATATTGCAAACCAAACTTTTCCTTACAAAGGGAAATTAATTTAAAAGATCAGTACCGCAAACTGGGGTCTGAGCTTCCCAAGTTGAGCAATGCTATGTTCAGCAGTGTTCCAGGAACATCCTTAGGGCGAATTTTAGTGTGCTGTGGGATGGAGTCTGGTTGTGACAGCTCCCATCGTGTCCGTATGTGAATAATGGACCTCACAATAGCTTCACACTCCTGATGCATGAAGGTGAGCGGTGTTCCCTGGTTGGCAATCGTCAATGTAAACTGATTCTCATCAACAAGACATATTTCCTCAATCTCAGAGGCGTAGTATATGTCATTTAAAAACACTGTTTGTCCCAGGACTCTCGTTCGTTCTGCTGATGTCACCTGCACAGCTGTTGATCCAACCTTAGAAACAGAATCAAAAAATGGTTGAGCACCTGCTGTTAATGATACAAAGAGACAAGTGTGACATTTCTATCTGACCAAGATACATGCATGAAATTGTATGAAATAATACTGTGTTGTGAGACAGAGAAGAAAATTAAAAGACAGCAGAAACGCATTTAAAATCTTATCAAAATAGAACAATTCACTAATAAAGCATGAAAATACTTACTTTAATAGACACTTTGGTGTCTTTGTGAGCCAACTTGAGGGCATTGTGAAATACTTTCAAGTCCTCTTCCAAAGCTAAAGTAGCTGCTGGAAGTTTCTGCTGGTCATGTTCAATGTGCTCCGCCAGCTTTCCTGGAGAGTCTATGAAAATCAGCCTTTTGCTTCCTTTCAAACCTGTCAAGAGTCTTTCGTGGTATTTGGTGTATTCTCTGACCCAAGAATTACAGTTATAAATAAAAACTGCTGAGACATTTTCATAAGCAAAGCCTGGAAAAACTACAAACCATTTAGAAAGAAAGTCAGTTTTAAAGCGATTACTGGGGCCAGCATGTGTGAGGTCCACCACAATTTCATATGGCTTTGCGTAGTATGGCTTCAGAGTTAGCAGGACGTGGTATATCAGTAAATCTCCATTGATCTGGCCAGTCTTGAAACTGTAAGAAAACATGACAGACACTGTTGGCTTTGCCTTCTAGACCCATAATAAAACATTTCAGTGGTGCGTCACACACACTGCTACACTAAAACAGATTGACATTTACACAGCCCCAGAAATGTCAAACTCAAAGCAGTGACACTGGACTGGCATCCATAGCCTAAATTCTGTCACGACTCATATTCCAACCGAGTTCAGCCCAGTATGCTACAGCTTGGTTTGGATTCATTCATTTTGAAGTGCCACACCACCTCCCACAGCCATAAAGTCTCTGGACAGCCAGGAGGCTCATCCAGCACCTGCAACCAAAGGAAAAGTAAAATCCACACTGCTGAGGAAGAGTGCATTGATTGGCTCAAAGCTGATGCAAGTTAAGGGCTTCTTTGAAAAAAGGCATGAAGTATCACCCCAAACTCTATTTTTATTACTTTTTATATTTTAAACACATTTCTACAGGTTCATACTATACCTACTTTTATAAGTAGAAATAAATTATTTAAATAGTCTTGGTTAAGACTAATTAAACACCTACATACCATTTTTTTCAGCTCATTTTGTCTGCTAAATACTGCAGCAAGCACAGCAATGTACTCTAATGCTTGGTGGATGGTTTCTAAGAACGGTTGGTCCTTTGAGTAGTACAGAGGACACATCTGTGAAATAATTCTTACCTGAAAAGCATGCAGGAACTACAAAAATATTAAGAACCCTTTGCTCTCATTTAGTGCTTTGCTGAATGTTATGAGATCGAACAGAGCATCTGTCTGAACCAAGTTTTCAGAGTCAGTACAGCAGATAAAATTCTACTAGAAAGAATTAAAAAGCAAACTTTGCAGTAGTTTTTGAACTTTTAAAGACTCGTGCTTGTTTTGAGTTAGCATCAACTCAACTCTTTCAAAGCAACACAACAGGCTACGGAAACATCTGCTAAGCACTGCAAGCACAAGTCATTTTGATCTCAGAGGGACACTGCTCCTGGTAACATCTGAGGTAAACCACCTGAGCACAGGATAACGGAGGAGATACCCTTCACAAATGTAAAGCATTTATCTGTCTGCCCGAGAGACTTTTTCTCCTGTGTTACTTCCTGTTACTCAGAAAGCTAATTTGGGCAAGTTGGTGTTTTTCCCCCTCTAAGATGTCATGGCATAGTCGTTTAGAAGAAAAAAAAAAGAAGAAAAAAAGAAGGAAGTGGGTCATCACTGTGGTTTTAGTTCTCCACTTAGAATACAGGACATGTAATTTCAGTTACAGATTTGCTTAAAAAAAAAAAAAAAAAAAAAAAACAACAAAACCCAGCACTGTCCAAGTCTACTTTGCTTCATGTTAATGGACGTTTGCATCCCAAGAGCAAATACACACACAGAGAAATCTTACTGTTAACGGAATAAATATCTGAACACCAACTTTCTTTTGACTGCACCACGGAAAGGTAAGTGCACATTTTCCTTCTACTTTCAGTTCCACTTGAAAGTTTCCTAGATTTTGTAGGAAATTATACATGAAAGTAAGTTTGACTTTTTTTGTTTAAATACAACTCCACCAGTAACAACAGTTAACAATCAATCTCTGCCTGATTTAAGGAGTCTGATAAACAATTGCTTTCAGTGATGCTAGAAGTTGTTCACAATCAGACTAAAGAAATAACAGCAGTCTACACTGCTCTTTAGTTCCTGTTACTGCGGACTGACACTGTTACTCTGCACTGACAGAGGACCCTATCAATACCTGGGCACAAATTGCTGAGTTAAAGAAAAACAGAAAAAGCTACGTAATGATCAGTCCCTTTGCTAACAGATTATAACTGAAGCCTTTACAATACTAGTTTCTTTATTTTTAAGAAAAGCATATTGGTCCAAATAAACATTCGTACAGCTGCAGTTCTCGGGCAGTAAGGATTGGAGTGCATCTGCACTGGAAAATGCACCTCATTTCTGCACGTCATGTAGAAACTTTGTGAAATGCCCTGCTTCCCTCCACCCCCAAAAAGGTTGTGCTGTTGCTGCTTTTCCTCCTTTTTGAAGACTGCAACAAGGCGTTCCCCAGTAACCGTTACCTCAGGAAGATAAATATTGTACCCAGGCTGTAGCTGATGACTAAGATGGTTTTAATTCAAACTTAACAATAAGGACTCAGAGCAGTTTAGTTTGAAGTGTGAATTGCAAGGAAAGATACAAACATATTCTCCTCTCCTCTGCCTCATGAGCAGCCACCCACCATCTCACCCTGCTCCCATCCCAGGCCCATCATGCCCTTCCCTTCCCTGGGGGGCTCCGGGAGTATGAAAGATGTCATTTGGATACTGAAAAGACAGGCAAGCTTAGCTCTCTGATTTTTGAGTGTGAACACATTAAGTTCTCTGGTAGATAAGCTAACTTTCAACTATGGCAAAAGCAAATTTATTTCTGGTACATTTCCAAGTTACCAAAACCTAGAAACATACAGATGTGCTTTGTTACCTTTAAAGTAACAGCTGCAAGAAGAAACGCATTTCTACAAATTAATGTCAGTCATCCTTGATAGCATTTATACACGAACAAGATGTAAACTACAGCACTTGGAGGAAACATTTCATTCTGTTAACAGAGACAGGGAGCACAACAACCAGCCATAAGACCTGAGCCTGTCTCACACACGTAAACCTGAGAAGACTCGGCACAGGCATGATGCAGTAACTTCCCTCTCTCATCAGCATCACTCTGAGGTTGTCCTGTTTGTCTCTGATTCATGGTGCGAATCTGAATATTACCCTAATGTAGAGCAGAGCATAATATTAATGGTAATCTGCACAATTTCAGAGGTTTTTAAAGGAAATATCAAATCTGAAGTGTGTTTGTGATAAACAGTCTCTTGTACAATAAACCAGATACTAGAGAACAAAGATCTTCCTAGGGATTTATCACTCCAGACAGCCGTGATAAGAAATAAAACGATTAGAACAAGTTACTGCTGCCATTTACAGGAATGTTTTCAGTTAAGGTCTCTGCTTGGCCATCTGTACAAGCACAGTTACTTCTCCCATATTTGGGGAAACACGGTGAAGCAGAAAGCGGTGCTCTGTAGGTTTTACATGGGTGCCTCCCTTCCCCATTTAAAAACAGAAGTGATGAACTTAAAGATGGTTAGCTCTAAAGAGGAGGAACTACAGCAGTCTGTATCGACACCCACAAATCACAGAGCACTCAGCAGAAAACACTTTCCTCTCTTTGCTTCATGTTCTTTTTTCATCTTCATACACATCACACATAAACCTTCAAACACTGGAATTCAGCACTGTAAGAGCTGAAGTCCAAGACCACCAATTCAGTCAGGATTCCAAGCAGCTGAGTGCTCCCTTCCACACATGGCAAGCACGAGGCCAAGTTACAACACAATGCTGATCAGAAAAGCTGCTGGCTGCTAAACCTGACAAGCTGATTCAAACCTCTAAGAACTAGCATTGCGACTTCGTAACACCAGAATTTCTATTTTTGTAGGTGACTGAAGAGGAAGATGAAGACAAAGAGACATGGCAAACCACATTCTGCTTTCCCTCTTGGGATAATCTTCTCATTGTGTTTGCAATTAAGTGCAAACCATACTGACTATCCCATGGTTACCAATGAAATCTGGTATCCAAACTGCCAAAACCTTACTTGCAGTCAGAACACAACAGAAGCCAACACAAAATCTCCTGCAGGCATTGATTTTAATGACAAACCAACACCCACTGCTGAAATGCTGACAGCCACCCCCCAGTCTTTATCTTCAACAACGGGCCCAAACTCCTCATCTTCCTCTGCCCAAAGTGTTCCTGACACTGGAGGACCTAAGAATGCCAGCACACCCAAGATCCCCATGACAAAAGAAACATGTGAAGACAATAAGTTTCTTACACTGATTTGCTTCATTATAATAGCAGCCCTTGTACTCATCTGCACCTTCCTGTTTCTGTCAACTGTTGTAATAGCAAATAAACTGTCTTATGTCAAAAAAGCTCAACAAGGAAAACATCGGCCCAGGAGCAATGGCAATATTCTGGCTACCAACAGCTTCTGGCCAACTGCAGCAGGAACGTGGCAGAGGATACCTAAGGAGACAACTGGAACTGATGTGGTAATGCAGGACTTGCCATCAGAGAGAGATGCTGCAATCCAATTGAGAACCCAAGATGAATCCACTGAGAGTCACGTTAAAGACACAGATAATAAACATGAAAACAAAGAAACAATGTCACACAAAAGCATTTTTACCAATTTCGTAGTTGAGATTTAGTCAACTAAAAACACCTTCAGCTTTTACATTTTATACTGGATTAACATGAGACAGAATCTTAGCTTTCAAGAAACAACACACACTGTAACATGGGAAAGCTAAACCTTCAGGTTTCTCATTTTTAAAGGTAGTGGGTATGCTGTGAAAACCTGTACATCAAGAAGAGAGTAGGACTGCATTAAAGAGATTTTTAGAAGTAGCACCAGGGCTGTTTTAACTCCTTTAACCAGCAATCATGGTTGTAGGAACCAAACAGGATAAAGCAGGACAGAACTTTGCCATTTTCAAAGATCACTGGGGGACAAAAAAAGGAAAGGACAGTTAGAAAATGCTATATTTACGCAGACTAAAGTGCTACACAGGCATGTTGCTATTTCAAGAAAACCATAATTCAGTCACAACTTTGATGCCATTACTGAATCAGGAACTATTCTGTTAAAATGCCTTTCATGTTTATTCTATCAAAACTTCTTAAATCAGCTTAATGTCTTTTGAACCAGACTGAGAGCAATCATGCTTTTTGCTTTGATTTTAGCTGTAAATATATGAAGTTTGTACTGTATGTTAAAATATAAGAACTCCTTTTTGTAATCATCAATAAACTAGAAACATCAGTAAAATGTTAAATTAATTTTAAATAAAGTTTACATTCTGTTTTTTCTCCAAGTCACGAGGGTTAAAACCACAGTATCATGGAAAGGCAGGAAAAAAGTAGAGAATCACGATCCTATCAGTGGAAAGAAGGAAAAGAAACAGTAACGAGGGTGGGATCTGCAGCCAAAAACAGGTGGAAACTGTGAGGATTGAAGGGAACTTGAATGAGGTAAGACTCAAGAAAGCGTGTGTCATAATATCAGGATTTGCATGTGCAGCAGGAGTTGGCAACAGACTGGAAAATAGCCAGCACAGCCAGCAGAGCACAGCAGCAGGCATGGGACATGGAATAGCTATAGTGGAAGGCACAAGAATGCACTTGCAAAATGCTGTGAGGATAGACATACACGTTTCTTTGGCAGGCCAAAACACTCAAGGAGACAAAAAAGTAGTTTGGGTTATGATATGGACAAAGAGACAGCAGAAAAACAACTGCTTTGAGCACGCAGTCCTCCTTTAATGGTGGCAACAGGCACCAACACTGTCCAGACAGAAAAGCAAAGTGGGGAAGGGGAGGCAGAGGAAGGGTGAGATCTGCAGCTATCTGCCTGTAACACAGCTACCTGAAGGAAGATGTGCAAGCCAGCACCCCGTGATCAGAAGTGCTCTATGACTCACTGTAGCGAGCCTACGGTTGCATTTCCATTAATAACAATGATAGCTCATCAAAACCACCACTGAATTTTTATTAGTAAAAATGAAATCCAATCCAAACTTACTTCTGTGTCATTCAAAAAAATTTGTAAGCACAACTATTTTCAGCAAGGACTGGAAAACAAGCATTCATGAATTCCTACATAACAGACACATACCCAACAAAGGCCACCTAAATATTTGAGTTTTACAAACACAATTGAACTGAAAAGTTTGCTTTTAAATCATGCAAACCTTGAGCTAAGCTTCTTAGTAATCCTCCTACTCTTGACACTTCCTGCAGCAAGTGTTGGTAAACTTCCTCTTTAGCTGCAGAAACTTGCTTCAACGTGAGACAAGCCATTTCAGAGCTGCTCAACTCCTAGCACAGCCTGTCCTCTTAAGGCTTCAAACAAAAAATAAGAGAATGCTTGCTTGACAGAAGACAAAGGTAAGAATCAAATTCAAAATGTAAAGACTTAATATTTGCATTATTTATTTTTAAATGAACTGCACTTTGTACAGCACTTCCTAAGCTAATTCAAAGTTCCTGC
This sequence comes from Lagopus muta, assembly GCF_023343835.1. Lineage (NCBI taxonomy): Eukaryota > Metazoa > Chordata > Aves > Galliformes > Phasianidae > Lagopus > Lagopus muta. The sequence continues at coordinate 902,110 of NC_064452.1, read as the reverse complement.
AGTATTTGGAAGATGCAGACATTCCATCCAGTTCCTAAGGTGTTGCTACTGTGAACTATCACGAACTCTACACATATGCACCATTTCAATATATTTTAAAACAGAATATATTTTTGAGCAGAAGAAAATAAAATGGGGTCCTTTTTATCTGTTTTAAATCTTACGTTTAGATAGTTATCTCTAGAAGCATTAATCTGCTGCTCATACATGTTTGCATCGTTGCATCTGAAATTAACTTTCATAGTTACACATACTGAGGTTCCAGGCGCAGCTTCACAAGAGCAGCGTGATCACAAATTATCTTCAGGTAAAATCACAATACGTGTCTGTATTTTAATGATTTGCATCACACAGAAATTCAGAAACCTCAACTCCGAGCAGTACAGGAAAAAACGTCTGCTCCATCCCAACTTCCTAACGCTAACACAACCTCCTTCGTTACAAAACCTTCCCCCGTGCAGGAGTTTTTTTTACAAAGACAGCTAAATATTGGAGTTCTGTACCATTATAGTTGCAATATTTGGAAACTTTTGCAGAATTATTGCACTCTAACCTTAACTGCGCAAGTGAGGGAGGAACAGGAAATAGACCTTAAAGAACCTTTCACCCAGGTCTCAGCTTATCTCTAGGCTTCTCTCTCAGTCCTTCAGGTATAAAGTAGGGCAATTTTCTTTACTCTTGTTTGTCAGTACTGCTGTGTTTCGTATTCCATTTCACATCCATAATCATTTCTGTGACAGATAAAAGCTATTTTGAAACACACTTTGCACTTCTCACCAAACACCTTTTTCAGAGAAGGTGGAAAACAAAAAAACCCACAATGATATTGATATCAGAGACAAAGCTGTCAACCATACAGATGACAATAAGCATGCAAGTTTAATCTGGCCTATTTGTTTTAGACTCTAAATATAAAATTGTCTGGTATCAGTAGTGTCACTTCAGGTTCAATTTAATGTGTTTTACTTTATTCTTGATGTAGGAGGAGACGTACTTAAACAGACTGCAGGAAAATGGTCAGCAACGCAGTAATATTGCTTCTCTTCTGTGGAGAAATTTGGAAATCACTTTCCACTGAAATACCTTCAAATGTTTCCACAAGTGAAAGCATCGTGCATACCAGCACCAGCAGCCCGGCAGAGGACAGATCTATCACGTACCAACTGCAAACAACCGGCCCCAGCATGCAGAAGCCTGCAGGAGCGCTGACTGCTGCGACAACACTGCCACAGCTGCCCGAACCACACATAGAGCCCACCAACGGGAGCTGGGTGGCAGCAATGATAATGGGCATTGTTTTGGTTGGTATGCTAATTGCTATTAGTATGATTGTTATATGGAAACGCTGCAAGAAGCCATTGCTAGCCGATTCAAACTGGGCAGGTCAGTCTCCGTTTGCAGACGGAGACACTCCAGATACCTTTGTGGACTCTGGCCAGGCTACCAAGCGCTTGTCAGTTTTATTTATGTTGCCTTGGAAATTAAGAGAAGAAGCATCTGTACAGCACGACCCTCCCGCATCAGAGAAACCACCCAACGGCACAGCCAGCAACGCCCGCAGGCAGCAGCCCGCAGCAGAGCACAGCTGCTCCGCCACCGACCCCGCTGCAGCAGCGGCTCCCGGCCCAGAAGCAGCGAGCCCAGAGCAGGTGCTGCACCCACAGCCCACCGAGGGCCTCGAGCTGCCGCCTCCCCCTGCGTGGCTCACTGAGCTCACTGAGCCGGCCGAGCAGCACGCCGCGGATCCTGGCCAGCAAGAGGAACTTCACTCAGAAGTGAAGGAACCGTATCCCCCACCACTCCAGCTAATTACTGAAGAGATCTATGAACCTCCGCCACGGCCGGAACAGCCTCAGTAGACTGTGCCAAAATAACTTTCCAAAACGCTTCTCATTTTTCTTAAACGAAGCACTCTTCAAATAACTGAGTAATGGAGAAGTTGACACAGGCAAGAACAGCGAAACCACAGCACGAGCAACAGCTCCCCGGCATTTCTCAACTTCAGCTTTCACAAAAGGGAAGAATCCCTTTCTGCCTGCAACAAATCTTGGCAGAACACAGCACGCCTGGTGCCACTGCATGGCCTAATAGTGACTCCACTGTGCAGATAACAAATGATTCCTGATTTTGGAGGGGAATCAGAAAACTGCGTGCACCTCTGTGTCCAGCACATGCAACACACAGATGGATGTGCACAGTGAAACTTTAGAGGGGCTCAGAGCTTCTTGCAAAGGTTTGTTCTATTAGACTACGTCAATGAATGCAATGAATTCAAGTTAATTTTAATAAAGCTTTCTAATTCGAAGATGTTTTGGTTGCTTAAAGCATAACAGAGTTATTTGCTTAGATACAAAGCTTCTAATTCAAAACAGTCTAAGTGCTCTGGCATGCATACATACAGACTGCCTCATACAGAGGTCTGTTTTCTGCGTCAGATGGAGGAGCCACTTGGGAACAGAGGATGACAGGTATTTAAAGCAAATCCCTCAGCAGCCAGCAGTTCAGATCAAAGACCAATGAAATGCATACTGTAAAAACTCTCATTATTTTGTTCTATTTTTCAGTAGTATAGTAGGGTATTTTTGATAGTATAGTGGCTGTGAAAAAGAGGCTATGACTCCAAACACACGAAAAACAAAAAGGTGGTGTTTTACCCAGACGCTGGTTTTGGTGGATGAAACAAACAGTTCACAGAACATCCAGACAGACAACTATCAGAATTAGCTGCACATGTTTACTAATTTCTTCCTTTTCTTCCTCTCAAGCAGGATTTTCAGAATGGATTCAATGTAATTAATCTTTAAAAATTGGTTTAAGGTTGTCTGGATTGCAGGTTCCTTTAACTCCAGGTGCCCAGGTTGGCCCATCCTTTCTGGGCCTCAAGTACGAGATAAGTTCACTATCCTGTCCAGAACCATGCATTTTTATTTTAACTATTTGATGGTAAATTGAAGGGAATTCTCAGAGGTAAATTACAAGCATGCATATTTTACTGGCATTTAATGCCCAGATTTGTAGAAAGATAAGATTTGCAGAGAGAAGCTGCTAGATACTAATGCTAGGTTTCCATGACATCTCTGCAAAATGACAAAGAACTTGCAGCTTTGAGTTTGCTGGGGGAGGGAACATGTTTGGATGTCACATAGGCCACCTGTTCATACCTGTTACAATGGACATTCCATTCCAACTGCATTCTGGTTGCTCAAAGGCTTTGAGGCTTTACGCATTGCACCATGTTAAAATATATGCATATATTTTGTATGTGACAAACGTGTGCATTACAAACTATGCATACCCTTGCCATATTGTTTGGAGCAAAGCAGATAAAGATTTCCTTAGAAAGCGGTAAATTCCTGCAGTATGTGCTGCTGGGTATAAACCCAACAACACACAGACAACCTGATCCAAGCAGCACAAAACCAAGGATTTTTAAATTAGGAAAAGATATTCTGGCAGGGTAGCTTAAGTAAGCTCAAGATAGGAAACCTAAATTAACACTAACCCTTCTTACTGGAACAGAGACTAAATGAAAGCAGAAAAGAGCACAATTCACAGGACTTCTAAAATAGAAACATTTAAATGGGTTCATACACTAAGCTACGAAAATTTTATATGTAATGTTTTGATGCAGTATCACGGCTACAAATACATAAAGAAGTTAACTGATTCAAATTAGAAAACCCAACTATTTTATTGAATATGTATGCTTTGCAATAAATTTGAGTCAGCACCAGCGACAGCTCTGCAGTCCTCCAATGTAGTGCAGATCAGGTGGTTGCAGAGCCCCAGCTAGCAGCAATACGATGCAGCTGAAGAGGCAAGCACAATCCACAGACAGCAACTGTAGCTACTCTCTAGAACAAGACGACCTCTAAGCTTAAATCTTTCACAGAAATAATGTGCTGATATTGCAGAAGACATTACGGTAAGTTTGTGTTTTCTGTTTTTAATCACAATACCTACTACAAAAGTAGAGACAGAAATAAGAACGAAATTATTAGTTGATGAGAGATGCTTGCACCAGGAATTTGCTGCAGTGTCAGAGATTTCTTACTAACATTAATTCAGCTTTCAAACATGTGTTAGCTTTGGGAATGTAACTGACACGATAATAAGGAAAAGTACTAATGTGCATGTTACTATGAATGCAGAATTTGGGTTTCCAACTAAATTCCTAACCAATTTAAGATGTATTTTAAGCAATTCTACTTAAGCAAATAGCATGCCTGTATGGGGGGTTCTGCTACATTACTGCAGAGATTTGTAAAGCAGATCCAGTTGACAGCCATTTTTTCATCCTGTATAAAAGAACACATTATTCCAAACATAATATAGGCTTGAAATCACTAAAAACAAGAAGCAGACATTGTATAACGTTTGGAAGAGACTTGCATTTTCGGAAGAAAGCCCTCATTTGAGCTTGAGGGGGAAAGGCAGATGAAAAAACAAGTCTCGTTCTGCCAGACAACATGACAGGCTCTGAAGGGATGCTTTGTGAAGTCTCTCTTGAACAATTACAAAAAGGACCGTGCCACAAAGGGGTTTATTGATATTTTTACTTAATTTCTGCTGCAACTAATCACTGCAAAGACAGCCCTTACAAATAAATAAAATACATTACATGGATTTAAAGGGTGTCATTTTTGTATATTTATTTTTAGGCAGCAATGGAACACCAGATACTGAAAGCATCTACCTGCCTGCTGGTCTTTCTATTTTTCATACCCACTGTTCTGGGTATCTGTCCTTCTATCTGTACATGCTCAGGAAACAACAGGAACGTGGACTGCTCAGGCAGAAACTTAACAGCATTGCCACACGGACTCCAAGACAACATTACATATTTAAATCTGTCATTTAACCACTTTGTAGATCTCGATCATCAGCTGACGAGATTCAGCAATTTAAGGACTCTTGATATTTCAAATAATTGGCTCAAGAATGTTCCTGCTCATCTGCCCAAGTCCTTGTGGGAATTGTATGCCATAAATAACAACATTAAGGTCCTTCAGAAACTTGACACAGCTTACCAGTGGAACCTTAAAGTGCTGGATGTTTCCAGGAATATGGTGGAAAGAGCTGTTTTGATCAACAACACACTGAGCAGTCTCAAGTTTCTCAACCTCAGCAGCAACAAACTTTGGACGGTTCCAACCAACATGCCCTACAACATAGAGACAGTGGATCTATCCAATAACTTCTTGTCTCAGATACTTCCAGGAACGCTGGTGAGATTACAGCACCTCACAAGTCTCTACCTACACAACAACAAGTTCACATACATTCCTGACAAAGCTTTTGATCAGCTCTTTCAGCTGCAGGTAGTAACACTATACAACAACCCGTGGTCCTGCAGCGATGAACAAAATATCTCTTATTTGCTTAGATGGGTGCAGGGCACCACTGCCAGGGTGCGAGGGGCTCCCTGCGCCGACCAGTCCACGCTGTGGGCCAACATCACGCCGACCTCCGCCGCCGCGCCAGATGCCAGCTTCATGATTAAAGGAATGAAGGCAGCAGACATTGCTGCCTCTCCAGCGGCAGCTGAACCAACCCACATGACAAAAATGCATAAACTATTTAAAGCAAAGGAAGTTACTACCTTGGCTTCGTTAAGCCAGACAGTACTGTTCACGAGCACAGAGCGGCCCATGCTCCTCTACCCCGAAGAGCTGACGACCAGGAAGGTCAGCGCTTACGAAGCGGCTGCCACACACAGCATCCACATTAAAGATTCAACCGATGTGAACTCAAGCCTGACTCATTCAACGGGATCATCCACCACTCCAATGACTCTTAGTATTACCAGTGGAATGCCGACAAACTACTCCAGAATGCCTCAAAGCACAACCGCTACCTTAAGGAGAGAGGAAGCCACTACCAGCGCTCTGAACACTGACGTGCCCTCCAAAGCGAGCGCCTGTGAGATATGCTTGTTTTATGCTGTAATGCTTAATGCAGTGGCAGTGCTTATTGGTAGGAGCTCTGAGGTTACTCCTGTGACACGTAGCTGGGGGGGAGGCATCCAGGTCAAACAGCAAATCAAAACACGAGAAGTCTGAAGCCCTGACTGATCTAAAGAAAATAACAGTTCCTAAAGAAGTGCAGACTAATGTCTCGATACTAAGCTGCTACTTATTTTAATATGTCTTAATTGAGTAAAATTAACCTATGCTCTTGTTTTTTAAAATGTGCTTATTTTGTATTTAAATTTTTAATTTCACTTGCACAGAATTTTAATTACTGATTGTATTATTTTGTCACTAAACAACTGGAAAAAAACAGAAGTCCTGTATCATATCTGCATTGTCTTGCTTGATTTGCTGGTGAGAAATTCCTGTACTATAGCAGCAGAGATTCTTTGTAAGTTATGATGCCATGCATAAGGAAAGGAAAATGTAAAGAAACTAAACTTAGCTGTTTCGCTAATCAGAAGTAATTCTTGAGAAAAATCGCTAGCATGTATATCTATGTTTGCTTCATATGTACTAGGATATTTTAAATACAAAGAACAACCATTCTGAATTTAGGAATTAAATATGACAATGCCACCATGTCCATCTACTAAGAGGGGCTTAACTGAGAAGCTAACACGGTCCAGCTTCAGCATGGGAAGAGTGGTAGGGGCTGATCTCTCTTTTTGCTCTGCCTTGACTTAGAATTGTAGGCAAGTTATTCCTTGCTCTCCATAATAGAAAACAAAAAAAGATAGAAGTAGAGGAAAACGCGACACGTTCAATGCCATGACACTCTCCAATAACACGGGCTTTAATCTACATACATTAACAAAACCAAACAGCTTAACTTACAATCAAACATCTGAAATACTTCAACAAAATTCGTCCAGAATTCTTCAAACTACTTTTTGATCAAAATAAAATAAAATATTGGCCAGTTTCAAATGCAAGTTATGTAACACATCAATGGAGCAGTTTAAAGCTCTCATTTAAACAATTCCTGAATCTTGTGACTTAAGATTTAATTCAAGCCATGGCAATGAACATGCCCAAGGCCTTCCAACGATGAGCACGAATGCTGTTCTCCTTGACATCCGCGCCATCAGCAAGTAGAAGTAGATGCACGCATGGTTCTGACCACTCTAGGAAAATTACGTGGCAAAGGTACTTGATATACTACTGATGAAGTTTTGCAAACAGCATGAAATGAAAACTGAAGAACAAGTTAATTGTAAGAGTATTATTCACTTAATACTGCAATTCTTTATTCAATATTTTCCAAGCATTTCAGGCCATTTAATTTCCAGTTATCGTAGCACAAAGGTGCCACAAAATCTAGAAAACCTCAATACCAAGACTGCAGTCCTTTACCTATTTCTCCTAGGTATCACTCAAGGCTGTGGATGATTTATAACCACTGGTATCAGAAAAATCACAACTTTCCAATTGTGAACTGTATTTCTATAATCAGAAATGTGTTTTAATTTCTAACAGTACTGTAAATGTTGCACAATGAATTTGTACAGTTATTTCATTGGCACTTAAGTAAAAATAAAGCTATGTTTGTATTGAAATGAACTAGTGACAGTGTTTCTTTTCACTATTATCTTGCAGACAGGTAACTGTACAGAACAGATGCTATTTTATTACACAGATCTATTCCAAGCGGGCATTTGGCTCAGTCTTTATGTCTTACGGAGAAAAACTATAGTATGATCAAATAGTACTATTTGGTTACTCAAATTTCCCTAACACTGTTTATTAATAAGCTGCCGAAATAGTGATAATAGCCTGCCCTTCTGCTTCTTACCATTTAGAACTTGCAAACCCCTCAGACCAATGTCTACCCACCAGAGAAAGCACTCTTTTTTTCATCTTAAAAAAAAAAGAAAATTTTATATTATATATATAGATGGGGGAAATCACAGATGTGATGGAAGTGAGATGGCACTCCCTTCAAACTCCAGGGCCATGCTCTATATCCAAAACTTGCCCTTGGTAGGTGCAAGCAAAGAGGGCTTCTCAGTCAGACTGCCTTCAGTAGGCAGATTAAATTTGGATTCCCTTGTATTTTTCTGGAATACAAATGAGTTGATAACAGAGCACAAGTAGGCAGGCAGTGTGGGAGGCAGGCACCTGTTGCTTGGCAACAGCACAGTCAGATTGAAATAAAATCAACACGCATGGCTGTGAGCGCTGCAGAACAGCTTGCTGTGCTTCTAACAGGCAGGGCACTCAGTCCACGATAAATATAAATACCATAATCCATCCTCAGGAAATTCTTTGTTTCAAAATAACTAACACTTCAATATAACATTCAGGATCTTTTTGAAAATGCTGCTGTCTTTATCTGTTGGCTGCTCCAGACGTGATCCAGCACGCCTTGATGCAGAAACACGTTTGCTTTCAGAAGGCTAAAACTGCTGCACGGGCAGCTGCAGTGTGAAACAACTCTGAGGTTTCTGTTCCCATGATTCCTATTAATTAGTCTGAGATAGCAGCTTTAAAACTTAATGGCAGTACTTCAGGATCAATATATACTGAGGCATTGATCACTGTAGTAACAGAGCAAGGATTAAAGACAGAGAGCACTGGCTTTGGAAGTCTGTTTGTTACCCAGGGAACAAAACATGGAGGAAAAAAAAAGGCAGAAGAGATTAAATTTCACAGCACAAGAGGATATCAACTGATCCAGATATGTCAGAGAAATGACTCAACAATGCCCTAGCAACAAGGCTTTAAGCTAAAAAAGAAAATCTGCCTGCTGCAAGCCCTCAGATGTACTGGCAGCTCAGACCTGAACAGCCTTTCCACATTTCACACCTCAGAACATGACATCTGGCTCAGAACCATGAGCTCAACACCCCAGAGGAACACCTCCCAGCCATGTCCCCGTTTGTAGAGACAGCGCAGAGAAGAGGCCCCACCTGCTAGGTTTGAACAGCAGCCTCGTGGAAAGAAACCACAGGCTTACATAGCAGCCCAAGAGAAGTAGTAATAAAAAGGGTGACAAAGGCAATAAATAGTAACTGGCATGACAAATAGCTGCCATCCAGCCTTATAATCCACATTCTGCTTTATTCTGGCCCATTACCAACTTGCCCAAACCTGGACAGATTTCTCCCAAACCCCTGTATACAACGTTCACACACAGAGCTGGCCCCTTAATCAAGGAGCATCACACATCCAAAACACAATCAGCATTTAATGACACTAAAGATTATACGTTTTCTCAGATAAAGCAAGCAGAAGCTGAATAAATTCCAAGTATTCAGGGTTTGCTTCACTTATCTATTGGTGTTCACTACGCATCTCACTTGAAGAAAGGTAGAAAAAGTCTTATTTCAACAAGCTCACTCACACCGAAATTAACTATGCCAGGGTACAACAGCAATTTTAAATATATTTCAACAGAAATCATATTTATTCAAATATAATGGAGGCGTATTTTTATTTTTGTTGTCATACAGTCAATATAACTTCCGTAAGATATGGAGGAGGGCAGAGAGAACAAGTTCCAACCCATTTTCCTCAACAAAAGGATTGGTTATCTTGAAAACCTGAAGTATTTCTGAAAGTATACATTCTGCTTTTTTCCATCCTAAAGAGACTGCTTTTCCTCACAGTGGATACATGCACGAGTCTCAGAGAAACAGTTTCCAAAATGCCTTTGACAGAACTGAAGGAAGGAGCAATAAATGCAGGTAGGAGTTGAGGTCTGCAATGACCCAGCTGACCCTTCTCACTTGCCGCAGACGGATGACAACTTTTCAAGCTTATTCAATTACAGCAGTGAACAAACAACAACCGGGAGAAAAATCAGAGTTTCCAAACATCCATTTTTATTCCTGTATTTCCAATGTCAGGTTTTTGGTTTTTTTTTTCTATTGAGAGCAGCACAACTAGTTTAGAAGGGGTCTGAACATAATACATCCTATAGTCCTTAAAATTCTACTGACATTCAGGTTAGTGACGTTGTCTTAAACAACCTGCAGGCTTTAAAAAACAAATTTATTCGAGCTGAACCATGCTGTCCCAAGAACACCATACCCTTTTTGAAGCTTATGCAGAAACAAACTTCAAAATCGCTTATCTTTGGGTTATTCTAAGTGTTCACAACAGGCTAGTCACCTACATGATGGAGCAATTAAAAATGGGTCCTTAGCTAAACTTTTGTAACTGTGTGAACTTAGTTGCAGGAGCCTCCAGGGGAAAAAAAAGAACTTAGTTTCAGTCCTGGCACTGGATACACTCATTTTACTGCCAACTCTGTATCACAGCTCAACCTCTCAGGCATCATTCATGTTTTCTCTACCGCCTAGCATAGACGCAGCGCTCAAACATAAGGTTTGATTTCCCCAAGTAAAAATAAAGGAAAATGAAAGGCTTACTTACTTACATTTTCTTATATAGTTTCTAATTCAGAACAACAAATTGTTGAAAAACAGTGCAGAGAGAAGTGGGAAAGAAAACAAAATTTATGTAGTGACTGCTTCTTTACGTTTAGTATTCTTTTGATTGGCATAGGCTTACATATTCATTAAGTACACAAGAAACTTGGGCACTTTGCTCTCAATCCACAGTTTACTTCCACACAGATGAGCTATGTCAGACTTCCTTTTTTCTCCACCTTATGATCACCTTACCCAAACGACCATTTACATAAATTGTTTAATACAAACACAATATGCCACCAAGAAATGCCTTCCTCAGCTCGCCACGTGCACTCAGAGGCTCTGCTGACAGTTCACAACACCATTACCTGGAAGAGGCCTCACAGAGAGCAGCAGGCCACAGCCACCAGCTTGGGCACCACAAAAGCTGCTCAGCCTCACGTCAACAAACAAGAGCACCATCGCTCTGACTGCGCACCTGCTAACATGGTACAGCAAGCAAGCACCCCACTGCCAGCACACAAACACCCCAGCAACAGCAGAAGCAGCAAACAGTGTGTCAGGAGCAGTGCTGGGCAGCTATGTTGGCATGGCTCTGTACCCACCAGCACCAGCAAAAATCACATTGCAATAGCAGCAGAAGCACAACCATGAACCCTAGGGGCACCAAAAGGCAAAGCAACAATCCGACCACAGCAGCATCCACAAGACCTGACAGCATGGGTGGTGCCACGTGGACACGAGGTCCCAGCAGCAGCACTGGGGTACAGCAAAGGCACCACCAACGCTGCCCAGAGGAAAAAGGCACCAGCAGCGAGCTCAGTGACACAGCCTCTCGCATGGCTGTGAGCACGACGACTCTCCTTTCGTTAACAAGTCTGTGCTCAGTACTTAAAATCATTCTCAGTTTCTATGGATACTGCTTTGAACATGCTGTTCTCACAGATCCACAGATCTTAAAAGGTCATTATTTAATAACTGAATTAAAATACCAAGTTTCATTCACATTCTTACTGTAGTAGCACCTTTGCAGCCTTATTTCATTTGAATTAAACACAGATCTAAACAGAGAGAATTACTACTTGATCATAAACTGACTAATATTAACCTTGGGATATTCTTCCTAAATTCAGTATTGCAGCATGCTACTTGTTATGAATAACTAAAGCAACACTATGGTGTTCACTGTATACAAACCTTCTAAGTACTTGTATTACTCTTTCAAATGGGATACGTGGATTTTTTTGAGAAACTCTATCTCACATTTAACTTGTTATTCATCATACTTCATAATGCGAAGATGTTATAATCACTGATAAAGGCTTAACAGTAATGTGGTTGAAGGGTAAATAGTAATGTGGTTTATTTCAAACAGTGAAAAAAATAAATAAAATTCATTTAAAGTTTCAGGTATATTCCTACAGGCACCCACACAGCCCAGGGTGTAAGAGCTACAACAGTTCTAATTTAACTCCAAATCACAGTTCAAAAATATGGTCTCCAAAATTTAGCAGATAAGCTACTTTCAGAGTCCTGGTTGTGTCACTTCACATACACACTTGATACTTTTGATTTTGCATGTTTATTTTAGACAGGGTAGGCGAAAGATTCCTTACCGCCGAGCAATGTAGTAGAAAACAGGATTGCCAGCTTTAGATGTTCCAGCCTGGTAGAAAATATTTAACGTTTTCAATGCTTTGAACTCTTCTTTTTCATGCACCTGGTGCCTAAGAAGTAGAACATGACATCAACTTTTCACAACTGCCTTACAAAAAACAAACTAGCAAAACCCAAACCCTCTATTTGCATCTTTAAACAGAAGTATTAAGTTCATAAAATCTTGAACCTTTGTTAAATCACAAAAGCTACCAAGGTTTCTCATTTATTAAAATCTACTTACAACCACAGCAGGTGCGTTTGCAGCCAACTTTTTGAACACTCCTTCAGAATGAAAGCTGCAGGCTTAATAACTACATATGTTACTCAACATGCTGAAGACTAAAAGCCCATAATAATCTCATTACCTTGTCATAAATTCTTCAAATTTTGAACTGGTGAGATTTAAACTGGACCAATGTGTATCTGCCACAGGTTTGTGCTCAGGTGGACCCAGATAGGCAAGAAGAGTAGCCATTTTGTCAAAAGGTCGTCTTCCAACAGCTTTGTGGTCCCTAGAAACAGCAAATTTCTTAAAGATAGATCTTTCTTTACTCAGTAATTCTTGTAGTGTTTTGCCCAATATCCTCCCTTATCTTGAAGAAGCTATATTTTCTTTTTTAGAGTTTGAATTTTTTTTTTTTCTAAGAGGAATAATGAGAAAAATGCATTACATGTTATTTCTACAAACCACATGACAGACACTGAGATATAACTATGTAAGTGCACAGAAAGCTGGCAGTAAAGAAGCCAAACGCTTCAGACCCTTTCCCAGTAATGGGCTGTAAGTAAGGAAAGAAAAAACTAAAAGAAGAAGTTCCCAAAGGTAAGACTTCCATCAATGAAATTCTTCTCAATATTAACCACAAAAACATCTGATTCCAAATTCCAAATGTTCATTCCCAATTAGCAGTTCCTTTCATAGCATTCCTAAGCCTTACCTATTACTGGAAAGGTACTGGCCAATTTTCTCCTGATTGTTCCACAACAACCGGTGCAAAGCAAGAACATTGCCATCGCTGATGAAAGACAGGCTGTGATTGACGGTGTCACTCGCTGGGCAATCGGACGCAATATCAAGGAAAAACCTAGAGATCAAAACCAGTGATTGCCATAAACATATTAGGGAAATCTGTCACGTAGGCACGAGTTAAAAGGCCATAAGAATGCATCTCTGCTTACAGTTTACACAATAAAGATCCTTTGCAGAAGTTCCCAAAGGACCTACCTTCGAGCTGCATCAAAATTGCTTTTTACAAAGTCGTTAAAAGGCCTCATATGTTCTTCTTTTGTAAACAGGACATGGTTGGCAATACTCTGAAGTATCTAAACAGCAATAAAGAACAGGTAAGGGCGCAGAAAGTCTTAATGTCAAAACTGCTACGATAGCCAGCATAACTTCACTACCAGAAATACCTATCTTAAGCTGCTGTGAAACCTCAAAACAAAAAAGCAGCCACACAAGACAATTAAGTTGAAGTATCTTCTTTTACATTATTATAAATATTAGGATAAGACTTCACTTAGACATGCATAAAGGCAATACATGCTTATTTAAAGAAAATCACCATTTCTCAACATTAAAAACACACGTAGGTCACAGAAGTACAGAACCATTAAACTACCAATCTTGAGATTCAATACAGGGGGAAAAAAAAGGTCACTTCTTTAGAACTTGTGTGAACTTAATCAATATCAGCATATTCTCTGTACTCCGGAAATAATGTTGTTTTCAAATAAGGTTATGACTTGTAAAAGCAGCAAGCTGCAGTTCAAATATGATCTCCGCCGCTCAAGAATACGTTTAACTAAACGTTCCTCACATCACTCCACCGAAGAAGAGAATTATTTCAGGTAGAATATGAAATACGGCCAAACAAAGAGAGAAGCTGATTCACCTTTGACATCAGTTTCAGTCCCCTCTCAATTCTGGGCGGAGGCTTTTTATCTAAAATCCCTGCCTCGTACGGGGAGACGATCGCAGGGTTGATGAACCGCAGGAACATGGCGCTTCCAACCGCCCCAATGCTGTTCTGAGGAAATCGCTGACTAACAACCTACAAAGCATTATAAATAATGTATTTGCATTAAAGGGAAAGCAACTGCAGAAAATTCTCGCAAGGCAGTCCCACATTATGTATTCTTTCCATAGTAGCCAAGCTCAACAAGTCTGAGTAGGATTCTCTTGCCTTGATAGGTCTTGCATTGCACGACAATCAAGAAAGAGAAGGAAGGCAGAGAAAGGGAGAGATGGCTGTGCAGACACAGGCTAGGTTTACTTCAGCTTTCACACAAACTTCCTCGCTGGGGGTCAATTTCTGAACACAAAATTCCACGTTACTGACTACTTAAGCCAATGACAAGTAGACAAATGCCTTATGTTTGTATTCAAGCATGCAGTATTCCAAAGAAACACAGATAATTCTTTTTAGATTCTTAGGTCTTTTCACTTCTATTTTCAAGGTCCTCTCCATCAATAGGAAACAAAGTTTCAGGAATAACCTGAATTTGAGGGAAGGAGATATTTGTTGAAATACTCTCCATCTCCATCGTATCTCATCAGATTTGTCAAAGAAGGAAACACAGAATGGTCCAAAGCTGAGTGGGCAATGTCATAAAAAAATTCAATATTTATACACATTTTTGTAAAACTAACAGCTAATAATAATAAATCTGATTCTATGTTTCCACATAACAAAATCAGCAGTTTCATACGCAAAGTTAAATTGTTTGCATAGAACACAAACACTCCCCAGTTTCCCATACTTCAAACAAAAACCAGAGCAATCTCCACTCATGCTTCTTAAAACAGTTAAAGCCATTAGCACATACATAACATATCAAGAATCACTATGGTTCAGTAGCAACTTCATTCATAGTTATCTTGTGAATCAGTTATTGTAATACGTTCTTGTAAAATATTAGTTTGCAGAGAGATTTTCTATTTCCACACGTTACTGTTCTGCCCAGCTACTGCAAAATGTAAGGGAGTATTTAATAAAAGCCCAAATTTTCATTCTACTCAGTTTTGTTCTTACATTATGTTTTGAAGTCACTGTTAAAGAAAAGGGTAAGCCTCAGCTTTTAATGACACCACTTCATCACAATTTCCATAAGTCAGTTGCAATGGGAAATCTGCTTCTCTAAGTAAATACAAATGCTAAATTTTATTGCTTACTCACAAGGCAAACAAACAAAAATATCCGAAATAAGTCATGGGAGCTTTTTTTTCTCCAGCAATTCATCAGTTAACTGTTCTTCCGGCAGGATGCAAGCTGAAGTCGTTACCTACTAAAGCATTACAACAACTAAACAGACTCAGATTTTCCCCAAAACCAAAGAAAACACTTTCCTTCTCTATTTTTTTTTTTTAATTTGAAGATGGCAAAGGTAGAGGAATCAGAATATTACATACTAAGAAGTAATGTTAAAAATGTCTTTTTGTTTACTCAGATAGGCACACAGAGAATATTTTAAATATAACTTAATTCCAGTGTTAATTGAAATGAAAGCTATTTTGTGCCAGAATTAGTAGAATGATTTCACAGTGAGTTCAAACAGACTAAAGTGAAGATGTTTTGAACAAACAGCAAAAGATTTCTGTTGTGGGTTGAAAGAAATGGCTAGTAAAAAGGTCTCCAAACTTACTGATTTTTTGTTTTCCTTTTTTTCTTTTACGGTAGCTTTATTCAGTAGAGAGTGGCAAGTTGCCTACAGAACAGAGATGAGCACAAACAAGTCACAGCACCAACTACATACAGCAACAAAAAACCAATGTTGACTTGTACGTAAATTGCACAGTAAAATGTAACAAACATAACCAACAGAAAATGAAATATATAAACTAAAGACTGATGATGGAGGTTTTATTCCACTTTTTTTTTAATTAAATCTTGTTTACAAAGCACTAAATATAAAACAAGCAAATGTTGCGTTTCAATCATTTCTACTATTTCTGGCTAGATTAAAAGTCAAACCACATTAAAGTGTTCATGATATACAATATAGGGCATTAAGTTGTATATTCAGCTTTCAGATGCAATTCACCATTCCCAAATAGTTTTAATAGTACAAATAACAAAGTGTTATACCTTTGAAATGCGCATTAACTTTTAAAATAAATTTAGAGTTTAAAATCTTCCCAACGTTTCTCTGTGTGTCCTTCAATTTGGTTAATCTGTGATTCATCACGGTTATTATGACTTTGATAACACTAACAATAAACACATTTCTGTGAAAAATGGAGGAAAAAAAAAAAAGCAGGTCTACATGATAGTCTAGATATTCGTTTTGATTACGTTAATTTCAAGGCAAAGGGACCCACCACAAAGCATCACATTCTCCCGTATTTTACATCAGGATCTGAGCAAAGCTACAGCACATCAGCCTTCTACTGCTGCCCTCCAAAGAGGAACATCCTGCTCTTGGAGCTCAACCCTCCATCTTCCATAAAGGCTGTCACAGTAAACTAGCATCACCAGCTGGTTGGAGCTCTATCAATAGAAAAGCTTACAGTGTTTGGTGGTTTGAGATCAAGCACACACCAAGAGTCCATACATCTTTAGAGTATCAGAGGAGAAAAGAACTGGAAGAGAACTCCTGCAGCTTAAAAATGTGACAGAGTAAAAGCAAATGAGTGAAACTAACCAAGTGATGAGTTCAAAATTATTCAAGACCTTTTAATATTTAATCAATGGTGCATTTACCAAATTTTTGACCTTGTATAATTTCCAGAAGGAAACAGTTAACTTCAAAAACAGTCTCATCCATCTCTACTCATCACGCTACTTCATTCAAAGGAACTAAAATTTCCGCCTCTCTTTATTAAGGAAAATCATGTTGTTTGTGTGCTTAATTCCATATGTTTCTATGCTTTTAGGAGATAGTCAGCACCATTTCTTTGTACAAGAGACTATAATCCAGTTCATTCTTGACCACATAACATTCCAGAACATACATCACCTGAAAACGAGCAAGTGTGAATGTGATGCAGTTACTGCAGAACTAGCAGTGAGCTGTGTGTCCAAGTGAAAATGCTTACTAGGAATTTGCTCTGGTAAAAGCAGCACCTGCCAGTGCAGTCTGCAATATCCAATGAATCCAGCATCTCTGTTTCTATAATGTTGCCACACTAATTAAAATTAGCTACAGACCTCTTACAGAGTAAGAATACCTGATGAGTATCACTGCTAAGCTAATTTGCTTTTTTCACTTGTTTGTCTGATTGATTTGGAGAAGACCAGCAATCACCTGGTTTCAGAAACAAATTATTTCTATTGAAACAATGCAAATACAGCATTCACTTACAAAAAACAGGTAGTACCTACTGCATAGAATTTTTTCTGACTGTTCATAATTAGTTCAAGGTTTTTTCTCCTGCGTCTGCTTCCACTTTCCACAACTATCTCCCACATGCAACAAGGGCTGACAACTCCTTTGCATGCCTTCCTTCCAGACAAGGCTCAGAAAATCTGTTTTCCTTGCTGCACTTTACACCTGCTCCTCTAGAACACCTCAGGGCTCACAGCTCACAACCTGCTGCGCACAGCTCTTCTGTGACAGCATTCTCCTCCAGGACTGGAGACTATATTCCCTACCGGTCCCACAGGCAGCAGGAGCATTCCACAGGTTTCCTATGTTCAAGCATTGTTTATAAATGGAACCAGGAACACGCAAAGCAACAGTCCCAGTTTGGTAATTTTCTTTTGCAAAGTTGATATGACAGCACACAACAACCACAAGTCACAAACTCAATCTTTGTAATTCACATCATGAAGAGAACTCCACCAATTTATTTATCTTTGTCTCTTCCAGGTTCTCTTCCTCCTGTTTGCTTCTTTGTTTATCCATACTGTGTATGTGAAAACATCTGGTCACCCCTTTAAGCAAAGCACAGCAGCCCTTTACGCACAACACACTCCAGGCATCTGGCAGGCAACCCTACGGTAACTCCAGGAGAACACGCTGCCCGTATCAGTAGGAAGGTATTTTACTTTATAGACTAAAATGTTCTCCAGTTATCATTCTACATTTTAAATATAACAATTTCCCTCTGCCTAATCATCCTCAAAGTACAAAGCATCTGCAGCATTCCAGTTACTAGGCTAATGTTATTTACCAAATCATATGCAAGTGGACAGCCTTCCCAATAAAAGTGAATGGCTTTGCTTACAGTTGTCCACAGCAGACTAGAGACTCCTGCTTTCAGATCTTAATCAAGAGACACGATACAGTGAGATCAGAATAAAGTTTGTATACTGTAATGTCTTGATTTCACCTGCAGAAGAGCTTATTGAAGGAACCACACGTAACTACAACTCTACCAAACACAGCCAAAACATTTTAGACATTTATTCTCTTCCACTATAATCAGCTACTAGTCATGCTTTCTAGAATTCAGGACTTCAGCTAGTTTTGTCTCACTGGAGCCCATACAACTTTGTTGCTTTGTGTTGTTGTTGTCTTTAAAATTTATTTATTCACAAGTATTTTATAATCTTTTTAGCCTGCTCTTCTACCAAAGGTGTAAAATGTGAGGTTGTGTCCACCTGTAAATATTATTCCCAGAGCAGTGATCTAGATAAGATATTTAATAGAGAGTTTTGGAAAAATTTACTGCAGGGGTGAAATACCCTTGAAGAATTTGCTACTATTTTTATGCAGAGAACTTAAGATTAATAACTGCACATGTAGCTATTATACTTATGAAGCTGATCAAAGGTATGAAGTTAATAAATTAAATTTAAACAAGACCAATTAAATCAGAAATAAAAAGGAACAAGTACAACGCTTTTATATTCAAAATGTAGTTTTGCATTCTGCTGCCAAGTGGCAGTGATTTTTTTTTGTTCCCTATTTCTGCCTTCCCTAGAGAGGGAGCTGTACGACAAACTGATGGAAGCGAATATAACCATTACCTCCATAGCAAGTTAATCTTTGGTTTCCCACTTGAGATGCTAAAACACTGAGATTATTAGGACTGAATTCTTAGCTGTGACACAACTCCTTAAAAAAAGAAAATATTTTAGTCACCTCCTCACTGCCAGCTCAAGTCCTACAGCAGCATCTCGTCTTCAAGCTCAGCTCTCTGCTATTCACCAAACTTCTGACAGAAGTCTTTCAGTAATACCACTGTGCACCCGTTATCAGACCAAGCTGTCAGAATTGAAAAAACGAACCCCAGAGTTCAGGGGCAGGCACCCATTGCAGGCATACCTGGTACAAACAATGGCACACACTGCGAAGTTGTGGAGGGAATTCCGAAGAAGAATTAATGATTGCATGGAAAAATTTTTCTGTCATTTGCAAGAGACTCCGCTGGTTCTCTTCAAGGCTTTCTGCAGGCTCCAGCCTGAAACAGATCCATAAACGTAAGACTGAAAATCAAACAAATCACACTAGCTGTGCTTGTACTTTGAGCAGTAACCTTCTTCCACAAGGTAAACAGAAATTTTTATAGGAACATTTACAGTCTTTCACCACCAATATTTTACATTGCACAAGTAGAAGGTCATTTAAAACTCAGTAATAGACAGCTAAGTTGGACTCTCTCTTCCATACAAAGACAAGCATTCATCACTTCCAGAGGTCTGCACTGTCAGTTTGATGGTTTCTCTGAAAGCAGTTCCTGAATTAAGAGACAGATGTTTGAGAGCTAAACTATTAAAAAGGCGGCCTACTGTTTGGTAAGCTTTTTAAGAGAAGAATGATGAAAATTTTCTAAGAATTAAAGTCAAAACAACTGACAACAGTTACTAAATCCAAGTCCTGAAGTGACACAAGAAATTAAAACAAAAAAGCTGCACACAACACACATGCATTCCATCTTACTTCTGTAACTAATTCAATGACCTAAACCAGATGCCTTCTGGTACTGCTGCAAAATGCCACATTATGCCTACACAAAAGTATGAAGTAGTATGAAATAGCAAGCAGATGAGGTTTGTAAGGGCTCTAAGCCCTCAGGGCTCAGAGGACATGCAGCAGAACTCATCTCACTGCACTGGACAGCTCTGTAAACTCTCCCTGGGTCTAAGAAATGTAGATACAATGAATGTACCTAGAGGAATGAGGAGCAGAAAGCATGAACGTGTGAGAAAAATATCTGCAACAATGAAAAGGGAATCACGATGACTGGGAGACAAGTATATAAATAAATACATTTGTTCCCCCCCTTGAATCTCAAACCTTGTAGGATCCACCTCAAAGCTGACGTGCTGCCATTCAGAGGATGTGATCACTGTTCTTAATAAAGGTTCCAAAAGCTTCTGCAAATAAGTAGCACCATATACCTGTTGGAAAAAAAAAAAAAAAAAAACCAAAACAGCTTATGTGGGCAGGTTAAGATAGCAGTCCACAGGAACAGTACAAAACTGTGTGAATTATGACAACCTGAAAACACTTGATTTGTTTTGGCATTAGACAGACTCCTAAAACACAGTTGTGGTCAACTTCTGCAAGTATTTTAACTACTTGGAGAAAATTATAGCTCACTTCAATAACCATAATAAATAGAGGAGAATCTTTCTTGAAGCACAGTGACTCAACACAGTACTCTGTACAGTACATCAAATTTTATACTGAAGGGAAAGCACAAACAAGAGCCTTGAATTCATCTCACCATCTTTAAATTGCCCATTAAGTAAAAGGTCATCATATTACTGAGGTGGACATAAGTTTTAAGAGACTTACAACTGAAGATTATGTAGGTCAGGACTTCAAAATAACTGAATTCTGTACAAGTATTTAGCTATTTTTACCAAGTCGGATCTTCTAAATACCTAGTAATGTTTGTCTTCAAGCCTACAAATCTTACATACATTTTTATTAAACAATCAGTCAGATTTTTCCACAATACAGAGCACACAGACCAAGAAAAATGAAGCATTTTTCACTTTGGAAACTTTCTAAGGGACTAACTGGACACTTAAGTCCAACCAGTTGAGCCAAACAGTCCTGGTAAAAGGTTAGTTCCAGAAGGACTGGTATTTTTTATCTACAAAATTACTTCTATCAACAAAAATTATTTCATCAAGCCTTAAACACAAAACTCCCTAAATTTTCAAGAGATGTCAGTAAGATGTACAACTAATTTAAACTGAGCTTAAATCCTAACTTTGTAGTATTTCCATAAAATCCATTTTCTCAAATGCTTGACACCGTAGGTGGTTAGCTTTGTATTTTTGTATTACTAAACCGTTCCTGTTGTTGACGTGATTTGCAGCAGAAAGAAAGGTTAGACAACGTACCTTAAAACAAAAAGTCATTATTTTACTAGCTAAGCTGTTTCCTCGGAAGAGTGTCTGCATGGAATCTGCTAGCTCAACCTCCTTTGAAAACATGTTCCAAAGTAGCTGGTAGAGCAAGTGCCGGGAATCAAAGAGTGTGACCAGAACACGAGCTAGCTCATCCTGAAAGAATCAAGGCAACATTCATCTGAGCACCCAGTTACAGCTTGTACGAATGCTTTAAATTTGCTATTTGCATGTAAACATCCAGTTAAGCACAGACAACCCTTTCTTTAATCTTCCCTATGCTACTGTGTAAAAATCTCTTCCATTGTAACTCCTCATGCAATTTCAGAAGGTCCAGATAGATAAGCTGTATAACAAGGACCAATTAATCTTGCTAAAATCTCCACAGAGGAGCAAATAGAGTTTTGTTCTTCTGCATTACAGCACACAACCTGTAACAAGTAACATCAATGAAAACAAATACATAATAACTGCATATAAAGTTACTTAGACATCAACTAAAATTCAAAATAAAACTCTTGTTTGTAATTAAGATCTCTTAAAACTGAATACATTTTTTCAGAATATACTCAGAAAAGCTAACTATTACAAAACAGAGGTCTAATCTCACTTTGGTGGGCCCTGTTACACTTCAAAAGTGTTTGCACTAATTATTTCAAGTCTTGTTATTTTCAAAAAATATAGGAAATAAAATACATGAATCAACTCACCCACTGAGAACAAGGCACCACGTTCGCTAAAGCCATAGCAATAGGAAGCTCTCCCTGATCACCCATCATCGTAACCAACTCCACCAGCCTCTCAAACCGATCTGCCAGCACTGTTTCTGCTAACGTATCAAATTCTGTTCCCTGCTGTAGAATTTTGGTGAGGACTTCCATAAACGTAGCTCTTGTCTGGAGGTCTTTATGATAGCCCAAGCCTCATTTAAAAAAAAAATAAATAATAATAATCCAATAAAGTGACTAAAAATCATGTAAAAATAAATGGAATACATAATCACAGGGTTTTCTCCAACTACATTACCTATTGAATGCATAAGGCCACTGTCCACATTTGCATTGAGTAAGTTTGACATGGCGAGAACAGTGCAGTGCCGGAGCGAAGCCAGTCTTCGGGACATCCCACGTTTCCTGCCACCTGTTTGAGCACTTTCATCTTCAACTTCACTACAGTCATTCAGAAGGTTCATAAACAGTGTGAAATACCTAAAGGAAAAGAGAACGATTCGGATCATTGAAAGATTATATGAAGGCAACACTATATGAAGGCAACACTATGAAGATTTGCACACAAAAACGAATAAACGATAAGCCTTCAAAAAAGAATCCCGTGCATGCCCCAAATAATCTTTTTTTGTAGTACTGAATTGTCTAAGAATATGTTGAAACAATAGGAAGGCAATGCCCAAGAAACACATACACAAATTCCTCAGATCAAGAAACTGAATTTCACAGGTGCACCTTCACAGCTAAATGCAATTTCAAACCCAGTTAATCCCTCTCCCATGAGTTAAAGATATATCTACGTTAAGGGGAAACAAAACCAAACCTAATAATTGTTTTCTAAACAAATATGTTTCCATTAACATAGGAGACAGATGGGTAAAATGGTGAATGTATGAGGTAACTTTGGACAACTAAATTTATTCAGCTAGAAGAAAAAAAACTTAGTTTGTAGTAAAAAAAAATTATATGGTGCATGTACTTGGAGCCACTGTATAATAAAAATAGTTAGAAGTCACTATTTACTTAAGAAATAACTGAGATTTGGCTTCCATCAACTCAACACCATCTCCTTCTTCAGGCTGTAATGGAAGCCCAGCAAGAAGAGAGACCACTGCTTCCATACTTGCTTGGTCCAAATCTCTGGGAAAGAAAAAAAAAAAAAAAAGAGCTGTGAATCATTTCAGATTTCAGCAGGATTGGTCTCTGCTCCCACCTGAAGATTTCTCTTCATGCACCAAGTCTTCCACTTACGCACCTAATTGAGCTGAAAAGTCTACCAGAATAAGGTCTGCATTCTGTCCAGCAGGAAAATGCAACCACATAATGCAGAACAGGTTCAAGCAACACATTATTAAAGGACAACAACTGAAAAGCAAGTATGTCACTAAAAACATTTAACACTAATTTTTTATGACTTTATAATGTATCATAGGACAAACTAACTTCATAAATTAAAACTAACAATCCTAATGCTAAATCAGAAATTGTATTAAGGAGAATTGAACAGAAATTGGAACACTTTGAAAGAGCCCTCAGGAGCCATGCCAGTGAATGCTATGCACTAAATATTATCCTGTTGCTGCCCATCAAAAAATTAAGTTTCATTTTTGGCATTTTCCTTAAAATTACAAGCACTAAAGAAATTCCACACGGTCCAGCGGATCCATGTATATCAAATGTCACCAAAAACACCATCAGCATTTCAGAAACAGCAAAACAGCATCCTTCCATACCTTGTCAAACACTTCACATCTTCATCTGTTGCTTGATTAGATGTTCCCATAACCCAGTCTGTCAAATATTCCACCATTTTGTTCCTGTAAAATATACACATACAAAATTGTTAGCTTTTGGTTTTTAAACAACAATCTGTTTCCTCAATCACACTCACTACCGTTTACCTCCTCTGAATTATTACAAATTCCTATTTGAATCATCACACAGCGACATTTTAGTGGACCAACAAATACCCCATCCAGCATCACGTGCAGATTTCTTTTGTTTTTTTAAACACACATTTAGCATCCCCAAAATCAAAACAAGAATTTAACGTAGCACCAGATTCTAAATTATTAATTTGAGGACAAGGACTGTTATGAAAAAGCGTTGGTTTTTTACACAAACACACACATAGCAGAACAGAATGACACCTGAACATGTTTACTCTTTCCTAAATACTTTACTCACCTAAATTTCATTTCTTGGCAGAATGAAAGGTCATCCCTCCGCTCCATCATTACTTCCACCAACTGACAGAGCTTAGTTTTTATTTGAATCGCATGTACCAAGTTCCCAAGCACACGCACATACCTGGGGACAAATGGCAAAAAGATGAAGCAGATACTTCATGGTGCATAAAAAACGACCCACACATCTCATACATCTTTTCAGCTTCATCTCAAAACCTACATGCAATGGACCTGCATAAGAGATCAGCAAGTGTTTGGGCCAATCTTTTTGCCAAGTGAGGAAACCAACCTTTATATATCAGCTAAAGATGGGTATCAAATTTCTTCTGGTCAAAAAGTTTCCTATCAGTACAAAACTGAACAGAAACCTGCCCATCAGCTGACTGCCAACCACTGACACAACTGCATATAAAAGAATGAAGGAATACTTCCAGGAAAGGAGGTGAGCTATAGAATGGTTGGTTCTGATAAACAAAAAAGTCACCTTCCGTCAGTTCACTTAACACTACGGTATAACCAGTCTCCATGATTAGTGAACCTTTTAGGACCCTAAGAAAGGGGACCGCAGTCAACTTCCTTGATGGATGCAAGCAAAGGTATGAACTAAAAGAGTCTAATTTTCCTCCGTAAACACATTACTTTGTATGGGAAAGGCAAGAAGGTTTCTTACCTAACCAGGTTTAGCATCATTGTCTCAATACTAGCTTGTCCAAGATGTTCTGAGCTCCCTTCTGTATGATTGTCAAGCAAGTTCTTCATTATAGCAATGGTTTGTTCTACAAATTGTGTGTTGGTCTCAGTTAACAAAACCTACAGGAAGAAAGTTTCTGGTCTTAATTATGGACAGGAAAAAAAAGGGGGGCAGCTGTTTATCAAATATACTGCAGAATTTCAAAATCTAACAGACAAGCATTTTTCAATTATCACTTGAGCAAAAGAACGTTACTGTATGTCATTATTAAAACAGGTTAACACTAACCAATCTTAGAGATTCTGAGAACATTCTCACAGGTTCTGTTAAGACTTTACTAAGAACTCAAAAATATTTTTAATAACTTTATGCTAAATACAACTTGGAATCAAATACAAAAATTACAGCAGCATGCTCTCAGTCACAACATTAGCAGATCTTTTGTACAAACCACGAACTGACACCTCATTTCAATTACCAATGTGAAAGACAAGACTGATGCTTTTTATTAAGATACAAATGCGAAGGAAACACTTTACCTGTCCTTGAGAATCAAAAAACTTGCTGATGGTATTCTTCAATTTGTTAAATAGCATTGGATAAAGTGCTGGACTCAACTCCAAACCCACCAGATCTTTAATATTAGTCCGTATTTGCAGTCCCACCTTCTCATGGTTACAGACCATCAGAGTCAATAATCGATCTATGAATTTGCTAACAGGAGTCTCTGCATTTCCCTCAGTGGATACCATAGATATCATGGAGCCCTTACGCTCATTGACTGGGCCCATGGGTGGACTGTAGGTTGCTAATCCTGCATTGCTACGATGCTGCAGGCACACTCCTCCGAGGGCACAGAGGAATCCCGTCATGTTGATCCATTCCTGAAGAGAATCTGTGTCAGACAAGTCTATGGAGCCTCCCCCACTAACATGCGACATTCGCCTCTTCACAATTGTCTTATGAAGACTCTCAGTAACCTGAAAAAGAACAACTCGAGATGAAGTCTCTTCAATTAAGCAAAAATAACAGAGAGATCAGAATTTGAAAGCATTCCATATCGAATCCTGCCATTTAAAATTCCAGTCTCAACAATTTTTTAAGATTTGCCTTTTGCAGTTTGTTTTGGCCGTAAAAGAAATCTATCCAGGGGAACTACTTTTGAAGAAGTTGAAAAAACAAGGCTAGAAGTGGCCCAAAGCGGGTTGTAACTCCCTGCTCAATACCAGGATAGAGCATATTTAAGTGATGACTGCCAGCAGCTTTTTGTTTCCCTTTAAAAAAAAACAACACAACCTTTCAGTGGAAAGGACTGCACAATTTCTCTGGTAGTATTCCAGAGTATTCTTTTCACTTTATAAGTTTAGACTCCATCTGTCTTACAATTTAAGTAAAATTATTTCTCTCATCAGTGGGCACAGAGGACTGATTTCTGGAATACTGTCATGGAACTCACATCCTTCTACAGAACTAGCTGCCTAAGTTAAAGATAAATTCCTTAAAATACATAAATTTAAATATTTACTTTGAATTTCTAAGTGTTGAACCTATGGAAAAATCATAGTCACCTGCCCATCTTCCATTTTGGTCTTCGGATAGTTAAGGATTAGTTTTGTAGCTTGTTCCCATTTTGCATGTGTATCCTCCCAAGCCTAAAATAAGACATATCAAGATTTAACTTCAAAATGACTTGAAACAAGTCTTTTCTGTGTTCAAAAAAACCAAACCATATCAACCAACAACAACAAAAAAACAAGAAACCAACAGATATGTATATAAGTTTATAATAAAGTTTACCTCTGTGTTCCCTGCAGTTGGATGTTCAATACGTCTTAATAAAGCCATCACTCTTTTCTGAAGAGCTGCTCTCCCTACAAAGAACATAATATTTATCAAACAGGTTTTTGAAAAGCGACCTGCATCAAATATGAGATCTTTGAAAGTAATTTTTAAATTAGCAAGAGGAACATAACCCCTTAAAGTGTTTCAAAAAAGGTTCTCCCTGTCACACTTTCACATCATCACAGACACCCAAATTCCCATTTTGTTCCACCTATTTCAATGAAAGCAAGAGTTACACTTGAATCAAGAATCTTATTCAAAGAATTTCAATCCCAACAGTCTTATTACCCAGGGGCAAAGATATTTATCAGATTCATCATTCCTACCTGTTGACATCATATTGCTAACAGATGCAAACTCCATGAAAGTGTTGTAGTTTGGCAAAAAATTATGAACTGAAACTTCATCCACTCCACATCTGATATCTGCTTCCTCACAGAGGTGACGGAAACAGGACATTGCAACAAGGACTGCCTCAATATCCGGACTCCACAAAAACATGTATAAGGCGACTTCCAATTTTGTTTGGGCCTGGCGACAAATAGGTGTTCCACTGCATCCTGCTGTACTTTCCTTGGGAAACAAAATTCCAAATTTGGTAATATTGCTTAGGAATATGACAGTTCTCCTACAATTTAACTTTATCCAAGATCCTTCTCAAATTTGCTTTTATTCCAGGAGAATAAACAGTCCTAACCGAGATCAGAACTCTATTGTACATGACACTGCATAAACAAAGTGGCAAGAAACTACCTTCATGACTACCTTCATGTACTTATGGAAGTCCCACTGATGCTAGAAAATTATGTGCCAATAAACAATTTTTTTTGCTCATAGAAGATATTCAAAATATCATTTCACTTTTTCCTGCAGCTGAAGAGTAGATCAGAAAACCTTGTCTGCCCAATGGCATACCTTACTGAAATGTTTGATATTTTGATTTTTTGCAGTACATTCCAACTGCACACAATAGTTCAAAAGGTGAGATTTCAGGTTTATGTTACTCACCATGGAAGAATTTCCTTTCCCTTTCCTGAGGGTGGCTCCAGGAGCACAGCGCATCATCTCTTCATGGTCAAGAGACATCTGACTGGTTCCACCTCCAGAGACATCATACAGGAAGAGGAAGTGACAGGAAGTTCTGTCTGATTGCTATGAAGAAAAGAAAGAAAAATAATAAACCACCTTATCTTTTAAAACAATATGATTCAGGACATGGCTCTACCTTATCAAGGGGAAAAGCTCCTCAGAATTTACAATGTATCTTTCACACTGGTGCTCTAAGAGGGCCTCATAAATACACCCACATAAACAGTATCTTAGAATGATGCTTTCCCTTAAGAAAACAAAGTATTTTGAGAACCATCTTCAAAATGCATCACCTTGAAGCAAGCACATTATGCCTTCTCCCTTGAAATCCCAATAGGTTTCTTGGTTTTACTCCACAGAACACATACCAGCATAATTATAGTTTAAATGTAATTCAGTCTAAAGAAGCCAAGCTCAGCAGCACTATAATTCTCAATACACTTGATATTTTAACATAAAAAGTAAAAACCAAGAGCATGAAGCAGAGCTCTGGAAACAATTATTATCTTTTTCTTATCCTGATATTAATAATCATCCTCTGAGCATTACGAGGGAAGAGATTTCTAACAACTAAGTTCTTCTCTACTGAAAGCAGGATTACAATCCTAAGCAACTCTGTGTCTCAAGGACAGCTGATTCCTACTTCAAGGCAAAATACAAACGTCTTCCCAAATTCATAAAAAGCCAGAATGCCCGTAGTCCTGAGCTGCAGTATGAGATATTTTACAAATGTACATTATGTTGAAGATAAAGAAAAAAGCCTACCACTCAGCATCAAAACAAACTCAAAGCCTCCATCAGTAACAGCTACCAATGTTGAAAAGAGAAAGAAGATCATTTAAAGACAAAAATGCTCTTGGTACAATGGACATTTAAGCATGTCACATATCACACATGGCATCTTCTCATGTTAATACATCTACTTGCAAGCCAGACAGAAAAAAACAAACTCTTTATTTTCAGTAGTAGGCCTTCAATTAAAAAAGTCTGGTTTTAATTCTAGCAGGTACAGAGTTCAAAGTGTGTTCAGCTCGGAAGAAGTCTCCTAGTATTTGAAAGAAGTGAGTTCTAGGACAAGGCTGAACACAAGCTCAATGAAATGCATTTTCTCATAACCATCATCCCCTCTCTCTCCTCTTGCAGACCATTTCCCCTGTATTAGGGAAATAAGTGCAAGGCATCACCTCCTCAGAAATAACTGAGGTTTTGGAAAACCATTTTCAGGGAAAGTAAAACAATCCATGTAGCTGAATCCTCACCCTAACTTCAGCTAAGGGTTCTAATTACAGATGCCTCACAGCATTGTCTCACAGATGACAGAAGACAAAGCATTTTTCTCTTGGTGGAAATCAGAAAACAGAAAGTGCAAGTGTAGCCACTAACACTCCTTCAATCATAAAAATAACCTAACAAAGGGAGTGACAAAACGATATTTACGTACTTTATTTTTTAGAAGGAATTTATTCCTACAGATGAGAATCTCTCGCAGCCACTTGAGGATTTCTGTACTGCTGAGCATCTGATGACTGGTTAATTTCTTGCAGATATAAAAAAGCATTTGTGAACTGCAGCAAAATGAAATGAAGCATTAACTTTATCATCTAACAACAAAATATTTGAAAAAGTTATTGCTACATTTTACATAGAAATAGATGACTGGCATGAATGTCCTACAGATGAGCTAACACCTTCTTTTAACTTGTATAATAGATATGATATAGGTGTGTACTTCAAATGACACCATCCCCTCTGACCCTTCCCACCGCCCAAATGGCCTCAGCAGCTCCCTAGACGAAGTTAAGCAATCTGGGTACTTGCTAGAAGTCCACACTCCAGGGCCACCGATTCAGAAGTCCTCCATTTATCCACAGAACAGATACAGCACAGACAGTGGCAGTACAAGTTTACCTACACTGCTCTGACAACGTGTCTCAACTCTGTTCTGGAAGGAACACATCTAGGGATGTTCCTCCTTCATATCCATTCAGGCCTCACACTCTCTGTTAAAACTGCCAAAGGGTCCAAATTAGTGTCAATTTTAAAGGGTTCCTCCCCCAGCCCAAACAGACCACAGATTCATTTCTACTACTAAATTGCAGTAATGAGCTTGTTATCACCCAGCTAGGTAGGACTCAGCCCCAGAACTATCCCATAATAAGCCCTTAGAGCCACCTCTAGCAGTCATGCAGGCCCATTTGCTGATGCTAGTGAAAGCGTACCACCTAGACTTCAGGCTTCCTTCCAAAACAACCTCCTGCACCAAACTGGAAGAGATCACCAAATTCTCTTCTGAGAAGAGAATGAGCTGAGTTGGCCAGCTCACGCAGTTCTTATTATTCTGAGTTTACAGGCTCCTTAGTTTTTGGTTCAGCTCTTTTGTAACTGACTTTTTTGGAACTTTGTTTACCTTAGTATTCTCCAATAAATCAACTGCAACAGCTGCTGTGAAGTTATAAAAAGCAAGACAATTTACCAATAAAAATTCTTTAAACATACAAGAAAGACAAATGGAAACCACAGGTCAGGGTCAACTACTACCTTCTTTAGGTGAGGGTTTCAAAGTCAAGATCAGTAAATGCACACTTCTAGAATTGCTTAGCATTATCCTCCCTCAGTCCACACAAATACAACAGAATTCAAACAACAAACACTTGTATGCAGGGATAAAGCCTTTAACTTTTTCTATCAACAATCATTGCTACTCCTCAACAGCACGCTGAAGAGAACTGTTAAGAAAGCCTGCAAAACACTTGTGGATATTTTTGTTAGAATTCAAATTGCATAAGGCAGCTTTGTCAGGAGAAAAATGCTTTAACAGAGTGCCAATTCACGCTGATGTTACACAGCTTTCTGAACTATTCACAGCTATTGCAAAAAAGAAGAGAAATCAAAACCCATTCCTCTTACTTACAAAAGTTAACTTACCTAATTTCCCAGAATGTTTCTATAGGTGCATCAGGATTCCATAAGTCAATGCTGTCTAACTGGTGAAGAACTAGCAAGGCCTAAATTCAAAACAAAACAGCATCTCACTTCAGATAAGTTTGTATTTTAACATTTACTGCAGATGTTTGTTCAAGCAGTCCTACGTACATAAGCCTCTAATGGTGACTACAAGATTTCTTTAGTTAAAGCTCTTCTCCAAGGCCAGGAAAATACTTTCCTCTTTGTAACCATTCCCTGCACAACCAAAGGCTTTATAGACAATGGTCAGAATCTATTGTTAAGTGCTTATTTGTGAACAATCACCAAAACTGAGACAAGCACCTACGAGCCCAATGGGGCTGTGCAGAGCGCAACAGAGGAGCAGAGGAACTGTCAAACTCTGTTCGATCAATGCCAGGGCAGAACAAAATGTCTTAGGAGGTGTAGGGCAGCCACCAACTGGCAACCCGAATGGCTGTGTTTTAAAACGTTCCCTCTAGGTCTCTCCTGTAAAACTTTTAATGCAGGAGACATTTAGCAAAAGACCAATAGAGACACATCTCTAAAACAACTGCATAGCTGATCAATACCTACCAGGGCTTCTAGAAAAGCCCCAGTTTGTCCAGCACAGCCTGTACGAACCATCTGGCATAGAGAACATTCACCTCTTACCTCCATGGCTTCTTGTGCTATATCTGGCATACTGGACTGTGGAACGAGTTGTACAAGGCCTGTAATTAATTCAGCAGTGCTGCCTTGTGTCTCAGGCCCTTGCTTCCTTGGATTCTAAATAGCGAAAATGAAAGCAAGTTTAAGAAGCAAAGCTTGTCAATGACTGACCATGCTACTGAGTGATAAACAGTAATTTCTGTAACTAAACTAGAGGATTTCCACATATTTAATTGCGCAGCAGCGATGACACCCCATATTATATCTCTGACATAATAGAATCTATTTAAATTAAACAAACAGACCAGACAGAAGGAAAATGTTTAGCGCACTGGTTAGATGCTCATACTACCCTACTTTTGGCAGCACTGCATTCCCACACCCTCCACGTGCAGACTTTTGATCAATACTCAGTTTACTTCTGATATTTCAGATTTGATGTATGAGATTTAGTCACAGAGTAATACTGTAAAGAACAGAACATTCATTCTGACATGAATTCACATGAAAGCACTTTCAAACATGAGGCTTATTAAGTTACGGTTCTCTTTCACATCAGAGTGAATCTTTAGCAATTTTACATATCTATTTTAAAGAATGCTTGCCCTAATCCTCCTTTTACTCAACACCACAGACAACAGTAACTGAAAGCTGTAAGGAACTAAGAAAGCATCCATTTTTCTGGTCACTGAAACAAGGACTGTAATCCCTTCTTTCTCCCTTCAGTTACACAGCTGTATGTTCCCTTTCATTGTGTTCCCCTCTGGTTCTGTAAGATGCTTCATTTTTCTTGTTGTCTTTTTGCTTTGACAGTTCAGATGAAAAGAATGAACAGGGAAGTATCCTAGATGTCATGGGCATATTTCTAATTTTTATTCATTTAGGAACTTCAAAATGAAATTCTAGTATTTGAATGAAATATTCAATATACTTACACACAGCAAAAGCTTTGGATCAGCATGGATCAGTTTTACCAAGGATAAGAGCAGGAACTTGTAGCTTTTGGTTTCCAAGTCAGTAGGCTTTTCTTTAAATTTAAGGCTTGTCATTTTCTCTTTAAACGTAAGACTCTGACAGGAGGAAAAAGCAGTTATAGTCAGCAAGGAACTATATGTAGAAGTTGCAACTAAACAACTTATGAAGCATTATTGTTTACATTATCTATGACTCATGAAAGAGTTAAAAAGTACATTCAATTCACTCAAGTACAGTTGCATGGACTTCTGCTTAAAAATTCCCCGTTAAATATGCGTATGCTATCACTATTACATCTGTAAAGTTTACTTAATAAATATTTTAGTGAGCTGCAGGTGGACATAAGAAAAGCTCTGGATAAGACAAACTATACAAATAAAACGTGTAGAAGAAATAATAAAAATTTAGAGCTATTTCAGCTGTTCTGAGAGGAAAAAAAGATCACAAGTAAACCTGAATACATGAGAGGGTAGGGAATTTTTATTTTCCAAAGGCAACACACACTATTTTGTCATAGTTACAGTATGGATTAAGGCATTTTCATCTATGTGACGTCTGAAAAGAGAGTGCCTTTCAGTTCTCAAAGCACACAGTGCATCTTTACATTAAAAAATGCTAGTTCCGTTTGAAAAACCAGGAATTGTCCCTGCACCACTCAACACCCTCATCTGAAATGGAGGGCATTATAAAGTTTGTATCAGCATCAGTTTGTATAAGGAATTCTGACTCGACTCCACTGTGAATGGCAGCATGTTCCAGCATTGCCATTCACAACAGAACCCAGCATGACCAACACACCTCACTAACAGTCACACAGTGCTGGCTGTGCAGTCAGTGCATATGGATGTCACTCAACATAAGGATTTCCAAAACTGAGAACAAGCTTCGACCCCACAGCACGCACAACACTTCTTGTTGCACAGCAAACTACTGCAGCATCTTCACCTTAACAGATATAATCTGGACAAATGCTGGTGTCTGTGAAAAACACTCATTTATCTCTCTATGTGTATTAAAAAAAATACGAGATATATTGCATTTACTGGACCCCAGGATGCTCAAACACAGATTTTTATCTCTCTCCAGAAAACATACAGAATTTATATTTTCATTAATTGTAAACTCCATCACCAGGGACTAAGCTAATATTTTTGCCTACTGCTACCAAAATAGTCGGGAGTAAACTGCACAAAAAAAGGCTGTGGATATTCAGCACAGGACAGAACACTTTAGAAACTCAGCTTTTTAATTATCTAATTTATTATTTGATAAAATCTCAAACAGTAACAAGCTTAGTGAAGACAAAAAACAAGTTTTAATTTTGAACGCAAAATAAACCAGCTCAAAATCATCCTCAAGTGAAGTGAAGTATATATACAATATTGTAGAATGCAATTCTTCCAGAAATGCTCAAAGCTCACACCACTTTGCTGGCCAGTGAATATATATGAAAATAGAATAAAATCTACCACACAAAGTATCTGATTAAGAAATTGATACTATGCTAGTAGAGCTAACTAATGCTGTTAACTGCATTAGTTTGCTTAGTTTGCTGCAGTAAGGGAGAACAGACACTTGGCAAAAGAAGCTGATCAGCTTCTATGAAGTGTTTATTTACTTCACACTGTCAAAGCTAAAGGCAGGGGGACACGACTGCTGTCTGCACAGGCATCGGGGGATCAACACCAGTTTGAAGCTAGCAGACAACAGTGAACAAGAATACATGGGGATAAAGTTACACATAAATAAGTTTAGGCTGGAAATTAGAAAACAGTTCTAATCACAGAGCTGGGAGATTCTGGAAGAGTGTTGTGATGGAAATGTAGAGGGCAGAAAGAACAGAACAGATCCAACAAAAAGCCTTTACCAATGAAACAAGTTTGTATAAGGGATGACATTGCAACTGCCAGACCAGCAGAAGCAGTCTCCTCCAGTTCTGTGCTCCACGCAAAGCCACCTTCTGTGTCCGAGTGAAGTGATGTGACTGCAGCAGTAACTATGCACAGAAAAGTCAGGGCAACGAAAGGCTTTTCTGCGGTAGTTACGATGGGTCATACTTACAGCAACAGAGGCCCACTGCCATGCAAAACAGTGACTGGTTGGCATCTGACCATGAGCGACAGCAGCCAATAAGAATAGAAAATAAGAAGCAGAAGACAAAGCACCACCAATCAATGTCAGAGTTGACACTACAACACCCCTGCTATTTTCTCAACAGATGAACATACACATGTAAAAAGCAAGTTAAACAAGTTATAGCTTTCAACTAAAGGCATTTTGACTGTTTTTCTTTCATATGACAAGCCCAACGGTAGTATTTTCATGCATAATTTTAGCTCTTCTAAAAACAAACATCCAACACACTGTGACAATACAGAACATCAGTGAGCTAACGTGACACATCCAGAGTCCTACACAGAAAGATCAGAAGGAAATGCGGTTGCGTGTGAACTTACTGAATAAATCTGGACGAACCACAAATCTGAATTTACTCAAGATTTCTAAGACAACCGAGAATACTGACTTCATTTCACAATGTTGAAAGATCTTTATCATTGATGCTGTCACCAAGACCAGTCAACTTGCTATCAGAAAGCAAGCAAGACAAATAAAAGGAGGTAATAGTGTAATAATCGTGCTAATCATGGAAAAGCATTCCAGTTTTCAGAAATTAACCTCACATACAGAATGCTTCCATTTTTCAGATTAAACAGAACTGGATATATTATCTAGCTATTCACACAGCAAGAACACTTAAAATGAATGGTTAGCCACGGAGGACAGTTACTTCTATGTTGCCAGTTTAAAAGCAGCACGAAAAAAAACCTGGAGAAGCATGTGTCACTACAGCATAGGAACAGCTAGTCAATACACCATAACCTGGAAAGTTTACAGAGCATGTATGGCTCTCTGTTGCTTTTTGGATTGTAATGTTCTTCCCCCCTCTACTTTCCAGTCTAAAGTTAATGAATAAAAAGCCAACATGGAATGGAGAGATGGGAAAAGCGATAGGTTTGTGTTTTACCAACTCATTGACAAGTCTTACCGGAGTCATGCGAATTGCTGGATGTGCCCCACAGCCCTGAATAGCTTTGTGAAGTGTCTCACTAAACATGCTGCGAAGCTCCACGGAATGGCAGTACACAGCATCAATCCTGGGCCACCAGTCCAATGCAGACTAGGAGGAAAATGCAGAAGTGCTCAGCAGGTGTGCCATAACATGACTTATGTCATGGTTTACATATGATTCTGGGATTTATTCCACAATTCTTAGAGCTCTAAAAGTTACAAAAGGTTTAATATAACAAATGAGTGTTTTGCACACTATTACAGATACTTCATTTCAGTCTTAAATGAATTGTAACTGAAGCAACAACTCGAAGTTAGCTGCTTACAAACAAACGGAAAATCTGGGAAACCAGACTGGATTTCAGGATACAGAGAGCTTCATAATACTATAAACACTCAACATGTGCTCAACTCATTCTGATACACTACGCAAAGTAGAAAAGTGATGCCCTAAGCACTTGACAATATCTAAAAAGCTGTATTATTCAACATATTAATCATAAGTAAAACAGCATTAATTTGAAAGTGTACGAATACCACAGCAATATAATTTATTTAAAATTACTTCCTTATTTTTCCTCTGGATACACCACATCCACTGTAGCACATTCTTCTCTATTTCTCAAAATGCCTAATAATTTTTTTAAACAGTGTTCTCATTATCATGCTGGGACAAACGAACTTGAGTGACACCACGTCGTCAGCAGGGCAGCTGCTCAGCACTGACTGGTTCCATTTTCACACTGACCAGGAAAACCTCTCAAATGGAGAACCCAACCAGCAGACAGTGTGAAATTACATTTGCACACGCTTGGCTATTAACAAGCAACTCCTGCGGCACGGATTTCAGCTGAAGCAGCTATGGATCTGAACAGAAGCCACAGATAGCTGGGCTGATTAAATATTTTCAGAACTTACATTTGTGATTATTCGGTGGAGTGAATTTACTAGTACATAATGAAATGTTGATGGGGAACTCTGTGCCAAGCAGATCTGCAATGAAAATAATACATAAAAGCCACATTTTTTCTCTGACATCTTTCATTCCACACTGAATAACATACTGGAGCCTTTTAATTAAATTGACAAAATTGTCAAATGTAAAGACATGAGAATAAGGAACTCTAACAGGCTAAGAAAAGACTTATAAAAACACAAAGTAATGCATCACTAAGGGACACTTACACAGCTGAAATTATTTACCAACTCCCAGCTGCTGTTGGCGCATCTTTGATAATTTACAAGTCACTGACAGTATGCAGAATGACTTACCAGAACGTTGTGCTCTCACCTTAAAGTGCTGGTTATTATGCGGGTTTATGCGGAAGCATGAAACTAAGCAGTCAATCATAAGGTCTACATCTGCATTCTGATTGCTTCTTGAAAAAGGTTTGCTCGGATTAAACAGCAAATTCTATATACATTTTTTTTTGTTAAAGAAAGAAGAAAAAAAGAGAGACACCAAGATTATTCTCATCTATTTTCAATACATCACATGGGGGGAAAAAAGGAGCATGTATTCTACTCTAAAAATTACACTTTTTTTCAAACAATATCTATCAGTATCTACTGTTGTGACATGGCACCTTGGGAAGCACTGAAGTAGTCAGTAAATTACGCAGGTGTCATGGCTTCACCGTGAGGCACTAAATAAAGAAAAGAATGCAAAACTTCAGGAAGAAGAAAGCAGGGCATTAACAAAAAAAAATAAGGGAGTGAAATTAAGAATTGCAACAACTCAATCAAATGCTGCAATTTAAAAAAAGAAAAAAAAAAACATTCCATTAAAAGACACCATGGCATTCATTTAAGGGGAAGTTTGAAGATTTAAAATTCAAATTTCTTCATTGCAATTAGGAAACATAGTTTTACCTTAAGATCTACTACCATGGACTGCACTAGTAGGAAAATGACAGAATTATCCTCCCAGTTGATATAGGTAGATGCTTTGCACAGTTTAACACAAGCAATAGCAGCACTTTCAGTCAGCTGTCTGCTCCCACTGTGGCCTGCAAGTGCTTTCCTGAGATTGTCCAGGAACAGTTTCTGCAGAATTCA
This sequence comes from Lagopus muta, assembly GCF_023343835.1. Classification (NCBI taxonomy): domain Eukaryota; kingdom Metazoa; phylum Chordata; class Aves; order Galliformes; family Phasianidae; genus Lagopus; species Lagopus muta. Next base: position 864,614 of record NC_064452.1, on the reverse strand, counting down.
AGTGGGTAACAGTTATCATCAGAGCTTTGGTAATCTGTGATCAGAGTTTTCAGAAACTTAAGTATTCAACCATATAATGTTGCATTTCCTGAATAGAAGTCACAAATACTGGGGCTGCAAAAAACCAACTTGATGCAGCATTTTTGAGAAGCATTATCTGTATTACACATTCATTTTGGATCATTGAGGGCAATCAGAATGCAATAAAATCAGATGCTGGTTCACTCACAATAAGAATGTTTGCAATCCCACCAAATCCTCCTTCGGCAGGTATTGCAATTACAGAACACACATTACACACACTGAACAAACTCAGACCGGTTCGATGCAGAGCAGCTAGAAGAAATGCTAGCTGTGTGGTGGAAACAAGGGCGTTGCAACACTGGGATTCAAATCTCTAAGGAAACATGCAAGTTCTGAAATAACATTATTTAGGACATACTAGCTGCATGAATTATTGACAATGAAAGAACGTATGCCAGTTGAGAACAAAAAGGGTGCAGAAATTCATATATGGAACTTTAATACACTCGAGGTATAAAAGACGTAATAAAATAAAATATAGAATAAGCAAAGACAAGCATCACCTAGAACTCAGAACTAAGATAATTTTCTTACCTTGTTCATCTTAGTTTCCTCTACCACATCCTTTGCTATATCTTGAATTATCTCTGGACACAGGACCAAGAGTATGATTTGTAGTGGCCACACTGCTGCTTTACGTTTTGTGCTCTCTGCAAAGCCATCCACCAAGTCAAACAACTTCTCTGCACAATCTGCATAAAATACAACCTCAAGTTCAATACTGCTTTTAATTATGAAAAGACAGGAGTAAGAGAGCAATGATATCTCTGCCTACACAGAAAAAAAGTCCTGCTTTGCACATCACAAACATGCTGCCCAAGATAAAAGTGGAGTGAACCATTTAAAGCCCTGGCTTATCTGAAAATATTAATTTTTATCCTTTTGGATTAAAGATAAACAGGGCTGATGTTTTCCAACAAGTTTTTTTTTGTGTGTATCAAGAACAAAAATACACATCTGAAGAGTTTGCATCTCTGGGGGTCTATTTCTTTGTGTTCTGAATCACAAAACAAATCCCTTTAAAAGTTGAGACAGGAAAGAGAGCAGAAACACATTCTTGCCTGCCCTGAAAAAGACTGACCGAAATTTGTTCTGACATGTAGGATGGACAAGAAGAAAAACAAAAAAAAGACACAAAATGAATGTGGGGATGCCTTGTGGGAAAACAAAACCAACTAAGAATATCCACAAACCCCTCATGATTTAATAGGAAAAAGTTAAAACCAACTTTTGAACAATGTGTCATTTGTTATGTCTCACCGGCCATATCAGTCTGTGGAGTCTGATACAGCTTTGTGAATTCATCAGGATAGTTTTCCACCCAGTTCCAAAATGCCTGCAAGTAACACAGAACATCTTTACGTTCCTGAGCTTAAAAAACATAGTTTTTGAAATTACATATTTAAATAAATATTTCAGTGTTAACTTTTAACAACTCGGCATTTCTTGCAGGACACAAAGGGAAACACCAATGCATATTTTACAATCAAATTCTGAATTGCACGTATTTTTAAGTTACAGAAAAACAGTAAATAAGCGATGAAACAGAAAATTAATAATACTTGCCTTTTCAAGACTGTTGATAACAGCTAACTGAGCTACTTTCTTAAGGGCTTTAAACTTGAATACGGTCTCTGTAAAGGTAAAACATCTCTGCATTAAAGAGAAGCTTAGTTCTAAAAAGCAGCAAAAAAAGTTTATAAAAAACGTGTGAGGTGCAAAGCCTCACTTTTGAAGCCTTTAGAAAGTAAGCACTTTCTGATACTTTAAAGGTATTCGCATACCTGTAAGCACTTTGTAAAAATGTACAGGATATTTGGATTAAAGAAGAAAAAGCTGAACGTATCAATACCATTGTGTCATCTCTAACAACACATATTCAGATATAAATATTTCAGACAGGTTCCCATCATACCTTGCAAGAGTCGTTTTAGCTTGGAACAATCCACACTGATGTACTGCAGAAGCTCAATGTCGTGAACATCAGCATTATCTTCTGAACAAACAGTCAGCTCCTGCAATCTAAAAATATGCAAAGTAAATTAACTTCTCCTTCAGATGATCAGACAGGTTTGTGCACACACCCACGATTCTATACATTTGCAGAGCAGCAGAATAATAAATGATCTCCACATCTAATATGATCCTCTCAGATAAACTTATCCAGGTTTAGAAATAAAAGGCAGACTTTGCAAAATTAGGAGTTACAATCAAGTCCTGTTTAATCCTCATACTGAGAATAGATCCAAAAACACCAGTGGTAAGTCTCACAAGACACCAGTATCAGCTGGTGACAGCCTGTTTACAGCCAAGATTTGCCTGAAGACTTCTGCTATCTCCCCTCTTGTAGCTCTAATCTTGAAATCTTTTCATCCAAATTATTCACTTGGGGTCATGACACCTTTAGACTACTGTTCCTTAGCAGCAAGTCTTGCCCCAGCTAACTTCTCTACAGTAAAACAATGACTGATGCCACTTGATAGCACAAAAGGGAGCTACAATCACACTCAGTAAGCTGAAGAAGGTCCTTGTTACTTGGTGCAAAAGAACAGGATGAAGTTTAATCATACCATTCTAAATCCAACGGCACCTTTTCAGTTTTGTACTGGATAATTTACTAAGCATCTCAACAGATACCAGGCCACTAATAACTAAATCATATGCTCTCACAAACTAAAGATTGCCATGTCTAGTTCCAAAACTACAGATGTGTTTTTGACAAGGAATGCAATTTCTAGTACTGCACACAAAAGCAGCTCTTCATTTCTTCAACACCAGGGAAACTTAACAGCCCACGCTGGGAATGGGAAGGTCCCCACTGCACTGCTTTTCATGCCAAAAATCCCCCAGCTGCTGTGCAAGGCCTAGAAATATTCCTAAACAGGAAGCACAGGTCAAAAGATCAGCAATGCTAACTGTCGGCAAGCTGACCCCTGTGGAGATCAGCAACAATTGGTCAAGTATTTAACTACTTCTGTGCAAGCCATCCTGAAGAGAAAAACAGGTCAGGGGACAAAGGCACTACAGTATGGTCAAACTGATGCTAGAAAGGATTTTAGAGCTTGAGAAGTCAGCCATGTTACATACACGTGAATAAGGATTCACAAATTAAACCCAAAGACTGTCAGAAAGTCTTAGCTGAAAAATATGTCCTATAAAAGGAGCAGATATTCAACTTTAGGCTACAAAATACATTTCTCTCAGTCATCACTGTTTCATTTTACAATAAAGTTTGACTCGGACTTACAAAAGCAGGTAAAAAAGAGCAATAAACACAACTCAAGGATTATGCTGACAGTAACCCAGAACAGATATGGAACAGGTACCTTTTCTAACCCTAAAGTCAAGTAAAACTTTGACAGGCAGAGGAAATTTCTCTAAATACCACTCAAGCAGTAAAAGTTTTTCAAAAATGAAGGACCGCAGCTCACGAATGATCTTCTAGGCACTCATTCTCAGGTGTTCTAATACAGTGGCTGAGTCAAGCTACTAAAAGACGTACCTGGTGGAAATGCGGCTGAACACAGCATTGAAGTTATTGCAGCTAAGAGAAAAAAGAACCCCAGAGGCAGAATTGCGCAGTTCAGCTGCATGCTGGTTCCCTTCACGGTAAGTGTGGATGAAGTGGCAGATTTCTGGCAGCAACTGTTTTACCAGCATAGTCTCGTCCAGTCGCATCGTGTCCTTCGGTTGCTAAAATTAAACATTTGGCACTTCATGACATTCAATTTTCTAGGTTCGAAGGCAAAGAATGGAGCATCTGCCACTAGTAGCACAGGACCTGAATCTGGATTTCAAATTCCACTTGCATGCTACCACTGACCACACGACAAGCTATGCAGATTCTTCCCGTTTGAACAACAATCTGCACCATTCAAACCACGTTACAGTTCTGAATTAGTCTCCAAAATATGTAGGACGTGAAGTTGACCAATGCCATCAAGCAAAACACCAAGTTCGTTTCTGAAGTAAAATATATTACCTGAGTAATGTTCTCTGCCAACATATGTCAAGCACTGTCCTGGCTTACAATAGTGGCACGAAGGGCACAGACTCACCCGTACCTCCCTTTGGTTAGTATTCTGACCCCTATACTTCAAACAGCAAATCTTTTTTTAAATGAACTGAAAAAGAGGTGCTTCTCTGTTCCTCTTCCCTGGAATGGCTCTATGAGAGTCAAAAAATGTCTCAACTTTCCTGTAAAAGAAAATTTCAATTTTTGCCAGTTTGTACAGTATGAGACATAAGGAAACTATTTGCTGAAGAATTTGAAGTGAAACTTTGCTCTAGTAAGAACAAGTTTTAACAGAAGGGTCAGCATTAAAGCTTTCTAAAATTCTACCAATGAATTTACCATAGGGAATTGGGAAGTTTCAGAGACTCCCACTTTGTTGACCTGAGCTCTGTTGCCATGAGAACTTGATGAAACATTGAGCAAGAACAGTGAGCAAGAAGTAAGTCTGAAGATATCACAGAACACAACGCTCTTTGTATAGAACTTTGGCTCAGTCTTACTGTACATATATGGGCTCAATTTGCTCTCGTTTGAATGGACAAAGGGAGAAGCATCCAGCATAATTTTAGGCTGTTGAAGCATCATCATGTATCAGGAAAAAAAACAACACTGATGTTTCAAGCAAAATGTGTAAAAGAAAATGTTAAAGAAATCAAATTTCAGAAATTAAACAGGTTTTGGGATGGGGTCTCCTTTGATTCTCCATATGAAAGATGGAAAATGAACCAAAGGAGGTATTTACTTTCGCTTTTGCAGCCATACTTTATTATGCAAAATGCATTTACCTGGGTCTTTTGTGAATCCTGATGAACTCACAAATACTGAGACTGTTTTACTACTGTAAGATACAGTGCTTGACAAACCTAGTCACCATGTAGTTATTACCTTATAAAAAGCTTTCAAAAACAGAGAAACAGCAAGAGGCTTGGATGATTTCATGATATTCAACCAGGAGCACAGCTTTAAAAAGGAATTTCATTGCCTTTCTTATTAAAGGAATAAACCACAGATTTGCAAATTTTGTTCACAGTGAAATCTGGCTCTGGAATTACAAAGTTTAGCACAGTAAGCTGTACAACCATCAACATCCCAAAGGTAACAGCAAACTGCCTTTCAGCACAGCTCTGACTGGAAGCCTCAGGACGGGACTCCCAGTGGAAGTTTGAACAGAGTTAACTAATGTAAACTAGGAAGCACCTGCAAAAGTAAGTTTTAGAGTAGCGATGGCAAAGTTTCTACTGTAAATGCAATTACACAAAGCTGAAATAAAATTACTTTACCAAATGAAACTCACAAGAGACTTTAAGTGGAATATGCCACATGCATTCAAAGTTTACAGCAATCTAGCTAAGCCAGATAACCAAGTCTAATTCTTTACCTGAGTGCCCCTTCTTACCCCAGCTCACATCTGCCTCACAGAATACAGATGTCTGAAATTTTCTAACAAATTATTACATGAAACTCGTTATTTATAACTCCAGACAATCAGCTGAGCACTGAAAAGGCCAAGTTCATCGGTTTGCCTGAATCTGTATAGATGGAAAAATACTTCTAATCATTATTACTAAAGTCATTATCGTTAATTCTAGGCAGGAAAACACAGCCCAGAAATACTTAATTTATCAATTATGTAAATAACATTCATATATGTAAAATTCTGCTCTTTTTAAAATAGCATTAATACTACTTTTCTCCAAATGAGCTAAGTTTTATGTTTTGTACCAGCAATAACTGACAGACAGGCATTTGACTTACTCTCTTAACTCATTTGATACCATGCTCATGCAAGTATACTTACCCCTGCTAGACATTTTTCCAGTGTATCCAAGATAATCAGTTGAGATAGATATAAGTTCTTTTCAGCAGTTTCTCCAAATATTCTCTGGAAGAAGAAAGGATATGGATCTGAGTGGCACAAATTTGATTTGTAACACATTAAAGTAATGCTGCAGAGTTGCACAGAAAATTATGGCTCCTTTACTGCTCTAAAGTTAAGTTCAGAAACATAGCTAGTCCAAAAAAAGAATTAAAACCCTGTTGCTGAAGAAATATCTCTGTACTGCATGCAGGGCCAAATCCAACAAGGAATAAGCAGTTACTGCAGAATAAGAGTGGAGGTGCACTGCAGCCCCTTGCCTTCATCAGACCGGTAAACTATTCAGAAATGAAGGTTACACCTTTTCAGAAACTATTTTGGTACCAATTACTGCTGACTCCTTTCCAATTATGTATTTCATTGCCAACATCTCACTTAACAGAAATGATGTTGCAACAAATCTATACCTACAAGCTTATTCAAGTGCTGCTAAATTTATCATAGACCACAGCAAGAAACATGAGACTCTCCAAAAGGATGCCACACTTCAGAAACAGGATGGAGGTAGAGATCCATCCAGCACTTAAGCTATCACCCAATTGTTTTGCTGGTACTGGCTGGTTCCAACAATACAAAGACAGCAAAACAACGCAGAAAAGATTTAGCCAGAACTGTATCAGTACTGCTGCCTGAGTCCACAGCCAACTTACAGCTGTCCAAAGGAGGTTCCTCTCAAACATCTCACACTGCTCAAGAGGTTGGCTCAAAACTAATTGCAACTTTTGGCAGAGCGCAAACCCTTTTTCTTAATACCTTTACAAATAATGCTGATTTGCACAGTAACTTACTCCACTGAACAGAGGAAAAAAAAAACAGTTCTGTTCCTCAGTGAAAAGCAAACATAGATTTTTTAATTAACATTTTTAGCTCTGCTGCATTCTTCATCTAAAAAGGCTGCAAGCACTGCTCCCCCAGCCACCTGCAGCACCTCGCCAGGCAACAGAAAGCATCGTCCTCATCTCCCAACAAGTGGTGCATCCCCCCAGCTTGCACAGCCAGTACCTCAACACTGCTCAGAGGCCCAGATTGCTCCCTTGGCTGCCTACAACTCTCCCAGCTACAGACCCCTTCCCACGAATAACAAAGGATTTCCCTTAACCACCCTCCTCCCTTAACTTCTCTGCTGCCATAGCCATCTCCCCATCTTGATTTGTAAAACTGTGCTGTTGGTGAATGTGATCATATAGAAAGAAAATACGTAGAAGTAAAAAGCGACCAACATTGACTGAGCTTCAGTGTCTCTTTGCAGACACTGTGCAATGTGAATAATTAAAAATCATATTGAGAATCATCCAGCAATCTAAAATGAGAGAACTCACCATGTTATTAACATTTTTTAAGATATTAGTGAGACCACTGATGACCAGAGAGAACTTGTACTTGGAAATGTTGATGAGACACTCCTTGTTGTGCTCTGTGCTGACTTTGGTGTGGGTATTCTGCTGGCTGGCCTTTATGGGAAGCTACAAAGAGAGATAAGTCGTGTGAGCTTTCCTGCACTGAAATTTTCATTACTAGAGATGAATTAAATAAGACACCAGGAACAACCTTGAAACACATTCTATAAGACAGCAACAAACAAATGGATTATTTCACTTTCTCTTGCTACTAGAGATGTCTTCACAGCAGTAATACCAGCAAGCTGAAACAAGAGGAGATGAAGGCAAAGGTGCACAGGGGTGCGAACTGCAAGGAGACCAGGGCAGTTCAGAGTAACCCCTGCCTGGAACTCAGGGCTGCCCAGGAGGAGCCTCCAATGTGAGCCTCAGCCACAGGCACGCCTCAAGGACCGGGAGCCCCACGTCAGCCCCTTCAACATCCCGCACTGACAACTCGACTGAAGTGCAGCTTTTCCAGAATTATAAGATTCAGAGTGACTGAAAAAAAAACCTGAGAACACCCCTCATGCCGTACCCAAATTTCTCCAGGGTCACAAAGCAGCCACTCCCCAAGCACGCAGCCACTGCCCTCTGCTTCTCCAAGTCAGTCAGTTTCAAAACATCACACAGCAATGTGAAAAGCAGTAAGTTGTAAAAATTCATTTTAATGAGGATTTTTATAAAGTAACCAAAAAGGGAACCAAAAAAGTAATCGGTATTGCTGTCCATTTCCATAGACCACGTGTGTCACTTATATTTCTGAGTGTGACTCAGGAACTCTCCATCCACAGCAACTTGAATCAAATGCCACTGCTAGATTTAATTCTGGCCAGAGCTCTCAGTACAGGCATGTTCTGAAAGACCAATAGCTCTAAATGAACGCCACAACCTTTTTTGCATGAACTGTAACAAAGAGTCCAAAACTTGAAATATTTTTCTTGACAAGTTCTGATCTCGTCATTAAACACAACCAATTTACACCCACATCTCCCATCTGTAGGGAAACAGACCTCTGTAGCACACTATCTAGCTTTTACGCCCGAGAGCAATTTCCTCTCCACACAAATTGCAGGTTAATCCGAGTCCAAAGCGCTGGCTTTCTGGGTACCACCGTCCCAATCCAAAGGCGACCACAGCGCCGCATCCCAGCAGCAGGCACAGCGAATGCCATCAGGGCCAGCAGACGAGCGCAGGCCGGTCCTGGAGGAACGCCTTCCTCAGCTCGGCGGCTCCGGGATCCCCGAGCGCTCGGCCAGCATCGCCGCCCTACGGCGCGGCCGCTCTCACAGCGCGGCGCGATTCAGCGCTCATTTCAGAGCTGGAAAAGGCACATCAAAGCATTTCTGACTCAGGCTTTGTTTTCATTGCTAGATGTTATTTTTACAATGTATTTTCGGAAGTCGTTAGCGGAAGATAGATACATTTAATTAAAAATTTCAGCGTTACTCGTACTTTTATCGGAATTCTGAAGTCTGTGCTGACAACGGCAGAAAGGCTCAATACCACGAGTGACAGAACGCTCAGAAGTGCCTCTCCAAGTTTCAGACCCAGCTCCTGTGCTGCCATGCAATGGAAACATTGCGTTACACGCTTCGGGAGCTTCCTGCCACAACAGCCACTGCAGCAAGGTCACCTAGAAGTAAAGCTGCTTTTTATACTGCCTTCTGAAAAAGGAAGCTACATTAAAAGGAAATATTAGCACTGAATTTTTTTTAGATTCCTCAGCTATTTCCTTTGTGCTTTCTGACAAGCCGGAGCACTCTGCACCCAGATGAAACGCAGTGCTGAGCGACCAACTAGAAACTGCTCAGCCTCTCCACCAAAATCCAATCTAAACCTTACAAAAAATGTTGAACCTTTACTTTAAGTTTTATTTTAGGAAAAATACAGACCAAAAATGGATTACCTGCACAGCCTTTGTTTGAATCAGAAAATAAAGCACGAGGCTGCTGTATAACAGGAGTTTCCAAGCATGAACACAGGCATCACGTTGAACTCGTCGCAGGTGGGCACAGGGATGGTCACTGTGCTCTCATCCAACTGCTCTCACCAGCAAAGTAGGAAGCAATGGTCAGCAGCCTCGTGAAGCACACTGGGACGCACAGCCCACGCAGAGGTGTGCTGTGATAAACCTCCCTCCCTCTTATCAGTTGGACTAAGCCAGGTTTAGGTGTCAAACCATCTAAAAAGGACAGGGAACAATGGCATTTTGGTCCACGATTGGCTTTCCTTCTTGAAGCTGGCAAAGAAAAAAAAATGCACAGACTGAATCTGGAATATTTCCAGCTATCATGTTCTAAATATTTTAAGATGAGCTGAAACAGAATCTTGCTGCCACAGCTGAGGAAAAGCCATTAAATACCGAGCCTGACAGTTGCAGTAAGAATACAAGCCCCTGTGCGTCCTGAATCCAGGACAGCAGCAATCTTGTGCTCCCAGTACTGCTGACACTAAAAAAGCCAATCAGGAGCAAATAACAAACATAACATCCTGAACAAAAACCTCCAGTGTCATTCTTAACAGCATAAAAATATACCTACATCTTCCATTTCAAACAGTTTATTGGAACTTTTTCATTAGGCTGTAATACACAGCTGTATCACAGACTGAAAATACACACAGCACCACTACTTCCTCAGCATCACCAGTTAAGGATCAACAGGCATCTCCCTCTGAAACTATAAACACGCACTGCACCACCTTCTGACAGCCTTAATTCAGTGAAAGTGCCTCACAACTCAGCCTTCTGAAGAACAGGGAACTTTGAAAATAGATTATAGACATTGCCCTTAAAAAAAAAAATAGTAACAAAATTACGTTTTCAAACAGTTACCTAAAGGTTGGTACCATCAACAAACGCCTATTTCCCTACTTCAACAAGGAATGATCATCAAACCATCCTGCTGCTTTTCATCAGCTGATGAATGGACTCAGTAACACCTGCTGCCCGTGGACCATTCCTGGGTCTGTTCTGCAGGTCACATCTGCACACAGAACAGCAGCTCTGTAGAAATACTTTACATACACTGGTTCGGAAAGTAAGACCAAAGCTGCTCCAGGTTTATGTTAGGGAGACATATGGAAATAGCACCTCTGTGCTCCAGCCCAGAAGCCTGCTTTGCTTCTCAGCTCCTCTGAAATTTTTTTTCAGACTAGTTGCACAAAAAAAGAATTCACCTTCTGCACAGCCTGGTCCTCCTTGCAGCAAAGCACTGTGCTGAGCCTGAGCACCAGAGCCATCGGAACTTACACAAAGTACTTTGGAATTCCTTAAAATACAAACTTATCACTACTAGTGGTTTCTTAACAAGCTCAGATGAAAAAGAATGAAGAACACAAAGCCAGTGCTTGCAGCGAGCACCTCTTTGGGTCTGCAATTCTGTACAGATGTCAAATGCCACAGAGAGAAGCAACAGGAGGAGGGAAGATCTGCTTTAACACGATGCCTTGTAATGAAAGTTAGGGGAACATTCCTAATGGCATTCAGTTTTTATACAAGCTTTCTTAACTGAAAGTAATCATATCTCAAACTACTCATGGGGAGACTAAACCAAAACCTAAACCATAAGGGGCTCCTTCTGTTACAGTATGTCATAATGGTTTAAGTCGCCACACGTTTATACCGGATTAATATTTTCATTCTATCTGACAGTCTTTAAAACAGCCTAGATTTAACTGGGTTAGGCACTGAGGTTTCTTTGCTAAGTGTAGAAGAGCCATTTCTGTGATTTCACCACTGCATCAGCCTTCCCATGACTTCAGTTGTAACACATTAAAAAACACTATAAAATTGCAGTACATAAAATTGAACACAAACACTTCCAAAGGAGAAAAGGGACCGTTTTATTTTGCAAATTCCTGGATACGTCTGAAATAAGAGAACTTCACTAAAACGCAGCCCAGCCTCTTGGTGCTACAGCACTCTAATTCCATCCAGACCACTGAAAGTTTTGAAAAATGTATTCATAACTACTATATATGAACACCTTAATTGATTCTGAATGCATTGTACAAGAAATGGGATCTAATCTCACACGTACAGTCAATTGCTTCTTTCTGCACCAGCTGAAACCTTCAAGCAGTCTTCAAGGGTGGCTCAACACAGAGTGCTGCAGCAGCTGAAGTGTCAGAATTGAGCGCAGATGGGCAAAACTGGCACTAGCTTGGAAAAATGCATTCAGTCAGTCAGCCCTCGGTTAATTCATAAAACTGTGCTTGCCATTCATTTCAGGCCCAGAGAATCACGCACACAAAAGCAGATTTTGGTTAAAGCATCGCTTATAACAATAAACAAGAGTAGACAAGAACAAACTGGTTCGCACTGATTTTGGTTGTTCTCAGTACGATTAGCATTCTCTCAGATTGTTGTTCATCTGCCTTAAAATGAATGAAAAGATTGTCTGTAAGTTTTGGTGAGAGATGGATACATTTTCTTTCTCTGTGAAAGAAGGAATAAACCTTGAAAACATTTGTCCTCTCCCCCGCAGAAAACAAAACAGAACAACTCTCAACTCAAAACAAACACAACTCCCCTTCCCCACTCAAATAGGACGACAACATCAGACGGCATCCTGGCTCCCTCAATGCTGAATCAAAAGGTCCTGCATGCAGCAGGGCAGACACAGAATGCAAAGGCTCAAAAATGCATCATCATCACTAAAACGACACGCGCTATATTCAGCACATTTTGATTAACTACAACCTTAATTTTCAAATGAGTGACCAAAGACATAACAAGTCGATAGCTTAACAAGCACGTGGTTAGCCAGTAATGACACAGAGGTAAGCAGCTACAAGAAGCATGAAGAACCACCACCGACTCAGAATTCACTTAGCAGCAGAAAGCTGCCCTTTGAGGATTCTTTTGAGAACAGACACTTGTCCACCCTGAAGATCACTGCCAGGTGAGGCAAGGCAGAGGAAACTACACGTTAAAAGGAAACCAAATTGACACCCCTGAGCTGAGATTAATGAATGTGAAAACTTCTGATTAAAAGTAGACATTAATATCTCATGCTTGTCTCACTGCTTCATTCCCCAGTTGACACAGCGCTAAAAAAAAAAAAAATTGCACTGGTTAAAGAGAAGCACTCAATAAACTGATTAAAATATTGCAAATAGAGCCCATCATCCATACCAACGACCACTACAGTCAAAACTGCATTCGATGTAGACTGTCCCTGCAACTCCAATATTATAGCATCTCAAAAACCAGAGCAGCTTCCTTCCTGTCAGGAGAGGATTCCTCCCACATACCTTTCTGCAATTATTCCATAAAATGTGCAGAAAAATACTTCTGTTTAAAAAGCTCAAGTTCTTAACTCTTAACAGATGTTGGCAAGCCCGGTTCCACAATATACATAACAAAGCAAACGACAAAGCCTTAGGTCTTTTAACACCAGTACACAAAAACATATTCTAGCAATACTGGGAAAATAATCAGTACCGTGCCTTTAAAGCCTATGGAGAAAATGATCTATGATTCAAGATAAGGCGGTGTGTGGGGGGATACATTGGCCAAGCAACTACTGTGCCTAAAACATACATGAAAAATCTGTATCATTTTAAAGTCAATAGGCAAAACTTTTTTTCCTTAAATAAATTTCATTCAGAGCAGTTTTGACATAAATGTAAAACAGAGCAGCTTACTTCCACACAGCTCAGCTGCCATCTCCCAGCAGGTTGTCCAAAGCCAAGAGTCACCATCAGCGACACATGGCTCAGGCAGGTGAACAAAACCCAGGGCTCAGAACCAGCCCCATGCTTTGGCCCAGTGCTGGGCTGAGCCCTCAGAGAAATGCCTTTGGCGCCACGAGGGACGCGCTCACAGCACAGCCAAATGAGACACAACAGAAACTGACCACTCAGACTCAACCCAGCTCCCACTTACGCGTCAGGAAAGCATCCTGGGAGTAAAAACGCCAAGCTTAAGCAGCAGGCTTAGCCTCGCTGGGAAGTCACGCCACCTAATCCCAGTAAGCGGTTTCTTCGTGTGGATCAGAGACACAAAGTCCAAGGCCCACAAATCTCTCCTTCTTCCATTCAGAAAACCCTTCTCCCAGCTGCCAGCACTGGCTTTCATAAACAGAAGCAAATATCCGTCACTGCCGCAGCTTGAGGAGCCGCTCCGTCCCGCAGAACAGCTAGCTCCCAGCACCGGGGGTGAAATTTCACACCAACGTTCACCGTTAAGCGACGGGGAAGAAGGCAGAATTGCCTGAGCAGCTCTCCAGCCACTCTCCTTACGCTCGTTTTTGAGGCTTTATTCCTTTCTGGCGAGCAAGAAGGCGGAAAGCTCAGAATCCCCGATGACATCCACAAAAGACGAGCTCGTTTCTGGGAGCGGTGAGAGCGGAGCCGAGGCAGAAGCGGGCACCTCGGCCCCGCCGGCTCTCCGCGGGCAGCGGCTGAGGCTGCCCCAGGCCGAGGACAGGCCCGGAGCACCGCTCAGCTCACGGCACGGCTCCACCCGGCCCCGCGGACCCGCACGAGGGGCGCCGGGCCGCGCTCCACCGCCGCCGGGAGAGCCGGGGCCGCGCAGAAGGGCCTCGGCGGCGGGCAGCGCTCCCCCCAGCCGCCCCCCGCCCCGGGCCCGAGGCCCTCCCCCGCCGTTCTTCCACTCCCGGCCCCCCGACCCCCGCGCCGCCGCCCCCCGGGCCGCCCCCTCTACCTGCTCGTCGAAGCGGTTCACCACGGCCTGCACCCACTCCACCGGCTTGTGGGCCGCCATGTCCCCCCGCCCGCCCGGCCGCGGCGGGGGGCGGATCCCCGCGGGGGGGGGGGGGGGGCGGCGGCGGCAGAGCAGCGGAGCGAGGGGAGCTCCGCGTATCCCTGACGCTCCTGGACCCTCAGCTCCCCGCAGCCATCAGCGCGCAGGGCCCGCCATGACACCACACCGGAAGCGGGAGCCCGGGCCGCCCCCGCCCGCCCGAGCGGCAGCGCCTCGGCCGCCGCGCCAGGGGGAGCGCCGAGACACGGCGGCGGCGGGCGGCGCCTGCGCGGCCCCGGAACCTCCGCGCCTGCGCCCAGAGCGCGCCTGCGCTGTGCATCGGGCCGGCAGAGAGCTGAGGGCGGGGCGGTGGCGGCCGCGCCCTCAGCGTGGGACGGACGGGCTGTGCGGCTCGGTGCTTCCGCTCGGCTGTTAGGTGCGGGCTGGAGCGCGTAGCTGGCAGCGTTCTGAAGAGCGAAGAAAGGTTCTTTAGCGAATCAGCTGATCTCGGAGTGACGGCTCCCGGCACGGCACCATCCCTCGCTGCACACGCTGTCATTGCGCACCGCTCGCTCCCGGCGGTTCGGCGGCGGCACTCAGTGCCGGTTCTGGCGGCACAAATAAGTGCACGAACTGGGGTGGGACCTCCCGAGTGAGAGTTAAAATGGGCCAACGTGTAAAGGAGAACCGAGTAGTGAACGGGCTGAAAAATGAAAACTGAAATCTAGGTGCTGAAGCAAAGAAGCGTCTTATTTTCCATTTGGCCAAAGCGGAAGAAAATCTCAAAACAGGTTTTCAAAACCAACAAACGGCACAAAGCGAGGCGGGGGGCGGAGAGGCTCCGAGCCGGGCTGCCTCACCCCCAGGCACGGGGCCGCCATCACCGACGGGTCCTGCATCACTCACTGCCGCGTGCCACAAAGCGCGAGATTGATTCCTTTGCATCAGACTGCATCACAGCCGTCAGCACCGGCATATCCCAAAAAGATTTTTAAAACTAAAGGTTGAATTATGTTCTAGAAAATACTTTTGCTGTATTTGTTATATATATTTATATCCAAATCAAACAGACGTGACGTGTGCATCCTTGCTGAGTATCCAAGTGTCCCATAGCAATGAGCAAGGAATGACATCCACCTGAGGCAACTCAGCCACAATCTTCATAGGGATCTCTGCACCCTGCCGAAATCAAAATAATAAGAACTAATTGGAGGGGAGGGGGGCAGAAAGGTTTCAGCTGACTGATACTCGTGAAAAACATATCTCGAAAAGACAAAAAAAATTAGGGGTGATAAGATTATCTGAGACGGAGGCACCTTGGGAACTCTCGACTTCAGTAGAAAAAGACTTCTCCTCAGAATCAACTAAAGCAAACAAACAGTGCTTCTTCCTGTTTCTCAGGGTGTTTTTCCCAAAGCAAATCTGTTCCCTAAAAGCAAACACAACTTGTTGCAGGCTTCCCAGATCTTAGGGGGGAGGGGTGTTTCAGAGGCTGGCTGGTGATGCTGGAAATCCTCAGTGCTTCCCTCAAACTCTTTGGAAATTTCCAGCCAGTATTTGGCCACAATCGCTCTTCCACAATGTTCAGCTTCCTTTTATTTTTTTTTCCTTTCCTTCCTAGATTCAGTGCAAAGTGCTCCAAATCACATTATCCTAAAAATCCCTATCCTAGAAGAAAGCACAGCAGCTCGACTGTTTATTTTGGTGTAGGACTTTGCTGGACACATAAAAAGCAGCATGATTTTGTCTTCCAGCAGGCAGACACGTGGCAAGTTATGACTGCTAGGTACAAATTGTTTGAAATCATTGCAAGGTCCTTAGCTCCAGATAGAGTCTGAGTTGTGTACCATTTCTCAGCAGCTTTTGGCATTCTGGTGCTTCTTGATTATTTTGGTAAGGGTTTTTTTTTTAAGACACTTTAGTTTAATACACTTTCTTAAGCTTGTATGTAAACTCAAATAAGAAATTAGAGCCTAACTCATCCACAAAAGTACCCCACTGTTTTGTCAGGCTTTAAAGTGAATGTCGATGGTTTTTCCTCACTAAAAATTTCCTTTTCTGTCTGTCAAAAGTGATGGTGGTGATAGGGTCACACATAGGAGGAGAGTCTCCACTTTATCCTCTGCTGCCTCTCGGCACAGGCTTTGGCCTCATAAAACCTAAAGCGCCAAGCAGCAAAGCAAGAGCTGTGGATCTATCCATGTGGGAATAGTTCCAGACAGTCACGATTCTAGTTAAGTCAAGAAATGCCCCTTGAATCACTTCCTTGGAGGCATTCCGGCACTTCTGCTTTTTGCCTAAGTGAGAGGATGGGGAATCAGGTGAGCAAACCAAGGCAGGCAGAGAAAACACCTGGCCAGATCTGCCTTCCCCTGTAAGTCACATCTGAGCTCAGTTCCTGATGGAGAGGGTGTCATTCTAGAGGAAATGGGCCAACTCTGGGGCCAATGGCAAAAATATTTTCCTACTCCTTTTAAGTGCAGTTTGTTAAACAAACTTCAGTTAAATGTGGAAGAAAGGCAGGAAGAAGAGGATCTGCCAAGATTTTGGTAAAAAGTGACGATGTCTCTAAGCTACAAACTCAGCAAACACGGGTTTTCATCTAAGAGCTGGCAGGCTCCCAAAGAAAGCTGCGCAGCCTGTCCGGCAGTGCTGCCAGTTCTCTCCCCATCGAGATGCTGCCTTTCACCTCCCAGGAGGACGTTGCTCCAACAGGTTTGTCCATTAGAGGGCATTACAGGCCACTAAAACCCCCCAAGTTCCAAGCGTAGGAAAACAGTCCGTATTCATTTTCATTTGATAAACGAATGGTGGCTCTGTATTCTTTCCATGACACCTTATTATCTCATCTGAAATGTACTGTAGAGATTTCGAAACGCAAAGAAACTCTCTCTGTTGGATTAAACCATGGATTTTTTTCTGTATTTTGTGCTTTCCAATTTCTCCCTGGCTGCAATAGGACGTGTTAAATCTGAGAGAAAGCAAATGAACTAATTATCTTAATGGTAATCACAGAAAAATGGATTATAATTTAGAGAAATCAGAGGTTGGACACAGAATATTCATACTACAATTTTTACGCCAGACAGTCCAGTCATCATGGGATAACTGAAACTGAAGCACAGTATTACACAGTAAACCTGTGCTGCTGGCCACCAGTAGCCACTGTAGCCCTCAACATGGACCTGACCTTACAGAGAGCTGGGCACTCATTAACCTACTTTGCAGATGTGGTCTTTTTTCACTCAGTCTTGCAGCACTGCAGCTCCACAAATTTCCTAAATATCATCACGTGAATTAAAAGCAACAGTGAAACACAGAAGTCACTTCTGCCTTACTTGCAGCACTAACAGAAATTGAGAAACAAGAAGAAAACATTCCTAAGCTGCAAAGGACAGGGAAAAACGCCAAGATCTTTTGAGAGTATGTGGTAGGACAGGAAAAGCAGGCTAAAAAAAATAACAAAAACAAAACAAAACAAAAAACCTGAAAGAGAGGGCAAGAGGAAAAAATACTTCTTCCCAGCTCAGCAAGAAGGGAAAGGAAAAGAAAAGGTGAGGTCTCAATTGCTTTTTTTCTGTTACATTTGTCAAGCACGTGAGCTCCTCTCAGCTTAGTTCTGTAAAGGAATTAACTGTGGGTATTTTGTGTATTAGACTGGCAGAATGGACCTGGCCAACTCATCTCTTCTTCCCATACACAGAAATAGTTATACTGCTACCAAAGCTCACTGCTATTCTGGAAAGCAAAAATATTGCACAGCCCTGTGCACCTGTACAGCAGTGCAGCTATTGCCTTTGCCAGAACATTCACTGACACACTGATTGAAGTTCTTACACCATTTATTGACTCAGTCATGCTGGTATGGCTCCAAATCCAGACCAACAGGGCACTGATGGGGTGCAGTGGAGCTGGGGCTCTGCCAGCCCAGCACTGGAGAGATTCCAGTTGCAGTTTAAGATCATAAGCTGCACAGACGTAAGATGGGCACCAGTGTCAGTGTCTCCTCAGCCTCCACATGACAGCTTTATCACCCTCACACCATGGTAGCAGCTCTGCACTGTACTGCATGCTCTTTGCTCCTAAAACCCAGATCCTCTATGTAAGGTGCTGCACAAATACAGATTAAAATGAAACCCCTTCTTTGCAGCCTTAACTGATGAAACATGTAAAAGTCAAAAGGGCAAACAGAGCCCAGGGAGCGGTCTGACTAACTTTGTTGTCACAGCAAGGCAGCAGCACAGCCCTGAGCAGTGCCCATGCCCACCCTGCGAGCGAACTCCAGCTCATCAGAACCTCAGAGAACAGCTTAAATATCTCTAGGAGAACATAAGCTTGCTGATTAGCAGTTTAAGTGAGGATAAACACTAATTAGTAGCTTCTAATTTGGATGATACAGCACAAAAAGAGAGTTTACCCACTTTTATTTACAACTATCATCAAGATCTACTCTCACATTATCTTATTACTTGACCGCACGAGCAAACTTTACTTTTCTGGAGTGAGTGCAGCCCCGTCCCACCTTTGTCACTGGTGTCCAAATGCCCTGGGTTAAAACTGCCTACCAGGACGCTATCAGCCTTCTAATTGCACTGTAAGCTGAGCCTGATGACAGAGGATGTTTACACCGCGTGACGTTTCTCAGTGCACGACAAAGCCTCATCACGCGATGCCACAGCATTACATCTTTAATGCTGCCATCTTCTGTTTGGTGAGAACGAGGCGCCCGGACCATCGGAGCACAGCATGCGTGACTGAAGAGCAGAACTTACAACCTAAATTCTACACAGCGTATTTCTGACATAGTGTCACTAAATCAGGACACACATGTATTTCCTGCTCATGTCAGGATAGAGACTTAAACTACAGGTCTTGCAAAAAAACCTCCCTTTCTTGTGTCTTTAACAGCAACCTTTCCCACCAGAACCCTGGCGGCCAGGCACGCACAGCACCAGAGGTAGCAGCAAACAGCTGCTGAGATGAAACGTTCAGCTGCAATTAATGTGCTCTGCAGCAGTAGATCCATCTGCAGGTCTGAGCACGTACACCTCATCTCCCCATGCGTGGTCACCCAAATGGCATCTGGGAAAAGGTAAATTACGCTCCCCAAATCCTGCTTTGTCTCACTGAGGAACCCACTGCTACGTCACAACTTTGTTACTATGCATTTTCTATACAATTTGTGACTTCAGGGAGACATAATGAACATGTAACAAGAAATCTCATCAGTCTCCTTTGGGAAACAGACAGTACAAAGCAGTTACTAGTAAAGGTGAAGTACAGACTGCCCACTATGCTGCTTGCATGAGATACTTATCACATGTTAACTTGTGGGTTTTCAGTACTAATGGCAACATTCAGCTTTTACTTTCTGTGCTATGGAGCTGCTGGAATAATGGAGCACATAATTACATCCAGTCACTCTTCAGTACTCAGATTACAAAACCAGACTTCTGTGCCAGGCCTTCAGGAAGTAAGATGTGGAAGGAATTACACAAATAACCTGCAATTACATTAATGCAGAGAGCGGGACCTTCCCCTAAAAGCCATCAGACTCACTGACGTGACCGCATCTGGCTGATCCCAGGTAGAGAAAAAAGCAATACAGGAAGCAAATTACAACAGCCGTGCTGGTGCCTCTGCATGCAGGTCTGCTCAGAACCAAATGCGATGAAACGAAACCTCCAGCATGGAGGCAGCTACAAAGCATAAATGTGCCTGCACCTCTCTGGTTTATTCCTCTAATTTCAGCAATGAGCTGTGCTCACTTAGGGCCCTTCTACATAGCTATAGCTCTACCTGCAATAGGAGTTGTCTGTGTGTACATATATATATATATCTGCTTTTGTTTCCTGGACTGTTTTACTCAATCATTGCAAACTGCAGGCCAGTGCTTAGATCTGTACAGATCCAGCTAAACTGTCAGCTCACATCACATGCATTATTCTGAATGTGCCCGCCTGGTGATATCCTGCGCTCTGATCTGCAGATGTGTTTGTGGCAATTTCCCTAAAAGCAGAGAGGTATACACACTGCTTCAAAACAAATGCTGCTTTTGGTTGCCTAAGTATCTGTCCTCACACTGAGCAAACACAGGCATGCATTCTATAATCTAAGAGGCTGCACTGTAGATAGGCTTATTTCCATTTCTCCTTTTCTCCTTATACCTATTTCCAATCATTTTTAACAGGCCATCAAAAATGGGAGCCAGGAGAGATTTTAAGAAATTCTCTTGTCCAACCTCCAGCAGCAGAGAACCTCCATTTCCCCCAGACTTCACCCTTTCCGTAACCCTCTGCACATTTCCTGCAGCAACAGGCCTGGACACAATCCAGCCCAACATTTCCAGGCTCAGATCCCTACCAGCTCCGGCTCACCTCTGGTCTATGAGCAAACATACTTTATCAGTGAGCAACCTGCTCTTTCCCAACTCAACTGCAGCAGGAATGCAGCCTGCTTCATTTCCAGGCAGAAGCTGTCAGACACAACCTTATCATTCCCCACTATGCTGACTTTTTCTGCTCTTATTAATTTATCGATCTGCTTCGCAAAATGTAGGTATTCAATTGTTTCATTTTTCCTATTAAATTCAACTTGCTTTCTACAAATTTAATTTATGGAAAATGTATTGGATTTGACAAGGACACCCTTCATGTGATTGATTTTCCCTCTGCTTGCACAATCCTGCTCATCCAGTGCCAGAACACAGACTTCATCAAAAGCAAAAAATATTCTTGTTGTAAACACGTTCAGCAGTTTATTGCTGATTACAATTTAGGTCAGCATGAATCACTGTATGCTTTTCTCCCAGATCAGTTTTTATTTTTTAAGAAGTGATGCTTTTTTGTATCTACACAAACGTGTTTGGAACTGGCACCATTCAGAATATTCCCTGTTATCTCATTATCACACTCACAGCCAGCCGGGACACAGCCCTTATTTCAACTGCTATGTGACTGCTTGGCATTCCTCTGGTCTCACATCAGCTTCCCAACCCTGGCCCCTTTGGGCCCATTCCTCATCACAAAATAAGTCAGTATTCAAACACAGTATTTTGCATTCTCTTAAGAGTTTGTATCTTTATCTCAAAGCATTCTGCTACTGCTCCCCAACTGGGCGGTTTTATTTAAGTTTGCTTTAAGGCTGGACTTTGTGAGTTGCCCACATTCACCTGGGAAGCATGTAGCAAAGTCGGGAAGTATTCTGACTGCATCCCATGCTTTGGCCGGAAGGTCTTCTATCTATTCAATTTTAATGAAACAATTAGAACAATGTTTATAACCCTGGTTATAATGACAGACTCAGTGTTTTGCACCTGTAAACAATCACATGTAACTGCAGACCAGAGTGCAGGAATTTAAGCCAAAAGAATGGAAAAGTGCTCAGTAACATTTTCCCCTGCGCACTGGAACAGAAAGTCGCTGCAAATCCACCAGGAGAGCACAGCACTGTGCTCCTCTGCAAGAAGACTTCATCTGCAAGGAGCCTTCGAGCTCTGAGGCTACAGAAGTCAACCACAGAGAAAGCAACCAGGCACAGAAAGCCAGCACACTGTCTGAAGGGTTTGTGAGAAAAAGGGCAAACTGCTGCGCAGCAGAAGTCAGAGACAGCTGAGGTTGTGTTGGCGTATATCAGGTGCAGACCCAACGGAGACTGCCTTGCTCTGTCTGCAGTACAGGGACCCTCTTCCACTGTCATGGCTTAGGGCAGTTCAAGTTCACACCTCTCGCCCTGACCTTCAGCCATCTGAGATAACTGCTCTTGTCACTTCAGATGTTAAATTTAGCGCAGATGTTCCTGAAAGCACTCCCTCACAAGGTGCAACATCCAGGGCCAGTGTACAAAGAAGGAATAATTCAAAAGCTAAAGTGAATAAACCCGGAGCTCTGTGAAGCTATCCGTGGTGAAAGCGTCCAGTTCACTACACACAGAAAGGCCATCTGCTCTATTTATTGTAACAACAAGATGTGGTCTAAAAATGATACAATCCCTAAGAGACCAAAAGAATGCTGAGAAAAAAACACAATCTCATCTCTCTGATATTCCATCTGTGCATTTTTTCCCCACAATACACCTTTAGCAGGCCTCTACAGATTAACCCCTTAGATACCAGATGCATCAATTTACAGCCACCTCTGGAAAACTAATCTAACAGCTAAGCAACAGAGCAATGGGGGAAATACCAGCTTGGAAGTGCAAGACAGAGGTAGCCTCACCCCGAGTGTGGGGCGACCGTGGGAAGTCAGATGTTGCTCCTGGTGCTCCACAATGACCCTGAGAAATGGCCTCGTCTCCTCACTCCCCTGCCAGCCAGTTTGTCTCTGTTTAGAATGCAGGCTCCTCAGGGCCAGCAGTCTTACTCCAAGCAGCTGAGCTGTGCCAATATCACTTGCAGACATCAGGCAAAGAACAACACGTACATGAGATGAAATAGCTGAAACTGTGCCAGTCACAGCAGGGTGGCAACAAGGGTGGCAGGGAGAGACTGAGATGGGCAAAGACTGCCTAGAATTGTTAATATTTATAGTATAAGAGTACCTGAAATCACAAAGCCTGGTACACAAAGTCTCACACACTGCCACAAGTTTCTTGCAGGGCTGTGGTGTGTTTTCATGTATCAGTTTTTTGAGTCCTGTAGCTCGTGGGGCTGTTACCTGGACCACCTTCACCTTCTGCTGAACTTGGAAGATCTGTCAACCTTGGAAAGTAGGTTACTTTCACCTACATGTCTTCAAGGAACAAGGAATGTTTTATCCAGTTCACAAATGCTTTGAGTACAAAACTCTCAGAACTTTTAACACCTTTTTGCTACATTTGATACATTTTCTCAAGGGTCAGTTAATCTATTCTTGCAACACGTTTTTCCCCATAAGGAAGATCGTGACTGGGGCCTGCACGGCTGAGCCTCTGCACCTCACAGAGCATAGAGGAGCCAGGCAGGAGCCCAGAACTAAGGCTGTGCCCACAGCCAAGACTGAGGCAACCGCACAGCCTTTCGGGGGTACTTGGATTTTCTCCTGCTTCCCCAGGCCCCCCACACCCACAGTCAGAGCTTTCCAGGGTACGCTGTTTACGCTGTGGCAGTGAGGACAGCTCTCTGTCCTTGGGTGCTGACAGCACTTCTCTCTTTGGCCAACACAATGTTCTGCTGCTCACCGTTCTCTCTGCTGCAATCCCTTTTCCTCTTCAGCCCCCTGCCCTCTTTATTCAGATTTTTTCTTTCACCTTCTCTCCTCCTTCTACAAACTAACACTGAACTTCTCCTACCCAAGGAGACAACTCAAAACAAACAGTGATTGTGAATTATTAATAATGTGGACTATAAATAGTATATTTTAATGACAGACCACTCAGATGCAGGCACTACTGCACAGATCAGCCACCTTGACATCCTTGTCACTGCCCATAACTGTCCCCTCAGCTGCCATTTGCCGTCTGTACTCCACAAAACAGCAACTGAAGGGGTGGGACAGAAATCCTGGGTCTGGCCATGGGCTCTTCTAGGACTTTGCTGTCATACATTGAGTGTGCTGAGCTGGCTCCCCGAGGTTGGTCTGTACAACCCAAACAGCCACAGATAACAGAAACGTAACCTTGCTAGTCCCCAGACAGAAGATTATTGTTGGGATGGCTTGCACAGACTGAATGGGGACCTGCATATTAAGCACAGCATGAATAGAATGTGATCAATATTCACTTCTGATCTGTACCAGGATTCATTAACTGGAATGAACAGCCTTTCTGTGGTGGAAGCCTTTCAGTGAAAGCCATAGCAATGGAAATGAAACAGAGCAAGCACTCCACTGAGGGTCCTGCAAGTGCCTAGAAGGCAGAAAATGCAGGAAGCAGACACCTGGGTTCATTCTACAAATTCCAGGCAGTGTGACAAATGTATAAAACCCAGTTTATATAAGAGCGTCACGGTCCCTTGTTTGGGACGCACATAACCTAATAGAAAGTGACTGAGTCAAAACAACTGCCTCAGAGCTGACTGAAAAACACATACAAAGTAGCTGAAAATTTCAGAGAAAAGATTAAACAAGTGCAGTGTGTTAAAGTAGATTCGTCAAGTCAGTACACAAGAATGTTGAATCAGTAGATCCTGGTGCCTTAGCAGCTGGGGAAAAGCCCTGTAACCTGGAAGTACTTCAGGCAGACGGAAAACAAAAATCCTCTTTCATTTGTAACTGCTTATAACAGTGTGTGGAGTCTCAATGGATTTAGATGGCACTGAGCTTATTAGCTTCCCAGCTGAACAGCGCTGAGCAGACTTGGCAGCTGCATCCACAAGGAAGGATAATGGAAAACACATAAATCAGCCTTGAGTCATCCGCACAGTCCTGCAGGCCCTTGCTACATGTGACTGTGTGGGGTATGCGCTGGTGCCACCCTTGATTCCACAGTTATGCCTCACCAGTAGCCCACGGCGAAAACCATCTGAAAAGTCATCCAGCTTGCTGCACTTACACAGCAATAACTACAGCAAGGGCTCTGAGAATGGGAAGTGTGATTTCTTTGTGAGTTTTGACTGATTTTTAGAACAACACTTTTTACCAGCTATAAAGGTTAAGTCAGCATTATGCAGACAGAACTCAGCTTTCTGCCTCTTCTGTCCAGGCTCCAAACACGAAATAAAAGCCCTGCCAGCCAGGTTTGAAGAGAAATGTTGGTAATGTCTCCAGGACAGTCTGTGAGGCCAAACAATTTCCAATAAACTTGCAAAAATCTGGGAATTTACCTATCACAATTTGTTTCCAAAAGGCAGATTGGAAAGCTCCGAGACTGGCAGCTGGACTCCAGAGCGGTGATGGCTGAACAACAGAGCAACTGCTGGAAAGCCTCACTGCTAGAAGGTGCCTTGCAGAAGACTATCCTCTATCCCTGTGTTATACAAAGACCATGCTAAATGAGCTAATCATCTCTTCTGGGCCTCAAATCTATTACACAACTGAGCAGACGGCATGCTGAGGAAGAAAGACAAACTACTGAAGTAGTCCTTACAAGAACATCAAAGCTTGAAGAAATGATAAGTTGGCACACACTTTGCTTCTTTTTAAAAAGCAAGAAAGTCAGTATCATGGCAACACTCCCACAAGCCATGTAACCTGACTGCTATTTTCCCAGGCTATAACAGCTCCCAAGGTAAGCAAACAGAACCCAGCCTTACTCAGGCTGTAGGTGAGGCTCAGGCCCCGAGGAGAAATCTCATGACATGAATTGCCTCAGACATGAGAGGACCCGGTTCAACCATTCTATACTTATGAGTAACTCCAAAGCAACTCTTCGCAATATTCACTGGCTACAAATCTGCCTTGCTGTGCAAAGCTGATGAGGGCTTTTCCTTCTGCAAGCAACAAAGGACTGACAGAGCAGGAGCTGCATTATGCCGCTAGGGAGTACAGTGCAAGCTGGTGTTACAGTGAGCTGAGAGAGTAGCAGACAGGCATTGAAACAAAACCACACCGAGACTCAGATGGCCTCAGTCACCCAGTAGTTCATGGACAACTCTATCAATTTTAACTGTAATTTAAAAACTTAAGCATAAAACCAGATCTTGCTGAATCTAGACACTGAACTGTTTTACAAAGAAATGTCAGGAAAGCAGGAACCTTCTGAGCATTTTCCAGCCTCTGGTCAGGGAAGATGGCATCAGGTGCGCACATCAGTATGGTGCACACACTGCAATGCACTCACACAAGCGTTTACATACTTCTCAGTTCACAGGTTGCTTTGCAGTCCCATGGTCATGGATATCAAGCATGCCACAATTTGGCTTAAAAGATAATGAGACAACTGCCATGTGAGGCACTGAGGCATGTCACCAGATGCCGGCCAGACAGCAGACCCATGCAGGAATGCTTCTGATCCCACACGGAGGCCCTACAGCCCACCCACCAGCTCACCCCACGTAACAGAGCCGTCTGGCTGCAACAGGTTCCCCTGAGATCCTCCCAACAGTGAGAGCCCCATCTTTGGGGGAAGCACGCTCCCAAGGTTCAGTCCATCACTGCAGTCAGGGTCTGGTTTATTTTGGTAGAGGTGGGACTGGGCGGGTGGCAGCCACAGGAAACTGAGCCGCCTTGGTGAAGCAATGGCACGCACTCTTTTTTGCCCAGATGTAATGAGAACACATCCAGGGGAATTTCGGGGCTGTGACCACCTCTAGGTGGGTGTGCTGGCTTCTGCAAGGCGCAGGGTCGAGCTCTGCAGGGCAGCGAGAGCCAAGACTGTTCGGGATCCAAGAGGAGCCCGGCCAGGCGTAGAGGGGCAGAGGAGCAGAGGGGCCGGGGCGCTGCAAAAACCCAACGGGCGGTGAAAGCGCAGAGCTCGCGGCCGGGGAGCCCTGCACAGAGCGAGAAGAGCCGGAGGGAGAGAGGGAGGAAGGGTGAGAAGGCGGGAAGGCAGGCCGGCAGGACGATGAGCGCCCGCCCGCGGGGCGAGGCCGCCGCTCCCCGCCCCGCACAACTCCCCGCGCCGCCGCCGCCATTTTGTCTCAGTGCCTGCGTCCCCGGCGAGCGGCGGTCGCTGTAGCTGCGTTGCGCCCGGCCGCAGGTTTCCGCGCCCGAGCCGGTCCGAAGGGCGGCCCCGTAGATGGCCAGCTTTCCCCTGAGTGTTAACGAGAAGCTCATCGGTGAGGCGGCGCGGTCGGTCGGTCGGTCGGGGCGGCTCTGCTCGGGCTGGGAGGGGTGGGCGGCCTCGTCGGGAGCTGCTCCCGGACCCTGCGGCTGCCGCTCGGCGTTCCCGGCTCCCGGGCTGCGCCGGGTTGGGGCCGCGCTGCCGCCTCTCGCCGCGCGGTCGGGTCGCGTCGGGGAAACAGAACGCCTTTGTCCGCGGGTTTCGGAACGAGACGGCGGCTTCCAGCGGACCGAAACGCGCTGTTATTTCACGACGGGCTTCTTTTGGCCGTTTGTGCCACTCAGGGCAGGACCCAGCGGGGCTTTCTTCCCCGAGCTGTGGAGTCTTTGGGCGGGTTGGAACGTGGTGCAGCACTGCTGCCATGGCAGCCAGCGCCTGGCCTCCGCTGCAGCTGAGGCATACCGAAAGTCGGCCGCTTCTTTTGTGACAGTGGGCAGCTGCTTTACAAGTGATGAACTAGCAAGCAATTGAGTAACACGCTGCCTGGTTCCTCGTAACATCTTAAGATACACTTAATTAATTTTGAAATGGAATTTCCTCTTTGTTTCTCTTCAGCACGGTCGCGGGCTGTTGGAGAACTCTTGGCCCCCACTTCTCCTTTCGACAAGAAGTGTGGACGTGAGAACTGGACTGTTGCGTTTGCTCCCGATGGATCCTACTTCGCTTGGTCACAAGGACATCGCATAGTGAAGCTGGTCCCCTGGTCCCAGTGCCTTACTAACTTGTAAGATAAAGCTGCATGGCTTTCAATTAGCCTGAAGAACTTCAGGATTTCAAAATAGGAGATAACTCTTCATAGAGTTCCTCTTGTATTCTTTTGTTTTGCAGCTTGCTGCACGGCACAAAGAATGTTGCAAATTCTGCCAGTACAAGGCTTTCAAGACAGAACAGTGACGGCAGTCAGCGAAATAAGCCCTGTGAACATATAATAGACTGTGGTGATATTGTCTGGAGTCTTGCTTTTGGGTCTTCAGTGCCCGAGAAGCAGAGTCGCTGTGTGAATATAGAATGGCATCGTTTCAAATTTGGGCAGGACCAGCTTCTGCTTGCAACAGGCCTGAACAATGGGCGCATCAAGATCTGGGATGTGTATACAGGTAGGGAGGGTGAGGGGAAGCTGGCATTTCGGTGGACTTTATGCGGTGTTAACATCGTTGATACAATGAATAGCTTGCAGAACTGTGATTGCAAATTGAACATTGAATACAAATTGATCTAAAAAAGAAATCGTGGGTTGCGACTGTAAACATATTGCACTGGGAGAGGAAGGAACAGACTCAGGTTGTGCTGAGATGTAAGCGATGGCAGATGAGGCCTTGGTGCTGCGGAGTGGTTACATACGCGAGGGACTTTATGCACATTACTTGTTTACACCAAAATCTTTAGCTGGATTTTAAAATTTTAGTATATTTTAAAAACAAGAGGTTACTTTTTATTCTTGAGTATGGGGAAGAATATATGTCAGTTTAATCTGAACAAAGTACAGCCCTTCATTTTAAACTGTGGTGTTTCCGTGTAACAGGAAAACTCCTCCTTAACCTGATGGACCATACAGAAGTTGTCAGAGATTTAACATTTGCCCCGGATGGCAGCCTGATTTTGGTGTCTGCATCCAGAGACAAAACACTGAGAGTGTGGGACCTGAAAGATGACGGTATGTTTTCAGTTCATCTGCTGTAACGCACGGGAGAAATATGCATGTACTCCATTGTTTATGGCAATTAACACAGGTCAGGACTTTAAAAAAAAAAAAACAAAACCAAAAATTCCTATTAATCATTTACTCGGTATGTTCTCTAAACGTTCTGTGCAGACTGACATTGCAAGAACAGAGTATAACATTTTACAGAGCTTTTCAAATTGGATCTGTAACATTTAATGGAAATTGATTTTGTGAATTATTACGTATCTTATTTTTTAGGAAATATGATGAAAGTGTTGAAAGGACATCAGAACTGGGTATACGGTTGTGCATTCTCTCCAGATTCTTCCATTCTGTGTTCTGTTGGAGCTAGTAAAGCAGTATGTGTCAGAGTTTCTTGTTCATTAAATCTACTCAATTGTATGCATAATCATTTTAAATCTAAGTAACTGTAAGCTTGTGCTCTGTGTCATGGATTTCTAATGTTTTATGATGATGTAGAAGTGCATGAAATTTAACTAGCAGATGTTGTATTGAGACACTGATTTTATGAATTGAACTTGCACTGCTTTTAGTTGAAGAAACTTTAAGCGTTCTTTGAAAAGTAATCTTGCACATCTGAACATGTCTGTAGAATAAAATCGATGACTAAAGCTTCCAGTGTTAAAAGATACACAGACTAATGCATAAAGCTACTTTATTATTGATTCTATTCTTTCTGTCTTCTACTCAATGAAAGGGACTTTGCAAAGTCTGAGGCAGTCACGGTATCTCTGCGTGTTCCCAATACGAATGGCACTCACGTGTCTGATAGAACTAGAATGAAGGACAGCATACTGGTTTTCTTTTCACCTGTATTGTAATGCCCCGCTAGAGAACTGAAAGCAGTGCAGGTAAAGCACATATGCAGTAAGCTACTTCTGTTGGCACCGAAGAACTAGATTAAGACAAAAAGGGGAATTCAGCCGAGTTACAGGGGCTTTTTGGGCAGTTTACGAAGCGTATCTATGCTGATTAGTAAGCACAATTCAGTAATTGAATACTGCTTTGTATAGATGACTGTTCAAATGCATTTTATGCTTTAAATTATCAGTGCAGCTTTGATAGAGAATAGTTGAGTCTGGGGGCTTGTTTTTTCTTTAATTAGAGTAGATGTAGATGTATACATTGATATCTTTAGGCTGTGTGTTTTGCATAAGCTTCTTGCTTTCCCTGTCACAGGTGGTGGCAGCAATATTGGTGTGATTGAGGTTAAGCTGGCACCACTCACACAGGAGCACAATGGTGTTAGCTGGGCAGAAAGAGTGGCATCTCTGGCTACCAGGCTGGGGGCGAACTTTACCATAGGATGAAGTAACCTTGCATTCGACTGCAAGGTGTACTGTACGTACGCAGGTGCTGGTTGATGTCCACTTTCTGCTTTCTTTCTTTCTTTTTTTTTTTTCTTTTTCTTTTTTTTTTTTTTTTTTTTTTTTAATTAATAATTTTCACAGCAGTGAAACATACTTGACTCCTAAAACCTAGTTTCTAGTTTTATGCAACGCTGGGGTCTTAGAGAAATTGGTTCAGCTTTAGGAAATGTGTGAGGCACTAAGGCCACGTTTGCTTTGGTAAAACATAGACTTATCTAAGATGTTTGTTTTTAATCTGTGAGTAAGGGGAAGAAAAAGACAAGGACCCTAATAAGCTCTTTCAGGGACATAATATTTTCTGCTTAAGATCATATATTTTCCATAAACTCATGCTGCAGAACAAAGATAGTTCATATTAAGTAATTATGCACAATTTTCATTTTGATTTTATATACATATAAAGTACAACTGCATGTAAAATCCCAGAATAATATTTTATCATTGTTTATAATAGTGTGCAATTAACTGAGTAAATTGTAATATTAATGTCTCTTTTATTGTTGACCTGATTTAAAATGCATAAATTCTTTCTAATAATATGGTTAGACTTCCCTATTGTTTTGCCAGAGACATAACTTTTGGCTGTGAAAATTCTCTTTGCTTGCAGTATCTGTTTCTCTTCCTAGGCTGACGTTGGTGATCCAAGCCAATTGTAAACAAGTGATCTTAAACTCAAAGGGATGCCACTGGAGTAACAATATGTTAACCTTACACTTTCTGTCTGTATATTTCTTAAAATTTTGGTAGTTACTGGAAAGAGGGGACTGTAGAGTTTAACCCTTTTATTTCTGCATATTTTAATAAAATAGTTTTGTAATACATGATTTTCAGTAAGCTACGTGGTTAAATTGTGTTGTCTTTATCTTATATTTTGTCTTATTTTGTTAATAACATTTAACAAGCGAGTTAGAATTTGCATGTCTGCTTTAATTATTTTTTAAAATTTTCATTTTAATCTCAAGTATGACACTGAGCATATTTCTTAATTGTAGTAATTCATAATGCCTGATTTTAATATAATCCTAGTTAAGCAGCTATTCTTAAAGTAATTGCTTCACTGCTTCGCTGAGCAGAGCTATAACATTAGCTTATGTAATTGCAGGTTTTTCTCTGGGATATGGATAAATACTCCATGATACGAAAACTTGAGGGACATCACAATGATGTTGTAGCCTGTGAGTTTTCTCCTGATGGAGCTTTACTGGCTACTGCATCCTACGATACTCGAGTCTGTGTCTGGGATCCATACGTTGGAGTTGTTCTTATGGAGTTTGGGTAAGTGGAGTAGTTCCATCCAGGCATTCCCTACTGAAGATTGATGGTCTTGTTTGGCTGTAACTGATAACAAGACTTGGGAAAGAAAATCTTAGTAGCGGCTGACAAAAATCCTACAGTGGTAGCATAGTGGAGTTTTTCCTTCTGAGGAAGAATTCAAAGCACCAATACCTCAGTGTGCACTAATGAGAGCATTTTCGGTAAATACTCAGTACTGCAAAAGATACAGTAGTAAAATTTCTGCTCCTGATTTCATAGTTAAAATGTTCAGTCTGGTTTTTTTCTTTCAGCTTAACTGGTTGTGAAGGAATCTGCTGTAGCTCTTAAGTATTACACTGTTGGCTCTCTCTCTATCTGCAGGCATCTGTTTCCACCTCCTACTCCAATATTTGCTGGAGGTGCAAATGACCGATGGGTGAGATCAGTGTCTTTCAGTCACGATGGACTACATATTGCAAGCCTTGCTGATGATAAGTAAGCATGGGGAAAGATCTGTTGGACTCCTTTAATTCCTCCCGTATGATGTGAACGTTTAATGGCAGTTGGGTTGGCCTGTTTTAAACTGAGAAATGGCATTTGGTAGTCTTGGTAAAAGTACGTGAGGTGACTGCTGCATGTTTCTGTTCATTTTGAATGCAGAAAATAATGAGCTGTGTACAGGGGAGATGATCAGAGCAACAAGAGAGGGGTTATAAACGATGAAAAATGTAAATTGAAATAACAGT
This sequence comes from Lagopus muta, assembly GCF_023343835.1. NCBI lineage: Eukaryota > Metazoa > Chordata > Aves > Galliformes > Phasianidae > Lagopus > Lagopus muta. The sequence goes on along the minus strand of NC_064452.1, from coordinate 832,861 downwards.
GCAGTTAAGAATTTTCTGTTGTTTTAGTTTACACAGCAAAAGGCAAAGTACTCCATGATCTGGTATTCAATTTCTGCTAATGTGCAAATCGCATTTTGAAGATCTGTATTTTAAGCTTATGAAGAATGCTTTCTCAAGATGACAGCAAGGATATTAACTACAGGAACACTTGAGTTTTTTGTTTGTTTAGTTAAGATAAGCATTATTGGGCTTTCCTGTCAGGAATTACGCTTAAGAGAGGTTTTGTAAATCTTCAGGTTATTGCCTTCTGCTACAGAAGGCCAGCTTTTGTTTTAAATGGCAGAGTTAGAAAGGTTGAAGAAATACAAATGATGGTATATATCACAATGAAGAAGTGATAATATTTCAGGCCACATCTGAAATGTACTGTATGCATATGAAAATATTGATAGGAATCCCCAGAATCTTTATCAGACTTTTTTTTTTTTTTGGTATGGAAACAGAGATGATACAAGATAGAATTAAATGTCTGTTCTGATAACTGACTGCTTCATTTTTCCCTTTTCAGAATGATAAGATTCTGGAGAATTGATGAAGAGTACCCTGTACAAGTTGCTCCTCTGAACAACGGGCTCTGCTGTACCTTTTCTACTGATGGCAGTGTTCTAGCTGCAGGGCAAGTATATGCTCCCCCTTAAAGATTAAAGTGACACGGTTAGGTTGTTAGTTAAGTGTTCTAAGGATCTTCAGTCGTAACATGCAACTCAATGCAGAAAATCTAGAGTCCGATAAACTCATTTCTTATCTTGGAGAATAAATAAAATACAGACCCACAATGTGGATTGGAGCAGAATCATTAGATAATCGAGGGCAGTAATTCTGTTTTCCTTTTTCTGGTTTATTTACTCATTCATTCTTGCTGTGCAGGACGCAGGATGGCAGCGTGTACTTCTGGGCAACTCCAAGACAAGTCTCTAGTCTCCAGCATTTGTGTCGCATGGCAATTCGAAGAGTGATGCCCACAAACCAGGTCAAGAACTTGCCTATTCCATCAAAAGTGGTGGAATTTCTTTGTTACCAGATTTGAGCAGAGAAAGTAAAAATTATATCAAACTGGCAGGTGGCCCAGCTGCTGAAACTGGCTGAACACTTCAAAGAATCCTCAAACTTTACAGCCTTTGTGATTAAAACGCTACAGGTTTTCTAGAGCTATTTAAAAGTGATATCCTAAATATTGTGTCCAAATACCTGACAGTTAAATTTATAATATTTATGGAAAACACAGTAGAAGTATTCCTGATGTTCTCAATTTTCTAAAATGTAACTGTGAAAACATGTACATACATAGACATAAGCTGCTATGTGCTGTCAATGTATCTTTAACATTGCTTTTGTCATTTTTTATGTGTGTCATGTATATATTGCTTTGGTAGAGCCATCAGATGCATCTGTGCTGTAAAGTGGAAGGATAACTATTATTCTGGGACACTGAGCTAGAAAAAATATTGACATAAGGAAGCTTAACTGCTCTGTATGTATGTACATTGGTTGGAGTTCAGGAAACTGATCCGCAGATACGAATTCATGTTAGTTTGCTTGATGGAAAGGTACAGCTTGGCTTTTTAGAACAACGTATGGTGAAGGGAAGTAGGTAAGGTAGTGAGGGATGGAGCATATCTCTAGTCAGGAATTTTGCCTGTGTTAGCTAAAGGAGGCCTTATGTTCCACATCAGCAAAACAGGTTCTATTGAGGTATTGGGCAGCGTTGAAGAAATATTTCCTTACATTTCTAAAAATTTAACTACTGTATTATTGCCTGATGCTTTGTCTGTAATAAGAGAAGTTTACAGACTCAGTTTATTATTCTTTGACCCTACAATATCTCTCTGGGGGTGATTATTGGTTAATGGCCAAAGATAAGCATAGTACTTGTTTTTGCCTTCTGTTATTTATCTGTACCTGCAGATATAAAGAATGTATGCATTGCATAAAATGCCTGATTATATATATTTTTGTTGAATTTTTTTTATTAAAAACTTGTATAAAAATATATTGCATCTGGTGACTGATTTGTCAGCTCTATCTGCGTGCACCAGTTGTAGCTGCTCTCTTGCACAGCTTTCCTTTCCAGGCCCACAGGACACTGACCTCAGTAAAAATTCAGTGTGGGGAACCCCAGCACGACCAGCCCTTAAATTAGACCAGGTCACAAGCATTCAGTGACATAAAGAGTTCCTGTGCTTGTGCACTGTGTCAAATGGAGGAAAGGGAGTTCTGACTACAGCACGTAGCCGAGGTTGTGCAGGCTGTAGTAACATGTAAGTTGAATGGGGGTTTTTACTTCCATACGCTTCCAGAGTACTGTTCAACCTGTGTCACAACAAATATTATGTGATGCATACAATGTATGGCAGAGTCACAGTAAATCATGGCCAGTGGCTCATTAAAAATTAACCAAGCTACATCAGTGGCAGCTATGCTGGGTCCTCTGTGGTGACAGACATGCAAAAGGCTGCGGATCCTTTGGAAATGCAAAAAGCATCTGCTTAGGGATGGGAAGTAACTGCCCTCTAACCACGTGTGAATCCCTAAGGAAGCAGCCAGCACTTCCTAGAAGGCCGATTTCATCCTTGAGAGGGTGGGCAGCAGACAGAGCCAGAGGAGCCTTGAATCTGAGCAGGACTGTTGTCCGTCTTACTCCAGCAAGTGAGGGAACTGTTTCCATGCTCTCGATCCCTGTACTGGCTGGCTTAGAAAGAGTGGATTCCTGCAGCAGCACCAGCACTGGTACTGTGATGGAGTGGTGAAAAACTTCAGGGAGTAAGATGGAAAATAGGACTGATGAGAATTGTTTTTCATGAATTTAGCGCATATGGGATGTGGCAGAAGCTCACCAGAACACAACTCCTCCTATTACAGAAGCTGGCAAGTCTGCTATGCAAAGAAGGCATCTTTTTGATGGTTTCATCCAGCCTCACTTGATCAAACATCTATTTATTTATTGGAATGTGACAGATGGCCTACTTGGCTTCTACCAGCTTAGCTACTACATACAGAAACTATTAAGAAATCAATCCCTTCATTCTTGGACATGCTGTTGACATTTTAAGAGACTAGGATGCTTCAGAAATACAAGGTGCTTTTCTGCTTCAACAGTAGGGTCTTACTGGCAGATCTATTTTCATGTCCTCGTTTTCTTGGGTGACATACAAAGTCTCTGACAAAGCAGAAAGAACTGATCTAAGCACAGCCCAGCAGGCCTTAAACTGAAAAATAATTAAAAAAAAAACAAAACAAAAAACAACCAACCCTATAAATATCCCCATTCCTTTGCTACAGCACAGTTAAGTGACAACATGTACTTCAGACTCACAGTGAAAGAAGGTAATGTTGTGTTTCAGCCCATTTGCAGTGCAACGTACTGTATTTGCACATGTACAAAAGAAGAGAGACGATGGCCTGTAGCAAGCAAGCCATCTTCTCTTCTATATGCTCAGCCCAGACACTCAGGCCTACTTTCCAGGAAGATTTCCCCCAAACACTGTTTCCAAACGTCATAAATCAACTTTCCACTTTACAAAGACGACTACAGAACAAAGCCAACAGAACAGAACTTCCTCAGGAACTAAAATCCTGCTGGCAAGGAAATCACATACGTGTCACCATGCTACTTAATGACTCACTCATTTGGTGCAATATTTTTCATTGAATTGCTCCAATTTGGGACAACATTTTTCTTTTTCCCCCCTAAATGCACATATGAAGACACAGCTTCTCATACACTAGCTGAAGGAAAAACCGATGAGTTGTGTGGCCCTTAGAACATTCCACCTCAACCTAAATGCAGAGATGAGTAGCTGCCAGACATGAAGTTTTCTGCCAGGAGCCTTCTGACTTACAAATACACGCTCCTAAATGCAGTCACTCTAATCAGCTTAGCTCTGTTCTGCACTCTGCCAGAATGTCTGTCCTGAGGAAGCAGCAGCCCTCCCCATGAGAGACCGCAAACCAAGAAGTTAGCAGTTACTAACATTTCTGTACCTGCAAACATTAAACAGATGGATGCAGACAGCTGTGATTTGAGAGTATGTGCTTAATTGCTCTACTTGATAATGGAAATAATTGTTCTACAACTTCAGAACAATCTACAGCTAGAAAACTGGCCAGAGCCATTTGTTAGGAACGGAGGAAACAAACTGCAACTCTGGAATGCTATTAAGATGCATGGAAGTGGTTTGTAGGCTGAAGGGTGTTTTGCTGTTGTTACCAAGCTGTGAAATATTTGGCCTAGTTAAAAAGAGCTCATAAAGAGGAAAATTTAATGGAGCAAAAGTAGCCCCTTTGTGTTGGTGGCACTCTAGCTGGGACTGAGCAGAACCAGTTTTAGATCCATTCAAAGTCATCTAGAAACATGCTCTGCACAGCTGGTATTTCTGTGGCAAGCATAATTAATGTCCTTAAAGCATTTTGTAATCCTTTGCTGAAGTGTTCTCTGGGTATTAAAGAAAATCAATAAAGTGGACAGGAACTGGGCCGAGAGGCCGGAAGCAGAGTCGTCCTGCAATACGCTGACACACTGCGCTGTCTGAGCACTGCAAGCACAGCCTTGCCAGGCCAGGCAGCAAAGACAATTAGCAGGAAGAAGAGATGATGTAATAGCTTGCAGAATTTCCTAACATGGGCAGAAATATCTAGCAGTGGAAGAAAGACATGAATAACTGAGAATTTTTGGATCTAATGAGCTCTTCTAGAAAGAAAAGCATGTTAACAACACAGAAGTAATAGACAACGGCAGTCAAAACAGGCAAGAGGAAAGTGAAAATTTCTAATATGCTGATAGTTTTTTACCCTGTTATTGTTCATTAACCCTATACGCAGTAACACAGAGCACATTTCTTCTGGGGACAGGATGCTGGACAACGTGGAGCCCTTACTGACCAGTTCCATTCTTCTCTGCCTGGGCACTGCAAAGCCCCAGTATCACCATGGTACTTGACAGTTTTCTACACCATGAGCCCGCAGATTCAGGCGTACCCTAGCTGAAGGAAAGCCCAGCTATGGATCCAATCACAAATTTCACTTATTAGTGCTCACACTAAGTTTTGTTTCTAAGTGTTGCCAACCTTGAGAGATTTTGTTTTGTCTCCAGACAGCCTGCCTTTCATGATGCATGTTCTCTGCACTTAACAAGTGTGACTTAAATGTGGAGTCTTACTGGAGAGGCTTATTGAAGCCATCAGGCCAGGTTCACTGAAATGTGTGATTTATGGAAGCAAAGGAAGAAAATAACATCTCAGTTTCCTCTCCTTCACCAATTCAGAGCGTTCCACCTACTCCAAAATGAAAATTATCCCCATGAAGCCTCAGCCTGCTTCTCCTCACTCTGAATCAGTTTTTTTGTTTGTTTGAATCTTTTCTCCAGGACACAAATGATAATTTTTAGACTAAGTACACAATTAGCAATACACATCATTAGCAAGTGTATATATAATCAATTGCTTTCAAGCCTCTACCTGCTGTGGTGCAGAGGGACACCACAAGGTGAGATTTGCAACTGATTCATCCCCAATATCCCCAAGGAGTTTCCAGTTCTGACCATCATGCAAAGCTAAGCCCATCAATAAGGCCAGGAACACAGACATGAACTCTCAAAGCTTAGCACATCCTCTGTGGGGTAGCCAGGGTGAGGGACGTTGTGTACCAGGAAGCTTAGCTTGAGACTCAATTCTGGTTGGTAGTTACCACAACAAACAAGTTACAAAGCTGTTGGTGCTCCTCACAGGACCACAGTACTTGATGGCATTGGGCTGGCAATCAGTTACACTCTGCAAAGAGAGGTCCAGTACAGTTCTAGGAATATTATAGTAAAACACTTGTTTTTGACCAGTGCATATTTATCCTCCCTTTCATTCACTTATAGCAGTATTTCCTGACAGGCCCAGACATCTGAGCTGCCCAAGCTTTGAAAACAGAAGCAATAATTACAACTTTTGTTATTACCATTTCTAGAAGCACAAGAAACCCACAAATGACTTACAGACAGCGGAGCTATGTCTGTCAGACAGGCAGCCTGGCCAAGGCGATCGCTCTACCACACAGCCAGCAGAGACACAGAAGAAGGACTTGAGGAGAAACTGCACTGATGTAACACAGAGAAGACCTGAGAGAGGACAGAAAGATTAAAGATGCAGGGAATAATTTTACACAGGGAGGATAGTGCTCAGGCTGAGTGCAATCAAGCCTACTCCAAGCTAATATCAATTCCCTCCCAGCTGTTATTAACTAGCACTTGTCAATAGATTACACAGAGAGGGGCAAGGAGAAAGAAGAAAAAAAAAGAACAACAAAAAACAAACAGACAAAAAAGCAGCAGCATCAGTAATAGGAGCCTCTCTGGACACAAAAAAGCATGGGAAGAAGGACTGCAGAGATAGCCTGCAAACTGATCCTCAGTGACTGTCCCTGTCCCCTGCAGTCCTGGGCACAGATCCTCTGCTGCATCACATGGGTGCTTGGCTGCCTGAAGGCATGTCAGAAGTGAGACCAAGAGATAAATTCCTCATCATCAGAAGGAAGGTCTTTGGAAATGCTGTGAGAACAACACCTATTTTCAGCATTCACACAAGGCATCTCCGTTGAATCGTTCAGGGAGAGACCGAAAAACACTCCTAAGTATTTTGTGGGATCGATATCATTAATATTGCAGCTAAATGAGGTCTTCCATTTCAACAATTCAGAAATATGGTGATGAATCCCATAACCTCTATTCCTCATAAATTACAATGTTCTCATAAAGGATAGACATTGTATGAGATCCTATAGGAAATGTGGTCAGCATCATCCCACAGGAAAGGTGTCAGGCAAAAACTCTTTAGCCAAGTAATTGTTTCAGATTAGAACCATCTGAGTAAGGCAGATGGGTTTTATGTGTGATGCTGGCTTCTGCACGGGGATAATTTTGTTTTATAAACACCGCTCCACACAGCACACAAATCCAGCTGCAGTAAGCAGTTCCAGAACAGCTTCAATTATCGATGTACTAGAATGAAAGCAAAGCCAATGTAAACTTCAGATAAGCAATCAGTAACTTTGTTTAGGTCATTATAACAATATTAGCTATCAGCTAAATTACACCTTTTGTAACTAGTTGAATTCCAGACAGAAGTTCTGGAATGTATGTTATTTCAAATGGGAGATTAGAAAATCCCAAACACCCACTGTCTTTGCAGATGTCTGACTTCTTTGTCACATGGAGGAGATAAAATATTTATTTATGGGCTGTTATATTGAAGTTGCCAGGCTGGGGGCTACATAACAGAAAGACTTAATCCCACCTCCCTCTGACCTCACTTCTCAGCCCACGCAAGCTTCACAAACACTACAGATAGCTCAGTTTGCCTGTGCACAAGATGATGGACTTTTCGTCACTGCATTGGAGCATACTCTGCACTTCTTCAGGTGCCTAGGTACATTACCTCATGTATGTGAATTTACTTGAGTGTCAAACAGCTACAGTTCCTGCCTATGTGGTTCTGTGTATACGGACAGGAGATAACAAAAGCAAAACGCCCTTAAGTCTTAATGCAGCCCTCTGTGTGCATTTATCTGCCTTCTGTTTTTTCTAAGCTGAACACAGAATGGCAGCTACTGTCTAGTGGTAGCTAAGGAGGATAGGAGCACACAGCTGTGAGCACTTAGGAGAGTCCATAGGAGTGGAGGCAAAAAGTAGCACTGCAGTGCTTGGAGATCACTGTAAGGGCAACCTGCAAGAGGAGAGTTACAGGTGAACTCTTACTTTGGAAAAAATGCCCTGCCTGAGAGCTGCGCTGGCAAAGTGTAAAGCTGGCCCGAGTCCTGCTGAAATGAACAGCATTAGTCATGCAAGCGTGCCCTACAAATCTCATACATCACCATGAACAAATGTGTATTATCCTGCTACATGTTATGATTTGCTGTGCAGAATTATGGTCCCTTTGCAAGGTAGAAACCAGCATTTTTAAGGAGGTATATCAGAAATTATAATCAAAGGCAGCAGTTCAGGAGCATTTAAATCCAGAGAGGAAAGTTGTCTCTGTTTATTTCCGAAAGACAGACATAGGAAGCTTTTCCTTACTTTCTACCCCTTTAAAATCTGAGCTGCCATTTAGCTGTGCTTTCTCCCACCTCTACCCTTCCCAAATCTTGTACACTCTGCAGAAAGACATAGGTTTTTTGGCACGTCAAGTGGGCTCACTTGGATGATTTCACTCTTAATCTCTTGAAAGCATAAGTGCAGAAATAGCTGCTCTGTTGGATAAGATTCAATTTAAAAGAGTCAAGCACTAAGACTGCATTTTCATTATTCAGGTTGGAAATTCAGTACACAAAAGATTAACTAGAGAAATAGCTGAGCAATCCAAAGAAGCTTTGAGATCCACTTAATTTGTCAACAAATGTCAGAGAAATGGCTAAGTACTAATTCATCAGGTAGCCTAGAAACATGTCCTTTAAAGGTGACTATAAAATACATTTTTGTATGCATGGTGTCCTTCACTGTTTCTTTTTTATGACTTTTCTATTATTGTTTCAATTATGTTAGGCCACACAAATTCCACTGGTGATCCAAACAGCTCATCAGCTCAATGACCTGTGAGAACACATTAATTATGCTTGTTTAATTAAACCACTAAGATGTTACTGATGCTACTTCCTTCTGTTACTTTTTTGCTCCTAAAGACAAATAACTCTTTGTGAAGGCTATCCTAATCTGCTTTCAAAAGATATAGCATCAATCTGCAAATCATCCTGTACCAGAATAAATACCAGGACATAAAAAGTATATGAAAAAAATACACTGGCGTACACTATTTGCAGTGTAAATGCACATCTTCCTGCCTACCTGCGCAGCTTGCCTGTTTAAATGAGCCACTAGGGCATGTTTTGATGTATTATTAATTATTGACTAGCTCCTTGTGGTCACAGCACAAGAAACACGTCCAGGGAAAAGATTTTAAAAAGAAATATTGCTTCATCTTAATTGTATCAGGCGATAGAAAAAAAAAATCCAAGGTCCACTGCAGATAACAGTAACAAGAAGACCTCGTTTGGGAAGAACTTTGATCCTGCTGTGGTGTCAGTCACAAGACTGAGAGTTCTGTTTGCTGCTGTCCCAGTCCGTTTCCTGTTAGGTCCCCAGCATTGTAATGGAGCAGCTGAACAACTGCCCCATGCACATAAACCTCAGCAACACACCTACAAAACAGTAAGACATTCAAGAAGGGCTGCGGGCTGTGGCATCAAGAGGAAATTCCTAATGTACCAAGCTGTTTGCTTGACAGTGATTCAAAAAGCACTGTTCTATCAGAACAATAAATCAAACATAGCTGCTACAATCGGCACACTCAGGGGAATAAGCAAAAATTAGGTTTTCTTTTATTGCTGTAAATCAGCACTAGATTTGGAGTATAGTTTGCTAATCTCTGATCTCAGTGCCACCACAGGTGAGCTTCACCTACTGCCTGGGGGATCTTTTCTGAATATACTCCAGTGCATAATGAGTTACAATCTAGCTAAACAGAGCACATCATGAGTGATCTGATGAACAACTGACCAGATCCTAATGAGTCATCATTACAGCAAAGAACAATTCGCAATAAACAAAAGGAGGTTTGAGCTGTCTGTGTCACATGGATTAATGTGGGTGTGTGTGACTCCAGCTAAGTGTGCCCAGGTGTAGCACAGACCTGCTGGTGTCCAGCTGGCCGTGAGGCTGCGCTTCCTGGGCCTGGGAACAGCTTGGCCCTTGAGCTCCAGTTCCCACATCCAGCGAGCTGGCGGCTGTGTGCGTGTTCACTGCGGTGTCCCAGAGGAAGGTACAAAGATCACTTGGCTGCACACAGTTCATTTACTGTGCCCACTGCCTCATGAGATGTCGGGGGGCTGGAAGTGTCCTGAAGTGTTTCAGGTGTTCACCAAACACAAACCTGTGTTTGCCAGGATGGTGTTCAGCTGAGACATTCAGTGCGACATTTCTGACTGATGGCCTGAACCACTAATGCTCAGGAAACGACCCACCTGGGCTTAATATTCACTGCTGGCATGGAATATACATTGCACAGACAGCCTCATACTTGGTGCAGAAGTGTCTCTTTCCAGCTAATCTGCATAATCAGACCAGGAAGGCTTGACTTAACCGAGCCTATTTCTGTCTGCAGAAGGATATGCAGCTCAATTCATGAGCTCTTCTGGCAACATGCTCCAAAATAAATTCATTCAAGACGTTCATCTGTGTGGATGCAGAACTTCTTAAATTACCCTTTTCCTATGGAGTTCTTTGCCCAATAAGCAATTCCTTTAAAGCTAAGCCAGCACCACACCCCAGGCTCCCCTCAACCAAGATTCTTACATACAGCTGTGAGAATGCTTTGTGCAGTGTGATATGTAGAGGATGGTTTCCTCTTTTTACTATCGGTTCTGCCTAGCAGTGTAAGAAACATGGTGATGAGAGTGTTTTTAGGCTACTTTTTTCCTGATTGTATGTAGTTCTTGGCTTCAGCAGCAGATGCAATTACCTACGTACTACTCAGAAATGAACCAGCATTTTAGATTACTAATTACCTCAAACCATACATTACTCAAAATGCAAGTCAGCAGCATATATGGAGAAATATGACAAAAATAGCACTTGAAATGCTTATGGAAATCAGTAAACATTTAAATCTCTATTACTACAATGCAGTAGAATACAAGTCTTCGAAAACCAAGTCTCTCTAGTCCAAAGAACTCCTAAGCTAAGCTGACAAGAGACAAAGCGATGAACAGAAAACATAATCCCTTGTTTAAAGAGAAATAAATGAGGCATAGAGAAGGAGCCCGAGGACAACCTCAGAATATGACTTTCCTTCCTGATGTGGTAAGATAGTGACACAAGGTTTATTTTGCTTCTCAGAACAAATATCAAATACAAATATAGTTCAATAAAATGTCTACAGGGGCAGATGCAGAGATTTTACTCCACTCGTGACAGATGTAGCTTTGCTGCTGACTCGGTTTCCTCTGCTCTTTCAAAACTGATTAGTCTTGTGACTTTACACCAATCACTCCTTGTTCTTAAGAACTCAACTTCAAGAATAAAATAACCAGAGCTGAATTTCATCTCAGAGCACAGGAGCACAATGTTGTTACATTTCCAGAATCATGGTAAAGAACACGATCTCTATTTACTTACATACCAAAACCCAGAGATACCAAAAGTATGTTATTTTTAAAGCCACGTGCTCTCTAAAGATATATTCAGGATTTTGCACTGAACCTCACAACTCAGACAGTGGGGCTGGCTGGCTTACACTGAGATCTGACCCAATGTGCGTCCTGATGAGTTTCTACTTTCATATATGACTTTGATTGTGATCCATTTAACTCCACTCGAGAAGCTGGGATTGGTTTGAATTGTTGCTGTATTCCTTTGCCAGGAAGAAAAAAAATAAAAAGGCATGGAGAAAGAAGGAGAACTCCCTCTAAAAGGCTTCCAGTTAAAAAATTATAATTGATTGGTGAGAATTCAACTTCTCCCCATACTGGAACCCTTTCTGAGTCTACAGTGCTCTCTGCTGGACAACATACGCTATTGCTTACTTGGTTTGAAATGGAAATAGTCTCTTGGATGGAATTTGAGAAAACCACTGTCTTCTCAGCAAATCCCTTGGCTCTCTCTAACAAGATGGTGAGTTATATGTTGTTGAGCTTCAAGGTGCTATCTGCTCTATAAAGGCAAAAAATGCTCACAAACAAGAGAAGTGCAGCAAAAATTAGCACATTATATTGTTAGCAAATATCTGCTATTCTCCTTCATTAGATGTGTTTTGTGTCAGCTGCTACATGAGCAAAAAGTGGGAGATCCTGGAGTCCATTTCTGACTCCCTCAAGCATTTATTTGCTGGAGTAAAATTGAAGTTTTTAGTAGTTACAATGATTACAACACAGACTTTATTCAAAAAGTGTTGTGAATCAGCACTGATAGCAAAAGAATTGCCAGACAGACCATGTGAAGGAGCAAGAATTCCAGGCTCTCTGTCTGTCTGTGAACATGCAGTGAAGGAAGGCTTTTGAGAAAGCACAAGAGAGTGCAACCAACTCCTGCATCAGTGGCTGTCTGCTAACTCCATTGCTGTCTGCTAGGCAGTAAGCTGCAGGGTTTGTTCCCCACATCAGCATGCTTGCTTACCTCCGCAGGCAGAGACATTCACCCACAGCCTCCTTATGATTATACATAAAGGCGGAGACTCTGAGGTCAGAGTCGAGAGAGTAGCTCTTTAGCAAGTAATAAAACTACCAGGGTGTGTTTAGATGGGAATCTGCAGTTTACCCAGGGTCTGAAGGTAACCTGCAGCAGCTGCACTTTGTGTCATAACAACCATTTGCATCCCACTGCAGATTGGATTTGTCAGCTTCAGAGGAAGAAAACAAGCTGTGTGGGATTTTCTGATCCATTAGTGCCCTGGCTTTTTGTAGGAGGCCATCTGCTTGGAGAAGCACGGAGTATGATAGGGTTCTGCTAAGGCTAGCAGACAACCTCTGACTTCTTTTGTTTCCTCTGCTTTAATTTGGAAAGAACCAATGCATGAAACACAAACAAACAGTCCCTGAAAACCAAAGAAATGCATGTCTTCAATTCTTTTCCTGAATATTTACCTCTGTTAACTTTTCCAGGACAAGTCTCTTTCAGAAACACACCCTCAGAGACTACAGCTGTGAATGCTGCCCTTGAGGAGGAAGAGGAAGGAAATCATAAATTATGCACAGCTTTATAGGCCTTTCATGATGCAGTTTGCATATGAATCATCAGAGCGTGACAGTAGCCTCATGGTGGCTGGAGACTGGCATCTGTCAAAACTTTGTTTCCTCCTTCTAGTGTTGCTCATTTGTCATCTGCAAGCAGTACTTTTTCCTGGGCCTGCAAACAATGGTGCTTTTGTTTAGTGGGTCTATATTGCAAGAGTCCCTTTGCTGGAAAGCTTCAGCTAATGATGCTCATTTTCCTCACTTCTGGGAAAGAATAGTCTGGCTCCCAGCATAAGGAAGAGTAGAAAAACTGTAGCAAGTATTGAGGAATTGCATTCTGAAATTGTCCCAAACACAATTAAGCCATCAGTCATCAATTCAGAGGCTCTGTAAAAACTTTGTTCTTGTCAGATACAGATGGCATTTTCTTAAATAATTGAGGTTTTGTTGCTTCATTTCAGTTTAATGCTCCATTTTGTTTACCATCACTACGCTCTCTTGCAAACAACATCCTTCACTGCTACAAAGATAGCAGTTCATTTTCCAGGGAGGCAGCTGTGGGAAAGCTGGATTTAATCACTCAGCTAACTCAAGTCCACTTCTGCCTCTGCAGCCACTTTCCTGCTTTATGTAGCTTTAAACTCTTGGTGCCCCGGTTCCTAACACTGTCCCATTACCTTATACGTGAGCTGTTAAATGCAGGCAATCAAACATCTGAAAAGTGATATGAAGCTAACTCAAAGAACATTAAATACAATTATGTTCTTTTTTGCCACCTTCCAGGACCCTCACAGCCATACCTGTGTAGATCTCACACAGCTTATTTTATTCTTTTTTTATCTGAAGTCCTGAAGAATCTTCTTATTTCTTTGTTACTGTAGTGAAAGCTGAGGTTTACAAGAAACCATGTTACTCCAGGAAATAGAGCTTTAAAGTGAAAACACTGCAAGACTAACTGCAAGATTATGAGATCAGGCAGATGTGTTGGAGAGGCTGAGTCACAAGGGCCAGATCTGCAGACCAAGAATACAGTTCACATCCTGCCACCACCCTCCTCTGAGCCATCAGGGTAATCTTCCTGCAGCACAGGAACAATGTTCTTGCTGCTCTTTAATGGATACCATCACTTACGATTTTTGTCTCAAACACTTTCCAGGGACAAACAAGGGGTATCCAGCCAGGAACTGGGGGGGAGTGTGCATGGATATTGGCTTCTATCCAAGAAAAGTCAAAAGATATACATATTTTTAGTAACTAGTTAAGTCATCAATTCTTTCACATCTTACCTGAAGCCAGGCACTATTCTGACCTGACCTAATGCTGTACTCTGTGCAGAATACAGATGCCATCAGGATTGGATGGACCCACCCCAAACAGCAGCACAGCAAGGTAGGAGGTCAATAAAGACAGAACAACTTCTATTCACAATTATCATGTCTCCACAGCACTTGAACTCTGTAGAGGTGCTGCCCTCCAGGACAGCCTAAGCCGCCTATCCTCGCTGTTATTAAAAGTACCTTGGGTGGGCTTATGGTTCCCAGAGGCATAAAATGGAAGAACTATCCTCACTTATCACAAGGACTACATTTTCAAATGCATATTTTCCTCATACAGCAGCAGGGATGTGTACAGTTGTTTCCCCAAACTATGGGCACAAGGCTATGTTACAACTCTGATAATGAAGGAGTAATTAACAGAAGATGGTGGCGGTGTGCAGTAGGAATGCACAGTTGCTTGGAATACCTGCAGCAATAATGCTAGGTTTTGTTCAGTGATTATCACAGACACGCTTGGAGACAAAGAGCTTGACAAAGCAACTTCAGGCTTACAACATCACACCCACCATTTATCTTCTAGTGGTCTCTGCAAGGAAATGCATTTAGGAAGGCTTATAGCTGAGCAGTGCTCATGGACAGGAAAGAAGTTCCAGGAATAGCACTGATGGAATCATGTCTCTAGCCCACATGAAGTTCAAAGACTATTTTTAGGCAGAGGCCTAAACTGAAGTTTTAAGACTATGTCTTTTAGGGCTTGTTGCCATTACTGAGATGAAGACTGAAGGGAGAACTGCCTGACTTTACACCATCGCATGGAATACCTGTGGACATCAACAGAACTTTTTCAGGAGAAAAGGGGCTTCAATTATCAAAACCATGGGAAAATGTATAGGAAAATGCATTAGAGTGTCATTTACAGGGGGAAGGGACCACAAGTGACTTGCATGACATAGTCTGAAAGTTGGGACAAATGATGCCTACTGTGCCTTTAATATTCTTACCTTCCAAGTTTCTTCTGCACATAGTATGACCACTAGTTACTAATGACCAGCCTCATTAGTAAGCCATCTGTGCACCAACCACTTCTGCATCATTATATCTTTGGGAGGCAGAGAAATTCTGGAGCATGTTTGAAATATACAGAAGTTGAGGAACTTACCCAAAGAAACGCATGAAGTCTGTGTCAAGTAAACATAGGTTTTCTGTGCCACTGGCTAAAGCTTATGTTATGAAGGTCTGCATTCCTTCTTAAAAAATAAAAATAAATAAAAAAAAAAAAGAAAGGAAGCAGCTGACTACTAGTGACATTGAACCAGGATTTTAAGAACGCCCTATTGCTTAGCAAATATGCTGATTATTTGGCACCCCTTAATTTATAAACTGAGAAGCAGAATTAATGGGGCCTGTTAGACGACATAATCTACTAGTCAAATGTTCAGAATTTTATAAGATAAAATCCTGAGTTTTCTTTGGCCTTTTAATTGAGGCCAAATATGGGTCACCTCATTTTTTCCAAGTTAGAATTTTTGTTCCTGTACTTGTGCTCTGGACTTGCTTTCTGGGCCAGAGAAGATGTGGTGTAGCTGCTGGAGGTCAGTTTCTTTAAATAAAAAAGTAATCTAGATCAATGGGGGATTACAAGGCACAAAATCTCCTCACAGCTAAGTAGGGACAGCCGTCCTGGATGGCAAAACTGCCCTGAAGTTTTAGTTCACAATGAAATATCTTCTCTCTTGCAGCCTGTTGGGTTCCCCCCCCAGCAGTGAGCTTGCCACAGTGCTACTTTTCTTTTTACTGACTAATGGCTTTGGTCCATCTGTGAAGATGTTCTCCTCACACTCACAGGATGCCAGCAGCCACAGCTCAGTACTCACTCCGCAAACGAGCCCAGGAGTACAGATGTGCACCCTGAGGTGCCGAGCCCTAAAGACACCTTGTCTTGTTCTTGGGTGTCAGCAGGAAAACCTTACCCTTTAAACCCAGCACTGTTATTTTTCTCACCACTGTTTGAATTCAATAGTATTTCTGGTCACAGGAGCCTACTTTTAGTGTTGTGGCAAAAGATTACATCTGTACCTGAGTTCAAAGACACTGTAATATATAAACACATATAGAAACACAAACATACGCTGTGTAACTGAGAGTGAGAACCATTATCTTGTTCTGGGTCTGCCTCTATCAGTATTTGCTAGTGACTCAAGCAATGGGGAATCAGTTCCTGACTGCAGCTCCTGAGGGCAAAACCACAGATACATGCATGACACAATGAAGAATATTTAGGTTCAGAAGTAAGAAGCCCGTATGAGATGAGAGGCTTGTTTAGGTGCAGTGACTGGATGTGGGGAGGGCGGCTTGCGTTTGCCTGCACCGCATGGATGACTTGTGCATGAAGCAGCACTTGGAGTCGAGGTGCAAGAGCACAAGGAGCAGGAAAGGGCTGACTCTCGGGTTATTAACGCCGCTGGTATTCCAGTAGCTGCAAGAGGACCACTTTTAATTTATTTAGTTTTAAATAAAGATGGTTCTTTAATTTCCTGCAAACAGCTCAAAGCATACAAGGATCCCTTGGCTGTACTTTACAGAATTCACGTGGGAGAGTACAGGAAACCCAGAAGGGAGAGAAGGAAACACAACCACCCTCACCCTCTGCACCACGCACACGCTCCGCTCTCGAAGAACGCTGCCTCGGACTGCCGGGCCCCGGCAGCCCTGCGTTCCGTTCCGTTCCGCTCCCTCCTCTCCCCTCCCCTCCCGCTGCCGGCGGCCCGAAGGGAAGGGAGCTGCTCCAGGGCAGGGCGGGCTGCAGGGGGCATCCGAGCGCTAAGAGCCTCGCAATCAGAGCCGGGCCGAAACTCTTGGTTTCGGGGCCCTGTGGCATCGCTGCCGTGGTGCCAGGGAGCCCGGACAGACAACGCCGTGCGCAAGGGAGATTTACAGACCCGGGGCGCTTGGCTCAGCTGGTTAGAGGCTCCGCTCCAGAGCAATAACACGTTGGCCCAGCCGATTTCTTACTTAAGTCATTTCCAGGAGCAGGAGAAAATGCAGAATTGTGCAGTGCTATCGGGCAGGCCATTCGTTCAGCGCTGTGTCACCCTAAGGTGCAGAGCCTCGCTCCAAGCAGTGCGTGCTGCTCCTCTCCCACAGCTGGTGAAGCCTCAGCAGCTGCACGCACCACCCTGAGCAAGGCTGGAGCCAGCCTGAAGAGATGAGCTGCAGGAGAGCTGTCACCTCTCCTGTTGCTGACACCTGCATGGAGGATCTCAGACACCCCTTTGTCCCTGTGTTCCACAAAGTGAGGACCAGCAGCTCTCATAAAGTTTGCAGAGGTGTTTTAGGGACTTGCACTCACTGCTTTTCAGTTACAGTGAAAGTAGGACATTGTCCTGACTGTGCTCCTTACTCATAGATCTGAACGTACTGGAAAGCAAAATCATCCATCCAGGAAGGACTTTCTCAGGACACATCACACTCACTTCACCAGCAATGAATCACAGAGGTAAATTGTTTCCCTTCTTGTTACCAACTGCTCCCTCCAGTAAGGATTTAGGTGGTTTGAACCAAGACATTACTGTTTTCTAAGAAACTCCCAGTGCTGTGTCTCTCTCTAGCTTCCTGGAAGATGCAACACTCACAGTGTCTCAAACAACTGTGTCTGTTTTGAGTAGAAAGAGCAATAGTTTGGAGATGATTTGGACTTGAGACACTGGATCAAGCCCAGAGGGAACAGGAAATAAGCACTGCTCTTATCTGCAACATCAACGCGTTGTGTTCAGCAGCCCGCATAGACAGCAGGCATCTGTTCTACAGCTCTTCTTACAGGGAAGAAGCATTCATACATTTTTATCCCAGGATCCTTAAATAGCCCTACACTGTGTGAAAACTGTCAAACCCTTCACTGTAAATCCTAGGCAGGAGGGAGTTAAGCTCCCAGCCCTGCACGTCCCAAAGTTTTCCGTAGTTCAAATCTCCACCTAAGCTCAGACAAAATCCTTGATTCCCAGTGACAGTAAAGGATTGCATTTCCATTACGAGCTTGTCATCTACTCCCTTTGTGACATTACTGCACAGTATTTATCTAAGTAACTCGATAAGCTCTTCTGAGTTTTCTTGCACTTTTAAATCAACCCACTGTTGCTACAGATAAGCAGCCATTTTGGGTCACTGGAGAGCAAACTTCAGATAAGAAAACTCTCCAGGAGGCCTCTGCCAGTCTCCTCTTGCTGGCAGTCTTTTGTTTCTCCCTTTCTTAATACACAGGATCTCTATGAGGTTGTTCTTACTATGTGGGAAAGTACAGTGATTGCTTTCACAAGCAGTTGTGGAATCCATTCTGCTCTTGGGACTCCCAGAGCCCAGATTTGCACGTCCCACTTGTGTATGTGAACTGATGTGGGTCACATCGGGATGTGCACACATCCTTACTGAGATACCTCAGCCTTTGCCCAGCACTCCTGCAGCATGGTCTGAAGGCTGGTAAGGCTGTCAAATGCTCTGCTCCCTGAAACCAAGGTTGATATTTATTTACCTCCCTTAATAGGTCATCATCTGAGTCAGTAAACCTTATTTTCCTGCTAAAGGCCATTATTTCTGGAGCTGAGACACACCTGGTAGAACCGTTCTGAAACATCTGACAGCGCAGCTCAGCTGGATTTGGTGTGTATTCAATTTTTTTTTATCCACTTTGCCAAATAACTTAAAAATACCAAACTAGTATAGAAAGCTTGCCTACACACAACTGTTTCTCCATGTAGGTAAAGCTTGAGTAGGAATTTAATGAGTTACCCTGCTTTCATCTTATTTTTTGCAGCTTTCAGGAATAGAAAGGAGCTGTTGTGCTGTTTGTGCTGTTCTGGCCATCCAGCACAGATCTCCAGAACAGCCCATGTCAGAGCCCTCTCCTACACCTTGTCTACATTCCTGTTCTTGCCATCATTGTCCCATCTAATGATTAGAAGGGATTGCCCACAGCCACAAGGGAATGAGCCAGTGCAGGCCTTTTCCTGCTTTTCAGAATCAACAGTTCCTTACACCACTTCAATATTACACAGCATTTCCCAGAGGATGAGGACCCAGGCTACCAGATGAGCTCACCGTAGTCTGATTTCAGCTCTGCCTGTAACTCACAACAGCAGACCAGCTTCTCATCCTTGGTGCAGCAAGACTTTGAACAGCACTTATCTCTGAAGTCAGTTTAGAGCCCAGTGTATTAGAATTTCTAAAAATGATCCTCTAAATACCATTTATTGTGATAAACTACTCCTCATTAACTGATCGACCTTTTCAAAAACTTGTGAAAGAGACAGGAACGTTTTGATTGGCTCCAGTTTGCAAACAGATTATGACATTACCTGTGTGATATGCCAAAACTACATATCATATAGAGCCAAAAAAGCAAGCCAAAAAGCAAGCCAGACTGCATTTCTCTCCTAATGCCACACTGGGATCTCTGGAGAGTGTGCTATGTCTAAAACCAGCCTTTATTACCAGGAGCACATTGGAAGAATTCTTTTTATTGTCCTGTATTAGAGATTCTGCTCCTCTAAAAATCACCAGAGGAGGCAGACCTGGTGTTCAGACTGCACCTGACTGTAAGGAGAGCATCCTAGACTGCATGGATCTGTTATGCTTACTAAACCTGCCTTGCTTGTCATTAGGACATGCATTGGGTACCCTGACACACAAGGTACACCTCCAGCTATAAACTCGCAGCATTCCCAATTCAGGTGGCTTAACTGAGCACTGAAGATAATCAATAATAGATTATTTGCTGCTGCTGAACTGGCGATTGTCATTATTTGCTGAGTTTCCTTTTTCCCTACAGAAGTGCACACAGCTCCACACACTGTTATTTGTCAGTCTGTCTTTCTCTGCTTGAATTTCCACCCTCTCTCCTAACCACCATACCTGCCATCAGTGAATACCTAACATCTGTTATCTTTCTGATTTCTCTACATGTAATTGGCTCTAAGCATATATTCCTTTGAAGAATCTCTCTGCCCAGCAAATGAGCACTGTGATTACTTTGCCGAGTGCTATGCCTGTCCATTATTTACAAGCTTCTATCATGCCCCAGCAGCAGGAATGCCAAACATGGGATTAAAGAAAGCAACAAAGCAAGAACAAAAGCCAGGTTTCCCTGGCAGCACAATTTATATGCCTTTCTAATGCGTTGCCTAATCTGCCTCACAGAACAGTGACAGCTCCCTGTTGAAGAGAAAAATAAATTATACCTTAATTAAGCACTGTTTTTGTGCTTTTCTTGTGTCCCTGGTAAGGGAAGACTGTGCCATTCTAGCTGCATCCCTTTAGAGAAAAATGCATGCATCTTTATTTAGAGCCTTAAAAACTTGGAAATACTCCATAGGGAAGACAGGTCCCTAACATTTCTGCAGCCACACCTCTGTCCGTAATGTTGCATGGTCATTTTTTCATTGGCTTCTGGTGGGGTAAAAACCCCATGTGCCTTTTTTCCGATTTCTGTCTTGTACCCACATCTTCTCTTACTTTCTCATGCAGCTCTAGCCTCAGCTTTTGGGATTATCCAGAGGCTTTTAATCTGAGGTGAGAGCTTGCTATAGGAATAGCAACTGAATGTCAAAGCTCAAGTTCTTTTCTCAGCTCAGCTGCTAATGCATACATTTATTTTTTTCTTACCCTACTTTTAATTCCCAACTACTTCTCCAGAAGGAAAGTTACCCTGTTTGGAGATGCTGCTTTGTGCAGGCTGCAAGAGCGTGGATAACCTGATTCAAGGAACAAGAAGAAAAGGGAACAGACATCCAGTTCTGGTGTAACTCTAAATTACTGTGTGGCTCACTACAATCGCTTGGACCTTCAGATGTGTTGGATAATTCCATGACAAAAAGCAATTGGGGTTTTGTGGCTAACTGTATCCTCCAAATGTAGCTTCTCTCATGGGAAAGTTTGAGAACTCTTCAGTGTCTGTAAGTAATAATCCATGCTGAGGCTTTGAACTTGCATCACAAGATTATCTTTCCTAGACATGTAGGGTTAATTATCTGTAAAATCTCCACTCTCCTGGGAAATTTGCCCCAAATCAATAAGTACATTATTAGGGTGCATAATCAATAGATATTAAGATGTTACAATCACAAAATAAACAAGAGAGTTAGGCGAAGTAGATTATGATGACAAAAGAGAATAAACGGAAGGCTTACCCTTATGCTGGGCTCACCCACAAAACACCAGAAGGAGGGATCTCCAAACGAGATCCTTCTGCACTGGCTGCCAGCTCTTCAATAGGTCTAGGAGAGGTGCAGCCTGGCTCCACCCCTTCCGGCAGCACAGGTGAATTGCCTTCAGCTGTGCTCCTCTGGCTGACTCATGGCTCACCTCAGGTGATCAATCAGAGGTTCAGGCCCTGACTCAGCAGTTCCCATACATAGGGATTCCACAAACTGCCTTGACCTACCTGGTATTTCCATAAGCAGAGGCAGTGTACTACATGGAACAGAAATTTGTGCATCTGTGTGCCGTGTTCTGGTGCACAGTGCACCTCTTACCAGTATGTCTCATGCACTTGGACAGAGGTTTGGACTGAGAACTGTCTGCATAATGACTAATGTAACTAGAATTCAATCTTGATTTTTCCCTCTACACATCATGGTACAAAAAAGAAAACATTAAGTCTGGACTGCTAAAAGCTAGGTTGAAGTGTTAGACCACATCACAGTAACAGCAGTTAACAAGGCTAAATGTCCCCTCTCATAGCCTATTCCCAGCTTTCCCTATACTGCTGTAGTAAGCAAAGCCTGTTTGTTTTTCTAGCACAAGCTGACCTTCTGTGCAGTCAATATCTAAAACACATTGTCTGAGAAGAGGGAGTTCACAACATTGGATTATGCAATTATATGAGAGCACCCAAGCGTTTTGCAATGCAGACTGCATCCAGTCCTGCTGACTAGTTGTGATTTTCAAATACATTGGAACTGGCACGTCTTGAAATGTGAACTCTTTGCAGATGGCTGTAACTGCTGTAGGCAAAACTCCACTATGATATTCTAAACAGCTCCCTATTGTGTGGCTCTGGGGCATGTGAGACAGGGAAAGATGTGAGCAGAAAGACATTTGCAGCTCCAGTTCTGTTGTTTTTCAGATGGGCCAAGGCAGGTAAGTGGAGCTGGGAATACTTCTGTAGCAACCTTTCTGCCTGTGAAACTTCCCGTTTGAAGGGTCCAAGAGGGGTCAGGATGTAGAAGAAATACAGAGAGTAACAATTAGCTAGCTGCTATTTTGAAGACATCTAGAAGAGCCAGGTGCTGAAACTCCACAGAAGTATAGCTTTGTAACAGAACTATAGAATGGAAAAGGACCAGATGAGTTCTTTCATAGCTTGAACATATACATAAAATTACTAGCAAGTGTAATATCCTGATTATCCTTACGGAAGCATTTGTATCCTTGTGATTTTGATATTTCAGATTTCCTATTTTAAATGTGAATTGTTCAGGGCAAATTACATTTGAGGGGGGAGCATTTTTTGTTTTCATGTTTTGGTAAAATATACCATATGTTACCAAACTGAGCTGTTGAATTTGGAGGAGTTTGCAAATCTCAGAGATGGTACAGAACTACAGAACTTGCAGACTGTGACCACAATCCCATTAAAAAAAACACAAATTCAGACCCAGTACTTCAAGCTCTGAATTGATTTAGCTCGGTGAATATTTGGACTAACTCCACTAAACCAAGGGAACTGTTTTTATTGCACCATTGTAATTGGCAAAATCTGACCTATTGAAAGGGATTCTGGGAAGCAAGGGTATAGATCAAATCTTTTCATCCTTGTAATTGAAATCTTAAGTGCTCTATGTAGCTTAAATTTAGATATTAGAGAGAGGAAACATTGTCTTCTCTACTCCATGAGGAAGCTAGCAGATTGGATGATTTGCCCAGAGCTATACTTTCTGAAAGATCTAAGGACTGAACTAGACTGCCCCAGTCTCAGTGTCTCAACCACAGGTCATTGTTCCCTTTGAAATGGTTTCTGAAATCATTATTATACTGACTGGAAGCCAAACTACTGGAAACACATTCTGCCAGTGAACCACAGGCTATGGTTAGGGACTCTTTCCTCACGCTGCCTAAAAAGTTTCACAATATAGCCCTTAGTTTTTCATGGCACTAGAAACATATTCTGGCTTGAAGAACAGATAGATTTACCAAGATAAATCTTGCCTTTGAAAGTAGTTTTCAATTTTTATTGAACAGGACTTTCCCATGGGAAAGAAACACAGTGTGCTGCTTCGTGCCAACATTCCCTTTCCCTGTAACTACAAGTTTATTAATAGGGAAGAGGGGAGTTCATCTGAGCAAAAAATAAACAGAAGTTGTATCAAATGGTGGAAACATGAGCACCTGAGATGTCAGATACCATGCTAATCCATCGGTTCTTTAATCTGGGTAGCTGACCTATTTGCTTTCTTGTACTCTGCTCTGCCAATTTCCCCTCTTAGCTAAAAGTGCTATGCTTTGAGCTACTCCAGTTTTGTTGGTAAATTATATAGGATGAGGTCTGCTGCAAATCTGTTGCATTAATGTAATACAAATGACCAGAAACTGCAAAAGCTGTCAACTCAGAGTCTCCTGTGGCGTGTTTGGAAATATGTTGGCTGTAAAAAGAATTGAAATTAAAAGCAAGGAAGGAAGGAGGACTGGCATGCAGATGGCTTTTGTAGGGCTGGTGTCACTCAACTACAGCCAGAAAAAAAATTCCTCTCTGCTTTTTTAGATAACTTTGCAAAGAGGATGTGTTAGTATTATTTCCTGACACTGGGGGGCCGCTATCAGTGCTGTGACACTGGGAGGCTGCTGTCAGTGATGAGAGACTGCATCTCAGAGAGGAAAGGGCCGTGTAAACCAGTTGTCATTCCCAGCTACACACAGATCTTACTTTCTGAATAACTCCATGATGATCAAACTAAAACTAAGACCATAACTTCATTGCCTCTTTCCTTCTGATGACTGTATCCAAGCAACCGTAGGATCTACCACATGTGAGATGCAGAAAAGCTTTGTTTTCATAATTATTTTCTGTGTTTTTTATTTTTGTTGTTGTTTCTTATAAATTTACAAATGTTTGCGTTCACAGAGATTTATTTCTCCCATCACGATGCTCAAAGAATACAGTGACACCAATTTTAGGACCTGCCGTTAGAATTCCTGCCTTCCCAGACAAACAGGTCATTTAGCCTCACGGCACCTGCCCTGAACTGGATCATAAGCTAACTAAAGTCAAGGGGAGTTTACCTCTGCTCTAAATTAGATCTACACAGCTAACTTGCAGACACACTGAAAAGATCTATGCAACAAGTAAGAATTAAGTGTTAGCTTTTTCAACTTGCTCTTTTGTCTTAATGAAAACAACCACAGTTTGTGGTGCACAGTGATCATTCCAGCGACAAACGCTGGGCTTCTGCTGCCCTTCTTCCTGTAATGGAGAGACTACCCAGAATGTTAAAATCAAAGAATCATGTAATCAATAAGGTTGGAAAGCACTTAACCTCTCACTTAGCAAAACACTTTACCCTGGACTGATAAACATTTGGCTTCGAGTGAGCACCTTAAAGTGTGCTTAGGCAAAGCCTGTGCAATAGCAATTAAAATCAAGTACTAACATGACTTCAGAGTAAATGCTTCTGTCATATGACTGCTATGGCACTGAAATATGGACTTAAAATCAGTGCTGTACCTGTGTTACATCTTGAAGAAAAACACTTCCCAGCTCTGGGATCTCTGCCCCTATTGTGACCAGTGTTGGGGCCTCCTCAGGAGGTATTCCCCATCAGAAAACAATGGGGACTTTTTCCTTGTGAACTGCAGAAGCAGGCAGTAGCTGATTATTTCTCAGTTGAATTAATTCTTCAGTTTTGCAGTGAGAACAAAGGCAAACAAACTTGTGAGCTGCTGGATCAGGAAAAACTGAGCTCAGATATGAGAGAAAGTGACAGGGGTTTATTTTGATCCTTCCTGGACATTCATCTGCCATGAATGCAAACAGTTTCCCATTTGATGCCGTGAGGTGAGAGACAGAATCTTCAAAAATTTGGCTCAGATCCTGCTAACATTTACGTTCTGCTTATCCTGATTCTGGGGCAAACCTTTTCCAGAGACATTGTTACTGTGTAAACTGATGAGTGTGATGCAGACTGAAGAAGAGTTGGCAGAAAATTGAAAGACGGAATTCAAATGCTGACAAGCATTACCCAGGACCTTTTTCTCTCTAGAAGTTATCAGCAAGATTGGAGCTCGTGTTTGTGCAGAGCTGGGACAGCAGAGCCCCACCACTAGCATTACTGACAGAACTGGGCTATTGAGCTGGGCTGTGCTTTCTAGCACTTCCCGTCTAAAGAAATTTTTTTGCCAGCCACCCCAGGTAACTGAATAAACTGTATCAGCAGGCTACACCCTTCTCTGCTGGGAAGACAGGAGAACAGGACCGCAGCAGTGAGATTGCAGTGCAACTGCAGTGTGCCCACACATAGAATGCGGCTAGGGAGTAAAAGCTTGACCACCACAAAACAAGTCTGTTCAGAGCTGGATTTTTCAGTCGCTTTGTTACGTAGGTGCCCTGATTCAGCTGGACACAGAAGTGTACCTCCAAGCCTGACTTTATCAGGACAACTTCTGTTTAAAGGTGTTGGCTGAGTCAGGGCCAGTAACAGGAGCCATCACTAACACCGTACCTTTCAGTTTTACAGCCCAGGGTTTCACATTGTCCACACCTTACTCACTCTGCCTTCCTAGAATGTTTCATGCACTGGAGCAAGACCACAAAGTACTTATAAGCCATGTGTATAACTGATTAACACGGCTCATATCTGTTGCAGGAAGAAGATGCATGAGACACCCAGGTTAGCAAAAGAATTGGCACAAAGGATTTTTGGCACAAAAAAAAGCTAGGGATCAAAATTTAGCTTTCTAAGTATATGGTTTTAAATTACCTCTATTTGTATGAACTGCTCTGTTATATGAGACTCTATTGCTATCATGATTAAATCTTCAAGAAAATCACACCTGATAATTACAGGACCAGAACGGAGAACATTTATACTGAGGTATGCTTTAATATAAGAAACTCAAATCAAACATACATGTAAAAAAATATGCCTACTGGACTTTATAAAGAGTGTTACTGTGCATAAGCAGAATGCAGAATATATGTTTCTCTATTTTCTGTAGCATCATCAGAAAAATATGTATCTGCATGTACACTGTGCTAGTTGGGTGGGGACTGTTTGCTGGTTGAAAAGTTAAGCATATGCATGTAGCTTTGGGTCTTTACACTAACATGAATGTTTTCATTTAAAGGAAGTTTTGCACAGTCTTGCATAGAAAATTTAGGCTAGCTTACTACTTCTTGAACTCATGCTAATGTATGCTGTTTGCTGGTTAATCTGTGGATGCACTAAGTAGCTTAAATACTGTATGACTATAATCCAAAGCCCAAACTGTATGTGGAGTTCTAACAGGGATTTGGCTGGTATATGCTCTTAAAGGTGACTTTAAAAAGAAAAAGAAATATATATATAACTGTTTGTTTACTGAGAATGTATACAGAAACGGTCTAAAGGGATTTTAAGGATGTGTTTTTTCACTTCTCCTCACAAACTCCCATTTGACCAAAATTGTTTATTATACATAAGCATTCCACCAGGTGAAGAATCCTAGTTCAAATGTTTAGTGTCTGCACCCTAATGGGAACAGAGTATCAGTCCATGAATATGAACAGCACCTTACCAGCTTCTCTTCGTGCTGGCACAGGCAAGACAACCAATAGTTTGCAACTCCCAAGGGCTCACAGATTAAGACATAAAACTCCTTCACATGAAGCATTTTGCCAACAGATCAACACAGAATAAAGCAAGAAGTTGTTTTCATTCTAGTTTAGATGGCAGTTTCTTCATTCTGCTTTTATTTTCATTTTAGTCTCACCCATCCCCACTCTCTAGGCTTTCTTTCTTTTTTTTTTTTTAAGGCATGGTCCAATTGATGCTTTGTGCATGGTTTCTGTGTGACCTTCAGTATTTTCCTCTTACAGTCAAACCTCAGTCCATCATCTACCTTGAGACCTGATCCAGTTGTATACAGCATCGTGCACAGAACCTTTGCTCCCCAGTGACAATCACTGACTTGAACAGAGCCCCGCACGCAGTTCGTATTGCAGCTCTGGGTCTCTGGCTACCAGTTTGTTGTGCAGAAGGAAAGGAAGGGGTTACTTTTTTTAGCTAGTTCTGAAAAGTAGGGTGTGAGACAAATTAAACTGAGAAAGAAAAAGAATGTAGTGGCTTAGGACACAACACTTTCTATAGATCACTTTGTCTTCTCCCTTCAAAATTCCGCTTGGTCTTTAACATATATTACAGCTATCATATTGTTATATATAATTCTAAATTAGAATATTCAAGGAATGTCATAAAATCTGCTGCAGCAGAAACTAGGTCTCTCTCTGTAAATATTTTTCTCTACTAAACAACTTAGCATTACAATAATCCTTGTGAACAAAGAAAAAATGCCAGACCCTAATCAGCACACAGCAGGGGTAGGTCATGAACACATTTATCTTTCTTCTCAAAAGCCTCCCCTGGATAAAGGAAATGCCCTAATACTCAAGGCATCTTGGACACCAGATGGCTGATTATTAGACATTTTACGAAGAGGAAGGAAGTAAAGAGAAACAGCTTGAATTTTCATGGTACTGTAGGGACAGTGAAAAGGAAGGCAGAATGAGAACTTCATCCAAAACTCGCTGACAGGGAAGACCCTGATTTCAAAGGGTTTTGAATAGGAAGGAACGAAAGATCTTGTTTGCTTTTCTTTCTGCAGGCTAATTCTCAGTTCTTCAAGAGCTATAATGATTGATTTGTGAGTATGTTTCCACTGTAGTGATGATAGTGATGATAGTTGAGCCAGTTTTTTTGCAGAAGAAAGGTCTGAGTTTTTAAATATT
The DNA here is from genome assembly GCF_023343835.1 of Lagopus muta. Lineage (NCBI taxonomy): Eukaryota > Metazoa > Chordata > Aves > Galliformes > Phasianidae > Lagopus > Lagopus muta. Next base: position 804,895 of record NC_064452.1, on the reverse strand, counting down.
CCCAACAACGTTGTAACCTTTCTTGAAACTATCTGCAGGTTTTTCATAGGCCTCTTTCTCAGGCCTCTGAGAGCCTGACTCAGTGAGCAGGAGCTTGTGGTAAGGCCAAGAGGAATACTAATATATGCAGGCATTGCTTGCAGAATTCTACCTCCTATGTAAGAATTCTATAGGAATACCAATTGGATGCATTTGGACTCATCCTCTCTTAATACAAGCTGACCCAATCTGTTTTACACTGGCTGAACTAACTAATGCTGTACCTTCAGCTATCTAGACAGCTCTACAGGTTACGGCAAGTAAAACATACTCTAATCATAGATATTTACTGCAATATTTATATATGTATATGTATAATTTATGCTAGAATAGTTATTTTCACCTACCTGGACTTTCAGAAAGCCAACTCCTTCCATGTCTATCTACTACATGGTTCTAGCAACCCTTCTAAAGCAAAGATGTTAATCTTTTCAGGCTCTTCCCAAAGCTTTCTACTTAAGAGCTACAAGACACATGTGCAAGAATGCTTAGGGCAACGAAACTTCACGGGTATTTTACAAGTGAAGGATGGCAGCAGCTCCTCCAAGGTCACAGCATGTGCTGTGGAAGGACATGGTGCCTCAGGTGTGCAGATGAATCTTGAGAACGCGGATGTGGGAGCCAGTGGTCTCTGTGGTCCTGCCCCTCCCATGGAAAGGGATGTGGATTATCCAGCCAGCCCTGCTGATCCCAGCACAGCCTTCTTGTTAGGTATGTGATGAGAGACATAATGAATTGTTTGAGCAGTGAATGTGGTCACCCCATTTCTGGGGCACTGCACAGGTAGATGTGGAAGCAGAGCTGCAGAACTGGAAGCAAGGCCTCCCATGAACAGTGCAAGAATTGATGGTAAAATCTCTCCACAAAGAACAAGCTGCATCAGGAAAAAGCTGGGTTTTTTTTTTTTTTTTTTCCTTTTGTCATTAAAACTGGCAGAGAGAAGAGTTTTGCTGGCAAAAGAAAGGCATATAGAGGTGTGAGGAGTTTCTATTCACTATGCTAATCAAGATAACTACACTGCCAAAACACTGAAGTGCTGTACAGGCCTTAGGGTGTGCAAAAGCAGAACCTGGACTCACTCACTTCTGTGGTCATGTAATATCAAACAAATCCACGAGCACAGACTGCAGTGTGAATAGATGACTGATCTGTCAAACTTCCTTTGCTTTTTTAAAATAAGAAGAATAAAGGGCTTGGGGGAACGGAGTCATGTGGAATAACAACTCTGAAAATTACCATGGGCTTTGGAACATTTCCTCAAAGGTGTAAGAGAGGCTGTTGTGATGCAGCTCTGTAATACACTAATGACAGAGGTACTGGCAAAATCAATTAAAACTTTTAGCTGTGGTTGCAATTCAGGGGCTGTAATCTCCTTACGCAATACACTTGACAGCCTTGTAGAACATGAGCCTTTTTTTTGCACCACAGTATATTCCTCCTCCCTTGCCATATTATGGGTTGTTGGGCTTTCTTTCTTTCTTATTTTTATTTTTACTCTCATAATATTTAACCAAATAAGCTTGTTATTCTGCCACAGATAAAACAAACATAGGGAAGCTCCTTGCAGGGATGGGTATGCCTGTCCTAGGGGAGGAGCAGCAGCTTATCTGCCCCAGGATTTTGTGAGGTAATCCTGCTTCGTCATTTTTGATTATCCATGCGTTGTTTTGTTGACCAAAGATTTGTCTTTTTGCCTTACACACATATATAATGCCTATATATAAATACACACATATATAATATATAAATTGCACAACGGGGTTATGGCAGCACGAGCCAATCTTTGGTATGTTTATCCATGCAGAGACATAAGCCTCTGTCTTTAGAGGCGTGTGTTTCCTCTCCTTGTTAGACCTATGAATATCTCTCACCAACGAAGTTTGTCAGTTTTCACTGCTGGCAAGTGTGCTGCTACAACAAACCCTGCAGACTGGCAAGCCTCCAAGTGGGGCGGGAGCTAAATCCTCCCTGCTATCATTAGTTAGTATTTACATTATGGCAGGGCATAGAGGCTTCTAGCTGTGATTCAGGCGTTGCTGTGCAAGGAGACAGTAAAAGACACTTCCTGCCCCAAGCAGTTTATAGTCTAAACAGAAGAGCCTGGTGATAAATAGCAGAGAAAAGGCAGTACTTTTGCAACATGGAAAAGCCTGCAAAACACGAGATGTTTCTAAAAATAAATGTTAAGTCTTTGTATTTGTTTTATAGAATACTAACATTTGTAATTTCAAGCCTTCTTAGTCCTTAAAGCTAGACAGTTTTTACTTATTCTAACAGCTACAGTTCTTGCTTACTCACACGACTCCAGGAGGCAAGATCTTTTCAGATGAACACATCATGTCAATGATCTTCCTTCCAGTCCTGTGTCAAAGTTCCCTGCTGCTGACCTGTCCAGAGAAAACAATGACTGCAGCTACACAGCCAGATTCTCATGTTCTCTATTTGTGGAGCAAGAATTGTTTCTCTTATCTTCACCAAGTACAACAGCTTTCTCCCACTAAAGCAATTGATTTTTAAGAATAGCAGTAAAGTTTAATTTTCACATACTCCATTATTCTCAGTGCACATTTCAGTTTCCCATTTATTTCATGTACCCGTGGTCCCACTGGTAAATACTGCTGTCAAACCTGTGGATTCACTGTTTCATCCCTCACTTTTGACCTTGCCATTTTAAGTGGCAGAAGACTGCTATAAATTCTTGGTTTCTCTGATGACCACTGATATAAAAGAAGGGAGAAAAGATGTAGACAGAAAGAAGTGGGTGTTTTGCTTGATCCAACTTGGCCCTTAGTTGTAAATTATTGCACTACGCTTAGCAAACAGGCAGCTGAGCAGGAAAAAATCTGTGGGAGAAGTAAACTTCTACGCTATGCATTTTCTTGAAGGTGTAGAGGCAAATGTCAAATTCACATGCATTGTTTGGTTCTGCTGTAGGCAATGGCGGTGTTTACACTGAGGAAAATGATTAGTATTTATCCCATGAACCTCACCTCGCCATCTTCACTCTTTCTGCATATTCTGAAAAGACTACCTAACAGCATGTCTAAAAATAGGACTGAACTTTCTTAATTTCATAGCAGACAAGCATGCAGGAACTACTGTGTATTATTGCACTGCACTGCAAAGAGAAAGGAATACTCATACTGTCTGTGTAGGAGGAAGTCTCTGAGGGGAAAATCATCAATAATAAAGGCCTCTTTTATTTGAATCACCTAACATTTCAGCTCTTCAAATCCTAACTCTGAATTTTCTTAAAACAGGTTTCTATTATCTGTGTTAAACACATCAAACTGAGTAATTCAGTCTCATCATCTAAATTCAGTGTTGTGATAGCAGATTGTAATTGGGACAAGCTACCTAAAGAGGTAATAGAAGGCTTGATAAAAGCAGTATGTGAAATGTGTGTTTAAGGCATTACATAAAGGCCTTAAAACATATATGTGAACATATGTGAGAACAGTATAAAATGGTGATCTGTCATAGCTGGTTTTGTGGGGCTGGAATAAGGGACACACTTATTGTGAAATCCTGCCAGCCTTGACCATGAAATCTCAAACATTACTCTACCTCCTCACCTCTGTGTTCACAAAAATCTGCTCCTGGTATCTCAGGTATCTCAGCATCACATCTGCTCAGCGCTCACCCTGTATGAAGGCTGGCTGCAGCTTGGCACGAAACCCCGGCTTGTGGTCCTCTGCTAAGGCACCTTTGGGGCTCACCTCAGCATAAGAGGTTCCCATGGATTAGTGTGAGCATCTTTATGTCTGTTTTTCCTGCCTAGCTGTGGGAGTCAAAGCAGCTAGCCTGGAAGAGAGCAGCGCACTTTTCTTCCACAGAAGAGCACTCAGACATTCTCCATTTCTGCAAAGGTGACAGCCTCATGAACATGCAAGCCCTGAGCAGTGCTGAGCAGGGACAAGAATTCATGGCAAGGACTGTTTAGTCAGCACATTTTTCCATGCAGGCCTGGAGGGCAGTCTTGTGCACTGGAACTGGAGTGCTGCCTACTTACTGTAGCCAGTTCAGGAGCCCAGCACTCACAACACAGTGCATCAACATTCAGAGAGAATGCCAAATATCTTGTCATGCATAGCCCATAATTTTCCTGGTTTGCTTTCTTATGCAATAAACCTGGTTTGTTGTCTTCTAGCAAATGGATGTTCTCAGGCAAGTATACAAAGAATGTTTATGATAATAATACCCCTGTTAATAACATTGCTAAGATCCAGACACTTGTAATTCAAGACTGCAGTCTGTCACACTTCTACAAACCACAATTTCCACTGCTAAACTTTCAGTGCTCCTGAGAGGAGGGGTGTAAAGACTTTTTCATTAGGTTGGAATGATGGAGGTAATAAAGTAAGTGACTTTTCCAAAACCATAGGACATATCACATGGCAAACAAAACCCTAATCCAGCAAAGCCCTTTGTGTGGATGAAACTTACAGCATGTGAAGAATAATGAAATCAAATACTCGGCTTGACCCACCTTCTTTAAGAATAATCACCAAACAGAGTACGTCACACTATTTGATGCAAGGACAACCAAACTAACGCGTAGACCAGTATTCATCTAATCATAAGAAAAACAGCTGTGTCGACTGATTTGCCCTGCTCTGCTATCTCATGTCCTATATCCACAGATACTCCCCCTTTTTTTAGTTTGCGTAAAACTTTCTTCTGTATTGCCACACGTGGCTCAGACATCATTCTGGCTTTTTAAACCTGTTGTCAATCTGATCCATTGAAAGAGGCTATCTCCTATCAGCAGAGCACAACTACATTGTCCTTCTGCATCCGTCACATCAGATGAACAGTCCTCATTGTGCAGGCAGCTGGGCGGGTCAGCTCTGCAGGGATGTGTCCCACACTACTGCAATGCACACAGCTCTGGGTGAGCCCAACAGACAGCACTTGCAGCCAGCGCACCTGCTGCGCAGCTACCTGTGCCACTTTTCTAGAATTTCCACTGTGAAAGATGAGCCCATGGTGGTTTCACAAGGCCATTTTCTCTTGTTCACGATATCAATAAATCCGTATCACATTTAAGTGTTTATATGTATAAGTTGTTTTTAATAACATCCACCTCATGTGCCTGGCCTTTACTATGCAGACACGTATGTCAAAGAACACACATATCTGACGGATTGACAGAACATCTGGACAACCCTATTTTAGGAAAACGCTCTATGGCCTTGGCAAGGGACTTGCTTAAGGCCAGCACGTGGTCTGTATCTGCACACCAGCACAGAACCACGACAGGACCGCTGAACTCTGCAACTCCTCAACCTGAGGAGCAGAGCTCCAGCGCCTCCAGCTTCGCCATGGCCACGGCCAACCCACCTGGAATCACCAAGGGGCTTTTGTGGGACGTTGCTGAAAACCTACAGCACTGTTTGTACGCCGTCTTTAAGCTCTGTTTTGGTTCTAGTGACATTTGGCATCCGCAGACGCAAGGACTCGGCCGGACCCGCGCCGCAGCGGGGCAACGCACCATCAGCCCCGGCCCACGCATCCCACAGGGCGGACCGGGCCGGGCCCGGCGTCACTCCTCTCCCCATCTCTCGGTGTGCCAACGGCCGGGCTCATCCGGGGCGAGGCCCGAGTCCCGACGTACCTGCGGCGGCCCGTGGGACTGTAAGGTGGGCTGAAGGCAGCAAGAGGCTGAGGCGGGAACCGCTGAGGCGGACAGGGGGACGCCGAGGTGGGCGCTGAGGCGGGAGCCGCTGATGCTCCCGCTCAGGAACTCTGAGGCGGAGCAGCCGCCCGCGCCCCCTCGCGGAGCCGCTGGCATCTGCGCGGGACGAGCGCTCCGCGGTGCGGCTCGGCGCGCTGCGTGCTGATACGCGGTAACTGCCCGGAGAGGAGAGGAGAGGCGGGGCGGGGCGAGCCGCCTCCTGCCCTCTCTCCCTCCCTCCTTCCTTCCCTGCCCGCCGCTCCCCCCGCCGTCGCCGCCGCCTCTCCTCCCCGGCCTCCCTGATGCCGAGGAATGGATAGAGCGGCTGCCCTGCGAGCCGCCGGCATGCTGGAGAGGAAGGAGCGGGGCGGCGAGGCGGCGGGGCCGGCCGTGCGGAGCACCGTGCAGCAGTGCGGGCTGCTCCAGGACCTCATCGACATCTCGCTGTCCAACCTGCGCGGGCTCCGCACCAAGTGCGCCGCGTCCAACGACCTGACCCAGCAGGAGATCCGCACCCTGGAGGTACGGGCCAGGGAAGCCCCGGCGCCGGGATGCGCCGGTCCAGGGGCCGGGCCCTGTCGCCAGCGCCGGGAGCTGGCGCTCTTTCAGGGTACCGGGCGGTGGGGAGGGGAGGGGAGGGGGAGGGAGAAGCCCTTCCTTTCTGCCCGGGCGCAGAGGGGAGCGAGGCGACGCGGAAGGGAAGCAGGAAGGGGGATCGGCCGCCTCTCCGCAAAGCTGCGGGGCCTCGCCGTCCTGTCGCGGTCCCGTCGGGCCACCGGCAGCGAGGCATCCCGCCGGCCCAGCGCTGCGCCGGTGCCCGCGGCGAGGGAAGGCGCGCCGGGCCGGACAGGTGCGGGAGCCGCGGGCAGGCCGCGATGAGCCCCCGCCCCTTCGCGCTGCTGCCGCCCGGCTGCCGGCCTGTGGCGGACTGCGCGCCCAGAGTGGCAGGTGCGGGGCGAGGCGGGGACCGGAGGTGCTTTCGGAGTGCCTGGCTGAGCCGAGGCGCCGCGTGCCTTGTCCCAGGATGCTGGACGCGCAGATGTTTCCCGCGGGTCTCTGGTGTTTGTTTCTGGTGGCTCCTGCTCTGTACTTCCAGGCCTGTCTCTCTATCCCTGGCTCGGTTTCGCTGATCTAATCCGATCCTCCTTTCCGCTCCGTTGGTGTGGCTGACGGCGGCGTTGCGGTCCACGTTGGAGAGATGCTCCGCTGTTCAGAGGCGTTAAGCAGAATCCCTTATGCAGAGAACGTGTGCTTTTTTGATGCTTTCAAACACGATCTGACTGTATGCATGAGTGTTTGGAAAGGAATTCGGAGTTGTTCCGTTTGTTTGACCTTAAATACTGAATAGTGCTTCCCTTTGCCTTATGTGCAGGTAATGCTGCTCTGAGCAGAGTACACAGTTCCCACCTATCTCCTGCTTGGTCAGAAGTGGAGGCCAGTGCTCCTTTTCCCTAGCCCAATTCTGTGGGCTGCAGAGCTGGAGCATCAAGCTCAGAGAAGGAAAATCCTTGTAATAGTGAACCTAGAACAAACATATGCTAGAAAGTCCCTCACTTAAATGAAGCTAGGGAAAACAAATGATGGTAACTCTCAGCATAGCCTCTTAGAAATCTATTGTTTCTTCCTCAGCCTTTCTTTCCTCAAAAAAAAAAAAAAAAAAAAGAAAAAAGAAAAAAGTTGGTAGTTTTTTCTTCCTGCCACCTCCAAATAGCCTTCAAAAGACTATTCTTCATAACAGTACTTCTGTAGACTTTTGGCAACCCTGCTGTCTTTTCAGTGCTCAAACAATGTAAATCACCATCAGTTTGGAGAACGATCATCAGTATTTTGCTGGTGGACCCATTCTGAAAGGAAACCTTTAATCACAGAGTCCAAAGGCCTGCTATCATCTTCAGGTTGTTCTGAAAGCAACAAAAATTATTGCTACTGATAGTTACTGAGTGTGTGTCTGCATTCCTTAAGCAATTATCTGCTTAAACCAATGGGTGCCACATTCACCGGTGATCATAAAATTTGTCCCTCATCAGAAGAATCTCTGATGTGCTCCCCAGTACGTGATTTCTCTGGGAATTCAACCAAGTGCTGAATCCCTGCCACCCCATGAAGCTATGGGAACAGGTACAGACTTTTTGCCCTTTGCTCTCTTCAGTTGCCTGTGCCTGAAGACATGATGTCAAGCAGGGGCTCAATCTCTCGCTTAGTGACTCTGCGCAGTCTGAAGTGGGTTTATGTGCCGCTGCTGAGCACAGAACCGGGCTGTAGGAACTGAGGGTCTGCGTTTGTTTTCATGTTGTGATTTCTTGCGCTGTACCATGGGGACTCCTGGAGGGCTGCAGGGCTGCCCCAGTGACAGGTGGCCTTTGTCATTGTGCTGGTTGTCATTGTGCCATATTAACGTGTCAGAAATGTGTGCATATGTGCTCATACACATTTGCCCATCCGATCAAGTCAGTTCAGGAAGGTGCTCCAGTACTGCACAGAGCCAGTGTTAGCAATAGCCTGACTGCAGCATCAGTCACTGTGCAGCCTGTGAGCAGCTCCTTGCCAGTCAGTCGCAGCGTAATGAGAAGCTGCGAATTCGGACATCTCCAGGAGCCACTGAACGGCTTCACGGATCCTGCATAGTGGCTACTGGTGGTATGGCTGCTGGGCCTGCAAACCTCATGGGTGCTTTGGTTTGATCCTAAATGTCTCACGTTCATGCGCAGAAATGTCTTTGTGGAAAAAGAATTATGAGAACTTATCTGCATTGTATAACTGGTAAACTGTACAGCAAAGCCACAGGGATGTGATAAAACCATGACATAGATGCAAGGAACAAACTGGAAGCAGGATGTACTACTTTGGGAGGGGAGGAGACTTAACTCTAGAAGTTAAGAAGTGGCTCCTGTAGCCAAATACCAGGCTGCACGTGTCTTTTGAAGACAATCATGTACTACATCAAAAATCAGTTTTGATTAAAAACAAAAAATGAAACTGATAAAGAACAAAAAGCAATGGAAGCTTCTCTAATATAGTCGGTACATAGTTCTTGTATGTTGAAAACTTTCATAATGCCTAGTTTTAGTATCAGACCTGTGAATGTGACAGGTGAAGGGATATCTCCTTGAACACAACATTCTGTATCTGTAAACCACAGATGTTCTGACCAAACAGGTGTAGCAGTGAATGCTGCTGGGTGAACACGGCTGTCTTAAACCCTGTGTCATGCAGGTCAGACAGCAGTGCATGCTCACTGCCACTTCTGGTTCCCAGGTTAGCACAGCCCTGGAGTAAAGTTCTGAAAGCAGTAGCACTATGAATTGAATTAGCATCCTAAAGCACCAGTGAAAAACAAATCTAAATGTATGTTACTTTTTACCCAAGATCTACTGTCTTTATCCTTTTTCCTCTGAGTCTTCGCAGCCTGTCGTGTACACCACGTGATTCATGATCTGTGCGTACTTCAAAGTTAAGAACATCAGTATAACTAAAGGTGAGGTTGTGTGCATGTTTATGTCCCTCCCAATTTACTGAAATGCATCAAGGCTTTCCTCGTTCCTCTTTGTGCACAAGGTCTCAAACTGAAGCGCATGGGAGATAAGGATGTCAAACTGGAACCCCAGCAGGAAAAAATAAGCACTCATCAGTCTAAAGACTGTAGTCAGAACTTTCTGCAATGTAGAAAGAAGAAGGGGGAAAGAAAGGACTGTGGGAATTACTTAAAAGTAATGTGCTTAGATATGTTCCATGAGCTGAGCCCGTTTCACATGTATGAAGGCTGTTTCTTAGAAGGGCAGGGAGTTTCCTTGTAGTACAAAGTAGATTGTGCTGGCTTAGTTACTAGCAGAGTAGGTTCTCTGATGCCATGAGGTCTTGTATTTTCTTAATTTTTATATGTTTTACTGAGTTAGTGCTTGAGTGTTTTTACCCTACGCTTTGGTGTATGGTTTTCTTTCAGTTCTGTCCTCGCAGGTTTACTCATTTCTCAAGTAGACTACAAAACTGAAGTGGAAAATAATGAGAGCAAACAATTTCTTGCCATGGGGTAAGCAGCCAGTGTTGCCCCCAGATATCTTTGCAGAAAACTAACTGTCACAGTTTTTAACTCTGTCCTTGTGCTAATCCCTTGCATCACCATTAAACTGCTTTTGCAAAGTTAGAGGTATATTATTTTAGCTTGTTTGTTGGTTTTTTTTTGGAACAGTGATATCTTTCTAGGTCTGTCTGACTAGGAAGCTGCTAACAGGACGAATCCTCCAGCACTGCTAATTGCAACAAAGATGAGGCAGAACTAGGCTGAACTGAGACCCAGAGTATGTTTAGATTGGAGATACATTTTCTTTCTACCTCGATTCTTACATCATAAGAGCCAACTAGAGTGCTTCTGGGAAGGAAGCAAACTGGTTATGGTGGGAGTGTCGGGGTGGGGCTGCAGCATGCATTTAAGAAAACTGCTTTAATTCTCCTTGGTGACCTATGTCTCTGCTGGAGACATCCTTGGCCCAGTGGGCAGAGATCACTTTGATCACTCTGACTTTCTCAGAAATGTCTTTTGTTCAGAATCTCCAGAAAATGTAATACCAGGTCAGAAAGCCTGATTGGAGCTGTGCTGTGTCACAAATAAATCTGTGACTCCTCAAATCAGTCTTTCAGTTTGGCTGAATGATACCTATAGGTAAAATATGTTGGAACTTGCTTTATCGTTATCTTCATTCACTTGGTAATTTGACTAGAGAAGGCTTATCTCTTAACAACCAATCACTGAGCAGAAACAAATGCATTGAAAATGAGGGGACGAATGGAAGGTGAAGAGCTGTAATTGTCCAAACTCGCAGACTGGAAGTTGGTTACGTGGTATGCATAAGTAACGAAAGACTGTGTGTTCCTAAATTTTATGTAGGGAGCAGTGAATTTTTCAGGCCAAACTGCAACCTGTAGCCACATGTTTATAAGCCCTGCTCAGCTGAAAAGACTTCCTTTTCTAACAGGTCTTACATAAGAGATGTTCTTCCCTTACTTCATCTCACTTTTTGCATACATGCAGTGCATTTGTTTTTTCTCAGAGGTGAGCAGAAAGTTTTCTTTTTTTTCTACATTTGTGCATCTATTTGTATAAAATAGGCTTCAACAGAGAATCTCTTTGACTTGGAAGAAGAGAGAACCATGTGTTATTACAAAGTCATCATCTGTTCTTTCTAACAGCATGTCTCTGCATATGATCAGAATTCGTACGTTGTAACAAGTTAGCTTATGTCCCACAATTAATTTTATATAAATGTTTACGTAAAGAGTCATCATGTTTTAACATACCTGGGATAAGCTCTGATGTGTAGGTTGCCATCACGATGAAGATGCAAAATGGCTTGCTCTTCACTTTTTAAGCTCTGTATGTACTTATCTCCTTGACTGGATTCTATGAAGCACTAAATGGGAAGCAAGAAGGAAAGTATCACAGTAAGTCTTAATAGTGCTTTTGTCTCCAAAATTCTGTTGCTGCTGGATTGCGTTACAGCAGAATTATTTCTGCTTGGAGCCAGCTTGGAGGTCCGTACAGCAGCTGAACTCAGTGAAGAAGTTCACCGGTATGTACGTGCCTGCACACACTGACAGGAACCCACAGGCTGTCGTGCTTGACGAGCCTCGCTCTCCACATACAAATTCTGATGTGTATTGCATGTTCAGAATTGATGCAATCAGGCAAGTAGCCCAGCCTGAACTCCAGTTATATCTAGCTAAACCTGTGGCTGTAACCAGTTTTGCATAGATAGCACTTGAACAGAGCTTGATGTGCTAGTCGAGTTCAGATGGCAGCAGGTAACTGCATTTTGCACAACAAAAACCCCAATGAGTGTTAAGGCTGCATACGGGTGACAGATTTACAGATATGAGTCAGCATGGTGGTACATAAATTTATCACCTGTTGTTCATAAGTAGGAACAATTAACAAAAGTCTTGCAACATGCAGAATTATTTAGGGAATAGTTACACTTAAAAATACATTGACACCACAGACCACGTGATCTTTCAGATGCTGGTGGGATAAAACTTACTTTCTTTAAGGCTAAGGTTTCCCATCCTTTTTTTCAGCCAATGCGGGAGATTTCTCTTTCCAAAAGATAAATTATAGTGAAATCATTCTTGGCTATCTGTCACTGTTTTGGGGATTGGAGAATGTATTGGCTAGATTACTGCTGTGGTGAAGGGTGCAGCACAGAATGATGTGCAGATGACACCACCCAGCGACACTGACTCAGACATATCTTAGAGACCTTCCTCCTAGCCCATTTCTCATTCCCATGGAGTAATCCCACACGACTAGCAGCTACAGCAAAGCAGTGGCTTAGTTGCCACAGCTGGTAAGCAAGGAAACAGGATCTTTGACTCTGGAAGCGTACCTGTTCCAAAAGAGATGGACTGCCTTTCCAGATGCAACTCCTGAGCAGGGCTGCTATGCCATTTACAGATGATCCCAGAGATTATCCTAGCCCAGCAGTACTCTCGTGAGAGACATGAGAAACACTTGTTTCCTACAAACGGAAGCCATGTTGGCAGGTAAAAACAAGAGCTTTGCATTAGAAATGCCCGCTCCTACATGTGGCCTGAGAATTTTTTAGTTTGTCTTTCTTTTGATCAGTCAGAAGTGATTCGGGGAAGGGATTGCAGCAAGAGTATAGTGTAGAATATGTTGTTAGATGTCTGACTCAAATACACTTAATGAATGAGAGGAAAAAAGGAACAGCTTCCTGCCTTCTCAGCAGTGATTTTCCTAAAAGGAGAGAACAAGTAGTTTCATTCTTCTTCTTATGCTTGGGGAAGTTGTTGAAATTATAGAGTTGAAAGCTGGGGGCTGAACCCAAATGCAGACCCATGGCATTCTCTGTCCAGTTGCAACAAGTCTCCAGGAATAAAACAGGCGAATGCTGCTCATTGCTTTGAAATGTTTTGTGAGCAGAGGTCGGGTGTCTGTCATTCCTTTTTTGTGTAGAGAGGAAGTCTAATTTGCATTGCGTGCATCTGATGGACACTTAGTAGAATAAGGAACCATGCCTTCATAAGGGGCTAGAGAGTGCCTGTGAAGTGATGATTATTCTATGATTCTTAGTTATCCCAGGTGGAATAGCTCTAATAGCAGAAACTGTGAGATCTGCTTAAGAGCAGTAATTAGCATGGCACTGAGGAACCTTGCTGGGATGCAGCAGATCCAGGCTCTCAGTTGGGTATGTGACACTGCTGGAAGAACTAGGTGAGCACAGCTTGCAGAATGCAGCCAGGAGGTGGATGGGGCAGTTTGCAGGTCTGTGGTCTGAATCCCTGAAAATGCTTGGAAGCCTTTTTCAAGGAAGTTTTAAAGGTTGGGCAAACAGTTTCCTGCCCAGTCCTACTCTTGTTATTTGCTTCTAAAACATGGGGTGTCGATTTATTAAAGAACTTTCACTTCTGTTTGAAGCAACCTAAATTTAGAAAGGAAGTCTTGGGCTTCTCATTACTGCTGTGTGTGTAGGCTATTGTAGGGTCTTGCAGATTCCAGTGTGAGGCTGTATTTTTAGCTGTTAGTTATGCTGACTAAACTAGAAAGAATAAATAATAAGTATTTATTTCCAGATTGAGAACTTCAATCAGGTGTAATGACTGCAAGTTATTAGGTAGGGGTTGCAAATGGATTGGTCAGTAAGTAATTACTGAAAGATGCGTAAGATGTGTGACTGTATCCCCTACGCACCTACAGTGCTCAATAATTTATCCATCCTTAAGGCACTGAGAATTTTCTATCAACAGTTTTCATCTTCCAGAACAGTGTTGGTTTTTTTTCTTTTTACCTTGTTAGTAAGCTAGAGGGTTAAACTCTGCTTTAGGAGATAGTTGCAGCTCCACCAAAATAAGCAGAAGTTCGTAAGTTTTTGTTGCTTGGAGTTTCAGGGAAAAGAGAAACTGTTTTTGACTGAACTTTCCACAGAAGACTTCTGACTTCCAGATATCTCCTTTTAAAAACTGAATCAGCTAAGCAAGACATTTCAGTTTAGGGGCCATTTGTCTTACTGATCAAAACTGAAACTTTCTGCAAACAGAAACACTTCATACAAAGACCTGTAACTCTCCACAGTTTCGATGGAGATAGTTCTGAGTGCTCCAGGCCAGCACCACTTAGTAGCATTAGACTCTCTTAGTGCAGTGCAGGTCAGATGCCGTATTTATTTTCCTAATTTTAGTGAATTCTGGAAGCTATATCCTTGTCTGTTTTCCCTTGTTTTAAGGAAACAGCTGACACTGAGATAAACCAAGGTGAGCACAAACACTAGAGACTTTGCATTTCCTTACACAACAAAGCTGGAAGAAACCCCAGAGTGGATGTCAAAGGGCTTGCCAACCCTGTTTGTATTAAATAAGGATATTATGTGTGTTAAAACTGGCTGAGTGCGGCAGGCCTGACTTAGCCACTGTTGTATCGCTGGCATTTTGGACGGTATAATGAGGCAGAGCTTCTGCAGGCCGCCTGCCATTGCAGCCTGAATTCCTGGACCATCTGCAGTCATGGACAGTGACCTGGAGGGAGTCTACAGAGCTGAGGCTTGGAGGCAGAAAGGAGAAGATTTTTTGGTAGTGATGTTTAATGCTTGTCTGTAGCAGCAATTACCCATTTGCATCTAACCAAACAGGCCATATCTGGTACCAGCTGCCAGTCTGCAACTGAAGGCACAGCTAACTTGGCTTAATACTTCTGCTAGGTTAGTAGTAGTATTTAGGTTTTCATTCTTATGGAAACTTAATCTACAGCATCATCCTGCTGCCAAGACATGCAACAGTCCCAAAGATGTGTTCTTTCCTCTTTTTTTTCCTCCTGTGTTATTCAGATTGCCCTATTTGCCAACACTGACTAGTTTGTGATCTGAAGCTAAGAGCTTTGAAGTTAATGGTTTCCTCACAATGTAAGATTTCAAGTTGAAGTTAGTAGCATCTATTCATTCCTTTGCCAAGAAATGAGCTACTGGGGCAAGAGCAATGCAGTGGTGATGCAGCACTGCTCTTAGCTGAAGCCCACTGTAGTGTTTGAGAGCTCCTTACAGGCTCTTGTGCTCTGTATCAAACTGCCTTGCCCTGCTTCTTAGTGAAGGTACATTCATTTCCTAAAGCAGTGTATAGAAATTACTCTGATTGTTGATGAGACAGATGACTTTGTGATGCAGTGTAGCAGCTAAGAGCTATTTGGAACAGGGCGAGAAGACTTCAGGAGAGAAAACAGTTGCCCAGGTGTCTTTGTGATGGCAATTCCAGTCCTGCAGGAATCTTGCAGTAAGAGCTCTGAAACATGCTGACCAGCCACTGCTGCAGCTGCTCTTGCACAAATAGTTCAGGGTTAGCACACCGCTGATGTAAAGATCTCTAGGGGGAGAAGAAAATGCCTGCTACCTGTCCACCTTTGGAGGCCGTTTTTTTGCAGCCCCTCACTTCACTTACTTTAACAACTGCATAAGGCATGACAAGAATGCTGGCTTGCCCTGCGAGTGGGGGCAAAGGCAGACAGACCCTATTCTGATAGACTGGAAGTGTCCACGATGTGATATGTGTTTCCAGATGCTTCATCTCCTGCCTTGTCACAGAACTTTGTCACCTGGCTTCAGCACTGCAGACCTCAGAGACCCCACGGGAGATCCTGACTCAGCAGTTCTGCACAGTTCTGTCTTGCTGGAGCCTGCAGGTGGGTGCAGGGGGAGCGGGAAGCACACGATGAAATGCATGGTCTGATCCTGCCTCTGTATTCATCACAGATCCTGTGCACAATAAATAGGCTGGATCAGCCTTTTTTGTCATCCTGTCATCGTGAGGAGAAGAGCCTGGTGTGAGGTCTCTGAAATACGAGGCATGGCCCCTTTATACTGCAAAGAATAATCTCCACATTCAAACTGTATTTTTCAGGGTGAGTTAGCAGCACAGTGCTTCCTGTCAAAGGGCCTGTGCTGTGGGAACAGTATCAGCAAGCACTGCAAGTCTCTGCATTGCTAGAATTCTTTGGAGTTCTTCTAAATGTTGAGCCTGACTCCAGCTGCTTAATGAAGTTTGCTGTGGCTCCAGGATTTATCTGGCCTCAAATTTTGAGGCAGAGGACATGGAGAAAATTGGAGAGCTGTTCTAATGGATGAGGGATTTTGAAATTTACCAGTGAGAATGGCTTGTTTATTTGGGGAAAAAAGATGGTGAGGCTTTTTCCTTGAAGTCCTGATACCAGGACAGTCCTTTTTCTCTAAAGTTATGAAACAGCGAGGAGACTTCACAGCTTAAAATCTGAGGCCAAGTGAAATGTGGGTAGAAAGAGGCAGATTGATCAGTGACCAGTTGTTGGTTTTGTGTTTGGTTTGGTTTGGTTTTGTTTTAATCTTCACTGCTGGGGTTTGCGGAAGGTAGTTGGCAATACAGTCTCAAACCTGCTTCCAGATGCTGACAAGTGGGAAATATACACGCATTTGTGGCTGAGAGCAGGTATGAACCTATGTGACCAAGAGATTATTTATTTTGGTTATTGTATCCTATAATACAAGCAACAGTTATTCTTCTGGGTGCATGCGTTGATAACTTTTTTAAAAGTATTGAATCTTCTACTGGAGCAGTTTCCACTCAGCTTTCTGCACTCAGCCCAATTCCCATGTTTATCATAACTTTGTTTTGCTACTCAAAAGAATCAGCTCAGATCTCCTGTGCCCAGAGCCTGAGACCCAACTTGGCAGCCTATATCAATCTACCCCAGCCAAAAATAAGTGTGACTTCAAGGTCAGGGCATTCCTCTCTTTTGAAACTCCATAGTGTGTCTACTGCTGCATGACTTGTCCAAGTTTGACCTATTTGTAGAATAGTATCTATCCTATCTGCTGCTCATCACTAAACGATGCAGTGAATGCTTTCCAACCTGGTTGCCTAAGATATTAGGTACGTAATCTACAAATGCCCAAGTGCCACTCGTGAGAACAGCCAGTACTCTTGCTGCTGCTTCAGATGCCCAAAGGCAGAAAGAAAAAATGACTTCCATAAAAGCCAACATCAGATAAGTAGAGATCATCCCAACTCTATGCAGATAAAGGTACCTTTTTTCTAAATTGTTTTCTCATGTTCTGATGAGCTTCCACTTGCCATCTGCCCTTTACACAGTTGTCATACCATTATCTGTTCTTTCAGAGACAATTCAATTAGATCTTTCAGTAGGTTTTAATCAAGTGTTATGGGGTTGCTGGTAAATTATTTACAGTCATATCACTTGATAAAACACTTGGTCTGCTAAAGCTATCACGTAAGTGACCTACCTGTAGCAAAAAGCACAGCTGGCTTTAACTTAGGACCCCACTTGCGTTCCTTGGGGTTATTCGGTTGGCATTAAATGAATTCATGGACTATGTGAGCCCATGTTTCACATGCAGTAACACATACTGAATATGGCCGTGCTGAAAACAATGGAGTTGAAGCACCTTAAAACAAGAGTTAAGAGCTGAATTTAGCTCCACTCTCTGCTGACTCAGTTCTTTTATCAGTGCCTTTCAAGGCTGAATACCTTAAACAGTGTGGCCTTGGCCCTCACTTGAAGATCCTGCTATTTTAATGGCAGTGCTGTCTGCTTGTACTGTCTTCAGACTTGGTCTGATGTAAATTGTTTTTGTGACAAGCAAGGTAGTAGGAAACAATACTCAAATAGGAAAGCAAAGTGAGAAAGTGTGGTATTTGTTGAAGACAAGGATTATTTCTCTGCCTTATTGATGGAAGCCAGTACCAGGAATTGTTAAAAGTGAGCACAAGCTCATGGATATCAAGTCCTATCCAAGCCCCATATAAGCAAATAGAAATTGGATGATCAGGTGGGCTTGTTAACTCAGAGCTCAAAAAATGAATGTTCTGTTATTAACTACATGAATAAGTGTTACATGCATTGCTCTGACTCATCATACCAAACTTCCTAGCTCAGCTGAATGGCTTCTGGATAGCCTATAATATCAGTAGGTCAACATGTACTAAGCTCCAGCTTACTGTAATCCTGCACAAATGTATCAATTCTCTGTTGTGATCAGGAACTGTTTCGGACTGTTTCGAGATCAGCTTTGTGAGAAGGCCTCAGCAAGAGAGGATACCAGCCTGCCTACATACAAGTATAGAACAACCAAGTGCAAAATTTGATATGGTTAACTTGCATAATATTTGAAACTAGGCTTAAAAGAGAGTGTAAATATTGTTGGAGTCCCCTCTCCAGTTCTTCTGCCATTGCTGGTTTCCCCTACAAAAACTTTTAGTTGTCTGTACTGAAAGTGTGCTGTGCTCTGAAGGCAGATGCTTTGAGATCAAAAGTTGCAACTTCTCCAGATCCACTACACAAGGACAAAGAATAGTTACCAAGATTGCGAGACCACGTGACAAGGACTTTACTTCTTCATTCTCTAGAATGGCCAAATCCAATATCGTCTAAGCTAAAAGGAACTGCAGGCAGGCCACCTATTAATGAGAGCATTTCTACTCTGCAGTTTTTCTAACCTCTTCCAACAGGTAGGTAGGGCAGACTTTCAGAGAAAGTGGTTGGTAGTCCTGGTGTTCCTTAGTATTTGGGAGGCAGGATGAAGGTGGAAATAGGAGAAAGAACTTCACTTCACTTGCACTGTACACATCGCACTGTGATTCTCACGTGGGAATGACTATCACAGATGGCATGGTTACGAGACAAATGCAGCCTTAGCACTGCTTATCTGGATCTGGTATATAAGGCAAACTTGCGCCAGACTATATGCTGGTCTCAGTGTTCAAACTCAAGTGAAACTGTGTGGTACCTTGTTTTATAGCCTGATCCTTCCTTTCAGCTGCTGTGTAACCCTAAAGCTTTTTCCTCTCTCCTCCCAGTGCTGTGTTTGTTGGTTCCATATATATCATCGCTGATCTGAGGCTTTGTGCAGCTGCTAGGAGTATTTGCCTTTGCAGCAGAAAGGAGGCTGCTCCATGTTACTGAAAGTGCAGCAGTTTCTCCTTTCCCCACCCCCAGAGTTGACTATTATTTATGCAACATGATCTAACCCAGATCGGCTGGGAGCCGATGGTCCAGAGTTCATTTCCAGTTATTATTGTAGTATGGAGTCAGTCTGGTTAGAAGCACTTGTTTTCAGCACAAAACATATACCCTTTGAGAGCATAAACAAACTCTAGGTCACTTTTACTTAGCTTCATAAAAAAGTGTTTCAGCTAAAAGGAGAAGCAAGCTAGAGTTGAGGCACTGTGAGGAGCTAGTTCAGCAGCCATCTGTTGTAAGCTAAGTAGGACCCATTCTATAGAAAGGAGATGGAAGGACCACTAAGCTCTAAAATAGCAGTGGAAGTTTGCCTTTTTAGTCTCTAGAGATATATTGTACAGTTCTTACCTTTGCCTCAGTTATATGTTCAAACTCCTGAATTAGGGCATATGTGAATAAAAGATATGCAGAATTACTCTGCTGGGCTGGGGGGCAGAACTCAAAGGCCTGGGCATATCTGGCTATTTCTGACTTTAACGGCAGAGCAATTACACCTGCTGTCACAGCCCTGTTCTGGTATGTGGGTGTAGCTACTCTGGAGTTCAGTCATCCTAGCTACCACTAACCCAGCTAGTCATCACAGCCAATTTTTTGTTTTCTTTTTTTAATCTGGGATACTACCAGAAATCCTTAATAGACAAGGCTCTGGCTTTGAAGGCTGGCATATACAGAGGCTGGTTTCCTAGATGAGATAAGAGGCTGAACTTAGATATTCACAAAGTATTCACTTCTTGCATTGAGTACCAACTTGGCCCTCTGTACAGCCTTGACAACAGTAAGCCAATTGTAACCATAAGCAGCACAGAAACACTGAAGAAGTAAGGAAGCTGGGGTACTTAGACAAAAAAGCCTCCTTCAACTCTAGTCATCTGCATGCTAATACAAGAGTTTTGGATTTGAGACTGAAAAGACTTTGTATGGCTCTGAATCTGTACTTGGAGATGAGGCTACCTTATGATAATTCACACTCGTTCCTTTGTTCTAGGTGGTAATCTGTATGCTGCTCTGGAAAGCAAGGGGTCGGGCAGCTCATGGAAACCAGTGTCATGAGAGGCTGTTAAATTCAGAGGCAAAGTTTAGTAGGGCAGCATGGAGTGGGGAAAGGCTGCCTCTCAGCTGGACAAACAGGTCACACAGGTTCCAGACACCCTGTCCCAATGAAAGCAGAGCACCAAAGCTGCAGGATGCTGTCAGGTAGGAGCAGCACCAATACTTGGTAGGATCAAAGGTTAGCAGTTGAGGCTTCGTCAAGTACTACAGTGTTTAAGTGTTCTTTAGCAAGAATCCATCATTATTAACACTAATTATGGTTATCTTACAAAGCACTGTCCCAGTGTCATCAAATGCAGTTTCTAACCCACGATAAACAGCTTTGCTTTTGGTCCTTGATGTAGTCTTTCCTTGCTTTAAGAAGACACCAACTTGGATATCGGGTTCCAACCATTTCTACCCTAATTAGGGAACAGAGGCCACATCCTGCTTTGTCTCTGTAGAGGGAACTCCTACTCTTCCTGTTGCCTCACTCCTGCTCATTTTCCTGCAGCATAGCAGGGAGAGTAGGAAGCAAAGCAACCCAGTCCAGTAGAAAACCTCATACAACACAGCCACAGAAACTCAGTAACTGAAGAACAGTCTTACAGCACAGTCAAACAGCTAAGTTTTTGCACTAGTTCACCTCAGTAATTTTAAAAGAATCAGGAAAAAGGCAATAAATAAAGTCTTTCTGCAGCACTGTTCTTCTGTTTCATAGCATTTCCCTACACCTCACATTAAGCCCAAACTTCTTCAAGTAGTCCTTCATTTTCATTACAACACAGACTCCTTCAGAGGGATGGTCCTGCGGTGTTAGAGAGGAGTTTCTATCTGTAATCTACTGCAGGAAGGTGTCTCCTATGTTTTTGGGTGATTGGCTGTCCAGAATGCTGTTCTCCCTTGTTTGCAAATGCCTAGAAGAAAGTTTCTTAAACTGCATTAAATCTCACAAATCTCAAGCATTCTGCAGAGGTCTGAATTAGGTGAATATACCAGGAGTGTAAATGAATACTTCTGCACTAGGAAGTCAGGAGTGTTTTGAGGAGAGGTCATTCTTGAACTGAGGATACCTCAGGCATAACTGGAATTCCTGTGCTCAGTGTGCTGTGGCACAATTATGAGATGCACTTGGCATGTTGCATGAGGGTTGTTGTGGGGATACTTGCCTGAAGGGAGGTGTGCCTCAGGCTTCCTGGGCTAAGAGCTCAGTTGCCCACCCACTTGTTTATGTTGTCTACCCGCTTGTAAGAGAAAAGAGGTTAGTCAGCAACTTGATGTTGTTGGTTCTGAGATGGCAGAAAGGGTAACCCGAGGACACGTGGTACTGCAGAAAAAGAGGGAACTGGAAGGATAAACCATATGGGTTTACATGTTTATTTACTGAGAAGGAAAGAAAGCTGACCAGGCAAAAATGCTCAGTGTGACTCCCTATTACTAATGGCATATCCAGCCCTAGAGGAAAGAAAATGAAAATTCGTACGGACCATTCCATTTTTGAATTGTTTCAGAAACCTTTGGCAGAGCTGAGCTGTGGGTGATCAGCTTTCTGCTTGGTGGCTTATATTTCTGCAAAAGATTTTTCGGTTCTGTGTTTCGTGCTTTGACTGTGCTGAGTGTGTTAGATGTAGTGCTTAGGAAGCATCCTGTAAAACTTATGAGCAAAGTGAAAATCTCTGATCTCTAGTGCATGGCAGATCGCTGCCTTTTTCCTTAAATTCTGAAATAAGGAGACGTTGTACAGGTCCAAGATATTTTGAGCAGAGGTGGGGGTTTGGTGTACTTTGTTTTTTTTTGACAATCCCAAACTGCAATTTCGTAGTTGGTTTGCTGTTTTAAAAGACACGTTCAGAGAACATGGCAAGTTGCCACATTCCAGTTAAGCAATTTCCTATAGCTGACATTTTTTTTAAAAAGCATGTTGTTTTCTCAGCCATTTCCCTCCTCCGTTTTCACTGGCAGATGCAAAAAAAAATCAACAAAAAACAAAAAACAGGAACAACCCGCAGCACAGAAGCCCCAATCCCTGCATTAACGCTCAGACATTTGAAGAGAACGTTCTTTGGAAAGCTGTGGAAGGCCAGTGTCTATCAGCAGCGGGCTTCTGTATGTGGATTCACTGCATAACGTAACCATCTCTTCACTGATAATATGAAGTGGTATGATCTGGTAGGGAATGCTTCATAAAATATATGTTGTAAATTAAAAATAATTTATTTTTACATATATTTTTTGTTTCTGAATGGGTTGTGTATTTAGAAACAGGATGTGCTGCTAAGCCTGAAGTTTTCTAGTCATTCTGGAGAGAAGTGCTAGCATAGAAAAGTGCATGGTGGGCAGCCAAACTCATTGTGTCAAGTTCCCCAGTGCTTTTGTTTCTAAGCCGGACAACAGCGTTGTTTGGGTACCAGACAACACAAGCAGGACCTAACCAGCATTCTGGGGAATCTGTGAAAATTCCAGTATTGTCTGATCACAGCTGAAAACCAGTAACAGTCTGCTGCTTCTTATGTGCACTGCTGGATCCCTCAAACATTTGTAGGCCTTCACCAAGTTTCTGGCCTTGTTACTCTGGAGAAGCACTGTAAAAATTACTTCCAGGAGTGTTTTGTGCCCCACGTGGCAGGAGGTAAAGAGTACCAGTGCCATTCAGTGCCTTCATTGCACAGGTGTGGTGCTTTGGTTTTCAGAAGGTTAGTATTTTTCATAATGCTTAACATATTTGTATTCCTTTTGGAAAGATCAAGATGAAATACAGTAAATGAAAGGAGCCTGAAAAAAACACAAATGATCCTGTGTAACTATTAAGTCTTGATTGGCTGCTGCGAACAATCTCACAACTCAAGGGATGAATTTGTATCCAGCACCCTGAATTGTCAGTTCACAGACAGAAAATACAACATAGAATCCCTTTGTCTTTGCCACTGCTCTTAGGAATGGATATTTCCATTACAGAACAGCATAGAGACTTGTAACAATGTCTTTTTATTTTCTCATAAGCAGGCATGTTTTTATCTCTTTTTCTCGCTGCTGTCACTCAGCAGGGTCCTTCCTCTGATACAGTCATCTGAGCAGAGATTGAGCAGAAATCCTGAGCCCAGGCTACTGAACTTATTCTTCAGTGGATAATCAGAGGAGATATTTCAAGACAAAAGAAATGTAATTAAGCATGCGTAATGCAAATTGGTGACAAAGGAACACTACCAAGAATGTTTCCTAAGAAGAATGTAGAGCATGAATAGTCAAAGATGTAGAAATTGTAAACACTTTTACAAGGACTAATGCCATGAAGTCTAATTCTCTTTGACAGAAGTTCTCCTAGTGCAACTCTGAACTTCAACCAGTACAGCAGTGTGAAGTTAGGTTTTTTTAGTATTGGTGTAATTGTACTAGCATAACTGGTCTTGTGGATGTAGTTGTATCAATCAAGTTTATATATATATAAAGCTCATTGTATACAAATATATAAGACTGTAAAACATATTTCTTGGTCAGAAGGCAAAAGGTACAGCATGTAAAGCAAATGTGGCCAGAAAACAAACTGGTGTTTGGGTGGGCAGCTGGCAATCCAGCTGAGGAGAAGTGAAATGTGAAAAAATCTTTTGGGATTAGGGACAACATCGTGTGTCATACGTGCACTACTAAAAGAGAGCAGTTCATTAGAGACCTCCCAGGCTTTCAAGAAGCATTCAGGCTAGCCATGCAAGGTGTCATCCATTGGTCCCTTGCAGTCTTTGATGAGAGCAGAGGGTGCTTGGTACTTTGCTTGCAATGAGGAGGAAATGGAAGTTCAAGAATATGAGGGGAGCCTAGAATTAGTCATTCCCTTCCTGACCTTTCTGAAGGAAATGCCTGGCTTTAAAATGTTGTGCTGTAAATTCTACTCTTTTATCTGTGCTAGGAACTTACATCTCCCTCACTGTAGAATCAAGAACACTTGAGAGTTATTTTCCATGTATCAAAGTATGTAAGCTCTAAACTTGCTGATGTGGTGGCTCACCTAGGAGCATGGAGGAAATAAGGAGAGCAAGGATCTGAAGCTATATTCCAACTGCTTATTCAAGGCTGGTCTTTTGTTGAGGCAGAGAGATGGAAGACTGATTTGCTGAGGGTCTCCAGAGTTCTATCAGAGCTGTTGTGACAAGGGTCAGTGTCTCAGCTGTGGTACTGCCTTTTGAGGTATAAAAGTCCTGGAAGGGAATGCAGGAGAACTTTTCTACTGTCTTGCCAAAGGCATCATTAGCTCTGCCTAGTCCATTTTTGACAGGCATTTGTTATCTTATTGCTAAAGATCTTGGTTAAGGGCCAAAACTGTGTTGAACTAGGCTTTGTCTAGCCTTAGCTGTTGAGGACAAAACTGATAGTGATATTCTTCCAGGTTGTCACTCAGTTTGTTGGAGCAAGTTGAGATTTGGCTGCAAGTGAACAGAGACTGGATCAGGGAATCAGATTTGATTGAGAACAGGAGATGTTCTGTGTTTGGACAGAAGTTTTCTACATGACAGGTAAAACCATAAGCCTGCTAAGTGGCACATGCACCAAGTCCATGATTGGATGGGAAACCTTAACAGGTCTTCAGGCTGCTTGGCAATAGTGATGTCCTTTTGCAAGGGTAAGGATTATTCTTTCTGTGCTCCATATGGAAATACAGTTAGTCTTAGCAAATCATGGCTGAACTAAAGTTGCTAGGCGGATGCTAAAAAGAAGTCTGAGCTGAGGGAAGGTTGAGCTGCAGATCTGATGTGGCAGCAGCACGGTTGTGCATAGCAAACAGTAAATGCAATTCTTGCAGAGCTCTCTCAGTCATTCTGCTGCAGTTGCATGACTTTGGGTTACAGAGGAAGGGGGAGAGCTTTCATTGTTAGTGTGCACTGGATGTCTGATATTTAAACAGAGGACTGTGCCTGCAGCTGCATTAGGCTTGTATGAAATCTCCAAAGAGAATCTTGCTATCAGGTACAAGGAACTGCTTGACTGTGCAGCGTCATCTTCTCATTCCCACCCTTAGCTGGGAGGCCTCAGCTGGGTGTTTACAGCTCTTGGTTGTTGGGATTGTGAAAATGAGATGGGGGGAGAGAGGAGAGGTGGGATGTGGCCTCCAAGTGACCCAGAAATTATGCTGTCTGCATCATCTAACAAAGGAGAAATAACATCCTGTAGTGTTTGGCCAGTGGCTGTTGTGTCAGCCTCACGCCTGACTGAAGATTCAAAGGAAAATGCACACATCTGATGTTCCATTTCTCCCCATCCCTCTACCTTTCTGTGTTTTTATTTATTAATTTTTTTTCCCCCCCCCTAAATGTACCTTATGTATACACTTTTTTGCTGGCTTGCGCTGGGTCCTGTTCTGCAGGGTTTGTTTAGCAATGCATTGAGAAACTATTTCCCTTTTTTTTTTTTTAAGAAAAACCCAAACCAAAAGTTCTTAAGGCAGTACAGACATCTGGGTTCCGCAGAAGTGGGAGGCTCTCAGATGTCTCTGCTGTAGCTGCTGCAAGTAAGGCTGGCATGGAGACTCCACGCACAGATCCTCAGCTGATGCAGATTCCTGCAGCTTCCTCGCTGTGGCTCGCTGTGACCTGCAGTGCAGTGCAGTGCCGCGGTGCTGCTGTCTCTCAGAGCACTTCTTCCTGTCCTTCCTGTCATTCCAATTTCCTCTGCTTTTTAGAAGCTCCCTAGCAGTCACTGCTGCCGTGATCTGGTGTGGTGAGATCAGAGGACTGAAAAATCTGACCTGTTTTTAAAACTGCTCCCTGACTTGTGCAAACTTGTGTTTAATCCTTCTTCCTCTTCCTTTCTCATTGTTTAAAAAGTGATACTGCCTGGGGTCTTGCATGTGTGCAGTTGTTTTTGACATTCAAAACAGTGGCACTGTTCTGCAAACTGTCATTTTCAAAGGAGACAGGCACCAGGAAGTGAGTTTTAGCCAGAACTGTTGGATGGGCCTCAGTCTGGTACGGGAGTGCTGCGCCCTCAGCAGCCTGCCCACTGAATGGGGCAGATGGGCTCAGGTACGTGATGTGAATTCTGCTGACTGTGGGTCAGAGTCCAACATGTATATGAGTCCCTTTTCTCAGATACCATCTCAAATAAATGAATCTGCTACCAGCCATTTTGTAATGTTTCATCTGTGAACTTGGCTCTCCTCCTGTATGTCCGGTGAAGATTGTCAAAATATTACTCTTTAGTGTATTCAGTTTTGTTGTTGAGGGCAAAATCACGTGAGAAATGGAGCAAACTACTTTTGGGATACAAGTAATTTCCTGAAATGTTTTTTTCCATCTCTTTATTTTGTGTTGTATGTTTTGTTCTCGCGCAGCTCTTGTGCTTGCCTTGAAAAAAGCTGTTTGAAATCCATACTGGATTCAAGATAGCTTTGAAGTTTATGAGATTTTGACTCACCACCTGAACTCTGTTTCAGCTGTGTTCTAATGAAAGATGAGATGGGAAGGATGGTTTTCTATGCAATTGAACAATTTTTTTTTAATGAAGAGCTTCAGATCAGGTTTACCTGCTAAATTAACGCCTCATGTTAAAAGATTACAGACCTGCTGTCTCCACTTAATCAGGCAGATGTGGTTAAGCCAAGCAAGAGGGGGCAATTCTGGCTCAGTTCTCTTCCTACTAGAGAGAGAACAGTCCATATTGCCATAAGGTATCTTTGTTCTTATGCTCACAACAAATTACTTCTCTGAACGTCAAGGGCAAAGGAGAATTTCAGAGTCTTCAGATGCTGCTTGGTGATACCATGATCAGATGATAACAATTCAGATAGCCAGGAGGCATTCAGATGAGTCAGCTGCTTCAGGCGAGCCGAGCTAAGGAACAGCTCAGTGGTAGGTTGGGTGGTACGTAGGAGTTGCAAAGACAGTTGGTTTGTTGTTAGTTGAAGAGTTCTGCAAGCCATTGCTTTGAACCAGAACTGTTTAGGATGGTTGACTGAACAGTGGAGCTCATGAGTGTTTGTGGGGTGGGTTGCATTGTGTTTGCAGATCCTCACAGAGCTGAGGCTAGACACTGAGTCTTGTGATCCTCCATCCTTCTGCTCCTTGCTCCATGTGCATTCTATGGGGTAGACCTCACAGCATTTCTGTATAATATATTCCTGTATAATATTTCTGCATACATTGCTCTATAAACATGAAATCCTAGTTCTTAAATTTCTGTGGAGCAACTCAGTGGCACCTTTCTTCAGATCAGATGACTTTGAAAACATCTCCTGAAGTGCACTCACAGACTGCTGGTCTCTGAATGATTTTTGAGATCTTAATCAGTTTCTCACATGATTTCTGAGTATGACTTCAGAGATAAATTTGGCAAGTCAGATTCTGACTTTTTTTGATCTCTTTAGCAGTCAGGTTGCTCCAGATTTTTGGGGTCTGAATTAGGGTTTGTCTATATACTGGCACTGGGGAAAACAGAGAAGAGTCAGCTAAAGGTGTAAAGCAAATCCACTTTTCACTGGGTGCCTTTAGATGTCTGATCTTAGGCTCCCCAGTGTCCACATGAAGATAAGCTCCAAGATCAGAAGATGTGGTTCCAAAGGAAGAAATGCTGCCCCTCCTGTACTGCAAGGGACACACGCAGTGTTCTGCTGCAGCATGAGCTGCTGTCTGATGCTTCAGTGAGTGCACTTTGCCCTCTGGGTCCTGTTCTTGTAGGTTAGTAGAGGAGTTCCTTCCTGATTACAGAATATAGGTGATTTGCATTTTTTTTTTTAGCTGCATGTAAGAGCTGGGTCATCCACTGATCTGATCCTTTTAGAACTTCAGCCACTAGCTTGTGTAATTGCAAGGCAGTAAGTGGAAGTATTGGTGGAAGCTCACGTTAATTGTCTTTCCAAGCGCTGCCAGAGTCCATGAGATTTCATCTCAGAGGACAGGAGAAGCATGAACTGCTGTTTAACGTGTGCTTGATTTGTTGATTAATGTCAGCTGTCTGTTGTGTACATTTCAGGTCATCTGAGAAGCTGAAGGCATCAGCGAGGAAAACATGATAGGCTTTGTGAAAATACAATTTTCTCAACAGTCTCAAACTGCTGATATTCTGAAGCAATCTTGGCTGCTACTTTAGTATGGTAGAGTCCCTGTCAGAGTAGCTTTGACTGTCCCCAGGTTCTTTAATGTATAATTTCATTCTAGGCCTCAGTTTCTCTTTTTAAAATTGAAAATAATCTTGCTGGATTTGTAGGGCATTCAAAGATGTGAGCATTAAAACCATTACAATAAGCTATTTGGATCAACTGCTTTGAAACCAGACTGATTTTTTTTCTCTGTGTACAAGAGTTGCATCAGGTATAATGCACTTGCCTTTTAGTGACTTCTGAAGTAGGCTGCCATTTTCTAAATATGAACAAAATGCAGCTCACAAGGTAAGCTCTGAGAGATAGATGACTCCCAGATGCATGAAACCTAATTTTTTATGTGCAACTCTTAAGGAGAAAGAGAACTGGGTGTTCTCACCATCAACTCCACTAGAGAAGGAGGAGGGCTCTAATGGAGCACGCCCTGTATGCAGCAATTTGCTCCAGCTGCTCCATATCCTGTCTCTGTTCTTCTTCCTTCCCATCTCTGTGGGTTTAAGGCAGTTGGAGTATTGCTGCTTCTGTCGTGGGGTTTGCCATTTGTGATGAGTAGGCTGTGCAGTTTGGCAAGCAGGCAGTGAATTGCTTGCTATTGGCTTTATCTCTCCGTCTAGTTTGTGGTTGGAGACCTGCATGTTGTTTGTGGGTTTCTTGCGTGCGTCACTGAACCCAGAAGTTTTATTATATTCTCAGAAAAGGGTTTTGCAACAGCTCAGCTATTAAAGCCTAACTGTTCTCGAGTTAAAAGTCTGGGCAGGAAATAACAAAATGAAATCCATCCTAGGGAAGAAGCGTGGTGCATGTAGGGTGGGAAAAGAATGCAAATATACTATTTATAGGAAGAGGGGAAATCAGTAAATGTGAAGGAGTTATCATGGGAAAACCAGTCTTGGCAAACTGAGATACTCAGACTGTTTCTTCATTTTAGAGGATTACATTTCTGCTAAATCCAGTGATGAAGAAAAGTTTTGTTGAAATCTGTACCTCTGCGGTGTCCTTTTAGGAGGTTGTGCTCTGGGTGAACCTTCTCAGATAAAAATATTTGAATCCACACTCTTTAAGCAGTGTGAAAGTAACTGAAGGCTGTGCCTGCTGCAGGGAGTTTGTGCAGGCAGAGCTGTGTGCAGGGCAGAAGAGAATGGATAACTTTGCTCACAGTCACACAGCAGGTGCCGGTGGCTCAGCTCCCTGCAGTCAAGGTCCATTTTTGATGCGATGGTTCTGGTGTTGTCAGTGCAACTGTGCAACTGACGTGGGTGAGAAAGCTTTTGCGTGGGATGTGAGAAGAGTGACTGTGCTTCAGCAGTATCCTTGTCTAAAGCAGGATGCAGTTCTTATGATATTTGCACTGTAATAAGCTCATGTGGGGCCATATATAAATATATATTTGGGAAATGTCTTTGACTTAACTTTCCTTTTTCCCCTAAATAGATGTTAAGTTCATTCTGCCTTCCACTGTGGTTTTTGGAACAGATTCCCCCACCCCTTCCTACCACAGTCAGTGCTTGCAGTTCCCTGCTTTATAGTGGGTCATGTGCTACTTTGAAGGGATCTGCATATCATTAGTGCTGCATCCAACTAAATGTGGCACTCGGGCTTTAGAGACTATGCTGATACCTCATCCTTCTTCCAGGAAAATAGATCTTGCCTGAAGGGAGGTGCTGCACTGAAATAACATTACAGACAGAGGAGCCAAGCTGCTACTTTTACTGGCTGGCATGTCATGGCTGCCTGTACCAGTTTTGAAATCACTTTGCCAACCTTTCCCTAGGCCCTCGGCAACCTTGAGGAATACCCGGGAGTGGCAAAGGGGTGAGGTGACCTGGGGAAAGAAGCAGTAACATAAGGCAGCACCCTGGGAATTCTGCTTGCTGTGGCTTACTGGCTGTGGCTGACTAGTTTGCCTTTGGCTGGATTTTGTGGTTGCTGTTTGTGTATCAAAGTGCACGCAGTCATTGAACCTTACTTGGAATGGCCTCAGTAAAGAGAATGCTTGGGTGATTTCTGTCATCCCTCCGTTCTCCATGACATGTCAGTTGCACAGCCTGGAAGCTGTGCTGTTTTTGATTTATGTAGGATGACTTTTGGCATACTGGGGGCTATTGAGTAGTCCTCAAACTTCCTGCAAGTTCTTCTTTCTGACCCTCATTAACAGACCTCCCTTCCCTTTCCTTTCAAACCATTTATTCATTCCTATCGCCTCCATTCCTGCTGTGTGCTTTGTTACCCGGACTTCTAGTTCCCATCCCTTCTGTCAGGGTTTTGATTGTTCTGTTCCTATCCTTACCCACAGCTAATTCCCTGCTTTCTAATCTCTTCTGCCTAATGTTCTTTGGGGAAATAAGGATGCAAACATGCAGTGTTTGGAGGCAGTAAGAGCAGAACCAAGCATCCTGAGTGGAATTGAACCCAAATCCGGTCTCGTTAACAAAGGAGTTTTAGGGAAGATGGGCAAAAATCCTAGGTAGGATCCATGGCAACATTCAATCTAAATTGTGGAAAAATTGCTTTGAGTGTACTATTTCCAGCTCCTTCCCCCAACAGAGGGAATTACCTCTACTCCAGATATGCACAGACTTATTTTAATTACTAGGAAGATTTTCAGTCACACCATATCCAATGCGGGCCAGCTGGCTGGAGCGTGTCAGACTGTCTATAACATAAAGCCAAGGCACGAGGTGGGGAAAAGTACACTGAGTAGCAGAAAAAAACCAAGCAGCTAGCATGAAAATACTCTGTACAGCATCTTCAGGATCATTATAGACCTGGCTGCAAATGGGGGACATTAATGGATAGGTGAAAACACTTGACAGTGAGAAAGCAGAACATCGTGACTAAGCCAGCCAAGACATCTTGTGTGCCCTGTGTGCACTAGGTTCACTCTGGAGGAACAGAGCATGCGTGCTGCAGAGACATCTTGATTTAGAATTGCATACAGATGAAGGTAGAACTGTGCAGGAGGGCTCAGCTGACAGCCAGTCTTTGAGAATGAGTTCAAGCACACCAAGCTGCAGCAGCGTTCAGAATCGCAGTCACAGCAGCACAAGGCACTACGCTGAAGGAGCGAGAGCTCTCTTGCCCCCCGCTGGCATGGGGACAGCAGCACGGGCCTGTGAGCCCACCATCAGCTCAGTGCTGATAGAGAGAATAAAAATATTTTGAGCGGAAGCTCAAGAGGAGAGAGATTTTAGTGGACAAAGAATCTGTGTTTGTTTTTTCATTTATAGTCTAATCTTGTCCCAAATGCTACAGTTTATTGACTAAGGGCACGTTTTTGTTTATAAATCATGGATCAGCTAACTTGCTTTGAGGCACTGTTTTGTTAGGAAGGTTTTGAAGCTTAAGTCTCCCCCATAGAAATGTGTGAGATAGTGAAAAATCTTTTGAGAATATTTTGGTTTTGATAAGCAAACATGAAGTACAAATTATTATATTCCTTCTTGTTGTTTTTATATTCTGTGCTTGATGTCAGTTTCTGTGTTGTGCATAAAGCATGAGATGGGCAACCAAAGTTTTGGAATAAATTTTACATTTTCATTTTTTTAAAGAAGATACTGTTTTTAATGCTGATTTTGTGGTAGAAATACCCATCGGATAACGGGCTTTGGAATCTCTGGGTACACTGGTTATTCCTGCTCAGACTTTCCAGTCCAAATGAAGGCCAGATGAAAGAGAGTGTAGCAAACATACGGGAGCAGTGGGTCAGGGAATCCGGCACGTCACACTAGCAGTGCCCACAGCATCCAGAATGAGGTTGCATCTATCTGTGCAGTGCCGTTAATCTGAATGTAGTTAATTGTTTCAGATGGCTGGGATGCCCTTTCATGTTTTGTCAGGATGCCCAGCTGCTGCCCAGGACTTCTGTTGATACAGATTTGGCGTTGTGTCCTGCAGGAACGGGCCCTACAGGGTCCTACTGATACAAGCTGTAACAATATTATTAAGCTTGCTAGTGTTTCTTGATGGATACCCCTGGCCTGCAGTTCGTTCAGGTACCAGAAAGAGCTGTGTTGCTGAACCCAGGAGATAAGGAAGCTCTGCTGAGCCTTTGTACCAAGGATACAGGAGGTCCTGCTTGAAATCAGTCACTGAATGTGCAATATGCTTTTGGGAAACTTCTGCATATGTAACATAACTCTGAGAAACTTCTGCACTACCTTCTCCTGAAATACTGAAGAGGAAAGACGCTCTCTGTGAGGTAAAAGCTTCCATGTATGAGCTTCTCTGAGCGCCTGTAAGAACGTGTCATCATTATATCACAGAAGAGCCCACAGACGAATATCTCCTTTGCCTTGGTACTGTGCAAGCCTGTGAAGATGACAGCTTTTCCCAAGGAACTTAATGGTTTGCTTTCTGGATTCCAACAGGTGAAACTGATTGACTACATCCACCGACAGCGGCAGTGCAAGCTGAGTGTGCCCCTGAATGACAGGACAGCAGAGCTCAACAGCTACCCGAGATTCAATGACTGGTTAGACATTGTCAATGTGAGGAAAGAAGTTGTCCAGGTAAGGAGAAGGCAGCCATCAGCACAGAACCTTCCTGCCCCCTCATAGTGACTTTCCCAGCTCCTGCTGGGTTTGAGTTAAGTTTTCTGGGCAGGTGTGAAGCTGTGGTCTGGATTTTGACAGAGCGGGAGTCTTTACTCAGAAACAAATAATCGTGTTGGTTTTATTTCACACAAAAGCCTCCTCCTGTGAGCGAAGTCTGGTTCAAACTGATACCAAAGAGCATTGCGTCAGTGCGAAAGAATGAAATGCATAACTGCTCTGGTGTTCTGTGTGGTGGCCAGCATCAGCTGTTCATGCTCACAGACCGTGAACATTTCTGATCTTTACAGATTCTTTATCATTTCATTCTTAAAATGCAAATCACTGGAGACCTTTTTACTGCTCAGAATAATCTGATATTCTTGCTGGAATCAGCAATGACGAGACAAGCCAACGCCCCCAGCTCCTGTCTGGACACATTTTTTTTAAGAGTCTGAAATCCTGCCTCTGTTTAGGTGATAAGTAGAACCTCAGGGTTCAGATTGTTTCATTGGGTATGGCCTGTGCATGACTTATCTATGCTGTTCTGTACTGGGGAAAGTTCTGTTCTGCATAATATTAATGGTAGTATAAGTAGAGCTCATTCTACTGGCAGCTAAACAAAACAGAAAAGGCTTTTTCCATTCTTTTTTCACATTTTTTGGCTCAGTGTTTGCACTCAATTTCCTTTGATCCTTACACAAGCCATGATTTCTTTGACTTCATCGGGAATCTGCCTGTAAAAAGATTAAATGAAAAATGGAGCAGATTTCTATGAAAGTTATTCCAGATTGATCCTGACGTAACTGAACAGGTTCTGGTGAAATGAGTTAGAGCTGTACCTTGTATTTACTACTGTTTGTTTTAAACGTGATGCTTTAGAATGGACATTGTCCTCCAGCCCAGTGAGGGTTTGGGTGGCACAGCTGAAGGTGCAGCAGAGACAGTGAGAGAACAGAAAAGCAGCCTGTTCCCCTGGCCAAACTGCCAGGAGCACAACTACTGTTGGTTTCTAGGGTTACTGGAATTGCTTGAGCCTAAAAGAATGTCTTTGTAGCTCTTTTTGAAATCCTTTGTGTGGTGCCTGCAGAACTGGGGGAAGGGATGAAGAGGTGGAGTGAACAGGGAGAAGGGAGGTGGATAATTCAAATCTGCCACATCCTGATAATTCAGGGAGACTGTCCTTCTGTACGTGTAGTCTCTAAAGAAGGTGAGCAAATTTGGTTTTGATCCAAGTCAGGAAGAGAACATTTTCCAACTGTTCATTCCTTTTATTTGTGCTTGTTACCTTCTCCCAGTCAGTGACCAAGGTATGGACTGTTTTTCCTTTTGTTCCGTGGGTCAGAAATACAAGGTGTACATTTAATGAAATTGCTCCATGATTCCAAGTCTGTGGCTATTTTTTAAAAGTTCTGCATCCATTTCATGTAGCTGCTGAGAGCTCCTGCAGTGTTCAGATTAGCTGGGCAATACATTTAGTCTTTACAGTGATTTTTGAGCAGAGATGTCTGTCCATGATGGGCATTTCTTTCAGAAATGTTAGAGGTGTCATGGGATCATTCCTGCTGTTGCTCAGATCTCATGCATGTGAACAACATTTCAGATGAGTCACTTGAAAATGGCAGTCATCGACAGGAGGTGCTTGAATAGATGAGCTATTATGAAATACAAAATGGCTGCCCTCAGCATTACGCACAGTGAGGTGACGGGGCAGCAGCCATAGGGCGCCCTTAAAGAGGGAGTTGAGTAGGCCAGACAGTGGAAGTGGGGATGCACTCGGGCCCCATCCCTGGTTCTGCTGCTGCTGTACGTTTACTCTGGGGAATCACTGAACATCTCTAAGAGTCTGACAGCTTGTCTGTAAAACTGAAATACTTATACTGGGTTTCAGCACTACAGGGAGAAAAATAACCTCACAAATGTAATAATCTTACCATGTAAGGCACATAGCTTTCTTTTTTTCTAGGACTTTTAGGCTCTGAAACTGACTGAAAAAGTTGCTAACTAACTGTAGAGTTGGAGAACTTTCCTATCTGTGATCCTCAGAAGCTCCAGCTGCAACAGGGCCCTGCTGTGGCCACCTCTGAGGTCTGGTGGTACAGTGGAGGCGTGCACAGGTGAAGGGCCTGCCTGTGGCCCACTGCTTGCTTCAGGAGAAAGGCCTGAGTTCATGGCTGTTTGTTGTTTTGTTGGGTTTCTTTGCTTTTTTAAATGGTTCTGGTTTCCTTTGCATTTCTAGGATTACTGGAGGGAGCACTGCAAGATTGTGCTAATCTCTGACATAACACCTTTGAAAAACAGCCTAATTGCAATGCAGTTTTTTAGCTCAGCAGTTAGAGAAACAATGCTCTTTTTCACCCTCTCCCACCTCCTCCTCCTTCCTTTCCCCCGCCCCCAGCTCTCTCCCAAATAAAGCTGCCATGCAGGGAAGTACTGAAGCTCCCTGGCTCTCCTGTCAGAAATAGAGCAGCAGCTCTAAATTAGAATATCTGCTGACTCCTCTAGTCCAGACTGAAGCCTATTTTTGCCCAGTGACTTGTTCTAGACATTGTGAAGCTTGAAAGCTCTTGCTGTTATAATTGCTGTCTTGTTGTTGGGCTCCTTTCTTTCTTTGAAAACCTATATTTAAAACAAGAATAATGACTGCTTGTAAAATCCTTTAGTTCTGGAAGAGATTATAGTAATAACAATGCACTGTTTATGGCATTGGGTGACAGCTCAAGCTCCTGTGAACATGGATAACAGTCAGCCAGTCGTGCTGCGCAGAGTGAAAGGGCTGTTCTGTGTGGACCTAGAAAACTTGGAGGTAGGTGGTAAATACAAGTGTTGACTTTGTGATCCTGTTTGCTGTCTGTGAATACACGATTTGGAGGGGTAAGGAAAGAAGGAACCCCCCACCCTAACTCATGCTATTTCTGTTTCTTTGTTACTGTGCCTCTAATCAGTTGCCAGACAGATTTGTATCATAGGAAACAGAGGCTCTGTAGAGGAGGTTCTGCTTTGGAGCTGGCCTAATATTGTTCAGTGACTTTTTTTCTTTTTAAATACAGCATTTTTCTAGGAAATGCCTTGTTTTTGGCTAGGAATTTTGGAGGAGGATTAGCTGTGTGTGTGTGTAAGTTACTACAAAAATGGTGCATGTATAGCTAAATATGGTGGACTGAAACTGGGAAAAAGAGAGAGTTGAACTGAGAATGAAAAAATGTGGGTCAAGGAAATCTACAGAAAGTTATGTAGCTGTCTTCAGTGGGTGAAAGTTGCTCTGTAAATGCACCTGGGAACATGCACTGTTCTGGATTGTGATGCTCCTTTTGAGAGCTGGAGTTGAGGAGTGTGGGAAGAAAAGAGGATGTGAGCCTCATTCCCAGGCTGATTGAAGGAGTTTCTTGCAGAGCTATTTACTGGGTTCTGGGCTTGCAGCATGTCTTCCAAATAAAAGTGATTAAGAAATCTTTATTAACTTACTTTCTTTAGCATAGAAAAAATTCTCTGCCTTTTCTCTTGTTCTTCCCAGAAACATCAATATTCTGTTCCCACATATAACTTGTCATCATCTTAAAAAGTAAATTAGAAACACAGTCACTCTTTATCTCCCAAAGAATGTCTGAACCAGCCCTGCTCACTGTGTAGCAGGGGTTCCAATCAATCAAGTCTGGAAAGCTGTTTTTAGGACACATAACTGTCCTGCACAGGGAGGGGCAGATTGGTTCCTGAGCAAGCCAGGGGCAGCACGTGGCACACAGCAGCAGAGCAGAAAAGGTTTGTGCCTTGAGTAAGAATGAAGTTAAGAGCCTCCTGCTGTCCCTGTGAGAGGCTGTACAGGATGAGGCCCCAGTGCAGCACTGACACTGTTAGACCATGGCCCATGGTTTTGCTGGTTGGACTGGGCTCTAGGTTGCAGCGGATCATGCTGATCAGTTGTTTGAGGAAAGGGGTGGACAGGTTTCCACAGGTGTGTCCTCTCATCTCCTGTAAGGATGTCTGTCTGGGATTTCCATGGCTCTGACAGCAGAAGCTCTGACTCCATGGCTAGATAGCTGAGATCCCGAATCTGCTAATTATGTGCATGCGAATGAACTCGGTCATGCAGGCTTTGTGCACCTGTACTTCATCACCATGTGCCAGCTGAGGGCCGCTCCCCAGTGTAAGCAGCCATTCCCTGCTGCTGTCAGGGCTTGCTGGCCCTGCCATGGCAGGCGGGTGCCCTCGCAGCACTGAACCACGTATGGCACGGGGTCAGGGAGGCTCACGCGCCCTCCGGACTGCAGTGAGATGCTGCAGCTGTGCACCTGCCTTCCTACAGAAAAGCTACAGCTCCTGTCTGCAAAGAGCAGAGTGGAACTGCCCTGAGACTGTCAGCTTCTCTCTGCACACTGATTGTGTGAGAGCTGAAACGGTGAAGATGTTAAGCGAAGCCATGGCCTGTACATACAACTGAATGCAAGTTAGAAATTCAATGTGGGAGGCATTCCAGAATGCCCATAAAATCTTCAGAAATCTAAGAACAGAATGATTTTTCAGTAACTTCTTCATTGGACACCAGTAAACCAGAGCAAAGGAAAAATCATCAGGCACAAAATGTTCTTAAGAGCATCCTGATGTGCTTTGCTTAGAGCTATCAGAGGGAATTTAAGCACCTTACGTAATGAGCTTTCTCTTCTAACGTTTGCTGCTTTATGGGAGGATGGCTGGTGAGAGAACGTATTGATTTAAGAGGAGGCACTTGGGGCCTTGTCAACTGTCTGTCTTTACAGGAAGAGCCGTGTCAACTAGGTTGAGGGGCAGGTCAGGCTGATTTGTCCAAGCACCAGCAGCATTAGCTCTGTAGGCTTATCTGCACTAAAGAATCTTTACCAAAAATACCTCATCCACTGTGTTAGATATCAGCATTTTTGCCATGTTTCAAGGATTTAAGTTGGACACCAGACAAGATTAAAGACATTATGCCATCATGAACTCTTCACTCTGGCTAATTCAGAGTAACCTTTGGATGGCTTCTGGGATGCTCTGGTTTGCTTTTCTCCCCTTTAGACATGGATGCTACAAAGTGCACAGTCTCTATGTCTGATAAGCAGGCGAGCTTTATAGAGAAGCTCTCTTCCTGGTTTGGGCTTTTTTTTAACATTGTTTCTGCTGCACAGCTTATGTGAGTAAGGCTGTAAGTTTTGCTGGTGCTGTTCTGAGGTGCTGAAAGATTGAAAGCAGCAGTTTCTAGATGTATTTTTTTTTTTCCCTTCAATAACTGTTGCCTTACTATTAGAGCAGTATGTGAATATCTTGCAGCATGCTGTGTTATTCTGTAGGCAAAGATAGGTGCACCTGGAGAGATGGCACTTAGCTTGGCACAAATGCAAGCCTACAAGCTGCGTTTATTTTAAAGCCACAGCACTTGTGAAGAATGAGGTGAAGATGAGTCTGTTGAACCCATATTGCTCACTGTCAGTGCTGAAAAATGGCAGTAACTGCTTTTGAAGTGCTCAGAATTGCACTTGCACCAGTGGGGGGCTGGAGCCCACATCTGCCCAGCTCAACAGCTGAGCCAGAGCATCAGCGTCAGTGGGGCATGTTTTAAGCTCCATCTTGAACTGGTGGCCCTTATCGCTGTCACGCTGGCTGGGAGGATAACACAGGTAAGTTATGTAAGGCTGATCTTAGGGGCTCACGTTGGCCAGCTTTATACTCTGCCACTGTATATGTGCAACACGAGTGGTTCTTTAAAGAAAGCCTCTTACTTCCCCTCCCTCCCCCTCTTTGAAGGCTTATTTCTTTTGTTGTGTGGCAGCAGGTTCAGAAAGTCTGAGCTCTCCCAGCTCAAGGTCATTGGGGCTGTTTAAATATAATCTCCTTTTCTGTACTTATACTTTCCTACAACTTGTTATTCTGTCTTTCTAAAATTAAACTATTGAGCAAAAGAGTAGATTGGACTTTGTGTGCTGGCCCAGGATGGAGATGAGATTACAGCAGGCTGCACTGTTGGGGTGTGCCTGGGTGCAAGCACACTTAGGATGGAGAGCAAAGCCAGCAGTGAGCCTGGGCTTCCATGCAGTGTCTCATGTTGCATGCACTGAGGCACAGAGCACAGTGCTGCTGGCGGAAGTGAAACTGGTCAGCCTCGGGGTGACAGAGTTCAAGCCCTCCACCGCAAAGGAAGAGATGCCCCAGCACTTGTAAAAAGGCAGTAGCTTGGAGTGCTTTGTCATTTTTTAAAAGGTTTAAGGTTTTTCTCTAAAACTAGGAAGGTTTGGAAAATGAAGTGAAAGCTAGGGATTCCTCCTTACAGCAGTTTGATCTTTAAAAAAGAAAAACAACCAACAGCGCCAGCCTCACAAGAACAGGCAGTCCTGTGGTTTAACTGTGGAGCTGCAGTGGGACAAAGATGTCGCCTTGGTTCTCTGTGTCAGTGATGTTGGTTATGCTCCTGTGGGAATGAGAGAAGGACCTGTGGGGCTCCAAAAGCTGCTGTGCAGGACTCAGCTCTGCTCAGAGACCATTGTGGCAACCCTTCCCCACCATCCCCACCCATCTGTACTGGTGGAGATGAACAATTTTGTGTTTGTGGACTGTCCCTGGGGAGCAGTGAGCATGTGCTCATAGGAGCCAGGGCTGAGCCCAGATGCCATTCCTCATAACTCCTGCAGTAGGGAATTGGAATTCCCCACTGAAGCCTTGTCTGTACTGGCACAACCAGGAGAGCTAATTTGGGGTAAGTAAAAATAGTCAGTTCTTCCTCCCCGATACAACTTGAATCACACATTCAGTATATGCTGGCTTTTTTTTTTTTTTTTTTTTTTGGGGGGGGGGGGGGGTGTTGTATGAAAGCCTAATAGACCATTTCATACTCCACTGAGGACTAACTGTATGGGTACAAGGCTCATGTCCTGGGTAACTGCTGTACTCTGCCCTCCTTGTAAAAGGAGAAAAGATAGAAGAACATGGCTGTATCCTGGGTACCTGCGGGGAGGTAGGCTTGCAGAACAAACTGACTTCCTTCCTTCTTCTAGCCTCTACATATTTAAAATATAATATTTTATTGGGATTTCCTTTACTGACTTTGCTGCAATCTCTAAACTGAGCGAGGAGAACTGTTCTTGGTATGTGATGCAACACCTGCTGTTACAAAGCATTGTGGCTCACTGGAATTTCTGCCAGCCCAAACATATTTAGCTGCCAAGCCTTGATACCTCCTGTGCCAATCATCAACCCAAATGTCAGCACTGCAGATCAGCAGTGCTTTTCCAATTTGGGGCCTCCACAGAGTAGGAGCAGAGGAAATCTGATCCCCACCTGCTCCATCCATCGCATCCCATCTTGGCTGGCCCCGCATTTCATCTGCTCACACTACTGCTTGAAGCCTGGGCCAAGGGTGGGGTTGTCTGTGATGGATGTGTTCAGGTTTCTGGGGAAATCTTAGTCTATCTCATTTTACTGATTGACTTGCAAATAGCTCTAACAGGTTACTGGTTACTTTTGTGTCATGCAAAGGATAGGAAAGTGAGGTGATGTGGGGTAATGTGACTGAGAGCTGCATGACGCCATCACTTGAAGCAGCAGCTACGTAATCTCAGTTCAGGGAGTGGTGGTAGTGAAGAAATGTTTTGAGATAATTCAAGAATGGCATCGCTGTAATCCTGCTTGACTGTGACTGCATAAAAGCCTGAAATGGGATGAGCGTGTCTGACAAGAGGCATTGGCTTTCCCTTATGCTTTAATGGCAGTGGTAACATCTTTGCTTCAGAGAGTAGGGGCACCCGTGGTGGTTGAAGGCTTTCTGCCCTGTTTTAGGTGTTTGTGGGTGCACAGGGACTGTGCTGGGATGTCACACCGCTCCCATGATGCGGGGATGCATCGTGCTTGTGCCACGGCTGCTCCCATCACAGCTGGCCTTGTGATAGTGCTGAACAAAGATGCTTCTGTGAGCCGCTCTCTGCGTGCAGAGGAGTGGAACCAGAGGGTGCTGGGAAACAGCTCGCTGTCAGACAAACTTGGCTTAATGTTGGAATTAGTTCAGTTTGGCTGGGGAGCTTTGTGAACAAAGCTGGGCTGGCTGCATGCTGGAATATTTGAGTGGTGGATTTTAGGAAGATTAGTTCAAATGTAAGATGTTTAGCATTGAAATGCCTGAATTAAGGCAGGTTAACTTTATCTCTTAATCACTTAATCATAGAAGTATGGTGTGATTAGCTGAGCACTCTCAGTACTTCTACTTGAGCATTTCAGAATGTTTCAGACCGGCTGCCTGTGTCAAAGCAATAGCAGCAGTTCTGATGCATCTCTTGATTTTAGGACCCAGGCTAACTTCTGTCCCTAGTCGGGATTGTGAGAGGTGTGATCTTAAAACAACATTCATCAATGCACGCTCAAATTTGATTAGCAGCCTTTTAGGGTTTGAAGGGTTGGTGTTAAATGTCCACAAGATTTCAAGCTTTTTATTTTCAAACAGATACACTCTGTTTCCTATTTAAATAGAGGTTGAAACGTTGTTATGTAGCACAGTTCCAGCAGCTGAAACTTCAGGAAGGAGGCCAAATATTGTGAAATTTGTGATCTCATTGTGACAACAGGCAGCAGTGAGGTTTGTTTAGGCAAAAGTGCGAGGGAAATTCCTGGGTATCTGCACTAAGTATCCTGGTTTTGTTTATTAACTACAATTGCTGCAGACTTACGTTGGAAACATTTGAATGAGGGAGGAGAGAGGCAATACAGCTTAACTTTGTCAGGGAACATCCGATCA
The DNA here is from genome assembly GCF_023343835.1 of Lagopus muta. Lineage (NCBI taxonomy): Eukaryota > Metazoa > Chordata > Aves > Galliformes > Phasianidae > Lagopus > Lagopus muta. Next base: position 763,801 of record NC_064452.1, on the reverse strand, counting down.
CTTCATGCTTTCCACAATCCTGTACCTTCTGTGTCTGCCTGATTATCTTTTTGGGGGTGTGGTGTATTAAGACACACAAGTATGTTTCTAAGCAGGGTATCAGTAAGGCTGGTCCTCCAATGAAAGTAAAATTGCTTAAGGAGATCATCAGTATCTCTTTATCAAAACATTCTTGCCGTTGATGAAAGAAGCCATTTTCCACACTGTCTGAACTTTTCATTTCTCCAGTTAAAACCAAATATTTGCCAGTTTGCAGGGTTTTTTTTCTTCAGATTTTTGGCCCGCTTTGTTTTAATGATATAGATAACTGTAATTAGTAACTTTAAAAAAATACTGAGTGAAAACTTTCCACAGGGGGAGGAAAGAAGAATATTTCAGTCAGCTCTAATCCTGATTTAAATACTGGAGAAGGACAATGGCATCCTAGTGATACAGAGCACACTCAAGCATGTGCCTGATCTCTCGGTGTAGAGAGAACGGAGAGCACATTCTGAGCACTTGCTGCTGTGCGATCACTACTGACCCACTGATCCTACGAGATTCGCTACCAAGTGAGTAATCGTGAGTCAGACCAGGCAGCGAGACAGTGGCACTACTTTGCATCAGAAACAAAGATGACAGTCTTATTATAGGTAGGAATAAAAAACTACATTGACCTTTTTTTCTCCTGCAGAGAATACCAGAGGAGCTAACCTTGGATGCCTTACTTGAAATGAATGAATCAAAGGTGAAAGAAACGATGAAGAGATGTGGCGCCAGAGATGAGGAGTGCTCCAGACTCAATGGGGCACTGAGCTGTTTAAGGAAGGTGACTGAATCAGGTATAAGACTGCTTTTTTTCCTGTGGAATTAGTTTCTCAGCAACCCAGATTGCATCCTTCTTCCTTTCGTTTGAGGCAATCCACAGAAACCTTTGTGTCTTTGGTTATGTGCTATAACTGATGTCAGGCGATGGCTCTTGGATCTGCATGAAATTAGAGCAATCAAATGCATCTAGAGCTATGAATGAGATTTGGTTTCTGACAGTATTTTCACCTCTGGAAATAAATGGATGTAGAAATACTCTCCAACTCAACAGACTATGATTGTTCCCTCTGTGTTCAGAGTTGGGTCTGATGCTGCAGTGAATCTTTCATTGTTTAGTATCCTGGACCTAACAAATGCAAACTCCTCTCCCCAGATATTGCCAGCTCAGAGAGAAGCTAATTCTGTTTCATATGATGTAGCTCAGAAACCTGGGTGTTTTTCAGCTTAATTCTTTGGAAAAGCCTAACATTGCTCTGACAACCCTTTATAACTGCATAGCTTGCAGGGTGCCAATTGACTGACTCCTCTTTAAAGCTGCTTCCTTCCTGCTATTTTTCTGACTGGAAATTTCTAAATCATTAGCCAAATTCCAGTAGCAGATGTAAGAGCTAGAAAGAACTTTGATTTACACTGAAATTATGGAAAGAAGGATACTGTCTGTTTAATTAGGAATGCACGTGTCCAGCGGATCTGACCAAATTGTTTAAGAACAACCTCAAGATTCCCAGAGTGCTGTTTCACCATCTTCCCCTGCCACCTTCCCAGGTCTACCTTCAAAGCACTGTAAATTCCATTTGTATCAGACGTGGCATACCAGCATACTGGCATTCCTGTGCATCAGGTCTTTCTTTCTAACAGTTACCCATCTGGAAAGGTGTTGTTTCCTGTTGGTATTATGACAGCTTGTATCATTCACCAATCATAAAGATTAGTTAATGGAAAAGCCAACAAACAGTTCAATTTCATGTTTCCTTTTTTCTAATCTTTTTTGTCCTGCATTGTCAAATATTTCCCATCCGTATGTAGCAATATCAGCCATTGTTCAGAAGGCATTGGCATCTAGCCCAAATTCAGGTGCACTTGTATTAATGTTCCTCTTTTCATTAAAAAAATATATAAAAATCTGTGTTTTGAGAGGTTATTTTTTTTTTTTTTTTAAGCCTAGATATATAACTACCACTTCATCTGTTAAAATTCAACCTATCTTAGAATCTTTTAGAATACTAAAATGTATTTTAGTTTAGAATTTGAGATATGAAGAAAGGGTAGTTGATGCAGTCCTTGTTTTAAAGGTTAACTTTAGCTGATGGCATAGATGGACCTTAGGAGAGAAGCAATTACTTGACTAGATGCAAAGAAGGGGAAAAAAAACACCTCAAAGCCTAAAGCTGCAGCATGCAGCATTGTGTGCCAGCATTTTTGTTTTCTTTTCTTTCTAAACCTACCATTGCTATGGTTGCTGAACAGGTGGGGAGTTAAAAGATGACGTGCTGATGAATCTTTCTGAAGCACGCCGAGAGAACAGCTCTACAAGCACGACTGAGTGCCCTTGCTCCTCTGCACCCACGTGGACTCACAGTGCACTGAACCTTCCCAAGGGCAACAGCCCTCAGGCACGATCGGTGTCGGTGTCTACAGTCTCATCTTCAGATTCCTTTGCCTCGAGTCACGGACCTTCTGTCTATGCAGATAACCTCCTGGACCCTTTTGCCTTCCCTGCACACGGTGGAAAGTTAGCACCAAGGACTCCTCATAGCATCACCATCACTCCCCCAGCCACTCCTCAAGCCAAGAGACGGCACAAGTTGAAGCCACCACGGACTCCTCCTCCCCCTTGCCGGAAAGTTTTTCAGCTGCTACCTAATTTTCCAACCCTCACAAGGAGCAAGTCCCATGAATCACAGCTGGGAAACAGGATAGATGATGTTCCTCCAATAAAGTAAGCACGATACTTCCTCCCCCTAGGGCACTGAAGAGCTGCCTTCACACCAACAGGCATTCGGTGCTCCAGTTCTGATGCTGGTGGCCAGTTGCTGGCTGTGGTTTCACTGCAGTCGTACAGTCAGTATCAGTGGGATATTCTAGGATAACCACAAAACTGGCTTGCTAATAGTTTCCTTATTTGAAATTGCACCTTCCTGGGAGGTTGGGATGACTGCTGCTATGAAAAGGCCCCAACCAGTTTTTTCTCAAATATCTAATAGTCATTTCCATATCCTGTAATTCTCTTTTGCCCATAAATGTTCCTCTCAGGTCAGGTAGCTGGTAGCCTTTTACATTTTATCTTAGGATGTATTTTAGCTGCTAGTGTGAGCTTTAAGAAAACCTATCTATGTGACAGCTATGCCTCTGCATGAAGACAGGTACTCTTAGGCTAAATATTTATTTTTGACTGATCCAGGCTTTTTTTCCTTCTTGTTCTCCAGGTTCGGTAAGAGATTTTTACAGGTTTGTCTGTATTTCCTTGATGGGGAGAGAAGAACCTGTCATTGTCAACAGCCTGCAGAACAGTCACCTCTGTCCAGCCTGTGGAAGCCCTTAATAAGGCCTTGCATTCCAGAGCTCCTGTTACCTTTGTGAAGAATTGCAGGATGCTTACAGGGTCTTTGTACCTGGTATTTCTTTGGATGACAAAAGCAGGAAAAACGAATGCTGATGTTTAAGGGCTAAAACAAGGAGTTTGTGTGTAACTGCTTGTCTTTGACTTCTGAGAGCTGATTTGGTCCCTTGGTACTAGAAATAGATCTAACCATTTGTCTTCAGATATTCACTGCCTAGTGTCTCTGTGATGAAAATACACACTCGTGTGTGACCTTCTGAGAAATGCTTCAGCACGTTCCTAAATCTAGAGTACTTCCTCTGCTGATGAGTCTGTTCACACATTTAAGGGTCTGCAGGACAAGGACTTGTGCTTTTACACACCGACACGTTTGGTGTTTTAATGCTACTGAACATGGCTGTGTGCAGCTGCCTCTTAGACACAGAACTCGTAACTTAGAAGCTCTAGGAAAGTGCCTCACCATTCTGTGCAGCATGGAAGTTTATATAAGGACCACACACTTCTCTAGTAGTCCTTAGAGCAAATCCCCGAAATTACTTTCAAAAATGAAAAAGTACAAAGAGAAAATTGTAAAATGAAAATGTAAGCAGAAATGGGAGCATTTCTCTCTGCGGAGTGATGGAATTTATATAATGAATTGAAAAGGCATAAGAAAATGTTAAATTAAGATTTTTGGTGCTTCTATGCACATAGTCTATTTTAAAAATTATACTGAGGGCTCTCTTATGCCCCATTAAATTGCAGAATTTATAACTTTTGTTGTAACTTACGTTACGATGATTAATGCAGACATTTGTGGTTTGGATGTCCGCACTTACTCAACAGTATTCTTTGGAAGAACAGCTAGTCAGTCCAGCCTATTGTGAGATGCTGAAGACAACAGATGCCCTCAAAAGTTCACTGGAGTAATTATTAAAAAAAAAAAAAAAAAAAAAAAGAATTTGGTGCCACCTAGGGTCAAAGAGAGAGACTGGCTTTTGTAAGCATTGACAGTGTCCCGTCTTGAGGCTGTGCTGATAGCTATGGGTTGTTTTCTCCCAGTTTGCAAAATGACAGATTTAATTCAGGAAGTATGGCAGTCTTAATATTTGAGAGCTGCCAGGAAGTTTTTTGGTATAACCACTGGAGCACTGGACTGGAATTTTGGACTGTAGCTCTTCTTTTCTGCATGTATTGGCTAGCTAAGTTATGCCAGCTAAATTTTTTTATTCTTCTCGGCCACACTTGGTTCTGTCTATAAAATGGTGATAATAATTTACAGTATAAAAGAATACACTGAAATCTACTGAATACTTGGAAACTGGATGATGGTTTCGGTGGAAAGCCAATTGGGAATAAGCTATTGTGTGACTTTCCACTTGGTTGTGAGAATGGCCTAGGGCTTACTTAACCCCTAAACATAATACATAAGATTTTAATGCAAGGAAGGAAGAATGATGATTCTAACACCAAATCTTAGTTTACATTGCCCCAGTATGAAAAACACTACTGTCTTCGTAGTTTTACTGCACAAGGCAAATCCATCTCAGCTGTGCTTCTAGAGAAGTCATGGCTACTAGTTTTTATCTGTAACAGTGTTTACATCGACACAGTAAGTGTGCCTGAGGGTAATGCTTCCCTAAAAGATCTTTGTTCTCCATCAGAGCTCTCCCAAGGATCCCCTCAAATGGTACGAAGAGACTTTGGCTTAGCTGTAACACACAGGTAAGCAACAGGTTCTGTGGGAACCACAAAGGAAATAAATGGAAAGGTCAGACCAAAACAGCATCATATTCAGTGTGTTTGTAGTAGTAAAGATGGGCTTGAAGTTGGGTCAGGTGCCTCGTTTGTCAAGTTCAACCTTGAATCTGTATTTCAGCTCCTTCTGTTTTTAATATCTCTGATGTGTTCAGCTCATGAAATCCTTTGTCCAAAGCTAACTGACTTGTGATTCCTCAGTGACTGGTGTACCGACAGCAGTAATGTTTTGTTTGGGGCTTGTGTCCTGGGTGAAAGGACTGACTAAAAGAAATGTGCAACAGTGCCTTTTCTAAAGTGCTTCTGCTGCTAAAAACAAAAGGGAGCTGCTCCTTCCTCCCTTCATGGAAAAAGCATTTCCTTTTTCTTCCTTTGCAGTTTCCTGCATGCCCCCTTCCCAAATCCAGACCAAAACTGGGACAGTTAGTACTAATGCCAAACAAACCCATCAGTTCTTTTTAGTAAAAGGGTTAATAGTCTTACCACCATCGCTGCACGCACTATAAATTGGGTCCCAGCTTTGTAAAGATGTTCAGGCTAGCCAGAGTCCAGCAGAATCAGTGCTAGCCTTCTTTAAGTTGCTATTGATCAGAAAAGTGGGAAGTCTTCCATAACACCACTTGCCCTTTTCTGAAAATGCTAAAGGAGTCTGCAGCTAAAATGTAGTTTTCTTTAGGCACAGTTAACTTATTTTTCCCCTCTCTTCTGCTTAGGTTCTCTACGAAATCTTGGTTATCTCAGATTTGCCAAGTTTGTCAGAAAAGTATGATGTTTGGGGTGAAGTGTAAGTACTGCAGGTGAGCACACAAAGATGATCTTTTACATAAGAGGTTCAGGTTTTATTCATTCAAGTCTGTCTAACAAATATCTCAAGATGTGATGCACTGTTAACAGTGGCGTTACTTTTTTCAGTCAAACTGGCAGTGGGTTGCTTTGGCATACCAGTATTTAGGCTGGGAGCCTTCCTGACCATAGGCAAATCTTGTCCTGGAAGTTGAATTCCTGTACAGCAACAAAGATTTGGTTTTGATTCTCTGGATTTTCAGTCCAGAGGGCTGAAGTTTTCACAGTTCCCTGTCTCAAGATAGTCATAAGTGAAGATAAATCTATTAGAAATAAATCAGATGCTAGGGTATCTATCTGACTTTCGTTAGCCTAATGATACGTATAACGGGATTCTTCACATAACACGTGGACCTGCTTTGGGGCTTAGAACTTTCCAGAATCCTCCTGAAGATTCGCATAAATAGTATAAATTAAGGGTAGGCTTCTTTATGGGAAAGAAAAAGTGCTATTTAACGTTTCTCTTTCAGATTGAAATGTCACAACAAGTGTACTAAAGAGGCACCTGCTTGTAGAATATCATTCCTTCCCAGTAAGTTTACTACAAATTATTAGCACATCCAAGTAGCTGATGGCATCACAGGAATAATAAGTCTGATTAAAGTGTTTTTTCCGTCTCATCTCCAACCTGTTTTTCAGTTACCAAAATAAGGAGAACAGAGTCTGTCCCTTCTGATATCAACAATCCAGTAGACAGACCAACAGAACCACAGTTTGGAACTCTTCCCAAAGCAGTCACTAAAAAGGTACGTAGTGACTGATGTGAATCTTCTGCCTCAAAGTCAGCGAGGAGCTACAATAAGGAGAGGTCACAGTAGTACCTTACTGGCTGGAACAAGAATGGCACTTTAGCTTTCACTTTGCAAAGAGTCTTTAGAATGACTTTTCCTCCTTGTTAAACATTGGTTGTGCACATCTTGAGCCTCTGCCTCACTCAGAGAAACTGTGTTGTGTTTGAGGCTAGGGACAGCCTTCCTCGTTTCATTAAACATTGATGGAAACTCTATATTTTTATGTACTCATTAGTGACTTTTCTTGCATTCCAGGAGCACCCACCAGCAATAAATCATCTGGACTCCAGCAGTAACCCCTCTTCTACAACCTCTTCCACGCCATCTTCTCCAGCACCTTTCCAGTCTTCCAACCCTCCCAGTGCAACACCTCCCCCAAACTTATCTCCTATGGGCCAGAGAGACGGACGATTTAACTTCCCAGGTAAACTCATCTTTTTCTGGAGAACTCTGCCAAGATGAGAAAGGTTTCTGTGGAGGCTAACCAAGACTTCACAAGTAGATTCAGGTTTCTGAATAGATAGTTAAGTCTTATTCAAGGTTTGAAAATTTTTTTCTTGTCATCTGATAAAAGGAAGCAGTCTGTTCTTACAGGGTTTTAAGTCAAGATACTTTTGCAGGACAGAAATTACTGAGGAGTTCTGGTACCTTTCTTACACAATGTGATCTTCGTACTTTCTTTTTCTTTTTTTCTTTTTTGATGAGTACTTAAAGGAAGTGGAATTCTTTTCCTCATTTTTGTTACTGTATCATAAAATGCATGCTGCCTGCTGCTTTTGGTCACCAGAGGCTTTAAATCGTAAGTTCATCACTGGAACAAAATATTAAAAGGAAAACTTGCATGAACCAGTTTTATTGGTCCCTTCCGAAAGATAACCAACAATGAACACTGGCTTTTAAGGTGTAGACAGGTGTGCATGGTGAAGAATTTACATACTTCACAGATTAAGGACTCAAATATGCTGTCTTTAACAGAGCTGATGGAGGCAAGGCTTTCATAGTAGAATAAATGTAATTCCTTCTACCTGGAAATGAAGTCACACGGTGCTGAACAGGCGCTGCATCTGGCCTTAAATACTGCTATGTTTTGCAGAAAATTTCTCACCTGTGAAAGTTGCTGTTTTAGCCTTCTTAAAAGGAGCAGAAGCAATGCCAGTTTAGTGCAAGGATTCTACTGCAGTTACTTTGTATTAGGACAAGTAATTCAAATTAAGTGAAATTAAAACTTGCCAATAGCTCTTGAGCTTCAGCCTCTCTGCATGCAGCTTGGGAAATCTGATGATATGAGAGAGGATTGAAAGACCAGCTTTTGCCTGGGCCTGCCTGTTAGCATCCCTGGGCTCTCTGAGTTTGCTTCTTCCACTTGATGTCTGAATGGGTTGTTTTCCCACCAGACTGCTTGCTTATTGGTAACACAGCACTCGTGTGCCTTCCAAAAACGCATGAGCTGAAATTCACCCCTAAAGCAGACTGATAATCAACTAATCTGCTTCCCAACAGTGAGCTGGGACTAATTCATGGAACGCAAATGTGGCACTTACTGATGATCCTCTAACTTGTTTGTTGTTTTTTCTGTGTTGTTTTTTTTTCCTTGTGTTTTGTTGTTTTTTTTTTTTAACCAAACAAAAGCTGCCTACTATATTCAGCATAGACAACAGTTTATCTTCCCAGGTGAGTTGACAGTTTTAATTCTACTAACTGCCTTCTGCTGCTGGAAAGTAACTGTATATAAATTTCTGCATGCTACCCAAGAATGATAATTCTGCTTCTGAAAAGAAGTCTGTCCAATACAACAGATAAAGCAATAGACTTCTGTGAGATTCTACTCACAGCTGTGTTCCTTTGTTAAGGCTGTCTTTTTGGATTATATGCTTAGAATATGGATGCTGTCAGTTCAGGAATGCTGAGTTCACCTTTATGAATTGATGTTCTTGCCTATGGGATTTAAAAATGATGTAACATTATTCATACGTGCAACATCTTTTCTTGCTCACTGTTCATGAATCCTCAGAAACAGCTTGTCTATTTCCAAAATGAGAACTGGTGATGTAGGTTGCGAGGTACAGAGTATTGTACTCTAAATTTTGCAAGAATTTGCAGCCCAAGATGAATTTCCTATGCATTGGTGACATTGGTCATACTAAGTGTGGGTGGAATGCATGGCCTGCAATAAAGATTAATCCTTGCAGAACTGGGGCATCTGGATTCAAGTATTTCTGATTGCTGAAGGCCATTTAAAAGGGTGTGAGCAGCTCACAGATGAGGACAGCCATTGCAAAATGTTACAGATAAGTGAATGTTAAGAAAACTGGGACTGGTTGATATAAAGGCATGTAAAACAGCCGTTACTGCAGTGCTGAATATTCTGATCTATAAGGGAAGTCTAAAATATGTATAATAATTTTCATACTTTCCAGAAATTCCCAGTCCTGCACAAACAGCACAGCCTCCAGAACCCACTGCAGACACAAAGTAAGTACTGCTTGTTTTATTTATGTTGTGTTAACCTGATAAACTTCAGGTCAGTGTGAAGGCATTGTTATAACTGAAACCAGTGGCCTGCTGAATGTACCATCTGAAAACTCCTCCAGGATCATTTCAGTCAACAAGAGTGGTACTGGTATTTCTGGTTTTGTAAAACTGAAAATGTTTTTTAAGTGGGACTGTGCCTTCAGATAGACAGTTATGGCTGTATGTGCATGTTCCCAGATCAAGAAGGTCCAATGAAATAGAAGGTAAATGGTTTCACAATTGAAACAGCACGGAAGAGCCTGGCAAGCTACCATCTTTGTAGGGATCTGAATTGTAGGGTGTGCTGATGTTTTTAACCTACATACCTAACACTCAAAATTGCTTGACCACTCCATAGGTATTTCTGTAGTACTGGGAATAGGAGCATCTGTTACTGGAACACATAGCAATAATGCAGACATACCACTGCCAGTAAATTCCTACCACTTAAACACTGAGAATCACTTCAAAGTCTTTGTCTCTTATTTGCCAAAGTAATCTTAGAAAGTGCCTAGTTGTTAAGTAGAGCACTGATTGTGCTTTGATCTGATTGACTATACTGCTTTCCTATCTGCACCCTATTTATTTCTTACTACAAATCTGTCTTCTCTTTTAGTGCTAAAGAACAGCCAGAGACAGATGGAATTAAACATGAGGCAGAGGTAGGCTTAATGGTTTCCCCTTTTATACCTCTTTTGTAACCCCAAAGGCCATGTTGTACCACAACAGAAGCTCCTGGCTGCGATGCCTTGACTGTAGACCATCTCTGCCTTCAGTCGCACTCAGCTGTCTATGCTGCAAAGATCTGCTCTGACAGTTGGTGGTTTCTGTTGCCAGGCTGAAACAATGAAACACTTGTACCAAAAAGTAACTGTTTCTAATTGGGCTAAGGTGATACTTCTCAAATCTTTGGTTTGCTCAGTGGCCTGCAGTTGTTTCTCAGGCGGTTCTTGAGCCATTTCCCCAGAGGAGGCGCATGCCTTTTCATAGCCTTCTCAGATGACTTTGTCCTCTGAACAGATCTCTAGATCTGTAGTCAGATAAACCTACCCGAGTCCTCTCAGAACAGACCTCTCTGCATGCTTTTCCTTCCTCTTTCTGTAAACAGGTGGAAGAACCTGAGAGTAATAAATCAGAACCTGAAGACGATGAGGACGAAGTGGAAGATCTGCCAAACAGAAGGCCGCACTTGCAAGGGATGATTTACCGCAAACCCAGCCAGACCAGCGTCTACCTGCAGGAATGGGACATTCCCTTCGAACAGATCGAACTGGGGGATCCCATCGGCCAAGGACGATGGGGAAAGGTTCACAAGGGAAAATGGCACGGGGAAGTGGCCATCAGGCTGCTGGAGATAGATGGGAACAATCAGGATCATCTCAAGCTCTTTAAAAAGGAGGTGATGAATTACAGACAGACCCGGCATGAGAACGTGGTGCTTTTCATGGGAGCGTGCATGAACCCTCCTCATTTAGCAATCATTACCAGGTAAGGATACAGCAACTTCTGTTAGCAATGCTACACGTGCTTATCCATTCATAATAGTAATAATATAGAGTAAATTTTTATAAACATATTTGTAATTTATATACTTGCATAACAAATATTTAATGCATGTTTATAAAATATGCATGAATTATAAATGAATATGTAATGTTTCTGTAGTCTGAAGGTAGAAGACATAAATGCAGCTTCTATTGCTTGGAGGTTTGGATATTAGAGGCGTCTCTGCTTAGGGCGCTTATTTATTGGCAGTTTAATTCTTATTTTTTAATCTCTTAAAGTCTTTTGAATTCTTAAAGTGGGATAAAACAATCTGCAGTCTCAGCATAAGCTGGTGCTCAGGTTTTGAAAACTGGCCTTACTTGTCAGAAGAGCATAACGAGATCAGGGCCGCTGCGGAAACACACGAGCGTCCGCTTGAACACGCTTTAGCAATAACTGGATGGCAGCAATAGCTGTGACTGTGCTCACCCACACGGGTGTCAGCTGAGCCATTTACATCATTGAAAATGGCACTGCTCAGCAGAGGGAAGAAGACTGATTCTGTCCACGTGATGAGAGTACTATTTGAGCATCCAGTGGTCATTTTTATGTTCCTGCAGTGTTTAAAAGAGACTTCTTAGGACTCTTATTCTTCTTTCTTATAGCTTCTGCAAAGGAAGGACACTTCATTCATTTGTAAGGGACCCCAAGATATCCCTGGATATTAACAAAACCAGGCAGATAGCACAGGAGATCATTAAGGTAAGCATACGCCGTGCTATCAGAGACATCTGCGTTCTGGGCAGTACCTCAGCAAATGTCAAGAGGCTGCACAGCTGGGGAGGGTCTGTATGTCCAAAAGCCTTACTGCAGGATGCTGCAGCAGGGAAAAACTTGAAACTGGAGGAAGGAAAACTGCTAATTCAGTGGGCAGTAAGCTGAAGACCTGTAGGGACAGAAATTGATCTTTTGCTTATCTGGGGTTGGGAAGGGAGAATTCTGATAAAATGCAACCATGAAGAAATGCATGTCCTTCCCAGTCTCTTCTCTTTTATTAGTAACTACAACTATGTTGATGCATTCTGAAGCAGACATTATCTTCCAGATTTGCAGTTTTCCATAGTTGTTTTCAGTATTGCTCAATTGAAATAGCATTTCTGAAGCTGTTGTTTTCTTTGCTGGCAGAAGCATCCTAGGAATTTACTGAGCAAGCTTGTGTCAGTTGTTCCTTGTTCATACACATAAACACTTATGCAGAGTTGTGAAGTTCACAGTCACTGCTTCAATTAGAAGTACCCTCCCAGCAACCCTGCTGTACAGAGGAGGAAGCTGCTGTATCCCCACTTATTGTTTATGCTGGAGTGAATAGAGTAAACACTTATTAGAAAGAAAGACATGCCCAATCAGAGGCTTGTAAAGAAGACAAAACTTACATCTCTGCATACAAACTTTTTTTCCAGGGCATGGGCTATCTTCACGCAAAGGGGATTGTACACAAGGATCTGAAATCCAAGAACGTTTTTTATGACAATGGAAAAGTAGTGATCACTGACTTTGGACTATTTGGAATTTCGGGTGTGGTTCAGGAAGGAAGGTAGGTGGAAGTTTCAGTGCATGGCACACTTCTGGGGTGATAAAAAACAATCTAATAGGGACACACTTCAGTGCATCACACAGTGCAGGAGAGGAGATCTGGGTCCTTTACTATGTGTGTTTTGGAATGCACTTTTTTAAAGTAGAGGCCTTTCTACACTTCCAGTGGCACACAGCTGTGAATTGAGTCTCATAACACGGAACAAAAACAATTTTAAGCCCAAGGATGAGCTGGAAAGTCAGGCCAACACTGGCATGTGTTTTTTAACATGGCAAGAAAATTAGAAAGAACACGTTAGCCAAGCCAAAACATTTAAGAAGAGTCACAGCATTAGGCAAACCACAGATATGCGCCAAGTGCTGTCTCTTAGTTTAATTAATACTGTGTTTCAGTCTGACTTTTCCTTTGAACTCAGGAGAGAGAATGAATTGAAGCTGCCTCATGACTGGTTATGCTACCTGGCCCCTGAAATTGTTCGCGAGATGGCCCCTGGGAAAGATGAAGACAGGCTGCCTTTCTCCAAAGCTGCAGATATCTATGCCTTTGGGTAAGGGAAGAAGACCTAAAGAGTATCACAGGAACTTTCTAAATGAGATAGGAATTTTAGACCTGAGCCTTGCCACTCTTCTGTCAGGCACAGGATTCAGCTGAGCTGCATTTCCCTCACCTACTGCGAAAGGTGTGGGTGTGACAGTTTGAGGGGAAGGTGGGTGAATGGGCTGGGAGGGATTTGCTGCAGCCTTATTTACATTTCAGAGCTTTCTGAAAAAAATGGGATTCTGTCAGAGTTTTGCATCCTAAGAGCAGGCAAAGGCTTGATTTGTCTGTTTATGTTGCAGGACTGTGTGGTACGAGCTCCAAGCAAGAGAATGGCCCTTCAAGAACCAGCCTGCTGAGGCACTCATCTGGCAGATTGGAAGTGGTGAAGGAGTGAAACAAATCCTTGCAACTATTAGTTTGGGGAAAGAAATCAATGTAGGTACATCAGCTGCAGGAGTCCTTCCAAAAAGCTGTTTGTCAGGGTTGCTGTAGAAGAGGGAGCTGCTTATTTTACTCTTACTATAATTCTAAAGATGAAGAGCAGGAGAGAGAGCAGATTGGAATGAGGTACCAGCCTCTTCCCATTATTGTCATATAGACGTGACATCCACTGGTACACAGGACACTGATTTTAAGAATGACCAAAACAACTGCTTAAAAAGTAGCTCTTGCTGGGCTGCCTCAAGTTGCACTGCTCCATCAATCAGTTTGCACAGCTGACGTGTGAACTAAGTGGAAATAATGAGCCTTAACTATCCTTTGCAGGAAATTCTCTCAGCGTGCTGGTCATTTGATCTCAGTGAGAGACCTAGCTTCACTGTCCTCATGGATATGCTTGAAAAACTGCCAAAACTGAATCGTCGGCTCTCCCACCCAGGGCACTTCTGGAAGTCTGCTGAGTGAGTACTTGTGGTCTAACATGTACATGTTAACATGTGGTTAACACTTATGCTGCTCAGAATTTGCTAACCAACTGTTCCTGTGTAATTTTGCCTTCCTGGGGTCTGTCATACTTTTAACAGCAGAGTAACAGTGTGCTGTTTTGCTTTTCTAGTTGCTAGGAAATTATGCAATTAAATGTGCATGCACTTCAGACAGTTAATTTCCTACTTCAACATATTCACTTCCCTCCTGTAGATCATTTATCCAGCTTTGTTCAGGCTTCTGACAGTATCTACCAACGTTATTGGAAAGTGCCCACACTGACCTGAAAGTGATTAGAGCTTTCCTTTTAATGGCTGGTACTGAATGAGGAAGGGAACCACCGAAGAACATGCTGCCATTTCCCTTTTAAACTGAATCATCAACTTATGGAAGAGCCTCAATGTAGCAACCTTCCTCAAGGAGCACAAAGAGAAAAAATGCAAACCCTCCCCCCCTGTAGGGAAGGCAGCCCAGTTCTCATAGACAGATAAAGGATTGGAGCACTTTACTCAATCTAGTTGACCTCTGGAGGAAAAAAAAAAAACATGTTAAAATCTTCAGAATCTCTAAATTGCTTGGCAAAAGCAGTAAATTGACAGCTAGGGACAAGTTGTTACTTCTGGACTGAATAAGCTGGAATCATGTCAAGATTTGGATCAAGGAAAGATGAGAAGTAGCAGCACAAATCCTAGCCAGATCATGATACTTTCCAATTTAGGATCTGTGTTTGAACTGGGAAAGAAAAGTATCACAAGATCAAGCATCTGTACACGGCCAAAACTGGGAGAGTCCCTATGGTATCTGTTATGATAGATGAGAGCAGAATTTGGAACTAAATCCAGGTCAGAATAGACTTGCCTAAAGCCATAGGACTAAAACCTTTTGTCTCTGGCATCATGAATACCCATCACTCAGACAATAAGGGATCCCAGTTTCGCTTGCCTCAAAGTCAGGGGGAGACCAGACACTTGTGAACCGTGCCCATCTTTCTTTGGTGTATATTTTCTTCAACTGACCCTCTAATATTTTCTTTTTTCTTTCCCTTTTTGATGTTTAATCTACCCCTTCCTTACCATAACCCTTCACGATCTTCCTGTAATACATTCTCATCACTAAACAAATGCTTCTGTTTACCTGTATGCTGACTGTCTTGGCATTTTGTGCCTTGGTGTGTGCTTTATTTGGGCGTTTGGTTGCAGATTTCACCCTTTGTTTCTTGTTATAGTGTCTAACAACATTAAAAGATGGCCTCATCTTTATACAAAAGAAAACTATTACCAGCAAAAGTTGAATGCTTACTATCCACTCATCGATAAGTAGAATTGTCTACTATTTTTTCCATGTGTTAGATACATTAATATATCACAGCACTCATTTTAGAAAGATACAATGAAAAACAGGGAGATCCTTAGATGTGGCAGTTCTTTGCATCATCAGTTTCTGCTGTGCACTGGGGTGTGACTGTAGGTGGGAGGTAAGGTGTCTTTCTGTGCCCTGCTCCCTCCTTACTCCAGCAGATCAGTTACAGCATCAGTCTGAGGATTTCAGTTGTCTTGATTTTTTTTTTTTTCTTTTAAGTTTTTTTCCTCTAAATAAGTATCCAACGAGAAACCAACAGAACTTGAGCTCAAAGTTCCATCATTCATAAATGAAGAGAAACAGCTCTTTTTCCTCTTCAGACCTAAAGCATTGTAAATTTAAATCTGTCTCCTCTGCATATTGGGAGTTAGAGAGCAAGTTATGCTGTGCTTAGAGTGCTGAGAAGGATGTCAGTACAAAAGGCAGGTATAGAATCTGGTCAGTGTGATAAGCTGCAGAGTGCGATGATCAGTGAGGGTCTCTTATTCTTGGATTTGAAAGGTAACTTAACCCCAATATTTTTAAACAAATCATCTTTTGTCTCAGAGGAGGATCATGGAGTTCAAATTGTTTTATAGACAACAATTCTTTTGTCAGGAGATACACATGATATGGCAGCATCCTTTGTTAAAGTTCTTCCTTTCCTACAGCAGCCCTTTGCTGTAAAGCCCTCCAGCATGATGGCTCTGCATCAACACTTTCATGCCCTCGTTTTTCCATACCACCAGATCTACTTGTGTTGGATCATTGACTCCCACAGCCAATTTGGTATCTTTCAGTCCACCTAGTCAGACACCATAGAGCAGACTGGGAGTCCGGGCTGCCTAAATATTCCCAGACTGTCAGAGGGTCCTGCATTGTCCCCTAACATCACACTGGAAATTACTTGAAGTAATGCTTCCCATTTGGGCAGTTGGTTCACAAGAGTGCTCATTTCCATAATCACATCTGCCAAGTGATTATTTTGGGTTAGTGTTTCCAGAGGGAGTTCTTGAACAGCCTGTGGAACTGTGCCTTATGGAGCAGCGACCCAAATTATTTTTTCCCCTGTGTAGTCAGATCCTCTGCTCCTACTGCAAGTGGTTCATGTAGATTTGCATACATTATTGCTTTTTCTCTGCTGAAAGCATGTAATAGAAGTACTTTAAGTATCAACATTGTCAGCTGAATTAGTGCTCACTGAAGTGAAAGTGCAGGCAGCTCAGTTGGTTTTTGTCTCCTGCAAACTAGATTATATTCAGGTCACACTTAAAAAGCACTGTATATCAGTGTCAACCAGCGACCAGATGCAAAACCTACTGAAATCACATCCCTTCTGACAACTCCTTAGAGAAACACTGCACTAACCCCCTGCCTGACTCTGCTGTAAGCTTTATAGTTGGTAGTTTTCAAGAGCTTATTTTAAAATAACTGAAAACTAACTCTCATGGTGTCTTTTTCCCCTCCCTCCCATATTTCTTTGTAGGTTGTAACTACTGGTGCAATAATGGGTTCCACCTTGCATGCTTCCCTGTGTTGTATCCTAACCAGCAACTTGGACAATCACCTTCCATTCAAAAAAATGAAAACAAACCACGAAATTAACCCATGGACATAATCAGCATTTTATCCGACTTCTCCTTTTCTGCCTTTTTCTGCTTGGCGTGGGCTGTTAGCTTGAATAACAACTCCTGCCTGCAAGAAGTTACTGTCTAACAACGCGGCACCTTTCACTTCTGAGTCACGGCAGCAGGCTGCAGCTTCCTCCTGGCAGGCAGCTGGCGCTCTGCCCTGACTGGTGTGGGCAGCAACAGGCTGGGCTTTGGCTGACGCTGGCAGTTGTGGCCTACAAGCCTCAGGAGGCAGACAGGGGAAGTTTCCTAGCTGCTGAGGTGGTGGCTGTCATCCTCAGTGCTGGGCTATGGCTTTTGACTCAACAGGTGCATTTTCCACAGGCACAGCCAACAAGCAAACACTTCACTTGCATTGCAAACCAACAAGAGTTAAGGGACAGAGTGGGTTGGTTCTGCTGTAGAGCCGGATCCAGCCCTGCATCGAACCAAGGGTCAGCTTTGTCAGGGGTGCACACAGCAGGTGCAGAGAAAGGAGGACATGCCTCGCTGTGCTCAGGGCAGATTGCAGTCCCTCAGCCTACCTGTGAACGCACCACCAGCAGCTGCATCCAAAACTGGGATCAGCTACAGCACTTAGCAGAAGAGAAGGAAAGTAGGGAAGCCCTTCAGTTCCTCCTTCTCCTTTCCTCGCAAATCCAGTGTTTTGAGTTCCGTGATTTGCTTTTGTTTACATCTCTGGTTCAGCAAAATGCCTGACTTTGCAGAACTGTAGGCAGCACTGCAAATGTGTGCCTTTTTGTAAAAGATCTTTTTTCATTCCTTTTTTAAAAAAAAAATTGTTTCACTGGAGAGAGGACAAGGATAGAGGCAGACATGCAGCAGGAACCAGGGAGGTTTTTACTGTGTTCAGTGAGGACAAATACACCTACATGTCATTCTCTCAAAATCAGACGCCTGCACACTGCCCTGGAAAGGGTCTGCTGGAAGCCTTCATGCTCCCTGCCTTGCTGCCACCAACCACATACGTGGAGGAAGGCATTTTGAAGTGAAAACATTTCTAGCTCTGCTAACAGATTAAGGGTGGATGGGAAGATATCTTTATTCACTTTCTCTAGACTATAAAGAGGAGCAGATGTGTTTTTTAAAGCAATTGATGTACCTTGTCAGAATGCCCCTTCCTCTTAAATAAGTAATTATTTTCTCCATTTCTATTTCAACGAAACCAAATTTATGTCAGTCTTCTACCCACCTTAGGTTAGGTACTTAAAAGCCTCCTGTTTTGCCAATTTGAGCCATATGCTTTCACTAATGAGGTTAGCATGAATAAATTCAAATGTTTGCTGCTTAATTTTTAAACACTGCTGGGTGATCTCTCACTGCATGAGAGCAGAGCCCAACCCATTTACTTTTATATGACTGCAGCGTTGTAGGGGAGAAAAAAACACAACAAAAAAACAACAATAAATAATTCTTTTCCCCTCCTTTCTCCTTTCCTTCCCCACTCTTTTCAGCATTAACAGTAGCAAAGTTGTCCTGCGTTTTGAGAGATTTGGCTTGGGAATCCTGGAACCAAGTAATCAAAAGATATAGCATGGTGTGTGGTTGTCTTGTGATAATGTCTACCTACTTACACACAAAGAAATCTTCACTGAATTTTCCAAGCTATGAAACTGGTGCAGCCACAGCTGAAAGCCACACGACCATCAATTAACAGTCCTTTGTTGTTGGCAAAGGGTGAATTCTGCCTGAGCACCAGCAGTTATTTAAAGAATGTTTACATGATACTTTTGCGTGAACTATATATTTTTTAAACACAATAAACAGCGAATCAATTAACTACAGCCATTCCACTAGCACAAAGAGAAACCAACCTCCTTCTAGTTCCTTTTTGCGTCTGTGGTGTAACTAGGAATGATCTTCTGCCTTCAGTGCATTTTTCCCTAAGACAAGTGGAACCGCTTTGTTTCAGAATGGTTACGTATCTCATACAAGGAGATGGGAGTTTTAAATTGTTTTTCTCTTGTTAAGGTAAAATTTATCTATTGCATTGTGATTTATCCAAACTGATAATTCAGTTTGTGATCACTCCGGTTTGTTTCTGCAGGTTGGTCCAAGCTCTGGGTTACCCTGAATTAAGTTAAAGCAGTAAAAATCTGTTTCTTGCAAGGGAGTTTGCTGTCAAACATACAGTTATCTCATTGAAACAGAACTGAGCACTTCAACACAGAACTCACAAGAAAAGCTGAATTGCCCTGCCACAGAACTGCGTCGGGTTGGTTGGGGTGGCAGTGGACCTCTGGGTCCATCCGCTTTCAGCCCCGCTCAGGCAGGGCCACCCCAGCAGGCTGCCCCTGGAGAAGGTGAGCTGGGAAGCTTCAGGCACAACCCGTTTGGTTCCCTGAACCAGAGCACTGCCAGACCTCACCCCTTGCTGCCCTGATGGCAATCTCATTTGTAGAAGAACATATTTCACTAGATAGAGCTCCAGGGAGAGAAGAAAATCAAGGGAAAAAGCCATCCCTTAACAATGTATAACATACTGTTCTGATACACAGAGCTTGTTAAGAGACTCAAAGTCATTTCTCTCCCGTGTGCACACACACTCCTCCAGACAGTCAGATAAGTCTGCAAGAATTCAAGAAATTTAGGACTCAGCAGTTCTGAGGAAAACTAAGAACAGCAAAACCCTTGCAGCTGGGAAAGTTACATTTTGTTCCAGAGAACCTGAGTCAATCCAAGACCCGTTTCAAAGGTTAAGACCAAGAAAAAACCTAGCCCCCCAAAATCAAAAGGAAACCACATGCTACAATGTGCAATACACAGACTGATAAAGGACACAGCTTATTTCTGCATTTAAGGTAACAGATGCATTATCTCACTTGCAAATGAATTGCAAGCTGCATTAAATGTTCCATCACACCTCCCATTCTTGTTCCTCTGCCTTTGCCTGTCAGCCAGGGCAGCAGGACAACTCTATGCAGTGGACATTAAGGAGCCCTTCTGTCCTTACACTGCTTCATTTTTAAGGTAGTTCATTAGGACTACCTGAAAGTCACCGAATTTCATCTCTCCAGTCACACTAGTACATTACATGCCTCTTTTCTATCTTTTGCCACCATTACAAGGCTTTATAATGTAGATTACAGAGGGAAAAGCTCTGAAGTCCTCCACAAGGCACATGAAGTGATAGGCACTCAGTTTGGTTACAGGCAGCTGACTTGGAGAAAATCAAATGGAGAAAAAAAGAAGTTCTGTTGAGCAGAGGGCTTCACTCCAACTACTCCTTCACTGTGCTATGGTGATTTTATATGTGCCTCAAATATAAAACAGAATTTGTTTGGTGGTAGCCAAGCATGGAGATACGGTTCTCTTGACCTCCCTCTTACCACCTCAGAAAAGCAAATAGGCCCCTCAGCACACAGTGCCCTTTTAGCCACCACCTGCTTTCTCTTCAAGCCTTGCTACTGTTTGCTCTCTCACAATAACATTGTCACAGATTTAAACAGAGGTTGTTTTCCAACGAGTACCACTTAAGTGTTGACAGTGCAGTAAAAGCCAGGAGAAACCTGCTTCGTAGCAACGTTAAGGTTATGAACCCACGGGCAGCAGTGTACCTTGCCTTAGGGAGAGCAGAAGCTGCTGCTGGATGCACACATTGCATCGGGTCTGAGCAGCCCCTCTGCACCACAGCATGCTCTCACTGCTATTCCTGTCTCACTTGGGAAACCCAGAGCTTTCATTGTGGGAAGGAAAGAGTGATTGCTCACCTGGCTGTCAGCAGTAATGCTGCTGTGGCAATGTGCAAGAACAATGCTGAGAAAGCACGACCTTCTCAATCTTTTCCTACAGGATGGCTGGTTGGACAAGGCTATCCAGCTTACAACAAAATAAAATTAAAAACCAAACGTTGTTCTTCCTGTGTGACTGCCCTCATGTGAGGTTCAAACCCTGGCTGTTTCCAGGCAGAATGCTGTGCTGACCCTGCTTTCCAGCAAGGCAGCTACACCTGTGTCAGCAGGGCTGCCTGTCCCTTGGTGCTTCACTTTGCAGTGTGCTGAAAGCAGATGGAGCTGACCCACGAGCACTGCAGGCTGATGGAGTGCCATCCTGCTGCAGGAAGGGTTTCAAAACTTGCCTTTAAATCATGAAGTTTGAGATTCAGTCTGAGTCTTCCTTGGTTTTGAGTTTAAATCCCATAAATGGTTCTTAAAAGCAAAACCCAGCGTACCAGAGAGCAGGGCCAATTACTGTCTGGGGTAATGTGTTGCAGTCAGCTGTGTAAGGCACATGGAAGTCAAACAGAGCCGTGCAGCTGTACAGCTGTGAATGAAATCAGGCGCTTCCATCTCTCTGCCACAGCTGAGCAGCAGGCATTGGGTCACTGCTTTATGGCCAAGTGTCTCCTCATGTGCTGGTGTGAGGCACGAAGCACAGTAAGCCTGTCCTGTTGTAGAGGTGTAAATGTGAAGCTGGCTGTACAATGCTGCTACAATAGCCACACGTCAATAGTGAATGTAAATGGAGTCTGTAATATGGTGAAAATTGACACGTTTTTCTTTTCAAATGTGTTGTAAACTTTGTACAGTAAATTTTTTTTTAAATATTTTCTATCAGAGTGTCTTCCAGAATTGCTATTAAATTAAAAATTGTTAGTATTAACAACCGTTGCTGTATTAGTTTATGCAACCAGCAAGGAAAAAAAAAGTGCACATTATGCTAATAAAATACTGGATACATAGGAATCTTCTCAGCAAATAAATCTTTGCTCTGGATAAAGCAAGCGTTACAGAATTGTGGTTTGACCTTCTCTCTCCCTCCCCCCCCCCCAACACACACACACACACACACTTGTAGCCAAACTAAAGCACAAGCAGCTCATTCTTTTTTTCTCATCTTTTTCCCCCTCAATTATTGTAGTCCTGCAAAGCCCAGCCAGGGAGGAATAAAAATTGTTTTTGGAGCCTTGTTTGTGATAGCAAGTCCTCAGAAAAAAGCACTATGTCACCCCCATCAGCCCCTTTCCCCACACTGACTCAAGTTGTGGCCATTTGCTTTGAGCTATCACTGACATCTGCCCAGCTGATATTCTAACAGCACACCTTTCCTGCAGACAAGGATCATTTTGTTTCCTCTTACAAGTCAGATGCAAAAGCCTTTCAGCTGCAGGACAGCTGGCAAACTTTCTTCAACTTCCTTAACAGATGGAACTGAGATGCTGTTCAAGTTCCTTTTTGCTATGATCACTGGAATTCTCACCACAAATGGCATCAAACAGCACCAGGATGGCACTGAGAACCCAGTGCCCGCTCTCAGCAGCTCCCCATCCCACTGCACAATTCCAGGTCCCACCACTCCTCACAGCCCCAGCAGCACTGCAGCTGCTCAGCACGCACCAGAAAGCTTCCCCACCTGCTACAATGAGCCAAGTTACCTGGCTTGAGGAACTCCAACGCTGACTTTTCTCAGAGCATTAGACTATGCTGGGAGCAAGGCTGGGCAAGTTCAGCACTTCAGAGCTGCTCAGCAAAGCCAAGGGGGCACAGCAGGGCCTGAGCTCTGAGCAGAGCTCTTGGTGGATCAGGTCATTCAGTTAGGATACCACACAACGAGCTTCAGTAAAAGGGGTCTTAACATTACCTTGCTGAAAGCTCTTCTCAGCTCCCAGCTCACCACACAGTTTGTTTTTGGAGGAATTCATCCCCCTGTGCTGCCAGGAAGCAGCAGAAAGCCCTCACGCCCACATCACCACAGGACTCAGCCTGCACTGATCAGCACCAACAGCTGCAAGAAGGCTGCACACCTGCAGCCACGCACTGCCACAGAAGAGGGAGCTGCCTCCTGCCCCAGAGCCCGCTGTCCTTCCCCTGTGTGTGCCCCAGCTCCAGCCAGCGCTACTCAGCTGTGTTAATTAATCCGTTAACCCCAGGGTCACTGTGCTGCTGCCAAACAGCTTTACTCCAAAAATAACAACAGCCTTGTACTGCCCTGCAGAGGAAAGGACAGTGCACTTTAAAGCACAGCTTTACATTTCATCCATCTTATCTAGATCTTTCATACACAAACAGTAAAAGCCTTCAGATAAGTTGAGCCTTCTTGCTTTTCATAAAGAAAAAGAAATAATGAATGTAATTATCAATTAAATTTGAAGGATGAGGTCATGTATTAAAATACAAAAAAAAACAAACCAAAACAAAACCCTAAACCTCAAGCATGAAGGTTACATCCCACCAGCTGCAAAGGGAAGCTCACTGTTGACTGGCTATATTATTACATCCCAGCCCTGCAGCACAGCTCCCACCAACCCAAGGCAATGCCTTTTCCCAAAGAAGAGCAGCAAACCCAGCCCAGAGGCATTTGCATCATCAGCTGCCTCCTGCTGAAAGCCTCAGAGCACATCCTAACCTGGGATTTGTGCAACACAGTATATGACTTGTGCATTTTTATTATATTTGTTTATATTTTAGTCAAGATTTTGAAGTTCTTTTTGTTTTTAAAGCATTTGTCTTTCATCAGTGAATAGTCCAAGAATCTTTTCCCTGAAAAGCAACAGAAACTTCCCTCCCTCCTTTCCTCAGTCAACAAGTATTCCCATCTCAGTGAAGACAAACTCAAGCACAGAGACCATTCAGAGCTCCAGACAACTGTGATGTAACACTCAATTGCATTTTAAACCCTAAAGCCAGAGGGGACCACTTCACCAGTACTCTTGGCAAGAAAATACATCTATTTTGTTAAACACATGGCAAATGCGTTGTGCTGCAATACTCCTCCTGAAAGCACAAGGCACACACTAACACTTTAAAATATAGAACTTACTTCTGTTGCCTATGTTGGACTTATTTGAAGCCCGGAGCTCAGAGAGTCCTGGGCTTATTGAGAGCTTTCTAAATGGAGATGGAAGTTACCTCGTTCTGCACCTCACCTCAAAACTTCAGAAGCAAAGAATTTGTTAAAGCATTAAATAACATCCACATACTTGCTATGAACCTCCTCTGTCCTCTCTCTGTCTCTGCTGTCCCACACTTCCTGTTCTCCATCATCACTGCCCACAGCCTTTCAACTACGCTGCGTTTCTCATCTTATGTTTAAAGCTGTCCTGAAGAACACGTGGAACACACTGCACATACGTGACACTGTTGACTTTTGAGTGTCAAATCCTTCACTGGATTCCAGCTCCTGGAGACAAAGGATGACAGAAAAAAATCTCACCTTTAGCTTTTTAATGCCATCATAAATTCCTGCTGATTTTAGGAAAAGAAGTTATAACAGAACTGCAAGGGACAGGAACCAAACTCAAAACATAACTAGGGCAATATACATCGCTCCAATTGCTGTTTTGCATTCTTTAGTTCACAATCCAGAAGGCAAGATTCACACCTCTCCAGAAGTAACAAGACCATATAACTCATCTTAGGCAGGCTGTGTAATTCACAGAGATGGGCTCTTTGCTTAAGGAGGGAGTGCGGGTTGGAGAACACCTCACATCAGCCCTTGGAAGCAGAGAAACTGCTTCTGATGAGTTCTTTGTGACACCAAGCAAAGCATCATTAGAAATAGCAATAATCACACGCAGATGGAAGTTGACTCACCCAACTGGTTAAGAGGGTCTTCTGGCTATAAAACACACCTCCTCAAGAAGCAGCCTCCACCCAGGAAACATTCTCCCATCGAAGGCTTGCTCTAAATGAACCCAAGGGGAGGCAGACCCCTGCTGGTCAGGTGGGAAGCTCAGAAAATTGCTTGCACCTGGCTTCCTGGCCACCATCCCTGCCCCCCCCCTTCACCAGGTCCTCTATCATCAGCTCAGGCTGTGTTCTAGCACTTCCCCTACATTTACCTACCAACCTGCACTTTTTTAGGCTGAAGATAATAGGACACAGAAGTACATTTAAACTACACCAATCGGTTTGTCTTAATAATAAAGGTATCTTTTATTACAAACAAATCAAGTAAAGTCAGAGCATAGAAATCAGATGGACAAAGTGCTTTTGAATTTTCTGAACCTCATTACTATAGGCTCTGTAACAACAAAAATTCAGGTTGGTGTACCTGAACTACATGGAGCAGAAATCAAACTGCTACCTCCTCACATGTATGCATTTGAAGTGTAAGTGTAAACAGCAGGTATTTCCACTCATAAGCCGTTGTATTTTATCACATCTGCAAGAGTTCCTTCATATACAACAAATCTCTGGACATTTCCAAGTGCCACAACTTTGAAGATAATATGCACAGTAAAACAATAATATAAATAAATTCAAACAGATAAATAGTCCATTTAAAAAAAACCAACAAAAAAATCACTTCCTGCAATAGCAAAAAACTAAAAAAATGTCACTAATAGCAAAAAAACCTCTAAATTTTCCTGGTGACCAGGTTTTATATGTTTTGTATTTGCAAAAGATGACAGACCTATACTGACCTAGATAGAATTAAAAAAATAATTGGCATCTTCAATATTAATCTATTAAAAGAAGTCTGAGAACAACAAAAGATAAATTTTATATTTTTCTTACTTAAGGCTAAAGCTTAGAAGTCAAATCCTACCATCAGATGTGCAGCATTTAGCAGGAATAAAGAAGAGGATTTGATCCCTAGATTTTTGAAAACAGCAACAACAAATGTGCAAATATCACGTACAGACTGTCGGTCCATGCCTGGACTGATGGGTTGCAAATCTCTTATGTTCTTTTGACTTCATGTGGGAGCACAGCCCCAAATATATCTTCATGGTATCGCTTTTGGCTCTGAAGAAGAAAACAAACAAAAACCAAGAGATGAATCTTTTTGTGACATTTAAGTAGCATTCATACAACTAATTCTGTGATGGTGGACTTTCTTGCTGCCAATAAAGGAACCAAATTGCAGACACACAATCTCCAGACAAGTTCTGCTGACAGAACTGTCCCACAAAGCCAGTCATACTCAGACACTGTGCCTTCAGTGACTGCCCCATTACTTTATGAAAGTCACACTCCTATTTTGGTACAAAAAAGTGTCAAACTTTTGATGCTCTGGAGACATCACAAAGCTAATGGCCAGGATCAAAAGAGGGATGCTGGGCAAAATGTAGTATGTAAGAGAGGAGCATGACATGACATTCATACACCTAACCAAACAGCAACCATGCATTTTAGACAGCGGTGAGCAGACTAAGCTGATCAGCTTAGCACTTAAGCACTTTTCTTTAGCATGCTGCTGAAAAGAAACTAATTGCCTGCAAGATCTGGACTGTGACTCTGAAACCTGTGTTGGAGCACTGTCTGAATGGAAAGAATGCCTTCTACATCACAGAATACCTTTAGCTGGAAGAAATACTCTTCTGCCTGCTTCTCTGTGTGGTCCAGATTTTTTACAAGCATCCTCTTCAAAGTCTGAGCGACATCTCTGGCCATGCGTACATCTCCACAGACATACAGATGCCCTTCCTCTTTATGCAAGATATTACATACTTTGGTTTCCAACTCATTTTGAAGAATATCTTGAACATAGACCTTAGAAACAGAAAAAATATCATTAGAAAAGTTCTCTTTAATAATACTTTCTAAATTTAGAGTGGGCCTACACAGGAAGATTCGATACATCCTAACTATTCCACATGCTGCAGAACAGCAAAGGAGAGGAAAAATACCTTAAATGCTCTCTCCACAACCCCCAGATTGGAAGGCTGGACTTGTCATTGATTAAATCAGAGTACGTTAAGAGACTTTTATTTAGAGCCAATTACCACTGCCAAAGATTCCTGACTTGCTAGAGAGGCAAGACAGCTAAAAAGGGTACTGAAATGGTGACAAATGATGGAGCCAACTCATTTCCAACTCACAGGCTAATCTTATCCTGCAAAACGTAAGGTTTCCAAAAGTGCTCCAGTTTCTAATTTCAAAGGACATTTTGCACTCAAAGGTTTAATTGTATGTCTACTACACCTATCAATAAGGCAGTGAGGATTTAAAATACATATGTACATATATGCTACTCATTCAGAAGTGAACAGTGAGAGGCTCCTTTGCTTTGGAGGAATGGGGCCTTTTGTCACTTGTTCACAATGCACTGACACTAACAGTTTTGTTTTGCTTTGTTCTGTTTTTCAATAAAATTGTTAAAGAGAGCCCAAACATTAACTTGAGGGACTCTTCCTAAAGGGGCCAGCTCTTAAAGAACAAAAAGAACCAGCCTTACTTTAGGTTGACCAGGTTGCCTGGAGTAAGCTGTAAAAACTTCTTTCAGAACTCCTTTCCTCTTCATTTCTTCAACTTCTTCTTTGTAGATATGATCCATATCTGGCTGCCGGCAGCCAAACAGTAATATCATGTCACCAGCTTTGATCCCTGAAACCAATATCAGAGTTATTTTGGATTGCCTAGTAAGGCCTATTATCTCATACCACCGTCCCCAGAGAAAACCCTGCCACATCAACTTAGTTGGGCAATGTAACCACTGTTTCTAATTAGTCTTTCTTGCTAAAACTCTGAGGAGCATGTGTGCATGAGTGACAGCTCCTGATTTTAAGTCTGCATTAGGACTGAATCTGCCTGATACTTCAAAGTACTATGTGGAATCACCTGTTGAAGCACATTTCCCAAGCAGGATGATAGAGACAGGCCACAGCATTTCCTCTCTGCATTGTGGCCCCTTTGTGAGAGCTGAGCAGATGCAGAACATGTAGTACTTATACACATAGGCTACTCCCTGTGGGTGACCAAATACCTCAAGACCACCAGAATGGTCTTATGTGGGATGGAATTATTGGCTAACGTTTAATGCTTGATTCAGCCTTGTGATGACAAATCTCTACACTGGTAGTTACTTAGCTAAAGTTTAGAAGTGTCCCCACCAGTTCTGTAGTTCTCCAAACAAAACCTCCACCTGAACAGATTTTCTTTGGAGGACTATGGATGTCTTCTGGCTGGATGAGTTTTGGCCTCCCCCAAGTGGCAGTCCCTGTAAGTACCTTTCTTTTCCAAGTCATAGAGACGCTGCTGCCAGAAACTTCTGAATGGAGCAATTCCTGTTCCTGGGCCAATAAGAATGCACGGCTTGGCTGGCTCCTTTGGGAGCTGGAATCCATCAGCACTAACATGCAAAAATATGTTAATTAGGTAAAGTAAAACTCAGAATAAAAGTATTCCTAGAAAGCTGACAGAATGATACTTAGTGATCATCTCTGCTGCTTTGAATCTTCTCTTATTATGCTTTGTATGAGAGGATAAATGTATCTTGAAGGACTGAAGAATCAGATTCTCTAGTTTTTTTACAAAATAAACATTGATAAGTGCCCAGTGATTTAGGAGAGTAACCATCAGTGATTTTGTAGAAACAATTGGCTTCAGCCCTCACCTGAGGTCACAAGGTATGGCTGAAATACATGTTAGAAAACAGTACACGATCACCTCTACCCTTTGCCTCTTCCTTCTCCCCAACCCATCTGCACCACAGGACATATGGTAACACTTGGGAGTAACTAAGAAAACGTGTCTGAATGGACTTCTAAAAGCACTGAACAATTTCCTTCATTAGAATCCAATAAAATTTCCATTAGTTTCCTGAAAATTTCATGGGAATTAACTTCAGGAGGCATCTAGGGAAAGAAGCTTCACAGAATTATACAGCAAGTATTTGCCTAACCATTCTTACTCCATGATGTTCCTTGGCTTCTTCCTATGGCATACACTCACCTGCGCACAAAGCAAGGGACTGTTTCATTGAGAGCTATTTTGTTCAGCCACGTGCTGCAGACTCCATGGTGCAATGGCCCTTGTCCATCTAATCAGAGGAAAGGAAAATTATTTGTAAGCATTCAAAAGCTGTTTGTTTTTTAAAAAACAGTTTCTATTTAACATTATGCTTATAAACAAGAATATAAATGATCTAGTAATCATTTATAAAACAAGGACATACCAATGATGCACTATTTTAACAAATCCTGATACAGCATGAGTATCTGTACTGCTGTGTACTATTCTGCACGTATCACAACACAAACTTTCTGTTACAGATATGTTACAGATATGTTTCATGTCATTTAGCATACACAGATTTTTCTGAACCACAACACAGACTAAATACCATTTAATTGAGACAGAAATTTAAAAAACACAATTCATTACCTCTTGTCCTGTAGTTTACCACAGCAACTGTCAGATGAATCTCTCTGGGTGTCATGTCACAGGAGGAACTGACAGAGTAGTATCTGGGTTTCAGAAGTGGCAGCTGAGTCAGTAAGAAAGCTGTTGAGACTTCAGCAGAAGGAAACTCTTCCAGGACCTCCAGGATGTTCGGGCTGTTGTAAAACTTCCATTTATTGTATTCTTCTGTGCTCTAAAAGCCAAAAGCCACTATTACAATGTTACCAGGCCCCATGCTGAGTTCAGGAGAGCAAGGATGTTTGAAAAGTAACTTTTAAAATAAGATTCCTATTTTATATTCAATTAAATATGAAATAAACTGCAAATCAGCAGAGAATTCTCAAAACCATCCCTAGACTAATACTTGGGTTTCCTGAAAACATTGTTTGATTTTTGGAAACAGAAATATCCACTGTAATTTTTCTCACATAAACGTTCTCTCAGAGAGGATATAGAAACCAAAGTAGAAGCTGCTTTTCAGCCCCCTGGCTATGGGATATCTAGAAAACTGTGTAGGCTCAGGTCCGGTTGAGCCCTTACTGAGTGCTTGCTGATCCCAGCAGAACAAAGCAGTTACCACACCTATGAGTCTTTGGTTACTTGAAGTGACATTGCTTCTACTTTATTGGTATCAAATTCTGTGAAAAAATAAAAATACCTAGCAGCTCCTCTGCAATCTCTGAGATTTTTTAATGGTGTCTCATCAGAAACCACCAGGGCAGGCAAGAGAATCAGGCAGGCAAAATAACCCACCCACAACCATACAGGAAATACCAGACCTGAAGAAAACTCTTGATTCCCACACAGGTTAAGCCATAAGATCACTCCTTCTTTCTCTCACCACGGTTGGTTTAACACACTCACAGCATATGTAACAGAGGAATGGAAATCAAACACCATCACTACAAGCATTTCTAAAGCTTCTGCTTTTGAAAGGTACCAAAAGATCCATTATGGAGCACGTTTAGTGTAACTTCAGCCTAATACTTACATGACATAAAACTTCCAGTCTCTGTTTGTCTCCTTCCTCTCTTACCAGCTGGGAGAGTTTTTTTAGAAGTTGTTGGGAGGGTGAAGTAGTGATATCAAGTAAATATGTCAAAGCCTGGGAGAGAGTGCAAGCTGGAATCTTTTTCTGGCTAGCCCAATAGCCACCTGGAAATAAGGGAAGTAGAAGATCATGTGGCAATTCCCAAGGCATTTAACAACTGCAGTGCTATGCAAAACTCAGTGTCTTTTAAAATATGACTTCTGATTAGGTTGCATACAGATCTGGACCACAGGTTAATGTGAGCTTTCAAGCTTTTTGTGAGTAGAGAATCTGATGCAGAGAACCACTCTCTAATAAAGCACTATGTTTTAAGCAAAAAGTATGATGGAAATCATCTTTCTGTGTGTTAAGAGTCCCATGATTTCACAGACTGCAGCTACTAAGATGTGGAAAAAAAAGGTCATGACATGTAAATCCATGTTAAGGATACACACATTGATATGTACCAATGACAAGGAAACTGTAGACTAATTTCACTGCAGTCAATAACCAATTTAGGAACTGAATCACAAATAGTGTCAGCCCAAAATATCGGACAATGCTGGTGAAGTTACCATGAACTGCCTTAGGACATAAAAACAGAATCTAGAATTAGAGGAATACCTAAAAGCATCAGCAAAATCCTAGTGAAACTTAAAAGGAGGATAATATAATCAAATTCAGCCTATAAAAATTCTCATGAATTTTAGGAAAACCCATCAAATATCCTCTGTTATCAAATGTGAAGGGAACCAACTTACCTTCAGTACAGGTTTCAAGTCTGATAGTCTGATCAGCTGGAGGGGCATCCTTAACACGTGCAATGAGGCTGTGGACTAATTCTGGCTGGTTGCCTGGGAAAATCCCAATATGTTCTCCAGGCAGGTAGTGCACTTCCTGATTAGACTCACAGGAAAGCTTAACTAGAATGGTAACACGACTAGATATAGAAAAAAAGAGATCATTTAGATCATGATTACGTTGACAGGAATTCCCTTAAATTACATAGAAAAGACATAAATGTGAAGTGACAGTTGGCAAGGGCTTACTGTTCATTATCAAATCATCAGATCAGCTTAGTAATTCATGGAGACTTAAGCAAAAACAGTATAGACATGTGAAGGACTT
Organism: Lagopus muta; assembly: GCF_023343835.1. Classification (NCBI taxonomy): domain Eukaryota; kingdom Metazoa; phylum Chordata; class Aves; order Galliformes; family Phasianidae; genus Lagopus; species Lagopus muta. The sequence goes on along the minus strand of NC_064452.1, from coordinate 732,814 downwards.
CTATGAAAACAAATAAGATGCTGAAGTGCTGCCTGATCTGTCCAGTATGCCTGCAGTCAGCCAATGGCAGGAAGTGCAGCTCTACTGAAGACTGAATAGCTCACACATTACAGCAGCTCAGAGCACATCCTGTAAGATGACTGCATTTAGAACAGGGATGAGAGAGACTTCCTGGAGGATGTTGAAGAGGCATTCATGGATGCTATTTCTAAGACAGATGCCAGTGCACTTATTGTCCTTTTGTATTTTTATGTTGTCTTATCTCAGTTTGCTTTTAGTACAGCTTCTTGTACTGTATCTCTTTCCACTCTCAACTGTTTTTTTCCCTCTATTAAGGGGCAATTTGGTTTTTCCTAAATGAAGTAAATATTTGTCAGGCACGTAGCAGATCAAGCAAAGGAGAGGGACCTTACACTGTCCTTCCACATTTAGTAGATATCAGAGGGCCATATTCATCAGGTTATTTAGTCCCCTCTGCTGCCAGAGACTTCACTGGGAAATCAGCTACTATCTACACAGAAGCGAAGTCCCTTACTATTGTCGTGGTCTGGTGATCATTATTTATTTCTACTAAGGATGGTACAAAATTTGAGTACATTTCTCAGTAACACAGGGAAGAGATGTTTATAACAAAACATTTTAATTGTTTAAGATTTTAATAAAATGTACAATATTCAAAGAAATGAGGACTCATACCTGGATTTGAAACTCTGAAGATTCTGTCTGAATTTCAGCTTCATGGGAATTATATCCTTTCCATGAATGTCTGCCAGGGCTGTTGAGAAAAGAGGACATGACTAATGAAAAATTGTGTCACTAGGTTTGTTTAATAAATCTTCCAAGAACTCAGAGAAAAGAACTGAACCACCTGCTCTAAAACACCATATACTTCTCATCAGCCACATGTCCTCTATGCACAGCTTCTCTGACTAAAAGTATCTCAACTCTAATTCTTCTGGGATTGTCAAAATGTATACCAGATCTGGTATTCTGATGTTTTTGTGCTGGAAGATGTAATGACTTATTCACTGTAAAATGATATCTTTTTTTCTTTGACCACTGTTTCATTACAGGAATTCTACCATCCAGCTATAGTATGACTGTTACCAACATCAGACAACCTTTCCAATTCTGACACAAAGTAAATGAAGTAAAATTGATAGAGGAAGCAGAAAGTCAGAACAAATACCTTTAGTCAAGTCCATGGTTTGAGAGTCATGTACTATCCTATATTTCTTAGGATTCCAGCTGTCATCTGATGTGTATATCTCAGGTAACTGAATACTGGCTTTCCCACGGATATCAAAAATGTCACAGGCAGTCTAGAAAAAAGTAGTAATTATGACTATTCATGGAAAATAAATATTCTTAATGTTGTCATATGTTTGTTGTTCATTTGCTGGTGCTATGTTTATGGGGAGATTTCAGTTTCACTGACTGTTGTTATTTATTGAATTTGTTGAATTCAGTAATGCTATAGGATTTCAGCAAGTTTCCACTTCTACATCAATCTTGTAAAAAAAAAAAAAAAAAAAGATCTACTTAGCAAAATTTAGAGGTCTGATGCTACTGCCCTTACTTTACTGGGCATCTCATTATGCAAAAGTTTTTGGGGAACTATGTGAGTACTAACAAATTACAGAAAAAGGATCTCATTTCCCCTTCAATTTAGATAACCAGCAGATGAAAGGGAAGTTTAAAATTCAGATAGCAAGCCATCTCTGCTTTCCTTCATTATTCCCTATTTTTCTGGGATGCCAGTAAAGACCAAAATAATTGAAATGAATGAATTAACTAATACATAAGCTAGATATTTATGTAGTCACCTTGAACGCAGTGACTGCCCATGTGCGAAAGGCTTCTTCTTGACCATTGAGTTCATCTCCTTCACCCACTGGAGTGAGCTGCAAAGCCCCCAGTTGGGACAGTTTGTGGTCAATGGCATGAGCAAAGGCACAGAACTCAGGATACATGGTGGACCCCAAGCCAAACACAGCGTATCTGCAGAAGGAGATGCAAATAAGACCACTATGTTATGGTGAATGAAAAACAAAAGAATTAATCTTAAGTAAACAAAATAACAAATTATTTTTACCTAATTTTTTTTCTCAGCAATTTCATGGTGAGCAAGGAGTTCTTTAACGCCTGCATAAAAATTCATAAAACATTTAATGTTAGAAAAATACTCTTTCATTTAAAAGAGAAGTGAGACTCTGATCTACACCTTACTTTCATACATAGAAATGAAAGACTGACTTTGAAACACAGAATACCCTGAGATGAAAGGGATCCAAAAGAATAATCAAATCCAATTCCTGGCTCCACAAAAGTTTACTTAAAAATTAAACCATACATCTGAGAGTGTTGCCTAAACACATCTTGAACTGCAGCTTCTTGGTGCCATGGCCACTTCCCTAAGTAGCCTGCCCCAGTGCCCAATTATACTCATGGTAAAAAACCCTCTCCTATTTCTCAGTCTTAATTTCCCCTGAAGCAGCTTCATGCTGTTCCCTCAGGTCCATGACTGGTTCAGAAAGAACTCTGAGGTGCTCATCTCAGCATTCTCTGAGCTGTGTTGCCATGTGCTTCTGAGGCAAACAGTACCTTTCCATTATTTGGAGAATCTCCATTTCCAAAAGTGCTGGTAACCACTAAAAGAAGAGTTTCTTTTTCCAAGTCACTGATGTTGTACTCATCCATGCACAGAATCTGGAAGATATAAAGCTCATGAGAAACTGCTAGGTGACATAAGAACTTGTGTTAGATCTCTCTGTTGTCAGATGACTGTTGACCAAATTTACAAGGCATTATTCTGTATGAAAGAAGTCAGAATCTAAGGTCTAACTTCCATTTAGCAGAAATACAAAACGCAGGCTTAGAGAATGAAAAATCTCGCAGAAGCTGATATAACTAGGCAAACCTCATCTTCCGTTTAGTTTAAGTGACCTGTATTTCCTCACCTTAGTGTTGAAGGCACAGCTGAACAAACTGCACAGATTTCTGGCTAATGTTTCTGATTTCCCAGTCTCTGTTGCATAGATCACAGTCACCTTGGACCTGGCTGCCATTGTTTTTCGCAGGAGCAGTGACGCAAAGAGTACAGCCCTGAGGAAAGAAAGCACATCATGTATCGCTTTGAACATAGCTGTGTAGAAACTCAGGCTGGTGCACAAGCAGTTTCCTAGATAAGGCTCCTTTTGAGCATGGGTATTCCTTGGAAGATTGCTAAGAAGCAATGCAATACAGAAAGCCCCAAATACGAACATTAGATACGAGCATTACCTAAACGTATACATGCAAGTCTATAATTCAAACAAACCAGGTCATCCCTACTGTAATAATAATCAAAAAACGTGTAAGGGAAGCACCAGAAAAATAGAATATTTCAACAAAATCATGATGTTTATTTGAGCAACTTACTTGGCCAAAATGCTCAACTTTATTTCTCTTCTCTTTGGCCGACGGGTCTCATCATGCCAGATGTGGGTTTTCCATGCATCCACCTTCAATTAAAAAAAAAACCTGCGTTTCAGATAAGAAATGCGAAACAACAAATACACAATTTGTGCACAGGTGAAAGGGACAGATTTGACAGTATCTACATCTATGATTTGCTGCCTGTACAAACACTGACCATCTCTACAGCACTAAATTGCATTATATTTATAGCCTAGGAATTCAACAGAACTAAAATTATCTCGCGCAGTAAAAGAGAAATTGCTTGCTCCTTTATGAATTTATCCAGCAAACTTTGATTTGTATGCACCGAGACTAAGAGCAGTGTGACTAATAGGAGCTTTTCATTCAGACTCTTCTGTATCTCACATTATCATCTGCACTGCTGAAGTTGTCTGCTAGAATCTTTATTTTTTTTGACATGTACCTGGTAGTAAAAGAAGGGAGTGAGGACGTAGTTCAACATCTCCTGGTGGAACACAGGAGTTATGCTCCCCGACATAGGAGGCACAATCCACACCCAGTCAGCTGGGCAGCCTCCTCGCACACGGTACTCATTCTGCATGTATTTCATGAAGGACTCAGCAGCTGAGTGATGATCCATGATAGTAACATTTTGTTGCTAGAATAATTGCAAAAAGAGAAATATATATTTAAAAGTCCATTCCATAGTTAAAGTAATCCTTTTGCTTGCTTAATATTCCAAGGAATTTATACAGTGTTGGGAAATATTTATTACTAACAACTATAAAATGAAGATACGGGTGGACCTTTGACTAAGAATTTTATTAAGTCATTTTTTAATTTATTTTTAACATCAGCATTTTACCTTTCCAGCATTGAGAATGCATGCTGAAAAGCCTATGTTTCATTTTTACCCACCTTTCATAATGTCATGATACCTTAAAAAGACTGTAATTGTGAATGAAATACATGAATTCCATGGCTTTATGTAGATATTGGCACTTAGACATCTGGGCTAATAAGATGAACAATCTTGCCTTTAGCTTCCTTTTTGTTTTTTTCTCCCTTTCCCCTCTATCCGAGTTTTTTTCTGGTAACAACAGGGCATTTACATTCCCCTGCTTTCCCAGACATAGACAGATAATAAGTACATTGGAATTATATTTGTAACCTCCTGTACATTGAGTGTTGGCACTGGCACTATCTTTGTATAAAGCTGTTGTTGTAAGTGAAATGAAAAAACAGAGTATTCAAAGTGTTTCCAGATACCAGACTCACTGACTTACCTGGAAGCTATGAAGCACAGCCACATTTATCTCTACAACAGCTCGGTCCTTCCACAGTGATGCAAGTTTGTTGGTTTCCAGTCCCATTCTTCTTCCAACCTCCTATAATTGGAAAAGAGAGAGAAAAGGGAAAAGCAAATTTACTATGCTCTGTATACACGTCATGATTTCTCCACCTCATCACATTAACATGCAGATAAAAATATTCGAGAAAGGTCAACCTTATGCTGGAGAAAGTGAGAGCCGCACAGACTTGGTATCAGAGGTATCATGTGACCTCTATTCTGGCTTGGAGAAGGAAGAGGGGCTCTGCTGGACCAAACGATTAGGGAACGACAGCATCTGGTTCTAAGTCATTATTATTAATTTGCAGAGGGAAGGAGCCCAAGACATGCAACTAACATCCAGGACTCCATTGCCTTGTCAGCAGCAGACTGGAACTAATAACAAGTCCATTCTCTCCCCCACTTCAGGAGATTACCTTCAGGATGTTGTACCGCTGTACATCACAGAAGTCTCGCACTCCAATCTCTGTTCCCATGTACCAGCCATTGAAAGGACATGCAGTGAATTCCAGGCCTCCCACCTCAAGGAGCATGTTGGCAACCGCAGGCAGAGCATACCACTTCAGATCCAACTCCTTAAACCACTCATACCTGTTAAATAAACACTTAATCTGTTACTTCATGTATTCCTCCCTTAGGCAACAACCAGAAAAGCCCAGGAAGTGAAAGATCACTGTCTCTAGGGAGACCAACCCATGAAGCAATCTGCGAAAGCTTGTAGCAAAGTTTTCACATACAAAGTGGTAACTGGGAATGGCCTGCTAAGGAAACTGAGGAACAGTATGACAGAGTTCTGTGATCTGCAGCCTGCTTCCAAAGCAAAGATGAAGCAAGAAATAAAGAAAAAAAAAAAAAGGCAATAAGCATTTTGTTGCAAGTGCAACCATATTTTACATGTATTCCACTGGCATTAGAAGCTGTGTTGTTTTTGTGTGTCTTTTGTTTTTTGTTTGTTTTTTAATTCTGAATTTGATTGAAATGCAGAATATTAAAAAAAAATCCAACAGAACTACCACAGACTTTGTTAATTTAAATCTCATTTTACTGTTCTAACAGGCATTTTGTCTTTCAGGACAATTTACTGTAATTTCATCCTAACAAAGAACTCAGAAAATGACTGCCACAATCACAGGATAAGCACCTGCCAGGGTGAGGCAGAGGCAAAAATGCAATTAGCTACACCTGGTGTGCTTACTTTGGATGCTCCATTGGCACTTCAAGGATAATCTCTGGCGGGTATTCAAATATTTCTGGATCTTGGCCGTTTGCTTGGAGAACGAGTGGAACTATATCAAAGCGGCCATACTTCGGCTTCCACCCAAGCTCAATGCACAACTGTAAGTAAAGAAAGTGAATTTCTTTTCTGAAGTCCTCCCTCCTGTTAACCCTCTAAGGTAAATTCTCAGTGCTAAAGGTTGTCTTCCCACTCAAACAAGACCAAGATTTAAGAGGAGTTTTAGCTCTGTTCTGAGATGGAGGGGAGTATTTCACTGCACAGTAACAAACTGTTGCTTCAGCCTGCACCTAGAATCTGTGGGGCAGGAAATACATAGCTCCCTCCCAGATGGCATAAAAAAAAAAAAAAACCAAGAAAAATAAATGAAACACGGGTGAGTTAATCAAGATGGAAAACAGTTACAATTCTGTATTTGGAACTATACCTTTGTGAACTCCACACTTGCAGGGTCTCCTATGACAGACCCATCTGGCATCTGATATCCAGCGTATCGGATGAACTGGCTGTTCCAAACACGGAAATCATGTTTCCCATCAGTCCTCTGAGGGAAGATAGTGATGGCTGATCTGCTCAGAGAAATGATCCAACCCAATTACATCACAGCAGCACATCAAACACATTCTGATTATTAAGATACAAATTGTTACTGGCAGCAATTATTTTATATTTCTAAAATAAACATCATTAAGAATAAAATCATTCATTCTTTCCACTCATCTCCCCGAATCTTCAAATCATTTATTTCCCCAGGAATTGTGAAGGATTTTTGCAACATTAGCCACAAATGTTAAAAACTTTCAAAATGGTTGATGGTACACGTGAGAGGAACACGTAAGTATCAGAAGAATTAAGAGCACAGACAAGTTGTCAAAATATTTAGATAGATCACATCAGGTCTATTGCGGAGTTCTGAAACCAGACCTAGATGGAATTTTTGTTATTTAAAATTCAAATGAAATAAAAGAGATCTACCTTATATTCCCATTGTTTGTGGCAAACTGAATATGGCGACAGATACATTCAAACATTTCCTTGGCTGTTTTACAATCACGTGCATCAAATACCTGTATGTTTCCCCCAGAAAGATAAAGAAAAAATTAATTTGAAAGAATAATACAAGCATGTTATTTTTCTAACACAGCTAAGGATAGGAAATCAGTATTTCTCAATTCACTTCTAGGAAGGGTTTATTTTTACCTTTCTTTTATTTTCACATGTTACAACTCTCCAAGCCCAAGAGATGGACCTCCTTCCATAACTTGATTGGTTCTTAACTGTAACCAATCCTATATAAGTTTTCCTTCTACTACAGAGCAGAGAAGTACAAGAAAATATTGATTTTATGATATGGACAGGAAAGACAGTCCTCAATTGAAGCAATTGACACATTTTACCGATGTGCAGCAGACAGCTATTCAGCCATAATTGTTAGAGTCATAAGCTACCTGTAGATTGGACCACTGAATCCTCCCAATACACCTTGGGGCATTCCTCCAGGCCTGTTTGGCAGCAAAGATCAGTTCATCCTTTGTCAGATGGTAGGTTCCTGTTGTTTCTATCTCTTTGGTCACTGTTTCTAGTCGGGCCAGGTGCTCTTCTATTTTTAACCTGTTAAACAGGAAAACAGTCATGAAAAAAAACAATGAAAATTTCATTACTTACAACTGATCTAAATTGCAGATGCCTCTTTTGTTCTGGGTCAAGAAGAGCTCAGACACTGCAAAAAACATCAAGTTTTGGATGTTTCAGATGTTTTTTGCAGTGGCAAAGCATCTTTTTGCAAGAGACCTTCATCTGCATTGGTGATTTTATGTACTAGTATGCAGGTAGAGCCCATTTCCAAGGAAGGGGTTGGTATCTATACTGCTTCAGATAGTGCAAGTTTGATATACACTGAGAAATCCGTCCTTCTCAAGTATCCTCACTATCTGGGTGTGAAATGGGTCAACGTATTTTCTCATTTATGAAAGCATTCATTACCTCAAAAGATGAGCAATCCCACCACGTTCCAGGCATGAGAAGTCACCATCATCTGCTCCCAAATCCTCTCTATTGCACTACACTGTCCCCAAACTACAACTATTATCTATTGCAATAGCAGGGGATCTGAAATTTTTTATCCAAAGCAGTGGATGTTCCTGGTAAAGGGATGAGTTAAATACACAGGATTCTAACTGAGGTCTGATCAACTGACTTCTTTGTGGCTTCTGAATTTAGGAATTGGCCTTACTGAGTACAAATGACAGCTTACTAGCCTCATGAACAAACTACCATAATAGAAACTGAACTAGTAACACTGCCCTTTCACCATCCAATGCAAATATCCATTGATGACAAGTTTTTCTGTGCAAATTTTCAGTTTAAATTTGGATTTTCCAGACTAGTTTGGTAAAAATGTCAAACGCAATCAAACAGAACTTAGAAAATAAACCAGCTTCAGCCCGACATGGGAATAACTGACTGTTCCCTCAAAGTTCAATTACTTTCACAGGGCCAGAAGTCTTCTGAGCAAAGTAAAGCTCTGACACAAAAAAAAAGGAAGTGCTGAGCAATTATTTTGTTAAGGAAACCAACTCTAATTTTTTTTTAGTTTGATAATAGAAAAATGAAGTCAAAACATTAGCAAATATTTATCACAGCACAGACAAAAATTGTTTTGTTGGTCTACAGACAGAATGAAAATAGCCTGCACTGTCTGAGAGTTTTCACATTTTCAGCAGGATGAAAGATCAAGGGCAAGCACATAAGACGGTGCAAATCAATCTGATCAAATACCACAGGCACAGAGACATGCAAATGTAATACTCTGGCAAGTAACCATAGTCTGTATGTAAAACAGGAATTTTCTGAGAGATTCTGTTGGAATAAAGCTTTGTAGAAGAGTTCAAAGTCTCTAAAGAAGAAGGCATTATGTGGCTGAGTCCCTTTGAAATCCCAATAATATTTTATAGTGAAATATGCAAATGGTGAACTGTCACTGAAAGCTTGTCACTTGAAAACTTTGTCACTGCAAATTCTTGGACCTCAGGCAGCTCTTCCAGCTTTTCCTGCCACAAGATCTCTCTGCACCATCTCTATTTTTGTAAAAACACATAATCCTGAAGCTAAAGCATTGCTCTCAGCATGCTCAGTAATCTTATGTTGATGATAACACAGAGCAAGGTTGAGAAGCTCTGTGGCATCAATCGTCCTTCCATACTTTGGCCAAAGCCTTGAAAACATACAATAAAAGAACACAGAGAAAAGATGCTTGGAACAGCACAAACTGCAAGCATTACCCACATGTCTAAGACTAATCTGAGTAGGGGACAATCCCATTAACATCCAATGTTAAGAAAACAGAAAGTCACGTTCTGGAAGAGCCCTGAAGAAGCTGCTTATTCTAGTATACTATAATGCAACACACTCTGAAGGGATGGGGCTGAGAAATGCACTGAAAGAGTCCACGGTAGTAATCTCTAGACCTAGGATTGCAGAAGCAGAATATGAAATGCAGTAATGATTCTGTTCACATTTTTAATAATCACCTCTTTTTTGGAAGCATGCTACATAACTGCCAATACCTCTGAAGAAATTAAGCAGCCTAGTCCCACACACAGGTAGGAAGGCAGAGGATTTTTATTCCACAAATGAAGATACAGTTAGCTTACTCTTTAAATGAACTGTAGTACTGCTTGACAAAGTCTATTGCCTGAGGTAGAAGCTCTGCTGGAGGAACCGGCCCATCTCTAGTGCCTCTCACCAGGCTCTTTGGGGTCATGAGTGCTCCTTGGCAAGCTTTGGTCCGACAATTGATAACCTGAAAAATAATAATATTTTACAAAGCAATGTCACAATACAGATCTTCAGAAAGTTCAGAAAAATTACTGCTTAGGTTTCTGTCTTACCTCCTTTGCTGTCAGGTGTAATGTGTCAAGAAGGCTGGATCCATTTTCCAAGTTCCTTACTTTTACACGTCTAGGACATGTTGATATTTGGTTTGAAGCTTTGATACCATTTTGTGGGGGTTTCTGGCCATAGAAAAGATAAAAATACACACTATCTTCACACCTATTAAATATCATAATGCTTCAATTTTATTTATATGTTACTATTGAACACTACAACTTAAAGGCAAAGACTGACGTGATCTTCTCCAACAGGACTATTTATTCATTTGAGTATTAAACTATTGACCTGATCTACAGCTTGATATGAAACAGCCAAAAGTGTTTTTGTACTAACCAAACAGTATTTGCCACTACAAACAGCTTTGTAATTTTAAAGTCATAGTTTTGGAAAAAAAAAAAAAAAAAAAGCAAATCAGACAAAATTAGAGAAAGGACAAAGCTTGGGTTTCAAAGGAATAAAGGAATTTGGCAGTCCAGTCCTACTGACTTAGCAAAGCACCTTTTCATTCAGAAAAGAGTTTTCATCCAAAGATCTCACATCATCCCTAACCTCATGTCACCACAGTTACTCCTTGCATGAGAACTCTGAAAGTTCTGAGCAGCAAGCACAATCTGTGTGAACTGTCAGTATCAGTGAAACTAGAAACAGACCCCGCTCCATCACTGACCTCTGCTGAAGTGATTATAGGTGACATCTCTATCTGCTTCTTGCTTATACTGTGTAATTTGGCATCATCTTTCACAAAGCTTTAAAAGACAAAAAGACAATACAATAGAAAGCAATATGCTTAGTTTTTACTTTTAAGTTTTTATAGCAGACAAATGCCTCCACAGTCCCAGCATACATGTAACCATTAGGGCATACCAGATAAATTTAGAACCATGACAGTTAATTACAATGCTTTATTTCCTCAATGACGTATACAAAAGCTTAAATGTACCTCAGTAAACCAATACCACCTTACTAAATCAACACCACCCAATGCCCCCAGGGATAACCGCTCCTTTGTTAAAGTTACTGCAGTGGAAGCACACAACAGTATCTTTCCTTTTCAAACAAAAGCAAAACCACAGAACTGTGACAAAGATCTTACCCATGGAACTTTGTATCTTTCTCCACGTTATTATTGATATCCTTCTCTTCAGAGGACTGATTCTTAATAACACGAGGTTTGAATGCAAACTGCCACGGGCACAGCATTTTGTACACTTTATTTATGCTTTTACTTCACAGCGCTGAAATCTTGTTTTGTGCGATGTGGGAACGCTTCTGAGGAGAGAATAAAACCACAAGGTCAGTTTTTGACTAAGAAGGTAACTCCCTTTAAGAGGATGCAGAAACTCTGCAGATTAGCGAATTTGATCTAATTAACTTTCAGCATTTAAAAAGGAAAAATTACTTGATACTTATAGTAATGAATGAGTAATGATGCTGTGTGCTGTCAAACCACGCAGGAAAATAAAAGAATGTAACTGTCTGTGCAGAAACTGAAAGGTGCTAGAACTAGTCTGTTAACCCAAGTAAAATACACAGGGTGCAATAACCATTTGTGTACTGTTACAAAATAGGAACACATCTAGATCACTATATTGCAATAAAAAATGCTGCAGTGTGCCTGTGTGTTATTACAAATTATATTACTGTGTGTCATTTTAAAGCATGCAAAAATGAAGAGGGAAGAAGAAAAACAAAGAAAAAGAAAGATGAGAAAAAAAAGAAAAAAGAGAAATAAGAAAAAAACCAGAAAAAATAAAGAGAACAGTAAAGAGGGTGAAAGAAAAAGCATGAACCAGAGAAAACAAGAGAGAAAAAAAAGACATTAAAAAGGATGCGCATATTTTCCATTCATTAGCAATTAGTATAATAACTTGCTTGCATTTTATGCTTTCACAACAGAGTTGCTCAAAGAACATTTATGGTATTCCCCATTACACCCACAAACCTTTAAAGTCTGCTGGAAGAGGGATGAAGTTTTCAGAGTAGCAGGATAGCCTGGAAATAAAAGGGGACTGATTCCATTGAGACACAGTGAGACAATTCCAATGAGACACAGCGCCCTTACCGTGTTTTTGTGAGAGATGTTTCCAAACCTGGAGAGGGACTTCTCTGTGCAAGTTGGTTTCTTTCACTCTCTCCTGCTCTGTATCCCTCCTGTGAAGCCAAAGCATTTTATATACCCTAGAGCTATGCATGCAAAACAGCAGATTGAGACTACAAATAGACAGTGGTCAAAGGGGGAATCCCTAAAATTCCCACACTATCTGAGGAGGAAGGGAACGTAGCCGAGGTGCTGCTACTGCATTACGCATTTAATAACCAGTGACAGAGCTGTGACTAATTCTTTGGTCTTCCCTCACATAGTATGCTGCAATTCTGACTCCTACAGTTCTCAGTTGTAGATGCAGGAAGCACTTTTTCACAGAAGTCTGCAGGCAATATTAAAATGGAAGAAATACACCCTGAAGGAGCTCATATTGTGCCCCTAGGTGGCTGTTCTCCTGTACACTCAGCTAGGAGCTGCAGGACTAACTCTGTGGCTTTCATAATGAATTTAGAGCAATTTTACAGAATCATAGACCTTAAGGAGATTGACCAGTAAAGTGTTTAAATAAACACTTAAACTTAAGACAGGTATTTTAACAAGAATATACACTTGGTAATATATTAGTTCCTTATTTTCGGTATAAACTTGAGACTTTTATCAATAGAGCATTTGTAGAATTCTTACCTCTACAAGTCTCCATATTGCAGTCATTGCTGCCTGTGAGGTTTGCCCTTTTGTGTTCTACCAACATGTTAACTTGGAAGGGAACTGCAACTCCCTGAAAGTATAAACTGTTCATATAATGTTGTATATGTAAACACCAGAAGGACAGACAGATGAAGAAGGTGGGACTACTGAGCTGATTTTAGACAAAATGTGGATATAAATACAGTACAGAGTTGGGTTTCCCCTCAAGTTCTAGAAGGGGCAAGCAATCTGGGATCTGACAGTGGCATACAGAACACAGAGCTTTTAGGCAGCTGCTGACTCAGAAATGCTGTAGTATGTCAGTCCCAAAGTCTCAAGGACTTTATCCTGAGTTGTTTCTTCATGAGTATTATGTATGACTGAATAATGCCATGTTATAAAACTTCCTAGGTGTTTTCAAATTACAGTAATTATGACAGAAAGATTTACAAGTAGCGACCAAGAAATGCAGAAATTTGGCACAAGGCTATACAAGAAACAAGGAAACAGATTCTCTTTTCATTTGCCACTTTTCTACTGGGCAAGCTTGGGCAAGGCATTTTTTCTCTATGTCTGTTTGCTATTTAGAAGTGAATATTAAGTGCTTGTGTAAGGCACTCACTGATGAGGTTACAGGTACCTGGGTTCATGCATGAATACACCTGTATTTATATCACATTCAGGGTTGCAAAGAAGAACCTCTTGAAACAGAGACTTGAGTTGTCCATAGTTTGAGCACTCATCTGCTTGATCGTATCATGCTTGTGTTCTTTGCATTCACTGCTCATGAATGCTCACATTTTTTTTAAATAACTGTGTGTGTCAATGGTCAAATTGAAAGTGTCAGAACTGTAAAAGAAGTTCAGAAATGAAAAACAAGGTTATATTAATCTTACAGTTGCTGTTTTGTCAGGATTTAAAAATTGTGTTTATTCTTTCATTTTTTATTAAATCTAAATTTAGTAAATTTAAATTTATTAAAGCATAGAGAATCTTCACACAGTACTGAAAAAAAAAATGCATCTTTGTAGATATTTAAATGATTTCAATTTCTAAGATTTTATTATACACCCTTCCTGCTTCTCCTTGATTGGAGACTGCTGAAAACAAAGAAAGGCTACACAGGGGTTTGGTAAGAAAAGTCACATTTAGAATTACCAGAAGAGGAGGAACATCTTTCCTCATGAGCACTGTTTAATGAACTGGCAGTAGATACAGCCATTCAGTGAACTGTTTATTCACCAGTTTTTCAAGCAGGACCTATTCTTTTACTCACCAAAACCAGCAACAAAAATCTCACCACACTTTTCTCAGGTGGAGCCAGAGATTAGCAAAACAAACTTACAGTGTCCTCCTTCCACAAACATTCCATGGTGTCTGCAATATTCCTTCATCAGAAAACCAATTCCACAGATTTTGTTTTATTGCCACTTGTGCCTCTGCCGTAACAAAGTGCAAGAAGTACTTGCTCTTCTTATATTAACTGTGATGACAGAGGTGCCCTTTCAGAACAGAATGTTTGACCTATTCTGCAATTTCATGAAAAATCAAGTCACATTTTTTGACTGCAATATTCTGCATCAACTTAAGAAGCTGTATTCTTGAAAACATTTAAATAACAAACGATATTTGTATGGCTGCTCCTCAGAGATCAGACAAACGTAAGTCCTAAAAGGTCTACTAAACTCAGGCAAAGCTGATGATAATGAGCTTATTTTATTAACTTCATGTATCCCAAAGACACACTTTTCCATTGTTCCAACTTTTCCTAAATCACTAGAGATTTTCTTCTAATTTCTCTTGCCTATCAATCCACATGAGACATGCCTACACTGACCTTTCAGAAACATTCCATACAACATCACAAACTAGAAATGTAACACTGCAGCCATCTCTGAACATTTGTCATCTCAGAAGATCTAAGACTTTAAATATTCGACCTATAGAATCATAGAAAGATTCGGGTTGGATGGCATCTTTAAAATCATCGAGTTCCAACCCCCTGCTACAGGCAGGGACACTTCCCCTCTCGCTCAGGTTGCTCGGAGCCCCATCCAGCCTGGCCTTGAGTGCTTTCAGGGAGGGGGTATCACAGTCTCGCTGGGCAACCTGTTCCTCACGCGTCTCACCACCCTCACAGTAAAAAACTTCTTCCTGATACCTCGTCTAAATCTACCTCTTCTAGTTTATAACCATTTCCCCTTGGCCTTTTGCTACCCTCCCTTATAAAAGTACCTCCTTGGCTTTTCTTTAGTCCCCCTTCAGGTACTGGAAGGCCACTATATGATCTCTTTGGAGCCTTCTTGATTCTGTGATTCTCTTCTCCCCGCTGAAGAGCCCCAGCTCTCTCAGCCTGTCCCTGTAGGGCAGATGCCCCAGCTCTCTGATCATCTTTGCAGCCCTCTTCTGGACCTGCTCCAACAGCTCCTTGTCCTTGTGTTAGGCACTTCAGAACTGCACACAGTGCTCCAGGTGGGGTCTCACAAGAGCAGAGTAAAGGGGCAGAATCACCTTCTTCGACCTACTCATCGTGCTTCTCCTGATGCTACCCAGGATATGGTTGGCAAACCTATGATAGGAAAGAGGTATTCAATTTTCATTTACAAACTGACGGCTTTATTCTTTATGCATTTCCTACTCCTGAGGAGATGTACTCTGTCTCCTGCTTTACTTCTTTTGATTAACCTCACTGGTTGAACAGAAAATTTGGTCCTTAAAGTACCAATAGCACAGAAGCATTAAAAAAGAATAGCAGTGGACCCCGTGGAAGCCAGTCCATATAGATTACCCTGTTAGCAAGATTGGCTGTGACCAAGTTATTTTTGAACCACCAGAGAAGTGCAAGTCAGTATTAGGAGCAAAACTCACAGCAAAAGAACTGTCTAATTACTTCAGATGAGATACCAATAAGATTAAGCTGATCAATTAAAAGGGAGTCAGATCATGAAAGGCCAATTGCATTATGGAAATGGACTCATGCTCTTCTGTAAAATGCTCATTATGTTCCTTTGTGGTATAAATGATTTAAATCATTTGACTCATTAAGAACATTTCAACAACTCAATTTCTGTTTCTTTTCCAGGCTGAAGTTCCTTTTTCTTCATCAGCTATTCACGCTTTCCAGCTTGCTTGCTGTCACTTGACTACAGAAAAGACATCAATTCCCTGGCAACACCTCACTATGTGTTACATGCTTAAAAAAGATCTTCTAAGATAAGTAGTTTCTCTATGTGCAGTATTCCATGCCTGGAACAACCTGACGCTGAGCCACAAGAAAGTGCTTCCTTACTCTGTCAGTTCAGAGGTAAGTAAATATGTAAACAACAACGGTGAGGATTTGTGCCACTGACTGGGTGTCAGGTCACACTGGGAAAGTGTCTGCAAGTTGCTTGCTAGCAATTTCAGGCTTTTGATTCAGAAATGTTTCCTGTCAATAAATAAATAAATAAATTAAACCTGTTCCCAAACTCCTACACTACATACCAAATGTACCAGAAATTGAAGAGAAAGCCTGTGACACACGGACTGTGAAGAAACCAAGAGCTGTATGATGAAAACTCCTCAGAAGTTACGGGTGTCCCATCTCTTCAGTTGGTCTTACTTTTACTTCTCACTGCTTGCTAATCTCACTTGGGTATGCTAAAGTGTCATTGGCCTTAAAGCTCTCATGGGTGAAATACATTGAAAACGTCCTTTCACTACAGAATGGAGATGGAAATGGTGAGAAGTCCACATCCCACAGAGAATTACAAAATAACATAGACTAGAAATTTCTACTTCCTCACACTCCTTCAACTGTGTAATGAAGACATGGAAAAAGTGCCTATTTTTTTTTAAATCAAAATATAAGACTTCAAACTGATTGATTTGCTGCAATTAATTTAGGTGAAAAAATGTAAAAGCCATAGACTGGAATCACAGGCTCAGGTTGAGACACTTTACAAATCTACTGTCTGGACCCTTTTGACTTTATGCACATTTAAGGTATATTAAAAAGCAGTTTTAGGGTGAAAAATGTAAGGTTTCATTTGCCATCACCCAGTCTAGGCAAACAATGATGAGGCAAAGTGGAAAATTTCATGACGTTAACACCAGAGTGAAAATGAAAGCTAGAAAAACTATGCCAGTAAACCCATCTCTTCCTGCCTACAAATCATCAGAGTCAGGCCATGTTTAAAAGTGCAGCAATATCATAAAATCCCTTAATCGGTCATTTTTTCAAAAAATTCCTGGGTGTGGACATAACAAGGAAGTAGAGGAGGACAAAAGCAACCAGACAACCAATAATCACATTTCTCTGTGCCTGAGTGCATGTTGCCTCAAGCTGACACGTCTTCCAAAAAGTACTGACTCAGAATTGCAGCAGTAAAGGTCAGTTACCAGCAGATTTAAAGTAGCACCTGGCAGTTGATTGGTAGTCTGTATGTGGCTGTTCGCTGGGCTCTGCGCCCTGCATTCCATGACAAAATTTCATTACATTTAGCCTACTGAACACTTCACTCTCAGGACCATAAACGAAAGCTGGCACATGGACGGGGAAAATGCACAGAACAAGGTTTCTCACCTCTGGTACTGCAATTTGTTTTGGTCATAGCTGTGGTGTAAAGAAATGTGACTTTACAACTACCTCATGCAAAAATATATTTTTTCCCCAAGAACTAACAGTGAGCTACAGAATAGCAAATGTGCTCTTATTTAGTGATAACAGACCACTGATTGATCTTGGAAGGGTACAGAACTCCTCATCAAGGCCAAACCTACTCTCTCCCTACTTGGTTTCTAAAATGCCAGCTGGAAACTTTTCTCAAAAACTGCCTATTGTTTCTGTGTTGATACTGTCTCTGTCCACTTATCTGTTTGATAAGAGATTAAAAGTATAGGAAGACCAGGAAGGAAAACACCATGGGAACATTCCCCACATCTAGAAAAGCAAAATCTCATTCTCCTGACCACATTAATTACCTACCTTTTGTATCCGCCCCGGTTGTGGTTCAGTGCTATCTCTAAGCCCACAGATTAGCCTTCTGAAACAAAGCAATGCTTAGGAAAAATTCAAATCTGGAAAAGGGACCTGAGATCAGCTATGAGCAGCCTCAGCTTTCAGTTTTTGACAGCCCATCTTCACAGACTGCCTGCGCAGTGTAACGTATGCTCTTTTTTCTAACCATGGAGATTCCTTTGGATAAGTTCAGTTTGACAGACTTATATTTACCAGAAATGATTTTGTTTTTCAATCTACCACGGACTGTGATATAATCTCCACGTGATTCCTAACAGCAACAGGAATTTAGTAGGGTTACAGGAAAATTAAGATTGAAATGTACCTCAGCAGCTCTTCTAATCTATCCTCTATCCAAAGCAGGGTTGGCAACCAGGTCAGAGAAGGAGGCTCGGGACTCAATCCAGGCTGGTCTCAAAAACTTCCAAGGAACAAGACTGGACAACAATGACAGGCAACCTGTGACATTGCTAGACAGTCACAGAATCAACGCAGTTGGAAAAGAACACTAAGATCAGCTAGTCCAACCGTGTCCTCTCAGGGAAAAGTTGTACCTTATAACCAGTCCAATCTTATTTCAGTTCCTGTTCATTGCTTTTCATCCTCCTGCTGCACGCAGCTGTGAAGAACACAGCTCCATTCCCTCAGAGGTCCCAGAAGCTGCTACCAGGTGCCCAGGGTCTCTTCATCCCCAGGCAGTACAAGCCCAGTCCCTTCAGCTTCCTCTCATGAGGCACATCCCCCAGGCCCTAACCATCTTAGTATCCCTCCACCGAATTCACTCATTTAGCAGGCTCTTTCTTGTACTGGAGCCCAAGCTGAACCAAGTATTGTAGCAGAAAAGATGCAGGTAGTCTGATTGAGCCTCTTTTCCAATCCTACCTTCTTTAATAGTTTCAGGTTGGGGTTGTCTATTCAGTTTTATTTTAGTTATTTTTTGGGAGCAAACAAATGCACTGCTTATCCAAACAACTCTTGAACATACTGACATGAAAGACCACATTTGAAGCTGATTTTAGAAGGGAGAACAACTTTTGAGTTAGAAAATTCATTAAAAAAAAAAACAAACGTGTGAAAGAATCTGTGCTGATATACAGTAAAGTCTGATTCTAAAAAGTTACAGACTGAATTACGAATAAGGCAAAGTCATTAGGTTTAATATGTAATAAACTATCCTAATGAAAACATTAGAGGAACAAATTAATTAGCAGGTGCTCTTATGTGCAACAATTTTTGCTCCTATTCACAAAGGAATAGGATACAAAAGACATTTACCTGTCTAAATGTTTCATATAGCCATTGCAGTAAGGGCTATTTGGACCACAGCCACCAAAGCAAAAGGAGCTGTTCACAGGACTAAAAATATTCCTGAGTGGCAGAAATAATCCTAGCATGTTCTTGCCTCATCTTGTGTTCACAACGACTAGTTTTAGCTTAGTCCTCTGAGACTTGGCAGGAGGGACTGTAAAGGGGAATTTTCTGCACCTTTACAACACTGCCCAGTTCAGAACAGTCCCCTACCAGTACGAGACTAAAATCTCAATGTTATTTCCTTCTCTCACTTTTTAGCAAAAAGAAGGAAATCCTCAGAGTTAAGAATGTATTGATTTGGCAGAGTGCCATATCAGTTAAGATGACTTCCAAAGTATATAATGACATTACCCTCATTTCCCATCCATACCATGTCTGATAGCTCTGGATAAGGAATCAAGTGAAAGCTCACATATGGCAGCTTTTTTCACTCAAGCAAGTCTATGATTATAGACTAATACATACAGACAAGGTTTACCTCAGTGCTTCCTTTACCAAGCGTTCTCTATGAACACAAGGCTCTTAAGAGTGTTACAGACTCCTGCAGATCAAAGTTATACCATTACAACTTGTGATCTCTATGAGAAATAAATAAGAAAAGAATTCTTAAGTAGTGAATAAAAAAAAAAAAAAAAAAAAAATCACACATATGATACAATACAGTCAGATGCTAAAGGGTCCGGTTTGTTATACAACCTGTTTTAAATCAAAGCGCCTTTGTTAGATGTGTTGATGGTTCTGTTCTTGGATTTTCTGTTCCTGTTCTGTCCTGGATTTTCATTCATGTTATTTCTTATGCTGCCTTTCATAGCATATAAATCCTTTGTATTATGCAAGCTGTAAAACTTTCATTTTTGCTTATGAAGTAACTAAGGATAATGAATAAATTATACAGGACAGGGATTTGCAATCCATTCCTTAAAGTTCTCAATTCACAAAATCTCTTCAAGATATCAGTATTTAATCAATAAGAAATTACCAGACTCAGTAGCATGTAACTGTGTAAAATACTGCTGGTTGTATTACGTCCATCGGGAGCAGAATTTGGATTTCTATTTACTTCTAAGCTGTGCTCCTTAAATGATTGTAAACCAGCTGTGACCATCTTAGTATCTTCCTAATTCAGTCATGCAAGTAGTAGGGGAACAACCATCCTACTCTTACTCGCCAATAAAGTTCTGATCAGTCAGAGAGGTGCACTGAGCACTGAAATCAGCAGGCTAAAGAAAGACAGTGTTGGGAAGGGAAGAGAAAGAGTACGTGAGATAAGGCAGACAAGGTAAAAGTTCTAATTGCCTTGGTTCCTAAAAACAGAACACCGTCACACACAGTATCCAGATCCACTTTGCACTGTTGTTTACTCCATCTTGAAACTTTCAACCTAGTTGTTAATTGTAGTTGCAGTTATGCCTTTCTATATGGAGAGTAAGGCAGAGACCCGCATACGTAATTCCAAAGGATAAGATAGAATATGAAACAGCTGTCAAGAAAAGTGATCTTACTGTTCTGAGGCAATATGGTAATACAGTGAAACAGACAAGACTAACTAAAGCATAATTCTTAAGGTCTCCCAAGCGCCTACAAGCAATGCGAGAATTACTTTTGAAAATCTTGGCTATAGAGCTACAACCTGTTTGATGTACTTCCAGCTAACAGAGGATAACTTCTGCAGAGCTCTTCAAGTAGAGCCTGCAATTCAATAACTGCCTGCATTCTCCACTATAAACAATTAAACACACTGCTTTGTGATCTCTAAAGGGATTTAAAAACAGAAAATAAAACAAGCTCTTGCAGTTACGCAACCATGGAAAACCAAACATGTTATTTATAGGAAGAAAACTCAGTCCTTAGATTAATGAGCATCCTGAAGGAGTCACCAGGAAACACTGCCCACGCCTGTGTCTGCTATCATTTTCCAGTCTACTAACTTTGATCCCAACAATCAAAGAATTGAGTTGGGAGGGACCCTTAAGGGTCATCTAGTCCATCCAACTCCCCTGCAATGAACGGATATTCACGGCTCAACCAGATGCTCAGAGCCTGGTCCAGCCTGACCTTGAGCGTTTCAAGGGATGGGGCACTACCATCTCTCTGGGCAATCTGTTCCAGTGCCTCATCACCCTATCTATCTCCTTATACCCAAGCTAAATCTCCCCTTTCTTAGTTTGAAACTGTATCCTCACGGCCAGTCACAACAGACCTTGCTAAAGAGTCTGTCCCCTTCCTCCTTACAACCTCACTTTAGATTTTGGAAGGCCGCTCTCAGGTCTACCTGGAGCCTTCTCTTCTCCAGGCTGAACAGACCAGCTCTCTCAGCCTGTCCTCATAGGGGAGGTGTTCCACCCCCAGGGTCATTTTTGTGGCCCCCTATGTTTGATGTTTTGAAACAAAACTGTTTTCCTTGTTCCTTGTTTCATACCAGCTGACTTTCTGTCAATTAAATAACACTGAGAAAATGAAAGTAAGACTCCTGTGTCATATTACCTAATGAAGAATGGAAATCAATCAGTTGCAAGAATTGTTAATTTTATAACTCTTAATATTTGCTTTTAGAATGTGTTCTGCAGAACAGCAGGAAATAAAGAAAAACACTATTTTAAAGCTTCTTTTAAGATACATGGAAGGATATGAAAAACTGTGCAAAAAATAAGCTATAATAATATAAGAACACAGAGTACACTAGTATTTAAATACTTGAAGTTTAATGCCAGCAGAAGAAAGCACAAATGCAATGAAATGGTTCAATGCTGTGGTGCAGCAGAGGAAAGAGTATTTTATATAAAGTTGTTAGACATACAAACAAAGTTTGCTCAGAAGTAATTGATTCGAAATTCAAGTTAATCCTTTTCTAAATGGAGTGATGCAGAATACAATTAGTTGAGGAAAAAAAAAAATAAGGCATCCAGGTTGACAGCAGCAGGATAAGCAATTAACCTACTAGGCCTCCCAGTTCCCACATCGGGACAATAAACAGTAGGTCCAGAATTCTCCTCATACTCTAGAGGTTACTTAAGCACACAAGGTTTCTTTCAAAATGTATATGCCAGGGATATATTCAATTAATGATAAATACAAATATTGCTAAGTTCTTAGCTGTGAGTGAGAGATGTCTCCCTCTATTTCTGAACTGCTCAAAATCACTTGAAATATCAGCAAACAGCTCTGAGGAAAACAAAACATTCTTCAAAGAACAGACTTTTTTCCCTAATGCCCACCCTGATTAATCACAAGCTGAAAAGAATACTTGATGTCTGGTGTGTATTTCAGTTAACACCATTTCATAAAACTCGGCTTAACAGAAGTATAAGATAAATTAAATCAAATAATACAAAAGTTGAAAGATGTGCCAGCTGACTTGCAGTCAAGAAGAAACACCCGATCCCTGAGCAGTAGGAAAGACCACAGCAAAGCAACTGGCCAAGCAAGCAGCAAGCAAATTTTTAAAGCTATCTTCATGTATTATTCACTTCCCTTAGAACACAGCTGTGACAAAAAGACCATCCACTTTTCAAATAAACATATGCTATATTGGATAACACCAAAGGATACTACACTGTGGAGCACACAGCCTGGAAGATCAGTTCTTACAGCTAATGGTCAAGGACACTGATGATGAACGTTATGATACTGAGCATTTACGACTCAGAGGCACAGTGCCATTTGTTCAGTTTGCACCTTATCAGAGCTTTTTATGAATGCACTCTTCGTAATGCTAAGTTGAAAGTTACCCACAAATAAGGAACTGCTTCCCTTAAGAAACATCACCCTGAATATTCTTCTCAGAAACATTGTGTACACTAGCTCTTTACAGTATAGCAGTAAACAACATTTCTTTATGACACCTGAAAATAAGCCAAATGCCCCAGAAGAGACATCTTTATTTAGCATCAAATTCTTAAGCTCACGTGTCTCTACACAAAAAGCTGTGATATATTTATCTCTGTGACATCATAAATCATGTGAAAAAGTTCAAAGCACGAGAGTACAGAGAATGATTTAAAGATTCAGTTATTGACAAATGGCGTTACAAAAACCCTGTCTTGAGATGGAAGTATTTATTCAGTATACAGAAAGCTCAAGTAACTTTCAGCAACAAGAATGAGCTGAGATCAGTACCTCTGGCACAAAAATGTGATCAGAAAGACACACCTTTTTAAGTATGAAAAGTGTAGAATATTTTCTTTTATTTTAGATAGACCACATATTTACAATTATAAGTACAAAAATCTGATATCAAGAAACTAAAAAAAGGAAAGACTAAACAGAAAGATTCTGCATGGCTCTGAGACTGGTAATTAGAAGTAGATCCTTCAATACATATCTCTGGGCTTAAGAATTTACAGACTAAACAAAATGTTTCAACTCACTCACTCATAAGTTGTCATTGTTACAGTCTTTGGAGATATGGCATTTCCATACTCACATTGTACAGAAGTTTTCCATGAATTTTCAGCCAATATTTCAGAGAGAGAGAGAGAGAGAGAGAGAAAGTGAAGCATCAAGTTTGGTTCTAGCCATAAACTCAATATTGATAAGTCTATAACCTGGAACTAATTACTAAGAACTTGTTTCTCAATTTCCACAGCTGAAATGTGATCCAAAAATCTTTCTCCATACTTCAAAAATTATAACTAATTTACCCAAACTATTAAGCAGAAATCTCGTAACTGTCTTTTCCTTTCTTCTGATGTTTGCTTTGCACAATCCTCCCTTGAAACCCTGTCTGTAGCATAACTGACAGAGCTAACTGTTCAAAGGCAATGGAGAGATAAGGCCACCCCCAGCAGTACGGGAAGTTATTGACATAAGGTCCTATAGAAACCAGCTGCAAAACTGTTTCCAGAATGTAATTGTTAATTTGCAAACACAATAAAAAACCAATGATAGCAGCACTGGTAACTGAATGTTTACTTCGGTAACACCAACAATAATCAGGCACAGCAAAACATGGGACTTTGAAGTTCAGTTATCGCATAAAGCACCTATCAACAGTGCATTATTACCAGAATTGGCATGATATAGAAGTACAGAAATAGGTTTGGGTTTCTTTTTTTACTGAAATAAGGAACCAGTAACCAGAATAGGCTTGGCCCTATTTGCAAAGTCAACGAGAAAAGCAGCTCCAAAGTTGAACTGATGATGCAATCTATCAACTTGCACCCAACATCTCTATCTTCAAAAATTCTACATGGCCGAACATGGAAACAAATGCACAAATCTATTTGGCAATGATATTTTCTTTGCAACCACCAGCAGAGAACCCTGACTGAGATTTAACAATTAAGTTTCCCCACATGAGCAGCAGAAATCGAGGTATGCATAGAGCTGTACAAGTCTTCTCGCAATGGCTCTGCTCACGGCAATTGACAGAATCCTTAGCACAGCACATTAACACCTCATTAAGAGATTGGTGAAAAATGGAATAACTGAGGAAACGGGCAGGGCCACAGAAAGCAGAAAGGCACAGAGCTGAAGAAAATTCTATTTACTGTATGAACTCTCAGGTCAAACAGGGAGAGCAACAGGGCACCAAATTAGGGCACCTCCACAATCAAGTGACTTCTGATAAGGAATTTTTCTGGATAACAACTTTAGGCTGAAGTACTGATCTCTGCTCAAATTTTGTTTCAGAGTTCAAGTTCTCATCCATATTTTGAGTAAAACAATGCATTTCACCTCAAATTACACTACTGAAGAAGAGAATGTTTTATGTCTTGAAGGCAAGAAAGCCTCAGCTATAGATCTGGATGTCCACTCATTAGTGAAACACTTCTGTCTTAGACACTGAGGTCACTTTCACTATTACAAGGAAGTTTACAAGGAAGTAAACAGTTACAGAATCACAGAATCACAAGGTTGGAAACGACCTGTAAGATCATCTAGTCCAACCACCAACCACCAGTTGTTTGCATTATCTCTCCCCACTATCAAGAAAATTTACCTGTTCTGTAGCAGTGTAAATAAAGTTATCTTCAAATCACAGGCTTGTTATTTTGAAAACGAAACAATGTTTTGTATGAAAAAAATGACAGACATCCCATAACACTGAGCCACCACATTAAAGTTATTATTTCATTTTTTTTTTTTTTAAATTATCAAAACATTACTCATACTGTCTCCTGCCTCAACCATGTTCCCCCTCTGCACCCTACACAAGAAGTACATTTCTACCAGCTCCAAAGACTCCAAAGACAAAATTCACAGTCCCTGGTCTGCCATAACAATGAACTCTCATACCTCAGGTCTGATGATCTCAGATCTCAGCTGGCACCTCAGGCACTTGGAGCTGTACACATGCCATGGTTACACCTTACAGCTCCTTGCTGTATTCTGTTGAGCTGTTCACAAATTAAATACTATGTTCATATTATTCTTACATACATCCAATTATTAACTGAGCAAAACATGTTTTTTACTACATAAAGTTGGACAATCAAAGCAATGGAGGGTTACTGAGCGAGTCACACCTAAATTTTGGTAAACCAGTATGTTTCCATACACTGTTACGGCTACTGAGTCCCAATGTTTTCGATATGTACTGAAATATCGCTGTCACTGCACCTTCATACTAGTCAGCTGTCTTTTTGCACTTGATTAAAAGATAACACATTCCTATGCCTATCTTTAAACCTGTTTGAGCTTTACTATTTGTGTTTGGTTTCATACTGAATACTCCTTGTCAAATGTCAGGGCTGAAACACTCGGTGCTCCACCCTGCATCAAACTATATTGGAAAGACAAACCAAAACAGCTGCATTTTCCAAAAATGTATTTAAGTAGTTTTCCCCATATGAAGAAAAACTTGCATCCTTGCTAGTTTCTACTAGCTTCATTCTTTATTATTTGAAATTAAGCAGTAGGGTGCCCTGTATGTAATACCTTAATGCCTTCTGATGCACCCAGAAATATCAGAAAAGTATCTGGAAAGGAGAAAGAACTGAGGTTGAGAGACAAGATGAGAGAGACCAGAATTAAAGAAGATACAGAACAGAAGCTACAAAAGTGTAAGACGTATAAGATGTGAAAGATGAAGGGCCAGAGAGAAGACAATGATGATGGTAGACCACAATAACAGTGTGAAGGAATGCTTGATGATAGAGTATAAAATGAGCAGGTATAAACAAAAATTGATACAACACTTTATAATATAAACTTGCACATTATGGCTCTTTTACAGCACTTGTCTGAAATTGTTTGATTGCTTGGAACTAGGCTGCACGAAAAAAAATCTGGAGCCCATAACAGATCTCATTTAGCACTTTAGTTCTATTTTTGCAGGTGAATAACCTCAGCAATTTGGAAACAGTAAAAACAGACCGATCTAACCCTCAAATACTTCGGACTTCATGCATTTACAGCAGCGCGTGCTGCCATCTGGAGGCAGAAAGTTCCAAGTACAGCTACAAAGAAGATGCAGTGGAAGGAAACCCATACCTCCCTAAATTTGATTAAGACAGCTAGTGTTTCTTTTGAGTTTTTAACCAATGAAAATTTATTAGGGCAGTGAAATTATGGTCTTTTTAAAAAGAACACAGACTCCCCATTTTTAAAGGATGTTTATTGCACAATTCAAAAAGATGTGAAAGCCTTTATACCTGTGTAAGGTTGCACGTTTCAGTGATCATGCCATTGAGCGCACAGAACTCAGCTGAATGGAGTCTTTTCTGGAGAGTGTAGAAATTAGGGTCACAGGGAACATGCAACTGTATTAAAATAAGAAAAGACAAACATCAGTTCAAGTGTAAACCTACAGAGTAGAATGAAGATGTCTGTATGAAGGGACAACAGGCGAGACCAATCAACCTGGCTACCAACAGGATACTGCAGTTCAAGCTTCAGATGGGCTTAAAGCCCTTATGACAACGTTCCCCACTCAGTGACCTACACCCTTCTCTCTGCTACTAAAGATGAACATTGCATAAACATAAGCCTAAACCCATTGGTACTTCAACAGAAGAACATTGCTAGCAAACAAAAAATTTACTATTTGATGCACTTAGTGTGTGTTATACCAAGAATCCAGATCTAACAGTGTAATTTAATGCACAATCAAGTGAAGAGAAACTTGCTCTTATCCTGAATGAGCACTTCCCAAATCTGCAGGCTCTCAGTACAGACCTTTACACACAGTTAGGTTTTTCCACATGGGAATAACTCAGACATGAACAATAGAGCAATATTTATTTATTAATTACTTGTACTGCATTACGTTTTCATGCTCACTTATTTTTCCTGAGAAATGTTCTGGCCTGTGCAAACCGTAGGGAAGTTTAGCTTCAAACTAAGGTTTGTAATTACACATGCTAATGCTTTGAACCTAGGCTGTGTCAATTAACTATTACCTCAAACGGCTTCAGAAATATTACTGTATTTGCATTAGGTAAAATTGCAAGCAATAACTATACCATAGTACTGGACTTACTCGACTGATGTCATCTAAGGATGTTTACCAATGACATTCTTGTCTTCATCCTTCTTCTACTTCTGCTTTTTATACTGAAGGAAAAAAAAGTTATTAGTGGAGAAAAATTCATAACTAAAAGCAATGACTGTCAGAGATTTACAAGTCTACTCATCTACACAAAATTGTCTCAGATTCAGTTCAACAGAGATGTGATGGGCTTTCTATCTACAATATAAAATAACGGAGACATTTGCTTTCTCATGAACACTGTGCATCTGATCTTTCTCTCAGCTGCAGGATCTGAATGATGCTTTTCATAGTTGCATGGCGAACAAAATCTGGTTCATGCACAGACAGTTATTTACTAGACTGTAACTGCTGGGATTTAGCTACTACTATAATTTTGTAATCTATGACTAATCTAAGCTTGCTCCTGTAAGAATTCTTATTTGGATTTCACGGACTGGCAGAGATAAGGACTTAACAGTCATTTAGTAGATTAAATCACAGATACGTAGAGCAAGTGGAATTTTTGACTTGTTTCATTATACTCAGAAATCCATGTTAACTTGTCACGCCCACCAGACAGATTTAAATCCAAGGAAGCCCATACACTCTCAGCTGTCTACTGGCATACAAAGTACATTCTTTTATTTAATTATCTGGTTTGTCATTCCACAATTTTTCAGCTAGGATACATTGATGTGGACCTTGTAGAACTGAGTGATATTTTGAGCTACTATGATAATAAAGATGCATTTCCAGTGGGTGATAACTATGAGTAGATGAATTACCACAATTTTGAGGTAATTTTCTGTGCTGTCTGTCCCTGATCCACACAGCCACAGACAAGACTTGAGAAAACAACATTCTGCAAATACAACAAAATGACTAAGAGAGGATAGATTCCTGTTAGGAATGCAGCAAGTGAGTATCAACGAACTGTGACTTGCAAAAATTCCACATCTTTCCTCTGTGATAGGTTCATACTAGTCACCACTGTGGAAATTTACTATAATTCTTAATGACAACAAGTTACACGTAGACTAACTTAAAACACAAATGGTTCTAAATAATACACTTAATTTTACATTGGCAAAGGTGAATTTTGAAACAGGAACCACTGCAATCATAAACACAGCAGACATTTCCTTTCACTTGGATACTTCAGTGTCCCAAACAACAGTTTGTACAACAGTTTGCTGTTCATAATTTGCTTTGCAATGTTTTCTTCATTTTGAACTGAATCAGAGAAAAGCTTAGACAATCTGATGCACTTACTTTGTTCATGATCCAGTCAGCATCCTCAATGGCTCTCTTAATAATTTGCTGTATTCTATCAGGATCATCTTCATCAGCATGAACTTTGAAACTCTGCAACATTTAATTTCAAGCGTTACACTGACAGTCAGCCCAACGCATTGTTATTTAAATAAGGATCACTTTTAAACCCCAAAGAAAATTTCACACCAAACTTTTGATTTGAAGATGTAAAAATATTCATCACAGCACCTGCCCACACTATTTCCATAACAAGGCTTATCAAATGTATTTTCCATATAAAATGTTTTACTCTTTTCACACATTATGGCCAGAAAAGTACCAAAAAGATGATCAGAAACTATGAGAACTTCACTTTGGAACAACAATCAAGGTATCTTAATGTAGAAATGCATAGAGGTACAAGCTCTGGTTTAGAAAGCATGTAACATCCCAGTAAATTCAACAAGACCTAAGTAAGTCACTGCATGGTGAAGTTTCCTTGAAGTTGCTGTTACAGTAAAACTCCAAGAGACACAGGACAATAGGTATAATCAAAGGCATTAAATAACCTCCATATGAACACCTGTTGTGGAAAACAACCCCAGATGGGGAACTAGCAAGTATTACCAAAAGGACGTGGCCAGGTAAATAAATAAACAATTGTTGTTCACTATCTTGACTAACAGAAGAACTGACAAGAAAGCGAAGGAAAGCAAACAAAAATCAAATGCTCCTTCACATAATCCCTGTATAATCCTATGAACCCACGGAGGTTTCAAGCCTACAGAAGAATTTGCTTTAAATTTCAAGGAGTTATAAGAAATTGGTCCAAATTGTAGGATTAAAAAAAAACAAAAACAAACCACACCACAAAAGACCTACAACACAACTGTGAACTCAATAACAGAAAAGAATTACATTTCTCACCTGCCTGATTGCATGTCTGTAATGCTGACGAATATTCTCTTCAGGAAGCTGCTTACAGCATCGGAGCAAATAACGGTATAACTGCAGAGCGTTCTGAACTGACCCAGCACTGGGTAGTGGAGCCATTACCAAGCTTTTCAGCTGTAGAAAAATCAAGAGCACAAGTCAGGATACTCACTGAATTTTATCAAAAACGCAGTAATAGAAGCATAAGGCAGTTTTACAACAACAAAAGCAAGGCATGTAAATTAAAACTTAGCACCATAACTTGAAAAAATCTTTAGAAGAAAACAATATGAAACTTGCTTGGCTTACAAACAAATATGCAGAGAAGATCACTTTACTACTGTAACACTAAGCTATATTGTAATACAGTGCTAGTATTTTCCTAGTAAAAAAGAAAACAGGAACAACCATCCTCCCCCCAAAACAAACAAACAACAAAAAAAAACAATGACAGAAAATAAAGGAGTACTGGCAGCTCCAAGAGAGCTATCTGCTTGTCAAGCAATGATGGTCCTGAGGCTCATAAAAGCTTGCAGTGTTTCCTGTGAGTATCTGTAAGAGCTCATCCACATGGTGACACTGTAGAATTAGGGCCTTGATAATTGCTATGAGTTATGTTGTAATTTAAAAATATTTCCTAGCATTGTGACTCTCTCGGGGTACGCTGCCGACTGGCTTGTGGATGTCAAGCTTTAACTCAAAATACGGAAGATATGCAAAAAATACTGAGCTTTGAAATTTTCTGTTTTTTGGAACAGCAACAGAAAACGAACAAATCTAGCAAGTGTCACCTCAGCAACTCCATTTATGTATTGCACCAATACGTCCATCCGAGCTATATAAAGTGCTACTCAAATAAAGGACTTGTCATTTAACAGATGGCTGCCATCTGCAGAGAACTAAATTAACATTTGGAAAATAGCACTTCTACATCATTACTCTTAAGAATAAAGATAATACATAAGTATCTGAATAACGAAGGTGTACGTCAGCACTGTAGCACCCGCTATAATACCCATCACTTGGATTTAGTTACGTTTTCCTGCTCTTAAGCAACGTCTTTGCCCAACTTCTGAGTACAGTACCACAGTAACCATCCTATGCATGGGCTGCTAGGAATCAAACTGATTATTCCTAATAGGCTGCAATACTTCAACAGTTTGGAAGATGCACAGGAAAAAAGCAAAGGCTGAAATTTAAATCCAAACTGCATCATTTCTAAGTACTTTGGATCCAAACGTATTTCACAACAACCCTTTAAGAAATAGCACAGTACATGCAATACCTCAGAGCTTTGTATAGGCCAAAACAAAGCCTGCTGTAAGCGGCTGCTTTCAGTCAGCTCAGAGCTGATCTCACAGTATAACACAACCCATGCAGATCCTATCACAAATGTACTAAAAACTGGAAGAATTGTTTAAGTGACCCCCATTAGGAAGGAGGAGGTTATGGAGGTTTACATTTCATCATCCATACGACTATTTTAATTTCTTTGATGTTCTGAAAGAACCAGAGAATAAAGTTCCTGGTACCTTCCAACATCTCCTGCAGGAACACTGCACCCTTGAATCAGACACTGTGCTCTAATCTCTCCAGATTTCATAAAATATTCATTCAGAACTCACATTAACTTTCTCACAGATTTGAAAGGGTCATACCTTAGATTTCCTTACATCCATTCAGTTGCCAAGCAGCTACAGCTCCTGACATTAGCAAAAAACTTCTCCAGTTGAGCACTGTCTTATAACTACAAGAGGACAGGGTTTGTCGGCTTAAAATAAAACCCCACAAACAGACATTTACATTTATATATTAAAAATATATATCTATAAGGGTGAAAAGTGACCAGGACAGTGGAAATTTTCTGTTGAACGTGATACAGATTTGTTCCCATCTGCTACGGAATTAGTATCTCTCAAGAATTTTGAAGCAGAACAGAATAAATACCATAGGACAATAATGCTGGAACATTTAAAAATCATCTTTCTAAGCACCTGCAATATGAACACTTGCAGACAATGGTACTTCTCACGGTGGCAAAAAGCTGTTCACCGAGTATCTACAAAATGTCCATCATTATGAGACATCTACTGCTGTGATCTCTACTTTCAGTAAAGCAAAACAGACTGCGGTGAAATCAAGTAGGTACAAATGAGCATCTCTCTACAACAGGAACAAGAGCTCTGCTGATTTACAGCAGTATCTTTAAAGCTTAAGCCATAGCAAAAGTTTGAAGACTGGTAAAATTTATACTATAGCAATTCAACAACAGGTTCTGGATTCAAAAATGTAACATCCTGTGAAGAGTTTGCTGCAGTACAGCTCTTTGTCTGCAGAAGACGTATGAGAAGTCTTAGCATTATTATCTGCATTGGAATTGTGCCCATAATCTTCAGCCAGGAGCTCAGGCTCAGTCACGGCAGGTACTTCCTCTTTCTGAGTACACCTATACACCTATAATGAAAAAGTTTCTGCCACAAACTATTTACAAGGCAGACTGATGACAAGTCACAAGATGAGGCAGATGAGCCAAACAGGTGGGATGGGAATGGGGAGGAGGTGACAGCAATCCGAACATGTTTTTGTGCAGACTAATAGAGCACACAATATAGCTCACCAGCTGCTTAGCTGCTATCAACAGGCAAGTTTTGTAACAGTCTCTTTCAGCAGGTCCTTAGAAAATAAAGGGTCACAGCTAATGAGCGAGGGGTACCGTGAAAGTCCTCAAGAAAAGCTATGACGACATTTCACCAGGAAAATCTTTTTCTACCCCTCAAGAGAAAAAGATGAGCTTTAAGGGATAACCATTAAGTGCTGTCTCATGAACTGATGAAGTAAAGACTATCAAAACTAATTTAGGATTGTCACTTCCTTACACAGTCCTTGGGGAAGTACTGACATTCAGGGGATCTTAAAGTAGATAAGGAACGTTCTTGAGATGGGTAGATGGGCAATGCCAAATCAAACATGGCAATGGCAGCCCTGTGGTTTCGCATGCAGTGCCAGGAAGCCTAATACACATCAGAAACAAAAAGTGGTTAATTTTCATTTGGTTATTATTACTGAATTCTAAAATAAACATCTTCAGGACACAAGTAGTATAGTGTTTTAAGGAAAGATTCCACGGACAAGATGCAGGAAGTTTTGTTTCTTTAATTCTTTACAGGTAACTCTGAAGTAGATGTAATAGGTGATGACCAGAGTTAACTTTCAAACACTTCACACCACAGCTGTGTGTGAAATCACAGTGTCTTGGCATGAAATCTTAAGTTATCTGGCTCCCATCCTCATAAGCTTTCCCTTCTGCCAGTCATTCCCTCCTCTCAGAACTAAGAAGTAACAAAGACAAAACTGAGCTGGTCCTGGCAGGTCACTGAGGTCAGAAAGCCTCACCCACCACTGAACGGTCCCACCTTTATCTGAAACAGATGAGTTGTTCAGTGCACTCTGAGCTTCCCAGGGTGTGCCTGGTTTTGAATATTTGATATGTTCTATTAGTAAAGTAAGAGAGATGAGGTAAGACTTCAAATAATACCTCCTGAGAATTATTCACAGCCAAAATATGGCTTCCATTGGGTTTCAAGAACAATTAGAAAACCATTCTTCCACCATGAGGACAATAAGTTGGCCCTTCAATGCTACAGTAATCTTTCCATTATGCTTGTTTGATTCCAGTTCTGTTCACTCACATTTGTTCGATAGAAGTCATTCACCCTCATCCACTTAATACTTAAGGATTTAAATACTGGGCAAAAAGATGTAACAAAAATTCAGAAACACAGACTAAGAGCTGACTTTTCAGAATGGTTCCAGCCCAACTACTCAATCTGTCAGCTCATCAAATTTGCTAATTATGGATTTGCACTGAAACATTCAGCTTAAAATAGTGATCTGAACACCCCCAGAATGCAGTTCATCTCTAATTCACTTCAAATCTTTTTGCTAAAGCATTTTCTCCCTACAATGAAACCTATGCTGAACATCAGCTCTGTGCATTTTTTTGTTTGCATTCATTCCACTTTGGCATTTGAGAAAAAGGGTGATGATAGTCTTGGAGCTCATTAAGAGATCCCTGTGCCACCCCTCCAACCAGCAGAATGATAAAGAAACTCCAAAACGCGGCTCAGGTAACACAGACTCAATTGTTCCTTAATCTTCTCTCCATCGAATGCAGGAGTAGCAAAACAAGGGTTTTAATACACATCCTGCAGTTCCGAAATTAAGTAGGATGATTCCAAGTCTGTGACCTACCATGAAGACAGAAATATAATAAAAGAACTTAACCAGAGCAGGCCTCAGTTTTGTTTGGGCACCTCGTTCATAGACTTCTACAGTGCTGGTTAAGATGATCAACCACAGTGACAGAAAACATTCACATAAACAGCAGGGTATGGCAGGGAAGATTAGAGGTCTTGTGTTTCTTCAGTATCAGCAGTTTTCACTTACAAGTCATAAGCAGGCCTCTCCCAGCGCAAAACAAAGCTTTAAAACATGTTCATTGTTTATTATAAAAAGACTTGCCTGCCCTTGACATTCTCTTAATCTTCTTTTAAACTTGGTTATAAAAACCAAGATGGGAAGAAGGATGCATAATACCCGCCAGCAGCAAAAGCAATAAAAGTACAGCAGAGAAGAACCAATTTGTTCTTGCTTTTCTTGGGACTGGGTGACATCACCAGCAGGACTGGAAGGAAGAGAGTGCTGAGAATGCACTGTACAGCTTGCTGAATTCACAACCACCAGCCACTGGAAAGACTTTAATTTGAGAAAGCCTCCATGCTTACAGCAGAAAGGAGAAACTCCCTCGTAGCAATTTCCCTCAACTGCTACAATGATAGCACAACTCACATTAGCTGTCTTCCACTGAGCAGAAAACTCTTTATTCTTCCTACAAGAACTCCCAAGCTTGCTAAAATCTTGTGCTGCTTCCTGAAAGCAACTGTTGTCTTTCTTACTGCACTTCACTGTAAGCCCACCACAGGACACAGAAAACTCAATGGCTGTTTGGCAGAATAGCTATTCAATCAAACCAACCTAGTGACTTTCTACAGTTTCTTAGCATAATGCAATAGTGTAGACCTACTGCCGCTTCCCAATGTTTAACTTTGCACTTGTACACCACACCGTATTAGAGCATTTGCATCAGAACTTGAAGTAATTTGCCCATTTTGCATACACACATAAAGGACAATGAAGTATAGTAAGAATCTGCACTACTGTCTTTGTTCTAAAAACATCCTACAAACGTTACCATTTTTATCTGCCAAGCAAAAAAAAACCTTCAACCTCATGAAGTCTGGCTATAATCGTGACTAATAATGTAAATTTCCTCCTGATAACTTAAATTTTATGCACAGTACAACAGACAAACTGTCTAAACCAAGAACTGTTGAGTCAGAAATAAAATAATACACTAATTATGCTTTTCTGGAATGGATGACTGTATAATGTCCTAATCAGAAGGCTGAAATCAGATTTGCAGTTAGATAAAGCTCTGTTTAAAAGAGACAAGTATAAAGAGGCACAGAGACTATTGTGGTATTTCTCTGCATAGCAAATCATTTACATTCCTGATAATGGTATTTAAATAGTGAAGCAAAAGCTGACGAAAGCCAATTAATCTCGCACTCTGTACTAGCGAGCCTGTAAACTGACCCTGCGTACACCTGAACCCTGGATACTGATACAGCACTATCAACACTACACCACTGCTCAGATGGTTTGGTGTTTTTCCCTCCCCCTGCTGGTGTGTTTTTCAAAAAAGTCCCTATGGATCAAAAGCCCGAATCTCACTCCTTTCAGACCGGTTAAATAGCCACCAAAGCTGGGCTTCAGAGACTCCAACAAGGAGCTGAGACACCCTAACTGACACAAAGCTAGTCTGGAGCACTGCCAGACAGCTCAGAGACATCCCTGTGTCCACAGGGCAGCAAGGTCCCCAGTGCTGAACGCTATTCACCAGGATGGTGGGGGTTCCCACAGCCAGCCCAGTGCTCTGACCATCAGCCCACCTCAGGAACTTTGATGGGGAACACATTGCTGCTGACTGCTGCCATCTCACACAAATCCAAGCACACAAAGCAGAAGTTGGAGAGAAACAGCTATGGAAATAGAGAACCACCGGGTATTATTTCTCACAGTCGGATGTTATGCTGAAGGTACATGTGGACACAAAAGCTGGTACCAGAGCTTGAGGTTCTTGCCCCATATTCTCTTATGAGCTCATCACAGCACACATTCAAGAAAACCATACTGCCCCCTGGGTGTCAGTAGGCTCTGTTTGGACTCAATCAAAGATTGTTGAGAAACACATGGTAGATTTTGCAAATTAGGATTGAGCAATCAAAACTCCTTAAAAAGGAAAAAATAATGTAAAGTATCTGTTGAGCAGCACTAGTACAGTTTCAATTAGGAAGATGCTTCAGGATATTCACAGCTATGCAAGTATTCATAAAACAGCACAGAAATAGCCTATTTTGGGATGTTCCTCCCCCTCCAAAAACTGCTATATATTATTTCAGGTATTCCAACATAAACACAAACCTCAAGATATCGTCTAGTTGCCTAACGTGCCAAAACTGACTTCCTTGAAAATAAAAAAAATAAATGCCCAATAATAGACTAAAAAAAAAAAGTCACCAATCAACTTACTATTAAATATTCATAGCTCAGCTGTGTAACCTGACCTGCCATGCCTTTTCTGGGCCTGCTTGTATTAGTATGAATATAAATACCAGAAGTGGCATTTCTACAAAATGAGATAGTAACATTTTCTGTGCAGAGAAGTAATATTCCAGCTGCCAAAATAAGAATAAAATGGGAGGTTTCTTGAAACCTCTTTAACCACACAATATCATGGCTCAAGATCTGATATCAGTCCAGGACAACACCCGAGTGCTGCTTCTCTGCTGCTTCTCAGTAGAACCCCCACTCTTTTGTCTTTGTACATGGTTACATTTGTCCTCCCTTTCACGTTTCACAGCTTCCCACATGGAATGTGGGAACAGCCTCAGCTTTTGGACAAAGTTGTTAAAAATATTTACAGCTTCCTGCAGCAGAGTAGCAGACTTGTCCTGTTTCAGTGAATTAAGTGCCTTCTTCTCTAGTTACTGCACTATGATAGGTTTTACTTATTTCCTAGAAGGTCACAGAAGAATGAACAGTGCACTGTGTTCAAGGCCAGCTCTATGAGTTCTGCTGCCTTAGGCAAACCAGCAAACGTCTGTCCCTACAAGTCACATTCACTCACAGCTACCGAACGCTTTGCCGCCCTGGGCAGTGGCCTGCCCTGTAGATACACCCTTTCTCATGTACGGGTGAGCATGTACAATGCTGAAATTACATGGTAGTAAACACATCTCTCCAGCATGCTGAGCTTTTATTAAGATCTGCTGGTTTGACATGATGATTTCTGACGAGCTGTGGCCTGTCATTATTGTGGGTTCTGTCCTTTCTGAATACGATCTCTAATGTCTTATTGCATGAATGATGATAGTCAGACATTCTTGTTCTGTTTACTTCTATTTCTGTTCTCCTCTGCTCTGTGCTTTGCTTCTCTGCATGCACCAAGCAACGTCAAACAACAATTAAATGACAACACAGGCCTGTGCTGTAAAGGTAGCATTATAGAGTATCAGCATACAGGAGATTACAAACTGGCCAAACAACAAAATCCAAAGATCTGCCTGACAAGGAATTGCCATTGGTCAGACAGGCCTCAGGCAGCTTGTCAGCCTCAGAATTAGGCCTGATGCTATTGAACACTAACAGAAGTTGCCTTCCAAGCAAGAATTTAAATGTGCAAACTTCACTCTTTGCATCATCAGAGCTGGATATGATGACGACAGGATAGAGTAAGTGGTAAATTGCTGGATAAACTGGTTCCACTCAAAAGTTGTGCTGTGATGCACCTAAGTATTAAACAAACAATTCAGAGTGCAGGTCAGAAGACTGCTTGTGTGAATCAAGCAAACAAAGCTTCAGGACAAGAGTTTTACCTTACAGCATCATTTGGTATCACAAAGCAGAGACACGCAATATATCAAACACAGCAAAACATGAAGGCTTACCATCTAACATCAGTGAGACAACGCACTTCCTACATTTAGGCCAGATTATCCAGTTTTGGATAATTAATGAACATGCTTAGACTAACCAAATATGCTTTGCAGCATGCTCACCAAACACCAAATTCAGGCAGCAATGGGGGCACAGACAGAAGTCTCCCTGGTTTAGGTGCAACTTAATCTTTTTTTTCCCCCCAGTGACTACTTCCAGCTCACAAAGAAAATTCTGAAAGCCACAGTCTTATAAGAACTTTATCTTCCCAGCTG
Source organism: Lagopus muta (assembly GCF_023343835.1). NCBI lineage: Eukaryota > Metazoa > Chordata > Aves > Galliformes > Phasianidae > Lagopus > Lagopus muta. The sequence continues at coordinate 694,941 of NC_064452.1, read as the reverse complement.
TGAACCACTCGGTACAAGTTCAGCGAAGATGAATTCAGTTTTTACTGATTAAGTTTGTAAGTATTTATACTTGAGATCATGCCCAACACAAAGTGAGTTTTATCTTTTTGCCGTTAGCGTTAAAACAAAGCTGCCTGCTCATTCCTCCCTTTCTTGTAAAAACTGCATTTTGAAGTGCTCCAGATTAGCAACAGTGGTTCCCCTTATTACTGCATGACAGGTAGCACAATAACTTTCTGGCTACAATTCTAGGCCCACTACAGCATGAGCAAAATACATGCCTGCTGATGGGAGAAATGTTCATAAGCAGCAGTATTACAGAACATTCAAGTCTAGGAGTGTTTAACCTCTTAAGAAGGATTTTAATTTGTACAGTTCACTAATCAGGGATTGTTACCATACCAACAGTCAATCACATGGCCAGATGCCCCACCATATCTTAGAAGCATCTGTGAGTTCTTAAAGCCATATTTCAGGTTCTCCCAGAAACTTCACTGTCACCTCCATGGCCTAGCGCAAAGAGAAGCCCAAAGTCTCACCCAAAGAGAAACTGTTTTATAAGAAAAGCAAGGAAAGGTCTGGCTTGCAATAAGCTTGCTGCAAAGAAAAAGTACAGTCCAGCAACTGGCTTTTCATTCAGAGACAAAGGCTCATTCTCAAACTGCTGGCTGCAGTGGGATTCCACAAGAGAGCTCCTCACAAAGCCAACTACTGAGTGAGTCTTACTCAATATCCATGCTTCGATAGATGCTTTTCCAGGTCAGGCTGGACCAGGCTCTGAGCAACCTGCTCTAGAAGATGACCCTGCTTATTGCAAGGGGTTGGACTAGGGGACCTTTAAGGGTCCCTTCCCACTGAAATGGTTCTATGGTTCTACAAAAGACCTACACATTCCCTACTCCTTGGGGGACAATTCATCTCTATACATAAGGGTCTTATTTTAGAAAGTTACAATGTATTCTTTTGAAATAAAAACAGCAATTCTGAAGGAAGCCCCCTCACTCATTCAAGAAATCTGTATCTGACTCCAGAAAGGGCTGTGTGACAACCGTTTCCAGTGCTCCATGACTTGACACTACTAAGACAGAAGCAATGAAAATCCACAACTGACAGCAGTGGCAGATGTTAGCTAGTGCAATGTATTTGAATTGTAGGGGTCTAAACTTTGCTCGAGCAGAGGATTAGATGAGATACTGCTTACATTAGCTTAGTCCTCTCTGTTTCTCTCTGATCCTGCTTTAAGATAGCCTCTCAAAAGGAAAACAGACGTATGCTGGAAGAAGCCAGTTTTGTTAATTGTAAATAAGCTCCACTGTCCACAGATCGGACCTGCAGTGATATCAACAGGCTGGCACTGCTCCATTGGCTTTAACAACCACAGCCCCACTGGGAACATAGCTCCCCACGGCACTAAGAAAAAACCATATGCCTGCCCTGTGTGAAAGAGAGCTGTCCTCAGCCATTTTCAGAGTCAGGGTCTTCATTTAAATGAGAATAGGAACAAATCTTGGGGACAAATGCTGAGAATTCAAACGTCCCATTACATCTAAACCATGGGTGTACAAATAGACAACACAAGCATCAGATCTCTCTGAAGCAAAAACACCCAAGAAAATTGAGCTTCCAGAAGATGAAGTAGCTTTCACAAAATCACACAGCAAGTCAACAGCAGAGCTTACACTAGAAATCACCCTTTGATTCTCATTAGGAACTTGTCCTAATTCTCTTTTATACACATGAGCTAAACCAGGTTCAATATCCTCTATGTATCTGAATTTCTACTGGCGTTCATCCCACCTATCTGAATTTTGACTGAATGGCTCTGAGGCAATTCAAATATTTCTTTTTTTCTGCAGTATTTGGGTACTCACACAGAACTCCAGAGCATTCCCCTCACATAAAGGGCATTATCACCCGTAGCAGGATAGTTCTTCACAGCAACATCAGCATTTTATGGGAAGGGAGGTGCCTTGGGCTTCACCCATGACTCAGATTTGCTTACATTTCATGAAGCCTCAGTAAAACGGGGATAAAAGCTTTGGTTCGATGGAAGTCACGGTGCTAACCTTCATATCTAATAATTAACTCCATTATGTCGAATTAATTTGATATAATTATTGGTGATGGCACAAAGCCAGTGGCCCAGAGAAAGTTGGAGAAACAGGAAGAACAGAAGTCCTAACCATACACAATACCCTATAAATAGCTTTTTTCTTTCCAGAATGAGCAAAAGACAAAACAAGTTCATTACAGTCATCTGGCTTTACTCAGCCCTCTCAATTATCCCAACACCAGACAAATAGCTGCAAAATCTAGCAAGTGATCTAGAATTAAAACATGCCCTGATAAATCTGACACAGCACTCCGCAAGCATCTTCTCCCATCCTATCAACTAAACAATACAGATTTAATAATGTTTGAGAGCCACAATGCTTTTCCTTTACCTAAAGACATTAAGAACATTTTCTTGATGCAATGTTGTCAATTGGGTTGGTTGTTTTTGTTTTTTTGTTTTTTTGTTTTTTTTATGAACAATCTGGAAAAAGCTTGCAGACTCTTTATTTGATCTGCAGTTTTAATCTAATATTTTCCAGACTTACTCAATTCAAAATAAATCTGCCAACTATAAAACAGCTATGTTCCTTTATTTAATATTTCTGTGATTTGCTCTGAAAAAAGTACAACAGTACTGCATTCTTTACTAAGAAAATACAGTTTACTGAGACATTTTTAATTTTCTCATGAGCTTAAAAAAAAATCATGAGGAAGAAAAATTTGACACGATTGTCTTAAGCGCTGGGAAGTACATGGACCTGAAAGTGAACAACAAAGCATTCACTCACATAAAATTCCTGAAGTATAACTAGAATTCGTAAAGGATTCTCTCACCTCTTCCCTTCTCTACTGGAAGAAGCATTCCCAGACCCTCTATGGCCTAGCCACACACCATGGAGAAGAGATGCATTTACCAAATATTGAAGTCACATATGGCAGAACACCAAACACCACAACTGTGCCTAAGCCATCAGCCTCCTCACACTGCAAGTCAGCACTGTGCCCCTTTTCCCAGTTGTGAACCTGCTCACTGTGAGCACAGACAATCATGCACCCATGTGCCAGCTTTGTACATAAAGCCCAAGGCAAACCTTGCCTTCATCAGGCTTCACTGGGTACATGGACGTAGCACCAAGGGTGTTTGTTTCCAGTTATAAAGAATTCAAAAATTAAGAGATCATATGACAGCATCACTTTGATATCTCACAGTTTGAGAGGACTGGTAATTAGTTATGAAGAGCTGGGTACCTCAGCCTGTCTAGTTTCAGTGTGAAATACTGCTTTGTTTTTACATCTGTCAATGTTGTCAATAAACAAGCTTCTACACTTCTAATGCATTTTTATTATCCTTGGTGACAAGAATAAAAATATCTCTAGAAGTCACCAATTGTTTTCAAAAAGAAAATCAAAGCACTTAGCTGTAAGAAATGCATTTATTTTTTCTAATTTGGGAAATAAGTGCCACCACTATGCCTCCAGCCCACATCCACACCCGGAGATCTGATGCTTCTCAAACAGACAATTTTTCAGAATTTAATTGCCAGTTTCCAATCAGCCTCATCATTTCAAAGCATGCTGTATCACATGTATAACTTCTGTATTTGATTGCAATAGGTCATTTTATGCCTAGATCTGAGAGGAGAAAAGATATTTCCCATGGGGAATACACTACTGTATTTTTTGAAGAACCAGAATTACTTGCTTCAAGAATATAAATAATCTTTGGGAAAAAAGCACTACATTCACTTGAATAATTACTGTAAATTTTTCTCTATTTATCATAATTTAGTTTTAATTTGGCGTTTTTGTTAATGGCTTGCACAGCTGACACTGGTGTGATACCCATCATACAGTGACCAAATAAACCTTTTCTACTTATTCTATCTGTAGAGGCTTGCTTTTATTTTGTGCTGTTGCTGGACTAGGACTGAAAAATTCCATGCCCAGTTTTCTCATCTATCAGCAGAGCCTCAGAAGTACAGGAGAGGTCAGGCAAAGGTAGAATAATTACCAAGGATCTGATTCAAAGCTCCTTGGGAAGGGAAAACAATAAAAGAAATGTGAACTGAGAGCTATTAATGGAATTAGTTAACAGAAACAAACAAATACTACGTATTGCCATGAAAGAATTTCCTCCCAGTGTAACTTGGAATATCAGTATTGTACCAGTATTAGAATTGTATTTGGAGGATTTCATTCTTCCACCAGAATTTCTGCAGGCAAACACTGGCTGTAGCACTAAAAGCTACATTAAAGTCACTAGCTAAAATTTTGGTTGGTGAAAATAAGCATCTATGAACATCTATCAAATTATCTCTGAAGGTGAAATAATTACAAAGGAAAGGGCAGGTGGCATGCCCAGCAACAAAGAAAAAAGAAACAGGGCTAGAACTTTTTAGCCTGCACAGAAGTAGAATAACTGTATGTGGTCTGACATTCTAAAGCTACTTCTCACCAACCAGGCAGCGTAAGGGGTGTTAGCATAAACGAGCTCATCTGCTTGTCCATGACACCAGCCCACACCTCCATCTAGAACTCCTCCTTCTCACACCCTCAGCCTGCTTTTCACTTCTGCCGTCACAGATTTGATTTTCCCTTTCATGGATTTCTGCTTGAAAAAGCATCGCTGCCTCAATTGTCTATTTTCAGCCTGCATTGAAGAAAACCCTTTAGTTCAATTTGTAGCCACATCCTGTCTCTGCCTCCCCCTCTTTCTGTTCCTAAATATAAGGCTGATGCAATGTGATGTGACATGACAAAATAACACATTTGCATCGGCAGAAACTTTCTCTCCACAGCAGTAATTAAAGGGAGTAGATAAAATACCACTGAAATTGGTGCTTATTTAGCTTGGAAATAAAAGACAAAGAGCTCTGGAGGGATGTTCAAGCGTCAAGAACATGGCATCACTGATGAGTGGCTTCTTTTACACGCCTCCCTGCTGCAAAATGGTATGGTAGCTCAAACAATGTAATCTATTTAAGAAGGAATAAAAAAAAGGAGATTTCTGTGGACTATATTTGTAATCAGTGAAAATCATTTCATGTATTTTTGTATTATAAACAGTACGAAGATGCACTTGTGGTTTCATCAAAGGCAAGGTCATTAAACTTGAAAGCTCAGGCTCTCAAACCGAGCAGAAGACAGACCTCATAGATTACAGTGAGAACTGGGACCTTAACACCTTATGTTTTGAGTATAGATACTGCAGAAAGACAGGTACTCACCTTCAGCTGCAAGATAGAGCTTTGTTATTGACAAGGACAAGAACTCAGAAATGCGGCCTAGCACACCAAATGCAATGACCTCAGCAGGATTCACACATCAAATTAAGAACACACATCTTACAAAATAATATACTGTAACTGATTTTGTTGCGTGGATACCCTGCATATACTTGACAGGGATAGAAGGTGACACTAGTGAAAGAGCAACATTTGGAAGCTAAGGGTTCATTTTTTATTTTAGAAAGACACTTGAGGTTACTTTGTCCCTATGAAGAACTCACAGAAAAGTCTGATAGATGTTCCATAGGCCACAGGATTTAACAGACACAATATGCTTTAAGGTGACACTTCCTGCTTTCAGGAGCATCTTCCTTCTTTCCTTGTTTACATGGGGCTATTCTTTTAATCCCATCTGTGACTGGCACTACCACTCTGCTTAAAACTGGCAAGCCACATTTTGAGCAGGCTCATCTCCATCCCAACACAGATGGCATCAAGAATAAGGCAGGCCAGAAAAATCAGCTTGCATATTATGCTTCAATTTTTATGGGTCAGATTATTATTCAAAGCCATCAAAATGGCAATCCATGTGATGTGCCTCCATTGGAACTGAAGTGATACACTATCACAACCTCCGATGCAGCTGGTTACAAATAGCCTGATGAGCCACATTTTGATATTTAAAAAGCAAAATTATTTTCCTTTCCAACCAGACTCTAACGGATCAAGGAAATGTCTTTAATGAACCAAAAATGAAGAGACTACCCTCATCCCTGAAGAAGTGTATAGGCAAGGCTCTCTTGTCAGAAAATAGTTTAGCATCTATGTTAAATATTCTCTTAATAACCAAGCCCAGTGCAGATGTTGGCTATGTAATTAGTTCCAACCTCTTTGTTCAGCAAGTCAGGAAATTCTTACAGATTCAGGGAGGAAAAAATGGGGGGTAAGAAGAGAATTTTGTATGTTTTCTTTGGTACCAGAATAGCAACTGTGTTAAAGAATAAAAAAAGCAATGCTGAAACAAGGTCAAAAACATAACATTGTTTCCAGTCTCCCTGCAGTAACGCACCAGACAACTGCTGGATTCCCTCTACTACAGGGGCCATTTCCCAGATGATCCAGAAGACATTCTTCCACATTTGCAGGATTTAAAGCAAGCAACTCTGCTAGTGCAAGAAGCTCAGAACAAAGACATTTTAAATGTCTCCTATTCTGTTATCACATCACCCAAAACTCAAACAACTTATGCTAAATAACAGCTAGGACCATCACCCACATCACTGTTTTTCCATTCAAGTTTTATTACTCCTCTGACTTCCCAGCAAGAATTTCCTGGCTAAGACACTGTACCAGTTCTTCAGGTGTTCCCTCTCAATCAAATACAACATACACAGACACAGCACATTCCCTGCACCATATTCAAATTGCTAATCCATCTGTAATCCTGATGAACCTATCAAAACATTGTTTACTTTGGTATCTGCAGTGGCAATTTGAAATTAGGATTCTGCTACTGCCTTTGTCAGCACAGCTAGAGGGAAAGAGGAGTGTTCCTAACCATAAAATATTTGCAGGAACGATTTCCAGAACACACGTAAGTCATAACTAATCTGCATCGACTTCATTTTCACCATTTATTTGTGCTTTGGCATTTTCACCTTTTTCTCTACATGGGACAAATGGGCTCCTAGTGATTGCCACAAAACCAAAGAAAATAATCACTTACAGCATTCAGAGCAAAAGAGCCTCGATTATCCTCACAGATCAGCTCTGCCGAAGTCCAGCAGTAAGTGAGACCTGCAGAGAAGAATCAATTTCCATTATCTGGTTTTCCCCAACTCACTACTTAAAGTACCATCAATAAGAAGAGCAGAAGTCCATCTACAGCACAAATTTCATATTTATCAGCATGTAAGATTTCACTCTCATCCAACTGGTTACATTACAAGTGAATTCACAGCCTTGAGATGCATAGGTTATTCTTTCAGTGATCTATTAAAGCATTTTTAATAAGTATACGCTGCCAAAGGTACTGAGCAATTCCAAAGCACTCAGTGGAACCAAACCTTTGCTATTTCCTGTTTCTGCACATAAGAACTATAATCTCCAATACTCAGAACTCTGAAAAAAGACAATTTCATAGAGAATTACATGTTTGTAACAGCACAACTCTGCTTTGGAAAAGTGCATCTATCAACACTACGACAGCCTAGCATCCTCTGATTAAAACTGCGGAGCTATTACTGGGTTATTTGGCTTTCCACTCCCATCACCATAGTGCCACAGTCCCCTCCCAAAATGTTCAAGCACCCTTCTGAAGGAAGGGGCACAAGGTATCAAATACCCTGCTGCATGACCAACTTCTGCTGTTAGGAATTAGCTTCCAGAAGGCTGTAAAGAACTAGAATCATCTCCCCTGACAGTTACTATTTTAACTGAAAATGTGATTCACAACAAAGATAACGTAGAACATCCAAACAGCATCTGAGAATTTTCCTTTTTACACTATTTTTAAACATTCTAACAGCACACCATATTGCTTTAGAGTTGCACCTCACTGTAGGTTCGATGACTCACATTTAGCCCTAACAGGAGAATTCAGGACTCCTTCCCACCTCCTCCCTCCATGAAACTTCATAAATTCTGGTTATCTGCATCAGCTTACTCCTCCTTCCATCGTGGATGGACATTCTACTCTGTATGAGAAAATCCTGCTCAATCAAATACTTGACTGCACAGTGAGCAAGGTGAATCAGGCAGACTGGTTCTCTAAAATCAACACTGATTCCTTTCTTTAGGAGTTGATGCAAGTTTGTTGAAGAGAAGGGATCCTAACATGCATCTAAACACAAATGGCTCAGATCATCTGCTACTTCAACATTCAAAAAGCAACTTGAAAGCAAAGTCCTGGAAGGTACCAGCAACAGCAGAACCTGAGTTGATCTACATGACTTCATTGGAAGGACAGGTTTTGAAGAATCTAAATCAAAATTCTCAACTGTGTTTATAGAATTACGATCAAAGGAACTTTTGACATTGGGGAAAAAAAAAATCTAGAATTGTTTCAATTAAAATCATAACTTGGCCACATAATGGCTGACAACAGCTTGGGATACTGAATTTATGCACAAATTGGAAATGCTGGTTCCAAGAATAAAAGCATTAAAACTCGCATTCGAGTTATGACTATAGGAGATGCTGTGTTTGCAGCCAAGACCTATAATACACATCTTTATGCTCAGACCTCATCTCATCAGCATCAACAAACTCCATTCTTTGCAAGGATGTTAGTAGGTCTCAAAGAACTGGGGGTGGGGGAAAAGTAACCACTTGTACCAGCTCACACAGCCTTCAGTCTGTTGGTTTTTTTGTTTGGTTGGTGGGTTTGTTTTTTTTTTTTTTTTTTTTTTAAACCTATTGCCTCCCTGTAGTCTGGGGCAACTTATAAAGAAAGACTAAATTTATTTTGTGCAGGAATAATCATCTGAAACACTAATTATACTAAAATAAAAGCACCTGGAAAGGTCACATGAAGCCAAGTCTCACCCTATCAAGATTCATATATTCCTTATAGGAAATGCTGGAGAGCAGATTCAAATTCAGTTAAAAAACAATCATGAGACAACTGAAGCTTTCTGGTTTTGGCGGAAGAGCTGAACACTGGCAAGTATTTCATAGTATGGCTTTCACCCATTAGAATTTTGTTTTCTAAAGAGCAGATAGGAGCTCTGATATGTCCGATCAGTCCTGAAGAAAACACCTATTATTTAGCAGCATTAATTAACAGTCCATAGACATATCTGCAGTTAGTTACCCAGTAGGACATTTATGATGCCCTTTCAGAAGTATATTGTCCTTTGCTGTTAACATGCAGCTAACATAATAGCCAAAGAGCAACCCAATTAACTTCTCCATGGGCTGAAATTTAAACCAGCAATTAATTCTATAATTCACTTAGCAGAACATCAGACACCTTTGCTGGGAAAGCTGAGCAAATCTACTCAAAGCACACAAAATTTAGTTTTGAGAACACAGGAACTGCTGTTAGTTTGCATGTCATTATTTAGTGATAAATATTACTCAGAGTTCAACTTGAATTTCTGCCTCGGAATTATAGGAGCCTTTAAAAGAATTCAGCCCATGTCAGATAACTCCCCTTCACACTGTGAGAAGCACATAAAGGAGCACTGATGTGTGAATTACATTCCTAACATGTTTACTAGCTAGTGTAAGTTGGCTAAAGCCAATAATCCCCAACTTGCTGTGCTATTTATACCAGCTACAGAGCCAGTAGGCTTCAGAGATCCAGAGAAGCCAAGTCAAACTGCACTCATTTTTATGCATGATACTGGTAATATTCCTGGATATTCAAACACTGATGTGAAGAGCTGCAGCCTGGAACAATGTTTGCATGGTACTGTTAACATTAGAATATAACCAAGGCTAGAGCTTAATTTTAAAAGTAAATAAAGTGTCCTCCTAAAGCAATGTCAGAGAACACACGGCCTTGTTTGCCATTTGTAAGCATACATACTTCAAGCAAAACTCACAGCCCACGTTCACTGGTATTTAGGACTGAATAAGACATTCTTGCATAGCTGTTCGATTTCTTATTTATCATAAGGTCAAACGCAAACCAGAATGTCATATTGCAATTTCATAAGATCATAACATAATAAGCATAAACTTGTTGCATGGAAACTGGTACTTTTTAACACGCCAGAAAGTTTTGAAGAAAAGTGACAGGTAGGAGAAAGGAAGAGGATTATCCACACATCTGAGGCATAAAAAAATGCAGAATTCTGATCTAAAGACCAATAAAATCAGTGCGAGTTGGCAGTGGCAGGAACAGAGCTCAGAAACGTGAAGCAAAGTAGCATTAGGTACCTTACACTTTATACCTCAGGTGTCCTTGAAAATTCCAACGTCTGAACAACAAGAATACCACTCATGAGCATTTTATTCTGCAACATTTGACTCTGTTTAAATCCGTGAGGGTGGGTAGCCAAAAACTGAAGCAGCCACGAAATACATTGTTTCCAGGTTACCAATGAGGTTACCAGTGATCCTCAGCCAAACCCTGACACCAGCTAACTGGCAGCAGCCCTTGTCTCTGCACACTGCAGCTCCACCTCCTGCAGTGGCCAGAACAGCAGGACTATGACCAGAATCACCATCCCCATTTCTTCCTTTGGCGCTGCATGTTGGTCAGCTTTGCTTGAGAGAAACATCCCCACAACAGCCCTACACGACTCCTCTCTCACTTGTTTGTGATGAAGGAGTTAATATCTGTGACCCAAATATGGAGACCCACTTTAAACTTGCTGAAAATTGCTTTTTAATCCCAGCTCTCGAGGATTTCCTTTGAAACCATCTGCCATGCACGCTCAGTGCTCCTCTCCCATATACATGCAGGATTACTATAATATGGATTCTTTTGTGTAACTTAATACATTTCAGTATATTATAAAATTAGTTGAATGTTTCCCTTTAAAAATAAATAAATTACATTTTCATACCAGAAAGTCAAAATCAGTGATAAATCCACAGAAAACCAGACCCTTATTTATCTTATTTACTGTAGCATTTACATTGCAACTCTTGTTTATGCAGTCAGTCTGACAGAGATTCAAACAGTTCTGAGTCACTGAACCAATGTAACTTACATACTTGCTTAAAAGAAAGCTCAAGCATTCTCCAGGACATGATTTAAACACGTGCCTCCCCAGCTACAAGTTAGTTTCTGGACTGGAAGAAAGAATTAACTGTGTGATAATTAAGGATCAAAGAAGATTTCTAAGTATCCTTAAATCTGCAGTATTTTCTATTTGCTTATGATGAACCTTCGTGCTGTTGTAATTTCCTAGCACGAATACTGACGAAGTGATACTTCAGGTCACATTCACACACTCATATTTTAACAAACAGTTATTGCAACTACAAGCACTTGGGCAGCCGTCTAAAACAAAACAAAGAAATACCAGCTTAGCAGAATAACCACAGCTCGAGTGATTGAAAAAGCAGGCAGTCAGCAAGATACACCTACAACTCATTTCTTGGATCAGTCTACAAAGTCAAAATTCAAAGCCCCAACAAAAGCAGAGTATTTTTCATATGGAATACTTTTAAATAAAGTGATTATTTGCTAGCAAACACTCCAGGAGAGGGAAATTAGGCAAGTTATTTGCATAGTTTTAGTGGTGTAAACAACATCAACATTTCAGAAGACAGGCCCATAAACTTCAAGAGTATTCCTTTTCATGTTGAACAGTCACTTAATACCTAAGTTTCACTAGATATTTCATTAATATCTATTTTTTTCCTGCACGTGAGCAATTGAAAGAAGTTGTTAACATACAGGAGATCTGCACACGCAGAGGTTGGAAGAATGCAGAAAAGCAAACAAGCAATTCATTTTGTTTCAGATGTTGGAGCACCGTCCTGCAGATGTGTTACTTTTAATACAAAGCAGCTCCTAAGATGAGTGAGGAGGAGAGGACAGAACCAAAGCCCAATCACTGGGTGTTCACATTTAATGGGCTTCCTGCATTCTGTCCTTATAATTTTCCTTCACTAAAAATTATATTAAATTCATTTTGTCTTAAGCAACAGTGGGGAGAAACTCAAGATATCTAAGATGGCTGCTTGCAGATTCTTCTAGATGATGTGTTAGACTGTCATTTAGTCTGCAAGCGGGTATAAAGCCAGAGCAATTCACAAGATCCTATGGCCCAGCCTGGAATGAAACTATGAAAAGCTTCACGTCCTGCTGCAACAGCTTAATGGCAAACGGCTGGCAGAAGGCTGCAACAGTGCTGCAAAGATGGGTGCTAATAAAAACTAACAACAAAAATAAATGCACACTAACTCTAAATCACTGTCCTCTGTGTAAGGGAGAGACTGATTGAAGCCCACCCACAGGCCATTGGGGCCTTACTGCATTCAGCTTCTTTCCTCCTTCTTAAACCTAGTCAGTGATGTTGAGGAGTTGGAAAGGCATCAGGATGTGTGTGATGCCAGTGCTGTAGAACATAAAAATGCAATCAACTGATGCATACATAGCTCTTGCCCTTTTCACACACAGAAAACCCAGAAATATGTCTGCACAAATGTACATAGTGAAACCCTCTGCCAAGGCTTCCAGGCAAGGGCAGAAGTTCAGTGTGTGAAGGCTCAGCAGTCATTTAGTGAGCAGAGCTGTCACTGATAGCATCCAAGTGCTCTGGTACCATAGCACAGGAACCTAATGACCAACTTACTTAACAGAAGTGATTCAGAAAAGCTTGCATGAGGGAGATGTGAAGATTTTGATGCTGTGTAAATCTTTTGATTTTATCAGAGGATTTGGCTTCATGCAGTCCATTTTAAATTACCATCATGGGCCAAAGTCTACTGACATATATGTAGGCAAGTTTGGAGTCAACCTGAAATTTGTTTTTCCATACCTGTGATGACCAAATAAAAGCACAGGCTTCAAGTTGCACCAATTACAGCACCTCCTATGCAAACAAGTCCAATTAGCATTGCATTATCCCAGTTTACACGAGTCAAACTCTAAAGACAATGCTGAAGTGAGATGCTGTCATGAACAAGACTGCAAGTTTATTTCCTATTAGTTCCCAGATGTTATGGCTTTTTATGTATTTCCATCTTGACTGCATACGACAAAGAAATACAGTAAAACTGGCAAGACCACAGGGAACAATCACTTCTCTGTACCTCAGTGAAAAACAGTGTTTAAGATGCCTTCTCAAAGCTGCCCTGCTGTAATGGATAGGTGTGCCTGCTGCAAAGACCTCAATTTAAAAATTACTGTTTATGAGTGTTTCCATAAAGCGTTGTTCTTTTCTGATACTGAATGAACGTGGTCTATTACAACACTCAAGGCACTCTGACATGGTGAAGGATTGATTTATGAGCTATTGTGCTAGAAAAGATTAGTCATTATATGAACAAGCTCTAAGAAGCTATCCAGACTTGAAATGAGGGAAAAAAAAAAAAAAAAAACAACAACAAAGAAAGAACAGGCTGGACTTTGTGTTATCATTACAAAGCTAAAGCAAATAAAACTAACTGGTATTTACTGATGTATCAACCGCAAGAACTTAACAGCCTAAAGGTTTTATCTCCTACCCACAACTTCACTGAATCTGATCTGCAGAGTATTGGGTCAAAACATAGTAATTCTGACAAAGCAAGTTTTAGCACATGCTTTGCTTCAGCGTAATTGAATGAAGGATGAGAAACTGTCATACCTGTTAGCCATGACGCTGTGAACAAAATGCTTAGCAAGAGGCATGTCATCAATTTGGATCAATTCAACTGGGTCATTCAATTCATTGTCACTGGAATCGGTGACAGACAGAAGCCAGGCCTCTGAAGGACAGTATTCCTAAAAACACCACCACAGCAGTGTTAGTCTCTTCACTGATCAAACCTACAACCTCAATAATTCAATTTATTTTAATTACTGGAGTCTTAGCCTCTTCCTCCTCTACTCCCCCTCAGAAAGAGATACTGCAGAAACAAAGAGCTCAGATACTGCACTCAGTTTGAAGAAGGAAGAAACCTGCTTCTCTCCTCGCTCCACTACTTAGAGATCCTGCTCACACAAATACAAGTGGTATGTCACGGTGTTTTAACTTCTTCACCTTCTGGGGATAACATGCTGCAGAGTTATTTTAAGAACACAGCTCATTCACAAAGGTCTCCAATTCTGTCTTCAGAGACAAAAATGATTTTCTTGCTGCTTCAAAATCTGCTGGCATGACATTAGCTTCAGAGGGAGTTCATTTGTTGTTCCGACATCAAAATGGAGCAAAAGCAGCTGCCAGGAGAGCGATAAAAGGAAACACTGGTGACAAAGAGCAGCAGGGTCATTTCTGGTGCAAAGAAATAGAGAACAGAGAACTGTAGAACTGTCAATTTCTCCAAAACTCTATTGAGGATTAAAGATCTCCCCTCTTCCACCAACAACTGGTATTCAGCAGCAAGAGGGAAATGAGACAGAAAGAACAATAAACAATCAGACCTATATCCTTAAATAGCAAATTAGTATATACTGATTTTAAGCACCTGAGCACTTCCAGTTAAAGACAAGATCACGTTTAAGCTCTGTAGCTGAGCAAAGGATTCAGTTACTCCTCCAGAAAAGTGAAACAAAGTAGTTCTGGCTAGAAAACACTGGATGGTATGGAGTTCAGTGCTTTGGAGCTGACAGTCTTTGGGAGGAATTCAAGCCCCAGCACGAAATGGTGACTACCATACTTGCATAGACTGCATACTGCACAAACCTGGAACAAAGCTGTCACTGCAATATGACCACTGCCAGAACTAAGCTGCAAGAGCCATGAACGGGGCTGAGGGGCCATGGCTGCTTTCAAGATGAAGGCAATGCTCATTTTGATTGACGTGCCTTTCTGACTGACTAAGCTATGCTATGGCATCCACTTGTTTTGATTGATTTTTTCCCCCAGCCTCTTCACTATTACGTGGTACCTAGAACAGACCAAAAATTCGTTCCCCATTTGACAACAAGCAGAACTTTGTTACCTTCTAGACAAAGGTACTGACTTCATAAAGTAAGGCAAACCTAACCAAAGTCACAACAAAATATTCTTTTCCCCATTTTGCCTTATTAATAGATAAATTTGCTTTCTGTTTTATGAAGAGATAAAAGGTTTTAAAGATGAACATTTTGGAAAATTATTTTTCAAAGAAAAATAGCAATAGACAACAAATTTTAAAGCTATGGATGCCTCGCATGTATTAATTATCCCTTTGTGTGTTAGAACCACGATTAGTTTACAGCAAAATATGACTAGCCAAAAGCCATCAAATTCCCA
Organism: Lagopus muta; assembly: GCF_023343835.1. Taxonomy (NCBI): domain Eukaryota; kingdom Metazoa; phylum Chordata; class Aves; order Galliformes; family Phasianidae; genus Lagopus; species Lagopus muta. The sequence continues at coordinate 679,814 of NC_064452.1, read as the reverse complement.
AGCACTAACACTGCTTACGACACTTTATGGTTTCAATAGTAGGATTTATGAATAAAATATTAACAGTGCTGCAGAATGCTGAGGAATGCATCTGCAGGGTTGTACACTGAGGTGCGTGTGGGCTTGTCAAACACCCACACAATAAATTATCAAAATGCAGCTCAGAGCCCCCCTTTTGTGCATCACAGAAATCTATGCAAGCATTTAATTATGCTTTCTCTCTTTAATATTACTTTTCCTGCATTAAATTGTCACAAAAAGACCTGCACACACACGCTGAAGGACATTTATGTACAATACTGAGCCACGAAATCATTTAAAGGCCTATTTTCATAGCAAGTTTCCATAACACACACACAAAAAAAAAAAGAACACCAAAGCCTACATCTGAAGCTGGATTATAGCATTTTATACTGAGCAATACCATCTTTCATGGAGAATTTTAAGGTTAACACACTGTTGAGGAAGATCAAAGAAATAGAACAGGGATGATTACACATTGTCTTCCACCACTTAGCCTTATGCAGAGTGCTGTCAAAAAGATTATACCTCTGCAAGGCAAGTGGCAAATTCAAGGGGAGAGTAAATCTCCCAAGAGTCAGAAGGAAATACTGAACTTGATACAATAGGTTTTCAAGAAGAGAAAAGTCTGTCCTCTGTGCTTCTAGACTACAGCATTTACTTTTACATGCTGTTTAAACAGGCTTAGCGAGATGTCTGACAAATTCAGATACACTACCATTTGGTGTTTGATACTCAAAAAGCAGACTTGTATCTGCTTTACAGTCCTCTTACTGTGAGCAAAATAGCAAGAGACAGATGCACGTCCCCATGAATAACTGTCTTCACCAGTAAAAAATTAGAACTGATCTGTCGTGCTTCATCAGCAGCAGTATCATATATCTCCATGCATCACTGGGGATGACAAATCAGGTGCCATCAAACTGGGTTCTGGCAGGATCAAGAGCAGTGTTTCTACCTGCCCAGTTCAAGTACCTGCTATTAGATTCACCAGCTCACACTCACTGGACTACTTGCAAAGCACTCTTGCTCAAAGCTGTGTACCAGCTCTAGCAAGCTCCTCTCGGAAGGCTTCACACTTCTTGTCCATAGACATGCAGGAACAAGGAAGCACCAACTCATAGCAGAGCACCACATGTCCCTTCCACAGCTGTGTTCAAAGGAGGTGCGATTTATACAGCTAAAATGCAACACTATTGCAGGCAACAGGCTTCTATCTCAGGACTGCACTGAGAAAACAAGAGGTCTATTAGAAATAGAGCACTTGGTATACCTGCAATTCCAGGTTTCCTTAAATTTATTTCAGCCTAAGAAAGCTTCAATCTTGTTTGCCCTTGCCTTCTACAGTAAGGCAGAGGCCAAGAATAGCAATGAAAGGCTTTATAAGCTCAGCATGGAAGGATGATATAGCATTAGGGTGGGTCCTTCAATACTGCCATCTGACTTGACTCCATATGGACATGCAAGATAAGTGCATCCCTTCAGCTGCTACCTCACCAGTCTTCTACCTCATTGAGAAGAGCTGGTTCAATTTCAAAGGGCAAATAAAAAGAACAATGTAGCTGTGGCAAAAGACGAAGGGACATCCCACATTCTAGTTACACTTCATTAGGCGTATGGAAAATGGAAAAGATGGCTTGTAATAACCCAGCAAAAAGCTGCCAGAAGAACCACTAGCAATGCCAGACTGCAATCCAGCTCACTTCTACTCTGAAAAAAATTGGTCTACAAAACAGTGCCCAACACTAGCTTTTCAGTATTTCACGGGCAAAACATCCATTTGCTGACATCCACCTGAAAACTCAGCACAGCTTGGACTTGCCAACCAAGAGGAAGCCAGGAGCTCGAGGCGCAGAGGAAGGTCTCTATGCAGGATAGAGCGTTCTGCTCCGCCTGCACGCCCCGCCCGTTGGCACTGCAGGCTGCCCGCTGGCACAGCTGGGTGCCACTCCTCCATTTGAGAACCACCATCCCTGCAAACACCGCAGTTTGTCGAACGAGCCGTAGATGAACCATACGAACCACTCTCAAGAGTTTTCCTGCGGCATTACTTTTTAATATCCCGCGTGTCGCTCTTTAAAAGAGCCTTTCAAAGCAACCTGAACAAAGATACAGCACGAGAGCACGAGCTTCACCTGGCACTTCCTCCGCCCGCGCCCTGAGGTCACAAACCAGTTGTAAACGAGCCCTTCCGTGTTTTTTTTCCCAAGTAAACTCGTAACTGAAGCGTTTTAAAAACAAACGTGACAGCAAAGCTACGCGGTAATTCCGGAGTAGAACACCCAGTAACACCTGAGAAACGCAGCAGAGAGTTAACAAGGCACCTAAATGTTGGCAGAGCGCTTGAGGGCAGGAGGCTGTGAGGAGCGGCAGGCGGTGCGTCCCAAGCGGCGCCCATAGCAGCGCCCACAGCGCCGCGCGCACCTCAGCTGCGCAACGGGAGCAAAACTCAGCGGGCGGAGCGGAACGGGGAGGCTCAGCTCTGCACGAGCCCGCCGCACCTGAGGCAACACCGCCCCGCACGCCTCGAGGCCGGCTCTCGTTCGAAACGCACGGCCGCGCTTCCGCTGAATTCAGCGAGTTCCTTTGGCGGCGGGGCGAGGCGGGAATCACCTCAGAGCAGCGGTGTTCCCGCGCCCCGCGCAGCTCAAAGGCCGTCGCCGCCTCACAGCGCCCCGCCAACATCGCGCGCGCGCAGCTCCCCACCCTCAGCCAGCCGCGCACCGACCGACCAGCCAGCCAGCCGCCCGCCTCGGCGACCTCCGCGTCCTCACCTCACCCCGCCCCGGCAGCGCCATTGGCACCTCCCGCCGCTCGTCACCCGCTTCCCGCCTCCCATTGGCCGGCTGCCCACCCGCGGACGGGCGCACCAGAGACTTCCTCGGCCGTCACGCGGAGCCTCGCGCAGCGATTCGAAGAAAAACGGCCGCCGCCGCCCCTCACTCGCGAGGAGAGCTGCCAATCAGGCCGCCGCCCGGGCTCCGAGCTCCATTGGCCCAGTAACCCCTTTTCGGGCTTTCGTTTTCCCCCATTGGCTAATCGGATCGGATAGGGCGCCGCGATTGGGCAAAAAGCGGGTCTCGGGGGCGGGAATCGACCCGGGGGGAGACTCGATTGGCCGGAAGGCCGGAGCGGCACCGCGTGATTGGCAAGAAAGGTGAAGAAGGCGGGGCCGCCCGAGGTGAGGGTTGTGTGAGGTGAGGGAATCTCGCGGGGTCTCGCTAGCTCTGGGCGCGGAGGCGCGCGGTGATTGGGCGGCTGGGGTCAAGGGGGCGGGACTGAGTCAGGGAGTCTCTGCGGCGGCCGAGTCCTATGGGCCGGCCGAGCTGGGTCCCGCTCGGTGATTGGGTGGGGGCGGCTCTCGCGGAGCCTGGTGGGCCGGGTCCGATTGGCTGCGGGCGGGTGTCGGGCGCGCGCCCCGCATGGGGGCGGGGGGGGGCCGGCGGGGGGAGGGCAGGCCGGGTGCGCGTGCCCGCTGTGCGCTCCGCGCTGGGGCTCCGCGAGGAGGTGAGTGGCGGCGGCGGCGGAGGGTCGGGCGGCCGAGGCGGCAGCCGGGGGGCGGAGCGGCGCCGCGCGGCGGGGCCCTGAGAGCCCGCCGCCCCCACCCCTGCCCGTCGCACGCACGCAGCGGAGACCCCCTCCCCCCACCCGGCCCCGCTCCTTCCCCGCCCCGCCGCGCCCCTCCGGCGCCGCCGCCGCCGCCCCGCTGTCAGCGCGCCGCCCCCCGCCCCACAGCCCCGCTCCCGCCCCTGTCATCCATTTGTCACCCGCCCCCGCTCCCGCCGTGCCCGCGCACCCCCCCTTCACCCCCCCCGGCCCTCTCTCTCCCTCGGCCGGTCCCGTCGGCTCCCCCGCCCCCTCGCCCCGCCGCCCGCGCCCCCCTCACTCTCTTCGGGTGCTGTGTATGTTTCAGGGCCTGCGAGGAAAAGTTGCGAACTCCCCGAGTTGTTGGCTGTGGCGGAGGGAGCAGGTGTGCGAGCGGAGGGAGCGATGTAGGAGGCGCGGGGCGCTCCGCGGGGATGTGGGCATGGCAGGGGTAGGCTCGGCCCGCGCAGGGCGTCCCCGGGCGGCGGCCCCTCATCCTCCGGGCGCGGGGCACTGAGCGCCCCTTCCTCGGAAACGAAGTGCGGAGAGCCCGGAGCGCCGCGGCCCTGCCCGGGATGGAGCCCCAGTGAGCGCCGCGGGCGGTGGGTCGGCGCTCGGGCTCGTGCACATGAAGAGTCTCCGCGCCGTGTGGCTTCGCCAAGAGATCAGGCCCGCTGAGCTCGATGTTCTCGCAGGTGGGCCGTGTATGATGGAACCCGACTTCCTTTAAAGTGTAGCAAATCTCATTTTTTGATGGCCAAATGACAGCTTGACCTGGTCGTTTGCCGGTCAAGGGGCATTTTTTTGAATGTCTCTTTGTGGCGCGACGGCCAACGCAAAAATGATGGCGGCTTACAATGGCGGTACGTCTGCAGCAGCGGCAGGTCACCACCACCACCATCACCACCACCTCCCTCACCTCCCTCCTCCTCACCTCCATCACCACCACCACCCTCAGCACCACCTGCACCCCAGCTCCGCGCCCGCGGTCCATCCCGTGCAGCAGCACGCTTCCTCGGCAGCTGCGGCCGCGGCGGCAGCGGCAGCGGCGGCGGCGATGTTGAACCCCGGGCAGCAGCAGCCATATTTCCCATCGCCGGCACCAGGCCAGGCCCCTGGACCAGCGGCGGCCGCCCCAGCTCAGGTACAAGCTGCAGCTGCGGCTGCGGTCAAAGCGCACCATCATCAGCACTCACAACATCCACAGCAGCAGCTGGATATTGAGCCGGACAGACCTATTGGATACGGAGCCTTTGGTGTCGTCTGGTGAGTAGAGAAAAAACTGAACTGAGTTTACATTCTTTTCTACCAAATCATAATTCATTCTTGGTTTTTCTCATTTGATCCAGAATAGAAGAAAGCTGCCCAGTTCTTTATTGGCTCTTCTCCTTTCTTAGAAAGTTGGGTTCTCTTGTTTCTCTTGGCAGGGCGAGGTGAAGAACAACCCCTTGTTATCAGGCCGCACCATCAGTCTTGATTAGGACAAAAGCAGCACGTTTGTGCACCTCCTGCACGTTTCCTTAGAATGTATGTGCTGCATGGCTGAGCCGCACCTGCTAAGATTTCAGGTTTACAAACATTAGAAGATGTATTCTGACCTAGCTTAAGAGCTAGAATTCAAAGCGTCTGAAAATGTCTTCCTGCCCCCGTCACCTGCCAGGAGCCGTGCTGGGGAGGCTGCCTGAAACAGAGCGCCTGAACTTTGCTCTCCTCTCATAAATGCAAATGGAATTTTCTGTCCTACTGTACTGTGCTGCAATACCTGGACTCTCTCAGCTGCAATGTCGCAGGATTTTCTCAGTGGGTCATAATCTCTTCTAATATATTTTGTGACTGCTTCATGTATGTCATAATTGCCCGTCAGGATCACTGGAGCAAAGCTAGAGTGGTTTTTGATTGTTTTTTGGATGAGGTGCTGCCAGGTTCCCAGCGCTCTGTGGCCGTCTGGGAGCAGAAGGGACGCCGGGGTTTTGTTGTGAGAGCAGGCGCGTCGCCGCGTACTTCCTGCCTCGCCGGCACCAAGTTTGCAGCAGGTCGGTGGTGCAGCCCCGCGCAGCTCCTGCTTGGCTGCGGGTGCTGCGGTGTCACCGAGAGCAGTGGGGCTGCGGGGCAGAGCGGAGACAGCCTGCACTGGGAGATGGTGGCCCTGCCTTTAGAGCAGGCCAGTGTTTGTCACACACCGCGTTGGCTGGGATTGCTGCGCAGGAGAAGCGTAGCTGAGTTCTGTGACTGGTCTGTGTCCCTTAATGCAGGAGTTAAGGGCTGGGAGCAGGGAGCCGGGAGTCCAGGAAAGAGTAAAGGCTGTGAAGAAAACTTTATTTTCATCTGTTCTTGTATTTTTTCTTGATGAAGTGTGGTTTTTCATCTCAGTTGTTGCTAGTTTGCTTAAATTTGGAGCATTATGTAAGATTGGACCCTCTTAGCAGTTGGCTCAAATACTTTGTTTACCTGTGGGTAATTTTCCGGTCTTTATTTTTCCCAGTTTTATCTGCCAAAAAAAAAAAAACAAACCAACAACAAAAGGTACAAAGAGTGATCTGCACTCATAACATTCAGTGGAATAAAAGGTTACATTTGCATATTCAGTACTGAGAGCTCTGGGGAAGAGAAGTGTAGGATGAGGGTCTGCCCTGGGCGGAGGGTGGCAGAGCAGCACCAGGCTCCTCTGCTACCCCACGGCCATGGGACGGAGCCTGCAGAGCTGCTGTGCTAAAACTGTAAGGGCGTGCAGACTAAGAACGTGATGGGTGGAATTCAGTTCCTCTTTGCTCATGTGTAGCTGAACTCCGCGCTCACTGTGCAGCGTTTGTGTTTCATGTTCACTTCTGCTGGTGGGGCTGTGCTGAGCTGAGCAGGCCTTGTAAGTGGAGGTAAGCTGAATTTTAGGTTTCGTTCCAAACGGGAGTGCCTGTATAACTCAGTTCTGGCTGTATGGGATAACGGAACCCAACATGAACATCGATTTGGGTATTTACAGTTCAAGTTAGCCATGAAAAATGCATCCTTTGGTACAAGCGTAACATGAAAAATTCAGTAACATGAGGCCCAGGCTAATTGTGCATGAGGATTCTGTTGCATATCTGTATCTCTTTCTGAGCATCGGTTGGTGCTGACAAATAACCAAAGGGCTCATATCTGTATGTTGTTGAGAAATGCTGCTCTGCAGGCGGTTGACATACCTGAAGGAGTCCTTCATCGTACCCCTGAGATGCGTCGTGTTGTCCGGAAGCTGCAGCTTATCCCGCAGTTAGGAAGCAGCTCCTGCAGGTCTGTGCTGCTCCCTGGGTGCTGCCCGCGCCGCGCGCCCGTCCTGCTGCCAGCGGGACACTTTGTCCTTCACCTGCTCCCTGACAGCACATCCTTAACGTGTGGGGAGAAAAATCGTCCAGATCTTAGTTTCAGCAAAAACTCTGCTCCCGCGTTTCAAAACGCACATCAGATGTTTGGAAGTCTTGTGTTTTGGGGTAAGGAGCTGTCCTTTGCAAAGCGCTCCCTGTTCTGCCGGGGAGACGTGCTGCTGCCATCTGGTGGGGTTCGTAAAAATAACTATAGTAATAAGAAGAGGGCAGTGAGCCTGGTTGGGGAGTGAGGGGCCAAGGGCTGATGCCTCTGCAGGACTGAAATTCCCACAGCAGAGAGCAGCAGCAGCTGTGGGGGTGGCCGTAGTGGAACCGAGTGCTGTTGGTTGGGCTGGGACTCTGCCAGATGTGTGCGGGTTGTGTCAGCCTTCTGTGTGCCGTGGAGTTCAGAAAGGTGCAGTTTGGCACAGAGGATGAAACCAGGCAACCAGTGTTATTACTATAAAAACTGTGGTGAGAGGCGTTTCTGTGGGAAATGTGCCACAAATGGCACACAAAAAAAGGCTGTGCGTTCTTTTTAAATTATTTTTAAAGGCACGATTTATGCAACTTTTCAGCGTGTTTGTTTCTGATAGTTTTTATTCAGGATGTTTGATAGCCATGTAGTGGTGTGATGGTTTGGCTGACTTTGAGATAGATGTTGTGCCTGGGCTGCCACAACTTTGTTAAAGCAGAAATAATTTAGCCTAAATTTATACTTAGCTTCCAGCCTTCAAAGGCCTGAAATCACTGCAGCCAGTGCTAAGTTAAACATTGAAAGGAGTATTGCGTAGAATTGATCACTGTGTAGACCCTAAAGCAACGTTCAGTGTTTTATCCCTGCGCTGGTGCTGGTCAGAGCAGTGGGAGAGATCTGTGGGGTAAGCAGGAACCCTCCCCAGCAGTACTGCAAAAGATCGACTTGTGTGGAGCAGGGATGCATTGCAGATCACTTATTTTGGACAAATTGCTGGAATATGTGTTAGGAAATAAAGGAGGTTACAGCTTCAAAACCCGTGTGAATAACTGCAGGATAAGTTCCTCTCTGAGCCAACCCAGGGGATGTTTTGCGTGGTTAATGCAAATGGGAATGCAAAAGTCCAGTCTGGTACCTGAGAAGTTTAGAGAAAGTTCAATGAGTAAAATCTGCTTTGTGAAACCTTTTTGGATTTGTGCGTGTGAGATGTCCTTTTCTAAGCTAAAGCTGTTTGCATTATGGTCTTTTTCCTGACCCTGAAAACTCACCTTTAGTAGAGCGTTTGTGAACAGCAAAAATATCTGATTTTAGCATTAGCATTTAGATGGGCACTGTTTTGCTTTAAACCATTTCACTTGCCGTTTTACATTCACCTAAAATTATTTCTTTATTATCATTGATCAAAAAGAGCTGGAGAAGCTGTCTAAAATTAACCTTAGAATTTTCGTTGTGAATGAGACTAACAGAACAGTGAATGGAAGTGGGCCCTCCCCACTTCCTGGGTGGAACAGAACATCCACCAGCAGTTGGATGAGAGCCTCTGGCAGGAGTCGGCCTGGCCCACGTCATGCAACAGAGAGAGGATCCTGACGCAGCCTTCGAGCTCAGCAAGCAGCGGACAAATGGGAAGAGCCTTCATGTGCTGCTGTTGCAGCTGGCTGAGGTGTGGCAGAGAGTCCGAGGGAGAGAGACTGAGTCATTTTTATCCAGTTACCTCTTGGAGGATGGAACATGTGCTGCGTTTCACACCTAATGTCACAGCTTAAGCATCTGCAGGTGAACGCGTCAGTGTTTTTTAAAGGGTCACTTTAGTTATGTTGAATTCTGGCTCAGTTTGTGAAGAAGTAGAGTGGAACAGTGACACCCAGTTGCGTTATGAGACACTTTGCAAAGCTGCTATGTTTAAGTTATTGGTGCTGTTTTCAAATTACATGAAGAGAAGGATTCTGTTTACATGTAAATGGCAGTTCCCCAAACATGCAGAAGGAAATGAAATGCATATAGCGGCTTCTTGTCCTTAAATGAGGCTCTGGGGGCTAAGCGGTGTCCTCTCCACGTGATCTATTGGATTGTTCGTTATTGTCTCATGAGATGATGCAAGAGGGAAGGAATGTGGATGATATTTTTTTCTCAGCGTTGGGTGAGGACTATTTTGAATAAATCAGCTCACTGTAGTTTATGCCAAGGTCGGCAGTGTGCAGGTCACTTGAGCACTCATCACCCTCACTTCTGCAAATGTTGCAGCAGAGCAGCTTGTAACTGGACCTGCAACCTCATGTTAGTTTCTCAGAAGATATTTCACTTTGGATGTTCTTTTCCCTCTCCTCGCCATGCGTTTTCACTGCTTCTGAAAGGAGAGTTTAACTTGTCCCTATCTCTAAGGCAGAAGACACAAAAGCCTCTCGTGTTTGTATGTGAGCCAAGGTGTCAGTGCTCTCAGCACGTGATTCAAGAGCTGGTAAATAGCAGCAGGAAGCAGCACGTGCTGCGTGTGGCTGCTGGGGGCAGCGGGCAGCATGGCGCAGCCCCATGGCGACGGGCTCATCCAGGCTGCCTCTAGCAGCAGGCCAACACAGAGGTCCTCCGCTGTTCTGCAGCCTTTCGGTGCAGTTGGTGTAGGCAAAGTCCTAGCATTGTAATTTGGAGTACGTCACGTAGTAGGGCTGGAAATTTTGCTTTGTTGCGAGTCAAACCAACCATTATGTCCAATCTTGTAAAGTAGACCCCTGAGTGAGGTAGCAGATGCTTAAATGAAAGTGGCTTATGACAGGCAGTACAAATATGTAAGTAAAGGATGGAGGCTTATGGGGCTAATGCATTTATTTATTGATAATAGTATTTAACTGTAATAAGCTGTAACAAGGAAAAAGTGAATGCAAGTGGTGGAGCATGGGATGGGTAGCTAGAGGTGGTACAGACCATAGCAATTATCTGCCATCTAGCAATGGAGAGGCTGTAAAAATTGGTGTTGTACCAGTAAGCCAGGCTCTCTAAAAGGTAATGTCAGCAACCCGTTCTTAGGATGCATTTTCTTCCTTTGTTCTAGCTCACTTCCACCCCTTTACATTTGCTTCAGTCAGAGCATGTTAGAACGACCTGAACTTCATTATAACGTTTAAAATTGTGTTGGTTCTCTCCTGGTACACAAGATTGATGGATAAATAAAGGTAGTCTTGTGTCAGCCTTGCTATTAGCTAACTTCCATGGCTATGGAACGCGGCCACGTACCACATCCAGGAGTGCTTAGCAAGATCTTGAGCTTTAATCACGAGGGCTGTAGCAGAACCGGTGTGTCCTAGCAGTATCTTTTTTTAATTTCCTGATGTGATTCTTCTCTATCAGGGCTTGGAAACGTGCGTGTGTGAGTGGAATTCTGACACTGCTTATGATGCTTCTGGCACCAGAATGTGGTGGCAGGATCGTTTTGTAGCATGTGTGCCTTGATAAATTATCTTCTGTTACTTCTTCAGTTTTTGTAGAGCACTGTACGTTGGTATTTGTGTGCAATTACAGAAATGGTAATTCTAAGCATCGTGTTCAAGAACAGTTGGGGGAAGTTTGATGGAAAATTAAAAGGTATGGGGAAATGGATCTGTGGGCTTGGTGCATGGTTTTGCTTTGTTACTCAGGCAGCACCAGGCCCTGCTCTTGCTGCTGTCTCCATTTCGTTGGCTCTGCATGGTGTCAGAACAGAAGCTTTGCTTAATGGCAGAAGGGACGCAGGGCGCAGTGTTGAGTGGTTGGTAGTCAAGTAGTTATTTTGGCTTACATCCTACATTATTCACTTTTTTCTGAGAAGCTGCTGCCCATCCCTTCTCTCATGGAAGTGCACATAAGGATTTTTATTATTTCAGTTAATACATTTTATTATTTAACATAAATGCTTGCAACCATTGAAGAATACCTGCCTATGAATAAATAAAACTTATTCCGTAAGCTTAATAGCAGCTTTCAGGCACGGGTAATCTTTGTCACGTGAAGTAACTGCTGGGATGTGCACTTGAGCTCCCCAAGGAGCCCACTGAGGTCAGGAAGGAAGGAGTCCAGCAGGCCCCTGGTGGACTGTTACACTGAAAACCATTTTATGTTTCTTTAACTGGTTTGGTTACTAATGAATACATTAGAGTTTGTTAGAGTCTCAAGAAAAGCAGGAGGTGTGGCCTGGTCTGTTTTCACTGCTTATCATTCTTGTTGATGTGAGCAGCTGAGGCTGGCTGGCCTGCAGGGATGCCTCAGTGGCTGCATTCCCACCTGTGTGTGAGGCTGTGTGAGCGCTAAATGAGAGTTCAGCAACCCATAGGTTATGCAGTAAGCAGAACAAAAGCACTGTTAAAGGGGTTTTCCAGTATGACAGTAACTTTTCTTTGGATGTTTCTGTAAATTCCTGTTGGCTTGCTGTATGGGAACTGCTGAGTCACGGCCCGAACCGCTGATGGAGCACCTGGGGAAAGGAGCAGGTCAGCCCTGGGAGCACAGGTGGAGGCAATTCACCTGTACGGCAGGAAGGGGTGCAGCTTGTCTCCTCTCAGAGCTCATTTAAGGGCTGACTGCCACTGAGAACGGTTCTTGTCCCGAAGGTCCCTTTTTGATGGTGTTTTCCCCTGTGAGCCTAGCTCTTTGGGGGATGGCTGAGCAGTCCTTTTTTGCTTCCCTCATGGCACCTTTCTGTTACGTTGGTCCCCTTGTCGTTATGCCTCTTGTACACCCTTCCATCACCTTGATCTTTCTGATTGTTGCACTTGCTCACTGCGTGTCTCTGATTTGGAGGGAGGTTGTCTTGCAGGTGAGCGTTTACAGCAGTGTGGACACAATGTCATGGTTCTCCCCAGACTGCCTGCAATCTGCCTTTTATTGTCTCCGAATTCCTTGGCTGGTACCTTTGGGTAAGACCAGCAGAGAGTATTCTGAATCTCACAGTGTTTCTGAATCTCCTGTGATCCTTCGAAGTGCTGGAAGCAGACCTTGATGTTGATCTGTAGTTTGTGGGTATTTAAGTAGAAAAAAGGGTTTGGCACTCAAGGTTGTATTTAAAAAAGTAACCTGCTCTGAAATAAATGGAGTGAGTCGTACCCAGCACCTACCTTAATATTTATTGTTTATTGTTGAGAGCAGAAGTTCTATGTAATAATTGCTGTTAACTCCTTACAAAAGTAGGGAGAACCCTGCTTTTTTTCCTTATCCCTTATTCCTTCTGAATTGGCCTAATGAATTAACTGTGACTGTCATGATGTTTTCTCTTTTTTTCTTTGATAGTGCCTCATCTTTTTTGACAAGTAGAGTAAATATGCGAGCTGAAAGACTCAGGTTTAATTTGGGAGCTGCATTTGGTTAAGGATGTGGCTTCACAGCCGCGTCTGTGGCAGCCCGTTGCTGTGCCTGAGCTAGCATTTGTGACAGTGTCCCAGATCACTAAAAACTAGCTGTGTTTAGTGCAGCTTCACAGCTAAAAACTAGCTGTGTTTAGTGCTGCTTCACAAGTGAATATTCAGATTACGAATTGGAATGAAAGAATGCGAGGCTGTGACCTGGCAGAATGATGTTCAGGTTTGAACCTTGAAGCTGTTATCACTCACCATTTGCTATTTGATGGAGTGAGGGATGTCTGCTCCTGCAGGTCCGGGTGCTGCCCGTGCTGTGCATCAGTGTGCATTCTCTGGAGCAGCTCTGTGCCAGCAGCTGGCATGCAGGCAGCGCGGTCCTCATGGAGTAGTTTGCTGTCAGTCACCTGATTTAATTCCAACGGTAAAGTCAGAGCGCTGTCTAACAAACAGCTTCACTAAAAGCAGGCCTTAGTCTGAAGAGGAAAGTACTTTTTTAAGTTACTGAAGATCAGATATCAGAGTGCTTTTCTGGTGGGTTTCAGATTTTCTCACTGATGTTATTTGAAAAAGTGAGGATTAAGGTCCTGCACTGCACCTGGGAGGCACTGATGTCCCCTCCTGAGCCCAGAACCTGAATTGCACCTTTCCTGCTGCCGTGTGGAGAAGGAGAGGTAACTGAGACCAGCTTTGCTTTTTGTTTTCTGAAGGAGGTGGAAAGTAGGTGAATGTTGACAGAATCAGGACCAGCCCTGACCTACTTGTGGCTTTCTCTGATCTGTCTCAGGCATGTCACGCTGCCATTGCTGTGCTACTGTTTACTCATCTGAAGACTCACCTAAAATTTTAAGATACATTTGGTAACTTGGACATGAAATGAAGGTAGCATTACTGCTCCCACAATTGTTCCCAAGAAGATTTTGTCACCTATCATACAGTCAGCTGACGGGAATCCTTCTGTAACAGTCCTTATTTCATCTGGAACTGCTCTTTCAACTTCGGGTTAAAGGTGTTTTAGAGTCAATAACAAATTCCCCTTTGAATTTTCTTTTTGTTTTCTTCCCCAAGGCTCTATATTTTACTTTAGAAAGTCCTGAGAAGGCTGGAATTACACCCACGGTGGTGATTTGTGTTATCACAAGGCTTTTGGCTGACTCAGAATAGAGAAACCCGTATTAGGGTTTTCAGGTCAGTTCATGGAGATCATTTAAATCTAAATGCAGCTTTGAAGCGGGTAGGTGAGACAAGGGCCCTGCAGGTCTGACTTCGGTGTTTCTTCACATGGAATTATGAAACTGAAATTGCTGCTGTGTAGGAGGGAAATTAGTTGGGCTTACAGCAGTTCAGGGTGTTTTTTGTGACGTGGGGCTTTGGGTTTTGTTGAGAATGAAGAAATGCTGTTTCCTTAACATTTAAAATAGTTGAAAGGCTGTAGATTTTTCTTAAATCTTTGTTAATATATCTCTGTAAAAGAGAGGGAAAAAAAAAAAGCTGTCTGTATTTGAAAAATATCCACAACTCCAAAGCATTTCCAGGCTCTTGGACTGTGCTGGCAGTAAGATTATTTTTCCCTCGTGTTCTGATGCATCTTTTCTGCTCCTGCAGTAACTCAAGGAGTGAGTGTGCAGTTCTGGTCACATAGAAGTCCCTACATGGGAAGGTGGGGGAAAAGGCAGCAAATTACCAATACTTAACATGAGTAAACATACAGAGAAAGCTTCAGACAAACTGATGCCCTATGCCTTTTGTACAGAAACAAGGAAGCTGCCATTAATGTAGTTGTGCTCTTTACCACTACTGTCAAAATATATAAAGAAATATCTTCAGTATGAATTGCCATTATGAAAAGAAACTGCATTGTCTCTGAAAGAGGTAGCACGAAAAGAGCTTTTGTTAGCTGCTGCTTCTGACAAAATAGACAGAACTGCTGCTCCTTTTGTTTCTCAACTCTTGGTTTTGGTTTATTCAGCAGAGAAAGAAGTGAGCGGTCTCTGGTATGTGCTTAGTTTGTCAGTTGTTAAATGTTGGTTTTGGGAGCTGCAATTCTGAGTGAGTTTAACAAGTAATGCTCGAATGTGAAGTTCTATGGTTGTGATGTCCGCTGCCATGCAAAACAGATAAATGTGAATGCTGTTGTCTAAAATAATTCCTGACAAGAGGGATGGAAAGGGAAAATGGCAAGTAATAAATATTCTGTGTTCTAATATGGGATTCTGCATTATTATAACAAATATTCTGTATCATAGTAATGGACAGGAGAAACGACTGAAACTTGAGAGGTCAGTAAATAAGATTTTTTCGTATGCTGGCTAACGGCCAAGTGTGACAGTAGTGAAACGATGGAGAGGCTGAAATGCAATGGGCTTAACCTGGGAGATGAGGCACTGAAATAATGAGGTACTGGTTCTCAGTGATTATGCTTAGCCTGGTAGGAGTAATGAGCAAAGAGGAGTTTAATCATTGGGTTTCCCTGTTGCTTTGGTTCCCCTGCCCCCAGGAGAGGACAGCAGGAGGGTGAGAGGCAGCAGCAACTTAGAGTGAAATTTAAGACACTGTACATGACTACTGCTGGAAACTAGATATCTGTCTGGAGGATGTGGCCAACAGTTTTATTAACCTACTTCCCTGTGGTGGTACAGAAATATTCTAGGAGCTATGCCAAAGCCTAGAGGTTTGTTGTACATGGAGAAGGAGGTTTCACGTTTGGATTTTCTTTGGTTGGCCAACAGGGATGGAGGTCAGCAAACTGCGCCAGGAATGCAGCAGTTCCTGTAGTGATGGTGTGTGTTTAAGAAAAGAACAAAAGTGCATGGAGATGTGCGTGTGCATCGTGCTTGTCAGTATCGCAGACCTTAAGAGCCGTTATGGCATTGACTGAAAAGAAGACTTGTATGGAAGCAGAAGGTGGCACAGAGAGAATGTCCTGTGCAGGGCAGTGACCAACTGTAGCAGTGTTTCATATTGGCAGTTGGAAACTAACTAAAAGATGTCTTCAGCATTGCCAGAACATGTACTGTAAATGGGGAAACGAGTTTGATTTGAAAAGCAGTTTCAGTTTTAAGCTTCCATGAAGGAAGCCAAATTAAACATTTTTAAAGATATTAACCATAACAGTATCCCTTTAATTTTCTATCCTTTTCTTTAAGTAAGATACTCCGAATCAATTTTTCTTCAAGGAGACAGATTTCTTGCAGTAATCAGTTTTGCTTTTAGCTCTGATTTTTAAAGAATAAGTGATAATGGCACACATGCTCGAGGGTGTGATTAGAACACAGCATTAAAAGGCTTTTTAGGACATCTACAGTTGAAAAAGGAGCTCTGGAGAAGTCTGCATTTGGCAGCTGAGCAAGATGGGAATAAAGAACACCTTTGAAGTGTGATATGAAGAACAAGTTGTTTAACTCTTTCACATGAGGTACCTTTTGATGCAAGTTAAGTCTAGGTGTTTTCTTTGGACTCGTCTTAAAGTTATCCATTAAATCTATTAGTATCTATTCAAATCTATTGTATTCATCCTTTTCTTTCCTTGAATGAATCCTACATCTCAAACAAGGCTCTTGTTAACAGCATTTGCTGTTAGCAAAAGACAGTAAAGCAGGCTGCTTCTTTATGTCGCAATTATTCATCCAGGAGAGGGCAACAGGTGTGGGATCTGCTGTGGGGAGGCTCTGCCCTTACATCCTCCAGTAGATCTGAGCTCTTACCTCTGGTTGTCACTGCACTGTCTGCTTGGGCCCTTACTGCTCGCACAGCAACTGATCTTGTTTGTCTGTACCTCAGAAATAAAGGTGAGCGTACACAAAGCTTTGCTCAATGGTGTCATCTCAGCTATCTTTTTCAGTTTGCTTTTGTATCATATCTCTTAAAATAAAGAATGACTGTTAATATTTCATTTCTGCATCTTTGCAGTATTGCCAACTGGAGGCTGCTGCACAGCAATTGTGACCCGAAAATCTTATCAGCACATCAATCTCTTAAATATCTCCAAAAATAACAGCTGTTCTTTTTGGTAATAAGTCTTTTAACAATGCAACCCTGTCTGTTTCCCATGCCCGTGTGCTGCTATCAGCACTGACTCACGCTCAGTGTTCTGTTTCAAACACTTTTAGAAGTGTGGCTGCTGGCAGCTTTTGGCAGGCAGTGGTTTGCATCAGAAGCATCAACAGATCTTGTGGCCACTTTGTTCATGAACTGGTGAAAATGCGGGCATGCTTCGTGTCGCTGTTTGCCTTACATTGCCTGTCTTGTGTGCTGTGAGCAGACAGCTAACATACTGTGCTGGTAGGATGGGAAGAACTCACTTTGTCCCCAGGCGTTCACCTCGGCTTCCACCTCCGGCCTGTGCCCTTGTCGCCCCGGTGGACAGATGTACTTCAGTTCTGTGTGCTTGTCTGACCTCAGTTTCTTCTTCCTCACTTGTGACGCTGTGACTGACGAGTAGATTTCCATCTGTTCGTTCTTCCTTAGTGGCAATGGGCCTCATGCTGGAGGTTTTATAAAGCTTTCCTCGGAGTTGTGGTTGGTACAGCAAAGTGAAGACAGCACAACTGTAATGTTTTTCTCTTTCTCCTAACTTATCTGTGTGTGGCTTTTCTTTCAAACAGAATAATTAAAATGGTTATGAATGTTTCCTTTAAACCACAATCTATCAGCTTTTGCATCTCGTAAACAATGTGTGCAGAGCCAGAGGGTAAAGCACATTATAATGCCATGCTAATTGTGTGAGTGTGTATGCTAAGTTTCTCCTGTTGTGAAAATCCAACAAAAACAAACCGTCTCTTGTAATGGTGCCATGCAATTAGCCACCACTCCCATTCACCCTTGCAGAGAAAGCCACTCCACTAATAGGACAGGAATTAACCTGTTTTGTAACTGGTAGCGCTGACTTTGAATTCAGGCTTGGCACACAGGGAAAGGGGAGATGAGCGGAATTTAGAAATGAGAATTCTGGAGGCAGCAAGCCTTGGTTATCTGCAGGTGAGCCTCCATTTTAAGCTGGGTCTCCTACCTCCCTCTGTGGGTGACTGGTAGAGGAAGGCATTTCCAGAGAAGCATTTCTTGTGTTACCTGAGACAGGCACTCCATAATGAATAATCCCACCTATCTTTCACCTTATTGACTATACAGAGCCTGTGTGACTGTCTGGTCACTGACCATGTTTGACACCTGCCCAAGCCGCCTGTGGTCGTGACAAAGCAGTGTCTTCTCTTAGTCTCAGCTCTGTGTTTTGATGCTGTCTGTGCGCAGTGGGGCAGTCAGGGAGGCGCACATGAGAGCTTCATGTTAGCAGCCACGCGTCCACTTTCTAAGTTTGGCTAAATTTATTCCAACTTTAGTATTTGTGCTCAGCATATCAGTGATTTCACTGCCATTAGGAACTGTCAAAAAAAACCCTTTGAAAAGTGTGGGCTTATCTGTCAGTAATTCTGCCCAGAGACCATATGTACATACGGGAATGGGCCGTTGGATCCAGTGAGGTTTACGTACCAATGATGTGTTCCCCCGACAGGCGAGGTGAGGTGATAACCACACACCCTTTACCTGTCCTTTAACCAGTCCTGGGAATCATATTGGTTTTGTGAGCATTTCTGAAGTATTTTTTGTTGTGTTTCACTTCCAAATGTTCTGAGAGTCTTTGTTATAGTAGAGTACAAAATGCCTCCAAGCGTTTGCCAGACTAAAGCAGAACTCTTAACCTCAGTAGCTGAGAATAGAAGTCTGCTTTGTAACACGTGGATTTGCTGTAATGCTGTGTACTCCAAAAGCAGCACCTCGGGTACCGTGTGCCTTTGAATACAAGCTGCGTTGTTTGTTTAGAAGTGCTGTATCAAATATGTGCAAGTGAGCAACTGAAATGCTCGTGGGACCATGTTTGTTACATATCTTAGGGTAGAGCTTTCTGGAAAAAGTATTTATGATTGATGGAGTTGAGCAATGGAGGAAGGAAGCTCTTGGACTAGTGGAGAAAACTTGGGAGGTAACAGCGATCAGCCCCCCGCCGACCGGTCAGCCCTGAGCTGCCTTCATGGATATTCCCTGTAAGCGGAGGGGAAGGTTTGCTTCCTCTTAGAACAAACTCAATCAGCATTTTCCCACACCACCCTCTGAGAACATTCTTTCATTATCTTATTTTGTGTAATAATTGCCATGGAGTAGTCACAAACTTGTTTTTCTGCCAGTTGAAACTACAGAACAGTGTGTATGCATTGACCTGGATTCAGAGAGGAGAAGTTACCATTGGCATGATGTCTGCCTTGAACGTTTGCCATCAGCATGGTAGGGAGTTGCTAAAGACTTACAGAGAGAATTGGAAGGCGAAATGCCTAGGAGAATTCAGCTTGATAAGCAATGTCTTTGAAAGCTGGAGGTCTGGATGGCCGTTAATCCTTTCTGCAGCTGCAGTACTAATAAGAATTTATTGCTTCTGGAGTGATTAGCCTTTACTGCAAAGAAAAGCTAGTTTGTGTAAATTATCTTTCTTAATACATTTCATATGCAGTACTTCAGAACGTACAGTAAGATGTAGCACAAGGATGTTGTTTGCAGTTCTCTTAGGGATAGAATTGCCCTGCTCCAGCCCCTCCAGGCCCGCGGCGCGGCTCAGCCTGCTGTGCTGCAAGGTGCTCCGGAGCTCACAGTGCCCACAGCTCTGCTGGCACACGAGGGCTGGGGGCCTCGCATCACTTCACTGTGTGCTGTGAGCTCTGTGCCTGCGCTGTGCGCCTGGTCTCAGGTTTGTGAGCAAATGCAGGGCAGATACAGAAGAGCTAAGCAAGGTGCAGCCCTAAGTCCAGAGCACAGGTAACACGTGTGCAGGTATAGAAACATCAACTCGTGACACAATGAGAGATTTTGCAGAAATTTGGTGTCTGAAAGAAATAGGTGGTATTTGAAGAGAAATGTTGAGCATCCAGATGCGTATTCAATAACTATCTGACAGCAGCCAAAGTTCTGTCAGAGATTTGTTTGCATCTCAATTAGAAGGTGTCTATTTCTGTTAAAAAATATAAACGTGTGTAGTAGATATTGAGTGTTAGAATTCAGAGGTTGCATATTTCAGTGGGCCTGCAAAGAGTAGCAGAATGGAGTTCATCTGTTTTGCAGTTCTTAGGCTGTGTTCTGTCTGATAAGATGTTATTCTGCTGAGCTCAGCAAAGCTGTTGATGATTTCTTGGCAAACGTTTGCAATCAGCTGTTCTGTTACATGAAATATGCCAGGTTGCATATCTAAGGTAAATAAATATTCGGAGGGACCACAGATTTTATCTGGATGTTTCCAGGAATAAGGCAAAGAGTTTTGCATTCTTTGGTATCTTTACCTGAACCATAATCTTTTTACTGCTTTTGTTTGTGTTTCCTTTCCCTCTTTTTGGCTAGCAGGATATTCTTTGTCCTGTTTACAAGCATGGCAAGAGAGAGCTGATCAGGCTGCTGTTCTGGAGGAAACTGGCTGTTCAGAATGACTGCGTGTTTTCAAATACGTGTTTTCAAAGAAAGAGAAGCAACTTTCTGTGGTATTTTGGCTGTACTTCTGTTGGTATTACCTGTGGCAGTAGGTGACAGATGACAAGTAGCTGTTGCAGCTGCTCACCATTTTTAAAGTGGCTGAACCATGAAGCCAATTAGTTGAAGTGGAAATTAATATAAATATCCTCACTGGGGAACAGTAGTAGTTATGTGCTGGGAGACTGGTGAGGTAACGAAGGGAGCACATCTCACAAGAAGCTGCTTTGCTTTCCCAGCTGTGTGGTTTGGCAGCCCTTGCAGCTTCCTGCCCCGCGGCTCACGGTGCTGCAGAAGGACTCAGGCTGCCTCGGAAGCAAAATGTTGGGCTCTGTTTAATGGCATTACCAGTAGCTTTTGACGTTTTGCACTGTATAATGATAAAAAAGACTGATGTGGCTGGATGTTCACAGTAACATCTGCAGCCAGAATTCTTAAAGGCACAATTAAGGCTAAACTAGATCTTCCTTGATTGTTTTTCTCCCCCTCCAGATTTTATTTATGACTTCAACTTTTGCCCCTCACCCATGTAGCACTTTCTTATTTTTGGATTAAGTCGTGGTTTCTCATCTCTATCCTCAGCTACAGCTGACGTTTCATAAGCGAAGCCTTTGCACACTTCATGGTCCCTGGCAGAGCAGCCCATTGACTGTGCTGAGTGATGGACAGGTTCCTGCCTGCTGTTCACTTTGCTGCTGGATTCACCCGGGGAGCAATATCCTAACAAAGCAGAGGAGGGAATTGAAATGGGTTCTTCTGAGAACAGCAGCAGTAAGCAAAGCTGCCTTTCTGGTTGTTCTCTCAATTAGCTCCTGGGAGACTTTCATGCTTTTCTTGTTCCTCTGGGGAATATGTGACCTGGTACCTCATTGCTATAAATAATTATTTTACTAATATCAAAGTATACAAGTGCCAAGCCACATTTTCAGAATCTTCGTTGGATGTAAATAGCAGGTTCTCAGACAGGCTTCTTTTCTCTTCCCTGCTGAGGAGTGCTGTCCTGGCATTGCTGATCTCCATCACGTTGTCAGTTTTTGCTGTCCCTTGAAGAGCCCTGGGAGCAGCACGGGGCGCCCAGCGGGGCCATGGGGAGAGGAGCAGTGCAGGGAGGAGGGGAAGGGCTGAGGAGCTGCTTTCAGAGCGGGGCATTGCAGGTGATCGCTAGCAGATAAAAAAAAGCCTTAAATTCACCTGCAGCAGCAACCCCGTCCAGCTCTTATCACAGCCTACAACGGGACCTTTAGGACAAGCTATTTGTGTACACCAATTTTTGCAGTATGGCAGCGTTTGATGACAAATCAGGGGCAGCAGACATGCACTTGCTTACACAGCTGCGATGAAGTTCAGCAGTTCTGCAGATGTTCAGCACTTCGTGGTTTTGAGACAGGTTTTGGACCTTGAGAAAGGGGCATCAGTAAATTTGTGGTAGCTGTCGGGATTTCCAGGCATTCAGCAGCTGCCCTCCTTACCTCAGTAATCCTTCTAAGGTAATCATTTTGATTGCGAAACGTTGTTTTTATTATTTTTTATAAAGGATTAAGGAAAAAACTTAGACAATTATTGGCTTAATACCAAGAGGGAAAAATGCTTTGCAGTTTGTATCGTTGTGTATGTGTAATTAAAATTGATTTATGAGAACTTTAATTTAGACAGAGGTAGAGGGTTTTTTTTAGTTTAAATTTCATTTCACACGGTAGGACTACACAAATTGATTTGTTACTCGATGAACATCTGATTTTTTTAGTGTATGCATTTAGAGCACAGTCTTCTACATCCGTAATTAATCGACTGGAGGTTTGGTTTGGAAAGTAGCTGGCCGTTGGTGCAGATGTTTGGAAGAGGGTGGTGTGATGGCAGGAAGGAAGCTGAGCCAGTGCTGCCGGTGGGCTCAGCGCTGCAGCAGCTCACTGAAGAAATGGGAGCATTCCTCAGAATGGGCTGCAGCACTTATCTCTGTTCTCCGGACTGTTTGTGCTGAGCCAAAGCAGCTGCTGCCCGAGTTAAGGGAGAACAAACTCAACACAGCGTGAAATTACTGCGCTGCCATTCACCTTCATTAGTTATATTGTTACCAGCTCTGAGCATGACTTGTCTTTGCATGAATAATAACCTGAAATGCTACATGGTGAGTTTTGCCTTAAGCCACGAACAAGATACAGTGTGGCTTTGAACCCAGGTGTGTTGTTCCTCCACCTGAGTCGCAGCTTGGGGTCGAGCGCTTCAGTGATGTTTGTGCTCAGAACAGGAGGAAGGCAGGCACGTTTCTGGGAGGGGATGTGGTTCAGAGGTGGCCGTTAAGCACAGCCCCCCTGAGCCGTGCTGCTGCGGAGCTGCGCTGCGGGATCCGAGTCCTCCGGCACCGAGTGGAGCCTTCGCTCGACCAGATCTGAGCCTGCGAACAAGTGGAAACTTGTTTTGGTGTTAATTCCTCTTCCGGCAGATCGGTTTTGTCCTGCCCACTGACAGGTTGGATTTCAGAAGCAACTTAGTTTCCTTCAGTGGAATAAACCTGCAGACAAATTGCTGATGGTTTTTACCCTCTGCTCCCTTGGGGTACAGCAGCACAGCCCCAGGACGCGGTCCCTGGTGATGTGGTGGGTTGATCCTTAAGGGCAGCATTCTTCTGCTGTGTTCATTTCTTACAGCTAATGGAAATGTGGCAGTGGATCTGCTCACTGGATCTCAGGCATTGGTTATTCTGCCTTAAATTGGAGCCGTTTCATCAGGAGATATGGCTGGCTGTTGATTCCTACATGCATTCCTACAGAAGAAAGTTATTTTGACCACCCCAATGAAAGTATGCCAACAAAAGCAAAGGCTTCCTCATGACTGGAGATCCAAAAACCCTGTTTCACAGGGAGGTTTGAGAAACCTCACCTTAAAAATGGTGATTGGGAATTGAGGTGCCAGAATCTCCTTGCTCTACTTTTGTGGTTCTCATTATAAAGTTCTATTTTCAGAATCTAATTACTTAAATTAAAATGCTTGCCATCTGCAAGGCACCTTAGAATTTCTGCACTACTATACCTGTATCACACACTTTGAGAGGAAGCCCGGTGTCATTCCCATTTTACATTTGTGGAAGCTTAGATGCTGTGTGCCTTTACTTCTGCAGATGCAAAACGATTCAGTGATGCAGTGATGGACCTGGGTTTGACACAGTGCTGCTGGCATTATTACACTGTCCTCTTTGGGAAAATCAAGTCTATGTAGCTGAAGAGGCATTTTATTTGTAGTGAAGTCTTGGGATGTGAAGATGTTTGTGGTCACATCTGCTCCTTAGCTGGGGTGTTGATCTCTGAGTGCACACCAGTGGCCAGCGGTGTGTGCATGGATGTGTGTGTGCTGAGCTCACCTGTGTGTGAACTGTAAGCAAAGAGTGATCCACAGATCATGCTCGTTTTATGCAGACTCTGGAGTGCAGTGTATGACATGCTTTGCTTCATACTTTTGTCCCCAATGTGTTTGCATTGTTTTGACTCAGCATTTAAGTTGAGAATGATAAGAACACTGAAGTAAAATGTGGACTAACGGTAGTGTGATGTTCTGCATCTTCTGTTCTGCAGGTCAGTCACAGATCCGCGAGATGGAAAGAGAGTTGCACTCAAAAAGATGCCCAACGTCTTCCAAAATCTGGTCTCTTGTAAAAGGGTCTTCCGGGAGTTGAAGATGTTGTGTTTTTTTAAGCATGACAATGTAAGTAATTTTAAAGTATTTCAAACTAACTTCAAAGTATTTCTTATAGCCTGATTATAAAATAATGCCAGCTCTATGTGAATAATTTCTTTTCCTTTTAAGTTATAGAATATTTAAGATGCTTTAAAAGCTCTGTAATTCCACATTTATCAGATTTCCTGGAAACTGAGGTATTAGTGTAGCAAGCACTGTAAAAAGTCAAATACTTGATTACCTGGAATCTAAATGCATTCGTACTTCCCCTTCCAAAATGGTTACAGATACGCTGAAGGGCACTGCCTGCCTAATCTTATTTTGGGCTTTAGGTGAATTTCAGTCAGCACAGAGTCTTGCCAGCTGGAGCTGCTTTTGCTTTCACACTGTTTCTTACTCCATCTTCGGCTCCCCTTTGTTGGATTCATTGCTCTCAGTTCTGCAGCAGAGCAGCTGTGCAAGCACTCCTGGGTCTGCTTTCAGTGAGATCAGCTGGGTGAAGTTAAATAACTTAAAAATGATTTGAATTGACCCATGTGGTTCTGTGTGCAGTGAATAAAAATGTACCTGCTGAAGCTTCCACAAATGCAGCTGTGGTGTGATAACCTCTCATTGGTGAGCAGCAGCAAGCATTGTGCTTCCTTCCAGTGCAACTGGATCATGAAGTTTGTATGTTTCAGAACTGAGTTTCAGTGCTTTTCCTTTTTTCTTAAATTTTTATTTTTATTTTTTAAATCTGGCATTATCGTGTTCCAAGAAACATTTTGTTTGTGGCTCAGCACTGAATTAAGGTAATTATCAGTGGGGATGCAAAAGAAAGGGACCGTGTGTGAGTTAGTGCCAGAGCACAGAGCGCCGTGCACTGCTGCTGCTCCCTGGGAGGAGAGCTCTGGGACACAGTATCTTTTGAACTGACGTCTTAAACTGCTTCCCACCAGGATCTTGTCTCTGGGGGGATTTTATTGAGGGCTGAAATGAAATGAAGTTATCTGTGTAAGCAGTCGCATGTCATTCTTGAAAGCCACTGAAGCTTCTCCCAAAAGATGTGCTTGGGGCAGGATCTAGAAGAATATGTGAGGATAGATGTAAATTCTGCTCTGCTGCTGTTCTGCCTTTTTGCTCTGCTCAGAAAACATGGGTAACTGTCTGCCCTTCTGATTCAGGGTGTAAACTGCTTTGCTTTTTGTAATTCCTATGTGGAAGCATTATATTATAGCACTGTTGAAGACAAATGGCTTAAAAATGTGCTTTCTTTTGCCATTGTGTTTTTCTTAGAATTGCTTATTTTGTTGTTACTTATTTTTGAGATCTATAAAATACTGTGATAGATAAATTTGTGCTCTCAAGCCAGTACTTGAGCAGGCGGATTTTTTTTCTTGAGAGAAAAAAAGAAAAGAGACCCCGAGGGGACAATACCTGACCTGGGGCTATTAAATGCACGTATCCAGTGAGATGGAATATCGGTCTGTCTGTAGAGGATAACATACAGCTAGGTTCCAAAAGAAAAGTGCAGTCTGACTGTCTTTGTGAAAGGGATTTGTTCAGTCTGGCTGGGGCAGGTCTTGATCTTGTGTGGTGTTTCCTAGGTACTCTCTGCCCTTGACATACTCCAGCCTCCGCACATTGACTATTTTGAAGAAATGTATCCTAAAAATAAAACAGAGCTGCTTAATTGAGGTAGGTGTAATTTTCGTTAGCTCAGAAGCTACAAGCAGTTGGTGGGATCTGTGTAATAGAACTACAAAAACCCCGAGCCTGTATCTGAACAGTTGGATGTGAAGAAGGGAAGCTGTACTTTCATGCAGCTGCTGTTGCTGTTAGTGCTGATGCTGAGCAGTGCCATGTGAAGCTAACAATGTGTAGGGCTGTAAGTGCAGGGCGCTGCGATACGGACCAGCACGTAGTGCTGCTACTGATGGTGAATCCTCCAAAGTGTTTCTTTGAAAACTCTACATAGCAATTATTGTCCTGTCAGTTATGAGTGCCTTCAGATGCTTCCTGGTGCCCTCGGAAAGCGCCAGTGACTGTCAGCTGCTTTGAAATCGTGACTTTTTGGGGATGCTGCAGCAGCCTGCCTGGGTGCTGGCTCTCTTTGTTCAGCTCCTATCTTGATCAAGGTGACAGAATTCAGAGTGCTGTGTTGGATGTGTCACTGATACAAAGGTACATGCTGTCTACAGGTAACCATATTAAAATCTACATTTCTTTCATTCATCATAACTTGACACAGGCGTGTCATTTTGTTTCCTTTTTCGGTCTTTGTTTGGGTGCTGTTTTGGCGTTGGGAATTTCTGCTTTGTGAAATACTGAAAAGTGAAGTGATTCATGCAGGGAGGGTTGTGCTCCTATGGAGCAGCTGCAGGAGGAGCTCTAGGGTTCAGAGCAGAGATTTGGGCACTTGGTCTGCTCGTGTCACTGGAAATTAATGCGGTGAGTTAACTACAGATTTGAAGATGTGCAGTACAGAACGTAGGAATTTCTGAGATTGGCTTGGAACAAAGAAAACCAGAGTAATTCTGATCTCTGCAGACTTTACCAGCTGCAGACCCAGAATTGTAGCGAGGTTTTTCTGCCTGGTTAAACCCATTGGCTGTTCTCTTCTGTAAGCTAATTTAAAAATTTGTCATGCTAAGATCAGTTTGGGGGAAGTTTTTAACTGGTAAAACATAACCATGATAAATAGCACTGAATGGATCATTTACTTCTATTCCCTCAAGAGTCTGGATTGTTCACAGTTTTATAAACTGTTCAGATATTTTTACACAGGTTATTAGTAAAATAATAATCTTTGTAGACTTTTACTAGTGAAAATAATGTCTAAGAGCTGGTAACCAAATGTCCTAACATGTTGGCATTTCTGCTACCAAATGAGCATTTTGGGGGCTGTGCCACACAGTAAGCTGGCAGACCTGTGTCTTTTCTATGGAAAATGCCACAAACGAATGCCGTTAAACTCTGTGCTGAACTGTTGAGGTGGAGCACTGGCACTTAACAAACTCAGGTATGTGTCATCTCATTGACTGCTGTTCTTTTTACAGCTTTGGTGGCGCTGTCTTTTGAGTTTATAATCCACAACCCTGTTGTGCACACAATAACTCCCTCCCAGATCCAAAACTGTTACCCAGATGCTGTCGTAAATCAGGCAGGCCATGAAGAACTGCCAGTTCTGAGCTGCTGTGGGGTACCGGCCAGTCGCCTTCCAGCTCAAAACATGTGTGCATTCAGGAGTGTGTGAAGTGTTTTTGAGGATTTAGGTTTATTGTCCAAAATTACAAGTTTCATATTGTCGTAACTGAGACCTGAGAACTTCTCTTCTGTTGGCAGGATGCATGCTAGAGTTACGTTTAAAGCAACTGCACAATCCTATGGGCGTCCATCACGTGTCTGCTTATCCTACAAGCAGCTTTGGTGTACTGGTGTCAGTCCCCAGTGGGACTGAGTGTGTCAGCTTGTGGTGATGGTCGGAATTGGGAGGGTTATTTTCTCAATTACTGATGGGTCTTTGTTGTTTGTTTTTGTATGACCCTCCTTAGAATAATGAAAAAAACAATAATGAAAACTGTCAATCTTTCTTTGATATAAACTGAGTTGCATGAACTGTGATTTGATCTATTTGTAGTACCTTGAAACCTCTGGTGAAGAAAAATCTTCAGGAAAATTACTTTGAACCCAGTGGTTGTAACTAAAGTACAACATGATTTATTGGCTGATAAAAGATTTGTTGGATGAAAATTTTGCCATTCTGTACTCAGGCTTTGTCACATGAGTGTTAGATAAAGCTCTTGCAGTTTTGCTTTAATATTTCCTTCATATGATCAACATCTGAGTCTTCACAAACTGGATTTTGGTCATTTGCAGTAGTTCAGTTCAGTTCTCTCCTTTTATAACAAGTCATGTGAGTTTTAGATCAGATCTAGGCTAAGGATTATTCCTTCTGTGTAATTGCACAACCAAGAATCTTTAAGTGGGATAAGCTGAGCTACTGCCAAGTTTCATATGGAAAACCAGCGATGTTTGTTTCCTTTGTGGTTGACCAATTTTAAGTCATTCTGAGCAGTGTTTTGTGGGGATGCACACCAGGCTGCTGTGTGGTTCTGTGCTGGGCTGACGGCATCCAAGTGCGTTGATGAAGTAGGAGAACAGTGACCACTGATGCTGTGACTGAAGCGCATTTCAGTGTGTTACCGTTTGGGGTAACTCGTGGTTGATCTGCCATGCAGCTCTTTTTGTTCTGCAGCCATCAGTAGTCAGATTTACGAAATCTTTAATCGACTGTAATACTGAAATCTGCAACTGGAAATGCACAGGTGTCTCCTCTTTAGCTGGGAAGTATCGTAAGTTGGTGCTGTAGTAACTTTTGGAACACTTTTTCCATTAAAGGGGATGTTAGAAGCAGTTGAGAAGACAATATTCTGTCAGTATTGTTTGTTGACCGGGAAAGATTTTAAGGCTGAAAGAAAAGGTGCGTAGCATCTCCTTCCCACCCATCTGTTCAGGGGGGCAGAGCTGTTTTCTGACCATCAGGGAGCAAAAGCTGCTCCTCAGGCAGCAGAAGGGGCGATGTGGCCCCAGCAGGCAGTGAGCCACGTGCTGCTGCAGCACATTCCTGTGGGCCAATGCTCCAACAAACTGAGCAGCACTTGGACTGAGAGGATCAGGATGTTCTGCAGAAGGCTGCGGCTGCCCTTTTGCGGCCGGTAGCAGTTTGTGTTCTGGGCAGAGCAGAATGCAAACTGAACAGTTTGGCAGACATCATATAGAGATAATGAAACAATGGTGGTGTTCTCAAAGTAGTAAAACTCTATCTGAAAAAGGCCCAGATGTCTGCTCGAATGAACTGTATGACAAAGAGTCACTGTAACACGAGGAGCTTTTGTGGGAGGGTTAAAATTTTACCTTGTTAGAACTTGATGCTGAGTGCCTTTATTGCAGCACTTGCAATATCTAGTTGGCTAATACTGTCTGCAAGTGAAAAGGTAGCTCCAGGAGCCAGCTCTGTCTGGGTGCAAATATATCCCCCAGCCCCATGTTTTGTTTTCAGTTAGCCAAGAGTTTGCCTGGGCCCCATGCAGACTGATACAGAAAGGGTTGAACTGATGCAAATCCATCTCTGCAGGGTGATGTTTGTTCAGAGTTCCTTCTTACAGCAAAAACTTACCTGGATGTGAGCTCTGCAAGCTGTACAGCATTCCCAGCTAACAGTGTGGAGTTGTTTAAAGAGTAGGCTGCTAGTTCAACACAAGCTGTCTGCTCCATGTAATTTTCATTTAATAAGAGAATGAGCTACTCATGGAACTCAACTTACTATATCTAAGTATACCAGTATTGCAGTGATAGTTTTTTTCCCTGGAATGCATCAATGTGAAATTATTTCTATTGAGAAGATTGCGTCCTCGTGGGAAAACACCAGGGAGGTTTTGAAGTTGAATATCATGTGTTGTTAGCAGTTTCCTCTCGAGTCAGTGCTGCTGGTGTGTGTCTGGCTGTCAGTGAAACAGTGAAAACAGACTGGTGTGTTTTTCCCTTCTCTCCTTCTGATTTTGAACCTTTTGTGAGTACTCAATTATCTTAATTTCTAATTTAAAGTTTACAGCCTGATTTTTGTAGAAGCTGAAAGGACGCTATGTAAGAAAGTCCTACACTGTTAACTTTGAGGAGGAGCTGTGCTGTGCGTTGATATTTGGCATTGCATCTTTTCAACCCCTTTAAAATCTATTTGTAGAGTAAATTATCCATATTAATTTGTCCTCTATCCACAGATCTGATTAATCTGCACAGCCCTATCTGCTGATTAATTCATGCAGGCCTTTGCACTGTTTTGCTCTTTTCCTACTCATGGAAATATTTGCTAATTTTACCACATGTGCCCATAAGCACTGTGACGTTTCAGAATTGTGATCTGCAAGAAGTATTCAGTAGCACAAACATCTGACAAACGTATTTCCATCTGAGTATTAAATTCAGGTAACCTTGTGACCAAGCAGTTAGATAACTAAGGGAATTTTGGAACTGATGCTGAAGTGTACTGTTTATTTCTTTACCCTGCAGGCTGTGTGCTGCCATACCCTGGGGAATGGTTCGCCATCCCACTGTGTAGGAAAGAGATTTCAGGAGCAGTTTTTGCTGACACCAGAGAGAGCCTGCATGTCCTCGTCTGGCTGATGGCAGTGTACAGCCAGGAAGAAGTGTCACAGCAAACCCATAGGCGTCGTGCAGGAGTGAAGTGCCTGATTTAGTTTGTCTTTCCCTGAACAGAGCTTCCAGAGGATTCAAGCTTTGTTTCAGAAATAGTAGATGCAAGTATTTAGATGTGAAACGAAAGCAATTTTATTGTATGATACTGGGTGCTACTAAACTGCAGGCAACCGAGAGCAATGCCACTCACATGATTGAGACGGGGCTTTTGGGGGCCTTTACTGGGACCAGCACTACTTACTGAGTGGGTCAGTGATATGGGGGGTGGGACTGGGTGTACAAGGAGCCCTCACAGTGGCATGCTGTGGCTGGCTGTGCCTGCAGAGCAGCGGGGTGCACTGCCCTGCAACACACCTCCTGCCCTGCATCCTGCTGGCCCACAGCTCAGCCACAAAGCACTGCTTCTTCCTGGAGAAAAGTATCTGTGGCGCTGTTTCGAGGTGTGCAGAGCTGTAGTGAGGCAGGTTCTGAGTCACGGTGAGAATCTTGCATCACAATACTTTGTTCTTTTCTAAAATTTGCTTGTAAAATGTACCAACTCAGCAAGTCTCCCCGTCAGAGCAAGTGAAGCTTTTCTGTGCCGCGCATTTCCCTTGGTAATTAGTCTGAAGCAAATTGGTACATTTGTAGTTCTAATTTTATACACTACTTAACTAATTACTTCTGTCAGTAGCAATTTTTATCTGGTGGTGGTGCTCAGCTCAGTGCTGCAGCTCCAGTGCCCGCCTCTCCGCCAGCGCACGGCGTGGGCCGGCTCCAAGGAGGAGCTCTGGCACTCGCTGGGTCACTGACCGCAATCCCACAGGTTTCGTGGTTGGTTTTGTTTAACATCTCTTGCTGCTGGGCAGGGGGACGTCGCCGACCCACTTGGGCACCAGCTGTTAGCAGAAGGCAGGAACATCAGCCGGTGCTGCTTTTGCTCATGTTTAGAGACCCTCATTAAATTATCTAGAGACAATAATCAGATAGCTGCCGTTCAACTTAATGGCACCTCTGAGCCCCGTCAAGAGAGCTTTATTTAATGTGCCGCAGACCTGGAGTGGTGCAGGTGCCATTTCAGGCCCTCATTTAATTTAAGCTGCTTTAGTTGGCATGGCAACTAGTTGAGACATCTGGGAGACATTATGCTTGGGATTGAGATTTAGGAGGATTTGTGGTGTAGCAAAACAGAAATCTTATCATCATAAAGTGCAGAGTAATGCTTTCAGATTTTTAAAATATTTTACATTAAAAATGAAATGCAAAGATGTATTGCAGCCATAAGGAGAAAAAAAAAAAAAGTAAAAAGGCTGGTATAAATATTTAAGAGGGCCTTTGCAAAAGGAGAAGAAAAATTAGAGGACAAGAAATTATGGAGCTAGAGGGTTGGGCTTTTTCTTTGTGAAGAATTGTTATTATATTTTTAATGAAAGCAATCGAATTTGGGGTGGTTTTGGTCAAAGTTGGCAACAGTTATTTCCTAAAATGATTTTTTTAATGGTGATGATGGCAGATGAACAATTTTACTGATTTTTTTTTTTTTGTTAAGATCAGATAGGATTTGCAGAGCAACAGATGGGGGAACATCCATTAGGTGGAGATGAGAGAACATTTATGTTTTTTTGAGATTGTTGTGAGTGCAGCTCAACCTGTGCTGATAAATTGCTAACAGCAGTAAGAACAGGTAGGTCTGTACTGGAGCTGACTTGCTTACAGAGGTACCCAGAGGTGGACGTGCGGCCTCAAGCCGGCTGTGCTGATGTATTTCAGACTCGCTCTGTAACAGAGCACTGCCCAGCTGGTGGGGAAATGGTGAGAGCAGATCAGAGCCCTCTGGGCTGACCTAGTTAGCTCCCAGGGGGAAGGTCAGGTCCTCACACAGAGCCCTGCTGTGCTGGGAAGTGCCCAGAGCTCATGCAGAGTAATGCACTCCTGGGAGATGGGCTCAGCACTTCGTTTCTGCCTCTTGCAGCACCCAGTGCAGCAGTCTATGTGAGATGTTCCGTGTGCTGCTGAGAAGCAGAAATTCAGTCGACGTGTGATGGCAAAATTTTAGCTTCTTCAGCCAAGAATGAACTGATATGGGAGTTTTTCCTTTTTTTGTTGTTGTTTCAAATATGACTGCTGAAGAAAAGTTTTTAAAGCAGTAATATTTCTTAGTTGTTACAGCTGAAGTAAGACTTGTCGGTATTGCAGGTTCAATCTCACCTCATACACGGGATGTTTAGTTTTGCTTTAAGCTTCAGCATGTGTTTTATTACTGTAATATGTTCAGGAAACCGATGCTGCTGCTGGATGTGTGGGTTCAGGCATGCTGCTGCTGTCCTCTGCGTTCTTCCATTTTCTGAAACTTTATTTTCAGCACTTGCAGTGCTTTCTGAATAAGCCTAATGCTTTTCTTGTGACGCCTTACCTCAGGGTAACTGGAGCATTTTGGATCTCTTTGTATCTCCAGATGCTCCCATGTGTTCTGTTGTCAGTGACGTGGCTGTTTGTGTTCTGTGCATCCACGAATACTCACCACCAGGGTCTGTTTGCTCTGTTTTTCACCTTCCCTTCAGGTAGCAGATGGTTTTGTTCCTTTAGTTTCTCTTCTCATGCTGTAACTCAGAAGAGGTTTTGTAGCTTGGATCTGTACGTGTGCTGCTTGACCAGGTACAGCAGCAGAGATGGGGGAGGTTTGGGGAAGTGTGCGTGCTTGGGAAGTCTGCGTTGCTGGGCACGTAGCAACCTGAGACACTTCTGATGACAGATGGTCGCAGATTTGCACTTGTGTTGATGTATATCCCCTCTGACAGCATGACTCTGGTACTTGTATATTTGGGGCTTACAGATTGTAAGGAATAATTCAAAGATTTCAGTGTCTCATTAATTATATTGAGAATTTTAGTTTCTTTGAGTCCTAACTCAATTTGGAACAATGGAGTAACAACTGCCTTAACACAAGTGGCATTTTGCTGAGCAATCCTCTCTCCCAACTCATTTTTTGCTGTCACTGCTGTGTGGGGACTTGACCTCTGTCCTGTGAGGAAGCTGTGTTCTGTTACTATTGAGCTGTGATCTATAAGAGCTCCAGCTCCCAGCAGTTAATGTTTCAGACACCACGTGCTGCACTCTGTGCTTTTGCCTTAACTGGTGAACTGCAGATATGTTGTCACTGAACTGATGCAGAGCGACCTCCATAAGATTATCGTCTCTCCTCAGCCACTCAGCTCGGATCACGTCAAAGTTTTTCTTTACCAGATTTTAAGAGGTAATTTTCTTTTTTCTTGTAAAATTAATGAAAGCTTTGTACGGCTGTAATTTTTCTTTCACTGTTTCTTAATAGTATCAAGGCATCCTTGTCTTGAGTAAATTTCCTGTGGGAACCTGGTCTTTTTATTTCACAGTATGAATGAATAGCAAGAATTTAATAACTTATAAGCATATGCAGCCTTGCTGCCTTCTGTTACATATGTGGGTAAAGATGACAAAACACACTTGGCTGCGAGAGATTTCTCAGTGGCCTTTGAGAGGTTGAATTTGGGGGGAGATGTTGGTGTTCCAGAGCTCCTCTACTATGAACCTGGGCACAGAATGGCTGACACAGCTGTGCAGAACTCTAATTTAAATTGATGGTGGGTTTTAGCTAAAGCAAATCGCTGTGATGGTGATTTTAGGTATGATCGTTTGGGGTTTTTAATCTATTTGGAAAGTTCAGTCTAAGAAATTAGATTATTTTGATCAGTGTTAGTCCATTTGCTTTTCCATTGGTTTTACTGGGATAGTTTCACTGCAGTAAACTGTCAGCTCTTTCTGGTAGTAAATTAATAGCAAATCTGTAAAAAGTAGAGCAAAGGAATCTAAATGATATTCAGAACTGGGCTATGGGTTGTGCCAATCGGTAGGGCTGTGTGGAGGCAACTCTGTGTGCTGTCTGCTGACTGCATTGCAGGACTGCCCTGCAGAGTGCTGGCAGCCTTGAACTGCTATTTAAAAGGAGAGAAGAGACACTTACTTTAATTTTGTTTAATATTTCAGGTCTGAAATATCTACATTCTGCTGGCATTTTGCATCGAGACATTAAACCAGGGAACCTACTTGTGAACAGCAACTGTGTTCTTAAGGTGCTCCTTAAATTTATTGAGAATGTCCATCTGTATGTGCTGTTCCTCATAAATCAGATGTGTTTTGCTGTGAAAGCATTTAATATTCACACCTTTCCTGTAAAGTCATTTTAAAGGGGGGAAAAGAGGTCACAAAGATACTTTAACAATTATAAATGAAATAAAGGTGTTCCGTGCTGGGGCGTCGTCCCACCTGTGCCCACCTTGGACGCCCCTGGCTCTCCTTGACTCGTGGCCCTGCGTGCCCTGGGCTGCCCTGCAGTGCTGCTGTGCTGGCAGCCAGGGTTCAGGCACACTGTGCTCAGGGGGGCTTCTTAGGCCTGTGGAATTTCGGAGGCGTGCTGTATAGCAATGCTGAATGCCAAGACAGCTTTCTTTGCACTGATTTGCTGTGCATCCAATTGTGAAAAAATCAGTCTGTTTTTTTAACCCTTCTGGTTAGGAAACTTCTAAAAATCCTTAAAACCAAAGTGAGAGAAGGCTGAGTCTGTAATATTGTGAGGCATCCCACGGACAAATGAAATCTGTCTTGGGATTTTTGGTATTTATTGGAGCCAGGGGTTTTCAATAAGTATTACTTTTAGTGTTTTTTTTGTGCTTTTAGACTGAATATTGCAATGCCAACTAAAAATATACTGTGATTTCAAATAAAATGGTGGAAAGCTTAGATGGATATGGAACAAAGTAACATAATTTCTACCTATTCCCCCATCTCTTGGCTTGTGCAGTTGTGGATTGTCTGATTTATTTAAATGCTGGCTTGGAATTACATGCTCCGGTACCACCAGGTTACCTATTTGAAGTGCATTAAGTGTTTTGGTTATTTTAATTTTTTTATTTACCTTCTCAATTTAGATTTGTGATTTTGGATTGGCCAGGGTGGAAGAATTAGATGAATCTCGTCACATGACTCAGGAAGTTGTCACTCAGTATTATCGAGCTCCAGAAATCCTGATGGGCAGCCGCCACTACAGCAATGCTATTGACATCTGGTCTGTAGGCTGCATCTTTGCAGAGCTGCTCGGGCGAAGAATATTGTTTCAGGCACAGAGTCCCATTCAGCAGGTATAATTAAATTTCCCTCTAAAATAATGTGATGGAGTTAGTTATACCGGGGCATTTTGAATCTCAAACCTGCTTTTGTTTTGCTTTGTTTACGCGTGGGCAGAAAACCAAACTGTTTCTAACATTGAAGGGATGGCTTCCAGATGCTGCTAAAAGTAGTAGTAACTGCCATTACTTTTGAAATTTGTGTTTTTTTTGTATTCCCCTTTAATCTGCTGCAGTGCTGACACACACTGTGGCATTTTAAAGTGATGTAACTGGGATCAATCTTCTTCTGACTATGAATAAGAAAGTAACGTTTCCATCGGTGTGTAACTGGAGTTGCAGTATTGCATTTGAGCTGTGAAGCCGATGGACCTGGCGGTGCCTCACAGAGCAGTGCTTCTGCCTGGGAGTGGAGCTGAGATGGAGACAAGCCACCAAATGTAGCGACACGTTGGCTGTGCAGACAGTAATCAGATTTCTCGATTTGATGCCAACAGTTGATGAGGGATTTTCATGCGTGCAGGGCCTGTGTGATGATGGGTTCATTCTCAGAGGGGAGCTGGGCAAATGCTTGTTAGCGTGAGCGGAGGGTGGTCATGAGGGAACCCGGGGAGCCGGGGCGCTGAGCTCACTGCTGGCAGGATTCATTTGTTTTTTAACTTCGACTCCTATGGGATGTTCTTGTTTTCATTCATGGCAGGAGCATGTGCACTCACTGCTGCAGAAATACGGTGAAACGTTGGTTCATACGTTAATTTACTTTAGCTTCAGAATCTGCTATCCTAGTTAAATATATCGATATAGGCCTGAAATCCCAAGTGCTTATGTTCTGTGCCTGCAGCTGGATCTGATCACAGACCTGCTGGGAACGCCCTCACTGGAAGCAATGAGGACAGCGTGCGAAGGCGCCAAGGCTCACATACTCAGGGGTCCTCACAAACAGGTACCAGTGCTCCACTTGCCTTCATGGCACAGCATTTTCTCTGTGCAGATGCTTCTGTTGTCTCGTTCCTCTGTTTTACATCTCAGTTGAATTCTAGCTCTCGGGTCAGGGCACGTGTGTTCACAAATACTTTGACATCTCAGTTCACAAGCAGAGACAACTCTGAAATTAGATAAGTTCACAGAAGGAGGTGGCTATGGTTAATTGTGCAGTTATTCGAACTTCTGTGCTGACAAGATTTTTTCTCACTTGTCAAATGTATTTCTGACTTATTTATATTGTTTGAATTGCTGATACAGGTGAACATTGCTCCTATTTTTGAGATGGTGTTTTGATAGCTATTCTGAATGAAGTCGTTAATTTAAGCAATAATGTTGAAAAGAGACAAATTGAAATTAGCAGCATAGTTCAGAAAGCCCCAGAGGAACTCCTTTACAGACAGGATTGAGAGTGTTGGAAGAGGAAATTGCCCATTATCAAGATCAGAAAACAGAACAGTCAAGCAGATCCTCAGCAAAGGCATCTGTGCAATGACCTGAGCTGGTTGTGAAATGTTTCAGATGACGCAGAAAACTGAGGTGCAGTGTTCAACATAACTGGTGAAAAAGTTAATAAAAAAACAAACCAGGGAAAGGAGATGAGATGATATCATGATGCCAATGGACAACAAAAATAGCAAATGAAAGATACAGATATAAAGAAATGCTTAGGCAGGAATCCTTAGCACAGTGGTAAAGCAGTATGCCCACCCAGTGTAGCCAATTTTATGATTGTCGGGTAGTAAAAATGAGCAGGATGACTAACCAGTACGTGTTAATACTTCAGGTCATTCCAATAGAGTTTACATATTTATTTTCTCCATATAGAAGCAATTTCTCAAATGTCAACTCACCACAATAGTAGTTACCATAGAAATGAGCACTGAGTCTATATTCTGCTATATTATTAGGGTGGGAGTTCTACCTTCTGGGCAGCCTTGATTCCCAACGTTGTGGTGGCATGTGCTCTGTTTTATGACTTTCTTATTCTTTTTATGTTAATAATAGGAGGATTTCCTTAAGACTTTCTCTCCCAGTTCTCAAACAAATTAAGTCTAATTGTATTTGTTATCACACACTGAGATGTATATTTTCAGCCTGTAGTCTTGCACTCCCAAGATTTGAGTTGTTAACAAAAATAATAATTGTTTTGTAGTGCCCAGAGCTGGGAGAAATAGATCCACTGCACTTTGTTACAGATGTGTAATGTGGTGCCGATCTGCATCCAGAAGCTTTATGAAATATGTTGGTTTTAAATCCTGATGGTTTGATAATCGCCTGGCATTCCCGCAGTGCAGAGCTTGTGCTCTTGGTAGGGCTAAGCAAGAACTGTAGTATTTATTTGTTAGACCTATTCTGTTTGTTAAGCGTGGATGCTTTATTAAGAACTGAAAAGGGAACAGAAGTGTCTGCTGATGATTTTTTTTTTTTCTAATCCCAGTGCTGAGGTGGTTCTCTACAAACCACTGAAACTGTCCTCTTATCCACTGAATTATGGGAATGCCAAAAAGCAAGCGAGGTGAAATGCTATGAAGTGTTTCTGACATGGATAGAATGGTGCATTAGCCATAGGAACTAGACTGTAAGCTGTAGTCTGTGCCTTCTGTTAGTTCTGAGCAGCACTGCTTCATGAAGTGTTTATGGGGAAAATACAAATGCATCCCCTAAAAAATAAACATGTAATAACTAAGAGAAGGTCGTTTTATAGAAAATGAAAGTTGCAGAACCTGCCAGGGGCTTCAGAACTGCCGGGCACAACAGGGACTCGTGCAGGGAAATCTGGGGCCTGAGAGTACTGGGTTCTGTCACTGCTCTGCCACGTGCCTTGGAAGTGAGATGGAAGTGACAGCAGCTTTCCTGTAAATGCCTGCATTGTACTGGTTAGGGGGTAGCACTGTGTATAGATGACTTGTGGTCCAGCCTTGATTTTATGACTATAATTAAAGCAGAACTAGTTGTTTTTTTTCTTTTTAATGATCTTAGGAAATGGTGTAAATCTTCTTCAGCATCAGTTATATCCATAGTTTGCCAAGAATTAAAAATTGTTGGTTTTCCAGCTGGGGAATAATTGCAGACGTTGGCAGCCCTTAGAATTAATTTGAGTGAGAAGAAAGACCTCGTACTGCACCGGGTTGTACTGCAGTCAGAGCAGAGGCCATTCACCATCAGATAGCGGGTTGGGAATACCTGTGCCCCGGGGATTATGTCTCAACCAAGGAAAAAAGGATCAGTTAGTTTTCTGTTACAGTTGCTGAGTTAGTGATTGCAGTCTTGTTGGGAAGCACGAAGCAGTGCGTGTCCTCAGCAAGAAGTCTGTCCTCGGTAACTGGAAGGCAGTGCGGGCTGTAGCGGGATTTTCTGGCTGATTGATCTGACAGGAAACTGTGCTTTTCTTCCCTGTTCCCTTGCAGCCATCCCTTCCTGTCCTGTATACACTTTCCAGTCAAGCTACTCATGAAGCAGTTCATCTCCTTTGCAGAATGTTGGTCTTTGATCCAGTAAGTATGATTTCGAATATAGCTAATACCTCTTATTTAAGAATATTGTGAGTAAAGAACTGCTTGAACCAATTTTCTAGATTGCATATCAGAACTTTTGGTCATAAGAGACATAAAAGTGTCACCTTACACTTGGCCAATTAATTTCCTGCTGGAACAAGGATTTCACTATTAAAATCTGCTGGCCTTTTGCAGAAAGCTGTGGTAGAGTCAGGGGGATGAGGGTGTTTGTGAATCATGCTGTCTTTTCCTAAGCTAGGTGTAGGTAGCAGAACATCAGATACTTTGATGCAGTTCTAATTAAAGATGTGTGGGTGCTTGTGGTCTTGCAAGGCACAAAAAATTCCTTCTGCATACACAGATAATATGTGTATCTGGTAATGGTCTTTTTGATGGGATGACTTGATGGGACACTTGGATTAGGCATTAAAAGTCACATTAATGTGAAAATAGGCTATAATTAAATCCTTACTGTGAGCACCTTCTGCCCTGTTCTTCCTTCACCTCTTGCTTTCTGAATCTTGGCGTGTAAGATATTGCTAAGAACTCTGGAAGCATGTGCCAAATTATTCCATCCTCAAGTAATGCTGCAATTTGTGTTTTACTTTAAATACATACTTAGGGATGCATGAAATCATTTTGCAGAACGTGGATTTACGAAGTACTGTATTTGCTCAATTTAAATTCCTAGTGTTTACTTTGATTTATTGAGAAGGTCATCGCTTGAAGCTTATTGAGAAAAAGTAACTTTTGAAAAACAAATTTGTAAAAGTCACATCAGCAGTATTTCTGTCATTGGCCACAGTACAGAAGGGTCAGTGTCATCTTAGTAGTGGTTTCTCTTTAAGTGAAATGTTCCCCCTAGTGGCAGCGTGTTTGCAAAGCCAAAACATGTAACAGGATTGGGGGTTTTATGGAACAGTTGGTTGAAATTGATGAATAGGTATTGCTAAGGCTGCTGCAGTAACTGAAAATATCCTGACTCTTTATTTTTTCTTTAAATGCAATGTTTCAGTCCAAAAGAATATCTGCTAAGGATGCCTTAGCTCACCCATACCTTGACGAAGGGCGGTTGCGATACCACACCTGTATGTGTAAATGCTGTTTTTCCACATCCACTGGAAGAGTTTATACCAGTGATTTTGAACCCATCACTAATCCCAAATTTGATGACACTTTTGAAAAGAACCTCAGTTCTGTTCGGCAGGTTAAAGGTGAGTCATAATCAGCCTTTGTGTATGCTTGTATCTTCCTGCTGCATCCTTTAGCAATGCACAGCTAGGACTCGTGGCCCTACTTTGTTTTCTTTTCCTTTAAGGTAATGTTCCAGGGTAAATACTGCAAATGCTTCCTTTTCACTAAAAGAGTAAAAATGTTTCTGGTGGTTCTGAGGCACTGCAGTGTCACAAATGCTAGCTGATGTGTGCAGGTGTTACTTTGACCCAAGCAGCTGCCTGCAGTGAAGTTGTTCCCTTTGCTGTTTGCTCTTTTTGAAGGCTGTACCAGAGCAAAAATGGAAATTGCCGCCATTTTATTTCCAGGTGCGAGATGCTCTCTTGATGGCGGTGCTGCAGAAGGGTCAGCACCATCAACAAGGGGCAGAAGCTGAGTGGTCTCAGTTCAGCTGCATTTCCTCTTAGCTGTGGCATGTGCTTACTCTGAAGCAGCCGTGCCTTACTCTGTGCAGCTTACGCAGCTTACTCTGTGCAGCAGCTGCTGCCATCTGTGCTGCTCTGGCAGCAATGCAGGGCTGTGCTCAGGGTCTCCGTGTGCTGTTGTGAGGCAAACCAATCTCTGCCTGGGACAGGGAGGTGAAGGTGGTTGCCAGGGGCAGCTTTGTGGCAGTGGAGATCTGAAGTCTGATTCCGTGATGACAAACAAGGCATAAGAAATGTTATTTCTCTGGAAATCAGATCCAGTCAGGAAAGCATTCATTTTATGAGCAATACGGTAGGAGAGATATTAGTGGGGATTTTGTTTCTATTTGGTGGCAGCTCAAATAAGATACGAAGAGGACAGCGAGAAGAAATGCATTACCTCCACAGTTTTTAAGAAGCGATTCAATCGCTCGGGGAAAAGACACCATTTTGCTGTGATAATGTGCCTTGTTTTGGACATATCCTGAACTTGGAGTTCTGAAATTCACACTGATAGTTCCTAAGAGTTCACACAAAAAAATTATCTCTATCCCGTTATTCTTTCCATTCCCTTTCTCTTTGTCCATCACTTTTCAGTGCTGCATGTAGCTCTGCTGTCTTCTCTGTCATCTGTTGTTGTAAATGCTGTTTGTAAAGCTTGCTGACAGCAGCACAGGTACCACTGCAGCACAGACGTTAATCTCATGGTGTGGTGTGTCTTATTTTTCTCTTACGTACAGAAATAATTCACCAGTTCATTTTGGAACAGCAGAAAGGAAACAGAGTACCTCTCTGCATCAACCCTCAGTCTGCTGCTTTTAAGAGCTTTATTAGGTAACTGTATGTAATCACATCTGATATTAATTCACATTTATTAGTAGTACAGAATTCACACATCCACAGTGGTTTTGTTTTGAATTTCTGAGGAGTCCATAGATAACTTCTGAAAAAAATCCCTTAAGTGTATGTGTAGTTACATTACAAAATCATGTTATAGAGACTTACATTTCATGCATACTTATAATACAAATACTTAAAATTTAAGTAAAATGTGTAGAAGTTTCAAGTAATATCTTTGTAAAAATAATTATTGAAATTAGACTTGAAAGATCAGTGGGTTAAATTCTGACTGCAAAAATGCACTGCAAAATGACGACGAGTGACAGTTGTAGGTAAAGAACCATTAAGGAAATGCACAGATAAATGTGGTTCAGTACTTGGCACTGGTGTTGTTAACTGCTGGGCTTGAGGCTGCTTTGTTTTCTTGCACTTTAGAGGGGACGGGATGCTGAAATGTTTGCACACCTGAAACATTTGCTTTCTGGTCAAGCATTAACTTTGTTGTCCATTAGGTTTTGCAAATGAACACTGATTTTCTGTGTCACTTCCATTCTAGTTCCACAGTTGCTCAACCCTCTGAGATGCCACCATCTCCACTGGTTTGGGAGTGAAGTGGAAGATAATGTACTACTGAAGATGTAATGTAGCTTTCCACTGGAGTCTGGGATTTGCAATTCTGGAGGTTAATCATGCTTGTACTGTAATTTTACTAATGAAGTTTTAAATTAACAACCACTACTTGTACAATATGAATAATATTTAGAAATGTACTAGACTTTTAATCTTGTAAAGTGGTTGTGCTTTTAGAAGAAAATATTTTACCCAGAGTTGCACGTGTTTTATGAATTATAGTGCAGCTGTGATGGCTCAGCTCGGAACAAACAGAATCGAACCAAATTTGGGGAGGATTTTTTTTTAATGAAGTGAGATTGTACGCAAAGACAGACATACATTTTGATATTGAGCCATTCCTGAAGATTTGGGGTTTTCTAAAAGTAAGGAATACAGAAAACTTGACTGCGACCAATGATGAAGTCACGTTGGGTGGCTGTGACCACAGGAGGTGGCACCGCACCCGATGATCCAACCCTATAAATAGCTTCTCACTAGAGCTGTGATGGTGATGTGTGCTGTTCTAAAATCAGATGTTGTGAGTAGAGAGAATGAGTTTGTGACTAGGAGAGACTAAACTTCTGTTTCCTTACCCAGTATAAATATATATATATATTTAATCTATTTTTATTAGAAGTTTTTTCTGCTCTTTCTTACATAAAACCCCCCAGCATGCATCTTCTATGTGTGTAAATACTTCCATTTATGGGCTAATTTCAGAGATCCCTGACATCATTGCTGTATAGAGAGAAACTAGCTTGCACATTTTAGGTCTGTGAAATTTTGTGAGAACTTTTTCCTGCACTGGACAGTTGAGAGAGAGAAGAAAAAAAAAAAAAAAGAAAAGGAAAAAAAAGCACATAGGGAGTTATGTTAATTGTGTTCGTGTCTTTAGGCAAAGCTGTGGAAGTCTTGAGATGTCACAGTAGTAAATAACTTTTATTACTTTTTGGCAAATTCTTTTTCTGTTGGAACACTGAATTCTGTGCATATGTATATATGAACACAAATTGAAGGCCTCTACCTCCTGGAGTATACAACTTGGTTTGTTTACCTCCACATGATTTTTTTTTTTTAAGTTCAGTGTGGAGACTTGAAACTTGAATGTCCCTTCCAACTTTTGTATTTAAAACAAGACTAGAAAATTGAAGACTGTTTTTCACCTGTACAAAGAAATATTAAAGGGTGGTCTTAAAATTTGAGCATTGGTCTGGAGAAAAACCGTGGTGTTTGTTATGGACAATTAACTGTTAAAGTTATTGTAAGTTATCTGTATTTAGCAGAGTATTTTCAACAAGGGTGATCTGAGCTGAAATTGGAAACTATCAGTAAGTTATGTTC
Source organism: Lagopus muta (assembly GCF_023343835.1). NCBI lineage: Eukaryota > Metazoa > Chordata > Aves > Galliformes > Phasianidae > Lagopus > Lagopus muta. The sequence goes on along the minus strand of NC_064452.1, from coordinate 637,164 downwards.
GGAAGTTTTAACTTCAATGAAGTAATTATTTGCTGTGAAAAAGAGACAAACGTTGAATTACTGAACAAAGATGGTGCAATATCTTTGTTTTTTGTGAGGCTCCTGAGAATAGAACCAACTGAAGCATTTCAATTCACTTGAATGAGAAACGTGTGTAATTAGGAGAGCCCGAGAAGACACTGGTATGAAAGGTAAAATCTCAGAGGTTGGTCAGTTATGTGGCACACTTGCTGGTCACTTTGTAAAATGTAGATTTGAAGTACAGTGGTGAAAACATTAAATGTGACATTTGAAAAAGAAGCGCGTTATCTTTATTTCCTGTCTCATCTCCTACTTTTATTTAAGATCCAGCTGTTACGATCGCGATTAACGCTGTCTGAAACGATGCAAGTAAAGCCTTTGTAACACCTCGCCTCGGCCACCTCCTTCCTTCTTGCACACGCGGCCGTTCGCGCTCGGTGGGCGGGGCCGGGAGCCGCCACCATGGCGCGGGCGCTGCGCTGCCTGGAGGCCGCCTTCGCGCTCTACTTCGTCTCGCACATCCCCGTCACGCTGCTGCTCGACCTGCAGGCGCTGCTGCCCGCCGGGCTGCACCCTCAGCAAGTGAGGGCCGGGCGCGCTGCGCGGGCGCCGCCGGGTGCCGCCGAGCCCGCGGTTCGGTGTCCGTACGTAGGGGGCGATGCGGGGAGGCGGATTTGCAGAAGCGGCCTTAAACGAAATGACGCCGAACGGCGCCGCCGCTCTGCGCTTCCAGTCCGCGCGGTGTTTGGGACGGGGGTCGGATGCCGGGCGATGGAGCGAGCGGCGGGAGCGGCGGGTGGCTGCGCGTCTCCGGTCGGCCGCGTCCGGAACGAGAGCCTGGGGGCGGCGGGCTTCGCGAAACCAGCGAGACGAGAGGATGAGCGGAAGAGCTCAGCTGCGGCCGCCGGGCTGAGACCCGCAGCTCGGCGCTGGGCTTTGCGTCTGATGAGCACGCTTTCTGCCATCTGCAAAACCGTTCCATTAGGGAAGCCATTTTTAATTAATAGTTAACTTGCAAATCTCAACACGTATCTCTGTTCAAAGTCCAACTTAAAGCCATGCTGGAATTTCTGTCGTGGAAACTCATGGCAGCGCCCTGCAATAATGCCGCCATCCAACCAGCACGGTTTGCCCCCTTTACAGGCGGCGCTCGCTGTTAACGAGCGCTTTTGCTGTTTCTCTGCAGCTGACGGAGCTGCTGCACTGGTATGCCACTGCCTTCCGGGACCCTCTGATGCTGCAGCCCCCGGAGTGGTTCAAGGCATTCATATATTGCGAAGCCTTCTTACAGCTGCCATTCTTCCCCGTCGCAGCGTACGCCTTCTTAAAAGGTTGGTATGAACGATGTGTGAGAAGGTGTCCTGTGCAGCATTTCTGCACGGCACGTTCTGTACAGAGGTGGTTTATCAGTCCTAAGCAGTGAAGGGCCACAGCACAGAGCGGTTTTCATGGCAAGTTTTGCCTGAGAATGCAGCGTAGAGTGAGCCGTCAGAAATTAAAATGGTGACTCATGCACCCTCTTCAGCTGCGCTCACTTATGTGTAACAGCATCAGCGGCTGACATCTGGTGAGCTCCAGCACTGATGAAGCTCTGGTTAAGCTGTGCGCTTATTTTATTGCTTTAAAACCCTGAACAATTGCAGCATCGATCCAAGTTTCCACAAAGTTGGACTATTCCATGGGTTGCTGTAAGCTCTTCGTTTCTGCTGTCTGCGATGCCTTGTGGCCCCTGCTGTGACAGACGCACAGCTGATGTTCTGTTAATTTACAAGTGACCAAATTCCGTTTGATTCCACTGCCTGAATATTGCTTCCTTGCTGCTCCTGCCCAGGTGGCTGCAAATGGATAAGGACTCCTGCAATTATATACTCCACCCATGTAGCTACAACGTTGTTTGCTATCCTGGCTCACATCCTGTTCCATGATTTCTCAACGTCAGAGCATCTGGGTCCTCAGACACTGCGTGAGCGCCTCATTCTGTTATCTATATATGCACCATACTTGCTGATACCACTTCTGATTCTTTTTACCATGCTGTACAGCCCCCAGTACAACCAGGTGGAGAAAAGGAAAAGGAAGTAGTCTGCTGTAAACGGTGTAAGCACAACTTCCCCATTAGTTTTGATCCAGACCCCAGTCCTCTGTGACAAACACAAGCAGTGATGCTGACTGCAATTCCTATTAGCAAAGTGTCAGATTCCTGCAAGGAAAGTTTGAATTGGCTTTTGTTCACAGCCCTTCCATCAGAAATAGGTTTGGCAGAAGCCTGTGTTGGCAGATCCAGGCGGTACCTGGGTATTTGTAGCTTAAGGGACCCGGCAGCTCCCTGCCCATTGTCAATTTTGTGTGGTGCTTCTGTGTTAGGAAAATGAACTTCCAACCATTAAATGCACAACTGTGTGATGGAGGCTGGAAACTGCAGCCCATGCTTTTCCTTCAACTTTCCTTTCTCCAAGGTTACTTCAGGTTGAAATTTGTCTTCCAATAAAATATTCTACAAAATCCTTAACTGATTACATACAAATTTGCAAAGCTAAAATCTTTTTCTCATCTACTTTTGAAGCATTTCAGATCATGTAACAATCCTTAACTTCCTCAGCTTTCCATCTAAAATTTCACCTTATTTTTCTCTGCTCCAGTTTTGATTACTTGCAAATGCCTGGTTGGTGATAAATGTGCCAAAATCCAGATTTCTGAATGCTTTCTTTTGTTTGGCAATGGATTTGTAAACTTTTCTCTTCCATGAAATAACTTCTAGTGTGGAAATAAATAACTGCATCCAAATTGCATTTAATTTCTGAAAGGAATAAATTAAAACCAACATAATCTATGGGAGCTTAGATAAAGAAAAATAATTGTGTTATACTTTGAAGTCATAGAAAATAAAACCAACTGCTGGTAGACTTTCTTTTTCTCAGTTTGATCTATAAGAATAAAACATGAAGACTTGTGTAAAATTGCAGGCCACTGAGCAGGCTTCTTCAGTCACTGCCTTATTATTTCAGGACTCTACTGGTGTATAATTTAAACCTTCCACGAGCTTTGAAAAGGCCAACATTTTCATATTTGGTTGCCTAAAGACAGACATAAAATGCATCTATTGCCATTTCAGCACAAGCCTTGATTTTAGATCACAGGCATTCAGTTTCAGGGAGTCACAAACTTACAAGCTCCCCAATAAACCAACAGAAGAAACTAATTCTGATATATCCAAGAAAGTGAAAAACAATAGTTTATTTCTTTATTTCTTTGAAAGAGCTGCACATTTCAAAAGGTGAGAGACATTAACATAGGAACAGTAGCATTAATTCAACAACAATTTGAATTTGAACTACTGACTGTACAAAGCTTTTATAAAAATCAAAGGACAGAACAGTCTTACATCTGTTAGAAAGCCCTCCTTATTGCCACTTTTAGTGCAATTCACACTGCATTAAAATACACTTTTATTTGCACAAACCATCTGCATTCATTTGCACACAGTGAAAAATTGCATATTTCTGGAATTGCCAAGATTCTGGAATGCTCATATTTCCAAGTTTATCTTAAAGTCTTCTATTTCTGAAAAATAAATTGGTCAATGAATTCGTTCTGGTCCACTTCAATTTTACACAGAGTCTCATATTCTATTCGGTATCTGAAAGACAAAGAAAATAGGTTACCAGCTGATGACTTAGTACAGTGCTCACTGGTCTGAGAAGGAAGCTCATGCTATGTGTGTGTCCTTTTTAAAGCAACAGTTACACGAATTAGACTTTGCAGTTCTAAAATGCCTTTAAAAGTCAGCTACCTGGCACTCTGTTAGTTTTAATTTCCACAATTGCATGATCTCACATCACCTCTATTCAGTTAGCCACAAAGCTATTAGAAATGATCCTTCTCAGAAAGCGGCTGTTTCTCTCATATGCTACACGGCTTCCTTTTCCAACTATTACATCAGCACCCCAAAAGTATTTAATAGAAAGCTCACCTTTCCAGTTGCATCTTTTTCTCAGCTATCAAAGCCTGAAGTTGCTGTTCCTGTGCTTCTCTTTGCTTTGCTATAGACTTCAGCAAATTTCGTGCACCAATGGCCTGTCAAAACAGACGTTTGGTGATGGAGCTGTACAGGGAATTTTTAATCCCTTTCACTACCAGCAGGTTGCGATTAAAACATTTCAGCCATGCTAACAGCAGAAGGGGCTATCGTTCTGCTGAGTGGGCTGTGGAGCAAGCACAGTCCCTATAGAGGCTGGGCAGGTTAAGGCATCTTCCAACGTGAGATATTCCTATCAGCCTGAAATAAAAGTCTTTGGAAATGCAGCCTGACCTCTGGTCACTGGCTACCAACAGACAGGCTCCAGAACTTCTCCCACAGAACAAATAAGGAAAAAGTAATCTACAGTTGTGCTGAAAATTCATTTCCAATTCCACAATAAAGTGAGAAAATAAAGAACACTTGGTGACATGCAGAAGTACACGTTCCAGAGGCAGTTACAGAGGTTTTTCTTGGACAGCCCTCTCCTCACAGAGCCCATCGTGTCTCTTGAGAACTGTGCCCTACTAGGAGGACTGGAGAGATGCTTTCTCTCCACGAGCAAGTGGAGCGAGACAGATAAGCGACAGCAGCAGGCTTGTTAAATGCAGGAGTTGTATGGCACTGAGTGCTCAAAATATCCCAGCTGTTAGTATCAGTTATGTGGAGCCTCATGCTCCCACAGTGCACGCAGGTGGGGCCGCAGAAACGCCCTAAGACGGTGACAGGGCCGCCGCGCTGTTACAACGGGACAGGAGGCTTTTCACACACACACCGCGCGGGGCGGCAGACAGGACAGCCCGTAACGGCACGGTACCTTCATCTTCTCGCTCTCGGCAGCTTTGGCCAGCTGGTCAACGAGCTCGATTAAGCTACCCACTGTTTTTTGAAATTCTACTATTTCTGAAAAGAAAAACAGTCACGTAGCACCCAAAACAACACCACAGGAGACGAACGCTCCCGCAATGACAGCGAGGCGCCGCTCTGCCCCCAGGTCGCGCAGTGCGCACGCGCATTCGGGGCCGTCAGCGCTACGCGGATGGAAGCGGAGCGCCCCCCGGTCCGGCCCGGCGCGCAGCACTCACTGTCCACGAAGGCCTTGCACTCCTCGCGGAGCTGCGCCGTTTGTTGGGCCACGTCAGGATCGAGGACGCGCAGCTTGTTCAGCTCATCGAAGTGCAGCCCTGCCGAGCCCAGTGCCGCCTGCGCCATCGCCCGGCAGGACGGGAAGGACGGGACAGGACCTACGGCCCTTCACAGCTGCCACAGCGGCCCAGGGGAAGCACTTCCGGGCTGCGGAGGGCGCGAAGGGGCACTTCCGGGCTACGGCGGGCGGCAGGAAGCACTTCCGGGCTGCGGCGGGGCGCGCAGGAAGTGAGGTGCTCCGCGGCCCGCGGCGGTGGGGCGGCTGCAGGCGGTGAGCGAGCGTCGGGGTCGGGTGCTGTCGGCGTTGCGGACGCGGAGCTCCGGGCTTGCCTCCGCGTTTGGGCCCGAGGCACTGCTGTGACCTGGGACGCGCGCCGCCCGACGGCCCCGCATCACCGGCCCGGCGCTGCCCGGACAGGGCCGGAGCGGCCCGCACAGCCGGTACGGGCAGCTGAAGGGCCGGTGCGGGGCGCAGTGCGCATTTGGGTACCAGCGGTTCTGCTCGGGGCGCTCGGGGCGGAGTTCTCGTTTCCTTCTGGTTGCTTTCTCTGCTTTGTGCATCTTTTTCCCTTTGTTTTCTCTTTTCTTGTTTTCTTCGCTCCAGCTGTTAGTACCGCTCCGTTTTGTGGCAGCGCTTCCTCAGCGGCTGTGCCGTTGTAGTGCCGCCCTCCGGTCGGAAGGAAAACATGAGGATCGTTTTGTCTTGTGTTAACGGGGTAATTAAAGGTTCCGTCGTTGTTTACTGTAGAACCCTCCTAGGTGAGCTGTTATCACGACCTCAGTGACAGCTTTGTCTCCTGCTTGGTCGTGCTGTGTTGGGTTCTAACGACGTGCCAGAAGTGAGGTAACCAGCAGAAACCTTCACTCTAGTGCACGTGTCTAGAGAGACTGCTGTTGAGACTGGAAAGCTCCACGCACACCCAGAGCTGTGGCTCATTACAGACTCTGGCTGTCCTTAAAAGCAGACTTTTATTTTGGAGGAAGGGTTCTTATGGTCTAAAGTGAGACGGTACTTTGAGGACAAACCTGCAGGCCTGAATTGTGTTTCTGTTTTCACCAGAGATTTTAGGTGTAGTGCAGTGTTGTTGGTTCTACTTCTGATTGACTTATGTGTGTGAGAATATAACTATGGTTAATAAGAAGTAACTTTGTTACTGGCAATGTATTCAATGGATTCCTCTGTTACCCTTAGCTGCTTTATTTGAGTGATTCTTGAGTAACTTCTTATAGAACACAACTGTAACAAGCAATTTTTAGTTGCTGTTGCTTGGTTACTGGTGGGGAATTACTATTCTGGCCAATATCGTGCTGGCTTTTTAACTGAGACAGATATTCCAAAGACGGGATGTTTTTTTGGCTTACCCATCTTCAAGCAATAATACTAAAAACCATAATACATTTACTGTTGACTTTTCTAGGAGTGAGGGGGAAAAATTGAATAAAAGGAGTTTCCAGGAAATAGAATGTAATGTTCCAGACTTCAGTATCAAGTCATTTGAAGAAGTTGTAGCTGCTAAAAGAGTATCACGTTAAAATATTTTTTATGTAATCCCCAGATGAAGGAATTGGAAAAAGCTCTTCTGTTTGTATCCTTCCTGCAGGCAAAAAAGTTACGTTCTTTCAGGAAGTTGAAAGGGAGCTGAATTCCAACACTTAACCTTGGGCTGCAGTGTTGTGTGTTGATTGTAGTGTTGACTGAAGGCTGAATAACAGGAAGTCCAGAAGAGTTCAGCCTGCCTCGCTAACAGTAATGCAGTTGTAATATGACTGTGTATGCTGAACAGCTTCTGTATTGCTGTGTAAGTTGTTTGAAAATACACCTAAATTCTGTCAGAGTGTGTAGATGTGTCCTTAGGAATACACTGAATTTGTCTTTTCATTGTGGGCTTCGTGGCTTTGTGTCTTTGTGAAAATTCTAGGCTTCTGTGTAGATCTTAAACATTTCCGTTTCAAGAGTCTGGTGGCTATGACTGTTTTTTGCCTCCCGTCTTCTCCTAGTGCCGCGTGACTCGTCGCCAACCACGGCGGGATCCATCAAGCCCACGCTCTGCAGGGTCGTCATCTACCTACAGAAAGAGATGTCGGGGGACACGTGTCTAACCACCACCCTTTGCCCAGCTGTGGGACCCAAGCCTAAAACTTGTAGCTTCAAAGTCGGCAGTCTTGGTAACAAGTACGTGCGGCTGAATGTTGGGGGCTCCTTGTATTACACCACAGTGCAAGTGCTGACCAGGCACGACACGATGCTGAAGGCCATGTTCAGCGGTAGAATGGAAGTTCTCACAGATAAGGAAGGTAAGTGAGCGTCTTTTGTTGTTGAGAATATTGTAAAGTATTATATATATATAATTTATATATATATAAAGTGGGGTATTTTTTGTTTGTTTTTAGTATATATTAAAGCTGTGCTTAGTGAGAGGTGTGGAGAAAGCTGTATCCCAAAAATAACAGGTAACATTAGGCTGCCAAATCCCATTGGCTCTACCAGTCCTCCGTGCTTTATATAAATGTGTACTTTTGTTACTAAAATTAACAAGTGGAAGGACTGGTTCTCCTTCCTGCAGTCACAGTTGGTATGCAGATCGTGGATGTTTTTATGAAGACTGAACAGACAGTATGTGGGCTGTTGTATCTATGGAGTTATGTAGTGGCATTAATCAAAATGACTTTAGGGAGGGGAGATTCAGTTTTCAGCTTTAAAACTCAGCACAGCCTCAGTTGCTGAGCTGAATATTTTCAGGTAGGCTGAACCTTGTTGAGTGTCACGTAAGACTAGCTCTGTTTGGCCCAGCAGTTCTGTGTAAGAGCCTCTACCAGAATGGAGGACAAGATCTGTCTTCAGGCAGCCTTAGTTGGAGAATCTGGCAGTATTTTAACCCTCTTTCCTATGTCACCTTATATAACTGGGTCCTAAAATAAAATAACTTTTTATTTTTGTCTGTCTTCCACTTTGTGAACAACGATTGGGCACTTTATTCAGCCCTCTGTCAGTGTGTGTCCTTTGCTATTGTTTGCCCGCAAGTCAGACATCCTGTTTCCTAGTCAGTGTGACTGCAGGGAAGTTTCAGAATTACAAAAACTGCCTACTGCTGTTTCCTGTGCTGTATCCCCTCCTCTACTCCTTCCTGATCATCCTTGTCCTGTTCCTTCCTCCTGTCTGGAGTCTGGAACAGCATTTTTTCCTCACTGGGTCCGTCAATTAAATAGATGTAAACTGGTGGCTTCCTGTAGTAATTAAAAAGGCTTATTACTTTAATTGAAACGTAATACGGAAAGGATGAAGCACAGAAAATAATTTTGGTGCAATGGGTGATCAATAGATACAGTGTAGCCAGGTTCTCGCTGCAGTTTTTTAAATGTCCAGTGATAGGAAGCTTAAGGCTTCTCTTCTGGGGTGCTGGAAAGTAGTGAGAATACAGACAAGGTGCCAAGGGAGTGGTTCCACTGTTAGTTTCTGTTCTGTAACAAATATCAATTTGCTGAAAGTCAGTAAAGTCTTCCCCGGAATGGAACTGGAAGAAGTTGTGTAGTTCCAGGCAGCAGTTGGCTTAGTGAACCTCTCTGAGGAGGGTTGGTGGTTTTTTTGGTGATTTTTTTTTTTTTTTTTTTTTTTGCCTCCTAGTGTTAAGGTCACTGAAATGCTGTGATTATTTTTCAGGCTGGATCCTTATAGACCGTTGTGGGAAGCACTTTGGAGCCATTTTAAACTATCTCCGAGATGACACAATTGCACTTCCTAAACACAGACAGGAGATCAAAGAGTTGATGGCAGAAGCCAAGTATTATCTCATTCAGGGCTTAGTTGATATGTGCCAAGCAGCTCTGCAGGTAAGAAATGGAAGTACCAAAGTAATGTAGCTGAAATTGGACAGCAGTTAAGATCTTGTCCAGCCCATTTATTGAATCCATGGTTTTCCTTGTTCCGTATGCACACCTAACATTCTGCAGAGCTTTGGATAGAGACAAAATTTGGTTTATGATCTCCCTGGATATGTTTTCAGACCTATGTGCTGTCACAGCACAGCCTTCCAGACTTCTTATGCCTGAGCTCTGAAAATCCTTGAAAATGTAATAACTTCTAATTTTGAATTTTAATGGTAAAAAAAAAACAAACGCCTGATATGGTGAGCATTATTTGCTTCAAGGATTTTCTATAATTTTATTACTACACAATGCAAATATGTGAACCTGAGTTAGCATTATTAATTCACCCAGTTCCTACGGGTTCAAGTTCAACTGATTTAAATCAGCTTGTTTGGTAAGCTTTTTAGTAAGGCTAGCCTAGATATTTTGTATATGATTAGTAATATTTCTTGTAGGACAAAGCTGAATACTTAACAAATACCTCACACACTAGGCTCAATATGCTGCTTATGCTCCCTGAAAAAAAATGTAACGTGACAATTCTCTTCCTGGTTTGGAATTCAAAACACTTCTAAAAACAAAATGTTCCAAGGCTTTCCTATTAGCTATTGAGCTCTTTAATTTGCTACGCAAGGAATCTGGATTCACAGACTGTACCACACGCTCTTGATTGCTGCTTTTGTATCGCAAGGGGCTAAAGTCCATTCTGGTGACGTACTGTTCTTGCCAAATGTTCAGTTCATAATGACTGATTCTTCTATACTGCAGTCTTTTGATTTGATTAAAACTCATTATCCTTTTCTTCAAAAAAGGACAGAATAATAAACCCACTTAAAGCAGATATGACTTGAGCTCAGAGTCTTTGCTATAGCTAAGAAGGACGTTCACCTGCATCCCAGTATTTCAATTATCACTGCCTTCTGGGAATAAGAGATCTCTGCTGTATTTCTGGGTTGCAGATCAAGGTAATGCTCTGTGGTTGCTATAGCAACACAGAGTTTTTCCATTGCATCACAGGGTTTGGAAACATGGCTGGAGGGTCTGGAAGAGCAAGCAGCAGCAGATGTTGGTTTTAGCATTTATGTCTCTTGAGGTTTATTTCCGTTTCTTCTCTTTTTTTTTTTTTTTTTTTTTTTTTTCCAAAACAGGACAAGAAAGACTTGTATGAACCTGTCTGTAACATCCCGATTATTACATCTCCTAAAGAAGAAGAAAGACTGATAGAATCTTCAATGAAAGTAACTGCTTTTCTACATTTATTCAATGAGCAACTGAATTTTTGCTAAGTGCATTCAAAGACGAAGCTTAATTATTTTTTTTTCCTCCCTTCTGTTAGCCCGTTGTTAAGCTGCTGTATAATAGAAGCAACAACAAATACTCTTACACCAGGTATGTCACCAAGTGTTTCCCCCACTGGGAAAATTTAATTTTGGGGGTGGAGGAAAGTGTGGTACAGCCCAACTTGTATTTTGTTATTTAGCTTACAACAGTGCTGTTATGTGGATCTGAGTAGTTATTTTTGGTTGATATGAATCCAAATACAGTTTGTCACCTCCTCCAAACTCCCTGAAATGCTGTGCTGGAGGTGTGTGCCTGCGAAAGATGAACAGAGAAAGGACAAGAAATATGAATGATGAGGCTACTGGCTGAAATAGAATAGAATGCAAACTATTAACAGAGTGTTAGCTTTTTGGTGCAAAGCCAGTGCAGCCATGATTCCTCCCTCCTCAGTTTTTCACTCTGTTTACCCTGACCTACAGAAATTCTTGATGTTCTGTCTCTTCCAGTGACTGTAGATGAATTGATTATTTGGCTACAAAGGAAAGAATTTGTTCTGCTCAGGAACAACACAGACAGGGCCAGTGCAAGAATTCACTCGCTTTTCATTTAGTTCTATGGTTTAACTATCAGGATCCATTTATTATGATGCTATCAGAATGGCTCTGGATTTTCCCAAACCAGTCACTGAAGCGATGTGAGTAATCCTTTATGCTAGGCAGAATTCTCAGTTTTAGCCTTTCAGTCTAACATGCAATCTTGGAAGTTTTTTCTCCAGGCAAACTGACTGTCTTTCTGCCAGAGAGATGGATTCTAACAATCACGAAATTTCACGTAGTCAGGAAAAGCTCCCTGAGGGAGTGCTGAAGAGCAGCCCATTTTTCAGCAAACTGCATTTTGTATCTGCCAGTCATTCTGCACTCCTCCTGGTGTTATCCTTTGGTTTATGGCAGTGATGCTAAAGCAAGTACAGAATAGCATATTAGTCATCGTGGCTCTGGAAACGTAAACATGCTAGCAATGAGAGCAACAGAATCCTAGATACCAGAAGGTGTTGGTATCTCAACTAGCTGTAGAATTCTAATTATTCCTTGCACACAAATCTTCATGCCTTGATGGTGTTTAAATGAGGAATCTTTATTTAAAATTCCGTGCTGGCTACTAGCAACCAAAGGCTATCTGCTTCTTTTATTTCTAATCAACATTATGAAAAGAGTTTCTTAGTTACATAGTCATTGTGGTCATGTATCAGAAATGGATGAAGACTTCTAAATTCTTTTTGCAGCTCTGCACTTGATAATGCCTGGGACTTGTTACTGGCTGAGTCCCAAATTGATTTCATCCCACGATATCTTAAGAGCTGAAGATTTTGTTGGGTTGCACAACATGCTTTTTAGGTTTAGATCTGAACAGAAGTACATCTCGGACTAAATATTTCATGTAAAGCCCAGTTGGCTGTTCTCGTCAGCAGTGTCTTGACTGACAAGTATTCACAGCCTTCTGGGACTACTTCCAAAAATTAAGGTACTGCACACAAGTAGAATTTCATTCCTCTGGGTCGGTTCATGGCAGCAAAGTGCAAACCTTCAGCTTCTGGGTCCAGTGAGTAAGGAATTTTACTGTTAGAGCTGGTGAGGTTAGCTTTGTTGTGTCAGTAATGTGCTCGCTACCTTCCACATATCCTAGCCAGCTATAAAATGATATCAAAAGGTGCACGGAGTACAAGCTTTAGATAGAGCAGCATTCGAGCTAATATCAGAAGAATAATGCTTTGAAGTTGTATTTTTTTAATTTCAAATTGGATGTTTGCTGGTCATCGCGTTCTTATTTAAATAATATTTTAAATTTTAAGGCTAACATTCTGATGGCTCTATTTGATTTTAAAGCTATGATACTTATTTTTTTCTCCAGAACATCTAGATCTTGCTTAGAAAGTTAATCAAAAACCTAAATTGTTCTGCCTGTCAGTAAAACATAATTTACAAAATAATGTATCCACCCTAGAAATTTATATAAGGTATGGCTAGTTTTACGTGCAGAACACCATCATTTTCAGCTAGCCTTTCAAGACACGTTGACTCTTCAGACTTGGCCGTTACTAAGCTCTACCTAGCTGAGCTCAAACAGAACTGTAGTTAGCATGATTTAATTGTCTTGAGCATAAGTCAAGAAATAATTGCAGACAGTTAATGTAATTATTTGGGAAATTATGCTGTCGTTATTAATTATGTAATTTAACTTCTGAGGGCTGGTGTGTTTGTTCATGAAAATCAGCATCTTATCTGAGCATCTGAAGGTTGCTATTATCCTCTCTTTCCTTGGCAGCATATGGCAACGAGTCACTACTTGTATTCTGCAGCTATATCAATGCTTAAAACTGTGGTGGAACAGGCACAGAAACTGTAGAGATAGCCAGAGGAAAAAATAATTTTTTTTTTTTTTTTGTTACAGTACTTCAGATGACAACTTACTGAAGAACATAGAACTGTTTGACAAACTTTCTCTCCGATTCAATGGCAGAGTTCTTTTCATTAAGGATGTTATAGGGGATGAAATCTGCTGCTGGTCTTTCTATGGACAGGGTCGGAAACTTGCTGAAGTCTGTTGTACCTCGATAGTGTATGCCACAGAGAAGAAGCAAACCAAGGTATAGGAGTTTTACCCACTTGTCTACTATAGTTTGTAATGAATCAGTTGAATAATACATAGTGGGAAGATGTGGATGTACCATATTGCTTGGGGGAGGCAATGTCATTTCTTGGGGAGATTTTGATACTGGCAGTCATGAATATTGACTGGAATTGATGGTCAGTGACCTCCGTGTTACTTGGGTGGCTCACTACTTACAGTGCTGCGGCACTATCTGGTACTTGCTAAAAGATGGCATGTACTAGGCTGAATTCAAGGAAAGCTGAAGGACTGCAAATGGTAATTCTGAAAGTGCAGTCTTTTTAGCACTGATCTGTAAAGTTGATGGAATTTTGTCCCAAAACCACATAAATGCCTATGAACTTTAATTAAGTAAGGATTTTAATTTTATTATACCTACTTAAGCTTACTATTTGCAGTTACTTAACTTACCAACTTTGTTTCTGTTGCGTTGATGTAGATATCGTATGTAATTTGACTAAATGGTTGCATCTATTATTTCTGGGCAGGTGCTCCAGTCAGGTTACCCTGTTTAGGTCAGGAAAATGACATCTGCTGTTCTCTGTAGGTTGAATTCCCCGAGGCACGTATTTATGAGGAAACTCTAAACGTCTTACTGTATGAAACACCGCGAGTTCCTGATAACTCTCTGCTGGAAGCAACCAGCAGGAGCCGAAGCCAGGCCTCTCACAGTGAGGATGATGATGGTTTTGAACTTCGTGACCGAGTGCGCCGAATCCACGTGAAGAGATACAGCACCTATGATGACCGTCAGCTTGGCCACTAGCATGTCAGTGGAGGAGAGAGGGGTTGGTTTCAAGGCTTGTATCAATATTCTTTGACGGAGATCAGGAAGTAGGGAGGGATCAGTTGGACTCCAGACTGATTTTCATTTGGCTTCTTGTCTCTCCAGAGAAGCAAATGGGCATTTATGCACACAAAGCAACACTAAAGGCCAAGGGCTTAAGAACTAAGGTGTTTGTTTTGCACCATGTGCTTTAAACACAGACTGGCCCCTTTTTCATGCAACATGGGAAATGGGTTCCAAAACACTGATTGTGACCATTTGTGGTTGCTCTTTTATATCTAATGATGTGTACATATCTTACTTCCTGTGGGAAGTACTGCTTTTCCTGAATGAGACGGAGTGATTTGAAAGTATTTTTTTCAGTTACCTGTCCGTTTAGGGTTTGGTGAATGGAACTCTCAGTTCTTAAATCAAAACACTGAAGAGGGGGTGGAAAGAACATGACTACTTCTACGAAACACTACAGCTGATAACCCCTGGAGGAAACAGTTAGCTATCCACTAGTAAGGTGCAGCGCATATGTGATTTCTTTCACCTGTTTTTCCCTTATGCACATACAGCAGTTTGTGTTCCAGTGTAGCTGTATTTAAAACTCATTAATCCTAAGGCTTGCTTCTCTGAGAAGTCAAATCATCCAAAAAAATCTCCCCCTGTGAAAAATAAGAAATAACTGAAAATTTAAATACATACAGAATGATGCCATGGGAGCTGGAAAAAATGGTGAAGGAGTAAAGTTTATCAAGTAAGAAAACTTTAAGAATAGACTGTGGTAGGGGTGGCATTGTTCAGGGCTTTGATAGTTTGATCCTGTTCATCTAAACAATGGCAACCTGTAGAATTATGTAGTTTTACATTAGTTTCCCCCCTTGGCCCAAAGTGTTATTTGATGTTAAATTTCTCCAGCAACAGGGTTTTTTTCCTGATGGCTGGAAAAGTGCAGACTACACAGTTTTAATGCTAGATAATATTAATATAGTGAAGAATGAGTTTAAATTTTGTGCTCTGAATCACTTCTAGAGCATAGAAGTTGAAAAATAATCGTAAAAACTTTGTTCTGGCATGCAGGAGGCCCTGACAGAGGAAAGAGATGGTAAGCTGAAATATCAGCTTTATTCTGAGTGCTTGATTGGATTTGATTGGAATTGGAGGGGACTGTTCAGAAGATTGGAGTGCTGGCTGTTTTGCACGTTGGGTCTCTAGAAAAACTTTGTTTAGTATGAGAAGTTGCTAATTTCTTTTTAACTGTTTGATTGTATGTTTCAAATGTAGGTTGCAGATTCAAATTTTACCAGTTATACAAGGTTGCTACTTGCAGGTTGCTCACTGGCACATGTGGACATGTGTCAGTGGCTTAGCGTGCTCCACCACTGCTTTTATTTCCTTATATTTTATGTGAAGGTGGAAGCCTCAGATTCCATGATGGTTAGTCTTGAACTCCTTTCACCAGTGCCAAAATTACATAGAAGTTTTAAAGCAAATTAATGTGAAAGCCAAATTAATGAAGTAAAGTCATAACTAAAATTAAGATAGAAGATTATTCAAAAAAAAAAAAAAAAAAGGAGGATGGGGAGGGAACAAAACAGTGATTTCCACTCAGTTAGGCTTTTGAAAATGTAACCATTGAGGCTTTGTTAGAAGACACTAATGGCTGCAAAATGTGGGAGGTTTATTGCCCAACTGGGCCTCTAATGAACGGCACTTATTTCCTCGCATTTGGGAAGTAAGTTGTCACATAACGAACCTGCCTTGTTCTGAAAGGCCTCTTTAAAACTCTAACAACTTTTTTTCTTTTTGTATTGCTTTCTGCTAGTTGTTTCTCAGCTGTTCTTTTCTTTTGTGCCAGGAAAAATACATTTGCTGAGATCAGTTTTGACTAAAACTTTTGTTTTTAATTGTGATAAAGTGTGATGTGGATTTCATTTTTCTTCTTTTTTTTTTCAGTTGATTTTTTTCTTCACTGATACTATTTATATTAAATCATGGTGAGTGCTTTGAAGCCACCAGTGGAGACTGTAGTGAAATGGTCTTTTTGCTTTACTTGATAGTTTCAGTTTTGTCTCGTACTTTTTTGTTTTTTCCATAGTGTAACGAATAAGTCTGGCTTTTAAAAATTCATTTGTATGGCATTTGTATTCCTTGGTAAATGATTTTTTTTTCATCACAGTGGATGTTAGCAGATTAAGTGACGTGGGTAGCTTTGCACAACTGTTCAGAGAAGTTATAAGCAGAAAAATGACAAAGTGAAAGAGTGTGTCAGATCAGTCTGCTGGTACAGATACTTCAGCTGGTGGTTCACATCTGTGCTCACAATATTCCTTAAGAGGAGTGATTCATGTTGTGGAGTTCTTACTATGCTGTAAGAAGCGGGGGGGGGGGGGGGGGGGGGGAAAGCTTTTGCATTGATTTAGCTAGTTTTCTTTTCCTCGTATCCCATAGCAACAATTAGTTTTCTCTATTTAAAAGACAGTTTTAAAACCATGGTCATGGTGTTTGTCTGGATAAGGTGTTCAGGATGTGGCTGAGAAGATCCTTGGTGAATAGCTGTGGTTGGATTTCACTAACAGTCCAATAGTTCCCTCCACTGGTGGACAGACCAGGAATTGGAAAGCATCAGGAAATTCACTGTTAGGCATGTTCTGGGATGTCTGCACACCACTAAATGACAGTGCTGTTAGAGATTCCCATCCTGGGAATGGGAGCTGCTGTGCCATTTTTCTGATGAAATCTGGAATGCCCTGGGTTGTTTCTTATGTAATTGCATAATTTACATGAAAGCTCAGTAACTGTAAATGTAGACATGGATTCTGCCATCACTTACACAGTTCGTAGGTTAAACTTCTTTTTTTTCTTGTGCAAGTGGTACAAACTAATTTATTTTCTCTTAGGAAGAGTCCTGCTTATCTGAAACTGTTCCAGGGTGGAATGTTAACTGGATGTTCTTCCACCAAAATCATGACACACTGATAGTACAATCTGACTGCTAAGCTCTGATAATTTTCAACGTGCGGTTTTGATGCAATGTGTACTTTGTAATTCTCATCATAATTTGCTTTCGAGGTAAAGGATATCAGTTCTGACACATACACATTCCTACATATTTCTACAGCCTGGTATAATGGAAAAAAAGCAGCACTGAAAAGGGTGATGCAGCATTCACCTGTTTGCAGTAAGCTGACCCTTTTTAGAACAAACAGCTGTGCTTCCTATGAATCTTCTCTGCTGGCTTTAAGTATCACATTATCATTTCTAATTTCTAATTATATGCATTTGCATCTGCTAATTAAGAGTAACGGCTTCCTACATAGAATATCAGCATTGGATGCATTTACTGATGTGACTGAATTTAAAGTAGCCATTAGGAGGAAGAAGTAACTCCTAGCCTCGTTTGTAACCTTACTTTCTTGGCTTCTGAATTTAAGTGAACTTCTGTGCATTCAAACATTGTATTAGCAGACTGAAAGAACGAGTGGAAAGCATTAGCTGACATTTATACACAAGCAATGTAATGAAGTCTTACATGATGCTCTAATGGGGTCCTGACACAATGAAAAACAACCTCAGCTTTTCTGCAGAGGAGCCTTGGTGCCTTGAGTGAATGTCTTATGTTAAACAGTTCTTCAATATCGGTGTTAATTAGGCAGTAATGCCAAAATAGAGAGCTCTGCAGGGCAGCAGCCTCCAACTGCTTGCTAAATGCCAAGGCAAAATTAAATGCTTAACCTTTGCTTTGACATTTAATTTTTGGAACAGGAAACATCTATCCTACTGTAATATTCCAGTGACTTCACATCTCTTACAATTTTTGGTTAAAAATTAAACAAAAAAAAAAAAAAAGCCAACCCAAGCTTGGAGGGCATTGAAAAGACTGACAGCATGGTATTTCACTGCCTTCAGCCTGAAGCAGGGCAATGCTTTTATTTTTTGTATTTTAAATTTTCAGACATAATTCGCTTTTAGAAATGCTGGTAAAGTATAATATAGATTATAACCTGTGACAATCCTTGCTGTTAAACCTTTATGGCCAGATTTTACATTGTGCATTCTGTTAGGACGACCGAAGTCCTGTTAAGAGATGAGGGAACACAACCTCTGTTTCAAGCTTTGCCACTAACTGGGTGGCACAGACAGCAAGTCAATTTTTCTGGATGTGAATTTCTCCTCATCTGTAATAAAATGAGGGTAAGACTGTCCCCTACTTCAGAGGGATGTTGAAGCTTAGTTTGTTTCATAACAATAGAGCACTTTGGATTTCTACGTTTTGTATCTGGAGGATAGTAAATGTGATTGCTGTTTAAACTGATGTTTCTGCAATCAAGCTGTTTTCTTATGGCATCAGGCTTAATTTTCTTTTTGTCTAACTTTTAAAGGTCAGTCTTAGGAATAAAATAATGAATGCAGTTAACCATATTAACAATGAATAAGGTGTTTTCTCTGTTATCAACGAGGTAAACGGAATGCAGGTTTTTAATAAAGCATTATATTTTAGATTGCCCTTGAGTTTTTCTCCAGCATCAGAATTTTCTGCCATACGGGGTTCCCAAGATGCAGAAATAGTGGCTCAGGGTCTGTCTGTCTGCCTGCTGTACAGATGTGTCCCTGCTTTTCACATAAGCCCTGCAGGCTCCTGTTTTGTAGGAGGCATCAGCATGCTGAGAGTGTGTGCTGCAGGCAGCTGATTCTTTCTCTGGGATTTTCCTTCACTTGTAGCAATGTTGAGTTTTGTGTTCATGACAACAACTTCCTAAAAAGAATTACAGAGCATACTGAGCTGTGGACATTTAAGGCCACGTGCAACTTCTGCTGCCACAGAAGTAACCCAGCTCTTGTAATGGAAGTCCCGAACCTGTCCAGGCTGCAGCTGAGGAGCAGATGCTCTGGGCAGATGGCACCTGCCGTCTGTCCTGTTGGGCTTTCTTACCTCGTGAGCCAAGATTCGTGGTTGCTGCACTGACGGTCCTTGCTTCCCTTGATTCGCCACTTCTGTAGTGGTGTCTGTGCTGTGGGGGTGGACTGAGGAAGTAATTGCCAAAAAACCCGACATTTCCGTATGGTTTTGCAAAGTTCTGTCCTTTTGCCAAGAGTAAACATGACATTACCTGAAAACGTGCAGACTGAGCGTGCCGTTTGCTCCTTTACAGACAACAGAGGAGTATAACGAAATGAGCCCTAGCAAAAGGCAGTTTAAACGCGTGTAACTAACCTGGTGCTCCGGCCCCTTCCTTTCTCCCGGTGCGCTGCCGCAGGCTTCCACGAGTACCGCACGGCCGCGATCCCGGAGCTCCCCGCTGCCGGGCGCGGTTGACCGCCGCCAGGGCGGTGTCACGGCGGGCTGCTGAAGGAGCGGCGCGGCCCTCAGCCCTCCCTCAGCGCTGCGCGCGGCGGCCCCGGCTCGGCCCGCCCGTCTGTCGGCGCAGCCGCCGCGAAGCGGAGCGGTCGCCGCAGGCTCCCCGGCGGCGGCGGCAGGCAGGTGCGGTTCCGCCCCGACTCCCGGCGTCGCCGCCCGCGGGCGGGCCGAGCCGCCTGACGTCAGCGGGAGCCGCGGAAGATGGCCGCGGAGCCGCGCCGTGCGCGGCGGCCCCTCCGCGTCGGGCCGGGCGGTGCCGCGCCTTCGCCCCGCGGGCGCTCCCACAGCGGAGCCGGAGGACGGCTCTGAGCGCGGGGCTCGGCGCGGCGGGCGGCCCCGCTCCCCGCTCCGCCATGAGCTGCTCGGCGGACGCCGCGAAGGAGAAGCTGCTGTGGAACGTGAAGAAGGAGGTGAGGGCGGGCTGAGCCTCCACGCAGGAGCCGCTGCCGCGCGGGGCCGCGTCGCGACGGTTCCTCGTGGGGCGGCTTCGGTCCGGTAACGGCAGCCGGAGCGCTCCGCGCGTTTAATCTGTTCGGCAGCGGGGCCGATAGTCCGCCCAGAGTAAATAGAACGAAGCTTTGGGCGGATTGGGTTGAAATCTGACTTCCCTTCGGGAGGGATCGGCTGAAGTGCGGGATTTGTTCCGCTGTTTGACGCTCCCGGTGCTGTTCACGGGCGGAGCAGACGCGCCCCGCGGCGATGCATCGGCGCTCCGGAGAGAAGCGGAGGCACGGCGCTGCCGTGGGATGGCGGCCGCGTGCCCACGGGGCGCTGAGGAGCTTTGCGTTGCCCCCGCCGCTCCGGGCGGTCCGGCCGAGCTGAGCTCCGTCCCTCGGTCCGCCGCCCCCGAGCAGCGCTGGTAGCTGCGGTGGTAACAGCCGGGCTGCGCCGGGCATCCGTGTGGCGTTCCGGCCGTCACAGCTGCGTGCGGCTGTTCTTACATAAGAATGAGGCGAGAATGTAATGCTTGTCCCTCACAGCAGGACAAAGTTTTTCTAACGGCTTCTCCCACCTGCTGACAGCTGGGGAGATGGGCCGTGGCGGGGCGGTGCAGCCACAGGTGTGCTGCTTCGTGACGGAACTGCGCCTTAAGCTGGGGCCTCTGGGACGCAGCAGAACGGGCTTTGGCGTGGGATTGAGTGCGCTTCTCTCACGGGTTGATGCTTATGTAGCCTGAGATGTGTTTTCTCACCGCAGCATTGTCCTGATGTGTGAAAGGGATTTTCGTGATCTCGGCCGGCTCGAGCAGAGCTGTGTGTGAAATGGTATCGGGAGGTGCCGAGAGGGAGACTCTTTTCACGCGGTCTGTTAACGCAGGCAGGAATTGAACACAAAGCTCTGCCACCCCAGCCGGCAGAGTTATGGAGAGGTTTTCAACCTCCTTTTTTTTTTGTCTGGTTTTTCCCACAGCTGTTTTTTGCCTGCCTTACTTCTGTTTTATTTGAAAGTTGAACTGCCCCGTGTACATTCTCAAAGCTGCCATTCCAATTTTTAGTCCTCTGAAGCCGGGCTGCTCATCCTGTTGCATTATTTTCATGTTAGCTCAGTATCTAATGGAGTTCAAGTAAAATGTTATTTTTTTTTCTATATAGTGTTTACCCTGATCCTATTAAGATTCGGTGAGTTTGCAAAATACAAATGGGGAGCCTCTGAAGTCACTTGGTGCAAAGTGTCTTTTTGTGTGTGTTTTTTATTCTCTTTCCCCACAGCAAAAACTGTTATATTGTTCCTTTGGGAAAACTTGATGCTTTTTGCTTTTCTCAAATGGACTTTTCATTCCCCACTGGTAAAGAATGTATTTTGTTGACTCTGATAGAAAGGAGGACATGTAATGTGTTTTGAAAATCTACTGGGATTTGTGCTGAGGCTGCTTATAAGTTCACATTTCAAACATCTCTCTCTGCAGGATAATCTGTTGTGATGAGCAGGCTCATAAAACAAGATTTCTCTAGCCATTTCCTTCTACCTTTTCAAATGTGAGCTTTTTGCCTTTTATGGATGTAAATACTCTTTCTAGCTGTGAAACAAACAGAATAACAATAACCTTAGCAGTTCCACCATAAAAAAAAAAGTTCAGAGCACTTCAGAAATGCAGTTGCTCGTCTTACAACTAAAATGCAATGAATTCTGAACAGAGATTGTTTAACTGCTTTCATTTACACCATCCAGTTCTTACAGAGTAACAAACATCAGTGCAGCAGAAGCAATCAATAAATGAGTGGTAGTTGCAGAAGCTGAAGAAGGCAAGGATGTAAGGATGTGGGAGATGAGGTTTTCTTCCTTGAGGAAAAAGTGCAATGGGTGTGAACTGTGTTCCTGGTTATTGCAGTGCTTTGTGAGCACTGTTCTTTGCCTCTGACACTCTGTTATACCTGTGGTGCATCTCCAGCATCCCATCATGATGCGCGGTGCAAAAAAGTGAAAATCAACAAAATTATAATGATATGACAAAAACTGAAATAAAACCAAACATTTCTCAGCTTAATAAGTTGTATGTTGTGACCTAAGTTTGGTGTTTGCCTCTGAAAGCACTGGCCAAAAGTCAGAGTAGCCTGTTATAATGTGCAACATCTGTTGAAGGAGCTTGTCTGCCTTAGTGTGTGGGCAGAGCTACCATCAGGATATTCTTTGCTCCTCAGATGCAAGGATTTTTGCTTGGATGTCTTTTCCGTTCTTAAGGTTGGTAAACTTGGTAAACGGTGCACGTGAACAGAATGTCTTTGGAGACTGTCACTGCGGTCTGCTAAAATAAAGCTTTCTGCAGTTCTCTGGCTTTGTTGCCACTTATGGTTCATGAATGGAGGGATTGAAATAAAAGCAGTAAGTGCATCTGCTTCTTTGTGATTGCACAACCTGGCAAGAGTATAAGGCTGACTGTTTGGGTAGGCAGCGTGCTGACCTTACAGAGGAGGCATGGGATGGAAGGAGCCTGTGGCATCTGGGGCAAACCTCTTTCCCTTGGAGCCACCTGAGAGGTTTTCTCTCCAGGTGCTGTTCTGTTCATGCTGCTGCCTCCTCTCTTGCAGCAAATCCAGCACACAACAGACCAGAAGTTCTAACAGATTTCTCACCTGTGCAGGTGGATGAGTGAAGGGAGGAGGGGATGCTTGTGTTTATTTTAATGAGAATAAGTTGCACTTGATAAGGTGGATGCCGTTATGGGCTCAGAAAGCTTCACTGACAAGTGCCTTCCCAGAAGAGACTTTAGAGCCACAACAGCGTAATTCCCTACAAAGAGAATGATGCAGAATTTAAGGGGAAGGCAAAGAGCTTGTGTTCCACTTGATCAGAGTTTGACTGAACTCCTTGCCTAGGGCATCCCTGAATTGTGTGGCATTGAGCAATGACGTGCAACTGAAGAACAGCTCATTCCAACTTTTGAATCTTCTGACAGTGCCCTGAAAATGTGTTTTAATAACATGCAGTAATTCTCCTGAAAATTTGCAAAGCTTTGTTCTGTATTTGGTGGCAGCTGGGAACAGACATTAATTGTTCAGTAGGTCTGTACTGCTTCGTTGGGGGTCCTAGATTTAAGACCCAACAATGGGCTGACCACATGGCGCTGCTGCACAAATGTAGTGTTGATTTATTGCATTCATAACCTTGTTCTTTCTAATTGTGGCTGCAGTTTTTTGTTTTTCTTTCTTCCTGAGTCCACACAGTGGAGTCTACATCAGCTACCGAGCTAATAAACACTAATGTGCAGGGAATGCCTGGGAAGTGTGTGACAGCAGGAACCGCCTTCAAGCTCCTAAGCTCTAACTCCTATTAAATTACTCATCTTCCTCCCTGTAGTCAGAGTCAGGATTCCAGTTACTGTTCTTTGGGGAGCTGGGACTGAAATCTTAGCTGCAGTCTTAAGGAATTAATGGTGCCTAAATTCAAGTCTTCAAGACTTCAGTCACATGTGCATAACTTATCCTGGAGCTGCGCTCTGGTGCTCCCTCTTCTAGCCACCTTAATGCTAGTGGCTCTTGGGTACTTTTCCCCTGCAGCAAATTGAGCCATTCACTTAGTAGCTTAAATATGTTTGGGCTCTAAAGAGGATGTCACGTGTTGAAACGTCCATACAGCGAGCAACGGGGCTGGGGCTTTGTGCAGCTGCTCGTAGGGTCAGGGGGTGTGGAAGTGGGTATGGGCCTCAGGCTGTCAGTTGGAAGAAGGTGCATGTGAAGGCTCCACAAATGGTCTCACTGGAGGAATAATTACTCCAAACTGAAGAGAGCACCTTTGTAGGCAGCTGCCACCTCAAATACACAGCCCAGATGCTGCCCAAGCAATGCATCTGCAGCTCCTCTGGGCTCAGGCACTAAGGAAGAATTGCAACCTTTGGACCTATCAGCACTACAAAGGAGCGGTAACCCAGCTAGCTTTAAACTGGTTATCTCAGGTACCAGGTGCTGCTTAATGAGTGCTCAGTGCAGACCTGCTGAGAAGCAGGAGGTGAGGTCTCCTAGACATGGAAATGCAGCCCCTGCGGCAGGCTGGTGGTGCCCATTGCTGTGCCACTTGCACTAGCACTCAGTCAAACTGAGCTGATACAAAGGCAGTATGCTGAGTCTGTTGATGGAGTTGCCCATGGGGACAGGTGGTTACCTGCTAGATAATTCACTATTTGATGGACTCCAGGGCTTGCTTAGGATGCATGTCTTTGCAGCTCAGGGGTTCCTTGTGTTCAAAAAAGAGCAGAATACTCCGTGTGGGGGAAAAAAAAACATGCAGGAATACATGATCTTGATTTAGTGAGCAGAAGTAATGTATGCAGAAAGGCCAGGGATGCACCATGTAAAAAGCTTGCTAGCTGACTAGCTGACTTCTGCTGAAGAAGTTCTCCAGAGGGCTCTCTGAGTGCTCTGAAATAATTCAGCCTTTTAGAGAGGCCTGCTGCAGATAGACTCATCTGTGTTCTCCCTGTGGTTTACCCCATCCTATAAAAAGGTGTTTCATTTTGTTCTTCCTTTCCCTTCTTGCATCCTTTTACCATTTCCTCTAAGCAGAGAGTAACTTTCATGAGTGATTCATCTTCTAGCGATGGGGAAATGCCAAGCAAAGGTTGAAAAGAGCTGAAACTCCCAAGTGCTGTCCTTGTTTGTGTTGGGATTTTAAAATCACTTCTTTTTACTTCTTTCTTGTAGGTGAAGCAGATCATGGAAGAAGCAGTCACCAGGAAATTCGTACATGAAGACAGCAGTCATATAATCGCCTTATGTGGTAAATGGCTCACAAAAAAATTAATGCTGCATACTCTTACTTTGTAGGGATTTGTTTATTCTGCTGTGGGAGGAAAATACTGGGATTTCAGTATCAGAAAAACATGGAATGCTGGCTTATGCTACCATTTGTTTGTATTTGCTACATCCATTGGTACATTATGAATAATAAAGCAAGTTATTTAAATAGCATTATCCAAAACAAATACCAAGCCAAAACAAGGTGATTTTCTAGGAAGCATTAATAGTTCAAAAGTATATATTAAGAGATAAGTGACTGTTAAGCTGCAACCCAGAGAATAACTGGCAAAAGTTGAAGTCTCCAGTCATAGGTTAAATTCTGGCAGCTATCTTCCAGGTTAAAGCAGTTTGTTCTGTAAACTCTATCAATGTATTTGTAGAATAAAATGTCTCACTCCGAATGAAGCTGACAAAATTCAGCCCAAAAAGTCATTTAAAAATCTGTATTTTGGAACTTGTGTTACCAAGAGTTAACAAGAAAATAAAGCTCCTTTGGAGGTAATACCACAGAGTGCATCAAAGCCAGCTGATGTTTCAGAACTCTCAAGATCAAAGTCTGAATAAATTATGGAGTTTGACTGTTGTTTGCCTGGCCTTTGTAGGCTGATGCGAATGTGTGTCATGATGCAGAGTGAAGCAGACCCTGTGAGCACTGGTGGATGAAGAACGGTCCGTTTGCAGGAGCCTCAGTAGGGGGCAGCCCGTGAGAGTTTGTACCAAATGCTCCTATGGAGGCACAGCCTCTTCATTCACGTGCTTGAAAAGGAGCTCTTGAATATTGATTCTGTGATCCAGCCATCATTTGCTGGGGCCAGTAAGAATTTAGCACTATTTGTCAGACCTCGGTGTGTGGAAAATATCACAGCAAGGTATTAGTGAGAATTAAAGCTGCATACAATTGTAAAGGCGTGTTGGTCTGTGAACTCCTGGCTGCTTTCTTGTCATGCTTCAAATTGAAGATTTCATTCAGAGCAGTGCTTGAGAATGACTGGAGAATAGCCATCATCTAAGCAGAGAGGTTAAGAAGCATTGAATTTGCTTTTGAAGATAGGTGTGATAAGTGTAAGGCTCTTTAGAGAAACAAGTATTAGCACGTGTTCACAAAATTCTGAGAATAGTAGCCTGCACTGAGTTCTGCATTTATGTTGTCATTATGTTTAGTATTCCCCTTTGCTCTGCTGTGTTCTTACACAGAGGAAAGAGTAAATCAGGAAAATGGTCTGAGATTGGAGCGAGTGAAGAAACTTTCATTGTGTCCTTGCTGCAGACTGCCTGCTGAATCTGGATTGTTCCGAGTGTGAGTCCTCTGCCTTTGGGCTGCGTTGTTGATGTTAGGGCCGGTGGGGCAGCAGCTGTTTCTGCTTGGATCTGTTCATTAGGAATACTGTAAAATCATCTTAATAAGTATCTCTTCCTCCTGCTGTGACTTTGTTTGGGTTTGTGCTAAGAATTCGGCAGGGTCTGAAGAACTGATAACTATCTGTGTCTTATTACTACTCAACAATCTTACCTATCCTAAGGAGATATTCTAAGCTGCATAGAGGTCGCTCCTTCGAATGCAGGACTTAATTATCTCTAAAACAGATCTAGGTGAAGCTGAAACTTCCACTATCACATCAACTAATTGAATGAAGAAGCTGTTTCCAGCCAATTTGGCAGCAGATTAACTGCTCCTGGCTGGGGTTCTCTTGTGCGTGCAGTTCTCTGTCCTCTCCCATTTCTGTTTCGTGTGCTTTCAAGTTTTTTCCTTCTGTTTAAATTTAGATTGGCTCAGTATATGAGTCATTTTCAGTGAGTCTTCCTTATAAATATAGAGTTCTTGTGAATCATTTTACTCTCTGCAAGGCTGAGCTTAGCAAGAGTCTGTTAAATACATGATAGTTGATTTTTGATGCCTGCTTGCACTAAAAACTAAAAATTTCCTAGCTCTCTTAGATGCTAAATGGCTAAGGTGCTGCTCGGTCTTAAGTAGTATCTGCTGCTTTTCCCATGATCTTAAATGTGTGTTTGTTACAATACATGGGGGTTTTAGTCCTTCTGTAGCAGATATGCCTTAGTCTGACAAGGTCAGCTGGGGAACAGATGACCTTGCACAGATTTTAATTTCCAGATCTTCTTTAATACATTCGGAGGCTGGGGCTCAGCCTGTGTCACTGGCAGAGTGAGCTAAGTGGGTAGTTTATTGCTCAGCTACTTGAGATATTCCTCTGTTACAGCAACCACTTGTATTTTGGCAAGGGGAGACCAACTGAGCTGCTGAGTAACCAACAGCCATATGTGATTTACAGCGTATGTGGAGATTTATGCAGACAGGTTTTGAGAGCCTTGCTCAAGCAGAATTCCCGATACCTATCAGAAGGGGAAAATGAACACAGCATCAGGATTTTAGGTAGTGGTTCTGTGGATAAGTGCATATTGAAATGGGCTTTGCAGGTGCTAGAACGAAGTGGAGCCTGCTTATGGATGGAATAATGAAGTGCTGTTATGTCCAACTGTTGTCAAGCCTGTTTCTTCTTAGTGATCTGGGGCTGAAATACTTGGTTAGAAATTGTGCATAAGCCTATGCATGAGACTTAACCAAACTTTGGAACCAGGAGAATGTGAATGGGTTCTTTGCAGGAAGGAGCCTGCTCCCTTTGGAGAAAGTTGCTGTGGAAGTTCTTGCCTGTTGCTGTGCATTCATATTTTGCTGAAGCTGTCAGCGACTGCCCTGTGTGAGAGAACAAAGCAGTACTTGCACTTTCCATCTCCCCATTTCCCCAGTTTACTCTAGTTGTTAACAAGGACAGTGGGTTGCTCTAGGGTGGATTTCACCCATGCGGTGTTAATCAGGAGTATAATGAAAAGTATAATGAAATGATGCAGGCTGTGTTTAAATTTTTACATCTTTAGTGGACAGGCATTTCTGTTAGGATGTGGATGTTTTCAGCCCAGGTTACCTTGTGCTGTTGCCTTAGTAACAGTGGCTGACATCATGTTACAAACGGACCATGCCTTGTGTGTTCCTTGAGTGCTGTCCTCCTGCATCCTGCCTACCACCGAGCTCCCCTGCAGGTTCTGGGGGTGGTGGTGTTATCACCAGAAATACCTGTCCTTCCCAGCTTTTATGCTTCTGAGGAAAAGGGGAAGAAAAAGGAAGTTTTTCTTGTGAATATCTCTGTAGTTATCTGATGTGTTTTTACCAGCAATCAACAAGCAGGGCTTTCTGGTTCAGCACGTTGCATTTCCTATGCTTGTCCATCAGCTGCATGAAGCTTCAAGTCTCGTTGTGTGTGGTTGCCCATCTCTGGGTCTGACAGTAATGCGATGCTGTAAGCAAAGAAATTAAAGTCTGTTTAAATCAACTTAACACAGCAAGCATAATGCCTTGATTGTGACCAAATCCAAAAACAGGCTCACCTGAATGTTGTTCTTGCAGTTGTCAAGGGTGTGTAGCTCATGTCTGGATCTCTCAGGACTGGTTTCTTCCATGAGGTCTCTTATGCTGTGTCCAGTCCAGATGTGGTGTGGCTGCTCTAGGGAAATGCCAGGTCTGCCTGTGCAGTGAGGTGGGGGTGACAGCCAGCAGCATTGCAGCTACATCACCTACTCGGCTAGTCAGTAAGGGGAGATTTATTTCCCTGTTCTCTGCTCCATTATCATTGTGTTTGTTTAATACACTTCATGTTTTGCTTGCGTACTGCATTTGCAGCGCTGTAATAACTTCCCTGGTTGCTCAAACACTGTGCTACATTCATATGTGTTATTCGCTGAAGGAGGAAAAGAAAATGATGTGTGTGGGGAGCCTTCTACTGGAAAAGGAACTGAAAGCGCTCCATGAACATGGTGCATGTTTGGTGCCTTTTGAATGGGGTATATAGCCAGAAATTATGTTGCTTCTGTAATAATAGTAATTAAATGTAGCAGATGTGCCTTGCTTTTAAAGGTAAATTGATAAATATTCCAGCTGGAAACAAACTTTTCCCAGACAATATTTTCCTCAGTGAAGTTAGCAGTGAATTTTCTACTTGTCAAAACTGTCAGTGGAAGACCAGGAAGCATTTGAGCATGAGTGTGGCTGGTGACTCGAGGCCACATATCTCGGGAGCTTCAGGGACAAGTAATGTCGGAGTGCAGGAGTGCCTGGTGGTGCTAGTTAGGAATCTAGGCTGCTGTCGTATGAAAGGGATAACAGCAAAAATGAGGTTAGTTGCGGGATTGTTTTCTTCATTAGTTTTATGATGACTTGTTATCCCATTTTGCACAAAGCTAATTGTGTTTGAAAGAGAATATGTAATTAGGAACTAATGACTATTGTGATGTTGGAGCTTGTGTTCTGTTTTTTCTCATTCAAGACTTGAAATCTGAGCAGTTGTCAGAGTCACCAAAAGCCATTACTGCCAGCCCCAAGCAATGAAAAATCACGAGTCAGAAATATTTTCCTTCATGGCTCTAAATTACAAGACTAGATTACAGTTCATGACAGGAAAATAAAATCAACTGAGGAATAGAAATAGATTTCATATCCTGAGATTTTTATCCAGTGACACTTCAAGATGGTAAAGCTATCGGAAGAGTATCAAATATCCAGAGACATGCAGTAAAATCTTGAAAGGTGGCAACGTGTGAAACTCTTGTTTGTTTTTAAGATGCACAGCAAGCTGTTCCCAGGCAGTTCAGCTGGAGTCACACATTTGTAGTTGTTCTGGAAATCAGCCCTATTGGGAGCAGATGCTCTTGCTTACACCTGCTTTTGTAGGAAAGTACCTAGAAGCTTCTGAATAGCACAGAAAAGTAAGAATCTATTGTCACTCCTTTTTTTTCTTAGTTTGCAGAAGTGTATTTTACATAGAAACAGGTGTAAATAACCATTGTCCAAACAGATGTTTTATTGTTTTAATTATTTTGGCATGAACACTTTTAAAACGCAGTTAATCATTTATGTAAATGCAGGTCTGTTGTAATAATAATAATAATAATAATAGTAATAAAAATTGAGTCTGTGTTCCTATCCCTATTTGGAAACAAATGGAACATTTTAAGTGATGAGTAATACCTTGAAAGTAGTTTACAGAGATTCCACATCATTTCAGAAACACATTAGCCCTAAGAGAGACTATCATAATTGAGGGGAGGCAAATATTTTTTCACACAAATTTAAAAGCTTTTTGATTGTGCCCCGAAGTTGACCACTTTTAAGTAATGAGCAGAGTGTTAGAAGGAGGAGAAATAGAAGAGTGAATATTAGCTTTGCTGTGAAATCAGATTTTGAACTGCACGTGCTTTTAGAAGTGAAATACAATTTCTCATGCTTTTTAGAGCACTCTGCTAAATGTGTTATATTAGCTCTGGGCTATCAAATCAGAGTGCATCCAGTTATTTAGAGGAACCTCAGTTATTTTGATTCACCGTAACAGTGTTTAATGGAAACACTTCCATTTTCTGAAGGGTCCTTGAAGCTTAGTGGTAAAGATTTTAAAGAGATGTGGCCACCGACTTCCATCCCTGATGTGTCCCAGCCAGGCCTGTCTTTAGAACTGAGGACTGTCCATTTAAATACCTTTTTATTCCCACGCCACCTTCTGCAGGGACTTACTGTGAAAGTGATGTCTATGTTCTGTTTGTGTGGTAGAGCAAAATGCAGGTAGTGAGTGTCTAGGTCAACTTAACTGTTAAAATGCACCGCCTTAGGTGCTGAGTTCCAGCTAGCTGCTGCTTTTGCTGTGCTTCCAGGGAGGAAATGAAATAATTACCAGTATTGAAGAAACATCACCAGCAGCCAGGGCAGGTTACTAGGTAACCTGTGAGCTCTTTAATTCCAGAGGTTTATGTGCTTAACCTTCAAAATTATTGCAACCCTCAAAGGAAACAATTGCAGGTATTCTTACATCATTCATAACCCATACTATGATGTTTAAATCACAGCAGCAGATGGCTGAGGAAAATGTTACTTTCAAATGGCCCACTTGCTTTTGGTGCTTTTTTTTTTTTTTTTTTTTTTCTGGTGTCTAAGGGAATCTTTCAATCTCAGTTGCAGTGATTGCTGCAGACTTGGGTTTTGATGAGTGATGTATTGAAGATCAGGTGAGGGAGGAGGGAGTTGGAGTTTGGCTGTAGCATGGCTCTTTCTTTGTTATCTTTGTCTGCTGCCCCACGAGCCTGAGTGGATTTGTCCTGTGAAGTCTGGACAGTCTGTGATCCTTGGTGTTTGAAGACAGGATGTTAAATGGGGGTTGAGACCTAAGCACACTCTTGATATTCTGTTTTTCTCTCTTGTATAAAATGCCCAAAGCAGCACCCTTTAGACAGAGGAGCGTATTGGGATACATCCTCTACAGTCATTTACTTCTTGGGAAGAGTGCAGGTACAGAGTGCTTCTCAATGACATGGCATGCTGTAACTTGGTGATAAGTTTCGTTTCAAACTGGGCAGATCTGTGGTTACGTGGGTGCAGCAAGAGCATCTTACTGCTTCTTTGTCATCCTCCTCCTCTTACTTGTTCTTATTTTCTTTAAGCCTCGTAATTCCTATTGCCTGTGCACAGTTTCCATGAAAACAAGGTATTTAACTAAGGAAAGTCTCACCTAAATAAATCCTGTAAATAATCCTTCCACAGGCCTTCTTTTCTCTGCTTGCCACACTTCCAAACTCATCACTGGAGCTCTTTTATTTCATAGTCTGTTAATTCTTGTCAAGATCTTAATAAAGGGGGGAAAAAAGGAAGCTGTTCATCTGACACTGCAAGGCATCCTTGTTGAAATCATAAAAAGGTGACATTCTTTAAAACTTGTTGGAGACGGATGATTTTTTCTGTAAATCAGTAATATATCTGCACTTAATTAAATTCAGTGGTGGATACTGCAGGGGATGTTCCTTATAATTGGCTGGAGTTGATGAACTTCTAGATGGCTGCTGTCAGCTGAATGATGTAAGAGACTTATCTGAGCTGTGTAGATTTTCTTCCAAGCAGTGCTGCTCCTCCAGTGCGCCCATAATGGGGATCTGTGTTTCTCTTTTTCGTGCATGTATTGTAGCTGTGGTGCCAGTAGGGAGCACAGGCTTTCTGAGCATAGCATAGTTTTTACCTGTGTGCATGTGAACATAAATAAAGGCAAATGTACGTGTGTACAGGCTGCACTAAGTGGAGCTTAAGGGATGTAATTGAGGTAGTTGTGTGATGTCTGCTGCAGAATCTGGGCACATCTGTGGATCTGTTGGCAAGGCTGCAATTACTTTGTGCAAATAATGTTGGCTGAAGAGTTCATCATGTTCATCAGTAACTGGTGTAGACCAAGGCCTTCTCTTCCAAAAAAGATATCTGACCTGGATTTCAAAACTGAAAGATATGGAGAATCACCCTTTTCTGTG
The DNA here is from genome assembly GCF_023343835.1 of Lagopus muta. Taxonomy (NCBI): domain Eukaryota; kingdom Metazoa; phylum Chordata; class Aves; order Galliformes; family Phasianidae; genus Lagopus; species Lagopus muta. The sequence goes on along the minus strand of NC_064452.1, from coordinate 605,461 downwards.
GATGTTTGTTCAGCATTCCTGCAGATAAAAATATGCACCTTACTTCTAGGATGAGGTAATCTCTTTTTAGTTTCCAGACTGCAGTTTGCTTTCAGGCAGAAGTGGCTCCTCAAATAGTTCGTATTTCCCTCTGCAGAGACATCTGAGTGTCACTGTTGTCTTTAAAAAAGATTCTGAAGCTTGAAATGATTTTTTGCATGTTCATCAGTTTCTGCTGAAGATTCCTTTCTGTCTGAGCTTGGTTATGTGTGTGTGCAGGAGAGTGTGGCTGTGGGTGATGCTGAGGAGGTGCCATGAGATGAGTGCCTGCCTCTGGGCATGCAGTAAGCAAAAAGGCCTGCATGCATCTTCCAGGCTGCTGACCTCTTTACCTAATGTGCTGTGAAGCTCTTGTGCAGCTTGCTGTGTCAGAGGGCTGCTCCGAGGAGGTGACATCTGTCCTGTCCCATGTGTTGGAATAGGAACGCATCTGTTGAAAGATGTACTCCCTTCCTTGAATGCTTCTCAGTTTAGCTGGATATAAGCCACTGTGTGTCTGAAACTTATTCAGATTAAGTCAGGTGTGAATTTCAAGTCAATTGGCAGTTGTGGAGTAATGCTCTTGTATAAAGGAGCCCTAAGTGAAAAGCTGAAGAAAGCAAGTACTGCTGGCCTCAGTCTGGTGGTGGAGGCGAAGGAGATGATGTGCAGGTGAGACACGTTGTGGCTGGGACTGAAACCTAAACCTGGACCTCAGGGTGCTTTGCACATAAAACTGGATGTGGTGCATTAATCTCATCCGGTGGTACACATAGCGTGAGGCAATCCAGGAGCTAACTCCAGCATGTCTGCCCTTGCAGATAACTGCTCTGCGTGTATTGCAGTCGGTTGGGTTCTGATGCTATGCCAAGTCCTTGTGATGAGAAATGTCACAGTGGAATAATTAAATACTGGAGCTTCAGGGGCAGTCACTGTGGAAATTGCCCTCCATGGCAGCTGCAACATTTATTAGTAATTAAAGCTGTGCCTGCTATGCTTTTCACTAAATTTGCTTCATCAATATTTTATTGTTCTAAAGAAATAACAACAACAAAAAAATACAGTGAAGGTGGGAAGAGAGCCTGTTTCCTAAGCAACAGCAGTGCACTTGTTTGCAGTTATTTTTAAAGGCAGGTTGCTTCATTTAAGATCTGGTATCAGTTATTACTGCATTGCTTTAAGCATCTGGAAAGCTGCCTTTTTTTCATTTTCTTTATTTCTAATTGAAAGGCTGAGCAAAACAGCAGCTGAGTTAGGATTCTTTGTGATGATTGTGAGACAGGATCTTGGGCTGTGCTGTGAAGAGCATCCCCTGGTATCATCACTGTTGTTCCCATCCCACTCTGCCTGGCCTTGCACAACCCTGTGTGCAACCAAATGGTGCTCGCCCCCGCTCCTGCTTCTCTTTCAGATGCACAGATGCTCCCTCTTCCTCTAAGTAGAAACAGCCGTGCTTGCAGAGATGTCATCAACTCTGGGCTCCCACTTGTAAGACTGCAGGCAAACAGGCATTGCCTCTGCCACCTACAGATGTCCTTTGATTGCAGCAGATGTTTGCCAATTTGAGCTGACTACTGAGAGGTCAGGCAGGGATGTGCCTGTGTCTCCTGGCCCTTCTTTCATGGAATGGTGCTCTCTTTGCCTTTTGCACGTGATATGGGTGAAAAAGCAAGGTAGTTCTGAGGCAGTGGTCTTCTCTGAGTATTTGGTTGTTGCTTCTCTTGGACTAGTGCTCCTTTGGGATCAGCCTCAGCCCTCCTGCAAGCAGCAGTAAGTGGTGCCAGGACAGTTATTGCACAGTAGTTTGGGGCCAGCTGTGGTAGTGCCCTAATTATGGAGAAATTACTGGTGTTCCCTACTTTGGGATGTGATTTGTGTCCCAGTATGCGTTTATACAGTGCTTGATGCAGTGAGACCTTAGAGAAATAGCGAAAGTAAAAACCACTTTTAGAAAATGTAGGATATTCTGTTCTTCCAACTGTTGGTGCAGTTTGAAGTGAAACTGGAGGGTAATAACCAATGGAGGGATCACAGGAGAAGGTGAATCCCCATTTCTTCAGATAGATAGTATTAAAGTGTACAAATACCTTGTACCACTCAGTGAGGTTTTATTTGGACTGCAGTGATTTGGAAGCAGCATAGATAGGTCAGTATTTCCTTTGTGTACTTTCTAGTTCAATAGAAACTTTGTCTATTTGTCCTGGGGATAAAGGAGGTGTGGATTTGAATAGCAGAAGCATTGATACTGAAGGTATCAGTTGAGTACTGTGAATGTTTGAATGCTTTTATTTACTGAGAGAGTCCAGCAACAAAACAAGAGAAAAAAACCCAACAAGTCCTTCATTGTCAGTAAGTACATGAGACATGCTATTTCATTTACACAAGCTGCCCTGCTTGCCATGAGCTTGCAGATCTCCTGGGTTCCCTGCTCGCTGGAGGATGGCTGCATGTGTGTGGGGTTTTCCTGTGTTTGAGTTGTGCCTGTTGTTCAGCTGTTGAAGCTGATCACAGCACAGTGCATCACAGTCCTCTGGTTTTGACATGCCTAGCAGCAGCATTTATGTGACATGTCTCACATTAGACAGTGCTGAGGTAGTACCCATCTCTTGTACTTGCAGATGAAACTGAAGATTCTGTTGAGTCTTTCCCATGTAGGTGATGCAGCGAGGGAATATGTGAAATTTGTTCTGAAGAATTTTCAGTTTAATTAAATTTAGCAAGGGCTAAGATGGAGGAGTAGAGAGTATGTTGATTTCTGTTTTACCGAGAATCAATTCAGGGTGCATAGTTAGAAGATTTGATTTTGCTAAATCAAGTTACTTGGATCCTGATTTATTAAAAAAAAACATTAGATGAACAATCTAAAGCCACATGAGCAATCTGAGCCATCAATATTTAATTCTACTGGCTGTTCCACTGGGAAATTAGGGATTTTCATGGAAAGTTTACCTTTTGTCAGATTTTATCCAATATTGCTTAGCTTAAAGACATATCTGCCTTCCCAGTTGAAAGCAGAATAGTTGTTATCCCACAACATGTTTCCCATTTCTTTTCTAGTGCTGTTTTCCACACTTGAAAAGCAAATGGCTATATTTTCAGAACACACACTAGGTTAATTTCTGTAATAAAGATATGTTAGTGGGAAGCCAATTAGAGATTTCTTTTTTCCAGAATGTTAATGTACAAAATGTGAAGTTATGAAACCTCAAAAATGCTTCTCTTATTTTTATTTTTTTTAATTCATTCAGCAGGTAGTTATTCAGTCTTGCAAAGCAAAGAAATAGGAGAGCAGTGCTAGAAATTAAGGAAGCATTGTAATAAGTTCATACAGACGCATCCCGTGATCCTTCAGCTGCTGCAACAGCTTCTAGATTAGCTAAATGCAGGAGATGTGTCCATGTGCTGTTAAGTCTTGCCTACGAGTCAGGGTGGGTTTCAGGGGCTCAGCAGAGAGGACAGTCTTTTTCAGACACAGGCTTTTGGTTAGCATGGGATCGGAGACCATTAAGTACCGTAAGTCTTCAGGAAATGCTCAGCACCTGAAGGTGCAACAAAATGCTGCCTTCTGTCAAAATTAGCTGCCAGATCTTGAAAGAGATGTGATGTGTATCAGAGCAGATGGACTGTTCATTACTCGTAACACAAATTTCACTTGGCCATTCTATCTGCAGTTTATTACAGAACAGGCTGCTGGCATTGAAGCGAGGAGAGCATTGCTCAGGTGTGGAACACAGGCTCTTCTATAAGGGCTGGCAGGCCTCTGGGTTTCAGTGAGAGTGCACGCCTTGCAGATGTCATTTAGTTGGGGTTTTTCCTCCCTGTGAATGAATTGATCTGTTCCTCGTGTCTTGTGGACGATGTTGACTGGACAACTCATCTGCAGTGAAGTTTCAAAAGCTTGTAGATGGGAAGCTTTTTTTTTTTTGTTTCTTTGGTTGTTTTGTTGGGTTTTTTTTCGTTGTTGGTGTTTGGGTTTTTTTGGTTGTTTTTTTTTTTTTTTTTTTTTTTTTTTGTTTGTTTGTTTGTTTTTTAATTAATATGTCATTTTCTTTTATTTTTCCTGCTGCAGTTTAAATGAGACCAGGTTAGGTTTCTTGGCAGGCTGAAATGAATTGAATTGGTTCTGCCATGAGGATTTCATTGGAGTTTTTGCATTTGGTTTCATCCTCAGTAGAGTCTGGAATCCTTTCACTGTCAGTAGCTTACAAGGTGCTTGTGATTGCAGATTATTTACATACTTGCATTATCTGATTTTGAGATCTAGTTTGTCCTTCTTTCTGCAGCTCTCTGTTCTCGTGTCTCTACGCCTGTCCGGTTTGTGTTAGCAGATAGCACTCACCAAGAGAAGGCTGAAGGACAGGAGTGCCCATGAACGTATCTCCTTCCCTTTCTTGCAGGTGTTGTGGAAGCATGTCTCCTGCACATGCTAAAACGCAGGGCTGCTGGCTTCCTGCGAACTGACAAGGTAGCTGCACTGTTCACCAAAGTTGGCAAGACATATGGAGTTGCAGGAGACATATGCAAGAAAGTGCAGGAGCTGCAGCAGCAGGTGGAGAGCAGGTGAGGATGATGTCTGTTTACTAGCAAAATTCACACAGTATTTATGAAGAGGATACGGAGATCACTTGGTAAACACAGAGGGCTTTTTCTTGGCCAAATTTACAGAAGCTTTGAATCTTGAGTGTCAAGTAAGACAGATGTTTTAGTTTCATCAAGCTGACAGCAGAAGGACAGAAGTTAGGAAGTGAGCCTTTAGTGTTCAGCTTCTTACAGTGCAGAGGATTAAAATGTCTAATCCATGCAAAGCAACAAAAGTTACTGAGAGAGTGCTCACAGTCTGGGTATGGTGGACCACCAAAGAAGTGAAGGGAGCATTATCAGTATGCGAATGTGTTTTGGACACCTGTAATTGAAAGGTTAAGAAGTGAACGTTCACCATGTCGGAATATCCAACTTAAATAAAAATGTATTCTGCTGGGAATTTTCTTCAAAATTGTATTTCTACCACTTGAAGCTATGCAATAACGACAGAAAGCATAGCACATTGGGATCTCCAAAGAACAGTCCCATCCTGCTCCTGCATCAAAACACCATCCTCACAGCATGCCTGAGGAAGTGTGCAACTGACCCCCTTCTGGTTGGAGTCAAATGGATTTGTTGGGCAGCAAGTAAACTCCACAGAATGGAATGGCTCAGAGACCACCTTGTTGGCCAGTCCCTGCACTGTTGTTTACATCTGCACTTGGGAAGTGAGTCTGCTTTGTCTAATCAGCTTGCCATCCTGTCACTCACTAAAGCACAGCATTAAGCACCCCATTTCTGCACTGGCCTTTCTGAAGCACTGGCTAATATTATAGGAAGAACCAGGGAATAATGGCTGTAAGCAAGCTACCAGCTGGCTTTGGATGCTCATTTGCTTTAGTTCTGGTTTCTCAGTTTGATGTTGCTTATCTTTGAGTTGTCTTGCTGTCTTTCTGTAGGAAGTAAGAGAGAGGATCTCCCTGCCAAGGCTCCAGCACAGTTGGTGCTGTAGCTGCACGTGGTGCTTCACAGAGAATAAAAAGATGGGCCTGTGTCCAAGGACTGCCTGACAGTGGTGGTGTGGCAGGAGCTCTGTAGAACTGCTCTGCCTCTGTTAATCTCAAACCCTACTCCATGCTTCTGGTCTCAGTAGGAATATTTCGCGCTGAAACAGCTCTGTGACCTTTGGGATCATGGCTAGCTTGAGTTTGATGGTAGAATCTGAAGGCAAGAATCTATTTTTTTATTTTAGCATCCTCTATGTAGCTTTCCCAAGTAAGTATGAAGATTTATTTGATAAGAAGCTAAATTCTGTTAATCAAATGCAACTTACTTTATGTTGCACTTGGCATTTTGTTATGTTTTCATTTTTTTGACAGCTGCAGTCTGCTATAGATTTGCTGCCTGCTCATTTCAGCCTATATAGCATGTGGAAGTTCGAATGTTGGGATTTTTCTAAAGCACCAAAACCAAAAGATATTTTTGCTGATGGACTTCCTCACCCAATGTACCTATTACAGGCCTGCTTGGGGCTGTCTTTAGGGATTGCTTGGTATCTGATGTTAGTCCAAAAACTGAAGTGTCCTAAACCACTCATTACAACTGTGATTTTCAAAAAATCCGTGACTGAAATCCTGAAACCAGAGATGGTGAGTGCTGATGTAGCTAGTATACAGATTTGCATTTGTCAGACACGTGCTGTGTTTTCCAGCACCTCTCTGTGTAGACTTGTCACTGGAAGGATTCCAGTGAGAAGAGACTGTGAACTTTGGCAACTTTTATCTTATGTCCTTTTTCAGGAAAAATCAGCCAAACATGCAGGAACCCCTCAAGAGGCAGGGATCAACCACAAACAAAACACCTGTACTGACTCCTCAGGCCATCAGACATATATGGGTTCGGACAGCACTGATTGAGAAAGTGCTCGACAAGATTGTGCAGTATATTGTTGATAACTGCAGGTAAAACAAGAATCAAAAGTGTGGATGTTTGTTGAAAGTATTTTGTATCCTCTGTATTGGTGCATCTGCTGATACTTGAATACTTTCAAGGTGTTTTTATTTTTTATTTTTTACTTCCACATGATTCACCATGTATGACAAAGAGAATTTGATCACAGTTGTTCCATGTACTGTGGATATTCACCCTACTGGCTTCTCCATCCGTGCTAGTGAGTTAGGGCCACGTCCTTAAATGTGATTTTTGAGCCTCAATTGCAGCGAATAAAGCATAACGTTTGTTCTTATGCATTTTTATGACAAATGTACATCACAACACTCCATGTGAAAGTCCTTCAGCTCTTCTGATCTTGAGGAAGATGATTTGGAGTTTGAGCCCCATCTAGCGGGAGAGACAGCAGAGGATAGTGACATTTTGAGAAATTTGGGTGTTTGGATTTTTGGGCTATGTGTTTTAAAGTTAGCTTTGCTGCTGTGGTGGGAATACTTTTGGTCACTGCAAGAACTGCTCTTTGTAGTAGCCCATTGTTCTTGACAGTGTTTCAAGAACATTCCTCACAGATAAACAATATATTTTAAGAATGTGTGAATCTCCTGGTCTCTGTGGGAAACTGGCAGCATTGCTTGCAGAGAATTGTTATTTGTCTCTATATTGCATTAGTGTCTAAAGCCTCAAATCAATGTGCTGGGTAAACACATCTAGCAAAAGGCAAGCTCCTTCCTCTTGAGCTCAGTGTCAAAAATAGATGAGGCAGAATGTTCATACTGAGAGGAAGTGACTTACTTGAGATTATGTGGCTGATGTATGGAAGAATATGGATCAGAAGTAGGGATGGCAGTAATGTTATTAAATATAAAAAATTGGAGGGTATTTTAATTGAACTGATTGTTCTAGACTTCCTTTATGCTCCATGGAGATCTAGTCAATGTTATTGATTGCGTTTAGGAAATTAATACTAAAGCAAGTGTCTAAAATAGGCCAAATTAATTTCCTTATAACTTCCTTGCAATATAATTCAATGCACTTAAAGAATAGTTAGAGAATAATGTAGGTTGAAAAGACTTTCAGGATTACCAAATCCAACCATTAGTATGACCTACCAAGTTTCATCATTAAACCATGTCCCCTAGCACTTTAGTTTAGGATATGCCATGTAGTAAAAGCCTTCTAAATACTTGCAAACCTAGTACAACAATTCTTTGGAGATCAGTATGTGAGCCAGTCAAGCTGTGTTACAACTTTTAGAGGAGATGCATGCATCAGCAAGTAGCAACTGCTCTTTCTCTACCTGTCTAGTTCAGGGAAGGATGGGTTTTGGATCCCTTTGGTCCCATTTCTGGTGGTTTAGGTAGATGTTTGCTTATCTGCCCATTGTGTGAGAATGTGCGTTTGATAATCACAGCTAAATTCTGTTGTTGGAATTTTTTTTTTTTTTGCATTAGAACTGTGACTAAAATCAAGCTTGGAAAATGTGTTCTGATTCAGTATGTGTGCAGCACTATGGATGCTCAGCCTAGATTCCATTTTCAGTCTTGGTAAAGCTCTTAGAACTCTAAACTCTAAAAGCTTCCCTTTTGTATAGGTAATTTAATTGTTAAAATTCACTCTTGAAATGAGCATTTTGCCTCAGTTTTTATTTTTTATTACGTTGACCTTATAGATGACTTCAGTAGTTCTGCTTTCTGCCCGCACACAGTCAGTGTCCACTGGACTCCAAGGGGGCTCGCACCAAATACTGAAGAAATTGTTGTCAGTTTAACAAAGAAAGCAGCATATCCGGCTTCTCTGTTGTTATCCATCTTGCTTTATTTGGCTTATTTTCTGATAAGCAGAAACATGATAGTTTTAAAGCCAATTAAGTAATACTATTGGTATAGTAACAGCCAGTGTTTTTAACTGGACTCTAATCTTTTATTCCTAGTAAATATTATGAAAAAGAAGCTTTACTAGCAGATCCTGTTTGTGGCCCAATACTTGCCTCTCTTCTAGGTGAGTTCTTGCAAAGTTACTTCTTATCCTAAAGAAAATAAATTGCTTCTTAAACCATTTTATATTATAACTAAAAGGTGTTTCAAAAAGTACAAAAGGTGATTCTTATCTCTAGCACGTGGTTTGACTAACTATAATAGAGCAATAGAGGAGATGGTGTTTCTTGCATTCAAGACCAGTAGAACCAGTACTGTTAATTGTTGGTTAGATCAGAGGACAGAATGGAAATGGCTTTTTACGGAATGCTTGCAAGCAGGTTGGAACTATAAATGCTTCTGTGGCAGGGTATTGTGTACTAAAGGAATATTTTCATGCAGCCGTTGATAACAGGACCTGATATGTTATTATGCATAGTATCTATATAGTGGGATGGCTGATCCTGTGGGATCATTAAGTGATAATTAATAATTCATCTGTTTTAGAAGAAAATCCCGCTTTCAGTACTAGGCCAGCAGTGTAAGATTCAGTAGATTTGCAGGCAGACTCATGTTTCTGTCCTGGGCTCTTTTCTTAGTTGGACCATGTGCACTGGAGTACACCAAGCTAAAAACAGCTGATCACTACTGGACAGACCCTTCAGCAGATGAACTGGTTCAGCGACATCGGATTCATGGAGTCCATGGCCGCCAAGATTCGCCTTCAAAGCGTCCAGCACTAGGAGTAGGTATTTTCTGTGCAGCTGTTTCAGAGTTACAAGGCACAAATTGACAGTAAAAATATCCCAGAAGGAAGATATGTGAATTTAAAACAATCCTTCTTTTTTTTCTTCTGTAATGGGCCAATGTCCATTTGGGCCCAAATACGCTGTTAAGAAAAGTTTGAGATCCAGGACTAAATTACATGGCCTTTAACGTGTGTTATTTGACCAGATGGTTCACAAGAAGTGAGCTGTCTTGGCCAGGGATGAGGAACAGCCTGCATAATTTCTGCAAGGTTTCTTGGCTCCAGAAATTCCAGCCCAGAAACTGCTCTGAATGGAGCTGTCAGTAGAGCCATTCCCATCCTGCCTGATCTGCCTTGACTGTTTCTGTGTGTGTGTATTTGCTAGATCCGGAAACGACATTCAAGTGGCAGCACATCAGAAGATCGCTTTGCTGCTTCAGCAAGAGAGTATGTGGAATCTTTGCACCAGAATTCCAGAACACATCTCCTATATGGAAAAAACAATGTCTTAGTCCAGCCCGTAAGTACACTGATTTTGGGGCCAATACACACAGCTGTTGCGTATCTGTGACTTCAGAAGTTGGGGAGCAGTGACTTTCCATGTGTGGTCACAGAGATTGTAAGGGAACAGTTCTGTAAGATCAAGGGACCTGATTCAAGGGATTCAACTGATCAAGGGATTCACTTCAAACTACAGAGGGAATTAGCAGATGTTATATCTGGACTCCTCAACTGTTTACCAAAAGTCATGGGAGTCAGGAAAAGTTCCTGCTGACGGGAAGCTACCCAGTGTTATACTCATCTACAAGGAGGGCCCAAGAGGAGGACCTGGAAAACTACAGACCTCTTGGTTTAACCTCAGTCCCTGGAGAAGTTATGGAGATTTTCCTGGGGGACACTGAAAGCAATTAAAGAACAAAAAAATCATAGTTGATTTGGAAGATTAAGTTGCATTAAATAAGCAGCTTGAAAGGATTTGGTGAATGGGGGTTTTCATCTTTATATAAGTGAATTCAGACTTGAAACTTAGTAAGCTTTAAAGATACTTTGGAGGATTGACTGTCACAATAACCTATCCAGTGCAGCAAGCCCAGATATGAAGTCTAGATCTCTGTGGTCCTCATTTCATAATGGAAGGAGAAACAGAATGAGCTGTGCATTTATGAGAGCCTAAGGTTGTGTCTTGTCTGCAAGGAAAGCATTTTGCAAAGGTGAAGGGAGCTGAACTGAAACGGAAACTTCTGTCATCTGGCAACTAGAGAAACAAAGGATATGTATGCAGTGATGCCAAATTTTCCATCTTTCTCTACTAATTTTATATGTGATTCGGTATGATCATTGTTACTGAATTTGTGAAGTTGACTTCATTATCACTGACAAAAAGATATAAATATCATAATGTAGTATCCATTGAGAACAAAGCTGATAGTTCAGTGTCTTGTCTCTTCAGTGCTCCATCACTGTGTCATGCTAAATCTTATTTCTTGCGTTCACTCAGAAAAATGTTTGTTGCACTCAAGATTTAAATGCATGGATGACAGAGTCATGAAGGATTGGGATGTTGAAGTGTAATTAGGCCAAATGAAAATAGTCTGGCATGTACAGAATGTGGCCAAACTTAGTGGGCTGAGGGTTGGAATTAAAATCTCAGAATTGTGGAGGGGTGAACAAACAAGAGGAGAAGAAGAGAAAGCTGTGTGTACACTTGAATCATCTTTTTCTGTTTATTTCTGCAAACAGAAGGATGATTTGGAGGCGATTCCTGGATATCTCTCACTTCACCAGTCAGCAGACAGTTTGACATTAAAATGGACTCCAAATCAGCTAATGAATGGAACCCTTGGAGATTCAGAGCTGGAGAAAAGGTAGTCACTGCATTCAGAAAAAGACTGGAGGCATTTGTGGTGTTTATTTCTTTGCATATTGACAATAATGGCATAAGTATAACAAAATGGATTTAATTGAAGGGCTTCAGAACAGCCCTCTACTGTTGCTTTTGATACTAAGTTGTAGAGGTTGTTCTCAGAAATGTTCAGAGCTGTTTCTAGTGTTTAGTCTGTAAGCCTGAGCCCCAGCAATAATGTGTGCAAGACATAAGTGAACTTGCTGCCCTGAAACCCAGCTGCAAGCCTACCATAAAGTCTGTGCCCTGTGTGTTTTAATGTTAACCAGAACATTGTTCTGACCTGGGGAGGTGGGAGCGGGAAGGGGGCCAAAAAAAGGCCATTCTGAAAAGGCTGGTGCCAGGTGTACCTACTATGGAGTACTAGTTCTTTGGTTTTTTTACTTGACTGTTGATTTACCTCAGCTGGTCACATTTAGCAGCAGTTTTTAACTCAGCAAATTCTCTTTATTGCATGCTTGGAACTACAAGCACTCCTGAATGCAGAAAAAAAATTGTCTTGCACTTTTTCCTTTTCTCTTAGCGTTTACTGGGACTACGCGTTAATAGTGCCGCTCAGCCAGATCGTCTGCATCCACTGCCATCAACAACGTAAGCATAAAGCTTCTCGTGGGGGTACCCTCAAAGCCCCTGCCTGCCAGATTAATGTTAATGCTGCTAATGCTGCTGCCATTTTATATGGTGCTTGTTAGGGATTTAATGCAAAAGGAGGCAGACCATTTTTCTTCTTCAGATGTCTTCAGTGAAAACCTGGTAAGATCTTCTCTGCCTAACAGTGCTCCAGTTGTCACTTGCTTTCTTTGTTGTTTTCTCTATGCCCTTTGTTTTTTTCTGAGTCATCTGTGCAGAACAGTACTTCTGGGAAACTGTCAGCACCAGTTATTAAATGTAGATGTGTTGGTTCTGTGAGCATGAGCCTCGATCCATGGACTGTTACAAAATGACAGGGGGAAAAAAGCAACGTCTGTCAGTGGGATTGTCAGCCTCGGTAGAAATGGAGTGCTTGTAACACCAAGCCACCAGCTGCCCATAGAATTCTGACTAGCCCATCCTGCTCGTTTTAGAGAGAGGGGGCTGAAGAAAAGTCTTCCATTGCTTTCCTTACTATGAGCTTTAAGTCAAAATCACAGAGCAAAGAATGAAAATACAGAAGTTTTATTTGGACTCAGATTTGAATTGTGTGTGAACTAAAGGACCTTTAGAACTAAAAGCCTATTTTAAAAGACAGTTTGTATATACTGCTTTAAAATACGTGAAAGCCACTTGGATGATCACTTTCCCTCCGTGCCATTAACACAACTAGTTATACCATACCAGCCCAGGCATATGGGTGTTAAAACCTGGAGTCCTAGCTAGAGGACAATTGCAACTCTTGCTCAGGTCTGTTTGCCTCACTTGAATGACCCTTTCCAGAACACTTTGTGCCTGCCCAGGATCTCAGTGGCTGATCAGATGCCTCACTGCTTTGCAGCAGTTTCTTAGAGAAGAGGGAATCAGGTGGCAGATATGAAATACAACATCCTTTGGTTTTGTTCATTGAGAAGGCTGTTTCAGTAACAGGTGCCAGGTGTATACACAACATGATTTTTGTTGTTTGCATAAGATGACAGACACTTGGTGGTCCTGCCACAGCACCTACCTACCAGACTGGAACTTGCACTGCCATGCTATGGAACACCTCCTGCTCTTGAGACATCTCCCCTTTACCAGGTGCCTCTAGATGCCATAGAGGGAGAAATATCAGAGGTAAAAGTTTCAAAAGCACTCTGCTGAGTTATGTTCCTCATTCATTGTATTTTGGAAAATGAAATTAAGAATCTAATTCACTTATGTGCTTTTGAAAATTGAACGCAAAATTCAGATAATTACGCTTGAAAGAATACCCAGAGGATCATCATAGAATGCCCAGGGTAGGTTTCATTATTTGTGATAAGTTTATAGTGACAATGAAATAGATGAGAAGAATTTACAACAGCAAATATGACTTGCTAATTCTCACGACAAAAAAGCTTGTTATATACATTAGGCTAATTTTCATTCTAAATTATGCGCATTTTGTCAGCTTATGCCCGTGTCCAGATACTTACTTATTCTTTTATTATTTATTTTACTAATGTTCAGAATCACTGTAATGATTCTGCATGAGGCCCATCCCAGTTTGTTGTATCCTGGACTTCTTTAGGTCGAAAGGACTGAGCCCACCTATGTTATACTGTGACTTAGAAGTTTACTTATCTACTTAGAGGTGGTCATAAATAAAACTTACTTAGAAGGTAAGAGCAACAAATAGAGATTATGATGTAACAGTGTGGACTCCCCTTGTCCTCCTTTGCAGCAGAAAGCAGATGGACGTTAGTCTTGGTGAGTCAGGATGGAACTCAGAGACCTCCGCTGCACTTCCCTCAGGGAGGTCACCTCCTTGCATTTCTTTCCTGTCTGGAAAATGGTCTTCTGCCTCATGGTCAGCTGGAACCACCACTTTGGTCCCAACAGGGCAAGGTACTGCCTTTTCTGATGAGCTGCTTGTGGTAGGGCTGATCTTATAGTCTGTGTGCAACAGCACCCTGCCCCACAGAGTCCAGGCATTACTATAAAGCGGATGGAAATCAAAGTGGAAGGCAAAAAAAAACTCTATTTAGTCTAGTTTCATTTGCGTTAAGATTGTTATTAAAGTTTGTTTATACCTTCATTGCTACATTAAGCATTGAACTGGAATCTGCTGTCTCATTAAAATATGAAAGGTCAGTATTGGTTGCAGGCTATAGGGACTGAGTCTCTGATGGTCTGGGATATACTTGCTGTCAGGGACTGAAAAAGCTGGTGCTCACCTTCTATGGGTTGCAAGAAAAAGTTGTGTTTTAAGCACAGAGAAAAGCTGCATTTAATACTCATAAAGCCACCTTCTGTCTGTGATTCTAGTGTTGTTTTCTGCCAACATAGAAAGCTTAGTTTTAAGACTTCAGATGCCAGAGATCCAAAGTAGTTAGTTTGTTGCTCTGTTAGCATTTGGTAGCTGAATTAACATATGAGATCATTATTTTCTCTAGGGTAAGGTATTTCCAAAGCTTCGAAAACGGAACAGCAACAAATCAGTGGACTTGGAGGAAATGCCAGCTGAAGACACTTCCACAGACTACGTGTTCAGAATTATCTACCCAGGACACAAGCATGATAACAGTAAGTGCCTTTATTCTGCTTTGTTTAAAAATAAAACAAACAAAATAGCCACAGCTAAGAAAACCTGTTTAGGGGGCAGGGAGTGGTAATGGGAAAATCAACCACGAAGTTATACTGACTGATAACCCTGATCTTACAGGTACAGCAGACTGTAGGTCTCCTTAACAAAGTTAAACTTGTTTTCTTCAAGGAAATGGACTGGAGGTGGGAAATGTAACATTTACTCTGTGTTTTGCAGAGGAAGTTTTCAAAATACTCCCCTGGGCTTGCAAACTGAGACCAAAATGTTGTTTTACTATCTAGGAGAATTTTTGGTTTTGAAGTGAGGATATTTTAATTGGCCATGCTGCTTGCTCATAATGTTTCTATTAGAAAAAAAATAAAACAAAGCAAAAACACCATAAAATCATCTTAAAATACTCCAAAGAATTCCCTGGGCTGAGTTTACCTGGCTTGGAAGCAAGAACTTAACAGTAGATAAATAAATGCCCTTCTGAGGAAACAATGAATTCCCAAGCACCAAACCACCTCATGTCATCAGTGAATACAAATTCCTTACATGCAAGAAGGCATTTGAGCTAGTTCTGTAACAGCTCTCACTCCTCTTAGAAAAAAACAAAAAAAACACAACAATTTCCCAGGAAGAAAAAACCCTAAAATTTTACAAGGAATTTAGATTTACTGTTTATACTGGGACTTACTGCAGCTAAGAAAGCAGAAGTCTCAACTGTGAACCCTCCTCACCCTATGGGACTGAACCAGAATGGTAATCATGCTTTATTAGGGTTTCTGACTTGACACAGGTAAGTTCGTGTGCTCACACACTAGCAAAAGCATCTTCTTCCTTTGCCTCAATCAAGGGGATTGCAGATTCCCTGGGCACGTTCAGCACAGACCCGCCTGTTGAGTGCAGGACAGAGCTAGCTCCTGCCACAGGTTTCTGTGGAGGTAAGCCTGTACCCTGCACGTTTGCAGTGCTGGATGGAGCTGGGAGCAGACTATGTCCTGCTCAGATGCAACTGGCCTGGGTATCAGAGTGGAAAAGAGGAGGCCATAGCGTAGATGTGGTACGGTGGAGGGGAGCTAGGTGGAGCCTTGAATTCCCATGGAGTTTTGCTAAAGAGCGTAGTTGCCTACTGCAGGCTGGCACTGGGACCTTCCTCCACTGCCATGATCTGACTTATGTGCCCTGGGAACAGCCTGTGCACAATCAGAAGCTAGCCTGTGTTTGGTGGAGCATGCTATTTTTCTGTAAGAACTTCATTTTTCATACCCACTCACACAGGAGCTTGTGCCCTCAAGGAGGGCAGCATTCAAACCCTTTGTCTTTGCTGAACATGTCCTTTTGAGCTTTCCCACAGAATCAAGTTCTCTCTTCTTATGCTCCTCTTTCACTATTTTCTTTGAGCAGTAACTATTAACTACCACCACTTAGCTGCCAGCCGCTCTGCCTCTGTTGACGATGATGAGGAGGAGGAAGATAAGCTGCACGCAATGCTATCAATGATCTGCTCTCGGAACCTCACAGCTCCTAATAGGATGAAAGGTTTTTATCCTCCTCCCTCTGTGTCCCAGAGCTCTATTGCAGCTCGTTCCACTGATGCATACAACAGTGTTGGCATTATTACCGGGCAAAACATTTCACTCGGTGCCTTGAGATCTAGAGATTAAGTTGTCTCTGCAGAGAGGCTGTGAATGTGCTCAGAACCTATGGGAAGTGGAAACAGCAGCATCTTCCCTCTGGTATGAGCATTTGTACTGCAGAACAAACTGATCTTTTTTTCCAGAGGCTTCTTGCCCCTCCTTCATAAAAGCTGGATGCTAGAGCATGTTCTCACGGGAGGAGGGATCATTACTCACGTACAGTATAACAAACTGGGGAGGGCAGCCTCATACATGGGATCAGAGAGACACCATTACAGTAGTATGGCTTGTGCTGGGCCGAGTCAGAAATGGAGAGTCCCTCTGCAGACAGAATAAGGAGAACAGAAGTGTAGGGAGTTACAGTGTGAGCCCCAGGATGGTACAAGCGTGGTTAATTCTGCAAGGTATAGAAGCATGCAGAGGAAATTGGAGATGGGTGCTTTCTTGCGGTCGGATGGTTTCATTCCATTTCTTCCATTTGTAGGCTAGATGCTTTCAGGTGATCAGCTGCAAGACTCTGCCCTCCAAAACTTTGTCATCTCATTCTTTTCCTAAAGCTGTTTGTAAGACCTATTATGTTGACATTCACAAGAAGTGTAGCATTAACAAGCATCCAGGATGTAGTACTGTGGTTCTGGAGACTTAAAAAGCCCTTGCTTCTTCAAAGGAGGGAGTGTATAGTGTATGAAATCCATTCCCAAGGCCAAAGGCCTCCCACATAGCTACAATTCTAAAGCTTGTAGTTGTTCAAATGTCATCCAGGCCCGTCCACTAGTTCATGTGAAATCCTTTCCCTCCTCTAGGCTTACCAGTTCTGCACAGCTTCAGTGCCACCAGACTTTTGGCCTCTTGAGTGTGCATGCCAAATCTGGCATGCTCCTGTTACAATCAGAACAAAAGCTGCTACCTCTTGCTGTTAACTGGAATTTATCAGCAAGAACAGAAAGTTCTCTTATCAGGCTGTAAATTAGCTGTCAGAAGTTGGACAAATGCAGAAGTAGGAAGGAGAGCAACTGTTTGCAAATTTGATTCTTTTCTATATTTTTCATTCACTGTTAGGGTGTTTGGTTTTTTTTCTGGTGTTTGTTCCCGCACAAAACCACAGTATATCTGGAGTCAAGATAAGGCACGCTGTTCAACAGCAATGAGTTTAGTTCTGAATGATTGCCCTGGTCTGATGGAACCACCTTTAGGAGACTGTAACTGCTTGCATCTGTGCAGTGTTTGCATTTTGGTTAGCTAGGATATGTGTATGCAGAGAGATTCTCTTGGTATGTTACCCCATGTGTATCCCAAGAGAGTAACCCTTAGCAGCCAGTAAAGCCCAGCCCAAGTTAACAGAGATTTCTCGGCAGGCATGGGTGGGAAGAAACTCCAAAATACATTGTTCCCCTTGAAGAAAGATGCTGTTTCAGAAAGTTCCTCTGTATCTTAATTGATCACTTCTGGATGTTAGTGATGACAGGAAGGAAGAAGGTCTGACACTGCCACCTCCACTGATAAGAGGCTAATGCTGTGACCTAAAACGTAAGGAGCACAATTTAGTCTTTAGGCAATTTTAAGTCATCCTACTCGAATGGCTGTCAGATAACTGCTTTTTTTTGTTTTTAATCTTAAGGGTATAGCTAGGATTGTGTCTGCTATTTGAGTAGTGACTCTTGCTGAAATAGACTGGAATGACTGTTGTCTGTCCAGCAAGATCCCTTTTAAATAATGACAACGCTGTTGTAGCAGGTTTGCTGGCCATTTGCTTTTACATTTTGCAACATGCGCATTTTTTGCATGTAGCTGAAGTTACAGATAACACAACAGTTAAATAAAAGATGCTGTTCACTCTAATTCTTCATTAATTCTGGTACCTTTCATCTGAATCTTTAGGTTCTGTGGGGTTCTTTTCTTTGTTCTCTAAAATATAAATATATATAAATTAAAACTGGAAAAATCTACTTTTCTTGTCTGTAGAGGGGATGCAAAAAATAAGAACTAAAAATGTTTGCCCAATTGTTTTCATTTGAACCAAATGAGAAGCTGCAATAAATACTGGGTCATTCAGCTCCTTCCTGAAGAATTAAGGTGAAGAGCATTTTTTCATCACACTTTGTTTTGTGAAGTGAAATTACACATGACTGCTTCCGCATGAGCCTGTGCTTTTTCTGTTAACAAATGGTTTTACTCCCACTTCCTCCTCACCTATGCCCATTTTTTAATAGGCACTACTAAAATGCTTTCTGCTACCTTGATGTAAAATGCATGAGATGGTTTGGATTTGCCCCTACTACCACCCAACAAATGTATGTCTTAAAAGCACGGCCCAGGGGACTGGATTTTGCTTACAAATGTTAATTCAGTGGCATACAGTATTATGGCATTTGCCTTAATTTTAATCATGGGTGAGCTGAAAGGCCAGTTATTTATTTATCATAATACAAAAAACCCACAAGTTCAAATGCCAGCTGGAAAAGGTAAAGAGCTGAAGCCAAGCTTTATAAAGGCAACTGGTGGTTTTTTTTCTGTTGCCTTACTGAAGGTGGTTTAGAAAGCTAATAGATTTTGGTGATGACTCGAGAAGCCGCACTGTACCGCTGTGTGTTTTCCTGCAGACTATCCTACTTTTACAACATGTTATTGATACTGGTAGGGCTTGAACTGTCCTGTGCTGCATGCTATAGGATCTGGTTCTAAGTTGGGGGGAAAGAAGCATCTTCTGAAAATAACTGAATCAATCAATTTTTATTTCTTTTTATGCTCAAACTTCCACTCTAGCTGGACTAGCAGTTGCATGGTTGATTTGAGGAATTACAAAATGAAATTGTAAGACCTGAGTTCAATAGGAGATCAGGCTAAACTATCTCTTCTAGCTATAAATAACGTTGGCGTTGCGCAGGGACCAATTTTAGTTGTTAATGCAGCACTTGCTTCTGCTCTCTTGAAATATGGACTGGGATGTGTGCATGGGCATAAAAAGGGCAATGGTGAAGGGACTGGCCTCAAGTGAACATGCACAGCATGCTGCTGGTTTTAGGTTAAAGTGAGAGCAGCATTTCTGAGGTAACTAAGGTGGTGCTCTCTGCTTTTTGGAATCAAGGTTCAAAGCCTGCTAAGAAGTAAAGCATGAAGCCGTCAAGATGCACAGAAGGCAGAAGGATGAGTAAGAGTTGATGGCCTGCTCTTTTGTTTAATTTTTTCTTCCCTAGACACCAGTGAAATGATAGAGATGCAAGGTTTTGGGACAAACTTGCTTTCGTGGCAGCTGGAGCACTGCAGCCAAGGCTCCTCATGCATCTCCTGTTCAACAGGCAGCTCTCCCTACGATATACCCAGCTGTTGCAATTGCATCCACGACAGGTAAGCAAGCTGTGCAGAGAGCTCAACTGGGAAAACTTGTGCCACAGTTAAAAGCAGCAATGTTTTATTGGTTTCTGCAACAGAGATGAAGGATAACAGTTCTACAGTTTTCAAATAATTTCTGACCCAAAAAGATGAAGTTATATAGCAAGAAACTTAGTTTGTTGAAACTAACCTATTAAGTTAGACTCGTATTTTGATTTAAAAAAAAATTGCAATGTGTTTTTGTTGGGTTTTTTTGTTTGCTTTTTGTGTAGTTTTATGTAATTCGACTCTAGAAGCATGATCTTTAACAAGCAATTAGCAACTGTAACAAAGGGCAGCAACTCATCTAGTTTGACAACGACCTTTACAATGCTCTGAAGCAGTTGTAGCTAAAGGCACCAGATTAATCTGTTTGGAGCCAAAATTCTAGTGGGAATCTGCTTCTTAAAGTTTTATTTCTAGTTGTTCCTTAGCTAAATAAATTGCAGCGCAGCGAAAGAATCCCTGTGTGAAGATCACGGGGATCAGCAAGTTCACAATGGTTTGTGTCCCTGTGACCTCATGTGTTCCCATGTGTCTCCACAGGACTCCATTAAAGATGCTGTGTGAAGGCATGAAGAGGCAAATAGTTTCCAGAGCCTTTTATGGATGTAAGCAAAACTTCTTAGATCCAGTCCTTGTGAGACCATATGCTTACCTGGAAAAGATAATGGGTGTTTTAAAAAGGAGTCCAGACACAAACTTATCGTGAGTCAGATCAGCTCAGGACACTACATTGGTTGTGACACAAGTATCATAGCTTGGTAACTCAGTTATTTGTGGGTTTTAATGTAGCAATGGGAGGAGCTGTGCTCAGTGCAGACAGTGTAACTTTACACTGCTGTATAATGCTCTGCTTGGATTTTACTTGTCTGTGTAAGACTGATTTAATCTTTGGCTCCATCGCAATTCTTCAGTTTTATACAGTACAAATGCAAGTTTATTTCAGGTAGGAGCATCAGTGGCAATTTTAAAATGTCACAGCTTGATCCTGAAGAGGCTGCTGATACTATATAGCTCCTTTTATAAAAGTTCACCTCCTCCCCAACCGCAGGGCTTGCCTACTGCCGTCATTTGTCAACTGTGCGAACGCATCTGTCTGCCCTTGTGAACCACACCATTATCCCACCTGACAAGCCATCCAGCGCTGCAGGGGGCCTGACCAAAGAGGTCTGGAGCAAGTACCAGAAGGACAGAAAAGTAAGTCACAGAGTGCCTGTATGATGATTAAACTCGCTCCAATGCGCTGGTGTGGTAAGCATGGCATCCCTTAGAATTGTTTGCAGGAAACATTAAAGGTGCTTCCTGGTCTTCCTAGGCTGACTTCTTATGGAAGGAAGTCGATTTTATCTTTTGCTTCTCTGATGACAGCAAAGTTATCAATGAAATCCAAAGCAACTGATCTCATGATGACTCTAATCTATTAAAATTAAGTTGTTTTCATAAAAGACACAACTTTATTGGACTGGATTTATTAGTCTCTATAGTTGGAATTCACTATATATGAGCATGCCTGAGGAAAATAAAGATGTATTCTTTTTCTCCTAACTGCCGTAGAATTACAAGGAGCTGGAACTGCTAAGAAAAGTTTATTATGGTGGAGTACAGCATGAGATTCGAAAGGAAGTATGGCCATTCTTGTTAGGTCACTATAAATTTGGCATGGCCAAAAAAGAAATGGACCAGGTAAGTACAAATTTCTGGGGATAAGAATTATATTTGCATAACAAGTTTTGTTTTCTAAGTAGCTAAAGTGTTAGCTTTTATTACGGTTTAATATTCCAAAGGCAAAATGCTACCGAGTGACAGGTTAATTTGAAATAACTGCTCTATTTACATGATAGTGTCTGTCTGTGTGAACCTCAGATGGAGCTGTTTGAATAGCTCAGATGGAAGTCAAGCCACAACTCATGAATTCTAGCCCCAGCTTTGTAGAGCACATGCATTCGTACAGCTAGAACATGAGAGATTTAACAAGAAGAGCTAAATACTGAGTCAGTATATAAAAAAGGAATTACAGTGAATTTAGAAAGACATGTTGCAAGGTGTAAACAATTGAACTGCAGAATGCGGGCTCCTACGGGCAGTTATTTTCCCTGAATTTGTTCCATACTGGTGCAACAGTGCTTCAAACCTTATCTGGAATTCTTATGAGCCACTCAACACCAGTAATAAGTAATAGCAGTGACACACCTCAAAGAAGTGGACGCTACTGGATGCTAAATAAAGCATACAATTGAATCTGAGAGCCTATTAAGTGCAAAAGAAGGGAACAGTCATAACATCAGCACATATGGGAATCTTTTCATGTCCTTAACTGAAGTCATCATGGGTGATTGATCACCTTTGCCTTCTGATGGTATTTTTGCAGTCCGTCAGCATCTGGAGGACTCCAAAGCATGGCTGTCGTCCAGCCTTCCACTCACAGTTTTATTTTGTTGATGTATGACTCTGCAGCTACCTCAGGTGACAAGAAGCCTGCAGCTCTTGGCATGAATGCTTTGGTGGCCACTCCAACCAGCAGAGCCTGGAGCCACCTCACAACAGTGTTTTCTCTTCCACTCTTGACAAGTGACAGAGTAGTGAAATTACTACGTGTCCTTTAACAGCTCAAGGGGGGGGGTTGCCCTTGTTTTCAGCAGAAGCCAGCAGTGGCAAAAAACAGTTTTATTGCTACAGGAACCAGAGTGGTTGGCTCTGACCATGTGCAGTGTACTATGCTATGTGAGCAGGGATCTCTACTATTCAGGACTCTGTTCCACCATGTAATTCTGTACAAGCAGATGTCAACAAACCTATGACCTGGAATTCATTGCAAGAGCTGTGTTAGAGGTGGAATAGAGGAGGAAAAAAAAAAAAGAAAAAATGGAAACAGAGATGTTAAGAATAATCCAACTAAAGCCAGCTATTGCTCCATCAGATTGCATTTGACTTGTGAGTAAGGTTTCACAATGGAAGTCAGTGACATCTTTAGCTCTTCCCTGAGTACTGGAGTGCTGTTGATATCAGACACAGGTATTTATATTAATCTTTTCTGGCGTTTTCAGTGGTAGTTTATTCCCTGCAGTAAATATCCAACTGTCTTTCTTTTGCAACAGCTTACTGTTCCCGTGTCATTGTGTTTTCAAGTGATTTGTGCTCTAGCAAGAGGGCCTCAGGACCCTTCAGGCTGTTTGAGATATTACATTTGCTATAGTTCTCCCGTTCTTGCTTCTGTTTGTTTTTAATGCTGTCTTTCCAGGAGGACCAGCATTTCAGTATCTATCAGTCTGTCTGTCCACAGGTGGATGAAGAGATTGCTCTCCGATATCAGAAGGTTATGGCTGAGTGGAAGGCTTGTGAGGTCATCGTAAAGCAGCGAGAGAAGGAATCACATTCTGCCACATTGGCCAAGTTTTCTTCGGGCAGCAGCATTGACAGCCATGTCCAGCGGCTGATTCACAGGGACTCCACCATCAGCAATGATGTAAGTGTGCTTCCCAGAACTTGTATGATGCAGGCTGTGTGTGTGTGTGTGTGGTGGGAGCTAATATGTGCACAGGATAACAGCACACAGATCATCAGTCTGGAGCTGCTTAAATCCTATATGGAGCTTAAAGCAGTAGCCTCTCTGTGATACAGCAAACAGCAGGTTTGTATTTTGGGTAATCTACAGCTGTTCTTGAGCAGAACCTCCCTAAGGGGCTCTAAGGTTCACCTGCTACAGGTCCTTCTCTCAGTAGTGAAATAGCATTCTAGATCTCTTATTTGTGGGTCCTTTTTCAAATTCAGTGCAGGAGCAGAAGACTGCTGCTGTTAAAAGCATATCTTTGATTCTGTCCTGTACATGATTGAGAAGTTGAGTGTAATTTATTTTGGGAGAGGGAATCTTTGTCAATGTAGATTAAGATGCTAAGCAGTGAAAAGGTAGACTTGAGTTTACACCTTGGTGAATAAGCAAGAAAGGAGTTTCTTGAGTATAGTCACATTGTTGAAAAGGAGAGCTTTCCTGTGGTTCCTGTGCCAAAAGCATCTCTGGGCATTTGCTACTTGAACAGACTTGAAATAGTTACCAGACACATACTGAAATAGTAACCTGATAGTTAACTGATTTCACTAAGGCAAGAGAGAATAGGCTCTCTTTAAAGGTGAGGTAAAGTATTTGCATTGTTCAAGTAATCTGAAGGCCAATCTTGACTTCAACACTAGGTAAACTGAACTGAGGTATGTTGGTCCCCTTCAAGGATAACTTAGAATGGCCACAAGCTTTTAGCATTGGTGTTGCAAGTGGTGAAGCTTTACTGCTTTAAGAGGTTTTTCTAATTGAAGATTGTGAAAGGTGAGACATCACTGGAGGAGACAGACACAAAGTCATGAATTGGTATTATTTTTAGACTTATGGTTTCAGTATAAAGAATGAAGAGTTTTGCATGCATGGAAGCTCTATTAATTTTTGATCTTGTTCACTAGAGTAATTGAGTTATTTCACCCTTGTGGTTGGAGATTTGTTTGCTACATTCATGTTTACTGCTTCTCTCTTCTCCTCTGCTTTACCTGAATGTTTTTTTTTCCCCTTTCCTCATCCACCTTAAGGTCTTTATATCTGTAGATGAAACAGATTCAGCAGAACGAGACTCAAAATGTCAAGATGACCCAATTTTCACTGTGGTATCTGCCGACACACCGGCAGCAGTAGCTGCTGTAGAGCAGCAGTCTGTAGAGTTCGACTCCCCTGACTCTGGGTTGCCATCCTCACGGAACTACTCTGTGGCCTCAGGCATCCTGTCCAGTATTGATGATGGGCAGAGCGTCTCCTTTGAAGATGGGGCTGAAGAAGAAACCAGTGCTGACATGGAAAGGGCTGATCCAGACACAGCACCTGTGCAGAAAGCCAAGTCAGCTGTGCTGCAGCCTCAGGCCTCAGTAGCAGAAGAGCAGGTGTGCTCCCAGGTGGACTATTTAATGGACGTTGCTTCTGTCTGTGCTGCATCTTACACAGTAAGTCACAACTTACATACCATCACCTCTCTTTTAATGGCAAGCACTTATATGAGATTTCAGATAGGATTTAACAGTGACAGTCTCAAAGTAGAACTGCGTGTGGTGGGAGGGTAATGGAGGATCTTTGCATTCTGATATTTTTGTCTAGATTTTGAGATGAACAGCTAAAAAACTTGTCTTTGAGTGGAATAGCAAGGAAAGAATGTGGTGCAGATCTAGTAGCTAAAAATTTTGATGGAGGATAGGACACCAATTATGAGATTTCAGTGTCACCTGTGATTGAACTCAAAGGGAAATCCCCATTTAATCAACTAAACAACCTACATCTAAAGGCTCCACCATCTCCACTGGCATCACTGTCGACAGATTAGTAATTGAGGTTCTGTTTCTGTTTTGTTCTTGGAGCTGTTGAACTAGACATAACCCTTTGTAAAGAGCACAGGCTTGAGCCACTTACCAGTGAACTTATGTTCAGATTTTTAGTTTTTGATGGTAATTGAGTAGTTCTGTGCTTTCCAAAATCCTAAGTATAATTTTACTTTTTCTGTTTTGTGGATTCTTAAGAGTGAATCTGTGCCTGGGACTGTTCAAAGCTCAGTTACAGCCACTGCTGATGGATATCCTCCTCCTTAGTGCCACTGAGGCAGTGATCAGTTGGAGTCAACCCTGAGCTGTGGAGAGGAGAAAAAGACATGAACTCTTCTACAGCTCCATGCTCCCTGCTTATCATCACTATCTAGATGAAATCTGTCTAAAAGTGATACAACATCCTGCATCTGACTGAACAGCACATCTAACTTGAACTTTTCTCTTATAGATAGAATTACTGGACACTGTTGCCTTAAATTTGCACAGAATTGATAAGGATGTCCAGAGGTGTGACCGGAATTACTGGTATTTTACTGCTGATAATCTGGAAAAACTCCGCAATGTTATGTGCAGGTAGGACAGCTTGTAAAGTGCATTACTTTTCACATCTGTCATAAGCCATAAAATATATTAGCCTGTAAAAAAATCTTATTTACTAATTTAAAAGAGTGTGAAAGAAGAAGGAATGGTAAGTTAGAAAGTGTAGATACAACAGATGGCTCAGGTTGGGAATGCAGACTTGAGAAGTCTTGTTTCTGTCTCATGAGACAGACCCCAGAGCCCATCGGCCACTTTGGACTGTTCCCTTAATGTACCACTGGCTTTGGTTTCCTACTCATGCAGGTAATATATCCGTACTGTAATGGGGTCCTGTGAAGATGAACAGATGCAGTGTTGAGGGATATCTACTGGAGTAGACAGGAAGGAGGTCTTCAGATCAGACAGAAGTACTGCTGTTTTGTACTAATGAGTTGGAAAAACAGAATTGTCAGAAAATTTCTAAACCTTAACATTATTTTTATGGAACATCACGCTTCCCAGAGGAGTTGGGTCTTACATGCAAGACAAAGCCTTGAGGTGTAGGCAAAGCAAGAAAATTTTTTTAATCCTGTTATCTCTTGTGTTTCTTCTTTCTACAGTTATGTTTGGGAGCACCTAGAAGTTGGTTATGTCCAAGGCATGTGTGACCTCCTGGCTCCTTTGATGGTTATACTCGACAATGGTAGGAAGGGTTTTCTTTTGGAACATAGTATTTTTTGGGAGACCTCTTTATAACTGCTGTTTTCGCAACATGTTTTAAGTAATGCTAGCTCATTAGGAAGAACCAAGCTCTTAGCTGCGTTTTCTCTAGGTGAGGTTGTTGCTGAAATGACAGTCCTGAGTATATCAGGGATTACCTGCTTAATGACCAACTTCCAGATTAAATTTTACTAGACTTTCAAATCAGCTGTGTTCCTGCAGCTGCTGAAGAAGGAAGCTTAACCTCAAGCTGTGTTGTTTAGAAGCATGGCTAAGAAAAGTGGTCTAGATTTTACTGTCTTCCATTTCATCTAAATACTGATGATGGGGGTAGGGGACAGAAAAGCCTTTTTTTTTTTTTTTTTTGGCCCTGCTGTACATTAGTTTGGATCAAGGAAGTTAGAAGACTTGCAACAATTAAGTGTTCTGCATTGTATGTATGTACTGTATCTGCAGACCAACTGGCTTACAGCTGCTTCAGCCACCTGATGAAAAGGATGAGCCAGAACTTCCCCAACGGAGGTGCTATGGACACACACTTTGCCAACATGCGGTCTCTAATCCAGGTGACTCTTTCTGAATCCTATTTAAATGAAGTTGAGGTTGTTTCAGAGGCTGAGGGCTGCCATGATGCCATAGTGAAAGACAGGACCTCCGCTGACGGATTCCTGGCCATCTGGTACTTCGGAGCTGGGGAAGATACTTATGCACCCCAAGCTGATTTCCTGCTTCTCAGGGGGCAGCAGTTGCTGTCACAATAAAGAGTATGTGTTACAGCAGGTCAGTTCAGGTTAACCTGACAGAGCTCCTCAGACTTCTGCCTCCATTACAGCAGCTGCACCATGGAAGGACTCACATTTGTGGCTCAGTCCAGCTGTAACTGAAGTCAGGGAGTCGCATTAATATCCATTCCTACATTGCTTTTGGGAAGAGAAAACACTGATATTTGTGGGAAAAAAAGAAATTACAGAGTTATAGACTGTAGCTTTATTTGTGCTTACACAGTATGCTTACTGAATGGTGTTTGGTTGCGAGAATTATCTGGATAAGCCATTATTCAGTTTCATAGGTGGTAAATTAAAAAAAAAAAAATCACATTTATAATGAAAGCAGAGATTCATTTAATGAAGAAGGGAGTCAGGGTGGAAAACACAAGCAGCAAATGCAGCTGCAGCATTTCTGTTGAGAAGCAAAAGCAAGACAAGAGGATGGCACCCTCATTATCTGGCTGTACTACACATTTCAGACATCTATCAGACATCTGGCAAGTTTGGTGCAGCTACACCACTGGCATTTTATAAATGCATAATAAAGGCAGCTGCTCAGAATAACTATAGGATCAGCTGATAAAGAGCAGCACAAGACTTCAGCCTCCAACACCTCTGATCCTGGCTACTTTCAGACAAGATACCGACATCTGATGTTTTACGTTTTAGATTCTAGACTCGGAGCTTTTTGAACTGATGCATCAGAATGGGGATTACACTCACTTTTACTTCTGCTATCGCTGGTTCCTGCTGGACTTTAAAAGAGGTAATAATGTTTTATGCCTGCGGAGTTATGCAAAACTGAGTGTACCTATGTCTGGCTGTAGCAGAATGTTTTTATGAGGGACAGCTCAGTAGCTGTTGGACTCTGCTGAGCGATGTACTTTCTATACTAGGAGGACCTCTGCTATGCACTCAGACTCAGAGCCTGTCATGTAGCCCTAACTGCAGCACATGGGCCCACCTGGGCATCTTTTGGGGTTAAGTCACACCACTACACCTACGCTCTTTCTTAATTTTCAGTTGCCATACCTGCACTAATAAATGACAGAAGTTGGCTGGAGGAGAAAGGGAGAGGGAAAAGGAGGCATTATCACATGCAATTATTTTCTGCATAAGGCCTGAAAGACATCATAGAGAGGGGTGGGGAGAAATGGTCAATTTGAATAATCAGATGCTCTTGTAATGTTTATTCCCATTCAGAATTGTTGTACGAGGATGTATTTACAGTGTGGGAAGTAATTTGGGCTGCAAAGCACATCTCTTCAGAACATTTTGTCCTTTTCATTGCCTTAGCACTTGTGGAAGTTTACCGAGAGATTATCCGTGATAACAACATGGACTTCACCGATATCATCAAGTTTTTTAATGGTAAGAGACATATTTTAGGAAAGACGTTGCGATAAACAGCAAGTGGCCGCAGTCTGCTGCTCTCCCTTATTCTGACAAATCATCTGCAGTTCAGTGTGAAACAGTGCTATTGTGAAAGCCCCTGTTCATTTTAAGTTGAGAATCTCTTACTGCTTCAGTCACATTGTTTTCCTTGTGCATGAAGAGCTCAGATTTTCATGTACTTGCTGAAGATCCAACCTGCCCCACAAACAGCAGTGCCTGTTTTCCTAAAAGGTTCTGCACCTTTATGTTTTTAGAGCCCAAGAGGGCTGTGCCCAGGCACAGGTGGGTACCAACCTCCCATTCCTGTTCTGTGGTCATAAGGGACTGTGATTTTTTTGCAGCAAGAGAACTGACACCTGAAGGATTAGCTTTTGGTGCCAGGACCTGTGGCTCTAAGGGATTCCTTTACTTATTCCTCTTTAATTCTAAAAACCTAAATCACTGCCAATACTTCTGTTCTGGTACTCATGTAACATTAATTAATCAATGCTAACATGACAGCAATATCAATACTAGAGAAATGTTCCTGCCATGGACAGTTAAAAATGGTTGTCTGTGTCTTTTAGAAATGGCAGAACATCACAATGCCCAGGAAATACTGAGGATAGCAAGAGACCTTGTCTACAAAGTGCAGACATTGATTGAAAATAAGTGATCATTGTGGGCCTTGCTGTGAGCTACTGGATGGAGCATTTCTTGCACTGTAACTTCAAAATGGTGTTTTAATTGCATCTTCCATGTAATGTAATAAATAACCAGATTTGTAATACTTTTAAAAATGAACTTTTCCTTCACCAGAGGGAGTTTGTGTTTAATAGTCCTTGTTACACTCAACTTTGTATTTCAGAACAGAATCTTTTTGCATTCTCTTATTTCTCTCTCTCTAGAAGACTGTCTCCTTACATAACTGAGATACTAAAAAGGGGGTATTTGACATATTAGAACATTTATATTTTGACTTACTGCACCTTTTGTGCTCTGCCAGAATTTTTTGAAGAGGTAAGGCCTGATCTGCTAGAAGTGGGGCAAGCACTGATCTGGGTCCATGGAAGAGCACATTTGTGGGCTCAGTTCACAGACTCTCTCTTGAACATGAAAGAGAAATGCATATGTAGATCCTGTTGCTAAAACATTCATACTTACATTCAGAATACTTAGCAAGTAAAATAAGATTAACAACTGGGAGAATAGCCTTACAGTAAGTAACAGGGTTAAAGATGAGCAGTGAAGACCTGGCAGTGCTGGCTAGAAACATTGGTTAGCCTTTGCTGCCTCGCTCATGCTGGTGAGTGTTCATGGCCTACATATGCCACAAACTTGCCCTTATTTTACTTTGCAAACTTACTTGGCAAGTACTCCCAGATGACAAATCTGCCTAATATAGCTCAGGTTAACACAGCTTAAGCACATAGAAACAGTTTCCTTGCTCATGTTAGCAAATCCCACGCTCTTTGCGTCTGTGCAGAGTCCCATAAAGTTCAGGTCCTACTTACAGAGCAGACACTGCACAGCCTCGCCTCCTCCTGTTCATTTACTGCAGACTACTGACCTCCTCCTCCCCCCTGCTCTGGGAGGACTTCCCTTGGGATCCTGCAAACACAAACCAGGCATTTGTTAACTCATGCAAGTCTTGGTACTTGCCAGATTAAGCAGTAGAAATTGTTGCACAGGATCCATTTTACTGTCATGCTGTGCTGGTTTGTAGAGCTGCCCCTGCACACACTGTGGCAGTTCTGTGCCTCTTCTGTTTGTGCTTGGCTGCATGCTTCCAGTAGCAGTGTGTATTTTAACCCATCTTCTATAGAGAGCAAAAGTGACTTGGCTGGGGCTCAGCTGTGGAGCTGTCTGTTGCTGTCCTAGCACTTCATCACACTATATAAAATTTATCACCTGTACTCTTACTGCTTTCCCAGCATGTGTTGTATTTAGGTGTATCTCTGTGTCAGCCAGAGAGAGGAAGGGAGCAGCTTTTTACTAATGGGATTAGCTGTAGATTTCATGGATTGGTGTGACCTGTGCTCCCAGAAAACTCAGTGTCTCCATTTTAAGTATTCCTGCCTTTGCTACTGAATCTCAGTGATAAAGTTTGAATTTTTTCCCTTTTTAAAACATCATTCAGAGCAGGCTGGGTTACACAGCTTTGTTTCCATTGAGCCTCCCAGGCTGTCATCAAAAGCAGCTGTCAACTCAGATGAGCTTCTAAAATCAGATTTTAGTAAAACAGGCGTAGGGAATCAAATTACTCTGTCCAAAGACTTCAGCCCTGTGACTCCCCTCCTATTACCACACAAGTAGTGAGCAGTTCCTCCTGCTTTTGCAATAGATGTGTAATGCCTTTAGGTCCTACTGAGCTGAACGTTGCTCGCACAAGCAAGAGGAAGATTTGATTCTACAAGTGTCATCTGTGCTTAGTTCTCTTTTTATGACTGAAGTAAAATAAAAATAACAAATACTATTCCAAAAGGAGGCATTAAAAAAAACAGGCAGCATGCTTTTTAACTAATAATCGAGCGCTTAAAGTGGTCTCTGAACATTCGATGGGAGGGTAAAGTAAAACACCAGTTTGTCTCTGCCCTCATTTCCACACTGCCAGGTGTCACTCAGGTGCTGCCCCAAAGCCAGACTGTGACACCAGCAGTGCAGGCAGCACCGTGTGGGTCCCCCCTCACTGCAGCAGAACCAACCTGCAGCTCTGCACACTCAGTCACAGCACAGAAGTGAGAACAGATGAGCCTACAGAACTCTGAAAAAAGGTGCAGAGGAGGAGAGTTAGAAGGAAACCCCCTCCCTGTGCATAACGTGCTAAAGTAATAACAGTGGGAATGGGAGGAGGAGGAAAGCTGTGATTGATAAGCTGTACTCCTCACCCACCACACGTCCAGCAGTTAGAGTGCACTCAGGATGAGAAGCCAAGAAGTTGTACTGCAGGCATGCTCACAGTCTGACCTCACCATTACAGCTGCACGTCACGCTTCTCACAGGGCAGAGCATGGCTGCTGAAAGGTCTGAAAACGCTTCAGTTTGTGCCTGCCTGTTGTCTGAAGAGTGTCTGAAGTACTAAAAAAAAATGAGCAAAAAAGCCCTCCAATATACAGAGCCTGAGGAAATGATGTAAGAAATAAAACTGCACTATTTTTCTTTGTTGGGAATGTACTATACAAATCTATTTAAAAAATATCTGCAAAATTTGTTGTATTTGTTACAATGTTCTGTCTAGTTGTATTTTATGAATATTGTGTATTAACTTATTTTTGTCAAGAGCAGACTATTCTCTTTATTGCTCAATTATATTTAAATGTAACATATAAATAAATACTTACTGTCGAGGCATTCTGTGGAGATCTTTGGAAACAATTTCTCAGCCCAAAGGGACCTTCAGAGACAGAACAGGGAGCCTTGGGGACAGGCTGTCTGTAAGGAGAGCGGGATGCACAATTAACATTTCTGTGATGAGCACACAAAGGCTTTGCACTAAGCAGCATTTCTGAAGGTCGCTGCCGAGCAGCTGCTTACGGCCCTTACGTGACTTCCAGCACAGATGTAAGTCACACACGGAGCCCAGCAGGCACTGAGCTGCAGCCAGCGCAGCCTTGGAGGAGTGTGAACAGAGTAGGCCTGTGACAAGTGCTAAAAAATAACAGTCTCAGGCCTGATCGTGCTGCAGCTAACGTTAAAAACATCTATCCTGGAAGCCCAGCAGTGCTGTTAGATCCTCCTCCATCACTCCCTGTTTGTCCTCCAAAGCCCCCAGAAGACTCCTCCTGCAGTTCCTGTGCCTCTCCCCAAGCTCACTGCCTTGCTGCTCATCTGCTGCCATCAGGTTTGGCAGAGATCGTGCTTCCACATTTTCAGGCAACCTTCGTTTGTGTTTCTGCTGGGAGCTCTGCCCAGAGGTGGCTCCCACAGAGCAAAGGAGAGCTTTCCCAACCCACTGCCTGGGAAGCCAGAAGCACCAACAGCCTCTGGCTGCAGCCCAGACAGTCCCTCAGCCATCACTGCTGGCTGTTAGAGCTGTTAACCACGTATTCACCCTCACACAAGAACATAAGCCCTCTGAAACGGATCTGGGGACACGTTGGCTTAAACGATCTTCCATTGCTTGTGTCCTTCACCTTCAGCTTGTCACTTTGCTTTCTTTTCTACAGGGCCTTCTTAGTACCAGCGTCCCCCTCACGCACCCCAAGCACTCTTCTGCAAGCTCTCAGAAGCTTTTGAGCTAGATATTCCAACTTAGAAAGCTGTCCACCAAAGCTGCAGAGTCCCTGCAGCAACCGGAATTCATTTCAGCAAAACGCAGCATCCCAGACAAGTTTCATCGCACTGAAACTCTCACTGCTACCCACTGCTAGCAGAAAGAAAAGAAAAAAAACACAACAAAAAAAGCCCACAGATCGCCCCTGCTTCCTGTTCTCTTTTCTGTAACCCAGACTCAGCCTGAGCAGCCTGCTTGGTTAAGTTTCACTGTCTCCAGTCTACCACTCATTTTGCCAAACACAGCAACCTGGGCCCTTAAAGTTCACTGCCACATCTCACTGCAGCCTGTTAAGTCAGCCCCAGGTCTGCCTTCCACCTTCAGAAGCTCTACCCATCTTCTAGATGCTGTACAGTTTCACAAGCAAAATTAAAAAAAGTAGCAAAAAAACCAAAAGCAATAAAACAGCAAAACTTCCTCCAGCTCCCAAAGGCCCTCTGACATCGCTGCCTTCAGCAGGAACACCTCCCCAGCACCAGCTCTCAGCACCACAGCCACCTTTGGATGAGCTGCTTGCCACAGCCGGGCCCACAGATCCATTTCCTTCCGATGGTCTCCCAGAGGATCTCCCTGCCCCTCCCAAACAGCTCCAAAGATGACTCTGAGGAGGCTGAGACTGGGGGTGTTCAGAGGCTTTGTGACTATTTCTGCTCCACAAACCCTCCCAGCGCCCAGGCACAGTCCTGACACCACTTGGAGCAGCAGCCCAGCACGTACCCATGCAATTCAGAGGAAACAAGCACGCAAGAGATAATGCTCTGTGCCTCAGGCCTCAGCCAAGCACTGCTGCCATTAACAGCTCCCCTCCACAGCTTTTAAAAATTCCTAGGAGGGAGAGAACAAGCAATGAAATAAACAATGATGGAAGAGCTCTGCCTCACCTGGCACACCAGGTATGCATCACAGCAGTGCAAACATGGCACTGTGACATGGAAGAAAGCAAGCCCAGGCAGTTCCCAGCACACCTCAGCAATGACGCTTTTGATATAACGGAGTTTTGCATTATTTTTAAGCCTTAAGTTTTTCATTTGATTCTGATGTATGCTTGGACATAACAGTTGCTACCCCTCTGTGAGGTTTTATGAACTTACAAGCCCTGCACTGTGCTTCCCCCCCCCCCCCCTCAAGTCCCACCTCCCTGCAATCCCAGAACACCATGACATGATGGAAAGTACAGCAATAACAGCATGGTTGCAAAGCGCTTGGCTGCAGCAAATGAGAATAAGTCCAAATGCAGCAGCTATGGACACAGAAACACAGCAAAAGAGCTGCTTACCTTTGGAAGGTCTCAGGTAGGCAAGGATCTCTAGTGAGATATCCTCACCTCCACTGCCAACCTCTAAATGAAGTCTGAGAAGGGGTGGATACTGGCTCCAGCCCTCCTGGTCATTCAGTACATTGCACGCAGCTGAGATCCCCTGGGCTAGCCTTGCCTTCCCACCAGGTGCTCCATCGCTGCTTCATGCTGTGACAGCATTTTCATGATGCCCCCACACAACAGCCACACTGAAACATTCTTACTCCACCTTATCCTGAACCCCCCTCCCTCCTGTCATTCATTGACCCAAGCTCATTAAACATCAGGTGGTACAACCTCTGAAGGTGGGGAGGGGGTGGACGTGAAGAAGCCAAAATAGTTTTTGAGGAATGCAGGTAGAATAAGATCTCCTTATAAAGTGCTGCTAATCAAGTGTCATAGTAATTGCAGCTGCTGGCTTCTGCGAGCCCAGCCAAGCCTGCTGTCCACACAGGTGCAGTTGAGGCAGCATCAGGTGGCACAGCTGAACAATCACCAGCACAACTTTGAATCCTGCTGCATTTGGTTTTTCATCCCAAAAAGCCACTGTTTCCCTTTTCAGAATGTTTTAGTTGGACCTACTGTAAGATCTGACCAGAGAACCAATTCTAAGCACTGAGATGAAAAGTATTCTGCACATAAAGCATGTAGACAAGAGAGGGGACAGGTCATTTCATACCCATAGGAGCAAATTACTGGGATACCCTGACTATCTAATAGCACCTAATTAACCAAACTCAGTGTTGGCACCTCCTGAAGCTAGCAGGCTAAAAAACAGCACAGTGATGTCTGAGCAAAAGGCCCTTATGAGCAGTTCAGAAATCAACTTGGGTGTAATTAAGAGCATTTGAGAGAATGGTACCCCACGTGCACACAGCTGGAGCAGTGTGGTGTGACCTGGCTTACCTGGCTCTCAGTCTGCGCTCAAAGGACCCAGGAGGCTTTTCTCAAAACCTGAGACATCCAACTTGCTGATCTGCAGGAGAGAGCATTCAAATCTCAGCTAGGTGAAGCAGGTTTAGCCAAGCTGCATTTCCAGTTCCTCATCTCACAGGCATGGATGCTGCAGAGCCCCTCTCCCAGAGCACCCGCAGGAGCACCCCCAGCCCAGCGCTGGATGGCGCCGTCCCCAGGAGCCAAAGCCTCACCTGGCACACGTGGTCACAGCGCCGATGGCATCATCGGCCAGCCTTCCCCCTTCGACAGGCATTACATTTCTTCTTCCACATTTCTACATCTTCTTTAAAGGATGCCAGTAAATTAATGCTGCTTTGCTGATCAGTGTTCGAGTAATATCGATTTTCCAAGTTTTGATACACTCTGGGGCCGGAAAGGAGCGGTCGCTCCCAGCTGAGAGCAGCACAGCACGGCCGGCCCGGAGCAGCAGGAGCAGCGCTGTGCTCAGCCTGGAGGCGGCTCTGCAGCTCATGAGCAACGGCACAACGTTTAGGAGAAGACTGAGAGAAAAGTCTGCGTAATTAGAAAGTGACAAAGGAAGCGAAATATTTGCATGCAAAGCGCGAGGATGGAAGGCAGAATCCCGCATTTCGTTTCTCCCCGCGGCCGCCGTTACGGGAGCGGCCGCCTTTTGCAAGCGGCCCCGCCTGCTCGGATCCCGGCGGCAGCGCTCCGCCGCAGCCGCGCACAGAAACGATCCGTGTTTGCTTTGCAGCTCGCACGGCACGCGCGGCTCCCGCAGCGCGGCTCTGTCGGAACGGCGCGATGCTTCCCGCACGGCTCGCGGTGCCGCTCCGCTTCGCTGCCCTTCACCTCGCGGCACCGCCGGCTGCTCCCCGCCCGGGGCTCCGCGGGAGCTCCCACCGCAGGGCAGCTCGGCCCGCAGCGCCGAACGCAGACGCGAAAACACCTGCGGCTGCCCGGGCCTTCTGCTGGCACGGCCGCGCTGAGCGCAGCTGCACGCACGGGGCGGGCCCGGTGCCGGGTGCCCGGTGCTCTGAGCTCTGTGCCCGGTGCCGCCCGGGAGCACAACGCGGCCATCCGGGGATGGAGCTGCTCGGGAGAAGCCCCGTTCTCTTTTTTAATGTGGCACGGTTACCAGTAACTAAGATTATTCAACAACAGAAGAGATTTCTTGTAAACTTTGTATTTATTTTTTTTTTTTTTGGGACAAATTAGATCTTCTGAATCCCCAAGTGTACACATATATTTATTTATATATAGCTTTCTCCATAGGGAAAACACATATATCAAAGGAGGAGAGACATTTCTAAAGTGCCCCTTGTTATACAGTACTGAACATTTCTAAGAGCATCAGCACAAATCTGCGGTTTCTGGGCAGGAATTACTGCTGTGGGGAAAGGGCTGCACCTCGCCGTGTCCCACAGAACAGAAGTTGGCCAGCTTTAAAACACAACAGAAACAAAGAAATGCTTCTCGCAGCCACGGAGAAGGCAAAGAATTGCAGTGCTGATGGCCAAAAGACGGGTCGGCTGCTGGGCAGGGCGAGCCTTGGAGGGTGAAGGTTTGCACCAAGGGTGGGAGACAGTGCTGAGGGGGAGAAGCTGACAGCAGAGCAGGGCAAAGTGACACCGCCACAGCAGGAGGAGGGAGGGAGGCAGGGGGACCACGACCACGGGGAGAAGGCCATTAATAATCCACCGGGAAGTCACTGCCCGCATCAAAGAGAACAGGAACCCTACTCTCATTCTACACGCTCCGTGCAGCTCAGTATGGCTGTGCTGCCACCAGTGAGCCAGCATCAGCTCTCCTGGGATAAGAAGCCAATGGAATTAAGGTAGGAGTCAAGTTTTTCAATACAAGAAGTAAGTCGTCATGCAGAACTGCACATAACAAGAGCAGAATGGTGCATGCTGCCCCTGTGCCTCCCTGCCAGCACCTGCAGAACAGGATCCATGTCCAGGTGCTGAAGGGGCTTCTGGTGCTCCTTTGCTGTTGTGCTCACAGCAGCCACACGCTGCTGAGTTCCCAATCTGGGCTTTTTCTCCTTCAAAAGCTCAGCCATCGTTGGCCAGAAATGAGGCTTCCTGCCTCCATTTTGTAATTTCACATGGCTCTGCGAGGTGGAACAGCAAAGAACAGCAGAGGCCACTTCCTCCTCCTCCAAACAGCTGCAGAAGACAAAGCCATGCCTAAGGAGATGACCTTGTTGTGTTCATTTCTCAATGTTCTCTGATGAAGAGCGACTGTCCCAGTATTAATGACCACCTCTAGAAACACCAGCTGAAGGTCCCACGGGCACACAGAACACGGCTCTCGTGGCCAAGCACCTCAATGTACAACAGAGACAGTAAAGACCTGGCAACTCTCATCCTACTGAAACGTGATTGAGATAAGAAAACCATATAGATTCTGCTGCAGGAACTGTGCTAACAGCACAGGCGAGAGCTTCCTCAACTTGAGGATGAAAGAAAACAAGAGTATTAACTACTGAGCAACTCAGGGCTTAATAAATACAGATCTGATGCAACTCTCAGCCGTGTCTACTCAGAAGGCACAATCACACTTTCTGTATGCAGTAATTACTGCTGCCTCCAGCACAGTTTCAGTGATAGCACGGACAGCACAGAACCGGCAAGCTTTTTTCATTATACCCCTGGCACAGCTATCCACAGCCAGGCAAAAGTCCTGCTGGAGCCTACGGGCGTTCTGGGCACACTACAGACCAAGCTTTCCAAGATCTGTGGAAGATCTCAACGCAGAACCAGTTAGCTGGCGAGCAATGAAGTGGCCTCATGGCTGCTGAAGCCTGTCTTACCTCCTCCTGTGAATGGGTGTCGTTTCCAACACGGGTTGGATGCTAGCAGGGAGCGTCCTCTCATCCTGCCTGAAGGAGAACGTCCACTGGCTACAACAGGGATTTTGCCTGCATCAAGGACTGCAGGGCTTTTGTTTTTAGAAAGGAAGATGGAAAAGAGATCATTAAGAGTAGTACTACATGCAAAATGGTGCAAGGAACAGACAGACCATTAACAGTAGTGCTATAGACAAAACGGTGCTCGGAGCAGAATAAGTCAGCAATAAAACACATCCAAAGCAAACTCCCCAGCAGGGACCAGCACACAGTCAGTATTCCTCACCTCGTGACTCAGTGGGAGTTTGCCACTAACTGCAACGAGACCTCACTACCATTAGAGATGGAACAAGAGTTACTTAGGATGCGGAGTTTCTTTGGTGCACGTCCCTCTGCAGTCTGTAAGACACACTGTCAGGTTATGCAGACTGAGCTCATACTGTTCTCCTACAAAAGACTAAATTTTTTTTTTCCCCAAAAAGAAAAAAAAAAAGGTACAGAAATTGCTTGCACTTTGGAAGATACCACATGCACGTTTATCACTTCTCTAATCCTTTGACTTCCACACTAAAACGTGGTCTGTTCAGGAACAAACAAACAAAGAAAAGTAAACCATGCAGCAAAGCAACTTAATTTCTGTTGGTCTTCTTGCCCCACGCTCCACTGTTATCAGGCCAGATAAACACACTGTAAGTCACCAGCACAAAGAGTCTGCCTCTGCAAAAACAAAAACCAACCCAGAAAATCTAAGGCTGGGGACTGGCACGAGGAATCCTGAAACAGTCCTGTAATTCAATTATCAAAATTATCAAAAATCAATTATTGCATTAACAAAACCAAACCAAACAATAAACCCCCCAAAAGCATCCAAACAGAACACTGTCATCAATTAAAATAATAAAGAACAATTCTTTTTTTCCTTTTTGACATAGCTATAAAAATCAAGTCATTTATAAAACTGCAACAAATGAAGTCCGGTTGTGTATTCTTTTTCCTTTTATTAAACAGGACAGAGAACTTCCTTAAAATGCCATAACAAGTCACAGTGATTTTAGATGGTTTTTTGAAATGTAATATACTGATGGGAAGTATCTCAAACGTTCAATTTGCTTTGTTTTTGTCACTGTCTGTGTACCCTGGTCCACCAAACCATCTACGTAAAGTTTCTTGTTTAGAGAGGACACTGTGTCTTCTTCCTCCAGAACTGAATTTTGACTAATAATCCTGCAAAATAATCAACCTTACAAAAGGCCTTCTTCAAATGTTATATTTATATATATATGTATATACATATATATACACACACATACACACATATATATAAATATAGACTTTTATGATTTTTTCCCATTCTACGCAACGTCTCAATAAAGAGATCAGCAGATTTATTCTACAAAGAAGCAACACATAAAAGGGGAAAATTAAAGTCTTAAGAACATCATAACCATATTTCACCGATTACACATAAAAGGAAAAAAAATCACCATGAACAACTGTCTTTTTAGTTTTCTCAGATTAACAAAACTCAAGTGCAGAGGCCCCTCTGGCCGTGCCAGGCCGGCTGCCGGGCAGTGAGCACAGCCCCCCCGCCCTGCCCCTCTGCACCTCAACCCGCGGAGTCGGACGTGGTTGGAATGTACGGAGTTTAGGAAAGGTTCCCAACAGAGACTTCACCTTCGGACGATTCTCTCTAGGCCAGCTTCAGTGTGCTCACGGGGAATGACGGCATGGTTACCATAGTTACTGGATTTAGGACCGTCTGCCCAACCAGCTGTGGGTGATGGACAACTTGGGTTCCTACGGCCGGCTTGGCCATCACCGCTTGCTGGCCAAGACTTGTGGTTCCATTCACTTGCTGGTGAGAGATCGTGTGAGCGATGTGGCTCACCACGGGCTGGCTGACGGCCACGGGCTGAGGGTAGATGGGCAGCTGCTGGCCGAGGTGGGCCATGTGGTTGATGGTGGCTGGGTGCACAGTGATGTGGCCGATAGGCTGAGCAGCAGTGGTAAGTTGCACAGGGCTGGACGTGGAAGGTGCAATGTGAGCGATGTGCTTGGTCTGTGGACCCTGAATGACGTGGTTGACAGTCTGAATGACCGACGCGTGGGTAGTGGCGGTGTGGGCGATAACAGTCGATTGCACTGTCGAAGCCGCCACGATGTGAGTCTGTGCTGGGACAATCGCCTGCGGCTGGACCAGTGCTTGTGTCTGGATGGAAGGCTGTGCGTGGGCTGGGGGCTGTTTCTGCTGGATAGACAGGTGCTGAGGCAACACCGCCAGGTGATGGGAAGCAGCGTTTGAAGGGACGGCTTTCAGGAGCTCTGGGTGCTGGCGCTGGGCTAGTTTTGGTAATGAGTTCACAGGCCTGTCATCTTCCATGTCTTCATCCATGTTGTCTTCACCCTCTGGAAAAAGAATGAAATGAAGACACTCCCATAAAAAAAAAAAATTAAAAAAAAGCACAGCATGAACTGGGCTAACCAGCCTCTCTTACAGAGCAGGACAAGCGGCAGGGAGGACAGCAGGAGGAGTCACTGAGCTGAGGGAGCACAGCGCAGCGCAGCGCAGCACAGCAGGCTCCACTCAGCTCAGCTAGAGAGGTGCTCGCTCACAAAAAGCTGGAAGATCCCAGTTGGCAGGCAAGAGAAGCAACTTGAGCTGAGCGGACGGACAGAAGCTGGACTGAGGAGTGCTCTCTGCACAAAGAGAAAAAGGATTTCTTTTCCTGGTATGTTGTTCTATCAGTTGTAATTACTCCTCCTGCTCCCAGAGCAGGAAGGAAACAGTGATGAAGAATCGTGGCAGCAAGTTTACTGGTCTGGTTCTGGAAAAAGAAGTCTCCATTGATCCTACAAATTAATGAGGCAATGCTGACCTTAAGGAGATTAGGATCATTAGCAGGGCATTCTGCACTGCCTGCTCTAAAGCCAGTCATGCAGTAGAGATTAAAAATCTCAGAAGATACAGAAGCAGCAGGATAACTAGGGAAGATACTTCCCTTTGCAAACCCCACAGTCAGCAGTAGCTTGAAGAGATCGTTTTCAGCAGAGGCCAGCTGGAGAAGTGAACGGCTGATGCCTCAATTTACAAAGCTCTCCAATTCTCTGCTTCCACCAGCTTACGCTTGGAGATGGTCTGGAGCATGCTCAAAGGTGATGAGCCCCGTACAGGAATCTGAACAAACCAGAAAGCTCTGGCTTTCCCTTTCTGGGTACCTGCTGTGCCATCTGCCTGGAGCACCACGAGCAAACGCCACTGTGATTTTAAGGAATTGCTGCCAATAGGAACTGCTACAGCCTTCTGATCTCTGGAAAGCAAAGTGCTGTCCATCCATGACCGCCTGTTCTTCCTACTCCAGGTCACTGATATGGAGGAAAGTGCGCACTCTCCTACCTCACAAAACCTTCTCACTGGAACAGCATGCTTGATCTTCATTAGCATCATTTATCTTCACTGTGAATCTTTCTCATGCAATGTACAGGCTTGCTAAGTTGGTCAAATGCTACAGTGACCTCTCCTGTACCAAATCCTTCTTCTCTGTGTGGCTGAATACCTTCCTTCCTCCGTGCACAAATACATCAGGGCACTTATACACCAATCAGTTTTAATGAGCAGGATTGTGCAGCTGAACATTCTGAAAGCAAGGAGCTTCATGCGAGACACCAGCAGAATGAATGTGCACACCTGTACCTTGGGTTTATGTAACACGGATGCATGATTTTCAGTGTACTTTACACAAGTGTATCATTAGGCCACCATCGCTGACTACAAAACACTGGAAATCCTTTTACTTAATTCTGAATGCAGAGCAACTGTGATGGTGCTAAATGAAGATCCCCCCCACCCGCCTCTACTACCGTGGTGTACAATGATGGTTACAAGAAGAGGGAAACTGTGGGTACCTGATGCTGTGGAGGTAGATGCCTGGTCATCGTCTGGCTGAACTGTCTGCCGAACAATTCTGTCAATCTCCATGATGTCCATCCACTGGCTCAACTCGTTCTTCAGTTCTGCCAGCCGCTGCTGGGTGGCGATCTTCTCTCTTGCCAGCCGCTCCATCTCATGCTCGTATTCCTTTTCCTTTCTCTTTAAAGTCTAAAGACAGAACAAAGTAAAGGAAAAATCTAAGAAGAAAAAACACAGATGTAATCTACGCTGACTTGGTCGCTGCCACATTCATTGCTGGTTCTCTTTTATTAGTAGTTATGCTGGCATAGCTGCATTCAGGTAAACTTACCTCTTCCAAGTTCACACAGAAGGGAAAGGACCTGGCCACAAAAACCTATAGGGTTGCTTTGGCCAACCACTCTCTGCTTTCTAAAGGAAAACTAATGAGTCTCCGAAACTGAAACGGTTAACAGGTCAGGTGCGAGTTACCTCAGCTCCAGGGGGAGCAGCCTACAGCTCCATAGGAAAAGCTGCAGAACTTCTGCACCAGCGGTCAGCACTCAGTTCTCAACAACAGTCTGACCTCTCCTGACTCATGAAACATCAAGGGGATTAAGGCTTATTGCAGACTGCTGGAAAGGCCTGAAGGAAGCACAATGGGTGCAGCTTTCTCTTTGTCACCACATAGGAGAACATGCTTCTACTACACCTATTTCCAAGCATGCTTAAGGAAAGCAAGCATGTACACAGAGCAGTGCTCCTGCAGAGCAACTAACTGCTGGCCCTCTGCTTGAGAAGGGTGAAAATCCCCCACATCCTTGCACTGATAAAGAAGCTCTGTGCAGAAAACTCAGCTCTTATGTGGGATGATAAAACCACAGACAAATTGAAGTATTTCAAAGATGAGGCGCAGAAGAACAGATAGCATCTTTTACTAAACCAACTAACAGTAGTTATGAAAAAAATGACAAGCTTCTGAGACAGAAACTTAAATAGGTCTACACGTGATGACAGTGCATTCCTGTAACCTCAGGCTGGTCAGCACTTAAATCAGGAAGAGAGAACTTTGACACAGACAAGAAAAAGCATTTTTTAAATGCTAAAACACATTTGTATAGGACATGATCGTTCCACACATGTAAGTGGTGATGAAGGCTTTTGGATCCACTCACTCACAGCTGAAGCCAGACTCACACACTTGTTCCAAGGACTGTTATACTGCAAAGCACAGGAATTTCTTACAACAGCAGTAATATCACAATAGAACAACTCTATGCAAAAAAAAAAAATCACAACAACCCATGGTCACAGCAGTTACGTTTATTTCTAAAATAAGCAGCAATCATACTGACACTCCTTGCACCAAAGCCAAACCTCTGGGATCTGCCAATAGAACTGGCACCTACGGCTGGAGCTGAAATGGGTAGAGAGGACCACCAGAACTACATGAAACAAAGTAAGGAACAAAACTTCAACAGAGGAATTCATACAAGTGGCCGACCACCTGTCTTTGCAGGTCTGAAACGTCACTACGCAGAGGCACCTGCGTCCAGGACAGCTGAGGATCTGCAGCTGCCATCTGAGCCACTGCTCCCACTGGGAGCACCAGCAGTGGCTGTGCTGAGGGCTCTGATGAAGCCTCACCACCAGACACGGATGATGCAGGAGGCGCACCCCGGCCCTGGGGCCTCCAACCCAACTCCTGACTCCTGCCAAGGTGGTGCTGCTCTCCCTGGTCCACCTCACTGCTCTGCCAGGGCTGTGCTCCTGCAGCAGGGCTGAATCCTGCAGCACAGGCTGGGGTTGGCTGTCGGCAGTTGGGAAGTTGCACAAAGCAGCAAGCTCTGGTAAAAAGGAGCTGATGATTTTACTCGGAACAGTTTGTGCAGTTTAGCCTCTGCTTGAAATCAGGAGCAGAGTCCACGCAGGGCATGCAGGAACAGTCTGCTGCAGACATGAGTCTCCCTTTCATTTCCATTTCCCAGAAGGGAAGGACAATTCTGAAAGCGAAGGCTGTGCCTGCGAGTGACTCAGCCATGCAGGCCAGCAGGGCTTTGTGCAGAGCGCAGGGCAGTCCCAGGGAGACGTGCCTGCCTGGAAGCTCATTTGCCTTTGCTACGCATGGAATGGGATTTTCCTCCTTCGCACGTAGCTCTCAGCCTTTTCCCACACGGATTATTACTGTAAGCCCAACACAACCGCAGCGGCAGCCAACAGCCGCAGTACGAGCTGCAGTGCTGTGTGCTTTGTGCCCACTCTCCTCCCCACTTCGGAGCCGTTCTGTGGTCCTCGCATGCATCCCACTGCCACTGCCTGGTAAACAAACCAGGAACAAAGTGCTGCTGTCACCCCACCGCAGTGGCCATTTGTCACTGTAAAGAATTTTCCATTTTATAGCTGGCTGTAATTAAATTGCTTATTCTTATGTCAAGATTGAGAATAATGCTCCCACTGCTTTCGCTAGGCCT
The DNA here is from genome assembly GCF_023343835.1 of Lagopus muta. Lineage (NCBI taxonomy): Eukaryota > Metazoa > Chordata > Aves > Galliformes > Phasianidae > Lagopus > Lagopus muta. The sequence goes on along the minus strand of NC_064452.1, from coordinate 561,790 downwards.
GCCTCAGGAATAATGCTAACCCTGTGCTGGAATCAGGGAGGTTTAAGAGGCCTTATTAAAAAGCTCCCCTTATAGGCATTACATTAGCAATTTAAAAACTCACTTTCAATTATGAGCTTTTCCAAAAGCATATTTCAGCTGTTGTGCTCTACTACACAGCATCCACTGATTAAAAATTCTCCATCAGTGAGCAATAGTGGAAGTGATTTGTAATTCTGAACCAGATTCCCAAATTCTCTGCAGCCACTGGAGCAGCTCTGGAGCTCACGGCTGTGGGAGCTCCTTGCAGTGCTGCCCCAGTGCAGCTTCCACACAGCACACTGCCGAGTGTTGGTCGGCACGGGCTGCCTATGGCACGCAGTGCTTTGACTGCTGTATGCAATGAACGCAGCTCAAACCTACCGAAAGGATCTCACTCCCACAGGGACTGCCCTGTTGTTACACACCTCTGTGCTGTGCTCACGGGCAGTACTTTTGGGGCTCTGCACTCATCACATCAATTCCAGGCATTCCTTTTTTGAATCCTGCTACGTCTTCTATGAAGTTCTTCAGGTGCAACAAGCAGTTTCTTTAAAACCCAGCACTGAAGCGATTCCCTGGCCAACAAAGCACAACCTGCAGCAACGGAGCAGAGCCCAAATACACCTGAACACCAGCGCCCACCCCTGCATGCACCTCAGCAGTGGCTGCCCCAGGCAGCAAAAGCAGCAGCGCAGCCAGAGTTGCACGCAGAGCTCTGGAGCACCACAGCCCTGCTGCGGGGAGCAGCACCAAGCAGGACCAGGCCCTGCAGCAAGGCACCATCCTGCTCCTTCTCCAAGAGCTCTCACTCTGCTCTTGGGAAAGCCCCAACTGGTTGCCACGGGAACAAAATCCTCTGTTTCCATGGCAGCTGCAGCACTGGCTGGCTCTTACAGATGTGGCCTTGCAGGCTGCGGTGTGCTCCATGGGTTCTCCTGTACAGCACAGAGCTATGGTCCCAGTGCCCCAGGGTTGGTGGCACTGTGACATGCTCCACACAGAGCTCCTGGCTGTTACAACATGGGTCCACCTGCTCTGGGCCAGGTTGCACACAGCATCGCTCCTAAAAACACATGGCCTGCAGCTGCAGCTGCAATCCAACATATCTGGAAGCACTGACAGCACACATATGACACCTCAGTTCATGCAAAAATAACATCTGCATCCATGGCTATCAAGAGGGGCTGTTTGCTAGCACCCTACAAGGAATCCTGTTTGGGGAGGGAGGAGAGGAACGAGGTGCAGAATTTCAGGCTGCTTAACTCTGGTTTTGCATTATTTTCAGCCTCCTAGGCAATCAAAACTAATGCTTCACACAAGCACCAAGACCATAATCAAACTCAGGAGACGAGCACTGCATGCTGCTTCACTCCCAGCCCGGCCCCACACGCAGCCCTGCCCTGCAAACACCTCCTGCCAGATGCAGCAGCCTGCAGCACAGTATGCTCAGTCCTCAAACCGCAGGACCTGATGGGCCATTCGCCAGCAGCTCGTGGCCCAGCTTTTCCATTTGTTTAACCCCGGACAAGGAAGGCAGCCAAAGAGTGCTGTTATATTCTCAGATGTGATTTCACCCTCACATGCATGCAGTGAGCTCTGTGATTTCAGGAAACGAGCACACTGTTTGCTGCAAGAGCTGCCTTGGCTCATCTGCAAAGGACGAGAACTGTGCCGGCAATGGGTCGGTGCCCGTGGTGGTTCTGGGCACCCTATGCTGCTCCCTCCAGTTCACAGAGGAGAGAAATATCCACACAGGAATACTTCACAGAACCAGAAATCTGTCTGCAGCAGGGAATCGTGAGAAGTGAAAACATGCAGCGTTTGCACATGATTAACACTTGGGACTCTGATAAAAAAACACGTCGGGCCACAACCTCTGGAACACCACTGTACTTGAAACACAGCTATCTACAGGTCAGAAGGATCCAGCTCCCACAAGCTCAGCTTGAAACGAAGCCCAGAGAGTTACTGGGGCAGAAGGTAAGGAGGATCCGAATCAGGAAGACAAAGAATAAATTCAGAGAGGATAAAAACCAACCAACAAGCCAAAACCTGCGGCAAGCAGCTGGAACACACAGCACAGACACAACCCAAGCAGAGGCACGGCTGCTCCTGGCACCAACCACCAGGACTGTGCTGGCCTCCACCAGCTCAGCAGATCCACCCTGCTCCTGGACAGCACTTTCAAGGCTAAGAGAAATCCAGCATTAAAAAAAAATACTGAAGTTTGCAATAACAAGGCGTTAAGTTTGGTTGCGGGTTTTGTATTTTTTTTTTTCAATAATCTCTGTGATTCAGGAATTACAAGACATTTTCAATGATGCTAATAGATATGGATGCCCAAAACACCTAAAAATGCTGTGCTGGTTGTTATTTAGAAGACTATCCCAAACAAACTGCTTTAATTTGGCTCTTGCAGCAAATATGTCAGTGGTACAACTCTAACAATAACTTGCAAGCTAAAACCAACAGCACTGCATTGCAGGTAGCAATTGTTACTGATGACAAACTCACTGGACTGGGGACTCCTAAGCCTGTCTGAGCCTGTGCACGGACACACAGCTGGCAGCTCCAGGAGGCAGCACGCAGCCATGCTCCAGCACAGCCATGCTCCTTAGAGATGGGAAGGGACGAGCGCAGAGACACACTGCATCTACTTGCTGCAGGGCTCTGGTATTTTTCTTGGAGGCATCTCACCACGGTGCTGTGGGCGACAAAGCAGGGGCTGGATGTGTCCTGACGCAAATGCAAGGCAGGACACTTCCAGCCCGAACCTGCAAGGCTCAGAGCCGCCCCCAGCACCCCATTCTCCCACACCACTTCTCCCTCATGGTTTCCCCACTGCGGCGTCCAAGCAGCCCCACCTACAGCCTACAGATCAGATCTGGGTCACCAGTGGATTTCCGTCCACCTCCTGCCCTCACCAGCACGGCCACAGAGGGAGCGGAAGGAGGGCTCGGGGCAGCACACAGAGCCCAGGGGTTCCTGCAAACAAGTGTGCCTGCATAAAGCCACGAGCCAAAGCCGTGCGTGCAAATGGAAAACTGCCTTTATACAAGCATTTGGGGCTGTGAGGATGGCCCTGGGCCAGGCACCCCTCCTGCTCTTGCGCTCCTCACTGAATGTTCCTCCTTCTCCTGGTTGGAAAAGCACCTCAGTGCAGCTGTACAGCAGCCCAACACTGCGCACCACACTGCAAGCTGACCCAGCGAATGCAACGGCACCACGACCGGCCTTAACAGAGCAAAAGGAAGCCAAATACAATGAGGACATCCTACCGCACTTTTAACTGCTTATGACACTAAAGGCAAGACAGACAGCTAAAAGTGACAGCAGTTGGAAAAAGAAATCCATTCTTTCTGGTTTGATGTGTCTGCCCATCCACTGCCAGGAGCAGAGCTGCCTGCGCCTGCACAGCTCTTCCTGGTGGCACTGGAGAAGAGGAAGGAACCCCGTGGTCACAGCAGCATCCAAGCAGGGCTGGTAGCTCCGAAGGAATCAGTAGAGCAGCTCAGGGCATGGGCAGGGCCAGCAGCACCACTCAGCACTGATAGATAACAGTGAGTCTGGGAGACTGTACAACTGTACCCTTATTTCCACATTCTCCAGCATAAGTTTTATCAGCATTCCTATCACAGCGCTGTGACACCAAAACAGCAACAGATTGGGCTGATACCAACTTTCAGCTGCTGTGTTATGGTTTCAAAATCCCCCTCATTTGCTGCTTTGCATTGACAGTGTCTGGCAAGACAGCTGCTGTCAGTATGACTGCATGGCACTGCACAACATGGACTGAGCACAGTGATTACTGTTTTCTTGTAACCACTGGTCTGTAATTTTATTAGGTCACCAACTACTTCACAATAATGTTAGAGGATCAGCACATACCCTGCTATCTGTAACAAGAAAGGGAACTCATGCTCTCCATCCCCAGGCCACAGGACTCCCAGCTGCCTCCATAAAAAGCAGAACTGCAGACCAAACCCAACTGTTACTTTGTGGGCTTTTTCTTGTTTTATTTGGGAGTTTTGGTCTTATTTTAAAGGCAAGTGACTTGTGCAGTACTACACCTCAAACGAAGCCCTGCTTTCGCCACAGCATGTGTGCTCCCTCTGCTCCCACCACACTGACATCACACTGACAGCACACACCCGTGGGCTGCAGCATGCCATCCCTTCCCAGCTCCGGGCTGTGCAGCACTCATGGGCTGTTTTGGTCTTACAACCTCGAGTGCTTCAGAAGGTGCTGCCCAGGCCTGAAGCCCCCAAAGGGATGGGAGCCACCACCCCCCGGGGCCAAATCAGCGCTCCCACAGCTCCACAGGAACAGGAACTTGACCTGTGCTCAGGGCGCAGGGTGACACCCGCTGACTCCCATGGCACAGCACTGCCGTGCCCTAATTCTTACATTTCACGTTTTAACGCAGGCTCCAACCTCTGTATTTTACTGAGCATCAGTTTTTAAGATCATATTTCTTGCCTCTTTCTGAAGTTTACAGATGATACCATACCCCTGTGGCACAACCACAGCCTACTGTCGCTGGAAGCCGTCATTGCAATGAAATTCAAGCTAATTAGACAAGATAGAATCAATTGATCGGGTCAGGTAAACAACACAAAGGAGCGCTACTGCATGTGAGAGCTGCTCACATGAGGGAGGCACTGAAACTGCAGACTGACTCAGGCTCTTACCGGACAAGATTCACAGCAGATACATATCTCTGCTGGTAGCTGGCACTGAATTAACACAAAAAAACAACCAACCAACCAGAACCACCAGTTACAGTCATATTTTCAAGGTGAGGAACTTAATCAGATTCAGCATTGCAGTTCGGCTTTATGGATTTCAATCAGCACTCCAGTCTGCGCTGCCTGAGTGCAGATGAGCTCTGGTTCTCTCACAAGAGTAGAGAACGCACTCTAGCACCAGGCACATCAGTTCTGCCTGTGGCACAGCACCTCCCTGTATCAGTGCATTACAGGGTTTTGTTTAGGAATGGACAGAAACCCTTTTCCTGCTGGAGACAATTACTGTATTCCTATTTCACACCATGCCCATTGGTCTGAGCTAGTCAAACACCTCCTTTCCTTTGCACAAACAGCTATCAGAGATCAATGACACTGCCCTTGTTTTAGCCTCCCAAAGCAGTTACACCTGACAAAGGGGAACGGCAGTGCTCTAGGCAGCAGTGGCCCTGCCAGCAGACAGCTAAGGACACAGTGGGGATGTGATGCGAGGTCAGCTAAGGAAGCCTGCCTTTGTAATCAGAAGAGGAAACTGGGCACCATTCACTCAAAGCGAGCGATACAGCCATTTATTTGGGAATCCAAAGAGATGTCAATCACCTTGAGCCCAGTGCACTACCATTTCATTTCTTTTAGCCTGAATTCAGCCCCTGAGAAAGGCATCGCCTCTCTAACAGCACACACAGCTGCTATGCTGCAGTACTTTACTCCCAGCAGCTGGACAAGGACAGATGACCACTGTGAAGCTGGGTTTTGGTAGATCCTGCAGCTGGAGGGTCTGCATCTCGAGACAGCAAGGGGCTGCCACCTGGTCACACAGCACCTGTGCGACTTTGCCACTCATTTACAGATCTTTTTTAATGCACACAAACAGAAAAAAATGAATTGTTTTGCAACAAAAATTCCTCTAGCTGATTACAGGGAGGACTGAGGCACCACGAACTGAGGTCCCTGCTGGTGTCAGTGGCTTTGCTGCAGTGCTGTTCAGTCAGTGGGTGCAGAGCAGAATGTAAGCCCCAGCACCTGAGGTAGGAAGAACCACAGCCCTCCTGCCTCTTTCCCTGGGAACAGATGACACGGCAGACATGATATAAATCCCAAATTAATTTCATAGTTATTTTCCATCTCTAATCCTACAAGCAGCAAATACAACTGCCAGATGAGCTGTATGAACTTGTGAGCCAAGTGCATTTCTTATGCACAGCAAATGCTCCTCTGGCACAACTCAAGCCATGCACGGTTATCACAGCACCTTCCTCCACCCAATACCTTTCCAAACACCATGCTGAGCAGCACACAGCAGCATGGATCACAGCGTGTCCCACTCCACAGACTTCAAAGGATTCTGGTCTTTGCCCCTCACAAGGTCTGGGCAGCTCAAATCTGACCAGTATTTTCTAAGTACGTTGGTGTTCAATCAGCACTTGGCTCTGCCCTTGGTGGGAAGCTCTGCCAGCCGGGCCCTGCAGTGACCCTGGTCTGTCAGCTGCAGCTCCACGCTTGCAAGCTGCTTGCTTTGGCTGTCCTGGTGTCACCCAGTGAGCCGATCGCCTGAATCGCCTGGATATGGTGTCACACCAAATATGCAATGGGAAATAACCCCTGAAACTGGAAAGTGTTCAGGTACCATAGCGACAGGCACAGTCTGAGAACACAGAAGAGAAAACAGTCTTGCTTAAGGGCTTCAATTAGCTCCCAAGTAAGATGATTACAACATTTCCTAGGGGGCAACGAACCCTTCAAAGAGAATTAAATTAAAACACCCAGCTGTGCCGAGTTCTGGCCATGAACTGTCTGCAGCCCACTGCCCTGCGTTCCACTCCTCGGCACTGGCAGCGCCTTCTCCAGCACTGTGGCACAGCTGCTGTTGTCGGGGTTGGTGCCAGACCCACGCTGCTCCATGCCAGGGCTGCCCAGGGCACTCAGACATACTTTCCCCAGGCAGACACCCACATTTCCGTCCCACTGCACTTCTCCATGTCACACGAAACACCCAGGAAGCTGCCAGGAGCCCAGCAGTGCCGCCACTGAGTTCTGCAGGAGGTCAATAGGTGACAACCACATGCAAGGACTGAAGCACACGGCATCACGACGCACAGGGGACAATCCCCTCACCAAAAGGCCACAGAGCTGGGCTGCAGCAGCCCACGCTGCCTGGAGCCAAATCACCATTTAAAAAGATTATTAACTTCCAGCTGTGTTCAGCCTGATTTCCTTCGTGCAACAATGTGCCTAATTGCAGAGATTCTAATTTACTCTCTTAGAGCACAGGCCTGGCTCTAAGGATAAATTAGAATGACAGCTCCACGGGAAGTTTGGAATTCAACTTTGTGACTTATCTGATTTGATGCAGATACAAATATTCAAATCCAGCCAAGGAGACAAGCACCTCATTTGTAAGAAGTTCCAGCTGGAAGAGGGAAAAAGGATTTTGCAGGCAGAGCGGCTGCAGCAAGCAGTACTGCCGTGCTCCTTGTGGCAGATCAGCACAGCAGCACCCCGGGGCCATGCACTGCACTCCTCCCGTGCAAGGCTCATTTCGTTGGGTTTTTTTTCCCTTCCACAAGAAACTACTTTGCCATGCTGAAAGAAGGAGTGTTGAATTTTAGAGCTCTTCTGTACTCCCACGTTCTCTTTGCAAGGCAGAGGCAGCACCCAGCAGCACCCAGCAAGCAGAGAGCTGGAACACAGAGGTGCAGGCAGTCCTTCGGCCAGCCCCATGCTCCCACCTGCTGATCGAGATGAGCCGCACTGATGCTCTGAGGGCAGCATCTGCGGGGGCTCAGCCTGGCCCCATTTGCAGCCTGAACTCCGTGCATTTTGGCATTTTGGTCTGGTGAAACAGAACGGAGCTAAATCCAAGCCAAATTCAAAGCAAAAAAAAAAAAAAAAAAAAGCCATATTTTTTTTCAAGTCAGAAAATTCAAATCGGGTTCCCAGCAATCCGATTTTCAGGCAAACAGCCGCAGCACTCGCATCTGCAGCCTTCAGCAGCACCCTGCCGAGCGCAGCGCGGCTCCGGGCGCTCCGCCCCAGCCCACACGGGGCCGCCGCCAGCACGGCTCTCCCAGCAGCGCGGCGCAGCGCAGCCGTGCCCAGAGGCACCGCGGGCAGCGCGCCAGGCCTCCGCCGCGCCACGTGCTCGCTGCACACGTGGCCGAGGACGCGGCCGGGAGCTCCCGGCAGGAAGGAGGCCGGGCCGCGCGGGGTCACCGTGACCTTCGCCACGGCTGCCGCGCTCCGCCGCCCACCTCCCCGGCGCAGCCCTGCAGCCGGTCGCGGTGTGGCTGCAGCACGGCCCACGGCCCCCGCCCACCCAGCGCTGCCTGCTCGTACAGCCTCCAACTCGATGCGTTTCCCAGTGGTCTGGTGAGGCCATCCCCACCGAATCCTCACAGAGAATTGCGAGCTGCCCCCCAGAAGCACAGAATACAAGTTCTGCCAGAGAACAACGCGCTGGCAGACAAACCATCAGAATACTCCATCTGTATTCATAGCACGCTGCGAGCCAGGTGCGAGCAGCTCAGGACACCGGGACTCCGGCTCCTGGTGCACAGCAGTGATGTGATCACTGCCTGCCCCAGTGCTAACAGAAGCCCAGCTCCATACTGACACCAGCCCAATGAAATGCTCCAATTTCTTCTGGTGCCCGTTAACTACAACACAACCACAACTCCACAAGAGACCTTTCGAAGCAACACGCATCTTTTCCTTTTTCACTTGCCCCTCCCTAGTGGCTGGGCACCATTACATCTTGTCTGGTTTCCGGGTCCCAACCAAAGGCTCTGCAAGGGATGTCACTGGTCAAGGCTCACAAGAGAGCCGAGCTGGTCTAATTCTGAAAGGTAAGAAAATGCAGTGCTGACAGGGAATGTCCAGTACTTCTGAACAGCAGAGTAACACAGTACTTCAGAGACACTGAGAAATACAGAAAGAAAAGAAGGAAACTGATGACGGATGAAAAGCTCAGCACTCTTTATCCCAGCCAAAACACATGAGGTCTATTGGTTCTCCTCACTTGCAAGATGGTGCTATGAATTTGGCTTCCATTTTCTATACAAATTTTACTTGCGCTACAAGCTCTTGATATCACCACCACAGAGGACACTTCTTAAGAACCACTTCTGTGTTTCAATTAACCACTTTTTACAAACATCAGGTGTGCAAAACACCTCAGCATAAGAACAACTTACAGTGTCAGTTGACAAAACTGCTAACAGTGTCAAACATAACAAGGGTAAGCAATCAGTGATGCTTATTTCACTCCACCTGCAATCACCACAATACAAGTTGATCTTTACTTTTTTCCCAGACTGTTTCTTGGTATCCCTGCACATCCTGACCTGACATGATCTGCACATCTTCTCATCAAAACGTTCAGAAATTCAAGGCCTACCCATCTTGGTTAAGCAAACTAAAACCTCCCCAAAACATACGAATTAAAATTCATCTTAGTCCAAAAAGCAGTACCATATCATGCATTTATTTAGGCAGGATGCCCTTTTTTCGGACCATTTGGGTTATCTGTTGCACTCAGATGAAACTGCCTGAAGTCCATCACCATCACTGGTACGGATGGCTTACAGTTACCTAAGGAATTCCTGGGGTAAGGAGGCTGCACGAGGCAAGCTCTCCTAGAAGATCTAAAAGGCCTGGAAATCTGGAGCTCAGAAGTGACCATACTCAACAGGGCTTTCTTCCTTTTCAATCCAGAGCAAAATTTTACTTGGTTTAAGAGAGCTGGCACTGTTCCCTGTTCCAGCACACAGCGCTGTGCAATGCCACCAGCAGGGACCCGACCGCCACCATACCTGGATGTATCGCAAGGCACTCCTGAGGACGCTGAGGTTTGAGGTCTTCTTGTCGTCTACGTTGGGGATGTTGCGTTTTAATGTCTCAAAGCATTCTTTCAAATGTGCACGTCTAAAGAAAACACAGGTGGTTTGTCAGCTTGTGTTAGCGCACACCACAAATCAATTTAGCAGAGGGCTGAAGCTTAATTTGGGCCTTAATCCAGCAAAGCATGTGCACATGTGCATAGCAGTCACTGGGACTACCTGCATGCTTCAAACCAAGCCATCCCAATCCAGCAGGCAGACTGCTTTACGGCTCCGATTCCAGCCCTACGCTGGTAGGAACCTGCTGCCCTATGGTAAATAACTATCACTGCACTGTTGGTTTCATCCTGTGTCTATTTGGCTATGCGGGCTGCAAGATCAGGAACCTCCACTCCGTACTTCAGTGCACGCTGGGCTCCGCTCCTGGTTACTCCACTGCTTCAAATCAAAGAGAAGTTACGCCATTATGCACGTGGGGGTTTACTTTGCGGGATCAGGGCTTTGCAGGGTTACTGTAATGCAGTTATGCGGACAAACAAAACGTACTGAGAAGCAAGAGATGCAGAATCGAGCCATAAGAAAGCAAAGCAGTATTGCAAGGTTCGTTAAATGTAACTAAGAATTTTGTCCAAGTCATTTGTTTAAAAAAAAAAAAAAAAAAACAAGCCCAAGGCAAACAAATACTGACAGACCACAGGCCAAAAAAAAAAAAAAAAAAAAAAAAAACAAAACCAAAATGAAACAGAATTGGGAAAAAAAAAGCAAACCCCTGGCTTTCTACGCACCTGTTTTTCTCCAATTTATTATGTACTTCCCTGGTCCCAACCCTGTAACCCAAACAGAACAAAGATAAACTCAGTGTCAGGTTTAAAACTATTGCCATTCAGCCTGTTCTTTCAGCAGTGCGTGTGTCTAGGACACAGAGGTAAATATGAGAGAACAAAAGCATTGTTGAGATACCACTGGTTTGGAACTACTTGCATATATATTCCTCCCTACGCTGTATTGAGGTAAAATCCATACTTCACACACATTTGTGACAGGGTGAGCATTACCCACGTACTGCACACTGGATCCAACAGCTAACAGCACGACGTGCCTACATAAGCTCCCAGCACCAGGAGGGGACAGTGGGTGCACGGGGCATTCACACAGCACTGGCAGCCCAGATTCTGACCCATTTCTGATCCATGCCTACACTCCAGCGGGGTGAGATTTATGCAGTTGCAAATTAAAGTTTACAAGACTTGGCAGACATATTCAAACCTCTTTCATTTCTGCTGTGCCTGAAATAACACAGCCTAACATAAATATGGAGTGAAGTAATCCAGGAATCCTGCAGCCACTGCTCAAGGGAAAGCCAGGGTCAGCCTCTGGGGGGGATCTGGGTTGCCCCCACCTCACAGACCACAGGAAAACTTTTAGGAAAAGCCAAATGAATTTTTGCAACCATGTTTTACAGCAACAATGGTGATAAAGCAACAGGCGTTGAATACCTTCCACACCCAGTGCAAAGTGGTCGACAACACACCAACAGTGAGGTGAGCACCCAAGGAGGTTGATACATATTTAATAAACATCCAGGTGTTTAAAAATAAATATCTGACAGCCTTTTCCCAGGAAACATTTACAAGCTGGAAAAAACATTCTTTCTGTTCTTACACCCACCGAACACCAGCAATGCACCCCTGTGCCACCAGAACCTGCCCCAGGCCCACACACCCATCTGCAACAGAGCGAACTCTCAAGATCACAGTCTTTCCAAGAGGAATTGTATCAGCACTTTGCAAAGGTTTTCATCCTTACAAACTCTTAACTACCCGGTTTCCACCGTTCCCTCTATGAAAACTGGGATCTCTGTGTGGAGGACACCAGGAACCCTGTCTTTGCCCACAGCATCGCCCACCTCCTGAGCCCAGCACTACTCCTCAGGGTAGCAGGGCACCTATGACTCTGTGCTGCTCCCACACAGCTCCCACTGCCACCAGCTGGGGTGTGGAGGAGCAGAGCAGTAAGCCAGCAGGCAGCACCAGCAGCACATGGCCCCAGCACCTCTGCTTTGCTGCCCAGCTGCAGGCTGACACCAAGGATGCATGGCAGCCTGAGACCACACAGGTGGGCACAGTCTTTCTGGGCACAGCCCCACAGAGACATCCCTCAGTGCAGGAAGCGATGGAACAGTCATGGAAGTGGTAACAGGGATGGAAGGAAGGACTGAGCAGAGCCCTATCAGCTGTCCTGCAGAAAGGAGGACTGCAGGAACACAGGAATGGCTGAGAGGCTGCTGCAAAGGCAAAGGGAACCACTCGTTCTTGCAGTCCGTAAGAAACAGCACAAGAAATAGTAGCAGGCTATGTACTGGGATACTGTACTCTGGATCCCCTAAGGAGCGCTGGCCGACCCAAGTCCATAAGAACAACGAGACAAGCACTGACCACAAGTGGCCCAGCCACGAGGCCCGTCCCAGGCAGGGACACATTCAGCAGCCATGCATCTCCTCTGGCCCCAGATGCTCTGGAGGCCCTCAGTCCCGACAGCAAATAGCAGCCATAGGGAACCCTGTCCTGGGAGACAGAATTGCCCAGAACTCAACACCGCTTCCAGACACCGGGGCTGCCGCACGACCCCCCAAACACCGTAAGCAGAGATCTTCTGCCAAGACACAACACCAGGTGCTGCCTGGGGTCACACAGCCACTGTGGGACTGCTTCCTAATGCCGCTCTGGCTTGGAAAAACAAACCTGTGTACTGTGGTCAGGGGTAAAACATGAAAAACATCAAGCTGAGAAATCCTACTATCAAAAACCAAACCAACCCAGACATCCAGACATCCACTGATCTCAGCATTTCTGATCTGAAACTCCACAAAGCAGCAGCTGCTCAGGGCCCGCACTCACTCACCCTCCAGGCCTCTTCTTCTGCTCGCTGGGTTTCGCGTCCTCCGCCGGAGCCAGCTTCAGGGCACCGAGCGGCTGGGCCGGGTGCGGCACGGGCTGGGGCTGGATGGGCTGCGGGACCACGTGGTGCTGCGAGATGGCCAGGACGGGCGCCGCGTAGTGCTGCAGCTGCTTCGGGCTGCCCGCCGGCGGCGTGCCCGCCTTCCCGTCCGGCAGCAGCGCGCCCGGCGGCCGCTGGATGACCGGGGCCACGGAGGGCGGCTCCTTGGTGATGCCGGGAGCGCTCACGAGGGGCGGGTGGCGCTGAGCCAGAGGCGGGGACAGGGCGGCCTGGGCGGCGGGCTGCGGCGGGCTGGTAACCACGGGGATGGGGATGACGGAGATGGGGGCCGCCAGCGGCGGGGGCGGCGGGGGGGGCGGAGGGGCCGGGGCGGGCGGCGAGATGGGCACCAGCAGCTCACCGCGCGGCTCCTCCGGGGGCACGGCGTGGTTGGCCCGCGGCACGGCGGCCTTCCGCTGCTCCTGCTCCCGCTCCAGGCGGAGCTTCTCGTGCTTCTCATCCTCTTCTGAAAGACAAACCAGAAGACGGTCACTAACGGGGCTCCCCCGCGTCTCCCACCTACAGCCCTTACGAAGTCAGCACGGCACAGCCTGCGCTTCCAGGGAGGCCTTAGGACCAAAGCCAAGGTCACACCGTGTCCAAAGCCCAGGCCAACCCTTTGCTCTGCCTGGCCGTCCCAGTGCAGCACGTGCTGCCCGTGCTCCGCCGCACGCAGCAGCCAGGGCAAACGCAGTGGCTGTGGGGCTGCAGCCATTCCAGACAGAGCTCCTGGGGTCCAGCAGCCCTGTTTGGTGCTGCCAAATCCCAACCCAACCTGGCTTCACACTGACCTCACACTTCTGCTGTGACTTTACTCAAGCTCCTAAAACTCACCCTGATGTGTATGTGTTCCTGTAGGTTTTTAGAATGCCAGACAAATTACATGCAATGTGTGGCCAGACTAGCAAAATAAACCTCATTAAACTTGATCCAGGTCTCCGGCCCTAATCATGTGAACAGGGCACCAATTACATTTATTTATCCATGTCCCATGGCGCCAGGGGCCCTGGCACCCAGACACAGCCTCCAACAAACAGCTCCAACGCCGCCCAAGGAACTCACTGGGTGCCTCCAGGCACCTGCACAAAGCTGAAGAACGGCGCGCCCACAGCCGCTTCATGCTGGGACCTCCTGATAGCAGCATAGAAATGCTCTGGGAAAAGCCAGGATGGCACAGGCTGGGCAAGGAGCGGTACGGCCCAGGGAGGGACAGAAACCCCCAGCACTGCTGCAGGGCTGTGACACCCCAACATGTGCATGCCGGGCACGCTGCTCCATCCCTGCAGCACTGCACAGGAGCTGCAGGACAGCCTGGAGCCGCCCCAGTGCTGCCGGCAATGTTCCCCAGCATCAGCAGAGCAGCAGTGAAACTCCTAAGCACACATCATTCAATGGGCAAGCTGAGAGCACGGCAAAGTAAGGTTACACGCGTGCACTGCTGATCAGAAATATTCATGTAAATGTCTCTGCGAAGCAGGTGCAGCCCTTGGGCTGCTGACAAGCTGCCAGAGACGCCTTTGGTGCTGCAAATATTGAGCTCCCTTGAGCTGAAGGGTTCATTTCAAGAATAGCTTTAGCCAAAACCTGACACCGCTGCCTTCTGTTCTGACTTCACTGGCAAGAAGGCACTGGGCTACCAGCCCCTCCTCTGAGGGGTCAGGGTGCCTGCCAGCAGTCTGTGTGCGGGACACAAATACCTCAACGGTGCAGCAATGGTGCTACAGCATAGAGAGCTGTAGCAATCTTTGCCTTCTGTTCCCTTTGCAAACAAAGTAAAGACACCATCACAGAGACCCTCAGAGCTCTTTCTTTTCTCATAGGAACTAAGTTCCCCAGCTTTCCCTCACAGGGCTGCAAGGCTCCCACCTGCTCACACCTCAGCCCTCAGCCTCACCACCCACAAGTAACGTGGGTGACAGCAACACCAGCAGCAAGGGGAGGACACAACCAATTTTGTCACAGAAGAGCACAGAAACAGGGTCAGCAATCCCTCCCGAGCTATCTGCTGCTATTCTGGGGCTTGGCGGCCCAGGAATATACAGTGCCAGGGACTCTTAACTTCATTACCTAGTAATCTGCCAGGTTTAAAATTATCTCCTCCCTCTGCCTGTGCAGGGAGCACCTCCCACCCACAGCAGGGCTCGGGGTGACTGAGGAGATGCTGGGGCCGGCAGTGGTCAGGGTACAGCAGCTCGTACCTGGGGCCTTCTGCAAATGCACCCCATGAGCGCTCCTCTTAAGGGATTGTAAAGCTATCTTTAACGCTCCTTTTTTGCACCGGGACTTAATCAATATTTATAATTTATCAGTGGCAATGCCTCTGCAAAATCAAGCAGCTTACCTCTGAGTCTGCTCAGAAAAGGCCAGATGTCCTCAGAGCACCTTACCCCCACCGACAGCTGAATGCGGGCAGAGCCACAGTGCTGACTCCCACTTGATTCCGCTTGGAGAGGCCCGAGTGTCCCTTGGGCCCCTGACTCTCTCTCTGCCATCAGCTGCAGATGCTCTGCACTTCTAACAGTGAACACTCCCACTTAAGATGAGGCAAAGCTGCTGTCTGGACCTTGGCACTCTCTTCTAAGCAGTGGCAGAAGTCAGGAGGAAAAGCTCACACAGACTGTGCCGAGAAGGGTCAAGAGCAGAGCTGAGCCCAGCTGTCCGGCAGTGCCCGTCCCGGCATTTTGCCAGGCAGTGGCTCAGCTGCAGAACACACCTTGGGGGTGACAGCAGCCACTGCACATCGCTGCTGCCAGTGCTTCTGTTGGGCCTCCCCAGCAAAACAGGGGATGGGCAGCAGAGGGCAGAGGAGATGGAGAGCTCCCGTTCCCCATCCCACCATCACCGCATCACTACATGGAGTAGCACAAAGCCTCCAATTGCTCATTATCAAATAAATGAGGCGCCGCTTCCTCATTCCTGCATATAGCAGAGGCTGTTCTGGGCTGCACTTGCAAGAGGAGGCCAGGCACAGCACAGGGAAAGCGCAGTCTGAATCAGGGCTGAGTCATCCAAATGTTGCTGACATAAGAGGATACGGCAGGGAACAGCCGCGGCGCTTCCCGGTGCCTGGAAACGAGCCGGAGTGCCGGCACACGGCGGGCCCTGATCTGCACGCCTCTCATCTGCACGTGACGTCAGCAGCACCCACACAGCTCCCGGCTGTGCGAGCAGCGCGCTGCCCCCCACCCCACCCCGGCACAGGGAGCCCCGCACCCCAAGCCCTCCCCAGTCTCACCAGCTGCTGCTCACTGGGAGCTGAGCCTGGCTGTCAGCCCGTGCTGCGGCGCCTTGCTGTCCTTCCTAACACACACTGCATCCTTACGGAAAGGTGAAGCCGTATGTTAGGAGTGCGCTGGGGATGGGAAACGCTTTCCAATGGGGGCCCGGAGCTGTGGCACATCTCTGCAAGCAGAGCCATCCCTCCTGCGACCTGTGTCCCAGTATTAAACACCTCCGGGCCCATGCTGAGCCACCTCACCAACGTCATGCACACTTCCCACACCTTCTCTGCAGGTGTCACCATTCTCTGTGAACAACAACTTCGAATCTCCATTTTCTCAGCCAGATGACTATGACATGCTTATGTCCTATCAGCAAGAGCGAAGCAAAATCAGCCTTCATGCAAACCGTGCCTCTGTAACACCAACCAATGCTGACATCAGTGGGATGGGCCTATCTGCAGCTCCCAGAAACCACAGTGACCCCAGCACCCAAACCTGAGACAAACCAGAGTGACGAGATGACCCTCTTGCCCAGTAAGGGACACAGGGCACGGACACGCTGTGCTCCTGCCAGGGAGAGAGCCTTTCCCTCCACCAAAGCTATGGAGGAACATGGGAAGGTTGGGAAGGCCTCAAGAAATCTCGTGGCCTGCCTTCTAAGTCCCAAACAAGAAGCAACCATCCCTAAACAACACAGATGGTTCTCAAAGCAACAACTGCTCACACCTCCATGGACAGTTTATATCATGCTTAAGTTTGATATTCCGTGTTTAACCGAAACCCTTTCAGTCTCAGTGGGTCCACACAGATGCACTTCAGTGACATTTCTTAGATGGGAGAAGAAAGAAATCAGGTACACTTAGCAAAGGAAACAAAAATGGATCAGGACTGCCAGAAAACCAATCCCACCTCAGCCAGCACCCCCTGCCCAGGCTGCCTGCCCACGGGCTATGTGCAGCTCCACGGGCAGCTCTGCAGCCAACTGGGCTGCTCTGCTGTCTGCACAGCTTCACCTGGACGCGTGGTCACTGAGCTCTGCTGATGCAAGGTGCTGTCTCAGGGCTTTTCTGCCAGGCATCAGCATTTTTAAGAAGCAGTAAGTAATGTATTCTGATGAGCAGTTATTTTCAAGCTGAGCAGCTTCTGTGGTCAGAGCAGGACATGGCACTGAGGGCAGCCAGGACCCAGTCCCACCTTCTACAGGGCGCACAAAAGAAACCATGAAGAACCACTGCCTCCCTTCCCAAGCCTGGGATGGCTCCAAAGTCTGCAGACACAGAACAATGGTGTGCTTTTAGTGTGCCTGTCAGAAAAGAGTGGTAAACCCATATTCTTGACAGGAAACAGAGCCCAGGTGCCTACTGCCCCTGCTGTGCCCACAGAGCAGAGCAGAGCTGAGCCTTGTGGGTGCGAGCGGAGCGCTGAGCTCAGAGCTGCGTGGAACACTGCTGGCACTCTGCACCAACTGGAGCCAAAGCCGATACGCGCTGGGTGACTTTGTGCCACCCACTGAATCACGGCAAAACCAGATCCCTGCAGTAACCACAGGGCCTCGCTGGTCTGGAGCTCATGTAACGTTTCTGGGTTCTCATGACCAGGACAGTGCAGGGCTTTTGTGCCAGGGCTGTGCAGGAGCCGTTGTCACAGGATGCTCTCACTCACCAGCTTGCTTCAGTGGAATGATGGAAAACAGAAATCTACCCTTCAAAATCCTATTTCCACAATTGAGAAAAGATAAATTGAACAGTATCTGCTCATCAAGTCATGATCCATGTGAGCAGGAGCCAGAAGCCTTTGCCCATCACCCCTCAACAGTACCAGCACCATTACCTACACCAGCTCCATGTCTGCAGGGATGTCAGTGCAGTTGCAGTGCCACAGTTCCCCAGTGCTGACTTTCTTCCAGATTCCATGTATGGTCTCCCCTATGGAGGAGCCAAAGCTGGCTATGTCCTCCCACAGATTACATCATCACCACAGCTCTGCCCATCTCCATAACCAATCTCTGAACCTACAGCATCTCCCAGGCACTAAACACGCCTTCCTCACCCAAAACGCACGATCCAGGTTTGCTCGGCTCACTGCAAATAGATGAGAGGCCATCCCACATCACAGCCAGGCCTGCAGCACATCGCCACCAGTGAGGTGCTCCTGCTGGGCACAGGACTCTCTGAAGAAGACACCTGACCAGAGCACCAACACTAACACAGACTTGCTGCCAGGCCCTCCCACAACTTCTTCCGCAGCACTGTGACCAACCAGCGTGCGGGTCAGCAGAACCAGGGAATGCTTTGTGCTGCACTGAGAAAAGTGAGAGTATTTGGAGCTGCACAAACATTCAGGGATCGGTCTGGAGACTTCAGGAATTACCCAGTGCTCTGCAGATGCATAGGGCAACCCAGCACTTGCCTGCAGCCCCTATGGCACTACTGCCATCCCTACCACCAGCAACGGGGGGAGCAGCCTCTAACCTTCAGCACAGCCAATGCTGCAAATCAGACAGCAATCCAGGCGCAGAGAGCAGGAAAGAAGAAAAAGACACCCTGAGTGCATATTTTGGCATCTTCAGGGGCTGTTCTGGGCCGAACCAATAGGAAATCCCCCAAGCACACACGGCAGGGGACATCCCACCCAACCCAGGTGTGCCACCAGCAGTGACACAGGATGGGACAGAAACCCTGCACACCTCTGGGTCACTGCCCATGCTGCAAAGTTTGAGGAAAACGAAACGTTTATCAACATGGGCAGGAGCAAAGCAGAGAGCACAGCAGAGAAGTATAAACGGGAAGAAAAAATAAGAGAACAAATACGAGTTGCTTGTGGTTACATTTTGGGGGGGGATATGTTTTTCTTCGATTATAAAATGTTAACCTCAATTCGGGACTATGAGACACCCACTAATTCACGTCCGGAGTTTGCAAATAACAGACAAAGGAGCTCTGGATTTGCGCGTGTGTGCGCGCGGCAGCACAGCGGGGCCGCGGGCAGTGCGGTGACAACGCACGAACGGCCTTTCTGCCGCATCGCCCCGCGCTGACGATGAGTCACGCAGGAACAAAGAGCGGCTCCGCGCTCGCGGGGCTCCGGGGGGGGAAGCGGCGGCCGCCCCGCCCGAGCGGCCGTGTTGCGGTGGGGCGGGGCGGCCGCCGCTCCCCGCGGGAAACCGGGGCGTGGCGCGGCACCGCGCACGTGGAAGGAGGGCGGGACCGATCACGTCACCCACCCCGCCCCTCCCACCGGGGCGCGCCGCCGCGCTCTTTGCGTGTCCCCGCGCGGCGGGGCGGGGGCGGCCCCGCGTTCCCCCCAGCGCCCGCCGCACCCCCCCCCCCGACATCCCCGTTCCGCGCCGCTTCGACCCCCGCCCGCCCCCCGGCTGTCGCCCCCGCTCTCACCACGTGCGCTCTGCTGCTGCTGCGCCTGCCACTCGAGGAAGCGGGCCGCCTCCAGCAGCGTCTCGATGCTCATGGCGCGGGGCCCCCGGCTGCCGCCCGCCGCCTCTCCCGCCCGCGCCGCCCCGCCCCGCCCCGCGGCTCGCCCCGACGGCGGCGGCGGCGGCAGCAGGAGCAGCAGCAGCGCTGGCGACAAGATGGCGGGCGGCAACAGAAACACAACAGGCGGGCGCTGGCGCGGCCCCGCTACTACGCGGCGGCCGGAGGAAAAACGCGGCGCGGAGCGCGGCGCCGCGCGGATGGGGCTGGCGGAGCGCGGCGGGGCGGGCCGGGGTGGGCCGGGGCGGAGCGGAGGCGGGCTGAGGGCCCAGTTGGCCGCGCGGGGCGGGGGCCGGCGTGGGCGAGCGCCGAGGCCGGGGTGCGGCGCCGGCGGCTCCGCGGGAGGCGCCGCTTCGGGCCGGGCTCCGCGCCGCGCTTTGCGGTCCGCCCTCCCCCCGCAGTGCGCTGGCGGCACCGCGCGAGCTGTCAGCGCGGCGCGGGCCAATGGGCGCGGAGGACAACAAGGCATGGAGCACCTCCACATGGGCGCCCCGCGCCGCCGCCGCCCGCCTTAAAGGCGCCGCACCGCGGCCGGGCGGGGCCGGGACCCCGCGGGAGAGAAGCAAAAGCGAAAGGAGCGGGCGCGGGCCGTGCGCTGCGGGCGCGGTGCGGCACTGCGGGGCACTGCGCGCACGTGGCTGCGCATCCCGCCCGTGTTCCCTCGGTTTGGCGGCGCGGGTTTGCCCCAGGGTTAAGAATGTAGCATTATTTTTTAGACGCGTTCGTGATGGAATCGGCTGGAGAGCGTGAAAGCCACGGCTGTAGGGCGTCTGCGGGGGAGGGGTAGGAGGGCGGACTCGGGGATCTCCAGACGTCTCTTTCGACCCCCACGGCTCTGGGACTCGATGTGGTTGCTTTCTATAAGGAGGCCGCCCCCGGCCCCGCGCTCCTCCCGCCGCTGTGCGGAGCTACCCGAGCCGTGTCCGGCCGGTGCGGAGGCAGCCCGAGCCTCCCGGCAGCACCGCCGGGAAGGGGGCCGTGGGGGGAGACCAGCGAGCAGTGCCCGCTCCTCCGGAGCACCTCTAGGAGACGGCCCCGAAGTGCTGCCTGCAGTCACACCAGTGGTGTCTGCCGGCCTTCGTGGGGCTCTGTTCTCAGCACCTTACAAATCTCAACTGAACTTTCCTTATCCGCTTTGGGCCTTTCCATATCAAGTCTCTGCTTGTGACTAACTTCGTTTTGGAGCTGGGAGAAGGTACCAAAGTCAAGGAAAATAAAATGAATCACCAAACATAATGGAAGGAATGGGATTGGAAAACAACCGTTTTTCAACAACCAACCATATTTTTCCTTCTATGTAAAGAACTTTAATTTACCAACCCACAGCTGTCCTGCAGGACACTAAAGAGGCACAGCTCAGCACAGGGAGCCCTACCATGCACCTGGAGCTGTGGGTCACCTCTCCCAGCTGAACTCATGGTGCCCACAAGCTCCTGGACACCATTGCTGTGAGCGCTGACGCCTGCGGCGCCGGCAGAGCTCATCTGGTGCCAGCAGCTGTTGGGGAACGTGTGCTGCACAGCTCCGCTCTCCTCCAGCCACCCCGCAGCTCCTGCAATGAATGGAGCTGTATCAGCAGACAGCCCTCCATCCTGCAGCCCAGCTCAGAGCACAGCTGCAGCAGCGTGGCTTGACACCAGTACAGTCATACAATCAAAGAGTCATTAAGGTTAGAAAAGACCTCCAAGATCATCAAGCCCAACCCACCCCACCATGCCCTCAGCGCCACATCCCCGTGCTTCTGAATGTTTCCAGGGGTGGTGATCCCACTGCTCCCTGGGCACTCTGTGCCAGTGCCTTCCCAGTGTAGCACTTGAGCGAGCAGCACGCTCAGACAAGATAACAGAACAAAAGGTGCCTCTGGCTGCTTGGGAGGAAAGCCCCAGCTGGGAGTGTATTTGTGGCAGGCTTAGCTGGAGGTGCAGGCTGCAGTCTGCAGCACAGTTGTAAGCGGTAAGCGTAACAGCCCACAGATTTCTCCAACCTCTGCTCTCTTTTCTTTCCTACCATGCGTAACCCTACAGACCTCACGGGTTTGCAGAAGGTTCTTCTGGAGGGCCCCAGTTCTCAGAAGGGATCACAGTGCTGCCACCAAACTCCCCCTGACTTCTGAGGCAGTGCTCAGGCACTGCAGCCCTCCTGCCAATGGTGCCAACTTTTCAGCAGGTCACATTGTGAAAGTCAGAAACCTACCAATGCCAGAGAAGCTCACTGAAAACACAACAGTCAATGTTCTGGACGGGATACTTGCTGAAAAGCAGCTTCTACAAGAAACTCTTCCAGATATTTTTTGAATAGCTGGGACGTGTGCTAACTTTTTTAGGAACCCAAACTTTCCTTCTGGCTGCCTGGGAACATCTCTTGCAACACACTGACCCCAAGGAGTTGTTTGTTCTGAACCTTGAGCTCAGAAGGCTCCTGGCTGCTGAGCCAGCTCCCAGCTTTGGCAGCTGAAGGCACAGATCAGCGCCATTAAGCATTCATAATGTGGTGACGTTTCCTGATTGAAGTCGCTCACTGCGAGCTTTCGGAATGGCCCGATGCAGCAGTGGGAGCACAGCCAAACCCCATCAGCTGGGTATTCATCTGCTGCTGGAGGACTGCTCTGAAAGGTTTTTGGTGAGTCATTTGACCCTGTTATTAGGGACAGCAATAAACCAGAACACTTGGGTTATTTGGACCGACTTTGTGAACACTTGGGGAGAATTTTTAAAACCTTGTATGTGTGCTAAAAGCAACAAGAGGACCAATTTCTACCCCATTATGTCCCATGCACACACAAGAGGACGCGGGGCTGTACACGCAGTGCTGCAGAGCACAGTCAGACTCTCAGGGCCGAGGATGACAGTTTGCTGTGAAGTCAGACCAGTTTTTCCCCACAGGCAGAATGGCCCCCTCAGTGCCAGTCTGGGCTGCTCGCTCCCAGGGAGCACCTGCATGCTGCCAGAGCTTCCCAGAGGGAGAACTGAGGCTCGTACAGTGAGACCTGCGGCACACCAGGATTGGCATTATATAGTTTCAATGGTTTTAGATTTCTTTATATATATCCAACCACCTCATGACCTGGACATCACACTTTGTACCATGCTGTGCAAATCTGGGGGAGCAACCGCAGCGCAGCTGAAGACCTTTCTCCCATTACTCTGCCTAGGTCTTTCCCAGCCATGCAGCAAACAGCTCCTTCCACAGACCATCTCCTGAGCCGCGCATCATGTGAGCTCTGATACGCTCACTCCTCACAGCGCTCACACAGCCGTTCCCCCACTCAGAACCCCCTGCTGCACTTCCTGCCGTGAGGAGCCCGGAGCAGCGTGGGGCTGCAGGAGCAGCTGTGGGGCCTGCGGTGCTGGCACTGGGTGCTGCGGGCCCCACTCTGCTCCCAGCGCCTGCCCAGACTCCGCTGCCTGCTGCAGCCATGGACGGAGCGCTGCCTGGTGCCGGGCCTTGTGGCTGTCATGGGATTCCACATCAGACAGAAGCTTTGTAGAATACTGCATCCAAGCTGTGCTTCTTAGAAGAAAAAGCAGGGTCTAAATGGGAGCTTTTTACTACAGCGATGCTAAGTCACATCCCAGCCAAAAAGACTTTTACTTAAGTTGAAGTGCAGCTGGTTTTAGAGCAACTTGGATAATGTAAGCTCATTAAGTGTCTTTTAAAGCCCCAGCTAAATCACTTTCCAAAGTTAAATAATTTTCACTATTCCTACTCTTTATGAACTCCGAATGAAACTAGCTGAGCAGCTCAGATACAGCTTTGTGCCACATCAGCTGAGCATTCACATCCTCAGGTTCTCTGCTCTCACTGCTGTAACAGTGCTGCTTTCTGTGGCTGCTGGCTGTCCAACCATGCACAGCACTGCCCACGGGGCTCAGCCGCTCTCCTGGCACTCCAGGCTCCACTCCTCAGCCCCAGCTCAGCACAGCTCCACGTGCAGCGTGCAGCTGCCTGGTGCGGAGCAGGAGGCACAATGCCCCGGGCTGGGGGAACGCAGGGCTGCGCGGTGCTGGAAGGGCTGCTCAGGGCCTGAGCGGGGGCTGAGCAGAAGTGATGGTGTGATTCTGTCACCTTCTTTTTCAGAATATGCGGTGGATAAAAAATTACACCATACTCACACGGAAGGTGGAGTTTACCTCAGTATTTTCACTCTGAGGTTTGTGTTAAAAACAAAACAAAACAAAAACCACGGGTGGAAATGATGAGTCCTCCTTCTCGATGGAAACACACCGACTTTCTTTGCCATCATTCCATCTACTGTGTTAACGACGCCGGATCCGGGCAGTCCCCGTCTGCCAGTACGAGGACGGCCGCCATCATCTGCCGCACCCCGGGGTTCCCCATCCCGGAGCGGAGAACCGCGCGCCCTCCCGCCCCGACCTGCGGCATCTCCCCGCGCCCGCCGCAGCACCGCGGCTCCCGCTGTCTGCGCCGACCCCGGCGCAGTGCCGCCTCCCGCCGCTCGGGGGCGCCGCAGCCGCGCGGCGCGGTGAGAACGGGCGGGGCGAGTGCTGTAAAGCGGCGGCGCTGCGGCGGATGTCGCGAGGGCTGCTCCGAAAGTAACGCCTCCGGTTTCATCCCGTTGCCCGGCGCCGTCGGTAGGCGGCTGTCGGTGCGATGGAAGCAGAGCTGAACCTTCCCACCGATATCCCGTTACATTTTGTTGCCGTGCGACAGACGGCAGCAGAGGGGGGGCTGTCTGACACAATGGCGTGTGACATGGAAGTGCACGTGGAGCAAAGACATGGAACTGAATTCCTCCATGCAGAGAAAAAGGCACCCACTGACATTCAGTGATGCTCGTGAATGCTGATGGAGAAGAACTGTTTCTGTCCGAGACTTATATGCAGCACTGGAGAGATCTGCATACATCCTATTAGTCCCTGTTCTTAATGGCAAACACAGCCATGGGGCTGCAACTAAAATAAAACCAGCCCGATCAAAAGAGTCACAGAATCACAGAATCATTCAAGCTGGAAAAGCCTTCTAGGATCACCAAGCCCAACCCATCCCACCATGTCTGCTGACCGTGTCCCTCAGTTTCACATCTGCACGGCTCCTGAACACCCCCAGGCTCGGTGACCCCCCTCCCCGTGCAGCACGTGCTGCTCACAGGGGCACCGCTGCTCCCCCCAGCCCCACTCACAGCCCGAGGTGCTGCACTTGCTGGGCCGGGCGGCACTGCGGCGGGGGGAGCACAGCAGCAGCCATCCATCTCCAGCCCCAAACACTCATTGTCAATAACCCCACCATAAATGTCAGTCCTGACACCGTGTCAATAACTTATTGTGTGAGCATAATGCATCGCCTTGGAAAAGGCCAGTGTAAAGACCGGTTTGCTAGCCAGCATTGTGCGATGACAATTACAGGGTTTTTTCCTATCTAGGGTCAATCATTTGATGGATGGAGGCTGCCGTATTTAGGTGAGATTATTATAGTGGTGCTGAATAGCAGCCTGGGGAGCTGCTCAGTGCAGCGCTGCGCAGACAGCCCTGGGCCCCTGGGGAGGCGGTGACCTCTGGGGGAAGCAGGAACCAGCCTGGAGAAAGCGGGAGGAAAATATCTGCTGCTCCCTGCAAATTCATTTAAATGGAGGACTCAGCAAATACACTTAATAGGTGTTTTGTGCTCTTGATGATTTAACCAAACCTGACCCAGAACGGGAGGAGAATCAACACAGCCTGGCCTTCTGCAGCAGCCAGTGAAGGGGAAGAGTATGAGAAATGTGATGAAGTTGTTACAGAAATCACAGACCCAGCATCAGTGTCTGCACGTGGCTCAAACCCATACAGGAGCGCACTGAGCTCCTCAGAGACAGCCTGCACAACAGCACTGCCAACACCGCTACTGAAGTACCAACATGCTATTTTATTTTTAAATACATTCTGCAACATCTGTGTCTGAAAATAGAAGTTTCTGAAGGGCTCAAGCAATCCAATTTGACTAGAGTTCTGAAAAAGGATTTTATTTAGATTTATGATAACGTCTGCATGGATCATAAAAATACAATTTTCCCTTTCTGTCTACATGTGCTCATGCTTGTACATTTGTGTACCCATAATATGTAGCCATGTGAAAAGAGAATGATGGTAAGCAGGTTTTAAGGGACAACAGCTCTAAAAAGCATCCTTTGTGCTTATGATAGGATCACATTGTGAGGCACTATAAAATGAAATCTCAGTAACATAAAACAACGTAAGAAAAGATCTCCCTTTTAAAATCAGACACCAGACAGCTAGAGAACTCAAAGTTTGCCTCTGTCTTAAAGCAGTCATTGTCTGGGGCTGCTCCGAAAAGGGCCACAGCACTCCCACTGCCACGATCCAGTTCAGCAGGCCATGGGCACATACATTATTCAGCGTTCTAAAATCTAAAAATCAATGTTTTACACTGTGCAACGCAGCTTAATCTAACAACCAAAATCCAATTTGTGAGCAATTTTAGATGAGGTTTCCCCACAAAACCTCGAGAACTGACATTACAGGATAGAACAAGAGAAGTGAGCCCTCTTCCTCTCCCTGTCACACGCAGGTGCCATTTCCCAGGACACACATCAGGCTGGCAGCACACGATGACGCTCAGTGCTGACTGCATCCTAGCCCTCCTCCCCCTTGCAGTGTAATTAATAAGGAGCTCTGCATAAAACGCTAACAGGAGTCTTTTTAAATGTTCGTACTCCCTGTAGTAACTAATAGTAGTAGTAGTAATTCTGTTGCTGCTCGCCTCACTGTTGCTTCTAAATCTCAGTGTCATGAACCAAAAGGAGAAGCAACATACAGTGCCTGCAGCCTTCAACCTGCCTGGTGTACTGCGAGCCAAGGGCTGCAATCAACACAAACAGCAGCTATATCTAAACAAACAGACAACAACAGACAGTAAATTCATCTCTATTCCCTCCCGTACCAAGCGGACAATCAGGGCTTAAATAATTAATACTCTGGGCTTACGGTGCACCTTTCGCCCCAGGATCTCCGAGCACTTTGCAGGGATAGCTTTTTATTTTGCTTGAGAAAATAGAATAGAGAAAGATTAACCGATTGACCAAGGTCATGCTGCCTGAACGTTTTCCTTCTGTTTACCGCTTAACTGCAGTGCTGCTGTGACCTTGCAAAGCTAAAGGAAGGCTGCATTTTGTGCAGATAATCTCCCTTAACGTGTACCATATGTTTGTGATTAGGCAAAAGAAAAAGCTTCAAAAGAATTGCTGGTGGTGAGAGCGTTCACCGCGTTCTCTGGGATGTCAGAGCTGCAATTTTCTGCAGGGCCTGGAGAAGCAGATGCAAACCTGCAAACCCCATCCCACTATTTCAAGGAAAAGTGGTTACTCAGCATCCCTGCACACTCCTGAAAAATCCAGCCTGTGCGTCCATGGCATGCAATTTCCCAATTACAAAAACCAGAGTGATCAGGTAAGATCGTGGGAGATCCGTTCCCATGGAACATTTGATCCAGGGCAATTAAGATGTCACCACAATGCCACAAACCAATTATTTTAGCAATGGATGCTGGTCCATGTGAGGGAAACCCTTTGGGATGTAGCTGTTAGAGCAAGGCTCCCGGCCAAACATATCAGTTAAAGGTGAAATGGACTGGCAGGTTCAAAAAGAAGCCTCTGGCTACGGACATGTGGCGTGCTGAGGCTGGAGGAGGGCTGGGGGCAGAGCTGGGCACAGCTGTGCCCCTTCAAAGAGCTCCCACCAGCTCATGCCTCACAGCTGGCCCCTGCAGGCCTGCACGTAGGGCTGGCATCCCCTGAAGCAGGCAGGCCCAACTGCTTTGCAATGGATCTCCAAGGGCAGGAAGATGCTGTAGTGTTTCATTGTCATTTGTTGTTGCCCTAAAGTGATTCTGAAAAGCCGTGCCAGACTCAAATGCCAATGAGACGGGTGAGAGCAACGGGCTGCAGAAAAGAAGCCACTTGGCTTGGCAAAGATAGAAAAAATCTTCCTTAGCTGCACAGCTCCCCCAGAAATGAGTCAGTAGGCCTGACAGAACAGAAAACACAAGTTGCCATAGAAACTCACATGCCTTCCACCAGGAGGAGAAAAAAATGTAGGCCAATATTTCTGCTTAGCTGGCTCCTGCTCCTGCTCTGCTGCTCGGCCCGCCTGGACCCCAGGGCTGCAGTACACCTCGGTTTGATTTGCCCCCAGCTGAGCAAAGCCCCGGCCCTCACTGCTGTGGAAAGCAGCTGCCTGGTGAGAGCATGTGCACATGTGTAAGCACTCTAACATGCGTATGGACACAAAGACACATGGACACACAGACACGGCTCTGAGGCTGCTCAGGGTTGGTGCTGGGTTACTGCAGATCTGGAGCCCAGGGAACTGAGGCGTGCGAGTTCCTGTGCTGTAGTCACACTGTGAGCGTGCAAACAACTGACAGATGGTGACAAATGATGTTTGTGTTGGATTATTGCAGCTGCCTTTCATTTAAATAAACACCTGTCCTGCATTCTGCAGTTTTGTCATCTGCAAACCAAGGGATGCACTGCACAGCACAGCATAGCAGAGCACTGCACAGCACTGCACTGCACAGCACAGCATAACAGAGTACTGCACAGCACTGCACTGCACAGCACTGCACTGCACAGCACAGCATAGCAGAGCACTGCACAGCACAGCACTGCACAGCACTGCACTGCTTGTTTTCTATGACAAGGTCAGCCTGTCCAGATGCACCCAGAGGAATGCACTCCAGCTCTTTCAGTCACTGTAATAGAAGTAGCTGCTGATCGCTTACCTATCTGTGTATATACATGTATATACATGTATCTTGTTTGGGAGTGGAAGAGTCAGTAAAACTTTTTTGAGAGTTAAAATTCCCTGTGTAGGTTTAACAAAAGTAGAACAAAATAAAAGAGAAACTCTGCAGTGTTTTCACAGGGGAAGGTAGAGTCTAATTCTGTGTCTGACTCCGTATGTGGGACACTTCCCTCTGGGAAGGAACAAGTACAATAACGTAGAGTTAAAAGCCAAAAAGTCCTCTATTCACTACAAGATGGGAACTTCAGGATACATTAAAACTCAGCAGTAGTTTTTGGAGGAACGTTCTGTAGAAGTATAGAAGTGCAGAACTGTTTACTGTTTGCTCCAATACTGAAAAGTATGGAGAAATGCGATCTCTGTGATATCGTCACCCAGCTGAGCCAGGTGCCCTCATGTAGGGCACAGGACCAGGGGTCAGCAGCACTGCCAGCGCTGGGCACCACGCTGAAGTAGATCTCAATTATTTTATTGCTTCCCAGCATTTTCCAAGAAAACAAAACAAAACAAAAACAAAAACAAGAAAAGCACTCAAAAGTTTGTTTCACTGAGATTAAGGTAAGAAATGAGAGCCCTCTCTCCATCTCAAGCTCTCTGCAATGATGAGAGTTTTCTTCTTACTAAAGTGATCAATAAAGTCCAAAGAAGCTCAGTGAGAATTTTTTTGTCGCTGGAACAGCAGAAGCACAATGTAAGCCGTGTGTTCAAGCACTCACACCAGGTTTGTGTTTACATGGAAAACAATAGAACAGAAAGAATCACGGGGGAAATTTTCTGTTCAAGGTAAGTAACAGGCAACCAACTTTCCAGCATGCTAATTTAAATGTTACCATTTACACTGAATTTCCAGGAATTATCTCATATAGAGCGTTTTATGTGTTGAAAGGAAAAGAGATAATTGGTGAGTAATCAAAGACTTCTGCCTGGTAATTTACAGTCAGTTTGGGGCAGGCTTCCTGCAGAGTGGAAAACAGATACCAGTAGGATGCTAAATGATACAAAGGCCCTAAGGAGGCGGACTTACAATCCAGTCACATCTTCTGTAAAAACGCAGCGTGACATAAACCTACCCTCCTGGGAAGGAGCCCTGGTGTCAGGAACGTGAATCCTTTGTGGCCACCGCAGAGACCGGGGAAGTTTTTCTCTCCATGCCGTCGCTGGCAGCCAGCCATGGTGCCGCTTCAGGCACCCGTGTTTTAAAAGTCCACGTGTCAGCAGCGGGGGATCGAGAACGGTGAGAAGGACGTGAATAAAACTGTGCACACAGAAGTGCTGAGGGCCGTGCGGTGCTGGGGACACGTGGGTCTGATGGACGCCGATGGAGGCAAACTGAGCAGAAACAAGGTTTTCTTAGGAACAACTTTTAACTCCGTTTTTCTGTCAGGAGAGTTCTGACTCGCGGACAGATCTTCCCACAGCCACACGCCTCTCCAGAAGGCCCGATGCCACACGGCCCAGGAGCTCAGAGCTGGAACTGTGCATCCTCCCGTGCAGCCACACAAAGCACTTCGTGATGATGGACTCAGGGAAGGCGATCTGCAAACGCCTTTATAACTTCAAGAATTAAAAATAAATGCTTTGCAGCAATGGAAGGCATGCTGTGCTAGTGATTTCCACTGTTTGTAATAACCCTAAATCAACTTTTTTCTCTCACCTTCTCCAGATTTGAAAGCTCAATTAATTTTGTGCTGTAGCTCTATCTATTACTTCAGCCACATGTGGCAGAGTGAGAATTCTTGCAACACAATGGCTGATTTTTGGTATCTTCTCTGCCTAATGGCAGGTGTGCTGTCCTAAATAATTAGCTTTCAAAAAGGGATCCCCTTAACCCTTCTCTAAAACTGGTTACTGATCTCAGTTGTACCTCATTAAGCTCCTGACAGCTCAATGTACTCACATCTGTTACTGTTTGGTAGTTTGATTCTGAGAACACAAATTGCTTCAAGAATTGCCAATTCATTCAGGCTCGTGATGCAGATCAAAATCCATCTGTTTACTAATCGAAAGCCATATTTCAACCACAGTACAACAGTGGTGTCTGCAATAACTTAAGACTTTTTCTCTGCCCTAAGCGTGATGGGGAGTACTCTTCATTTAAGACACACTTATTTGCATTATATATCTTAAATGCTATTCAGGCAACAGTATACAGGAGTTAATCAATCTGTGTGCAGTGCACTGAGTCCTCAGACATTCTTTACTTACAGGCTCACGTTGGAGGCTTGTTACTTCCCCCCCTTCAATTCCAGGTAAAACTTTGGCCTTTATTATTCCACCTTTTTGTCATTTAACTCTAGCAATGAAGTCAACCACCAAAACTGAAGGCACAGCAGAGAGAACAAACGGAAAAAGAGTAAGCAATACTGTAGGCACGTTACTGACTTGCTGAGGCTGCTCTGTGAGAGCCAGGCAGGTTTATATATCAAGTAATGTGGAGATCCTTACATTTATTTTCCAAAATGCAAATCTGAAAGCAGGAATTACATTGCACTATGTGACAAATGAGCGTGTGGCTGTGTGTGTCAGCCTCCAGCTGCACAAGGCATTTGGTTTTAAGGAGAGAGTGAGATTGTGAAATTCTGCCATATAATTTGCTGTGCCGTTAACTGTGATTCCTACAGCACCACCAAGGGATGGCAAATGTCCAGTGGTCAGAAGCTATTATAGGATAATCACCTCTCCAAATGAGACTCTCTGCAGACATTAGGGAGCATAATTCCCCACGGAATCCACTCTTCTGGGCGGGCTGCTGCCTCACAGCACCTCACTGCAACAGGAGGTAAAAGCCGGCTGAGCGGTTCTCTGAAAGCCCTACCACAAGGCATCAGGAAAGGAGCAGTTCTAGATTAAAAGGGAGCTAAGCAGACAGAAGGTCAGAAGACAAAATCTTAGCTGGTTTTTGGAGACACAAGACAAATGAAAGAAAGACCTACCTTAAGCTTTCTGCTATCTGGACCGTTACTATTTCAATTTGCTGGTGTTCTCTACTGCTAGCATTTCACAGAAAACAGGGAAGTCTATGGTTCACCCTCCTGCTGGAGCTCTTTTCTCTATACACCGTGGACCTGCTAACTGTGGCACTGGATGGATCTCCTCTAAAGTCTGTACAGAGCTCTGCAGGTGCAACGCATTGCAGCATAGAAAACATCAGTAAATTGTTGGCCCTATGGAAAATTCACAAAGTTTTGAAAGTAATTATAGATTTTACCCATTCCTTTCCTTGATATATGGTAAGTCTGCAAGACCCTATAGTTTATTCATACCTGAAAAGAAAAGCCTAAGGCACTTTCTAGGATGGTTAACCTATGACCTCTACATTAAGGCTTCAAAACAAATGCAACTCATTTGCTCAGAGATGACAGATTAATAAATTGTTCCACCCCATTATCCCTGTAATAGCTTGAGGGATAGCTTAGAGGAACCCTAGCAAATGACACAGGCCAAAGGCCAGTGCTTCTTTTCCAAACACAATATTACAAGCCTTAATACAAACACAAATGATCAAGTGGATTTACACAAGGACAATAGGAACACTAGTGTGGGTTCAAGCAGTACTCATCAGGGTAAAAACTGCAAAGCAAGCTGTAAAGCATGGTTCTAGGTATAAGAAATGAAATTGAAGTTGATGCAGCTGTGCTTGAGACTTCCCTGACCATCATCCTTGGCAATGCAGGTGCTGCCAGCTCCACCACGTGCTGGGGCAGCTTGGGGACCTGCGAGCAAATCCTGCCTGCTGCTGGAGGGAGCATGGCTGGGATGCTCCAGGGCTGCCAGCAACCAGGAGAGCACATCTCCTCCTACTGCCTTCTCTGGGCTGGAGCACCAATATAAAATAAATGAGAGAATGACAAGTAGCTGAGATACAGTCTTGCAATTCCAAAGCCATGAATCAGGATGCAGACTCTCTTAAGCTAAGTTTTGAAATAACAACACATTTTAAATAGTTGTGCTTCTGCATTTTGTAACATCCCCACAAATCTTTGAGCCTGTAGGGTCATAACTGCTAAAGCAAAGAAAATATTTAAAATAACAAAACAGTTTCCTGCAGGAATTAAGGAGAAGGTGAACATGATAAAAGCTGTGATGAAATGATGAGGCCTGGAAGCTATGAAATACAACTTAAGATACAAAAAGGAGAGACTACAAATGTGCTGAGGTTTACATACTGACTTGTCTTGGCATTGCTCATAAAAATGGAAGGTAATAGGGAAAAAGTTATGGCTCAAAAGAATTATTCTTTATGGTAGCAGTCCTGTGTTTTCCATGCAGGGATGTGTAAGCTTTAATGGATAACATCCAGAACAGAGCAAAGCAGGGAAAATACTAAGTAAGCAAAAATGCCTTTTTTTTTAATTGCTTCTACACCCGTGGAAATAGGTGAATATTGGCTAAACTGTGCAGTGGAGAATTTTGAAATGATTATAAAGACTGAGTGCAACAATGTGAATAGCATCACTAGCGAACAGCATCACTAGGGACACAAAGAGAACACAGTCATGCCAGTGCTATGCATGGAACTCTAAAAGGTAATTGTTTCCAGATTCACAACTAGAAAACATCTGAACTATCAGGTTAAGAATCTCTGGTGTGCCAGGCCTGAGAAGCAGCATGAAATAACCTTAAATCAGCCAGAAGCAGTGAGTGAGGAATTCCCCTTGTGAAGGGAAGCTGTATTGGATCAGGAGGGCAGAGGCACGGGATGCTCTGATGGGCATAAAGAAAATGTGAGCCTGAAAGACAGCTCCTTTACATAAATGAAATACCAAACAGCCACTGTCAGGGAAACCAAAGCTGTTCCTCTTCAGCTTTAACACATACATCTGTGGACTAAGAGCCACGAAGCTCAGACAGCTTTCTAACCGCCTTGCTTCTCCTGTGAAGTCCAAACAGAGCTCAGTCCAGACACAGAGAACTCACTCCTTACCTCTAAGCTCCTTTATTTGCTGATTAACATTGCGAGTGTGACTGCAGCAACCCATTATTATTGTTATGCTCCATTTTGCTAAGAAACATATTAAGTAGATTAAAAAAAAAAGTTTCTGTAAACAAAGATGTTGTGCAGAAACAAATGTTGTGTTCTGCTTGGCAGTAAATAAACTAGCAATTTTAGATTTTGCTATTATATCTTTCTCAAAATACTGAACATCTGAAACAGGAGAGACTGCTGTAGTAGAAGGAAAATGGTAACAACCTCAGTGATGCTGGAGATGAATTCTTACTGCTACTTGCACTGAAAAATTACTCGTATCTCACTTCTCTTCCCGACGGGCTCTAATTCTTCCTCTGAAAAGGAATGTTATTTTTGCCATTCAATTACATTTTCACCATTTGATCAGACTGAGCTCTATATAAAAGCATGGACTCTCGTTTCAGATTCCCTTACTCAGCTTTTCCTTCATGAAGAGTCATGTTCCAAGGTCATGATGATTAATCTTGACCTGTGAACCGCCAGTGTGTTCAGTCTTAATATCAATGTATTACTCTACGTGGCGAAGTGAAAAGGACTCTATCCACGACAAATAATGAACTAAATTCTTCTGACTTTACTCTCCAGTTGCTAATTAAGCACTTAACTACAAGACCTGTTAACTCTTTGGTGCTCTTTGGACGGCACCCAGCAAGGGGAGAGCCGACATCCGCGCCCGTCCTACCAGCAGATTTCCCACTGTGCGTGCAGCCTACTGGCAGTCTCTTAGCAGAAAAGAAGTACGCTGCAAAGCGTGCCTTACATCACCAGGCACTGCTAAGTGCACCCGGAGACACTCGAGTCAAAATACATTTACCCAGCGCTTCTTGTAATTGTAACCAGGACTGGGAACGTTCACGGCTGTGACAGTGCAATTAGTCGTGCTAAACAGACACTGGGAAATCTCTTTCGGAACACATTAGGGTGGTCCTGCATGGGTGTTGTCAGCAGTATGTACTGTATTTCCTGCAGATCTGAGGCTGGACACAAGCAACAATATAACAAATCTATTATTATCTTCAATCATTCGTTCTGAAGCGCTGACAGGCACATTAAGCACTGCCGTCTAAAATTAGTTCTGTTCATGCTGGAAGCAACCATTTATTCTATTGCACTCTTTGTACGCTTGATACCAGAAGACTTCTGGGAGACACTGCACTGTTTGTGAGAGGTTTCTCTGCAATATCCTGATTAGGTCCTGGAATGCAGTACTGCTATTAGAATTATTGTCCCAAAGCCCCGTGAGTGGTACATCATGGAGATCTCCTTTAACTTGCAGAAAATACCATTCAGCTCTCAAGTAACAACAAAAAACACAATAAGATTTTAAACCAGGTGTTGATTCGTGCCAAAAGCTGCCCACCACCACATGCGAATATAAAGCAATTCCTCCCCCAGATACTGTGCAATTTCACTGCCATCATCCCCAAAGAACAAGCACAAAAGCTGCCAAGTCTCTCCTGGTCACAGAAGTCTAGAAGGCTGACGTGACATATATCTGCTACAGACTCCGCCTGATCTAAATCAACATCGCCTCATCATTTTAGATGCTCCATTTGATATGACTGTTATTACTCCTGTGGTTGGATTGATCAACCACTGGATGTCACTATCAGTCTAAATACATAAACTCAGATAGAATTGTTTGTCATGAGGAAATGTTTAAGGACAGGCTGAATCTGAGCACAATAAATAGCAGCAATACTCAAAGGCGCTGAAAGCATTTGCTCACATCTCGCGTTTGTTTCAAGCATACGGTGTAAGTGCCTGATTCAACATTATTGCTGGGGTTATTCACGTACAAATCTGATAGCTCTCCTGGCTGAGCTCACATCCTGCACTGTGTCATTTCTACGGAGAACCAGCACGCAGAATCTGGCAGCCTGCAAAGCTGCTGAGCTCCCAGCACTTCCACCAGCGGCTGCAACATCATCCTCCAGCTCTACTAGTTAGATGATTGGAGTCTTATACAAAATTCCATTTTGGCAAAGTCCTCACTGTAGCTCAAAGATGGCCCGTCTCAGGCAAGGCTAGACAGAAACCAAACAGAAACCTGAACTGTCAGCCTCTCAGCCTTCCCGAAAGGGACAGACAGTAATTCATTTTGCATAGGGTGGAAATCTGCTGTTTGGAAATACCAAAACATTTGGTATTGATGGTCAGAACAGCAACTCTTTTGGAATGTTCTCTTCTTACTGAAGGCAACAAAAAACCCAATGACAAAATCAGATATAAAAAACAATCTAGGCACAGCTTTTCAACGTATAAATTAAGAGTTTGCTTTGGAAACGAAGATAAACATTAGGAAACAACTTTTCAGTTGAGAACACCAAACCTGACTCTCAGTGGCCATCGTAACTAAACATTAACAACTAATAATTTGTGGTCACTGCCTTTAAGTCAATGGTACACAACTAGAATAAATAACATGAAGATCAGACCGACTATCCCAACAGTCCGTACTTCTGGGACATCCTACTGTAAAAGTACAGAATGATTTTTCAGTGCTTCTTCACCCTAAAATACAAAATGGTTTAATTCTCCAGTTGCCTTTCATTAGAAACTCTTTATCTCAAAGAACAAGGTCCATTAAGAGTAGCATTCCAAAAGGAACAGGGTCCCCACAAGGTCACCTTTCAGACCCCACTGCAGGGACAGACTGGCCTTACACCCACAGCAGCCGGCTGCCACCCCGCAGGGGGCTCCTCATGCTCAGAGCACAGTCGTGGAATCCCAGCAGAACATGAAGCCATGAGGCAGAACAGAGGTCCTGCAATATCAGTACATCAAAAAGAAGGAAAGTATCTGAAGAAAAGATATTTGAAACAATATCCTGAAAAAGGTTGACTCATTTGTTTTGCAATTATTTTGAAGCAAGTGCTGTAATTTTAATACAGGTGTAATCACTGCAAATGACATTAAGAGCTTGTCTCAGGCAAATTGTATTGCTTTAATTATAATGGGGTAGTTGAAGCTGAGCAAATCCCCGACTCAAGCACAGTTAACATAACGAAAA
Organism: Lagopus muta; assembly: GCF_023343835.1. NCBI lineage: Eukaryota > Metazoa > Chordata > Aves > Galliformes > Phasianidae > Lagopus > Lagopus muta. The sequence goes on along the minus strand of NC_064452.1, from coordinate 525,739 downwards.
AGGGAGGGAGAGAAGTTATAGTAGGAATTATGGAACGTGCTGGGTTTACATGGACACGGCTATTCTGGGCAAATGAAATCTAACCTGACAATCCAGTGTCTGTATTTGCTCCTCTCTATGTCCTAGTGCAAGTGAAAAACAAAAAGCAAACTAATGCTTGCACGTTACACCATGGCAATGCAAGAGCTTCACGGGACGGCTAGGTGCTCCAATTCTGTGGTCAGCCCTGCACTGACCTCTCTGTAGGAATCACAGCATGCTTCACTCAGTGCCCCTTGCCGCCACTCCAGACTCACAGGGAACCTGGAGGCACAGCGAGGCTGTGAGCCTGGACACCAACCTGAGCGCGAGCTGCAGCTCAGAATGCCGACCACACAGAAACTCCCCGTCCTGCAGACACTGCCTCAGGCCAGGGGAAGCAGACTGTTTTGTACAAGAACCATAGAGAAAGCCTTCAAGAAAACTTCTGTCCACGGAGTTTCATGGCAAAGTTCACACTTCAGTGGAAGCTGAGGTGAGTTCAAACCAGATAACTACCTGCACCAGGTCCTGTCTGAACAGTAAGAACTGGAAAAGAGAATGACTGACCTAAATGTTCAGAAATTACTTAGTGACTGCTACCACATCTATTTTTGAGTGGTTAACTACAGCTGTCTCAAAGAAACTTGACCACCAGAGATGAAACTTTAACAAGATGGCACCTTTTAATGTGTCTCACTTTGAGGCGTACAGAACTACTAATCAGTTCAGTGAGAAATTAGGTCAGAGTTATCCCCATCTTCCCCTAAGTGCTCTAAAACCAGATTTAAGTGTATATATATTTAAATTAATATACACTCATATATAATTTCGTATTCTTCTTAGCAGAGTTGGCAAACTACAGTAAGAGTTGAAAGCTTTTTGTGTGGCAGCCACTACAGAGCCAAAGCAAAACCACTAACCTCAGGGCATTTTTTGCTAAGTCCACTTTCATCCTCGTTCTCAACAGATAAAGAATCTATATTAATTAGTGGTCCCAGAAAACCTCAGTAATTCCTAATGCATTAGGCAGAGACATTGAATATTTCTTGCTTTGTGTCAGATGCAATGCAGATGTAAATAGGCACATAACCAAACAGAGATAAGCAAAGGTATGCTATTTTCCATCCATATTTCCAAGCAGCTTTATCGTGTCCCACACCATCTGTGTTCCAACGTGAAACCTCACATTAGGGCAGTCTCCACACAACACCCTCAGTGGGCTGCGCGCTGCTTGGCAGGCAGCACGGCCCGGCCATCGGGGTGAGCAGGAACGGAGCTGTGCCTTCGCTGTGAGCACTGTTTGGGCTTCTCTGCTCCTAAGAAGCAGCCTGCAAAGGTTCCATTTTCAAATGTTTTTCATTAGTAATGCCTAAGGGTGACACGCTCACTAAACAATCTAGAAACAATACAAGATAAGACATAAAAGACATATTAGATTATGCAGCCTATGCCTTCAAATGCAGCAAAAATAAATGCAAACTGCTTTGGGGTTTGCCACTTGCAGCATGCAACAGCTTTTCCATTATGCTTTGCCTGATCCCTTGTCAGATTTCTTCAGAAAAAAACTGTGAGTTAGAAAGAATGGAAAGCACTTCCCAGAGGTTACGCCACGGGAGCTGGGCAGCAGCAGGCTGGCTTACCCTGCTAGCAGCTGTATTCTCACATACCTTCATTTTTCTTTTTTTGCTTATTTTTTTCTCTCTCCTAATGCATTCTCTATGTAACTTCCTGGCACATGACTTCACAGTTGATTCCTGTCATGCAACTCAGTGGAGAACTGAGCAAAGTCAATGGGAATCCTGGAGGATGTGCGAGTGCTGAAGAACAGTGACAGGACCAGGGCTCTGTGCTGCAAGGACCTGGAGATGAGAGCAGTCTACAAGCTGCTGTGTGCTGCTGCACGGTGCTCCTGACTGGGCAGTGAGGTTGCCGTGTCCCAGGTGTGATGGGATGAAGCATTTGCTCACGTTTCCCAGAAGACTGCTAGGATTATAAGGATTACTCTTCCATTTCAGGAGTGCTGCTAAAATAATTCACTTGATGCTAACAAAGTGTTCTGAAGCCGAGACGAGCCATGAAGGCACTACTATTGTAAATAATAGTTTCCTAATTCCTAAGATAAATATGTTAGTAACAGCATAACAAACAGCTGGACTAGAAGAACATCTTGAAACAAAGCCATCTAGCAGAGTTTCACTTTCTTTTGGTAAGGAATACTCATTGCAGTTCTCCTGCATGGGTCCACAGTGCACCTCTGAGCCACCTGCTCCTCGGGGCAAGGTTTGAATTAAGTTTATATTTCTTTATTTTTTTAAATCAGAAAACTGTTTCTATTAATTTCAGGCTTTGTAATCTCCTCCAATTCGCTGTTTAAAAAATAACAAACAAAAGAAGACCCAAAGCTAAATGTTGCCTCTAAAACTTCTTTTCCGGTCTCCTATTTAATCAGCCTTGTGGCATACTGGGAAACAGATCATTTAGTTCCACTTCATTATTATGGGCAAAAGAAATCTTACATTCAAGCTTACAGCACCTAAATACCTAAAGCCACATCCTAATCTGTAAAGCACATGGGTGTAAAACAGGCAGGCAATTTTTCATTTCCTTGGGGCAGCACTGTTCACGGTGACTGGCAGAGGCTTTCCTCATTTAATCAGGCCTTTACGAACGCTACCAGGCCAGCAGAGCTGCACTCGCTGCATTGCTGATCACACGTGCTCCATTCGGCCGCACTGGCACACAACGGCTGGGTGCGCCAAGGGGAAGCGGAGGGGCTGACGAAATCGCTGCCTTCACGTTGAGAAATATATAGGGCATAGCATGTGGCGTACACTGAAATTAACGTGAATTTAGTACTGCTGCCAGTGAAAGCCGCTCTAATTGAAACAAATAGCTTTGCCCTTCGATGTCTTGTAAAACGCTCCCTACTGCCCGTGCAGGAGTCACCTGTCTGCAGTCAGCGTTTCTGACAACTGGACTTTTCCAACCTGGAGAAAACTATCGCCTTCTGGTAACAGAAAAACAAAACCACCCTAGGGCATTAAAGACATTGAGGAACAGGATTGTGTGCTCCCCTGCGATGGCAGCTGACTGGGCTCCAGTACAGACGGCCCATTCCCATTGCATGTTCCCTCAACAGCTTTTCTTGTGGCATTTCAGAATGTGAGACTGTTGATAAAAAAGCCTCAAACTAAGTTAATGTCAAAGCGATAATATCTTTGAACTCATTTTGGTTGGACTTTCCTGGTCTTTCCTGCGTTGCTCATCAACACTCTAGAATGAAAATACTGCCTGGATAAACAATGTGACGTGCTGGTAAAAGCCATCGGTGGAGACTCAATGCTTAATTAAAATGGCAAAAAAAATCTCTGGGGGAGAATCTCTCTTGGGCTTTTCACTTGAGATCATAAAGTTGACCACTCCTTTCTCTGCCTTCATCAATGCACACTGCCACATTAACTGCCCTTAGGAAGCTGTCAGGAAAACACCTTCTGATGGAAGCAGTCTAAAAGCAGTTATCAAAATACAATATAAAGGGTCAGAATCCTCATTTCTTTATGTTTCACAAAAAATAAAAATAAAAAAAAATTGAAGAAAAGGCAAAGACAGCAAGGCATTTCTGGACCTAGGCAGCATGAAATGCTTGTTACTCTGTTTTTCAAAATAAATACATTTCAGGAACTATAACAAGAGCTGCCCGCCGCCTGCAGGTCTGCTGTCCAAGCTGTGTAAGGACACACTGGGCAGAGGCAAATCTGATGCACACTGTGGGCTCTGCACTTTTGGTGGTGGAGGCAAGCAGCATCGGTGCAGTAATTATCAGCCCTCGAAGAGGCTGCATCCCACCGCTGATCAGAACAGCTTGATCCAGTGAAGCCTCTTCTCTCTCGCTTCCCTCGCTGCGCATGGCCAGAGGGCAGTGGGGTGCCCTGGGGTGAGCGGGGTGTGAGCGGAGGGCCTCGTCCCATCCTGGTGGGCGGTGTTGGCACGGAGCCGCCTGCAGCTGCCAAGCCACAGGTTGCTGTCAGCTGGTGGAGACACTGGGCTGTACGCAGCACAGAGCAGCCTGGCAGTATGCTGACTGCAGAGCGGCAACACGAGAGGCTCATTTGAAAACACAGACACGTAAGCAAGACAGAAACCCCACCTCCTTGTGATTGTCTGAAGGGGATCAAATGGGTGGAAATGCCACAGATAGACGCACTCCTCCCAGCATAATTGTTACTGTCACAGCTGTGTGAGGCAAGGGGGAGGCGAGCGGATGATGCGAGGCATTTGGCACCGCGACAGGGCTGCGCCCTTCGGCCGAGCGCCCGGCAGCAGCCTGATTCACGCCGTACTGGCTGTAAGTCACTTCTTTCAGAGCTCATTACAAAGAGTAATTAAATGGCCACAATGTCCCCAGCCTTAACCCTACTTAGTAGATAAAGTGGATAATTAAGCATTGTTAGCTCCATTTTGCATCTATGGAAACTGGTGAGAGACTAATGCATCCCTACTGTGAGCCAGCTCCAGGTAGCAACATGCCAGTCATGGACTCCTTCACCCCAAAATGCTGGGAGGTTTTGTTAATTTCAAGGAGTTATGCATCAAAATCACCACTCCTGTCTTATCACTGAGAGATCTGCTACAGAGAAGTATTACACGATTCAACTGAATGAAGTCTTTGAGAGCTTTCAGTGAATGCTGATCTTCTCTATTTCATTGCCAGGTGAGGTAACCACCACCTCTCTTTAACAAGATGGTATCTCCATTCCATGCAGCCAATTGTTCCTACACACAGGCTCTTGTACTAATACACAACTAAGCAGTCAGATAGGACACCCCACTACTTGGCCTGTTAAACTGTTTGAAATGTTATTAACTGTGGCTGCCCAGGTATAATCACAAACTCCCTATATGTGTTCTCCATCAGAGCTTTATGTTGGTGCTAACTGCAGTGGCAGCACAGAGATTTCAGACAAGGCTTTATCCTGAGTGCACCTTCCCTGAGTGGCCCATGAGTCACTGGATGCTGCAGCTCAAACTGCTGCATCCTTCAAGCCATATGTAGCTCTATTCCTATAAACCATCATCTCACTTCTCACCAGTCGGCATGCTTCATTCACAACTGTTGATCTTGCCCTAACTGCCAACCCAAAGGTGGAACACTGTTTTCAGACCGCGAGAGGGGCCTAAACAGAGCTGCACTTTTGAGTATTCTCCTTCCTCCATTTTTTAAATATCATGCAAGACATTACAAACTGAAGACTTCTATTTATTCACAACATGCTCACAAAACTGCCACAATGTTCTTAACTCACGTGTCTCAATCTGATTTCTAGGGAGTGGAGAACACTGAAAACATGCTTCACTCTGGTGGCAAAGGCCCAACAGAAGAGTGCTTCATGCAGGACAGTCACAGGTGTGGATAACAACAAATCCTAATAAACTATCACATTCATTGGGCTATCTTCCAAATTCTGACTCTTCTCCAGAGCTTTCTAGTAAGTGTATGATTATACCCACATCATCATAAAATAAAAATGAATTCCATATTTCCATTTAAACAAATGGAAGAGATCTCTCTTAGAAAATCTAATGAAATGGAAAAGCCTTTGAAATACAATTGCTTTTACGTAAGGTTGAAACAGTATGAAAGACAGTTCAAAAACTACTCCTATATCTAAGATTCATGGTGAAATAAGAGTGAAGGATCCTTTCTTGCTAAGTAATTAAAAAAGAAATCAGGCAAGATCCACCTGTGCCATGACATCCAGCACCAGACATGGGTTAGCATTCGCTTAATGGGGTTAGAACTCCAACGCAGCTCAGAAGGTAAATGACCTGGTAGTTTCTTTCTAGCATGGAGAGATCATGTGTAGTGTGGCACATCTGCTCTTAGGCACAGAACTGCCATAAAAGAAAATAGTGGTGAAAGTGAGAAGATTTAGACAGCTTTACTGCTCAAAGACAAGCAAAAATACCCAAACAACCACCACCAACAAAAAACAACCACAAAACCCTTAAAGAATCAAAAAAAGGAAAAGAACAAGAAAAAAGAAAAAGCTTTCTATAAAAATTCAAGGCAGCTGGACCTGACATAGGGTCTGCACTGGTGGTGCAGCGATGCTCCCTATCCGTCTCAGAGCTGCCTTTCCACTTGGCTTGGAACCAGTGTCATTGTTAATTGGATGCTGAGTGATGGATCTGGCCACCTGGCACTGTCTGGCTCCTAGATGATGATCAACTCACTTGGCAGGCTAAGTGGGGAACTGGCCACCTGGCTAATACGAGGGCTACAGAATCTCTGACGAGCTGACTGCCAGCCTGCTAAGACATTTTTTACTGCGGATATCGACAGTTACTTCTCACTATTCCTCCACTGATCCTTCTCCCCACAACTTGGATGCTCACAAAGAAACACCCAGCTCACGGCCCCTTCTCTCTTTTCTTTCCTCCGTCTGATGCAGCAGATAAAATCAGACCCCTTCCTTAATTGCTAAATGGAAATGAGCTTCTATCCTTCTCCTCCAATTCCTTTACGATATTCCAAGCTCCCGTTCCATCCTGTCTTGCTTCTCACTATTATTATCAATGCTATGGATAAATATTTATGTTAGTCAGTGACTTTCACAGTGATTTTTGAATGGTAGCTTGCTGCCTGATTTTTAGTTTGTGAAAAAAGTCCTGATATAATTTAAGAATACTACCAAAACAAGGACTGGACAAGAATTGTGTGAAATTGGATTCTTGCCTGAAGGCTAGATTCCACAGTTGCCATGCATTCTGTGTTATTATTAGCACTTGCAAAACTTCAGTGAGAAAGGCCACAATTTTGACTTTTTTCCATTCATTTTGCATATATGTAAATTACTCCACAAAGCAGTAATGGAAAAGAAATCTGAAGTGAACAAAAATACATCAATAAAGGGTTCTAGAGTACTGTCAGTGTCACACAGCAAAGCACTGCAAGCTAAGCCATGAAAATTAATTACTTCAAAACCTCAGAAGTATACAAGTACTGAAATGTTAAGCTCCTCAGATACATTCTGCTCATATTTTCCAGCTTTCTTACCAAAGATGTGTAGGTAAATGCTCTCCTATTCCAGATATTGGGAAGTGTTCTACAAGGCAGTGAAAGTTACTTTTGTGGTTCTTTTTTGAACTTTATACTGAAAATACAAATAAATAAAATCTAGGAAATGCTTGATATTTCTCTGGTGACAAAGCTAGCTACAATGCTCTTCTAATGTCCAAATCTCTGTCCATCTTCCATTAAGAATACTGATAACCTGCAGTTATTATATGTCTAGATTCAGGCAGGAGTTCCTGTTGCTCCCAAGTACAAATCCAGGCTAACAGACCTTCCCTGCAAGTCCAGGTTAATTATTTTGAAAATGAAATCTGACGGAGTTCAACCGGAAAAAGGGCTGCAGAACAACTACAACTAGGAGCTGTTTTCCTAGGAGTCGGTGAAATACTTGTTGCTGTCAGCTAATGAACTTTGAAGACTGCACTACGGACAAGGATGGCAGCAACTGCAGGCAAGGGATTCTTTAGAAAACTCTGACATTTGGCATTATTTAGTAATGTGTGCAGCTCAGTCACTTGGCTGTCACTGCTAATACTGACCCAAGCTGCAGCTGAGTGCTACTGAGACTCTGCAACTGGAAAATGCCAGTGAGTTCTTTCTTAGGACCTCACCAGTGTCACCACTGCTCTTTGTTTCAGTGCCTTCAGCAAATGCAGCAGTCATTTCTAGTTTCTGAACTCACTGCAGTGACTGATTAGTAGCTTGTAAATAATTAAATATTAGTTGTCTGTAAGAGGCTGTTTTTCTTTAACTGATCTGGCAGACCAAGAATAGCTCTGTGTACTCTAATACAAACAGTATTGTAAGTAAAGTCAGATAATACTATCAAGGTCTTTTCCAAGAATACAGGGATTAACTCATCTCATTAAAATGTACACATTCTGCATAGCACAATGCAGTACTACTCCGAGACAACTGTTCAGGCCAGCCAAAAGATACTATGTGCTAGGATGATCCCTGATTTGTATAATCTGTGCAGATTAGTGCACAGATATCATAGTACTGAGCACTTCTAAAAGCCTAAAATAGACTGCATTAGCTTAAATTTCTGGGTAGTAAAGAAACTTGAGAGGAGAGAAACATAATTAACCTGGAGCATGGAAGGATTCCCTTATGAGAAAAACAACCGAAACTAAAAATGGCAGCTTGAAAAAGGTACCTGCCTGTGAACACAAAAGAAACTGGCAGGTTACAGATCCAGAGAGTGTGTCTGAGATTCAAGGTGAAAAGATTTTTGGTTTTCCTTGAACATTTGTTCTTAGACATTTAAAATATATTACATGACTTTTTTTATTTTTTTTTTTAATATGAAATGTTATCATCAGTGCTTTCAGTGCTTTCTCTTTTTCTCTCCAGAAAATGAAAATAAAATCTATGTTGCTGGAATTGCCTAAGGATCTTTCTCTACATTCAAAGAATGTTTCTGAAAGCTACACTAGTACATAAAGCCCAGTTCTGTACACATTAAAATAAAAGGCGAAAGTATCCACTGCATCAGGGGACAGAGAAGGTAGAGATGGGGAGAGTAGAGGTCTGTTCAAGGACATCAGGCACTCCAACAATCAAACCACTTTTCCCAACTTCTTCCAAATGTTTTTTCTTGTTCTTAATTTTACTTTCCAACTCACTGAAGTAATTCTTGTTAGTCTCTGTGGTGCTTAACTTTCTCCTGTTTGCTGCAATGGCCTCTGTGACAAGTGCTTGATGGAACTGCATTTATTTGAGCTTCAGAATCGAGCTCTTAGACAGGCATTTATCAGCTGCAAATGCTGTTCATGCAGATCTGCAGTTGCCTATAGAAAGGTGAGTTTTACAGAAAAAACTACTGATCTGCTACAGCTGTTTGTCCAGACTCCCATACTAGTTATTTCTGCCTTACCGTGATTCAATTCTTAGCAGCCATGTGTAAGTGAATTACCCTGGCACAACATGCCAATCAGTTGCCCATTCCTCCACCCTCCCCATTTTCGATATATTTTTTTTAAATTAAGGTTATATTGCCAAATTAGTACCAAAAAAAGGCCTTTCTTTTTATCTGTGCTGCATACCATCAGCCTGACAAATTCTAAGTCTTGAGATATAAAGGGTCACAAGTAATATCGCTATAGGAAGAAACAACTTTGCAACTCAAACTCATTATATTACTCAAGTCCTTCTCTGCTGACTTGTCAGGATCTTTGGCCGTTACATCCTCCTGAAGATATTCTTAACAGATATAAGTTGTTTGTTTGTTCCTGAAAAGTAAGAGAGTAGCTCTGAAAATGCAGCATTTCAGAAGATAACTACAGATTAAATGTTAGATACAGCTCATGTATATCTTTTTCTGTATCAGTACACCAGAAAGCTTAGGAGAGACTCTGTGCTGTCTTACGCTGTAAAAGGACAGAAATGTTCTAATTTAGTGTATCCTTCACTGAGCCTGCTTAATAATGAAAAGGCTGCCATATAAGATAAAGAAGTGAATACAGATAACACAATGAAGTCTGAAAACGGGGACAGAAAACTCTCCAGGCCAAATGGAAATCTACTGGGATTCTGTAAATGAATCAAAGACATGTTCATTCCCATTTTTTAAGATTAAGTAAATCAGTCTCAATTAGAAATTCTTCCCAATCCCAAATAAGGATTATCACTTTCTAATCGTACATTAAAGTAGCAAAAAACGGAATCTCACCATTTTTGTCACCAGTCTCACGCTTTGTTCCCAGCTCAACTTCCATGTCATTACTGGATGAGCCAAGGTGAGTACTTATGTCAAATAAAGGGCAAAGACTATGGAAATAATGTTTTGCCATCTCCTGAGACCACTATGTTCCACGTTTCTTCAATCATGCAATAATTTACCAAACTGTGAAGCCTCTCAATACAGCACGCCACTGCCTACCTGGGATCTCATTGCAGAGCAGCTCTGCCTGCAGCCAATGCAAGTTCTCCCTGCATGAAATACATCAGTGTTAAATGCTACTTTTTTGTCTTTGAGTAAAATTCAACTCCCTTTTTTCAAAGACAGCTCTGAAAACAATCAGGCTCAGTCTTCATACATTTTTAGGCAACATACATTAATTTAACAAAATTTGCTTAATTTCCTATTCAGAATGGATGCAGAAAATACAGCAGAGAGATGCAGAAAATGCACACTTTCCAAAGCATTTTTTTTTCTAACCTGGCCAAGAAATGCCACAAGCTGAAGCCTACCTTTTTCTCATGATATACATAAACACAGTGCAGTTGCTGAGGGCACTAAATTCTCTGAACAAACAATAGAACTGAAACCAAGGTCTGCGAAAGCACAGGAGCCAGTAGAGTATGAGTGAACATTAACTTTATAAAAATGACAGGCCAAGTAGATTATTCTGTCACAGTCACCTAGAACTTCACTACTGATTTTCTGATTTTTCCAACATTTGTTCTTATTATTTTTGTTGTGACATCTACTAAAGAATAAATACAAACAAACTTCAAAAACAGGAGTTAATAATGCAGCTGCCATAAATGTTTGCAAAAATTTCCAGAAGAGGGTAAATGGTTTGCCCAGAAGATGCACTACTGACAGAACAAAGCATAGCACACATCACTGCCGCTCAGTGCTGACCATTTGTGACTTATCCAGAAATGAACAGACATTCTCTCTTTCTACTATTTTCTTCACTGTTGACAATTACAGATTAACTAAAGAATTTCAGAATGAAATACTACAGAATGAAACGTTTTTCTGCCTCTGTCATTTAGAGATTTCAGTGTTGAATGTCCACATGGGCAAAGGACATTGTTTTACACTCCATGTAATTATCTCTAAATAGTCTAGTAAAATTATGTTAACTATAGAAATGCACGGTGATGTACTAAGGGAGTAAGCCTCACTTTCTTCACGGTGCCATCAAATTATGGTCCCATTGTCAATAACATTTCAGACAATTTACACTATTGGAAAATCTAGATTTTCTAGATTTTCAAATTCAGATGAATGCAATCACAAAACCTTTTTTGTTGTTCTTCTACCCTCGTTTGTTCTTTGAGAAGAATGCTGGGAAATATTTCTGGAAGGCAATGGAATTACAGTAAACATAAGCCCAGAATTTCCCTTCTCCAACATGCCGAAGTATTGCTTTACCTTTATCCCACTTCTCCAGGCAGCCAACTTTATTTGCCTCTGCAGCCTTTTATTTTTTTGCTAATCCTCCTCTTTCTCATCTAAGTCGTGTAGCATCCCAGCACTAACAGCATCCCACCACACTGTCTTCTCTCTCTCTGTTTGCTCTTCGCTGAAATTTAATTTTTTTCTCCTTCCACTTACAATTTTCAGTGCCTTTACTGGAAAATACCTACTGTGATAGCCAATGTCTCCAAGTGGTCCTTCTTTACCATCCCTTCTGTGTAACATTATATTAATTATGGCTGATATTTTCCAGAGGAAAAAAGGCGGTAGAAAGGCAAGCTAAGGTCACTGTTTTCTCATGAGATATGCTATGAAGAATAGCCAAATTCCACTGAAGCATTTCATTACTAAGTAGCATAAAACTGAATCACAGCACAACTAATAAGAATAATTGCAATTGCATTCAGAAAGTTTCATTTTAAGAACATGTCAAACGTGTAATTTCAGTAGGGTGTGTGAGTATCTGTGCACGGACTGATCATGGCACATTCTTTTGCAGTCGCAGGGCATTATGAATGACCACTTCCTGGCCATTGGGAAGCTTCAATATTCCTTCCTATGGGAAAGAAAAATTCTCCATCTGGACCACTTTCTTACAAGCTGCCAGCAATCCCAGCGCACATCCATGTTAATTCCTAAGCCTTCTGGTTAGACCAGTAACATCCATGATGTTACTGAAGAATAATAGTTAAAACTTTCCTAATCTAAAATAGAATTGGAATTTTCCAGTAATAATAAATATTCTAAACTTAAAAAAATATGGCATCACTGTGGCATTTACAACTATTTTTGCCAAAGCAATAGCTTCAAAGTAGCTCTATTTTTTTGTAAAACATTGCTGATTTCAATAGGGTAATAGATGGTCAGTTTATTAAGGACTGGAGCAGATCTGTTAGTTAAATAGACAGTCAGGACAGGGGCATTCATTTTCTTCTTAAGGGATAAATATTTGTTTGGGAAGATATTTTTGCTTAGAAAAGACATACAACTAAAGATTGTCTTTCACGTGGCCAGGATTCTCACTTACCTTAGCACATGTATTACAAATCCCCATCAGCTTCCCAGTAATTTCAGTTGTAAAGTCTATGGTTGCTCTGGAGAAGAAGCAAGGCAGTCTTTGACAGCTCACTGTTGCACCTGTGAGGAACAAAAACATGTTATGTCAACAGTATATGCAATGATTACAAAGTCAGTAACTGTTGATAAGTTTTCCCTCTAACAGCCACAAGCTGTACTTAGCACATGGTTTTCTTTTCCTTTATCTCTAATGAAAAATACAAAGGGATTTGAATTTTCATGGAGCCATGAAAACAGAACACGAAGGTACTTGTACCTTATTTAACACTAAAGCTGTTTAGAATGCTGCAGCATAGGCAGGACAGAGGGAATATTTCCCTAATGTTTTACATATCTTGAGTAACAGATTTCTGCTGTAAACGCCAAAATTTAAATAACTTTTGGTGATTCTACAATGGACAACAAATACATATGGATTAAAGTGATTTAGAGGAAACTCTTAACTTAGAAGCAAATACTAAGTTTCTGTGGGCTGTGTATTAACAATAAATTAGAAAAGCATGAAATAACGAGGACATCTTTTAATATTAGGCTGAATGCAGTGAAACCAGCCTTCGCTGGATATGATCACAAAAAATGCAAGCAATGTCACACTGTTGTCAGCAATGCTTTATTATTTTAAGTGAAAAGAAACAAAGTGAAGAGAACTTAGAAGGGGTGTTGGATAGTGTCAGCCGTAATAGCATGCATGTTTACACATTACTATAATTAGCAAAGGAATTTAAAGAATTATAAAGGCAGCAATTTGCTTTGCTTTAACTGTGTTTTTGACTCAGCAGCAGTTCTGCTGAAATCCTCACCAGAAAGGTTTTCTTGGTCTTTTCTCAAATATGAACTCATTAAAAGTAGAATCACCGCGACCAAAGGTAAATACTCCAATACAAAAAGGGCCTCCAGAAGGCAGCTTAATCCAAATCTTGGATAACCACGGATTAAGAATACACGGATGTTAGTTTCTGCTCCCCTTCTTTAATACTGCTGCCTCCTACTAATATGCCTGGGTCTGTTTTTCTCAACCTTTATGCTGATAAACTCTTATGCTGTAGTTGCTTTTTTCACTTTGATGAACCAATTTGTGAAGTACCCTTATATCACGTCCTCTAACAGTCTGCATGCTTTCTTTCATTTTATTTTAAAGTGTAATTTGTGAAGGCTGTAGGTATGAATGAAAAAGGGACGCTGAAGTACAGCAAAGGCTTGCAAAGAGAATGTCAAATTTAGCTTACTTCCATCTGCAATTTGCTTAGAAACGTATCTGTAAGATTGACAAATGATTTATCTGATTTAAAATATCTTTGTGTGCTTTTGCAGCAGTTTCCTATGCAAATCAGGTACTTACGCACCCAAATTATTCTAGTTAGCTACAGGAACCTATGATGGCCTGATCTACACGTTCAGCTGTAGTGCACCTCTGCATCTGCATGATAACTGTGCACGTCTTCTGCATAAAAAGTGCACACCCAACTAGACTGAGGAGCAAATCTGTTATTATATCTGCACTGCTTTACAATACTTTTAATTGGAATTTACATGTTATTGATAAAGCCTTCAATTTAGAAAATATTTTGAAGAAATAAGGAATCATATGCTAAAAAATATTAAATAAAAGTATAAAAATTAAGTATATTTATCCTTTCAATAAGTGTAATTTCTATATATTGATTTTAAAAATTGGAAAAGAAAACATCTCTGTGTATGACAAGAGATACATGCAATTATTGCTATAATGTTAAAAACTTTGTCAGGGTTATTCTATACAGTGCTTTCCTCACAGCATCACAAAATGATACCACGCTGTGTCGCAGTGGATGTGGTTGAAATGCTGGGCACAGCAGAAATGGATCATACAGTCACTGAAACACCAAAGAGCCACAGATAGATTGTGACTAACAAATGAGCCAGGCTTACATGTCAGATAACGCCGCACTTCAAAGGTAAACAGTAAAGTTTATGCAAGGTGCTCTGCTGTGGCACAGCAGGGAAAATAAAACTGATACGCTGATGACGTCCTGCTTGTGCTTGGACCTTCACCCCTAGGCTCCAGGCAAAGGAGATGGTGAACTGACGTGTGAGTATTCAAAAAGTAAGCATGAAAATAATATTCACAGAAATAGATTAATGAATCGGAGTGCAGAAAGATAACACTGTCCTGGATAGTAGCATGAAGGCCATATAACCTGCGTGTGATGACCAGTTCAGCTGATAAGCAAAACAGAGTAAACACAGCCATGTAAACACCTAGTTCAAGAAACAGAAGTTTCATCACTTTACATTCTTTGGAATAAATGTGAAAAGAGGCTCAGCTTCAGCAAAAAAAATCTGCTATAATGGGTGCAGACTTTGCAACAGACCAAGGTTCTCAGTACTGAAACATGTTAGAGCCTGGATTTGCTTATCTTGTTTTTAATGTTGTCATAAGGTCAGATAGAGAGGAACGCCATGATAGACTGCCCTCTTCCTTATGTTAATAATATATAGATAAGGTAACACGAGTACTGCAGAAATGTTTCCTAAAATCTGAAACACATTAGAAATGAATCTGAATGCTTCTATACTATGCTTTCATTGGGAACATAAAAAATTCCCCACACGTAGGTATTTTCTCTCTATTTGTGTTGCAAAAACAACAATTCTTCTTAATATCTTCAGTTGTTTCCCAAAAATACAATGCCTCAAACTTCTGTGCATTGTTCTACCTATAGAAATAAGAAAGTGGAAAACTTTGAAAAGAAAGAAGTCATGCATGAGCCACAAAGAAGTCACTATTTACCAACGAACAAAAAGATGAGAAAAGACTCACTTCTTGTACGGGTTACTACACGGGTAGACATGCCTGCTGAATCATTAGATGGAATGGCAAGATGTAACTCGAAGTTAATTTTCCTTTGGTGTATGCTTACACACCTTGTCACAACCATATTCGTGTCACCAGATTTTGTTCCCAACCTAAAACTGAGACCAATTTTCTGTTCAAACCTGTGCAGATGTTTTGGGCAAATTTCTTCCAAAGCTCTGTAGCTGTGACAGATCACATCTTTTGTAGGTCAGGCACAGAGAAGAACTTGCAACGTGTAAATTAGTTCATTACAGCAGTATAATCACTACAGATGTTTTGCTACATGAGTATCTACCCAGGTGGAATGTTAATCACAGCTTTCACTCACAGACAACGTGGGTTATCAATGAATGATTCTGCGGTTAGTAAAATAGTGCCTCTCTGAGGTTTGATGTACCTTTTTGAAATACGCAGTCGCCACAGCCCTCACAGCAAAACATCTACTGCAGGAAGCGCGCTCGCTCCGAAGGGCCTCTGCACAAGATGAAAACATTTACTGTAGGAATATCGTGCAGGAAAATCTGAAGCAGGCATCGGAATGAGCCACACAACTCGTACCCTCACGTCCCTGATGAGGGATCTGAGAGTGCAATCTTTCCATCACCAAGACACACTGTAGCAATCAAGGAAATTGTCAAGAACATTTCTGCTCTGAGGCTGTATAGTTTAGCTGCCTTGAGAGCTGGGATTTTTTTCATCCCAGTATCAAGTGATGGTAGTACAAGGAAGGGCAGCTGTGGAAGGAGAATAAAATATCTATTTCATAAAAGCACTGGGAAAATTTATCAGTCTCTGTAAAATTAATTGAATTTCATGAGTAAATACTAATTATCACTTACAATATGCATCCCAAAATACTTGATATAAATTTGTTATAATTTTGAGAAATTTCAAGGCAGTTTAAGCCTGCTTTGCAAACAGACTGGAATAATGCAAATATAATTTTGGCATACTATTTCAGAGTCTTATCCTAAATGTCAGGCTGTTTTTGCAGATATCCTGCTCACTGGCTGCAGTTGATGGCTGCTTCTGGAGAGCTACAAACTGGCTGGACTGATCTCAGTTCCTGGAAGGCTAGGAAACAAGGCCTCCTGGAGGCCACGCTCAGGCACACAGAACAAGGAGATGGCTGGGAGCAGCCAGTGTGCTTTACCTCGGGTATGATGTGCTTAATGCACCTGCACAGCCCAACGCTCTGCAGCAGGACAACCAGCAATATGGACATGGCAAGAGCCCTGCATGATGCTTCCTTTGACTTCAGCAGGGCTTCTGTGTGGCCTCCCAGCACGTTATGATAGCCAAACTGCTGGCAGAGTGGAAGGGAAAAATGGCCGAACCACACTAGAGGTGACTTTGGTCACTGACCTTTGATAGCAACACACATGTAACTGTTTGCTCTAACAGCAGAGCTCTTTTTGTTTTGCACCTGGATTTACTGCAATTAAGCAGTTATACTGGTTGGGTCTATTGCCAGCTCATCTCTCATTTGCCAAACACAAAACATTTTGCAAAGCACCTGGTAAAGGACAGTTCTCACTGTCACACAGACAAATCACTGAAGACCATAAGGACTGCATGATCAGAAACTGGGGGTAGAATTTGGCTTCTGATACACACAGCTGCTTAACTGAGCACTGTTCAGTGGCAGTTGAGGCAGGTAGCAGGCAATTCCCTCTTCTGTCAGTATTTCTTGGGAACACACGTGTTAAATCATCTGTAGCCTGGGCCGCAGTTTACTATTGCGAACACTGACAAATTAAACCAAGGATATTTTGAGATTACAAACCCCTACTAACCGTGGTTTGTAGAAGATTCTAAAAACCTCCCGTTCCAAGTGCAAAGCACTTTTTTCAACCAATTGTTTGAATGTGCAGCAGCAAGACGCACAGCACACAGCCAGATCTGCTCTCACACGGAGGCGAAGGCCACCGACGACACGCTTCCTTCCAGCCTGGAACTCCAGGCCCGCAGGGCAGAGCTACTCACTGAAAACATCGCTGTCTCAGGAGCAGATTCCACACAGGCCAGGACATGCCATGGCCCTGCTCCTGCGCAGCACAGTGTGGCAGAGCCACAGAAGGCAGCAGCAGGCTCAGCGCAGGCCTCTCCTCAGCACGGCCCTGCTGCGCCATGCTCCCAGCTATACACGATGTACAATCTTCTGCACGAGGCCTTTCCCTTCCTCGCCCTGCCTCACTCTCTTCACTGACATTCGTGGCGTCGTTTTGAACGTTAACACGTTTTTACCCTTCGTTCAGATACAGACGAAGATCTGCGGTATCAATGGCGAAAGGTGCGAGGGGTCGGCGGGCTGACGGGCAGCCAGAGCGCGGGAGGCGCGACAGCGAACGCTCAGAGGAACCACAGCTCCCACCGGGGGCCGGGATGGGGCGAGGCCAGGCCGCGGCCGGGCCAGCAATACCTGGAGCCGTTCCGGGCGCGGGGCACGCCGGGAGCCGGTGGGCGCGGGGCACGCCGGGAATCGCGCCCCGCACCTCAGCTTTCCAAGATGGCGGCGGGCGGCCGTCCCCGCCCCCGCCCCGCACATGCGCAGTGATCCGGCGGGCCGCGCCGCTCCCTCCCTCCCTCCTGGCGGCCGGGGCGCCGCTGACAGAGCGCGGAGCGGAGCAGCGCCCAGTGCTTCCGGGATCCCCTGCACCCCGCCGCGCCCGTGGACGGGAGAGGCGGGCGGCGCCAGCCTCGAGGAGCGCAGCGAAGCGGCGGCGGCTCGGGTAAGGCTGGGGCCGCGGCTCTCCTCCGTTCTCTTCCTCCCTTCCCCCGCCCGTCGCTGCCGCCCCGCGGAGGCCGTCCCTAGCGGTGCAGGCCCGGCAGCCGCTCCCCTCCTCCCCGCCCTCCGCTCCCTCGCCGCCCCCTCCCTCCCTCCTTCTCTCCAGCTCGCTCTCAAAATGGCGGCCGCGCCCGTCGGTGAGGAGGGACCGGGGGAGGCGGCGGGCCGGGGGGCTGCGGGCGGCGGCCGCTCCCCGCGGTGGGTGCGGGGCCGGGCGCGGCTCCTCCGCTTCCTTCCCGCCTCCTGCCCCGCCGCTCTCCGCCGCCAGGCCCGGCGCTACCCTCCGCCGGTGACTTAGCAGGAACGCGGGGAGGGGCGGGAGGGCCGCGGTGCGGGTGGGGCGGGGGGAGCGGAGCGGGGCGGCGGGCCCGGCGCTGTGTCCGCCTGCAGGCCGCTCCGCTGCGCCCGGTGACTTGGCAGGATCGGGGGCGGCGGGGTTGCGGTCGGACGCTGCCGGGCGAGGAGCCCGGTGCGTGTGTGTGTGGCTGTGTGTCCGTGTGTCTGTGCCTGCCGGGGGATGCGGAGCGCTCTCTCCGTCGTTCCCGACGGCTTTCGTCCCGTTCCGGCCGCCGGCCCTGCGGAGGGCGAAGCAGGCGCTGCCCGGGAGGCGGCCGCGGCCCGCTGCGGCACGGGGACAAAACGGGGCCGGAGCGCTGCCGTAGGAATCCTCTGCTCCCACTGTTTTCCTGCGGCGGCGGAGCGGGCGGGAGGAGGCTCAGCCCTTCGGTGCCAGCCGCAGCAGAACGGGGCGGGGAGGGCCGGTCTCTCCTTCCCGGGGTCGCTCCGCTGCCCGCAGGCGCGCAGTTCCTCCGAAGCCTTTTGCTGGCGGTCGGCTCCGCTCCGTCGCTCCGTTTATCGCTGCTTTCCAGTTTTTGTTCGGGTGGGAGGTTACACGGCGGGCTGCTGCTGGCTCTGGGTGGGAGTGGTGCCTCCCTTATGAAGTTCGGGGTTACTCCGTTCTGGGGTGGAGAGGTGAGATTTTTAATTCTGACGTTTTTTTTTCTTTAAGGTGGATGCATTTTGGCTTGACCTTTAATAGCGGTAGCGGAGCGTTGCCTCCCCTTTCTTTGCCGTAGTCTCACCGGTAATGTTTCCCTGCCAGTAGTGCTGCAGCAGAGGGCTTGGTCCTTGCAGGTCAATTCACAATGAATCCCCAAGCAGGGATGGGGGAAGGTTACTGACGCTGTATAAAAAATCTCGAATAAGCACTATTTTATTCTAAGTACAAATGTTTGGGTGCGTGGACCTGGCTGAATTCTCTTTTTATGTGGAGACCCCTTTACGGATGTATTTGTGTGACAGTATTGTTTATACGGTATTAGGAGGTGGGGGGCTAAGGAGCCTATGTTCAGTGATGATCGCTTCATAAATGACTGTGCAGCATTCAGCTGGTTTTTGGAAGAGGGAGGGTCTGCTATCACAATGCTGTCTGTCCTTCGAGTCATTTTCTTAAATAGAGAAATCACGCTAGGGAGCTAAACAAAGAAAATATTTCTAATAGATGTATTGCAAATCTTTCTTGTTCTCAGGGTTCTCTATTTTGTGTGTTTCTTTTGATTTGAGTGTGTTTATGGATGCTGTGTGCAGCCATTGAGCAGAGGAGAGACTGGGTGGAGTAAGGAGGCAGAGCTGCGAAATGGCTAGATTACCCTTTCATGGCTTTTTTTTTTTTTTTTTTTCCCTTTCCTTGCGTTTTGCTGGGGTGGAAGAATACTAATTGATGTAACAATGAGGTCTCTTCTTTAGGGAAGAATCTAAGGATGCAGCAACACAAACCTCACTGTTTTGAGGCTGATTTTTCTGCAGGGTGGATCTTGATGTATGTGGCAGTGAGAAGTGACCAGTCACCGTTGCAAAGCCAGTTGTTTTGTCTGTTGCCCGTTTCAATATATCAACTTAGATATTCACTTGTTGAATTTATTTGATTTCACTTTAAACAAGAGTTATAAGTTTGGCATGAGCGTTTTACACACAAGATTCTGGAGTTATTGAGAACCCCTGTATTGTAGCTTAGTGTTACTATTTGCTCATATAACTTCTTGGTTGGGTTGGGTTTTGGGTGGATGCAGAGGTGAAGCATCCCTGCTTGCTTTGGTGCCCGTAGTAGGGCAGGCAACTCCCATTAGCATGCGGATTTAATTATGCTGCCCTCCCCTTTGTCATGTCCCAAGTTCATACAAGATAACATCTCAAGATTTTGGAAGCCCTTTTCAGTGGACTGGCTCTGTAAGAGCCTTACTGTGCATACTTCTGCATCGTGAGGGCAGTACTAATGCTGAGACGTAAAGTTGTGTAGGAAAGGCATTAGAACAAAGGATTTGGGGAATACAAAAGGGATCAGATGAAGCACCTAGGAAGGCCTGCTTTCTGAGTGGCCTGCTATTCGAGATGTAGTTAATGGTGTTTGCTCCCGAATTCAGTGTTGTTCAGAGTGAGTACAGCACTGAAAACAAACAACTATGAAGCAAGTTGACGGTTTGTTTTTCTTGGGTCTCTCAGTTCTGGAGTCCAGTTTTCGATGGTAGGTGGCTGCAGATGAGGCTGCTCCTTGGTGCTGATTTGCCCAAAATTAAATTAAAGGATAGTGGCTTTTTAAAGTTCATTTACTTATAGGAGTAGATGTTACAGGAGTTAATGGCTGTATTCATTAAATCCCTATGTCTACGAATGAAGCCAAGGTGAGAATAATGAAGGATCCAATAGAACTCTTACCTTCTTATAACTTTGGCTGATTTTTGTCCTTGACATGATTGAAGCTACTGTCTTGTATGGCAGTAACGCGTTAATTTCCCTTCTACAAAAGAAAAAGACATTAATGCATACCAAGGTCTGTCATGAATGCCTGAGCCTGTTCCCTGTGCTGCTTCCTATGCTCCACCCAAACTTATGTGCATGGGTTGTGTTCTTTACCTGCTGTCAACTCTTGCCTATCCAACTTGCCAACAGTGGGGCTACTATTGGGTTATTCTGCTGTCTGTCTTTACCCAAACTGTCTTTGTTTGAGACCTCTGTAACCAGCTTCCACTGGGGCTAATGGTAATGGGTACCCTCTTGTGGAGGAACAGCTGGAGAACCCATGCTTCTCTGTAGCTCTGAGCTGTGCTGTATGTGTACGTTGCAAAGTTTGTACACGGCCTTCTGAGGCGCATTCTGGTGCTCATGACCAAGGAAGGTTGGAACTACTGTAGCACAGAGAGAGAGCCCCTCAAACCCTTCTGTTTCATTCGGGTTCCCCTGCTCTTGTGGCCCCCCGGGCAGCCTCCCAAATGGATGGCAAAGGCTGTGGGAGGGCTGTTAAAATTTCTTCCAAGTGAACACTGGAGTAGTTGTTAGCCTGCAAATAAAAGCTGCTTATGCCTAAATACGTGAAACAAGAGACAATCACAATCAGTTGTCATTAGTAACAAATAATAATTTTGGATTTCACATAAAGTGGTTGTGTTTTTTTGCTTCCCAGCCTAGTACATAACTGTGATGGCAGTTGAAGATCTTTCCATGTGTCAGAGCCATGTGTATTAGTCAAAATGCTCCTGGATTTCTTCTCTCGTGTTTATTATAGAGAGGTGGTGAGTTCTGTCCTGTCTAAAAAGGCAGATATATTAACAAGTGGTCTCTTAATTCCTCTGTTTCTCATTAAAAAAAAAAAAAAGTAACTACCACAGAAGAACTTACCTACTGACTTCTGGGTGCTATGAGCAAAGATGTTTATTATGGACTGCTGTTACTTTTGAGCTGTGCTTGGCAGAATAGGTTATGCCTCAGTTCATGCTTCTAAAAATGGGCATTTACACTAATAGGTAGTCTTGACTAGTAGGAACTTGACTAGATTCAATGCATCAAGTTATTTCTTTGACATTCTTACAGTAGTTGCTGTGTGAACCAGCAGGTGTCCCTGAAAGGTTTGTGCCGTTACTGAAAGCGCAGTGGCCTAACTGGAACTGTAGCTGTGTTGTGTCAACTTTACTGTGGTGCCCCTAGCTGAAGTTATGTGTCTGTTTTACATGTGTTATAACTATCTTAGAACCCTGTTTTGCTTCGTTCCTGCAATGTGGAGTGACCTACTGATGAGTGTCATGCACCAGAAGCATTTGAAAGAAGTGGAATTTTTTGGCCTGCTGTAGGCAGATTGTGTTATTTCATCAGTTTATCTGAACAAGGCTTTTTAGCCTGAAAGAAAAGAAACAAACACCAGCAACAACAACAACAAAAAAAAAACAAGAAACACACACACTTGTTTTCAGTGTGAAAGGAATAACTTGGATCTAGTTTTATTCTGGTACTTGCTAGGTACGGCAGGCTTACCTCCTGCAGGTGTGTACATCTAGTTTAGCTGTTCAAAAAAGGGCTTTCTCTTAATGCTCATTGAGGCAGGCTCTGAGCCTGTACAGCTTCACCTCATGTACTCTCTTTGGGGAATTAAATAGATGTGACTTAGTCTTGCTTCTGGCTGTTTTCCCTGAGGGTGGACTCTGGTATCACGTAGTGCTGCCATGGGCTGTGACAGAAATTTCAAGGAAACGTTTATCTACAAAGTAATTGTGTTTGCATGGAGCTCTTGTCCATTTCATCAGGGCTGTGAGGGTACAGCCCTCTTCAGTGAAGCACGTGCTCAGTGTGGTCACGCTAAAAGTAGCAAGTGCACTTATGATGCATAGTTAGACATGTGTATATATATATGCTTACGTATGCACACACACATAGAAATAATAAATATATAAATAATGTCATGATTTCAAGATACTTGTGAATAGATCAAGGAGTATTTTAGCCACTTCTTATTAGTAGTGCTTAGAAAGCCCAGTAGTTTGACTGCTTATGGACCTCTAGGTTAGAACTGTGTTAAAATAGATATGATAAATACATCTTTGGGTTTGTGATTCCACTGTTTTTGGAAGAGCCACCTGGTATTTGTAACCAGTAACTAGCTGCTGCGGTGTTGAGAAGATGTTTCCAGTTACAGGACAGCCCATTGTGCTCGTGGTTTGTAGGTGGTGCTGCAGCAAAGTCTGTCCTGTAATTTTCTCAGATCTGTTGTTGAGTAGGTCCCTGTTCAGTGAGTTTGTAGGTAGGCTTTTCTGAAGCACCTCTTCTCCATTGCTTGGTGAGTCAGCTGGCATGCTTGCTTCAAGGCAGGGCTAAAAGTAAGAGGTTTTATGGTGTGATGCTGTGCTGGTTCACATCTGAGATAGCTGTGGTCTTCGTGATTGAGGTGTCTTACCCCTTCCCTCTTGTATCGGTTTTAATTGCTTTGTGCAAATCAAAGTTTTCTTGGCTTAATTAGACAAATCTAACCTCCGTCACCTCCTGGATGCTTCTGCTTTCGATCGGTTGCCTCATTTTTCTGCATGGAGGTGGTTTAATGCTAAAACAGAGATATATCCCTATTTAGATCTAGAGGAAGGTTAGTTGGAAACATCTAGGCTGTTCACATGTAGATAAATGAATGTGTCTTCCTTATAGAAAATGTTGGCTATTGGTCTTGTTCCTAATCCAGCTGTGGGGTTTTTGGGGGGGCTGAAGAAAAGATCTGATAAACAGTTTGTTTATTTAAATGCTAACCTCTTTGCACTGTATTAAGAGGATGATGTCATTAGCACAAGTGTATGTGTTTTGAAGCAGATGGCGTCTATTAAATCAGCAGTGTTGGAAATTCTGGGCTCTCATGCACTGGGTTTGTAGGCAGCAAGCAGAACCTGGAGCAGGAGAGCTTTGGAGAGGGGCTGTGAGCCCAGGATCCACCTCGGCTGTGTGGTGGGGTCAGAGCTCTGACATCATGCCGGCCATGTTTGTACCTAAACCTTGGAACTGTTCTTCTATTTTGTTTCGCTAATAAGACTTTGAGTGGCAATGATGGATAATTTGCCACAGCGTATCACAGTTACAGAAGTATACATGAACAAAATGGCAGCTGGGATGGGTGTGAGTGCTGTGGGCTGCTGCCCGGTGCAGGACCGGGCCCTACGGGGGTCCACCTGCCCTTGCTTCAGTGTGGTGACAGGGATCAGCCACAGCAGGAAAGGAGCTCTGCAGAGCCTGGCTGCTGTGGCCGATGTGGGGCAGCATCATCCCAGGGGGGCTCCTGGCCTCAGTGATGGGGCTCCCGGCGTGCAGGTGGGGGGAGGCAGCAGCACGTGTGGAGATGGGCCCTGAGATGGATTGGACACCTCCCAGAAGAACCCTGCTTTCATCGTGTTTGGCACCAGCATCGTGATAGATTGAGCTCTTCCAGGTAACGGATAAGATGTACTGTGGCAGAGATGTTTGAGTCTTGTTTCTCTTGTCCAGCACAGCTGAAGGATGAGCATTCTCATGATGTGCGGAGTGTTTGGATTTTTTTGTCATTTTGTGGCTTGCTGTTTCTGAAGCTTCAACGTAAGTGTGCCTTCAGGTTTCCTTCCAGTTGTTCTTCATCTTGTGAACTGATTAAATTTATTTGATGTTTGTTAAAGATTTATCAGAGTAGAGCATTAGAGGCAGGTTACTAGTGGGCTGATAAATATGGGAATGGTCTTACAAACTATCTGATTGCTGCTTCATTCTGTAACTCAGGGAAATGGGAGGGAAAGAACAGAATTCACATCCAGTGCACGATTGCAGGCCGGCTTTGAAAATGGTTTGAAGCACATAGAGCCTTCTCTCAGCAGCTAAGAGAAAATAGCTTAAGTAGAGCGTTCTGGTACTGTTACCCAAAGAGTGCCTGCATCACTTGACCAAACAAAAATCATTCTGAAAAATACTTATTGCTGGAGTCATCCAGATAAGCCATGATAGGAGCTGTGAGTTTCTCCAAACAAGTTTGGGATAGCAGCTTGAAATTCCCATTGGAATACTTTGTGCCCTCATCCCCCCACACAGCGGCGTCACCGCCTGTCCAACCTCCCAGCCTGCCAGGTTTGCATTGGAGGGATAATACGGGTTTAAATCTCACTTTGTGAAATAATTGCAATTACTGTCATGGCATGCTGAACTGGCTGTGCAGATGTAGGATGAAAAGTAGAGGAAAAATGAGGTAATTCATAACTGAGCTGCTTTTTTTGTATTTCTGTGCTCATCCTTGCTGGCTTCTAACATTTCATGCAGTAAGGTGTGTTTGCCACACTGGAAGAGCAGCTCCATGCTGTTGTGATAGCATTGTGTGTGCTGTTCTGCTGTAAGTGGTGGAATGGGAGTTACGGGGGAAGAGGGAGCTGGGTGCTTGGTATGGTACGTTGTGTTTTCCTTTCCTATCAAGAGATGGAGACAGTTCTAAGAAACCTTTTTTAGGTCATAATTATTATGCCTGACAAGTATGGATATTACTTCACTTTTAGTTATATCAGCTGTAAATGGCTCTGTGGAATCTGTTTCTAGAGTTTATCACGAGAAGAATTCTGTGGCTGGGGTTCGTAAATCAGCTTTTTGGTTTTAGAAAAAAAATCAGTCAGAATTAATCTAGATTAAAAAAGTGGTGTGTGCTTCATGGGGTCCAGCAGTGTAATCCAACCACTGTGAATCTAGTTCTCCCTGAAGGCATTGTAACTCATGGCCAGCAAATACAAATAACCACTGAACACCTCTTGTTAATATGTTTTGAAACAAGCTACACTGTTGGAAAAGTTCACTGGGATCTGATGTGGCACCTGAAACAAGTGACACTGCAAGGAGAGTGGCTGCTGCATGGACAGAGGGGTGGTCCCGACTTGGAAGATAATCAAATTTGTATCTGATGATATTAAGTAAATTAGTCTTCTGGTGGTTCTGATCTGCACTACTACTCCGTAAGGGATTTGCCTTTCACTGGGATTGAAGGATTGCCCAAAAGCAGGAAGCGAACCACACAAAGCAGAGTTCAGATACGGTAAGAAAGTGAGGAGAAGAGCAGAGGCATTTCCTCCCAGGCAGAGTAGAAGACCTTCTGAGGACAGCATGCGAGCAGAGCATCAGGGCTGGTTGAAGTTTTACAGTGTGTTGGAACTTCTGCTTCATGTTGAAGTTGTAATGCGCAATCATGTAAATAGGAATAGTCTGAAACTCTGCAATTGATTTCATAGTGTAGCCATGATCCCACGTGGTTGTTCATGGTGACTTGTGTGCCCTTCTTGCCCAGCACTACTTGCTGTGTGGCATGCTTAGCCTGACACTGAGCATGGCTGCAGATCTGTCTCCCTCAAGGAAATCTTTGTGTAGATTACTTAAATATTGATTGATTTCTTTTATATATATATATATATATATATATATATATATATATATATATATATATATATATATATATATAAGTCTTTGAGTTTGTTAAGATATTCAGGTTCTGCAAACTGCAGAGAAAATGAAATCCTGTTTCTGAGGCCCAGTGCCACTTCTACGAGTTGGAAAAGTGTTGGCCTGCTTTGAATCTGATGCTACATTCTGTCTATGCCATGTAGCTCTTTTAATTTCAGATTTAATGAGCTACAGTTATGTGTTTGGTACATATAATGTGTTTTTGTGGGGAAGTCTGTTCCCAGAGCCTAAGCAATGGTCATTAAGACCACAAACATGTCCTTTATTTTGAAGTTTCCTGGGGAGCTCCGGGCAGGTCCCAGGGTGTGCAGTCCCAGCTGGGCAGCAGCAGCTGTTGCTGCGGTGCGGACAGCAGTAAGGCCAGCTGGGACACACTGCTAGAGCAGAAGAGCAGCTGTGTGGTTTGACTTGGACAGGGTCAGAAGTGGATGGGAGAGAATCCATAAAACACAGGAGGGATGAGTGCGCACGTGGGAATTACAGGAAATGGAAGTGTTTATGAATGTGTTAAGGCTGATTGTTTTTTGTAGCTAATAAGCAATGTTTCTATGGGCTCCAGCAGTTAAATTACCAGCCTGGGAAGGACGTTAAGCCTGGAGTTCAGGGGTTGAGGCTGGCTGTCGTTGTGGGGGTTGGGACTGTGATGATGGGAGCTGTGGCCTGGGTACTCAGAGGGACTTGGGCTGTGGCAGAAGCCTATGAAATTGCCCTTCTGAATGTTAAAAAGGCCTTATAATAGGTTTCTCTCTGTGTTACTCCTTGCTGCTGTGCTGAGGAGTCTTAACAAACCTGGTTACATCCTAGAAATGTATGCAAGGAATGCTGGTTTGGGATAAACTTGGGTTAACTTTCCTGCTGCCTGCCTGCACCAGTTAAGGTCTGTGTAGGAGCTCACGGAGCTGGGTGCTGTGCGGGAGCTGTGCTGCCTGGTGGGATGGCTGGGCCTGCCCTGGGTTTGGGTCTTACTTGTACCTCAGAGGCTCCACTGAGTGTTGCAAAGCAACTGTATGCCCAGAATAGAAGATGAGTTGGAGAGCAGTTATTTGCTATTTGTGTATTTTTTTATTTATATGGCTATGTGTGTTTTTTCTAAGTTAAACGTTTGCTTTTCCTCATTGCTAACCTGTAGATCATATCTCAATTTGGAGTAACTTTTACTATAAACTGTTCTGAAGAGCAGAAGTGGGTATTGTTAGTCAGTTGAGGCATTGCACTGCTTTGTTGTGCTTACTGGAAGAAAAGGAAAGGCAGTGGAGAGCTTTGAACTGACCTTGCTGATGCAATAACAGAGGAGGATGGTAAGGTTGGTTGTAGTTTCAGTTTGGTATCTGTACGTAAATGTCTTGCGACGCATTTCTGAACTGCGTGCGTTGGAAAGGCTTCCTGAGCCCCTGCCCTGCACACAGCAGCAGAGAAGCTCCCGTCCGTGACTTCCTTGGCCTCTGTGTTTGCAACTCCAGTTTTGTCATAGTACAATGCGTGCTTTACTTTGGGAGACTGAATGCTGCCCTGCCACGCCGAGAGACCCTTCAGATAAAAGATGGAGTGCTGAGTTATTAGGATCGCTAACCAAAGATGTAACAACAGCAAGACCAATGATTTTGGTGAAACAGGGAAAATAACAAAGCTTGGGAAGTAACTAATCTATGAGTATTTAATGGCAGGGCTCAGTAAAAGTCCAGAAATACTGTTTCAGCAATTGAATGTAAGAGAACGGACTGGTTTTCATTTAAAAAACAAAGTATTCAAGTGTGCTTCAAGAGTTTTGTTTAGTCTTTGTGGCTTTGTTGTGAAGTAGATCATATCGTGGGCCATGATTTGTTTTTTAATGACAGGATTTATCACAAAGTGAGGGTTTTGTGACAGTCCTGTGCCTGAAAGTGATTTTTTTCTCAAAGCTTTTTTAATGTGCAGACTGTCAATATGGAATCAGAAGGTTCTTAAGTTAGGAAGTAAAACATTTTGCAGTATAGATGGGGTTATTAATACAAGGCGCATCCTGTTTTGCATTTAATTAGTAGTTATTACTCCATGGATGGCTCTATTAGGCTCAGGCTTCTTTTCCCTGTACTGAATAATACAGAACTAATTAAAAAGAAATCTTCTCTTTTGAGAAAGATCTGGCTCTGTCTTGACACCACCTCATTCACAGCAAATTATTGGTACCACAGATCGCTGATGTCAGGCAAGATACAAGGAATAGGTTTTTCCCAAGATTTCTCTGTTGAGCGTCTGTTTCTCACTACCAGGGCTTTGCAGGGAGGTTGTGATGCAGCAGTGACTGCAAACCTCGATAGGTGGAGGAGGACTGGTTAGTCTGGCTCCACCGACCCGTGTGTGTCACAGAGCCTCGCTGGCCGGGTGAAGAGGCAGTGCATGTGGGCAACGTTTGTCTGTCCTCTGCTGTTTATAGAAGAGGTGCATTTCCACCAAGGTGGTAACTTCTGAACAAATAAGCATGACCTCTTTCCTTGTGCGGCGTACTTCTGCTACTTGCAGATGTCTGCACCATCATCTATTTTTATATGAAGACTGCATCATCACACTGCCACAGAGCCGTGTCATGCTGAGGGCTCAGCTAAGGCCAGTAAGAAGTGCGTCCACATAAAAGTTGACCTTACACTGGTACTGATGGAATAAAAATGGCGACCAGCTCATGGTGGTTTTCCCACGAGTATTAGCTATCTGTAGCTCAGATAGAATGAGAGGATCCTGCCTCTGGAGGCTCTTGGTAATTCTTCCCCACCACTCCACAAGGTCTATAGAAGTGCAGGTGTTGGTGAAGCACTCAAACTTTGCCTTTTTCTTGGGGGGGCAGCAAAGTGAAGGATCCAACCTCTACATATTGCCATTAATTCCTCAGCCTGTGTTTGAATTATTTTAGACTGGCATCCACATTCCCATGCCTGTTTATGGCTGGACTGACTGCTGAAATGTGGGATGATGTTAGCATATCTTCACTTTGCTACTGCAGGAATGTGTGTGATCACTGGAGTTCTTGTGCAATTATAGCAGCTGTGGGCAAAGGAAAGTGTGCCTGGGTGTTAGGAAGCTGCTTCTCACTCAGCATCCAGAGTGACACAGTGAGCAGAGGAAGGTGGGCAGAGCTGTCACCCTCAGCAGCCCATAAAGCTGCAGCACAGCACATGTTGGGAGCACATGGGAAAGGACTGCTGTCAGAAGGAGTTGGAGTGGGACAGCAGTTGGGGCTGTAGGAGGGAGAGTTTAGGGTTCCTTTACTGAAGGACAGAAACACATTTGTTACCTGTATGGTGGATCAAGGACCACCTTGCAGCCTAGTTGGTATTTCTAGGTGTAAGCTATAGGTGTGTCTCCTCGAGGCACTGACCACAAATATTGGTGTGTTATTTTTACCAGTTACTGTGCCACTGTTACTACATTTGATGCTGAAACAGTTCACAATACAAAAAACTCTTTGTTTTTATTGCTGTGACTTTACTGCAGTTGTAATACTACGAGCAGTTTCTGGAAGTTCACAGCTTGTGTTCTGCTCTGTGCTTCTGGGAGGCGGTTGCCTGTGCTGCTCTCCCTGGCAGTGTTTGTCGTGGCGTTGCTATGTTTGTACTGAAGTGCAGAGATCAGCCATTATGAGCCTTTTTTTTCCTAGCACTTAAATTTATTGCAGCATTGCCCTCTAGAGGGCACTTTTTCTGATCATGTCAATATATTATCTCATATATATAAACTAAATTTCCCTTACTTTATATTCTGCACTCCTGCCTTGATGCATCTGTGAAGAGCAGTTATCCCACCTCCTGGTAAGTAAGAGACAGGAGAATGAGAATTGTTTGCTTCCCTTGTCTGAAAGGACAAGGGAATATGGGATATGTGCTATTGGCTTTCAGCTGAATCATTCCTGAAGTAGCTATTAGGGAAGGTGTTAAGCTAATTAGGGAGTGCTGCTGCCCTAACAGCTGGTGGTGCATTTCTGTGATGGACTGCACTTGGTGTGGGAATCCAGCAGCAAGGTGCAGCACGTACAGCTCACAGCTGCGCTTTTGAAACAGACCATGGAGCCCAGATAGGTTTAGAGACCAACTGCTGATCTGCTGCAGTGGATAAGTAGACATGAACGACATAAGCTGAGTATTTTATGTATTATTTAAGAGTCTGAAGTTTAAAGTAGGCCTCTTACCTGTATGGGAAACAGCAAGGAAGAGAAAGTGGGCATGTGCTTTTTGGTAGAAAGGTTACAGACCAACTTCTTCCTGAAGTCCTTGTATGCTTTGCTTTCACTGTGTCTCATTGGTAGAAGTCGTTTGGCGAAACTTGCTTAGCAGCTTCTTGTCCAGCGTGCAGGAAGTGCCTGCTTCAGCATTTTTCATAATGGTGCTTCTTACGAAAGAGTACCTGCAGTGCAGCAGCCAGGAGGCAGAGCTGCTCAAGTGCTTTTATTGCAGTCTCCCGGACGAAGGTACAGCTGTCCAACAGAGGCCGTTTGCACACTGAGAATAGTTAATGTCCTTAGTAATAGCTCTTGTTAATAAGATAGTATGTAGTGGGGGGAGAAATAGGTAATTAAAGGCTGATTTCTGACTGGTTCTGAACTTGGTGTTGTAAAAATTGCATTGCTCTGTTAATGCTGAAGATCCATTTACAAATCTGATGTATCCCAAAAAAGGGGTAGATGTAACTCAGAGTTAACAGAGTTAAACTCTGTCAGTGTGTGACTGAGAAGAAGGCAGGTTCTGTCCCTTCAGAATGGTGTTATTTGGAACTTCTTCAGGTGGTGCTGGTAGGATAGAGAAAGTAATTTGTTTAGTAAGTGTAATAATCTCCCTGGAAAGTTCAGGAGCTGAATTATACCTGTATTCTTTAAGGCTCTGTCTGGTGAGTCCCAGAGAACTGCCTGACATCATGCCACAGCTGAGCTGCAGCAGCGAGCAGAGCGTGCCGGCAGTGCCGGTCCCGAGCTGTGTGCCGTAGTGCTTCGTCCCCTGTGGGAACGTGCTCGTTTCTGCTTAAACTACCGCTAAGCTGGAAGATATGAGAGTGTGTTGAAACTTAGCTGAAATAATCCTTGCTGAGCACAGTTTGGTGAAGCTATAGATCTTCAAATGCTAAAAATCTTGTGTAAAGGTAGAGGATTTGGGGGAGTAGCTCTTCGATAGGACCAGTGGGATCAACAAGCCTGTTACTTAAGGTAGACAGCCTGGGACTGGGCTACCTGTCCTGGGTGTGTGAAGGTAACTCCTTCAGCTCCGTGTTTCTTGAAGCAGCAGTGGTAGGAAGAGGAGGAACAGAGAATGTGTACAAGTGTCTCCAGACTGGAAGTGTGCTGTGAGGGCAGAATCCAGGCTTCCGAAATAAAACTGTGATTACAGATGAAGTTGTTCTATTCTGTCCAGAGTGGTGGTGTGATCTGGGTACATAAATCTGCTTATCAGCTCGCTGACTGAATGCTTACTTGAAATAAATGAACAATATCTCTTATTCTTCCTTCTAGATGGATTGAATCTTCTGTGCTGAATGCCTCCAGGTTTTTCTGTTGGATTTCCCATCTGGAGAAACAATTGAGCTTGGAGCCACTGTGGCAGACTGAATTGTGGATCCTAAGGCTTCAGATCTTGGGGAGACATTAACCTGACACACGTTAACCTGACATCACAGCCACAATGGTGCTCTCACAAAGGCAAAGAGATGAACTGTAAGGAACAGTTATTTCTATGTTTATCTTATATTCATTAAGCTTGAGCTGGTAATTTTCATTTTCGACTGTATTCACTTAGAGATTGCCGTTTGATTTTATTCATAAACATACGGACCTGTATCATTTAGCTTTTGTGTCTCTTGTGTTGTCTGAATGCAGCTTCTTAAATTACTTACAAGTTATCTTCAAAATTTTTTATTTGAATAAGCTCTGGGATTTAATCACATTCATGATTACAATTATTTATCAATTATCTGAAGTTCTTGTGCAACACTTCAAGGAGTGCAAACATAAATGGGGAGGTTGTCGTGAACTTTGTAAATGGAAATGGGAATGATAGAGACTATGATTGCTTGTGCAGAGGAAGGCAACACTGTTTTCATGTATTTTGTATATGGAAATAAGTGGGAAACTTGAGGTCACAGGGCTGAGTGTCTGAGGGGAGGCTGGATTTGTGTAGGAGGTAAGAAAGAAGAATGTGATTAAAGCTACGGAAAGAACTTTCCAGTGAAAAGCAATTCTTCTCAGAAGAAAGATCAGTTGGAATGCAGCATTGACCACCATGTGTACCAAATATTTAACAATGTTCTACTTTTCCAGATGGTCTTTGCTATGTGCTTCAACATAGATGTAAAATACCTATTTTGAGATGTCTGACAGAGCCTGTGCATGTCCCACACTGTTAATAAAGTGCAGGTGACAAGTCATTATCTGAAGGGCTGAGCTGTGGTGGGGTTGTGAAGGGATGCTTGCATTTCAGTCACTGAGGACTTGGCCTGTCTCTTTCACCGTAGCTTGATATTGCTGTCTGTAATTCAGAAGCAGATGGCATAGTTGTATTGAATGGAATACATCTTGATTTGGAATTAAAAGTAGCCTTTTTATTCCTGTAGAAGCACTGCCATTATTGCTTTTACTTTAGCTACCAAAGAGGTTTATTTTTTTATTGAATGCCTTACATAGATGACATCCTGATTTTTGTATTTAGGAAGTTTGTGTGTTGGTTTATGTAAATCCTGTAGTCACTGCGTGTGCTCACTGTGCACATGTATGTACCCACACACAGAACAGCTGAGGGTGGATGGGACCTCGGCCGTCTGCTCAATGCCTGCAGCCTTTCCTTCAGTCTTATCGTTAAAAAACAAACTGGAAGATGATGACTGCTCTAAGACTCCAGCAAGCAGTACTGAAACTGTTCTTCCATGCCATGAGGAGGCCTAAACCAAATGCGTGTTATCTCGAAGGAAAGGTCCAAGACAGATTAGTTCAGTAATAATCTTTTGTCGCAGTGAAGAGTGTTTTGAACAAAAATGTAAAACTGGAAGCACTGTATGTTTTGGTCACATGGAGTATCCTTCCCTGTAATCTAACTGAAAAACAAAGCTGAGGCTTGTTCTCTTGAGCAGAGCGTTCAAGTTCCACTGAAGTGTAGAATTCAGGCTGTTCTTCTCAATGTAGTCTTCTTTCAGAGATGAAGCGCCAATCTAACATGTGCATGTCATCATTTTCTGTGTCTCCCGTTAGTTGGAGTACATTGGAGTAGCATGAATATATTTATCAATCTGTTTGTGCCGTACAGATTGAGAAATATTCATGCTACTCCAATGTTTGGTAACGAAAAAAATAATCTTTTACTTTCTCAAATCTAAAATAAGGAGCATGTATTCTAAGAAGTGAGCATGTTGCTATTTGTGGCTTGATACAAAATGCTTACCAAATGTATTCTTAGAGTTTGCCTGGGCTTGTAACAAGCCTGATCATCCTGGGTGTTGATACGAGGTGGTACAATTCAACAAAAAGCCCTGAGCCAATCCCTGTACTCTTACTCAGAACTAACAGGCTAACATTGTGCTTTTGGTTCTGTGTTTTTCAGAAATCGAGCAATAGCAGATTACCTTCGCTCTAATGGCTATGAAGAGGCATATTCGGTTTTTAAAAAGGAAGCTGAGTTAGATGTGGTGAGTTCAAACAAAATTCTATGGTATATTTTAAGTAAAGAGCTCATAATTTTGTAGTATTTGCATTTGTTGTGAACATGTATGCCTGTTGTCTACCTTTTAGCACATGCAGTTAGTACTGGCGGTGGTACACCTGCATAGCTTATTGTCTTACAATACATTTAAAATTATCAGATGGCTTAAAGAGTTTTGAGTAAAACTCCCTATCTTCTACTCATGACTGAGGCATAGACTTAATCTTATTTTCTCTCTAGCTACCACTGGTTTGTACAGTGATTCTGGGAGGGCCTAGATCTTTCAAGATGAAAGCTGCTGGAAAGCAAAGTTAATGAAAGGCAATGTGAAGGTGTAAGGAAGATGATAAAGAGTGTATTTAAAAAAAAAAAAAAAAAAAAAAAAAGACATGGAGTTACTGAAGTGAGTCCAGTAATAGACAAGGAAGATACTGGCTGTAAGAGCTGGGGCTGTTTAGCCTAGAGAAGAGGAGACTCAAGGGATATCCTATGTTGTTTGTAAATACCTGATAAGAGGGTGTAAAGAAAACAGAAGTAGGCTCTGCTCGATGACAGAACAAGAGCCAGTGGGCAGAAATTGAAACATAGCAATTCCACTTGAATTTAGTGTGAAACTTTAAAAACAAAACCTTTTGACTGACCAGTGGAACAGGCTCAGATGTTGTGGAGTCATTCCCTGGAAGTATTCAGTAAGTGAGTGGACGTGTCCTGAGCAGTTCCAGCTGACCTTGCTTTGAGTGAGAGGGTTTGTACTTTGTTGAAGGTGGAAGAGACCTTGTCTGTTTTGTGAGTGCCTTTGGGTCTGTAGTTAAACCATTCCTGTGACTGCTGTGTGCACGCTGGTTGGTTAATGATGTAGTAGGAGGGCGAGGCTGAACGGGTAGCGGCTCTGACCAGTTCCTGTTAAGCAGTTCTTGTCAGGGTAGAGAGATGCTGGTGACCTGGACCAGCCATTTCCTACAATTTAATTTTTAAACTCGTCATTTACTAGAGGCTTGTATTTCACTGTATCTTGCTTCTCTGGAGATAGTTGGGTTGAAGTATTGAAGTACAGTTGCTCCCTTTTGTTAGTGCAACTGATCATAGTCTTCCGTTTGATTTTTCTGTGAAATGAGCTGTTTGTGTTACTTGTAGAGGCTTTAGACATATAACTTATGATTTCTGTAAACACTCCCACCCAGAATGAAGAGTTAGATAAGAAGTATGCCGGACTTCTGGAGAAGAAATGGACATCAGTTATAAGATTACAAAAGAAGGTAGGTAGAGATCTGATAGATTTACTTGTATCAAAAGTTGTAACAAGAGTCAACATCCATCAGGGAACAGAATGTTACATTTTTTTTTCCTTCTCAGGAGGGAAAAGATTAATTTGCATGACTTGAGCAGGGGAAAGTAGCGATGTCCGTGTTGTAGCAAGTCTTTGTCCATCTTAGTGCTAGCAGTAACGTCCTCTCAATTTCTTTAAGAACATCTGTTTACTTCAGTTTATGGGTTGTATGTACAATTTGAGGCGGAAAAGGAAAGATGTGCCCTAAGGCAGTCTGTGAATGGAAAGACTGAATAACTGTCTCCAGAAGGCTTAACTTGGTTAGAAGCAACGCTTGCTGCTGATGTCTTTGGCCATTAAGTTAAAGGGGAGAAACCATTAACTGCAGTGCACTACAGCATGTGATTCTTCCGCGAATGGATGGTACAGAACTCTTTAGAAATGCTTCAGTGGGTCTGGAGGGCATTAAAAGCCTTAAAAATCAAAGTGTAACAACAGTAATGGCGTATCTATTATAGAGGTCAGTATATGTAAGATTGTATCACATGTTCAGTTTCTCTGCTTAGTTAACAGGCACACCATCTCAGGGATACAAAAAAGCAAATTGCAGTAGTAGGATACGTTTTTGTTAACAAAAATTCCTTCAGTAGTTCATCAGGAGTGCCAAGTAAGCAAGAAACACACACAAAAGCCCTATCGCTTTTGAGTAAGTTGCTTGTACATCTTTGCACAGTGTTTAGGTGATATGTTTTGATGGAACTTTATTTTCTTGCCAAAGGTGTTTGGGAAGTTGGAGGAGAATAAGGGCTTAACTTAGGTGTGAATTTTTTTTTTTTAATTCAGAAATATCAACTCCATAGCTTGTTGTTAGCTGTTTTGGATGTGTGCAGTCTGGGCTAAATTGTGAGTTTGGAAGCCTGTTAGTGTTTGGGGTACTAATGACTACAGATGGCTTATGTCTGGGTAAGGCTATTTGTAAATGGTCTCTTTAAAATCCATAAACTTAGGTAATGGAATTAGAATCGAAGCTGAATGAAGCTAAAGAAGAATTTACATCAGGTGGACCTCTTGGTCAGAAACGAGACCCTAAGGAGTGGATCCCTCGTCCTCCAGAGAAGTATGCTTTGAGTGGACACAGGAGTCCTGTCACTCGAGTAATTTTCCATCCGGTTTTCAGTGTAATGGTTTCTGCTTCAGAGGATGCCACAATAAAGGTATGTGCTTGCTGGAGAACATTAAGCGAAGCAGATCAGTATGTAGCACCAGCGTTCCATGGTGAATGTGTGTTGTACTGATGATTGCTTCGGATTCTGCTTTAGCTTCGTTAGGGACAGTTATTTCAAATATGATTCCTGCTGTAATATATGAATTTTGGTTTTATGCTGGTTCAGTTGCTATCTGCACACGTTTTACTGCTCTTGAAAAGAAATACTTGAGCTACTGTGGGTTAGGGACTGGAACAATGAACGGTGGGAGGAATGTGTTTTGACTGCTCAATAAGAGAAAGTGGCATAGAGGGCCAGTGCAGAGATGAGAGGGAGGAGGATGGTTTCCTCAAGTCGTCTAAGGCTTAGGTAGAGTGGTTGTGCAGCTGTATCCTTAACTGAAGAACGGTTCTTTCCTTTTATTTTAAGTGGCACATGCATGTCCCGTGAAGTTGCTGTGAGTTTTAGGAGAGACTTTCAGTAATTCTAAATGATCTTCATGCACCTTCTTTGCAGTGTACAATGACAAGAACAGATTTATTGTCGTAGGCAAGTGATTTCTCATTTTAGCACCAAGTAAAGATGTAATTGTGCATTTTGTTGCTCTCTCAATGTCACTGTTTAAGAGAAATTGCCATCTGTGCTGCTTTGAAAACTGTTTGGGAAAATGTTGTCCTGATAAAGGTTGAAAAGTATAGAAAATAATATGCTTAGAAATGTGAGTTGTTCTGACAGTGGCTACCTGCTGGAGAAGGTTTAGGAAGTGGCAATCAGACACAGTTAAGGAGAAACCTTATACCATTGTTTCTGTGGCAGATAGGAAGCGTAGTCTTCTCTTCTTTTTCTTCAAGCAGACTGGGTCCTCTGCTGCAGAGACAGCTCTGTGCTTGTTGGATGGTTCAGGGGAGCCTGACTGGTTTGGTTGTTTCTTTACTCTTATGGATACTGTGAATGAATCTGTACTATTGAAATCTAGCTGCAGAGCATGATCTCACTGTTCCATTCCCAGAGATTGAAATCTGCTGGGGATGATGGATTCTTTCACTGTTGATGGTGGACATTTTTGTTTTATTCAGGATATAATTAGAAATGCCTAATTTTGTGTTTGGAGACCCGCAATACAGTCTGTAGAAAGTCTGTTTTGTTTCAAAGGCTTTTGTTTGTGGTTAGATGGTGGAAGACTAACTTAATTAGGAGGAGGGAATGGGACTTCATGCTATCTTGCACTTAACTGCTGACGGTTGTTTAAGCTTTTCCAAATTCTGTGATCTTGCTAATATGTGTGTGTCAGACTCGTGATCTGGGGTCTCATCCCTAAACTGAGATATTCTGGCTGTTGCCCTGCAGTAGACCAAGTGTTTGCTGTTTGGTTCTGAAGCAGTGACTAGCTTCTGAAACCACGAGAAAGGAGCAGGGGGAGTTGTTGGAGGTGCTTCTCCCACTAACTGAAAACAGGCTGTGTACCAGCGCTGAGGAAACAATAGAGAAAGATGTGTAGGATATATAGGTAACGATCATATTAACACAGTGTTTTTTTTTTTTTACAACGCTACTAGGCTTTTTTAGGTCTGTCTGTCTTTGTTTCTTGCTTGTTTAATTATTGAATAAGGTGCCAGACTGGTTTGCAGAGTGCAAATGTAAGGCTGGAGAATACGGGGAGTAATAATATATTGCTGTTAATGGATTTTTTGTTTGCTTGTTAGGTGTGGGATTATGAGACAGGAGACTTCGAACGAACCCTTAAGGGGCATACAGACTCTGTGCAAGATATTTCTTTTGACCACACTGGCAAACTGTTGGCCTCCTGTTCTGCTGATATGACCATTAAGCTATGGGATTTCCAGGGCTTTGAGTGCATCAGAACTATGCATGGTAAGGTTTAAAGGAAATTACAGTCTGTAAAATAGAGGTGGGTTGTTGGTTTTTTGGGTTTTTTTTGGGTGTTTTGGCTTTTATGAATGAGGAAAAACTGCAGATGTGGAAAGGGAAATAAACCAGACTTTTACTTAAAAGAAAGGGGATATTCTTAATGCTTAAAGTGTTCTGTAAAATGGAGTATACGTTCAGTGTCTGTGGAATGAAACAGCCTCTCAGATCTGCTATGCACAGCGCTGTGGGGAAGCACCCCATAATGATACTGAAATGAAATGGCAAATAAGAGGAGCTGAGCGCTGAAAATTAAATGCTTACTAGATAACAAAAACTTTACAGTCAAATCACTAGAGAGCTGTCTTCATCTGCACCCCTGTTTCCAGAATGTGCTGACTCAGGAAGGAAACAGGATGGAAAGTGTTCTCTGTATACTGTGCAGTCTTGCTTTGGACTTGTCTGGAGTCAAATGAGTTACCCATTGCATTAGAATCAAAAGCCATATGGGAAGAAATGGGAAGTAAAACAACCACCACATGGATTCAGTTATTGACAGCAACTTGTTCTATGGTCTTAGTATAAGAACATTTCTGCTTATCTTACTTCAATATCATCTTGTAGAAGTGATGAGCAGTAATAATGTTTGAGAATTTTTGTAACAATAAACACACACACCAAAGAAAAAGACCTATTTTCCTTTGAAACATCATCTGAGTGGTGCATCATAACACTGTATTCAGACTTATCTGGTAATTTCAAATGCAGTCATAGTAGCTGCTGGGTTTGGCAACTGTTACAAAGCAGTGCTTGCAGTGCTGATGGTCTGTTTTTAAAACACCTGAAAGATGTTTTTTGAGACAATCCTAGAAGCTGCTCAATGGCTGGACTGCATGGTTTCTGAAAATATCAATGACTTCTGTAAAACTTCAGGCTTTTGTTCTGTGGTTATTCCATGAAGCGCGCTAAAGGCTTCTGCTGTAGCTTCTTGACCAAAATGAATGAATAGCAGGTCCTGTGTGCAATATTACAGTGTTGCAGTAGCACTTAATAAAAGCTTGCTTTTCTTTTCAGGCCATGATCATAATGTTTCTTCGGTAGCCATCATGCCCAATGGAGATCATATAGTTTCTGCCTCGAGGGATAGAACTATCAAAATGTGGGAAGTCCAGACAGGGTGAGTGCAGTTCTGGGTGAACATAACTGCCTAAAGAAAACCTGCAGAAAAATACGTGTAATAGGAAGTGTACCACATGCACCTTGACACAGGTGTCAATGGAAGGGTCCTGCATTAAGTCAGTAAGTGCAGGGTTTTAGTAGCCACCCACTAAAAGTATCTGATTTTACCTTTCTGGGAGCTATGGGGTGTGTGTGTGTGTGTGTGTATATACACACATATATATGCATATATATAAAACAGTGTAACTCAAGACCAGGTAGGAATTTAGTGACTAATAACAAATTTGAAGGGATTGTGACAAATGGAAGCAGAAATCTGCTGTCTTTCTTGACACGGGAAGATTTTTTTTGTCTGTTTCATCATTCAGTAGTCTCTCTGATCCATCCGTTTACTCCAGGTTGAGTGTAAAGGCCATCTGAATGATTTGTGAAATCTGTGTGTTCTTAAAATACCTATTTAGCACAGGTTGGAATGTCAGCAGCCTCCCATTTTCTCCCTTAAAAAGTATTTGCTGGCTCTTAACTGTTTTTTGTTTTTTTCATATGAGCTTCCTCCCCATGAACTGCTTTACGGCCTTGTACATCAGCCAGGACTGATAGGCCTGCTAAAGCTTAACTTCTGAGAGGGGATCGAGTGTTCTTAAGCATCCAAGGCGTGTGTGGTGGCTTTATTCAGTGCTTATATATCGTTCTGTATTGCTCTGTTTTGAATAGTTACTGTGTGAAGACTTTCACGGGTCACAGAGAATGGGTGCGCATGGTGCGGCCTAACCAGGATGGCACCTTAATTGCCAGTTGTTCTAATGACCAGACGGTGCGTGTTTGGGTGGTAGCAACAAAGGAATGCAAAGCTGAGCTCCGAGAACATGAGCATGTGGTAGAATGCATTTCCTGGGCTCCCGAGAGCTCGTACTCCACCATATCAGAAGCTACAGGATCAGAGGTAATGTTTCCAGTGATAATAAATACACAACTTGTAAGTTTTGTTCTCAAAGCCTTTGGCCGGCATAGTGGGTGTTTTGAGTGCTGGTGGTTGCTGCTTATATGTGTTGCACCATTAAACCCAGCTTGGCTTTGTAGGCACTGTGCTCTTGTGTTTTAACAGTAGGGCCCTGCCTATGCACTAATGAAAGGGACATGTAGAGAGAGGCTCTGTTTCTGACCATGTTGACGGATTGAATTGCACTATATACTTCCATGAAGCAGTGTGAAAGGCAGCTCAGCTAATCCTCGTAATGTTCGTGTTACCTGGCAAGGCAAGGTGTGGGGAGGGGAATAGCAAGTTAAAAATGCAGAAATGAAGCTACCTTGGGTGTAATTCAAACTGCTGTTGCAATTAAATTAAGCTTTGACCTCAGTCTCCTGTGTACAAAGTGATATGAGGAAGCGTTCTTAAAAGTCTCCACGTGTTTGGCCATGGATATATGTTCTTTGGCTTGGTTACCAAATCCTGAAGAACCAAAGGTTCGCACAGATCTCCTTTTGAGGCTGACAGTGTAGAAGAAAGTAATGTCAAGCTTAAGAAAACCATAACAAAGAGGCAGGAACTTGTCTACTCATGGACTGAACAGATTATTTCAGTCAAATTTTGCTTGCATCCTTAAAAATTCCTTACAGTCTTTCTATTAAAAACAGTGAAATGTAAATTCCAAAAGTTTACTTCCTGGAGCAGTGGACATTACGTGACGCGCTGTGTCTCCTGCCCTCTGCTGGTCTGATGGCTGCATACATCACACTGTAGGACTTGGCTTTGGGCAAGGAGCAAGTTAAAGTTCACGTCACAGCTGAACGATTTCAGGTTCTGGGAACTGAGTCTCGGGTTCCTACTTGGCACGGTTACAAATGGAGGTAATTTCAGAGTAGGGACTTACCGAAACGGTGGGACTTACTTCATTACTTTATGTAAAGGATGACAACACAAAGGTATGTCTGAACTTCATATGCTTTTGTTCTGAGATGTGTGACTCTAGTTGGACTGTATCTACTGGTATATTTGAATTAGATGTCTTGCAGGTGGAAAGCTTGGATTCAGAGTATTTCATTTGTCTTGGTATATCAGCAGGACATAAACAATCTGTTTAAATAGCTTAAATTCCTTTTTTTTTTTTTTTTTCCTCTTACTACTAGTAACAGAATGGCTGTGAATCCCAGCTTTGGTATTGTGTGTCTATATGCTGTTAATTATCATACTATCTAATTTTTCTAAGTAATAGCAGCACTTAAGATCTGCTTTCTTCCCTTCCTTCCCCCTTATGTGCCATAATGAATACATAATTTTCTGTAGACTAAGAAGAGTGGTAAACCTGGGCCTTTTCTGCTGTCTGGATCCAGAGACAAGACCATAAAGATGTGGGACATCAGCACTGGCATGTGCCTTATGACACTTGTAAGTTTGGTGGTGTTTTTCCTTGGTGATAGCTGCATGTGTAATGCCAGCTTTCATGGGGTGAGCTGTCTGCGTGTTTGTTTTGAACAGCAGTTAGAGCTGTTGAAATGAGATGTGCGCTGGAAATACAGTTTTAATGGCTTCTGTATTACAGCTTTTGTTGCTAAGAAACAGTAAATCTCAAAATATGTAGTATGAATGCAGGAGTACTGTGGTGTACTTCTTGGAAAGGAACTTGCCTTTCCCGTGGGATTGCTGGTAATCAGCTGAATATTGTCGTCAGTCAAATGTTGCTGTTTCAGTGTGGTTGTCCTGCAGGCTGCTGCTTTCCAGCCTGTGCTCAGACTGAACTGGCCGTTATTGCAGGGGGTGAGGAAGAGAATCAGTGCAGATCACATGGGAACTCCTGTTTGCTTGCCTTCAAGGATAGGAACTCGCATCGTTGGTAGTGTTGATAAACATGTAATAATAGAAACTGAAGATAAACGTTGAATTCCAGTAGTTTTGG
Organism: Lagopus muta; assembly: GCF_023343835.1. Classification (NCBI taxonomy): domain Eukaryota; kingdom Metazoa; phylum Chordata; class Aves; order Galliformes; family Phasianidae; genus Lagopus; species Lagopus muta. The sequence goes on along the minus strand of NC_064452.1, from coordinate 483,473 downwards.
AATGCTAAATGCTGTCACTGCAGGCGAAGGGCACAGAGTTACTCGGCTTGCCATAGTATAAACTGTAGTCTGTTTGACCTTAAACATGCATCTGCTCACTGATGTCTCCTTGTGCATAAGGTGGGCCATGATAACTGGGTACGTGGCGTTCTGTTCCATTCTGGGGGAAAGTTTATTTTGAGCTGTGCTGATGACAAGACTCTACGTGTCTGGGACTTCAAGAACAAACGATGCATGAAAACCCTCAATGCGCACGAACACTTTGTTACCTCTTTGGGTATGTATTGTTCCCCAGCACTAGATGCAAAATACAGAACTTCTTCTGCATCTTTACCAGCTGAGGACCAAGCTGGGCATCCACGTTCTGGGATTCCTATGATGTTTTGTGCTGTATTTTAATCAAATAGCGATAGATAAGAATTTCAGGTGTTCTGGAATTTTGTTGCCACTGTTGTGTATGAGATAAAGATGCTAACTGCCAGAGTGTTCTGGACTTTCACTGCTGAGTGTGCAGGGGTTTGGGGAGCATTGTGTTAAAAACATTGCTGGCCAAAAGGAGGAGGGTTGTGAGCAAGGGGGAAAAAGTAAAAGCCAGGAGAAAGTGTTTGACTTGAATTCCTGGCATTACCAGATTGGCAGCTGTTAGCTCCCCCCTTTCTACAAACCTGAAAAGAGACTTTTTTATACTCTCCCTCAGCGGATTTGCCTTCAGAATTACAAACTTGCAGAGCTTTGAGATTTAATCTTTGAGCTGGTATTGCTTTTGGGGAAGAAGTAATGGCATTCAGTGAGAGTGAAACTGTTCCACTCGTTCTTAATGTACCTTTTCTTTCCTCGCAGATTTCCACAAGACGGCACCATATGTGGTTACTGGAAGTGTAGATCAAACAGTAAAAGTGTGGGAGTGCCGTTGATTGATTTCACATTTGACCCCTTTCTCCTCTGGATGCACTCAGATACCATGGTTACCCATTGAGCTCTGTTTAAATAAATATTGTCCTTTCATGTAAATTATTCTGGATGTAGATTGAGCTTATTAAATGTTACACACAAAGTATTCATGCATGGTGAATCCAAATTGTATACTGTAAATTTACATACGTTGTCTAGAAGTACCATAGGTTTAAGAACATGGGCTGGCATTGGTCACATCAGACCTAAGAAGGCAGAAGTTTGATGATTGAAATAGGGCACTTAACTGAATAGTTGACAGTGTCGTTCTGTGTCGGATAATTATACCTGTTTTTCTTTCTGCTGTCTGTTGGTGCCTGAATTGGTGACCTCATTTGGGAAAGGTTTTGTAGGGCTCTTTCAGAAATGTGTATCTATGTAACATCACTTAAGTGTGCTTAATAAATCTTCTCTAAGAGTACTAGATAATAAGGCTGCAAGTCAGAATCTTCTGAACCTTATATGTAATTAATGGAAATGAATTAAACTTTGGAACATTTGTCATGAAACATTTGCCAAATCAACAGAATACACTTTGTTTTGGCCTCCTATCGCGCAAGGGTTGGTATATTTATATGACTAACTGTAAACCTGAAATAAGACAACAAATCCTAGTAGCAGCTGATGTGATAAATGTATTTATTTTTTATTTGGTCATTCAGTGGTTAAACTGTGCTGTTAAACTAAGTTTAAATGTGGTTTTTTTTTTCAGTTTTTTTTTATTGCTGTTTGAACTTCCAGGAGGAGTTGTCCATCCCACTAGCATTTAGTGATCTGATTTCCAATAGAGCTGAATCTCCCCAATGACTGCCGTGGTACAACTTGCTATTTGCTTTCACTGTTTGTTAGAGATGTGCAATTCCTATTACACGACAGTATCCAAGTACACTTCCCTTACGTTGGCGGGCAGGAGGTTGGGATATACGAAGCTCTCGGTTTCTTTAATGCCTCCTTGGGAACCCTTTTGAATATGAGGTAATATCCACCTTGACAAGGCAGTGTGGCTTAAATAAAAACTTACTGTGGCTTGCGTATGAAGAAATATCTCTGGGTATGGCATTGAAAGGCTTTAAAGAAAGCACTAAATACCTTGAGCATCAGATTGTAATGGCAGATACAAATTGATACTGGAAGTGCTGTCAGCAAAACGGAGCCCGGCTGGGGGAATTATGCTGTCAAGTGAGCAACTAGAAACCAAATCCTATCTACAAAAAGCAGCCCAGCTTGGTCATTGGTGTTTTGCCTTGTCGGGTAGAGTCAGTTTTTAATTTGCATATCCCTGGAGTTACATACTTTGGTTGAAGTGACAGAAAATACAAATTAATGTTTTAATCAGCATTCAGTGACAAATTCCGTTAGAGAGAACTAAGAACTCCCGTACTTACTGAACTAACCACGTCTTTTAAAACGTCCCTTTAAAATTTCCGCTATGATGAAACACTGGTCTGACATTTTAACAGGTGAAGTTGTGCTTTTTTACTCATGTTGTTTAATACATGGCTTTTAAAACTGTCCCTTTTAAAAGTATCGGTCCGAGGTGTGTGGGATGCGGTGTTGATTTCCTACAGTTGCCCCAGGAGGACCTGTGTTGTGCAGGCAGAGCCCAGTTTGCTGCTGTGCAGAGCTGCCCCTGGAAGCGGTGAGGAAATGGGGCTCTGATGTGTGGGGTTTGGAGCCAGTGTAAGGTTCAGGCCATCCTCTCAAATCCAGTGGCTTCTGTCTTTCCCAGTGTGTGTTCCTGCATTAGGCATGCAGAGATAAAGCATTTTTATCTTCATTAGCTGCGCGGACTGGAAGAATGTGCTGCTGTGTGCTGTTCAGGAACTCAGGTACACAGCAGCACATCTTAAAGTTCCTCAGCGCACTGCAGTGGTGAAGGAGTCGGTCAGTTCAGCTCCCGAAAGAGCCCAGAAACTTGATTTAAGTATGAAAACCACACTTGTGTACATAATTCATAAACATGACTGAGAAACTAAAGGTACCTATTAAGTGGAAACTGCCTGCTGCGTTTTTCGCTGTAGCATAGGGCTGTTTGCAGGAGGAAAGAACTAACGAACATAAAGCAGCGTTTAATTGCTTGTGCGAAGCGCCCTGCGAGTATTTCTGCAATGCAATTTGCAGCCTTCTCCTTTAATGAGCAGTGAATAATCTCAGGGATGGTCCTGAACGGATCAAAAGTGAAAGCCCTGTTTAGACAAAAACAAAACCCGAGCCCACAAGGCAGGAGGTGGGGTTGTGAGGCTCTTCTGCAGTGTTGCTCCGTGGTGTTACGCTGTGTTGAACTTTTCCACTGTTTGCGGTGTTCTGTCAGCTGCCTGATGCTGTGCCTTTCCTGTGATATGCCGAGGCTACTGGTCTGGTTTGCAAACTGTTGGGGGTTGAAGAGGTGTACTGCTACTTTGTCACTCTGTTCTGGCATTGCTTAAAAAACACCTGCATCCAAACCATGCTACACACAGTCCGTACAGACTGCTGCTTGGCTTAACAGACAGACATTCCAGTGCCACACTCATGTAACGTGCCCAGGAAGTCTTAGATGTGTTCTCGAAAGTGCAACGTTTATTGTGGTTCAGACGTGATCTGGAGGTGATGTTTTATCGCATCTTGCACTTTAGAAGACTTAAGAAAACCGTCCTGCTTTTGTGTGTGGTGTGACCAATGGTGCGCCCGGGCACCGAGCAGAGGCAGCCGGAGCTCAGTGGGCTGTGCTGGGCTGCGTGGTGCTGGGGAGCTGTGGCTGCCGTCGCACCGCGTCTCCTGCCGTCAGCACTGCTGCTCTGCGCTCCCCTGTCTTTACGTGAGCTGCCTGACACTAGCACTCTTAAATGGCTTTTGCCTCGCGTGAAAGCTATTTAAAAGAAAAAGAGACTTTGTTCGTTTTTTTTCCTTTTCTGTAGACAGTGGTGGCTTGATAATCCTTTTAATGATTTGAATATAAAGAAAAGATACTAAGTTGAGTGAAGGGAAAACGCACTTAGAATGAGTTATTTGCTGTCCAACTGTACGTTAAGTCCAGTGCATTTAAAAAAAGAAGTCAATAGAATCTTCTAGCAAAGAATGCGTGCATAAAATGGTAGGGATAAAGATGTTAGGAGTGGGGAAGGTTGGGGTGGATGTCCGAGTCACACCTGGGCTCAACTGGCCTTTCTATCTTTTCACTGTGTCACGTAAGTAGCTGCTTTTTGTCCTGCCTGGCGCTCAGGCTTCCCCAGACTCACCCTGAAGATAACTTAGCGACACTTAGGAGCTGGTCCTGACATTGGCCTGAAGGCAAGCGCTGATTTTTTTCCATAAAGATGATGTTACAGGTTGCAATTGGAGAAAACAGTTCCCAGACTGTAGGAGTTAACTAAAGATATTGACACGATTTAAAAAAAAAAAAAAAAAAAAAACAACAACAAAAAATAGTAAAGGAATGTATATAATACTGCTCTGTGTTTTACAGTAAGATTTGTTGCTCTCAGACTGTGTAAAACAAAATTTATTCATGTTTTCTGCATATTAAAAAAATCTTATTGTACCAATTGGTAAACTATTAAATGCATATAAAACTAGACCTGTTTTCGTTTCCTTGGATGCAGAAGTTAGAATGTTGAACCAGTGCTGCTGCTGCACGCCTGCTCTGCTGCCCTGCTTCAGCCCAGGCGGTGCTGCAGGCGGGGGGCGCGCAGCGCTGTGCCAGGGCTCTGCTGCCGAGCGCCGCAGTCAGGTGTTGTGAGGATGGACGCTGACTTCGGAAGCTGCTTTCATGGGTGGCCAGCAGCGCTGCTGGCTTTCATGCTGAGCAGGGCTGGGCTCCTGCTCCCGCCCGGCGCACAGCAGCGATGGGGCTCAGCGTGCGGCCCCTGCAACTTTCCTTGCCGGTGTTGTTCAGAAAAGCGCTGTGAGCGCGGCTGAGGCGGCGGCGCGGGGCGGCCCTGCTGGTGAGCTGCAGCCGCTGCGTGCTTTTCCCGCTGCGCTGCTCTCCTTGGCTCGAGTGCTGCCTACGAAGGGCAGTGGGCGCGTTTTGTCACTGACAGAAGCACAAGGAAGTGCTGACCTCACTGCGGGGAGAGCGAACGCAGCGCTCTGCAGCTTCGTTTTGTGCAAGCTGAGGGCTGCGGGGGCAGCGCTGGGGGGGAGCCCCAAGGAGCAGAGATGTGCCAGCCCAGAGGCAGCACGAGGCACATCGCCGCGTGTGGCTGCCAGGCGTGGGATGGGGAAGAATTCCCTCTTTCCCTTCGTCTCCTGATTGGTACAAAAGGGGCTCAGGAGAAAAAAGTGATGCATTGCAGGAGAGGGCTGCGCTGCAACCGCGTGCTGCTGCCAGCAGGCAGGCCATTATCCAGCTCTGGGATGGCAAAGAAACCGATAGCGTTCAGATTAGTTTCAAAAGCTTTTAATGGACTAAAACACACTAGTGAAAGAAGATTCTTGTAGGAAAGATGCACTGTAGTCATTTATTGATTGCTTTCCATGGAACTCAGATTTTTCCTATAGGAGCAAGTTCTTTTGCAGAAGCCTCCTCCTGCTTCACCCCTAATGCCTCAGCGCTGCGCCCACCTCGCCTTGCTCCCCTCACAAATACCTGCCGTGCTGTACAGGAACCCGAGGTACAGAGCACAGTGACAGCACTTGTTTCTCCAGAAGGTCAGTAAAAGAAGCGATGCAAATTAGCACAGAGTACTTAGCTGTGACAGACAGAATGAGAGCCTGGGCTCCTCTGCCAGCACAGTGCAGGGTGCGTTAGCAACCACAAGTTGCTCTACAGCTCGATCCGTTGGGGAAAAAGGACATTCTGCTCCGTCGGCATCCCAGGGCCTGCAGAGGTGAACTCTGACCTGCTGCGTGACCGGCGCTGCCGGGAGCCTGCATCGAGAGTGACGATGGGATGTGCGTGGTGCAGAAGGGGAAATACAGACATACTCATTTAAAAGCAACATCCATTGCCAGCAATGGAAACTCCCCTGGGGACAATCTCAAGCCCAGTGTGCAAAGATACTCGTTACCAAGATAATGGCCACAGGTTTCAGTGCTGGGAGAGACCGCTGCCCCACCCCAAAGCCCAGCAATTTCAGGCTGTGTGACACTTGTGATTCCAATTCAGTTACATTTGGCAATGGGGGTTACAGCGATGAGCTCTGAGTTACGGTTATTTCAGATAAGATCAAGTCCCCATTTCTGACTTCTCCTCCCCTGTTCTCCCCTCTGTTAATAGGGCCACTGTTAGCCCCTCTCTCAGACCTTGGATGCTGCCATTACCAGTCTCTCCCAGGCACTTAGGTTTCCGCTGGAATGGAAGTTTGTGCGCTTTGAACATCAAGACCCAGCCCTCACTCTTTGGGTACAGTATCCTGTTACTCAGCTGCAAGCAGAGCAGAGGTGGAACTGTGAGTATCATATATATATTTATATATATTTATATATATATATATTTATCTCTGTATCTTGACAATTAGAACATGAATGTTACAAAAACAAAAACAAACAAAAAAAAAAACCCTGACCTGCCAAACTGCCAACCAAAAGTAGAAAAAATGGTTAAAGGAATCCAATGGCTCTAGATCCTGATGTAGAAAATGCTGTACATTCCCCACTTACTCACATTACAGGCTTTAGTCATCTCAATGATACAAATATGGCTGCTTCATTTTTCTTAGCACAAATTGGGACAAGGAGTGAGGGGAAATGAATCTCTTGGCTTGGAAATCCACATTTTACAAGAATGCTGAGGAGTGGTTAGGGGCTTTTTTGTACTGGTTTTTAGCAAAGCTGAGTACTTAGTCAACATAAAAATGACCTGAGAAATGTTATATAGCTCAAGACAGTTCATTTGGAATTCATATGTACAGAGTAGAAATAACTGATGATATGTGCACACACACACACGTACACACACACAGGCACAACAGCCTCTGGCTGTGCTCACCAAGGATGGGTCTTTCATATGCTGCTGCATCCTGGCCCCTGCCCCCTTTGCGTGGCAGATACAAGCTCGGTCAGACAGATTACATTTCTCAGATTAGTTCTTTGCATTGTGTATTAATTGTACCAGTGCAATAACATTGTCAAAAAAAAAAAAAAAAAAAAAAAAGAGCTGCTCCAGGGGAGTCCAAGACCCTGGTTCAGATTCAGAAAAGGGTGGTTTAACTTTTTTAAGCGAGGTACACATTAAGCAGGGCTCTGTGTTAAGGGGATGGCAGCAGAAGGCATGCTTGGCTCCGCTTCTTTATCCTCCCCAGCTCTGTCCTCTGGTTCCAGCTGTTCGCCGCTTTTCATGCTTTCTTGGAGCTGCTGGCGTCTCTGCACCTCTGCTTTAAGGTTCTCCAAGTCTTTTTGGCTGAGTGGGAAAACCAGGAACGGTAACTAATGTTAGACCAGATTTAGGAATGGAGTGAAACACAGGGACAAAGGCAGCCCCTGCTGCTTGCTACAGCTGGCAGTGTCACTCACTTCATTTCTTATGGGCAGTGACCTCCTGCTTTTCAAACGGAGCTGAACAGAAGAACCCTTTCACTGCCAGGGAGACAGGCTGAGAACAGCTCCAATGGGCTCTGTGAGCAACCCATGGGCAGAGCTGCACACTGTGGTCTTGGCCACTGATGGGCACATCAGTTCTCAAGGAAGTCTGCCCAATTTCCTTAAGATGCATGGAGCAGGTCTGGATTTTAGGTTTGATGAGAGCAGATCACTTCAGGGGACTGGGTCACCTTGAAGCAAGAGGTACCTAACCTCTGGAAACTACATCTTGGGTCAGAATGACTCTCAAGGTAAAGGGAAGCACTGGGTTTATACCATCTCAGGCACAAAGACTGCACACAAAGAACGCCTGATCGGTAAAGCTGTGAGTTAGGACACTCTACCTTAGCGGAATGAAGAGAATTCCATTAATAATGTTCAGCTGCTCCAGGACACTGGTCATATTGGGAGCTGTGAACTACAGCATAAGACAGAAAAAAAGGGTTAGAAGTCAAAATTCAGACAGAACAACACAGAGCTCCTGAGCATATCTTGACTGAGCAACAACCTTCCTTCCCCCTCTAGAAGAGGCAGTGTGTACAGACAACTCCCGTGGCCGCCTCATAGTTGTGAAGTGGCACAGCACTTGTTTTTGTACCTCTCCACAGCCCTGAGTTAAAAAGAGGCAAGTTTAGATTTCCAGCACTTAGGGTAACAACTTCTACGAGTTCAGAGCCCCTTGCTCTCTTACAGCAAGTAGCATTAGGGATTTACTTACTCGCACATGAACAGAGGAACAAGCTCACAGTGCGGGCGGTCAGTCCATCACGAGGGCAGTCTCAGATAATTGGTTTCACAACAGTGCCTCTCATGTCTCTCTGCACATACATCATCCTTGCCCCAGGCAAAGCATAATTCCCTTACCGTGGTTTTGGGACAAAAGTCCCACAGCACTTTGTGGTTACAGAGCACCTGTGCCTCTGTGCACAACCACAAATAGCCCTGGGACATAGCTACAGTTGAACACTCTGATGAGGGTAGAAATGAATTTCTAGGATAGATTGTCTCTCAGTAGCACTGCTACTTCTTGGGCTGTCGTGCTGCATCAACTGTGAAATCAAACAACTCCACTTTCCTGCTTTTCCCCCCCCCTCCAAGCATCATAACGAGGCATCCATTCCTATTTAAAGGATTTGAGCCTCCCACCCAAATACCATCTCTTAGACATGACCATTTACCCAATTCAAGGTACTTAAGCTCAAATCATTCTGCCATAAACTCCTCACTTGTCTACCCAGTTCCACACAGTGAGAAGAAAACCCAACCACCCCCACGGGATTTATCCTGCTCTGCCTTTCTACTGGGAGTTACTGTGCAGCAGGAAGCCCCACTCTCAGCCCTGCAGAGCTCCAGCAGCCACTCATGTACAGCACAGCAGGGAGAGCACCCACCCCAAAAGTCACTGCACACTCCCCTAGGAAACACCACACAGGCTGGTGGGACCTGCCAGGTGCACTGCAGATAAGGGCAGTCAGTTCCTGCTGCGTGGAAGTCAAGGCAAGGCAGCCCCCCCAGCTCCGCTCTGCTGCCCAGCCTCCGCCCATCACAACGTCCTCGGAAGGAGAACAATGCACTTGGGGGAAGAAGTCAGCCTTTTTCTTTTCCCCCCCTCAAATAGGATGGGGAAACCAAAGTGTTTTTTAATTGAGCAACCTGCCTGCAGCCTGTGAGTCAGAGCAGTGGCACTTTGGGGTGCAGATGCTCCAGGCTCCCACGCTACAGCGCCCGGCGTGGGCTGTCGGATTCCCCTGGGTGCCCCTCGCAAAGCAGTCAGCTTTGCTCACTTGCTTGAGCTCAGAAGAGCTGTACACAGAAACAGAGTAGGCAAATACTTTGTCCTGACAGCACTTTGTTGTGTCTGACCCTCTGCCTTTGCAGGGACCTCCTGCTCTAAGTGTCTGAACTGGCACAGCTGTTCCTGCTCTGCACAGGCATAAGACTGCATTCAGTAACACCAGCATACCAATATGCCTCCACAGCAAGTGTTCTCAATTGCTCTCGTCGCATGAGGTTACCTTGAGTGGCATGATGTTAGCGTTGGAGCCGTTCTTGTAGATCTCATTCATTGTGCGTTGAAGAGCGACAGCTTGCTGAGTCAGGTATTTCAAGTACTCTGAGCTCTCTTTGGTCTTCTCATGGTGTTCTCCAAGCTAATCAGAAAAAGAAGAAAGAAAAAAAGACTGCAATACAAATCAGAACAGGACTCAAACTAGGATGCACTCCTCCTGTCTTTGCCAGCTCAGCATCCCTACAGAAAGCTACCAGAACTACATGCATTTAAAAACAAAACTAAAAATCATTTGCGTAGGAACCTTGTTGTCAAAATTACACCTTTCCATCAAGTAGAAGCATGTCTGCAGGGCGAGAGGCACCCCCTCCACCAGGCTGTGCTTTCAGCACCAGTACTGAATCACAGCGTGCAGCTGCAGACGTGTTCAGACAGACCCAGGCTGATGCAGAAGTTTCACTGTGCATCACCGAAGGCTCCAAGCAGGAGAGGGAACTGCCCACAGAACAGCTCAACAACCAAACTAGTTTGGGGCCGGCATTAAGAGAGCTGATGCACAGTGGGAACAATCAACGAGCTCTTGCCATACCCTGCCAGAACATGGGGCTCAGCCACTACCAGAAGTTCTGTCCAGTGATGGGTACAGCAGGAACAAACTTGCAGCACAGACTTTTGGCATCACCACCAGGACAGCAATTCTGCCCCATCCTTCAAAAGAAGGGTCTTTGGCACCCGCCAGAGCTGTTTATGAGAAAGGCCTCCCTGAGCTCAGGCTGTGGCATTGGTTTGCAGTCGGTCCTTGCTTCTAGCAGGAAAACACCACACGAGCAGCACGAGGCTCCTCACCTGGTTTTTGTAGATTGTGTAGCCTTCCTTCTCGTGCTGCAGTGCTGACCGGAATTCTGCTTTGCTCTCATACACTCGAGCTACCAAGTGGTGGCTGAGGGAAGGAAAAAGGTGTTTAAAGGTACCTCAGTGATGAAGAAGCATTTCTGTGCTATGCAGAGCATGACCGGCAACACAAAGGCTAGGCTAGAAGTCTTAACAGCAGTGTAAAGGTGGCAAATACAGGACTACATACAGCACCCTGGTGTTTACTTCTCCCCACCCCAGCTGCAGATTCACACACTGCACTGATGTAGACCGGATTGTTGAAATGCTGAGAAGGAACATGACAAAGAAGAGACTGAGCTTGGGATTTTTTCCTGCTGTGCCCAGGAAAGCTGAAGGTCACAGTGGTGCATTGAACATAGGCAAGGCAGTTTTCCAGCACAGGAACAACCAGCAAACAGTGGCAAAGCTGGGATCCAAGTTGCCTTTTTTTTTTTTTTTTTTTTTTTTTTTTCCAGTTGGGAGTGTTAATTTGGCTTGAACTTTGCTTCCTTAATGTTTATGGAACAAAAAAGACTTCTGTTTTTGGCAGTGACACTCCCTGGGAAATGATGGATCTCAACGAGCATCCCAGTGCTACTGAGAGAAGGAAGGATTCTTTCTGCAGAATACACATCCATCAGCTGCTAGAAAATAAATCAGATTCTTGCGGGTGCTTAGTAAGATTTATTTTCACTCTGATGAAGAACAGATGGGATGCAAGGTGTTAGTAGTAATGAGGAATGGGCCACTATTTGTTTGTGAGCCAGGTCTGTATTCAAGGACAGAGCACACAGCACTGCCTTGGAAACAGAAAGCTCTCAATATTTTAGTGAAATAAAAGGGTTTAATGTTGAAGGACAGAAGCAAATGATGTTTCCTCAAAGGTAACTCCCCGAGGGCCAAAGCAATTACATACAAGCGTTCATACATCATGCTCGTCTCCCAGTATAATTACATGAGCATTGCTCTCCAACGCTCCCTTGCCACATGCCTGAGAATCTGGGAGGGTCAGGCTCATCCTGACATATTTTTAAGTCATTAAGCAGATCCCCCCATTAATCTTAAGAACAAGGGATCTCTGTTCCAGACCAAGGATGCTGCAGCACGGCCATGACTGCGGGCAGCCCAGCGCCCCCAGTGGGGCTGGCAGCCGGCACTGGACACAGCCCCTGCTTTAAGAGCACAGCTGCACACAGGCCGGCCGGAGCCCCCCACGCGACGAACGCTGAGCACTCACTCCCACGATGGGGACTCAGCCCAGCGCTCCACCCTGCCTCACCTGAGGGCAACCTTCAAAGACTTGGAGCCGTGATACTTGGAGCTGATGGCCAGCGCGTTCTCCAGGAAGCGGAGGGACAGGTCGTACTCCATCACGCCGTGGAGCACCAGGCCGATGTTGTTCTGCACAGATCCACCACACAGGCAGTCAAGTGGGCATTCAGAAACATCAATTCCAAGTACACATTTACTGCTTCCCAGCTCCCATCAAGGTGCTTTGCTGCTTGAAAGGACTCTTACGGCCAGAAGTCCTCATGGATCTCTAGCACATATCATACGGCATTTTCTTCCTTGAGAGCTCAGCCCAAATAAGGCAGACAGAGGGAAAATAAAGAATCTCCTTTCTTAGACCGTTCAAAAGCTGCCTGGACACGGTCCTGGGCAACCTGCTTGAGCAGGGGACAGGTTAGACCAGATGGACCCCAGAGGCCTCTTCAAACCTCAACCACTCTGAACCCCATCCATTTTATGTAAGGGAAAGAAGGCCTACCTTCCCAAGCCAAAGAGCGATACTCCTTTCCCCTTCCTCTAATGGTACTAATGGGTAGCAACTAATGGGTAGTTTTACAGTGGGTAAAAAAAAAAAAAAAGAGCAGCATCTCAACACACAGTTTAAACAGCCAGCAGTATGCGTGGCTTTAAGTCCAAGTCTTTTAGAGATTAGATTCACAAAGATATTGATGACTTACGTCCAAGAGTGCCATTTCTGGGTGATCCTCCCCAAATACCAACAGCATGAGGTAGCGTGCACGGTAGAGTAAGTTTAATGCTATAGAGAGTTGGCTGTTTGCAAAGCAGTACAAAGCAAGGTGCATCTACAATGGAAGACAAGATCCAGCATTCATGATTTAACACTGAATCAAAGCGAGCTCTCCTTTCTGCTCCCTTCCCCAGCTGGTCACAGCACTGCAGTACCCACATAAAAGAACTGTTGAAACGTTTCACTTCAATCTCTCTTATGAACCTTACGATGCATTTCAGAATTGACCTATATTTACAAGATGCTGTGACTGTGCTCTTTGGGAGGGTTTTTGCTATTTCTTGGTTTTGGCACAAGCCCAAGGGAAAAGCCAGAAGAATTAATGAATATATGTAAATGCTCAGCAGACAAAACCCTAAAGTCTCAGTGGGGACAAATACTGATCATGTGCAGTGCTTATAATGCAAACACTTTCATATCGAGCTTACAAAATCATAAGCATGAAGCTTGTGATGAAAATGGAGGATTCTGGGAAGAGAACTGCAACTGTCTTCCAGATTCAGGTGTGAATTAAGGCTCTCAGACCCCAGGTGCACATATGGTGTGCTCTTCTCTCCATACTTACGTATTCTTGAATGGTGTTGGGATGTTCGATGCCCAGGACCCTCTCACTCATTAGCACCGCTTTCTGCTGATTGCTTAAGGCCTAAGCAGAACAGAAGGCCCAGAGCAAGTCACACAGATGTCGTGCACTTGAGCAAATAAGCACAAGACACAAATAAGAGGACAAGTGGACCCTGCCTGAGCCCTCTGCTTACCTCTGAATAATCTCCCATAATATAATTGAGACGAGCTAGCAGCCTCAGGCAGGCACAGATTTCTACATGCATAGCACCATACACGTTGTTGAACAAGTTTAAGGCTTCATTGATGAGCTCACAGCCTTCCTTCAAGAAACCTGAAAAAATATATAGATATTCATGTATGTTCCCATATTAAATAACCTTTCATAGAATGGGAGAAGTGATGCACATGAAGCAAGATCTACATGACTGGCAAAAACAGTGGTGGGGTGTGCAGCTTTAGGATGGATGCTGTCCTGCATCCGTCCTTGCTCACAGCTGGTGACTCCACAGCAGATGTGCATTTCAGGTGGCCTCCAAGACAGCAGATCTTAAGAGACCGTGATCCTCAACTACCAGAAGGCAGGTGGAGGATGTGCCATGCCACACACACCCTGCTCTTCCTTCCATCAGCAGCAGCCTCAAGAGGCAGAGGCATGGCTGGAACTGTACCTTGCTGAACCTTTGCTTGCCCGCTCTGGAAGAAGTGGAAAGCATCTGAGGCTTTAGGGTTTACGTGCTTCACTACAGGGAAGATGTTGAGAATGTCTTCCTCTGTGAAGGTGGGCTTGTGCCTGTTGTCAAAGTTGTACTCCTTCAGCAGTATCTGGAGGAACCAAAAAAAGACAGGAGGTCATGGCCACCACTTTCAGAGGTGCTTGGCAAGGAGAGAGAGAGGAAAAGGAGCCTGGAATTCTGCACGTGCAATCACAGTCACAGCTAACTGCTCACATATCACTGCTTGCAGACAGCATTTTGAAGGGTCCCCTGAAGGTGTGCACCACCACAAGCGTGTGCTGGGAGCTCTGCATGCAAAGGCACTAGATGGTTTGTCTGTCAGAGCAAGTGACAGGAATTCAGACTGGGCAGGAGATGCACAACCAATTAACCTTAAAGGGAACTGGATTTGAAAGCCCTTCTCATGGGATTAGACCCCGTATTCCAGGATTAATGCCTCCAAGACCTCTCAGGGCTTGCACCGTGTGCCTGCAAGGCTGACCCAGTTTGCACTGCACACTTCTCAGTACTGAAGACGATGGGAGGAGGGAAGATATTGATCTTACTTGGACTCCAGTTTTGAGGGAGATTTCACGAAGAAGGGTGATTTTCTGTAGGTTATACATTTCAGCTGCTTGGTCAGCATTCTCACTGCAAAAAGCACACAAAGGCTTGAGCTCCCAGGGAAGTTTCTGCTCAAGAACACCCCTACTCTGCAGTGTACCATGCACGGCTCCCTCTCAGCTAAGTGCTGACTGAAACCAGCAACAATAGCTTGGGTGCTAATGGTGCTTACAGAGCTGCACAGCAGAACTGAAATTCAGTGTGCTCTTCACAGCTCCCTGCAGGGTGTGAATAAATCTGAGTACCTCCAGCCCCTGGCATGCAGTGAGCTGCCCCTGACACGGATCACTGGCTTCAGCAGCTCATCATCATTTCTCTTGGGGCCCTGTTTGCTCCCACTTTCAGTTCAACGTTCAACGTCTGCATGTTCCAGCAGCATCCCTGGCCATCCCTGTTTCAGATGTTTTAGGAACACGAGCTGCCTTCAGCCTTATAGACAAGTGTCTTTTGCCTACACTCTTCACATTCTGCTCATCTCCGCAGCACTAAGGAGAGCTTTCCCTTCTTCCCTTTGCCTCTTTGTGCTTCATCTCAGTGCAGATTGCAGCTACTTCCCTCTGCTGCTCCTTGCCTGATTTCTTTCCGTTATATGCCCACAAGATTTCCTCAAGAATACAAACTTACATGCAAACAGAAATAAAAAAAGGAAGGTCATATTAGGTAACAATAAGAGCTACAGATATTTGTAAGAGTTCAGGCACAACTGAGGGTAATTTTGTTTGCTTACCATTCAATACTAAAATCAAAGTAGCTCTTTGCTTCTGAACAAATATTCTTCCACAGCTCCTGAGGGGTCATGCTGGCCCAAGCTGTGTTATCAGCATTTCCAAGGTTCCTGTTTTTCCTTTTCTTATTTTTTTTCTTGGAGACCAGCTCATCAGCTGGAAGATGGGCAATGGGGTTTGGAAAGGAGCTTAGAAAGCAATTGAGGAAGTGGCTGATGGCTGCTGATAAACCCGACAGCTCCACACCCTGCAGTGAGACACAGAAGTCAGTTGTGGAACACATCTGCCATCACACCGCACCACTCTGATCCAATGCTTGCACAAACCCAGTCCTCCCAGAAACAGGAATATCTCCCAGGTGAAGGAGAGAAGAAAGGAAGAGGCAAATATTTGCAACTAGCACAGACAGAATTATGTAGATAAAAAAACAAAGGTACAACATGCATGCAAACATACAGTCCTACTTTGGGTTGCCACTTGGGACACAGAAACTAGAGACTGTAAAGCAAACCCTGGAATAAAACCAGCTGCACTGCCGTGCTACATATGTACAGGTGCACGGATGCATCAGTGCTCATTCAATTCAGAAAAGCTCCTTATGAGGGCAAAAGCATCAAAAGAAAAGGCATTACAAGGAAAACCAGCTGTGATTTGCAAAAGCCTTCAGCATTAGGAGTGAGGATCGGGGAAAGAGAAGCACAAACATTTCTTCTCTGGGAAAACCCATCTTCAAGTGGGAACTTGTTCTCCCTTGCACACAGGCCTACACCTACTTCAGCTCTAATGAGACTGTAGTCCCTGTTGCTAGGCAACATCCACGAACACTCTAATGAGAGAGGAAACTAAACAGCACCCTATTTGCAAAAAAAAATCATTAGAAAGGACACACGAGGCGAGAGGTGAGGCTGCAGGTCATACCTGGAGGTACGTCTTGAAGATGTGTTTCGCGGATCGAGTGATCAGTTCACTGATGCCAATTTTCTACCCCGAGGAACAAAAAGCAAAGAGTAAGTCAGTCAATGCCAGCAATAACAACACACTTTCCTTTTGAAGCAGGCTTTTACCAAGATGCACAGAAGGCACCTAATTCTGCCCTTACCCTACAACACAGAACTGTTCTGCATTTCACAATGCTCCTGCGGATGGGGAAAGGGCCCCGATCACCGCGAGCCCCCCGGTACCGCAGAGCTCGCCCTGCAGCCCCACGCAGCCGTGCTCACAACATCACCTTACAGTCAGACCCAAAGCCCTGCCAGATAGTAGAGGCTTAAAAATGAATGGCTTAAAATCCAATTGCGTGCTGCCTGCTATTACACCTGGGAATCCTTCAACAACTTTTCTATCCCAAAGGATACTCAAACAGCATAGCACAGCGAGAGCCATTAAGGAAATGGGAGCATAACTTCCCCATCATCCACCTACAGGTCCTTCTCCTTCCCTCTCTGTTTCTGAAGCTGGTTCTTTTTCACAGAGAAACCAATTAGCCAAGCTGCAATCTGTACAGGATGCATTAGGCCAGAGGCAGCTGGAGCTGACAGTCTGAAGTTAAGGCTAATGCTTACAAAGATGTGATCCAGCTGAGCGTGGCCGGGGGTCTTGGTGATGAAGTGGATCACTTTGCCTAGATATCGCATGTTGATGCCCCTCTGGTGCATGGCCTCTGCTAAGGTAGCCCCATCCATGGGGAGCACCGTGTGATCCAGGCAGTCCTTGACCTGCAGGGTACACGCAAACGTTGGTTACGGAGGACAGACATGAAGGCCACAGCCCAGGGTTCCCCTGCGTGGTACAGGACAGGGCAGGGGCAGCTTTCAGCCCATGGAGAGCTGCTGTTTGTGGGCAGCTTCATTGGTCTTTTCACTGGAAATGTTTTTAACCGGTGACTGTAAGGCACTTTGCTGATAATGGGACATGGCACTCGCATTTCAAGTTGTGTTGCAGTGCTGATAAAGTCATTTAATCCTCATCACAGAGTAGCACAGTTACATTCCAACACAGAGCAGGGAGGACAGTGCCTGCGCAACACGTCACAATGCATACTAGTGTATCACAACCCTTGCAAAACAACAGTCACCATCACGTCCTTTTCTGATTCACTTCCCCTCCTCTTTGATTTTCAAACTGAATAGCTAGCCTTTAAAAGCTTATGCTGACTAAGGAACCAGGGAATTTATAGGGAGGTACAGTTCAAGAGAAGCTTTCCAGCAATGAGAAACCAACGGCCCCAAGACCTCTCAGAGTGCAGAGCAGTCCCAGCCTCCCAGTTACAATGACAGCTGCAACACAGCAGTCATTTTAGAGAGAACAGCTGTATTTCTTATCAGGCCAGGGACGTGGGTAAGCGCCCAAAATGCCTGAGACCTGCAGAAGGAGTTTTTAGATGTGAGCAAGAACAACTTCCCAGTGCACTCCAAGTCATTAGCCACCAAGTCACAATCGAGGTCAGATAACACAAAAGCAGCGTGTGATGCCCAGGGCTAGGGAGGATTTGTTGGAGTGAGTGGGAAAACTGTTCTGTAAGACAGGAAATGGAAAACCCCTCTTGTGCTTGCACTAGAGATGCTGGCATTGTTTACCACACTGCACCCCTGGTACCAGAACTTGGCTACCAGCAGCAGAGCACAGCATCTGCCTGGGAGGTGACGTCGGCACACCACTATTGCAGTGCTTGCTCAAAGTGGCCAAGCTAGTAGTAAGCTTCCAAGAGATTACTGCTGGCCCTTAGCTGCTTACCAAACCTGGGATCTGGCATGAGAGCAAGAATGCAGCAGCATCCTTCAGTAACTGCTTCTGATCCTGCACCTCCTCTTTGCTGGACTCAGGAAAACGAACACCTATCAGGGCAAGAGGAAAACATCAGACATGAACTCAAAAGGAAAACTACCTCATGTACAGAAAACACACGGGAATAGCAGGAGAAAAGCAGATTTTTCAAATTAAAAATGCTTCTTCAAAGCTTATCTAACCTGCAACATTTTGATGGGAAGAGCATTACCTCCTTCTCTCCAATACTGGCTGTGCTGCTCCGTGCCATTCATTCCCGTTTAATGTAACTTCTAGTGGCTCAAATCCCATTCTACCTACTGGCAAGTGCTGTGCACGCTGCCAGTGCCAAGAGTCCAGGTTAGGCCGGAGCAGCACGTACAGCAGATGGGCCAACACTTCAAGTGCTGGAAGCTCAGAGCCTTTGCTTTGGCACATGAAAATTAAAACAAAATTAAGTTCTAGCTGAAAAGTCAGGGCCAAAGCACTGTTTTTCACCAGACTTCAAAACACACGCTACTTCTGGCACATTTATTCCAAACTAAACTCAACTACACGGCCCTTTCCCTGCAATCTGCACACACACACAGCTTCTGCATTTGCCCCACTGAACATTTTGGGAGCTTTACTGTATTTCCAAATAAACTGTGTTGATTCCAGACACTAAAAGGTACAAGGATGCCTGCAATCAGTGCGTGTGTTTGAAAGATCACCATGACCTACTGACCACAGTGTTACTAAAATAAACCCTGCCCTTCACTGATGATCCAACGTCATTCATTCCACTACAACCGTGGGGGTTTTATTTGTGTGTGTGTGAGCAACAAAAAAAAAAAAAAAAAAAAAAAAAGGATCAAATGTAATCTGTCCCCCCCACATCCAGCTCTTCTCACGTGGTGCAGCAGCTGGGATGCTGGCGAGTCTCAAGATTCTGGGCAGCACTCTCAAAACCTCCCCTGAGTGCAGCAGTGGGAGACAGCTCCCTGCCTACAGTGGTAGTTTGAGCACTGCAATCAATTTTAGCTCTCTTTTCTGTGTCTTTGAGCTGCATGGGGACTCTGCACCAAAAACCAGTGGTATCAGTTAAGGCTTTGGAACATCATTTTGTCTGTAGCTGGCTGCATACAGCAATCCTCTGAAAACAGGCCAGCACGAGCTCTTTATGCACATACCTGGTGAGAAAATATCTGGGTTGAACCGAATGTCAAACGATGTGTCACTGATGGAGCCCACAGCCTTGCAAGCATTTCGGATCACTTCTCTGCTTTTGGGATCGACTGGAGAAGGAAGAAAAAGAGAACAAATGAATGTGGATTTCAGAAAAGGACAACCTGGCTATTAAAAAGTTTTGTTCCTAACAGCAATAATGATGGCACATTTTGCGGAAATACATTATACATAAAATGAATTGTAAGGTACACAGAAAGGAGAATAGCTGCAAAAATGCAAAATCAGATACTTTGGGATTTCTGAAGGTGTTTGAGCACTGCACACTTCCCAGCCCTGGCTGCTGGCCCTGCAGAGCAGCTTGCTGGTGAGGCTCTCATTCCTGCATCACAGCTGGTAGGCTTGTGCTTCAGAGACACTAACAACCTACCCCCAGGCAGGCAGGGTGATTAATGTATGGTGTATGAATGGCTCTAAGCAAAGAGCTAAAACATTATCAATAGCAGAAGCCAGTACTTGTCCTGTTTAACAAACAAATAATCACCCTAAGTGCCTCTGGTTTAGCATAGGTCCCACCAGAGGCGCAGCCACCAGCAGGGCAGCAGACCTGGGCTGCTTCTGATGCAGAGGATTAAATACCTGCTCCATCATCAGAGGCAATGGTCTCAGCCAGCTCTTTAACCTGATCAAGTCCAGTCACGTTGTCATCTGTTTTACCATCATCTGACTCAGACTTCTCGCTCTCTGCTGTACCATTCTCCGGAGAGGTGCCATTTTCCAGTGCAGCTGAGCTCTCCTGTTTGTTGGCTTTCTGTTGCATCAGCTGCAATGCAGCCAGCTTCATGAATAAGAGATACCTGCAGCGAAGTAAGGGAGGAACTCAGTACAGCAGGAGAATCTAAGAGGATCACCATTCTGCTATGAGGGGAAAAGCTCAGAGCTGGGGTAACAGACCACCCAGTTTCCCTCTGCAAAGGCAAAACTGACCCTCTATCAGTGAGCTTTCTGAAATTAGAGAGTGCACGTTATTCTAATATCTTCCATTAGCATGTTAGAAGAGACAAAGAAGTGGGTTTTCATTACACATCATGATGGAAAACTCGTCTCCTTGCAGTAGTTACAAATAGCTTTCTGCATGCAACACCAGCAAGCAGCTCAGGAAGATTCCTACTGCCAAATCCACAGAACTGACAAACAAAATTCCAGCAGCAATTTTACTATCAAACCCAAGCACAGGGAGCTTTGCAAGCCGTGCAGCGGCAGCCTCCAGCCACGGTCCTGCAGGCTGCTGGTCTGGAACCTCTCCCAAGCAGAAGTGAAGGTGCCTGTGGGCACAGGGCAGGACGGGGCAGGGTGCTGGCTGCAGAACTGGTTGCTCAGCGGGCAGAGCTCCTCTGGCAGCAGCTGAGGGCTCAACCTTCCTGGCAAGTGGAGCACAGACCCTGACTGTCTGTGGTAGCAGAGCGCCCTGCAGCCCCCGACATGGGAAGCAGGAACGTTACCCCATGCAGCTGCACCACATGACTGCCTGCTGCCAGAGTTCCCAGTTCCTCTCCTGCATTGCATGAGCCCAACACCAATACACTCCACCACAGAACTCCCTACAGCAGTTCCCACAGGTCATTTTTTTCAGCCTTTGGTAAAAAATGTAGTATTTGAGATGTCTGGAGAGCCTAAAAAGCTAAGCATAAGTTCTTTCTATTCCCTAGATATCAGGTGACCAGAGCATCTGCAGAGAAAGGACATGAAACATCAAAACAGATCTGGAGACTGAAGAGCAAACCACTTCTTCCCCAGTTCCCTACAGCCCCGTCAGAATCTCTGCTTTCCAGCTCTCATTAAGTAAGCCTCTGTAATTGCACCTGCAGGGCTGAGCGATGGGGCAATCAGCTGCCTGCTCCCAGGAGCTCTGACTTTGACCATTACCAGTTGCAAGCAGAAGACGCGGGGAGCTCAGCTCACCTGTGCTCTACAAAGGCATCAACAAGCTCTTGCCGGAGACAGCAAAGCTTGTGTCTGTGCTGCTTGGGGAACCCCATTTTCTTACATTCCTCTGGCATCTCCTCCCCTTCAACAGGTAGGAAGTTTAGATCTGGAGGGAAAGTGCGCAGCAGGTCCAGGATGTAGTGACGCCCATCGTTGCCAATAATGCCTTTGCACTCCACTGAGGAGCACAGCTCCACCTCCTCGTTCTTGTCATTCAGGACTTTGTGCTTCTGGATCTTTAGCGGTCTGCTGGTCTTCTCTAGCAGCTCCAGGTACTTAGGATGTGAGACAACTGTCTTGCCAAAGTCTATTGACCCGTAGATGACACTCTGTTCCTGTTCCCTTTCCAAGATCCCAGGAATAATAGATTGAGCTGTCACTCTGTAACCTCTGTAATCCACCACCACAGTCCCCAGAGTGTACAGCCCTTCTACATCCACAGCATTATAGGTCCGCACACCGTTAAGATCATTGGTAGGTGCTACGTAAGCAGCAACATCCCCACCAAAGTCCTTGTAGTGGTCACGGACGTCGAAGCCCAGACTGAAGAATATATTGTTCCAGATGAACATCTGCATCTTGGTCTCTTCACTGGGGTTGATGGCCATGACATTGCCATCAATGACAGCCATGGCACCTCTTGTTGCTGCTGCAGTGAAGTCACTGTGAACCTGGAGGTAGCCAGAAAGAAAGTCAGGTGAGAAACTGATAACATCCTCACCACACCTCACTCTCAAAGCTCTCTGCAAATTTCTCCTTTGCTCCTCACCTCCTCATGGCCCTCCAGCAGGCAGGCAGGTCAGCTGACTTTTGCTCTTGTGAGCCTGGCCAGTGGCTTGGATACAAGCTCCAGGAGCCAGAGCATTAGGGATCACCAGGGCTCAGTCTCATGAGCTCTCTGTGGAGGAGGGTTTAGTTTTAATCATGTTCCACCCCTACCCCTGCTCCTGCTCCTCCTACCCGCTTGAAGGAGGACTGGATCAAACACAACAGCAGAGGACTAAGAGGAGACCATATTATGGTCAGCTGGGAGACACGGGGTCAAGGACTACAATTCTTCCCTGCAAAGCTGGGAGCAGAAGGCAGATATTGGTCAAGCACTGGAACAAGTTGCCCACAGAAGTCCCGATGAGGGTGGAGTCCCCATCCCTAGAGGGGCTCAAGAGATATGTGGACATGGCACTACGGGACATGGTTTAGTGGTGGGATTTGGTAACGGAGATTGATGGTAGGATGTGATGTTCTCGAAGGCCTTTCCAACACAGATGATTATATGATATGCGAGAGAGAACAAGACTCCTTAGCTCACAAATAGGGACTCCCATCTTGCAGCTTCTGAAGGACAGCCCAGGTGAAATGTCTAAGTGTGACATGGGCAGCAGCGAAGGGGCTGTGTAATGGAAGTTGCCTGCAGATCCCAAAGTTACCTTGAAAATGGCTCGTTCTCTCAGCAGCCTCTCAGGCAGGTTCTTGCGTGGCAGCTCTCGCGTGGTCTGCAGCTCTTCGTTCCAGTCTCTGGTCTGAAAGAGTGAAAGCCTTGTGGTAAGCAATGTGCTGTGGGTGGGTGCTGGCAAGCCAACATTTCTCATTTACAAGGGAAAGGAGAAGGAAAGAATTCAGGCTGCCATGATGTTCAGAGGAAAAGAATTGGCATCAGGATCACTCCTCCTGAGTTGATCTCATTCCACATCCATATGGGAAGGATCCTGCTAGTCCACGTTACTCAGCACAGTTTATCTGAAATGCCAGATTACCAATGCCAGAATAACCCAGCGCAGACCTGGTTAGCCAGCACACTGCAACGTGGTCACCCCACAGACACTGCCTACACACAGCCCTGGCAGTCCAGCACAGTGCACATCCTGGCACATTTTATGCTATGAGGCTGCAACTGACACCCTTAGAAAAGTCTGCAGAGAGACATGAGAGCTTTTCCAGACATGACCAGAACAGAGGAACACTGTGCTGCTCGCAAGGAGCCGTGGTGCCAATCGCAGTAGGGACACAGGATTTATAAGTACTTAAGCAGAAATTGCTGAGACTCCCACATACTCATGGAAGTTGGAGCCTCAGCAGCTCAGCCTGCCGTAGTTAAAGATAGCGTTGAGAACAAAGACTCAGGCAAGTTTTCCTTGATGTGCAAAACCCTTTCAAAATACCAAAGGTCTACTTGCTGGTAAAAGTTAACTGGTTCCCAGTGCAGTGAGGCAGTGAGCAGCAGGACTATTGCTAGGGTTCTCAGAGAGAGCTAGGCTGATACCTGTCCAGGTATGTGCTCTTCATAGCCCAGCCTGGAAGTGTACGCATCTTCTGCTCGGACACAGTCCATGGCATGTTCTGCTTGTGGGGCTGTCCAGCTGTACACTTGGAAAGGAGTTGCTATCCTCTCAAAAGGATGTCTCTGAACCCTAATTGGGGAGAGAAAACAATTAGACATTTTCCAAAGGAAGATTTCTTTCTATTCTAAGAGAATTTTCCCTCAGCTGCAACGCCAATTTCTAGCAGCAGAACAAGACCAAGTCATTAAACATGCAGCGACACCCCTTAACGACTGAGCTGGCAGAATCTCTCAGCTGCTATCTACAGAATAAACTGGGCTCTCCTCATTCTCCTGTCCTCAGCTCCATCTCGCCAGCACACTCCCCATTCAGCACAAAACAGGAGCACACGCAGAGGATCACCACTCCCAGCCACCTCTGTCAGACTGGCTCTCAGCTTTCACTGCAGTCCGTACGGGCTATAAACAAGCCTATAGCACCATCCACTAATGAAGTAATGGCTTAGGGGAAGCTTGCTGTAATCTGTCTGCTCTCAGCAGGTGCCAAAGTCTCATCTGTATTTACTTCTGGCCCAACAAGCAACACAATATAATCATTTTTAAATGGCCAGATAGTCGCTGTGGTGACTGGGAGGCCACTGCGAATTTCCAGCCCTTGTATGGTGTCACTTTCATCTTCCTAATGAGAGCAGAAGCAGAACTCTCGAAAGCCACACCATGTGCCTGTCAATTTGCATCCTGCTGAGCTGAGGCAGTTCATTAAGCGGACTCTAAAGAATGACAGGCTTCTGCAAAGGATCCACTGTCCTGGAGTAGAATAGATGGTCCCTGCAGCAAGGACAGGAAAATAAAACAAATCTATTATTGCTCCTTATTAATATAGGAGCAAAAGGAAATTAGAGGAAAGAAATATGCATAAATGTTTAAAGTAATCGTTCTCGCTCCACTGTAAGCCTGTGCAAAGCCATCATCTGTTAGGGTTCCTGATATTTTATGCTTCAGTTTTTTTGTATTCAGAGCAAAGTGATGAGGTTATCAGTCTGACCCTGCTGCAGCACGAGGCCTGCTCTGCATCAGCTGCTGCTGAGGACAAACCAGCCACGCACCCTGACCTCACCGAGCAACATCACATCACCAAAGGTGACTAGAGAGGAAGAAGTGCTGTACCGTTTCTTCTGCAGAGCAGAGAAGTTTTTTTTGAAGGTAGGGCTGATCTGGTTAAGCAGTTCCACCAGGGAATGACTGAGAAAACTGGGGTTTGCAGGCTTGGGATTGAAGTTGTACGCAGTAGACCTGTAAGAGAAAAGAAACGTGCTGTCGTCGTAACTGAGACTGCCAGCCCCACAGGCAGCCACGGAATACAAGCTGCTTTTTCCACGAGTCAGGGTAACACAGAACACTTCCAATTCATAAAGGGACAGAGGGCAGAAACGTGCTGGAGTTTTGTTTTCTCCAACACAGTCACTCTTACATTCCCAGGCACTGTGCAGGAACTTTGTCTCTCACAGACGCTATTTAAAAAAAAATCCCAGTCAAACCTGTGCCCAGGTTAGGAAGTGCTGGCAGACTGTGCTTTTCCTTTAGGGCAAAACGAGCAAGTTGCAATGGTCAGGAAGGAATTCCCTCCACCACTCAAAGTACTGTAATTAGTTGATGTCATTATGGGATGTTTCAACTTTCCCTAAAGCATCAGGCATTTATCCACGGCAGAGAAGCGGTACCAGGCATAAGTAAACAGCCCAATCCAGTAGAACAACTCCTGCAAACCCCATGTGAGCAGTGAATTGAAATAAGCTGCTTTCCACACACACAGAAAACCATCAAAACAAAAAAATCAAGCAGCGTGTTTCTTCGCATGTTCTTTCCCAATTGGGTATTACAAGGTCTCTGCTGCAGGGCAGGACAGAAGGATGGCTGGTTACTCACTGATTCAAGTAAAATCCTCTAGTGGATGCAGTGATACTGACATGTCGATCCTCCACTGTGATGACATATAAATACATGAGGTCTCCATGCATCTTCCTGTTACCAGGTGGAGGGTTCCAGCCACTCATCGTCAATACCTTCAGGCACTGCAAAGGCTACAGAATACAACAGAAGCAGTTCCTGTCAGTAGGAATTAATACCCTTGAGTTACAGAGCCATCTGATGTGCAAGCCAGAGTCCTTTTACCTGCTGCCTTTGCTTGGTTCCACAAACAGAGCTTACAAAAAAAATGGTCTTTACAGTATAGCCTTCCTCAAACTACTTGCAGTCCTCTAGTCTGCCTCAGTTTGCAGCTTTTCACACGTAAGACACAGGTAAAAACAGATACCCTGGGCCTCTGGGCTGCACAAGGCATGCATTTCTTGCTGTACTGGTTTTCAAATGGCAGCTTCTAAAGCCGGAATCCAAGTGCAAGGGCATGGGAAACCTAAGGATAATCTGTACTGATCTGCAGATCCTGTCTCCAGGACTTTTTAAAGCAATGCAGCTCTCCCTTCACTGCTTCCCCTCCCCAGCAAGACTGGCCATGTTATGCTTTGCAGATGTCCAGACTTTGCATCCAGCATTTTGCACACTAGCTCTTGGACTTTATTCTCTTGGCTAAGCAGTGCTATTCCAGCACTCATTAAGCACCAAGCAGAGCAAATCCCAAAGTCCACCTCAGCGCAGGTTTCAATCCCTGAACACATTTTCTGCAAGGTATATGCCGACAGCTGTTGCAATTGCACAGGAGAACTCTACCTTCCAGTCTCTGTTCTGGGGCTGAAGGGCACACAAGGGTCTCTCTTTGCTACCTGGCAGGATATGTTCAGGAGGGGTGCAGTCAATTTGTTCCATTTCAGTACCTTTTTTCTTTCGTTTCCCGCTGTCTACAATGGAGAAAGATGGAAAATCAGTGCTGAAAAACGTACCAGTCCATCCTTCAAGCAGAAGTTCTCAGAGTGTTTCTCTGCACTCCTGAGTGAGGTGGGCCAGCTGATTATTACACTGTGTTTTAATGAAGCGGGGAGTCAGGGGAATGAGAACAGTGACCACACCATATAAGCCTTTTTGCCCCATACCTCCCAGGTCTCCTTCAGTGAAGACACTCAGGAATGACAGAGAATTACAGTCCACACCATTGAAAGCATCTGAAGGGTCAAGACTCTTCAGAAGGTCCCGAATGTGACGCACATGTATCCTGGCCTCTCGCACCGTGTACGGCTCTGACAAGCAGAAAGGGAGGAAAGAAACTGGAATTACACAGATGCTTACTGCTTCATCGCACAGTTCTCAAAAAGGAACCACGAGGAAGGGCTGCAAGGTGGCCGAGAACCACTTCCTCCCAAAGGAACTTGCCTTCCACCACTTTCAGCAGCGAGCCCTCCTGCAGTCCTTCAATAGTTTTCAGCTCAGCAAAATTGTCAAGGACATTGCCATCCAGTTGCAGGGAGAAGCAGGTCCGATGGCAGGTGTCCTCACGGTCCATTAAGACTTGGTGGATCTCTTGCACCATCTCTTGAGGAGAGACCTTAAGAAGGGAAAACCCAGCCAGTTATTCTCAGACAGCTCACCCTCAAGCATGCATCCAACGAAGACTCAAGAGCACAAACACACTAGGGACATCTCTGCTCTCCTAACAACACTCAGCATGTCAGCAAGCTCCAGTGGCAACAGGCATGTAGAGCTGCTCTGGAGTACACGCAAAGGTGCCACCTCTGGCAGGGTGTCTCAGCTCTGGCAGGTGTCTCAGCCTTGCGTTGTGCTGACACAGGGCAGGGAAGGAACAAAAGGTGAGGGGAAACCTGGGGCTCATCCCTTATCCATCCACACGGCATGTCTGTGCTGAGGATCAGAATGACGTGAGAAGCGGCCATTTCCTACACTCACCTGCAGTGGTGCATGGTGCTCACCACTGCATGGTGCTGCCCCTCCGGGCACGTGAACACACGGCTCCAGCCGCACAGGATCCATGCTGAACCCGAGGTCCCGGGCTGCTCCCCTGCCTGCCTGCCCTGGCTCCAGCACCACTGACGTTGCTCTCAAGCTAGGAGGACTCAGGGTAGTTTACATAAGCCACTGTAAACAACGTGGCCTGCTATTATTAGCCTATTCAGACAAAGGGATTTAAAGGAAGAAAAAAGCTGCCCGAGATACAGCTAGTTCCATGGGGGATGCAATCTCACTGTTCTCTCTACTGGTCTTGGGGAGATAAGGCTTCCTTCCTGCTGAGTTCGGACTCAAAACGCCTCCCCCCACAGTAAAAATACTTCATCCAAATGGTTCGTGGTGAAGTGCGGAGCTAATCGCAGAATCGCTGGGCATGTCAAAGCCTGTCCTGGTCCGGCAGCACGCGCTGCAGCCCCTGTGACAACACTGCTGCATGCAGCAGAGCTCTCCGCAGAAACGAAAAGGGAGCTGTGCTGTTCCCTTGATGTTCAGGCAAGTGTGTGCCTTCCCCAAACAGCACTGGCACATGTCACTGTGCCAAACTCATCTTAGCCAGAAGGTGCAGCATGCCAAAAATCCCTGGGCAGGCAGGAGATTTTCCCTTCCTCAGTCAGACCTTGGGGTCATGTTTTCACATCCCTCCTTAAAAACAGCCCAGAAATGGGAAAGTCCTTTCCGTGGTGCTCATCTCCATCCCTGAGCCCTGCTGAGAAGAACACGGGGCAGCTACACCCTGCCTAATTCCACTTCCCACCCACCTCTGTCCTCCCAATGCCTGCACAGCCTTTGCCAGACAGCTTTGTGCTCACATCACCTACTCTTTTCTTTCTCTCTAAAAGCCACTGGTTCAGCAGCTTATCTCTTGCACCCTCCATGCTTCGCTGTCTCCCTCTCCACTTAACCCCATCATGGAAACAACAAATCAGGGACCCTGTGCTCTGCCCTCTGCCTCCACTAGTTCTGGGGGTTGTGAAACTCACTCCATGTCCAGCCCACAGCCTGGGTCCCTCTCCAGCCCCCACTCATCCCCTCCTGGCTGGCAGAGAGGTACCTGCAGGGAGAAGGGCTCTATCCCAGGTGCACAGATCTTGACAGTAAATCCTGTGTCTTGGATGACAATGACCTCCTGGTCG
This sequence comes from Lagopus muta, assembly GCF_023343835.1. Lineage (NCBI taxonomy): Eukaryota > Metazoa > Chordata > Aves > Galliformes > Phasianidae > Lagopus > Lagopus muta. The sequence goes on along the minus strand of NC_064452.1, from coordinate 455,234 downwards.
TTCCCATCTTCCCCTGCATCAGCCTCCTCATGTCCGTTCTGCCTGGCATCCTTCTCACCCTTCAGGCTCTCGTGGGGGCCACTGCCGTTGACAAGTGCCACGCCAGCTGGGTGCTCTGGAGAGAGGGACAGCGGTCAGCACACCAGGGAGGGGAGGACAGCAAGGAAACCAGGGATTAAAACCAGGGGTTAAAGGCAGTAAGCATTTTGTTCTGCAGTTAGTGTTTACTGGACACAAGTGCACCAAACGCTGCCCTTTCCTTCCTTTGCAATATCAACACCGTCCCACTCGCCTGCAGGGTTTGCATCTTCCACCCGTGTGGAGCAAGGAGGAATGGAAGCGGGAGGATGGTGCAGCTCACAGCACATTTGGCTTAGACTTTACAAGTCTCTTAATTAAAGAATGGGTGTGTGGCACTCTGCAGCCAGAGGCAGCTGTCCCCCTGCACCAACACGCTGCGTGGCTCCAACACACCTCCACAGCACAGCTGCTCAGCTGCAGGCAAAGCAGTGTCACGTGGAGTGCATTACTGCACCCGCAGCTCCACACCCTGCACACAACAAAACCGCCCTCCACATTTCCAGAATATCCTGTGGATATCCCACAGGGCCAGGATGAGGCTTCGCCTAAGCCCCTGCATTCAAGAAAAAGGTGATGACACTTCAAGTGTTCACTTAGATGCGTCACAGGGACAGGGAGCTCTGTACCTCCCTCCCAGTTTCCGCAACTGCGTTTGTTTTCTATTGAAGTAAGGTGGAGATGTCTGACATGAGAAGACTGAGGAAGCTGCAGGGCTCCCAGAGCAGCCTGCACCCACCAAGCTGGTCTGGGACCACTGCATTGCTGCCCCTGCACATGCAGGGAGGAGCCCTGCTGGAGCATCCCTGCATGGAGTACAAACTTCTGCCACACTGCTCCAAAGGCTGCCAGCTGAAACCCATCTCAAAGATGGCTGGCATAGCTGAACTGACACAGAGTGAAAGACTGCACGGAACACCAGGAAAGCACGCTCGTTGCAAGAGGCAGCAGGTAAACACAGCTATCTTCAGCAGCTTCTGCTGCCTTCAACATCTCAGCAGATGCTGTTCACATTCCCTGTCACTTTGTGTAAGTCCCCAGCGAGAGCTGTTCATTTCTTTGGCAGACAAAGCCACGGGCAAGCCAGGCACAAGGCAAGGCTCTGGGGGGCTCCATCCACACTAGGAAGGAGGGAGAACAGCTCCACACAGGAGTGCCCCACAGGACAGTGCCTGAAATTCAGAAATCACAGCCTGTGCCTGGAGGTTAGGGGACAGCCGTTGGTGACAGCAGGAACAAGCTGCAGCTGCACACCAGGGAAAGCATCAGGAAAACAGCAAAGCCAAATGCTGAAGAGGGGAGGAGGTGGCACAGACACCGCTTCATGGGGAGCACTGAACATGTGCTGCCTCAACCTGCATTTTGTACCTGCTAGAAAGGCCAAGGGAAAGGATTAGATTTCATCCTTGCTCCCAGACAGCAAGCACCCGAAGTGACCGTGCTATTTCAGTCCCAGTGCTATTTACAGTGAGGCTGCAGGTGTGTGTGCACGGCGCGAGGCAGGCGGCTCAATGCCCAGCCCCTGCCTGGTCTGAGTGCTGCTGAGCACACATGGTGATGGAGCGATCATGGGGAGCATGAGTTAATAACTCTTTAGCATTCAAACATTTTCTTAGCCCAAGTCAGGCATCAGTTCTTTGATGGCCGTCAAAATCCATTGCTGCAAGCTAGTCTGGTTTGGAGGGTGTGGGAAGTACCAGTACCAACAGCATTCACTGCCTCCAGTCTTCCTTCCTTATGTTTAGTAACATAGAAATAAAAAAAAACCTGAAGACTAAAATGCTCCCTTTTTCATTAATGAGTTTAAGCATGCATTTCTTGGTACTAGCCCAGTTGCATCGGGGCACACAAACCCCGCCCTGCTCTTCCCAGCGCTGAGCAGCATGGTTCCTCCTGGCTATATAGGGCTGAGCTCCAGGTGCACACACCAGGCACAGAACAGACACAGAACAGCACTGAACCTGTGTAACAAAGGTTCCTTTGCATGCAGTACAGCTATAGTTTCATGCAACAGCTCCTGCTCCTTTGCTCTGGCTGCAGGAGTTGGCCCACACTGCAGCCAGCCAGTCATCAGTCACAGAGCCCATCCTCATGTTTGCTAACAAGAGCAAGGAGAGTAGCACAGGCAGTACTCGCCACCCTCCTCATCCTCACCCCATGCAGACTCTGATGGAACCTCCCCTCCCCACTCCCACCACACCACAAGCACACATAGCCCCCAGCCCTGCACACAGGGCCACCAGAAACACAAAGCACAGCCAGGCCCCACACTAAGCACCTAACAGAAGGAGCTTCCTCTTTTTCCTCCTCTTCTGCTGCTTGGATTGCTGCACTGCAGCTCTGGGGTTCCTGGAGCGCACAGCCCCCCTCCCAGCGGCCTTCTCCCAGCCAAGCGCAGACGGTGCAGCCACGCCGTGGCCACGCAGGGCCCCTCCGGTCCTCACTGACTGTGCTGTGCCAGGGCTCTCCGAAGAGGCAGCATGCTGTGACCCATCGCCCAGCAGTGAGGCTGCGCCCGGCCTGGGGCCCGCTGGCTGCACGCTGCAGGTCAGAACCCCGCAGGCCGCCCCAGGCCCCACACCGCACACCAGAGCACCGTCCTCATGTTTCACGTGGCGCTGGCAGGCCGCAGGCAGCACGGCACAGCCCAGCGGCTCCAACGGCCCTTCCTCAAGGTCGGCGGGAAGGACGGCGGCAGGGAGCGGGGCAGCACCGCCAGCTCCAGAACAGCTGTCGCCACAGGCTGCGGCCACTGCGGCTTCGCCCTCGGGCAGGGCCTGGGCACATTCGAGGCGTTCCTGCAGGCCTCCTCCCGCCGCTGCGCTGGGGATGACATCGGGGAACGGCACAGAGCCCCACGAAGCTCCCAGCGCGTCCACAGGGCCGGCTGCACTCGGCGGGGCCTTCAGCAGGAGGGGCGAGCGCTCATGGGGCAGGCTGCAGCCGCGTGCTGGGAAGAGCAGCTCGGTGACACGCCGGCAGCAGCTCATTGCCGCACTGTTTCCCATGGCTCCGGCAGCCCGGCTCACGGCACCGGTCAGAGCAGCGAGCTCTGCAAGTCTCGTCCGCACGCACCTATTTAAGGCCCCACCAGGCACACGGCAGAGCTCACCTCCCCGCTCCGGATCTGTCCCACACAGTCACCGTGATTCCTAAAAAGTCCTCACACGTCCCCTGGGCAGGGGGCCCAGCGCCGGCTCAGGGCCGCCCCACACACACGGTCTCCTCGCAGCCCCGCTCCAGACCTGCAGCGCCCTTCACCCACCACGAGGCACAGAGCAGCTCCCGCAGCTGGCGGCCACGGCTCGGTCACACAGGAGGATGTAGGGGTGCGCCTCCCCTGCACGTTCCTCAGATGTGCTCTGAGAGCAGATGCCCGCCGAGCGCCCCGCTCCGTGAGCTCGATATAAATAGACAAGAGCTGTACCGAGCGCTGCACTGGTGCAGCATGGGACAGGCGCCCCGGCTGTGCCAAACTTGTTGGCAGGGAGATGCACTGAGCTACAGGAGGTGGGAGGCTGCGGGGCGTCTCGGCTGGGTTCGGCCGCCCATACTGAGCAGGAGGCACAAAGGGCCTGGGCAGCTGCGGCCAAGTTTTCCCAGACGCATTTTCTGTCCTCTTGCACTGCTCCACCGTATCAAACCAGCCACAAAAACACACTGATGGCCTCCTCCAGCCACTCCTCTCTGCTGTTTCTGCAAATCCCAGCAACCGTTGCAGGGATTACAGAGCCTGAGCCCTGGGGCCAGCTCTGCACACACCGCCCCTCTGGAGGGACACCACACGTTGCCCTGCTGAGCAGCACAGCTCTGTCCTCAGCAACAATCGCACTCCCAAAGCCAGAATGGAACCAGGAGTGCAGAGCTCATGGAACCAGCGGCCAGGGCCTAACACCCAGGAGGAGATCCCCAGCGGGGAGCCCCAGAAACACTGAGGCTGCCTGCAGCGCCTCATGCTCCGGCACCGATCTGCTGAGGAGAAAAGCGACGGCTGGCTGAGAGCAGAGCGGGGGATCTCACATTAAATCGCCGACTGGTCTCTCTTCCTCTGTTTAAAGAGCAGAAAAAGGCAACAGGAAAAATCTCTCCCACTCGAATCCTTTCAAGCCCTCGGAGTTGCCCTCCCAACCAACAGAGAAACCTCAGCTATGGCCAATGTCCTCCTCTCAGAAGAGCTGCTCTCCTCAAACAATTCCACAGCAGGAGAGAAGCTAACCTTGAAATCCTGGTAATGAAGTCTCTGACCTCGGGAGCTAACATCAGGTCTCAGGTTACATCCGCATCCACAACTGAAAGTATTCCTGATATTTTTGAAAAAGTTTAATGCACGGACAGTGCCAACTCTCCTGGCCAGGAGCACAGCACAGCCCAGGTGCCCGCAGGTCCGAGCTGCCCCAGGCAGGAGCTCAGTGCAGGACAGGGCAGCCCAGCTTGGGTTACATTTCAAAGCAGATCATCTGAAGTACAATTTGTTGCAATTAATGAAATCACTACGTTTAATGACAATACATCATCACATTTCAGCAGAGCTTACTTCACCCCATAATAGCCATGTAAACCCAGTCTGATGGAGCAGCTTTCACACCCGTCAGCTGGAGATGCACTGGTTCCGAGGAGGAGGAGGCCACGTCCAACAGGTGGCTGATGCTGTGCAATAGCTCACATGCAATGATCCGCAGAGATAAAAGACACTGGGGAAAAGCAATACGACGCCATCCTGTATTAGTGATGCAATGGGACTTAATGATGTAGAAATAAGACTGCCAGCGTGCCTTGTGCTCAGAAGGCACACAGCAGAACAACTAAGCCACCCATATTCAAATGGGATTATGTGCACCCCTCCCACTCCCACCCTCCTGCTCTGTGCAGCACTGACCCAACCAGGCTGACACTGCAGGAGCACCGAGCAGGGCTGTGCAGCAATGGCCCCAGAGGGGTTCCTTCGTGGGCCCCACCTGGGAGGCAGCAAGGCTCCTTGTGGGCAAGAGGTCTGCCCTCTGCTCCAGGTGCAACGGGAGGCTTCGCTGCAACCAAAACCAGAGTGAGAGCACTGCAGCATGATGGCTTTAGCACAAGAAGGCTGCTGCTGGTCTAGCAAATGCAAATTTAGTTTTAGCTTAATAACAAATTAATCAAAATAAATAGCTTACTGAATCCAAGTAAATTGACTAAATGAACAGCCACAGTGATCACAGATGGCCCCCATGGAAATGTTTCGGTAGGAGAGCACAGCTTCCCTCACCTCCTAGAGGAAACCACAGCTTCCCAGAGACCTGCAGAGCTTCCTCAGTGCAACAAGCGCTCCTTTTAATAAGAGCCCACAGTGAAGGGTTGGAACTGCTCTCTGGCTGTCATTAAACTTCAGTTGGCTCTAACCCACCAGTGGGAAGAGCTCTAAGCACTGCTGTTAGACCTCAGCAGCCCCACACCACATTTGCCCAGCACAGGGAGTGCAGTGAGGCCACAGCCTGTCCTGAGAGCCCATGGGGAGCAAGAGGGGCAACCACTCGGCATGAGCATCCAAGCAAACATCTGGCCACATAGACCTAGACAATTTAAGCCATATTTCAGACTGACTCCAAGGTCTGTGGCTTTTTGTGTTTTTACCAACAACATTTGCCTCGCAGCCCTGGGGCATTCATGGGTCTCACAGCTACAGCATTTTGAGCCACCAGAACACAGCATGCGCTGCATCCAGCACTGCCTCACTGGTTCTCTGAAACAAATTTAAGCCCATTCATAAGCTTTCTGTCTGGCCAAAACTTCTGAAACATTGTTCTGAAAGCAGTGAGGTGACTGCTAAAGATCACTATAGCAGTTCAACCAACACGAGCTGGGAGCGAAGACTAGACTGGAGGCAAAGAGCAAAGATTGACACCAAAAGAAACACCAAGGTTACAGCTGAAGCAAAAGAGAAATACAAACTAAAAACAATGCTCTGGTTTTAAACCACGCCCTTACTTTAATGTTACTTAGGCACAAGGAATTGCACCTTGCTGGACTCTCAGCTGGCCTTTTCCCTCAGACTGCTCTGGTGCTCATTTCTGCTGTGTGGGTCCATTTTCCCATCCAAAGATGAAGGTTCATCACCTCTAGAAGTGCATTTAAGCTGATTTGTCACAAAAACATCAGATAACCTCTTGTCTTGGAGTCAGTTAAAAAAAAAAAAAAAAAAAAAAAAAAAAAAAAAAAAAAAAAAAGCAAAATACAGAAGAAAACTCAACTGCCTAAGGAGACCCAGCCCTGCCCAGCCCCACACCACAGCAGATGCACCTCCAGAGCATCACCGCCACCCAACAGCCATGCAGCATCAGCACTGTGTGCAAACTGCCCCACGGACCGGTTTCACTCCTCAAATGCAAATAAAGAAACGCATGAACTTCAGACCTTTAAAACTTTTAGAAATAACAGCTTTCTAGTACAACTAATGCAGCATGATGCAGAAAAGCAAGCAGGACGCTGCCAAGTTCAGTCATTTACAGACTGCTAAGTCAAACAGTTCTCTGCAACACAAAGTTGCTTTTATTGTGCAGAAGGCAGCCATGTGCCTGCACCTCTCTGTGTGCATATTCCTGACCTACTTCCACTTTCTAACTGGGAAACCCAAGAGCAATGCTGCTCGGGGATAGCTGAGAGCTTCCAGCTCTCAGCATGAGCTCAGGGCCACCCCCCAGCAAAGCCGCACCAAACACCACCCCTTGCTCAGGTCCCATTCCCGTCACACATGTGCTGCTATTATCACAGTCCTCTCCTCTTCTTCATAGCAACAATCCTCTCCCTCCTGCATGATGGTCCAGTTCTCCCCCTGAAGTGTTACAACCACCTATTAGAAAACCCAGCTGTCAGCAATTCAACCCCTTCCAAACCATAAGCAAACCTCCAAGGTCAGGCGACAGACAGGGCCGGCAGATCCCCTGATTAGGAATCTGAGTTCTGACTTCGTTGCTAACGGACAGCAGCACTGCCTCCAGAGCAGTTCTCCGTTAGTACCTTCCTTCTCTGCTCTTTTAACAGCGAAGGTAAATGAACACATAAGTGGACTGGAAGAAAGGGGACAGGGATTTTTTTCTTAGAAAAAAAAAAAAAAAAAAAAAAAAAAAAACTCCAGGCAAGGCACTGACAAGAAGGACTCTATGCCAGGTAGACACACTGCTAACCTGCACGTGAGACAAGCTTGTTCTGAAGCACTGACAACTGCAGCAACAAAAAAAGTCCAAAAGTGCTGCACACAATTGCTGTCTTTTGATCTTGTGCTAGTTAACAAGAGAAGTAACTTAACCCATAACTGGTCTTGCTGGAAATCAATGCAGGGACCCAAACAATGCAGGTACCCAAAGCATTTGTGTATTTCTGTACCAGAAGGATGAAGCAGCCCAGCACGTTTGTCTGTTTGAAGGCGGAGAGGGGCACTCTCTTGCCACTTTAGAGGCCAAAGAGAGCAGACCCCCCGGTCTCAATGACTAACACAACAGAAGAGCATATCCTGTTAGCCAGGAGCCCATCCCCAGTGGCCACCCCTCTGTGTGGCGCAGCTGCCAGGACCCTGACAGGCAGTGCTGGGCACATGGGGATGGAGCATGGCTTTGTGGGCCCTCAGCCAGCTCTGCGCTGCCCAGAGCCCTCTGGCTGACACAGGGGAGGGCTTTACCTCCCTCCCCCAGGACCCAGCTCATGCTGAGCAGGGATCACACGGTGTAACTTTTCAACCTGAGCTGTGCTTGGCATCCATGTGAATAAGTGGAGCATAGGGGGCGGGGGAGGCTCTCCCCCACACACTTGAATTCCTGCCAGCCTTAACACCAGTGAACTTTGCTTTGAGTGACAAACTTCAAAAAGTCACCTCATCACCATACAAACGAGGGAGGGAGGCAGCGGCAGTCCCTTGCTCAGCCAGTGTGACCTATGAGGAGCAGCCACGCAGTGCCATGCTTTTACCTTTCTTTTTGCAGGTTACAGAGCACAGCAGCAGGCCGAGCTGCAGAGCAGCGCTTGGGACGCTCACCTGTTGGAGGTACGGCACTCTGAGCCCAGGATGACCCAGAATGCCGGGCAGGGCCGGTGCCCACACCCCGAAGCAGATGCAAAGTGCCCAGGTCAGGGCACAGGGCTGCCCATGTCACTGCCCCCCTCATTTATTTGCTGTTGGGGCTTCAATGAGTCAAAGCACACAGCATTCAGCCAAGATCTCTCATGAGCTATCTGTTCTTCCCAGGAAATCCCACATATCTGCTTTTGAGCATTCTCTGAAATGACAGATTCTTGCAGTTCACAATTTCTGGGCAGTCCAGTTGTCTCTCACCTATTACAAAGACACCACCATACTGTGACAGCGGCCCCAGCAGAACTCAGTTTAGAAGAGCACATGAGGAGAGCTGCATCTTTGTGGCCCCAAGATAACTCCCTTATGAGATTATCTCTTACAGACACATACACATCCCCCTGCAGTCACCCTGCGGACACCACCACCCACTGACCTCACAGCAGCCCGCAGAGACCTGAGCTGGGCCAGCAGTAAGGGACACAGACCGTGCCACAGCCACGCGAGACCCCACACAGCGCGTGGCTCCGGCACTAAGGGACAGGGTTCAGCACCAGGCTTCGTGCGCAGGGTCCCGGCCCTCAGCCGACCTCGGACACGGCCGGTGCCGAGCGGGGCCGACCCGGAGCACAAGGCTCCACGGCTCCCAGCGCAGCACAGAGCGGCCTCCCCAGCACTCCGCCCAGGCCACACCGAGATTCCCCGCCAGGGGAGAGCCGGGAAGGCCCCGACGCCCCCCGCCTGGCCTAGACGGCGCCCGGAGCCCCGCGCCGCTGCCGGAGTCCGGGGAACGCGGGCCCCTCCCGGCCGCCCCCCACCCCCCCGGGCGCGCCGCGCCGCGTCCGCTGAAGGTGACCTTCACGGGGCCGGGGCTCCCCGTGCCGCCGCGCCGGGACGGAACGCGCCCGGCCGCCCCCACCGCTCCCGGGCTCCGTCCCCCACCCAGCGCGGGGCCCGACCGAACCCCCCCTGACTCCGCGGTTCCCTCCGGCCACGAGCGCAGCCCCCGCCGCGCGGTGTGAGGAGGCCTCACTGCCCCGGGCCGCCGTCACGGAATCCTCCCGGACGGCCCGGGGCGCGCCGTCACCGCCGGGACGGAACGGCGGGAGCGCAGCGGCGGGGGCGGACATCGTGCGACGACCCCGGGGCCTCCGCGTCCGCGCCGACGCGGGCCGGGCCGCGGCTCCTTCTCCGCCGGCCCCGCACCTCGAAGCGGCGGCACCCCGCGGCGAATTCGGCCCAAGGCGCGGGCCCCGTCTCGGTCGCCCCCCGCCGCCCCACCGCGGCCCCCCCTCCCTTACCCTTACCGGGCCGCCGCTCGGCCTCCGCCGCTCTCCTGCCGCGCGGCCCCGGCTCCTGCTGCTCTCCGCCCTGCGCGGAGGCCGGCACCGCGGCCGGCGGCATCTCGTCCGCTTTGCTGACCATGGGCGCCCCGCGCCGTGCCCGCCGCGTCCCGTCCCGCCGCGCCGCGAAGGACAGCGCCGCTACGGCCCACGTGGTGCGGCGACCCCGCTACGGCGCGCGGCCCGGGACCAACCTCCGCGCCGCCCGCAACGCCTTAAAGGGGCCGCGCGCGCGGGGCCGGGGACGGGATAGGCCGCGGCGGGGCGGTGGGGCCGGACGGGTCGGAGGGGCCGCGAGGGGGTTTGCGGCTCCGCGCTGCCCTGCGCTGCCCTGCGCTGCCCTGCGCTGCCCTGCGCTGCCGCGGCCCGGGCCCAGGCCCAGGCCCAGCGCGCGGGCACGAAGCGGGCCTCGCCGCGGGCCGGGCGGGTTGGGACCGCGCTGCGGGCTGCTGGCGACCTTCCCGACGCCTGCGAGGTCGTGCGCGGGACCCCGGGGCTGCGGTGCCGCCGGAGCGCTGGACGGGTGGGGGACATGCGGGACCGGGGCGCGGGCGGCCGCCTTCCTCTGGGTAGAAAAACGAACGGCCAAAAGCCAATTCCGTTCGGTTTGCGTCCCGGGGACGCCGCGCCACGAGGTGGGCCGGGAGCAGCGCACCTGGGTGGGACCGGGCCGCGGGATCTACGGGAGCGCAGAGCTCGGCCGGCCCGCAGCCGTGTCCCGGGGACGGAGGTGGCAATGGGGACGAGGACCGGGCTGCTCCGGACACGCTCGTCTTCCAGCCGTGACAGAGCCGGGGCCCGGGGCCGTGGGACGGGGCTGCTGCCGGTGGGAGATGAGGGGGCTGCACTGGGGCAGGAAAGGGCGACTCCAAAAGGGATTGTGGTTTTTTCATTAAGAAATAACAGGGTATCACAATGGCTTCTCATGTACAGCTCACAGCTCCGTTCTCTGTGCTCTATGTATGTAGAGAGTATGTTTTGAAAAGCACTTGGTTAAAAAAGTCAACGTGAACATGGTGCGGGTGAATAATGGTGCCATGTAGTGAACTGCACCCTCACATAAAGCAGCACAGTGTCAGAGCTCTGGCTCCTGTCCCGTCGCCGTGGATCTCCCAGCAGGAGGCACACGGTGCCACTGCCCTGCTTAGCTCTGCTCGTCCAGCTGACAGTGCCCTGCTCTGCTCTGATGGAGCTGCAGCTGCGCCAGCTGGGGCAACTGAGTGCAGGGCCCGGCCTGAGGCGGTGCAGAGCCAATGGGGACAGCAGGCTCCTGCACAGCCCCAGCAGTCCCAGCACGTGGCCCTGCAGCCACCAGGGAGATGTGGCTCAGCATCTGCCTGCGGACCTCGGGAAGAAGGTCCAGGTTTACAGACACAGGAAGATGTGGGAGTTCAGGGCTTGGCTTCTCATTACTGGTGTGACTGCAGTGATGGGAAAGTGGATCTTTGAAAGGGCAACCTGCAGAAAGCCTCGAATTCTGCCTTGGTCAAACGAGCAACAGGACCAGACCTGGGTGCAGGTAGCTCCTCCTTGGTGTGCAAGAGGGGTAGCACGCCAGCTGGCAGGCTGGATGCAATCAGGGAGCGCTCTGCCAGGAGGGTAGTAGCACATCAGATGGGCATTGGGCCCGCGCAGCCTCATGGGGAGCAGGGCTGGGCTCTGCCAGGCTGTGCTGTGCAGGACAGCACTGACACTTCTGGTGGGTGGTATGAAGCCAGGGAGCTGCTGAGTGCCCCAACAACAACAACACCAAAGCAGGAAGGATATAGCCAGGGATACTTAGGTAGCCCCAGCAAGCACATTGAGAAAATAAGGCTTTTTAATTAATGGGGTCAAGAAGAGCTCCCCAAGCAGCTTGCCTGGGGCACTGTGTAAACCGTGGGGCTGCCTCTGCCACATGCACAGCTCCTCTGCCTCTGCTGCGAGGTTGTGCAACACAGTGAGTACCCTCCTTGGAGAGCACCTGCAGAGCTGCAGCACGGGGGGATGATCACTGCACCAGTGCTTCGGGCCCACTGGGCTGCAAGCAGTGCAGAATAGCAGCAGTGGGTGCAAGAGCATTGCCTGGCTGTTGGTCTGCACGCAGGAGTTGCCAACACGCTGTTTTATATATATCAGGTAATGTTTAACAGTGGAGTGTTATTGCTATGCATCCATTTCCAGTCTAATTATTAAGCTTTATGCGTCAACATTACACATTGCTTGTTCCATACAGAGCATGTAGGTGTCAACAGTTACATTCCCAGTCTATATGTGTCCACGTACAGAGCTCTGCAGCACAATGTACAGCTAACCGCTCCGACTCATGGGGAGCTGAGCAGCGCTGAGCAAATGCAGTGATGGCGCACTGCCCTGCGCTGCAGCCAGGGCTGGGGGCAGCTGGGCCCCCTGTGCACATGGGCAGGGCAGGCACTGCCCGGGGCTCCCTGCTGCTCCGTGAGCTCAGTGCACCCAGCAGCATCCCACAGGTCAAACACAGGAGCACCGCCTTTCTGGGTTTTGGGATCATTTAGACCTCGTTGAGCATTTTATATAAATACAAAGATTAAAATAATTTATTTCAACATCATTTCTATTACAATCATACAGTGTTTTCCCTTCAAAGCAAGTGCGTTATGTGTATACATATATATAAATGCGTATATATTGTACTCTAGAGCTTCCCCCCTTCAGGAGCAGCAGTGACCGCAGTGCAGTGCATGAAACCGGCCCTACCCAGCTCAGGGCTCCAGACTCTCATGGCTCTGCTGCCTCCCTGCCCATTCAGGCTGCCATGGGGTGGGCAGAAGCCACGAGGCACTGAGATGGGATGTGCCCCTCAAGCTCATAGCTGATGGCTGAGAAGGGGGAAGGGTCCTGCAGCTCCCACAGGGTTGCTTCATTTACATACTAGGCACTAAAAATGCTGATTGTTAGGAAGATATTTACAGAGAACAGGGGGGTACTTACACGCCCTCCCCTTTCTAATGCTCAGGTTGGTCATGAACAACATGATTTTATCAGTAGCTTTACAATAAAAATGCGACACGCTCTGTGTATCAGGATTGTCTAGGAACGAGGGGGAGCGAGCTGTGCAAATCACAGCACAGGGACACACAGAGATGTTTTACCCTCTCTCACATTAAAAGAACATCGGGACGCGCTCTCAGCAAAAGCACTCAGAGCCTGGGCAGAGCAGCCCTGTCCCAAGGCTGGGAGGGGCTTCACCCACGAGATGCCAGGTTGTGCCTCACCCGCCGCCATGCAGTGTCCTTCTGGGAGCACGGCCAGATGCCACTGGGGCAGCACTGGTGGCGCGGGGGGCCCTGCCACCTGAGTTGGACACTTCTCCCATTGGGTGCCCATCACAGCCAAAGGGCAGCACGAAAGCTGCTCGCCTCCTGCAGAGCTGATCACACTCTGGGGTTTGATTTCACCATCTGGAGGGCTGGCTTGTGACTGTGACTGAGAGTCTCCTAAAAGCGTTGTAAGGTATAAACACCAAGCTACAAAAATAGAGACCTCTGGCTGCGTGGGCACTTTGCGGGCTGGAGGCAAGTGATGGTTCAGAGGAAGGGCGATGCTTTCCCAGGGGTTTGAACTGAGCGCGAGGGAGGTGGGCTCCAATAGTTCGGACACTGCAGGCAAAGCGTCATCTGCAGCCTTTGCCCCTGATGGGGCTGCGCTGTGGCCAGCTCTGCCCTGTGGGTGGCAGTGCACCAGATCCCGCTTTGCCAGTGGCTCGCTGACATGATTTTAGTCTGTGGTGAGAAAACAGCAGCCGGCTGTAGGTGCCAGTGAGGAACACGGCGCCGGCGCGCGGACACCCTGTGCGGGCGATGCGGGTCGCAGCCGCGCACCGGCGGGGAGCGGCGCCGGGTGCCGCAGACGGGCACCTTTCAGGCTGGGGGAGCCCTGCGGCAGCCTCGTCCCAGCCTCGTTCCCTCGGTGCCTCTCGGCACGCCTCGCACAGCGCTGCCCCAGCACGCTCTGCACGGCCCAGCCCTGCGGGCGCAGCGCGAGCTGAGAGCAGAGCGCCGCCTTCCCCCCCCTTCCCGGGGGACGGCGACGTCGGCTGCCGTTCGGCACGGTGCTCCAGGGTCAGCGCCTTCCCAGCCGCTCGGGCCGCGCCCGCCTCCATGCTTACTCCCGGGCGCGGGCACCGCGTGGCCCGGGCCCCGGCCGCTTGCCGGCCTCGCCCTTGGCTGGTCGAGCCCCGGCTACGGGCTCCTGCGGCGGCGGCTGGGGCAGCCGTTGCGCCCGGGGGGCCGCGGCAGCGCCCCGGGGCTCGGCGGGGGGCTCCAGCGGTGACTGGCGCTGCGGGGCGGGCGGCCGCGCCGCGTAGAGGAAGAGGGCCGGGTCGGGCATGGCGTCGTGCTCCTCGCGCGCGGGGTCCCCGGGCCGGGCGCCGACCCCGGCCGGGCGCCGCGGATGTACCCTGTGGCCGCGGCGCGGCGGCCCGGCCTCGGCCGGGGGCTGCACGGGGGTCGGCCGCCCGCCGCTGCGGGGGCCCGGCAGGCGCTGGGAGGTGGCGTGCAGCTGCAGGGAGAGGTAGGCGGCCGCTTCCGTCTGCTTCTGCAGCTCCGTGTCGAGGATGGTGACTCGGTGGCTGCGCCGCTTCAGCTCCTCCAGGAAGCGCCGCTCCTTGCTGCGGAGGCTGGAGCGCAGCGCGGCCACCAGAGTCTCCTTGTGCCGCAGCTCCTTGCGCAGCTCCAGGTTGTCCTTCTCCTTCTCCTGCAGCTGAGCCTCCATCGCTCGGCACTTCTCCTCCAGCTCCCGGTCCAGCGCGTCTGCGGGGAGGCAGCGGTTAGGGGAGCTTTGCTCCGTGAGCGGCGCGGCTCCCGGCACGGAGTGGCCGAGTGGGGTGTCGGTGTGTCCCAGCCGCGCCGTGGAGGGCGGCGTGCTTCTGGGAGTCGTGGTTCCAAAACCGCCCATGGGCTGCCCAAGCAGAGGCTCCCTCCCAGTGCACGCAGCCCCTCCCTGTCCCCCTCTGCATGGGGACGGTTTCAGGCTGGGAGAGAAGAGTAAATCCCGGCAGTACTGCCATCAGCCCAGCGCGTAGGGTGTTGCTGCCCTTGTGCCAAGAGACTGAAAAGCCAGATTAGAGGACAGAGAATGCTGATCTGGGATTACCGGGCAGTTGGGCCAGGCTCAGCTGAGCACCTCAGCATAAATGCGTGCACGTGTGTGGCTGTTTTTCTGGGGGTGCATACACACACGTATATGTATGGGCACACAGGAGCCCATATACCTGAAGCTATTTTCCCTGCTGCTGTCCTTGCTGAGTGTGCAGGAGGAATCTGAGTTCTTCTGCACAGGCGCTGCCAGCTGCAATGCGCTCCCCATGCTGCCTCCCTGCTCTGAACACCCGACCTGTTCGGCTTCTTTCTGCACTGCAGCAGTCACTGCCAGGCACAGGCCCTGGCAGGACATGTTTGAGCAGTGGTGCCGCAGCGAACAGCACTTCCCCACAGCTCCCAGCCAGGAGTGGGGACTGTGCCCTCCCTGCCCCAGACTTTCTGAGTCACCCAGCAACACCTGGAGATCAGTGATTTCACACAAGCCCTGCCTGTCACTCCTGCACACTCTGCACCGCCCTGCCTGGGCCGTGTGGGCTGTTCCATTGCAGCTCCTGCTGCCCGCAGGAGGATGGCACTGGCTCCCACCCATCTATCCCACCATCCTGTACATGCCAGTGTCCTCTGTGGAACATGAGCACGAGCTCAGCACCAGGCCAGGTGCCCACATTGGCCTGAGCCCCTGCCAAACCCCTGAGGGCCGGGTGCAGGGAGTTGTGGCTTCAGGCTGCCGCCTCTCAATGAAGAGTGTTCTTAGCTCTACGAGGAAAGACACTCTGTTGGTGTGGGGACTCCAGGGATGTGGCACCACGCGGCATTCCCTGCACTCCACCATCAGAGGTGCTGTGAAGCTGTGAGCAACGTGGGGCAGGGGGATGTGGTGGAAAGCGGCCACTCAAGCACAGCCGGAGGGGTGGATGCACAGCCCTGCACAGCACACAGCATGCCCAGGCGTGATCCCGCAGCTTGCAGAAAGCTCTGCCTGTTGTGATACACATTGCAACCGCTTTACAGCTTCGGCTCTTAAGTGCTTTCTGCGAGGCAAAATGTTTTATAATGAGATCTTAAGGGAGGAAGCTGCACACAGTAATTATTACATGAGTGGTATTTGAAGAGAGATCGTTTGGCGGCATCTTAATTTAGGCTGTTGCCCCATAAATGTAGCAAATGGGATTGTACTCTTTTGGAGCTGTTAAGGCAGCTTGATGGCAGCGCCCTGCGGGTGGTGCTCTGCAGGCGTTGGTCACTGCCAACACCGGGCAGGCAGGGAGAGAAGCCGAGCCCCCGGCACGCAGCCATGGCATCGTGCTGGGACGACCAAGGGATGGGGTCTGGCTTCAGGCCAGAGAGGAGGCGCAGCTGCTCCCACAGCATCCTCTGCTGGGCACGGCAGCTGGGCAATGCTGGGCCCGGACACGGGGGAGGGAAGGGATGAGGGCTCGGTGCCACGCAGCTCGCTGTCCTCCCGTCTGCAGCCTGCAGCCGTGCTGAGTGCGCCAGGACTCTTCTGCCCCTTTTTTTGGATCGCAAGGAGTTTTTTTCATGGGATGTAGTGTTATATAACGTCACTGGAAGAGATTCCGAATTGACCTCCGAATGCCCAGGACAGCGCACAGGGGTTTGGGGCTCACTGACTGTCTGTGTTTGCTTTCTCCCGGGGCTCAGAGGTCTGCAAGCTTTGAGTCGCTCCCCGGGGATCTGCAGTGCCCCTGCGGGCTCTGTGTAAACGGATTAGCAAAGCAAACCCGAGGAATGCTTGCTTTCATACGCAAACCCTCACTGGGGCATCGGCACTCAGGGCGTCCTATCCGAGCACAGAGCCCCAGCGATCCTTCAGACCGGAGTCCGCGTCCGCCCGCTGGGCCCCCACACCCCTCGGAGCACTGCGGCGGCCCCGCGCACACTTACTGCTCTCACCTTGCTGGCGGGCCTCCAGCTCCTTCATCTCCAGGTCGTGGGTCAGCTCTGGAAGAGAAACCAGACGGCGGTGAGAAGCGGCGCAGCGCTGCTCCTCTGCCCCCGCGAGCGGCCGCGGAGCGGCAATGCGGGCAGCAGCGCCGGGCGGCGCTCCGTGCTGGGACTGCTCTGCAGCTCTTACCTGCTGAACCATTTTCGGCGCTTTAAACCAGGACGAGAACGGAGCAATGGACTGAAAATAGACCAAAGCTAAACTGCCGCCTGAAGTGTTTCATCATTTACTGTCCGCAGAGTGATCTCTGCCTCTGTGCGTGGTGCAAGCAGACCCACAGCAACCACAGCCCCACGGACCCCACATAATTTCTCAGCGAATATCACAGACCACCAAACCACCAGCAAACGGGAGGAGCGGAGGGACAGCAGCATTCGGTCACGCTGGAGCTTTTTGTTTTCTGAGTATGAATTTAAACGGTTAATCTCTGCCCTACATTTTTCTTTTAATCTGCCTTCGTGTTGACTCTAATCCCCATCACCGCCGCCCTGAAACGGAGCTCTTGGCTGAGGCTGCTCTGCTGTCTCTCTTGGAAAACAAATCTGTGGTGAGAATGCAGAGTAACGGAGAATGTAATGCAATTTCTGGAAAGCTTTCAGCACTCCTGCCTGCCCCACGGAAAATCAATGGCAGCTGTGTTATTTTACTGAAGTTAAAATAATGGGTTCGGAGTCTCAGAGAGATTCCAAATGAAACCTAAAGCCATCTCCTGCTGGAAAAGATGTTGCTGCCTGCACAGTGATGCTCAGGACAGGGTCTCCACTTGTGTGCTGGGGTCCCGGTGCCTTGGAAACCCTCCCTGTGTCGTTCTCACGGCTGGCCCCACATGTGCTCCCCTTCCTATGGGTGGGTCAGGCTCCTGTGTCTCCACTGGTGCTGCGGCCACATGCAGCATTTGCTGTGATGCCCTCTCTGCACCATGTGGCTCCAGCAGAGGCCATTGCTGGGCCCCGCAGTGCAGATCCCCAAAGCCCAGCTCCACCTGGATCCCTCACTGCCACCACGGCCCCTCCGGGCAGCACAGCTCTCCTTCTGCTGCTCTGCTAACGCTGGGAATGTGCTAATTATTGCCACAGCAGCTGAGCTCATCTTCCAGTAAAAGGAGAAACAGAGGAGTCTGAAAGGATCTATTGCTATTTCTGCTGTGTTTATACTTTGCAAATAAAATGGGAGTGGGAGGGGAGCCAGCACTGCTGTAACGCAAGGGTCCTTCCAGCAGATGAATCACTCTACGCTGCGCTTTGCTGCGTTTATCTTCCTGCAAAGCCTCCAACCGAGGATGTTGCACTGTGGGGCTTTACTGGGGTCGGCTTCCCCTGACCCCATGGTGCAGCTGTGGGATTGCTATCCCACTGTCCTGTGCTGGCAGTGCAGCAGAGGGCTCAGTGGATGCTGCAGTCCCTCCCCAGCTGTCGGCTCTCCTTTGGTGCACAGCTGTGAAGCAGAGCTGCAGGAGGACAGGTACTGCTGGTGGTGAGGCCACTGAGACACCAAGGTCATGATGCAAAAACCCAAGGTCACAGCAGCACATCCAGGTGTAGCAGTGAGCTACATGCCTGGACCGGGCAGGAAAGTGCTGACTGACCCATCTTCCTCCCTCGTGCAAATGAATAGCAGGCAGTGGCACTGCAAATACATCCAAAGTCACCTCGGAGCTACATAAGAGCTTGGACCCATCATGCCCTGCAGATGCAGAGCCATGTGCCTCAGGGATGGGGCACAGTGTTTGTTGCAAGCAGCAAACGGGACAGAGCCATTGCTGCCAGTGCAGCTCAGAACCTCCCTGCATGATTTATGCCTGAGGGTCCTCTGGCCTCACGTATGTGGAGAGGCACTGATGGAGCTATTAAAACAATGAAACGGAACAGCAAAAGCTCAGAAAGGATGGGCGGGAATAGGCAATTTTAGAAATGCCCTCATGTCTCTGTTTCCCAGGAATCAGTGATTAGGAGCTGGAAGACAATGAGTAATTGGCCAGGCTGAATTACTGACGAGAGCCACTGGGGTGGATTCCTGGGGCTGGCAGGAGGATGGAGGGGAACTGCCCCAACCCAGGAACCCACGTTCCTCCAGTTCTGAGAGGGACCCACAGCACAGTCCCATGCCCGCTCACCCCATCGTTGGTGGAGTTCAGCCATTTTCCTTCCCTTGGGCAAATGGCATCTGGGAGAAAGGGGGAACCAGTTCTGTGTTTTAATAATAGGACTGTCTTTGAGGGCAGGATGGGCTGTGCTGGGCTCCCTGTGCCACAGTGCCCAGTGCTCACCTGAGCAGTGCTTCTGCAGGCGGAGGATCTCCAGGTGCAGGCCGTGGAGCAGCTCCATCTGCTCCTTCTTCAGGAAGGCGATGTGCCTCTGCACACTCTGGATCTGGTGCTCCAGGGACACAGTCTCCATCGCAACCGAATCTGCAGCCCACGCCTAAGGTAGAAGAGAGGGCCCACAGTCAGAGCACAGCTCGGTGGGTCACCCCAGCAGCACGAGCCCCATGTCCTGTGGGACACAGAGCCCTGGGCTCTGCAACCTGTGCTCCACACGGACGTGGCTGCAGGGCAGCAGCTTTGCACATGCAGCCCCGCAAGACAGCACCCACGCTTCTGTTTGGTCTCACTGCCTCTTGTTGCAGGCTTGGGCTGAGAGCCCCAGCACTGTGAAAACAGAAAATGCACCATACAAACCCTTCTATTGAATGGGCTCATTTCTGTTTTAAGTTTGGCCTTAGGAAATCTGCCTCATCACTGAGCAGAGATACACCTGGGGCAGGATCACCCCTAGGAACCACACAGCGGTGATTTCAGTTGCTCAGTGAGCCCCACATTGCAAAGCAGCGACTGCAGAACAAGATCCAGTGCACGAAAAATACAGTATGGTCTGTCCAACCCGATCAGCATTACATGGCAGGAGCTCAGCGCTGCCTCACGCTGGGAGGGTCGGCGCCGGGGCATGGAGTTCAGCAGCATGCAATGCTGTGCGCTGCCTACCCGCATGGGGAGGGAAAAATGAACCTCTGAAGGACCCTCAGATCTTGGAAATATCCCTGTGCCATGCACCAAGCTCAGGAAGGAACCTACAGCAACCCACTGCAGAGGTCAGTATGAGTTTTGCCAGCAAAGCCACAGCACAGCACGCACTGTCCTGCTGCTGGGAAGCCAATCCACATTCGTTTGCTTCTGATTTTCCATTCCTTTCCACAGAAACTTCAGAAGTAAGCAAATGTTCAGCTTGTGTTTACAGCATGCCCAGCCCTTTAATGCAAGACATTTTAAGGTAATTCCTACACCCTATATCAAATCAAACTGCATTTAAGCTTGACTCCAAAGTAAGCAATTTTGGCAGCAGCTCTGGCTCAAAGCTTTATTCTTGCTAAGGCATCTACACATATGTGAAAACCTTGAAACCGGGGCTCCACATACTCTGCCTTGCACAAGGAGGAGGGGATGCATTCAGGCCCCAGTGCCCGTGCACTTGGGGCTCATTCCTGCTGTGGCCATTGCCCCACTGCAGCCCCAGCTCTGGGCCACTGCAGGACCCGTCCCGCAATGGATTCAGGTGCTCTGCTGGCACATCCTGCACAGCTACAGCCACTGTGACAGACAGGGAGAATTTTTAGCCCCCTCCTTCCAGCCCCCATACACTGTGCTCCCGGGGTGCTGCACGGCGGGGGAGGCTCTGCCCGTGGGGGTGCTGTGCGTCCTGCAGGCACGTGGCGCAGCTCGCAGCCTGGCTGGGCTTTCCGCTCAGGTGCTGCTGCTCCACCTGCTGCTGCGGTGCTGCAGCAAAGCCCCCAGCCGGGGGGCGGATGGGGCATGGGCAAGGCGTCCGGAGCCAGCCGGGGCGGTGCAGGAGTTCCCCGTTGCCCGCAGCCCAGGAGCACACCTCGTGGCAGCAGCACGTCCTCCCCCCGCCCTGAGGGTGGGGAGGGGCTGCGGGAGGGCCAGGCTCGGCTTTGGAGCAGCTCCTTTGTGGAAGTGGTGGGACCTCATCTCCGAGTGGTTAGAAAGTAGGTTGGGCAGAGCCCCGGAGGACACGCGCTGCTATTTTCAAGGGCTTTGTTCTATCTGCTCGAGCTGTTCTCGGTAGAAATGGCTGGAGTTCTGCCACTGAACTTTCCCTCTCCTCCTTTAAGTGGAGAATTATCCTTTTCATAGCAATGATTTTTTTTCTCCTTAAAATCAATAGTTAAGTAATAAGTTGATTAAAAAAAAAAAGTTTTTGGGAGTTAAGGTCTGCTTTGTCTGGTTTGGAAGACAAAAGATCTGTGTAGTTGACCTGTGTGTTTAAAAACAAAACCGAACAAACATAAAAACCCAAACAAAAACCAAACCGTGGTTTGTCTCTGTGGGTCCCAAGCTCCTCATTCCATGAGGCTGATTTTTGCACCCACAGAGCCTTGGGCAGGGCTCTCCTGGCAGCATGCGTGCTGCTCTTCTGATGGCTGAGAGGAGTTGTGGGGCCGCAGTGGGGCATGTGCACATGGAAGCCTCGACACCTCTGTGACAGGTAACGATGTGAGAGCCACTCACTGTTAACGACGTCATGGAGTCTCAACAGCATCTGGAAGCTGTTTGAGCATTTCTAATGTTATCAGAAGGGAACGAATGAGCTATTGCCTTGCTGGAGTTATCTGCACACATTACCCTAAAGAATTTCCAAACCCAATTCTCAGCAACCATTATTTTCCCTTCATTGCTTTTGAAGTTGAGCGAAGATTGCAACGGCGTTTTGAGCATTCAGTTTGAAGCACTTCCTATGGTCACTGCACACAGCAAAATCACTTGGGAGCTAATGAGGATGATGTGCTGCTGGCTTAATGACACTTCGTGGAGCCATCGCACCTTCCAGCCAGCACTGCCCACGCTCCTGTGTTGACGGCTTCACAGCCCCCAGCAGGTGCTGCAGAGCGGCTCCCACATGCTGGAGCAGGGCAGGAGTCAGGGCAAGTGAGTGCTGCTGCCCTGGCGGATGGCACCGGTCTGCACCGAGCAGCAGAGGGGCTGGAAGTGGTCCTGCTACCGCCCCTCCCTCACCACTGTGGCTGTGACTTTGCCTTTCCAGACTCTGAGTTGGCACCACGAGTGGTGGTGGAAGACTGCACAGAACCATGTACTGCGTGGCCCTGGGGAGATGAGTGAGAGCCTGCAGCTTCGGGAGGTGATGTCATGCGGCATAAAAGCCAAGGGTAAGTGATACTCCCCTTTGGTTTGAAGGATGCTCTATGCCCTTGTTGCTTGTAGCTGCACATGTGCACAGAGGGCCAGGAAGGAGGCAGCAGCCCACTGAGGGTGGCTTGTGCCCCTCCCAGAGGGGACACCTGCAGCCCAAGCTGTCCCCTCCCTGCAGCTCTGTCTGCATTGCTGTTCTGCTGCAGGCGTCAGCTCCACTCATGCCTGGGACTGCACCAAAAACAATTTGCCACCTGATCTGCATAGAAGAAGGCTGCGCTGGGAGGGCAGTTCTCAGCAGCACAGGCTGTGCCTATCTGCCCTAACACAGCCTCGTGGGGTTAGGGCTGGCGGTGCTTTTCAGACAGCACCTGGATGCACAAAGGGCCCTCCTCAGCCCTGGCGCTCCTGGGTTTTGCAGCACCTCAGGGTGCTGGGTGCCATGTGAGATGTGCTGCACATTAGCATCACCAGACATCCCAAGGACTTCATTCCATCACAGACCGGCTTCCAGGAACGAGCGGCCCCTGCTGCCCCACAAAGCTTTGAGCATAGGACTCCCAGTCTCCTCCTTGGAGACACAGAGAGCCTTCTGCAAGGCATTTGGGATCTGACACTTAGCGTTAAAAATGACTTAAGCACCCGGTGAGTTACGGGAGGTTTCTGAATTGCTCTTGCACTCTGGCTCACATGAACTTGCAAAAGAGAAGGACTGGAGCAACTTCCTGCAGTAACTTTAGTTTAGTTACAGGTCTGCAGACTTGCTTCCAAGGCAAAACAGTACAGAAGTCTGTTAACTGGGATCCCAGAACTTTGACCTAAGGAAACAGCCTTGGTTCCTGATGGTGCATTTCAAAGGCTGATGTGTACGTACTGCATGTCTGCACATCCCAGCACAAAAACTGTCATACCAAGACCCAGCCCCTATTCACATCATCACTTGGCCAGTTACCTCAGGAGTAAGAGGGCATAAACAAGGTTTGCAGGAACAGGTCGATAATTCCTCCAGCCGTGGTTCCCCTCACCATCACATGAAAACAGACTCAGGAACAAACACTGATACATATCAGAAATTCATTCCATTCCTCTTTATGACTGCAAAGAGTTTGAGCGCGTTGAACTTTGCAGCAGTGTCATGAAGCAAGTACGTCTTTAAATGTAAGGAATGCATGGCAAAGGGAAGATGGGAGCTTGAGAAGGTCACACAGGCAGTGACGGCGCCAGGAATAGAAACTAGAGGTGAAATCCCAGCCTTGGGAAAGTCAGCGGGAGCCTTCCTTGATCTGAGCAGAGCAGAATTACACTCAGCGTCCTGTTTGCTATTCATTATCTAACAGTATCTATTCAGAGATAAAATCAATAGGAGGAACGTTGATTATAAATTATTGTGCTTTCCAGCAATTCCTTGCACACCGCTGCCGGTCCGACAGCCAAAGCTGAGGGTGTCTCTGGCTGGCAGACGGCGGCGGTCAGGCCGTGCTCTGCCGGTGCCCGCAGGGAAGGAGCCGCGGCCGGGGCTCAGCTCGGGGCAGCGCGCGGCCCTGAATCAGCGCTGGGAGTCGATCACGACCTGAAGCGGGCGATCCCTGCTGCGCGATCCCGCACTTGGGGAATTTCGCAGCAGCGCCCTGGGGCCCTCGAGTCCTCCCGCGGCCTTAACCCTGTGGAGGGGGCCGACCCCGGCGGCGCTTCGGACTGCTTTTCTGCGGCAGTCGCCCGCGGAAGGAGCGACGCGACGGACGGCCTCGCTCGGGGCGCAGCAACTTCTAGAACGGACGCGGAGCGGGCAGCGGGCAACTTCGGGAGGAGGAGTTCCCCCCGCAGCCCCCGCCGGGACGCCCCTCCTCGCTCCGCAGCCCGGTGCCGCCCGTTCCCCCGGTGCCGCCGCCCCGCTCCGGAGCTCGATGCCCGCCGCGCTCGGCCGGCCGCCGCCCGCCCTCCCGTCGGCTCCGAGCTGCGCGGGAGCGGATCTCGCCGAGCCCCGGCCGCAGCAGTACCGCCCGCGGGCAGCGCCCGGCCCCCGCCCCGCCGCCGCGCCGCGTTACCTGGGGGGAGCGCCGGGGCCCCGCGGGGCGCCCGCTGGGCGTCATGGGGCGGCCGAGCCGGGCCGGGCCGGGGCCGGGGCCGGGGCCGCGCCGGGCTCCCGCGCCGCCCGCGCTGCCTGCGGCGGCCCCGCCTCGCCCGGCCCGGCCCGGCCCCGCCGCCCGCCGGCAGCCGCGCCGTAAACAGGCGGCAACGTGACCGGAACTGGGGAGCTCCGCCGGGGCGCCGCGCCGGGCCGCCGTCGGGAAGGGCCGGGCCGAGTCGAACCTCTCGGCGCCGAACCGAACCGAGCCGCACCGGGCCGCGCAGCTCCGTGCCGCGCCAGGCGCCCGCGGGGCAAGGCGGCTCCGGCAGCAGCGGGGCGCGGCGAGGCCTCTCGGGGGCCGGCCCGGCTGCGGGGCATCCCCTGCGCGCCCCGGGCCCCGCGGGCTCCGCTCCCCGCTTCCCAGCTGCGCTCCGCTCCCGTCGCCGCTGTCCGCGGTGCTGACGGCGCCCGCCCGCCCCCGCCCGGTCCCTGCGCGCCCCTGCCTCTGCCCCGCGCCTTCTGCGGGGACCCCCGGCACGAATGCGCCCTGCAGCAGCTGCCCGCTCCCCGCAGTCCCTCCCGCACGGCTCGGAGCCCACGGAGCCGTTTCGCAGCAGGCCAGGAGCCCAGGAGGAAAACCTGCGGTGTTTGTGCTTCCCCTGACTTGTTAGTGTTAATACAATTCAAGATGTGTGTGGGGTAGCGGTGGCTTCAGTAAGGAAACTGGTAGGGAGACACTGTCAAAAAAGAGCTTTCTTGACTCTGTGGTCAGAGGGATGATGTGAAAAGGTTTACTCATATGGTTGGTAATTCTTCACGCCCTTTCATTTGTGTCATCCCGAGCAGCTGGGGCTCCACTTGTGAAGATAACTGCATTCATTGTGTCTCTCTTACAGCAGGGGAAGCTGAAATGTGGCCTGTTCCATGTCACATGGCACTGTAAGAATAGAGAAATGGTAGAGTCCTCCCATCAGCTGACAGCCTGCTGATCTGCTCCCTGCTCTGAAAGCTGCTGCAGAGTGCAGCGTTCCCAGGCAGGCACTCGTGGGGCTGGGTTGCTGTCCTCACCTTAAAGCTGTCCTGTTCTGTGCAGGGGAAGCTTCAGGGTATTGGCCCCCTGTGCACAAACAGCACGTGAGCGTGTTGTCAGGCAGCCCACAGGATATGATTTGTGGTGTCATTTTGTCATCCCACTCCTGTCTCCTTTCTGGATGTCTGAGACCCTGACCGAATGCCTGCGCTGTGCACAGCACTTGGACTCTGCCATGGGAAACGGTCCCGCATTCTGCCTGCAGGTAGACAGGCCCAGGTTCAGCACACTGGGTCTGTAACATCCCATGCTTTGGGGGAGGTGGATTTGCAATGAATTATTCAGACAGTGGTACTAAAGGCCACAGCCAGCGCAACCGAGAGCCTTGGTGCCTCCTGATGCTCCCCTGTTCACACAGATTCTGGTGTGGCCTTCCTCTAGACTTATTGCCTCTTAAAACACAACTTCTTCCTGCAAGGACGAGTTGTTATGAGGTGAGGGATATTTGTGTGAATTAGGCTTTCTTATTCAGAGAAGCATTATCTCATTGGGGTTGTCCCTCACCCATTTGTAACCATCAGTACTGCTGGGCTGTCCTTTGCCCATCCCAGTCCCCTTGCTGTGTGTGGGAGCATGGCTTTTCAGTGCCTCCCTGCAGCTTCCCTAACCCACGTCTACTTTAGTAGAAGTGAATTACAGGTGGGACAGGGGAGGGTGGTTCTGGACTGCATCATGTTTCACCAGATCTGTATAGTTTTCATTGATTTTCCAATGAATAAAACAGAAGCCTGCAGACAATCAAGGTCAGGCGTTTGGGGACAGACAGCTGCCTCTGAATGAGGTCATTGCTCCAGGGCACGGCCGTGCCAGCACGCGAGGGCAGCAGCAGCGCTCAGCATCCAGCAGGGCTGTGGCCAAGCAGCTGCCCTGCAGCAACTGCCCACAGCTGGGGTTGGGCTGGGGGATCTTCAGAGGTCGTGTGAGCCCCTCTGGTTCTGTGGCTCTGTGAAATGACGAAACAACAAAAACGAGGGGATGTGATGAGTGGTTATGGAAGCTGGCAACAGTGCAAAGAAAATTAAGTGCAGCATGCTCACTTTTATGACTGGAAGAAGTGAAGGTCTAAGGGCAAGACAGGACTGGGAGCAACAGTAAGAATTCAAATACACTTCTGAAACCATAATTTGATGATGAGGCCACACGTTCAACTAAGATGGGACGATATACGGGTCAAATGAAGAAATAGAAGAGGAACAACGAGTTTGGAAGAAGGCAAGATATATGCGCGATGCACGCGTGCTGTTTATAATTCTGAAGGGCTCTCCCATGCGCTCGCCCTCCTGTACCGAGCTGGTGCAACGGCCGGGACGTACCGGTGCGGTCCCGGTGCAGCAGCGCCCGCCCGCGGTCACCCCGCGCCCCTCCCGACTCGGATGCTGGCTCTGCTGCTCCTGCGGGCGCTCTGTGACCCGCACAGCGGCGGTTGGTGCCACCATCTGCTGGCGTGCACCCAAATCTGCCCACCGAGACGCCTTCTAACGGGAGTGCGGCAGCACTCTGCCTCTCGCCGCCCCCCGCCCTCTCTGGCCGTTATCCCAGCGGTCCGGGGCCGCCCGCAGCAGCGCTCCACTCCCCGCGGGCGATGCGGGGCTCTGCGGGCGTTGTCCGGGGCGCGGCTCCGCAGCTCTGTGCCTGCACTGCCCCCCGGCGGCTCTCCGCATTGCCGGCCCTCAGCCCCGGGTAAATTGCTGGAGGAATTCTGTAAGTATTTCATTTAAAAACTCGAGTTTAACTTAGCCTCACATACTGCTTTTCAGCTGAATTGGAACGGTGTGTGTGCGTGCCTGCTAGCTGCTTCGAGAAACTAAGCTCCTTAAAGCAGTGGAGGGCTGAAAGCTTGAGAGTTAATTTATTATCAGCTCAATATTTTCAGCGGGGTCTGACCGTATCTCACCTGCCAGGTGTCTGCTCGAGCTGCCATTGCGCCAGCAGCTGCTCCTACAAGGCCGAGCGGAGCTCTGGGCAGCCCCAGCGTGGGGACCCGCGGATGGATGGGAGGGCTGGGACCAACCTCCCCTTCGGGGCTCTCACAGGAGATCTGGGGGCAGGACATCCCTTTGGAGAAACCGCTCTGAGTGCGGTTTGAACCTCTTCGGAACGATACCTCATTTGTTCCCTAAGCACCACGGCCCGCCCGACACCGACACCAGTTCCAGGGACCGCGGGAGGAAAACCAGCGCTCAGAAGAGCGGTGACGGGCGTTCTGGAGGAGAGTAATTCTCATCTGACGTTCCTGCGCGCCGGGCCGTTAGCTCCTATGGACATCGGTACCCTACGGAGCCCTTCCCGGAGGTTCGGGCCGCAGCCCCCGGGGGAGTTCTGCGGACCCCGAGGGCTCGCGGCGCTCGTTGCTTCAGGCGCTCGGGAGGCGGGGCGGCGCCTTGCCCCGCAGGCACAGCGGTGCGCCGGGACGGAGCGCCGTCTCCCGAAGTCCGGTCTGCAAACCGCGGCTCCCGCGGAAGCGTTGCTGCACAGGCTCGCGCCGCTGTCCCGCGCGGGCGTTGCGTAACGCTTTGCGTAACCGGAGCGGCCTCGCGCCGACCGCGCGCACCTGGCGGGGGGGTCCGCGCCTCCCTCACGGCCGCCCCGCCTCACCTCACCCTGCGGCGTGGATTCCGAGCGCGGCGGGGCCGCCCGACGGCGGCATGGCCTCGGGCAAAGCGGCAGGGGAGCGGCGCTGGGAGCTGGTGCGCTGGTGGGTGCAGGTGTTGTGGCCGCGGGAGCGGCCGGGAGGGGTTCCGTAGGGTCGGTTCGGGGGTCGCTGTGCGTGGGGTCCTGAGCTGTGTGTGTGGGGCTGTCCCGGTGCCAGGAGGGGAATCCCGGCGCCTGGGGAGCTCCGGGCGCTTTGCCGCGTGCGTGCAGCCCCGGCAGTCCGGCACCGAGTTCTGCGGCGCTCTGGGCGCACGGCGCGGCCCCGCGCGGGAGGCACAGCTCCGGGCTGCGGCTGCTTGGGCGGCCTTCGACATCTGTGTAGCCGCGGAGGCGGGAGGGGGTCGGAGAGCTTCCCCGTCCCAGAGCTTTGTGGTTTGGGGAACTGCCTTCGTCCCGCGCGGGAGAAGCGTTGGCACTGACGGCGATCTGCTTCCGCGCGTGCTCGGCTGTTGTAACTGCACCGGGAAAGTCTCGCGGACGGGCGCGGGTGCTTTGGAGGCATTGTGGCTCTTGTTAGGGGGGCAGAGGTACTGGGGCAGCGGTGGAGCGTGGCTACCCGCCTTTTCCTTTCGTGGATGGAACGATGGCAGCAGCCTGAGCCGCTGGGGCAGGCTGACATTGGGAACGAGCTTTCCTGTGTCTTTGCATCTTTAATTGTATAGTTTGTGACGTTCGAGGCGTGTGACTTTTGAGCAGGGCGCTGTAGCCGTGCCAGGCTGTGAACGGAGCGGCTCCGGGGGGTGACGCAGTGCTGGGAGCGGCCCAGGGACTGCCCCACGTCCGGGGAGCGCGGCTGGGGCCGGGGCTGGGATAGGGGCTGTCTGACAGCCGCCGCGGAAGGGAATCATCGGAGGATTTTTTTTTCCCCTCTCCTTGGCAGCCTAAGTTTGCACTTTTTCTTGCAAACTTAGACACAAAATGTTGTGATGGCTGCTTGGCCTGGCTGTTCTGCCATCCCTCTTCACCCCCTCCTCTCTTCCCAAAAGACGTTCTGCTTTGCGTGTTGCTGCTTTTTGCAGCAGTATCATATGCAGCAGCTGTCAGAAATCATTAGGACTGTAGAGCCCTCGCTTCCATCTTCCAGGAGAATCAGCAACTCGGTCTGTCCGGGGCTCTCTGGGATCCTTCCTAGCTTACTTCTGCCAGGAGCAGCTGCAGCTGGGTGTGCCCAGGCAGTGCCTCCAGGCTTCTCTTCCCTTTGACTTCCGTTTGTCCCAATTAGTGGGCACAGGAAGTGAAATTCCAGATGTGTGTGTGTGTGCATCCCCAACTGGTGCTCCGGAGGCTGTAAATAATTTATGACTTGCTGATGAGATTTCTTGTTCAGAGGAGGGTGTGTGAAGCACAGCTGGGATGCAGGCAGCAGAGTTTTGTGCTGCAAGGTGGGAGCAAT
This sequence comes from Lagopus muta, assembly GCF_023343835.1. Classification (NCBI taxonomy): domain Eukaryota; kingdom Metazoa; phylum Chordata; class Aves; order Galliformes; family Phasianidae; genus Lagopus; species Lagopus muta. The sequence goes on along the minus strand of NC_064452.1, from coordinate 426,385 downwards.
GGCAGGCACGGCATTTTGCTCACGTAATGGAGAGCATGCACTTCTTTAATCAAAATAATAAACATCAATTCATAACTTGGTTATCATTAAGCTTACAATTAAGCTTACAATTAATCTGTCAGCACACCCATGTGTGAGCAAGGCAGTGCGGACACGGTGCTGAGGGGTGCTGGGCAGCAATGCTGTGCCTCGGTCTCCTGGAAATGTTCCCACTGCTCTACAGCTGTTTGTTTGCCTTACTGTGCATGAGGAGCTGCAGCGGGATGTCGGGGAGATGCTGGGTGGATGTCAGGGGTTGCTGCTCCAGGGGCGGCACCTGGCTGGGGCTGTGGGGACGCTGTGAGGCTCAAGTGGGGCACTGATTTTGTAATTTTGCTGCTGTCAGTATAGAGCACGCTGCTATTATTACTGCCTGACTTGCAACTTCAAGCAGCATTTCTGGGCCAGCTGCTCCCTGTACCCTGCATCTCCCTCTCTCGACAGCACCGCGCTAATAAATATTTAATCCTTTCTCGCTGTTATTTTTAGGTATGTGAGGGAGGGCCGGTTCCGCATCGAGGAGAGGACGCTGACGGCCTTCCAGTGGCTCTACTCTCCCCAGCAGCACCGCATCGTCAGCCGCGCCGACCTGGGCTCACCCAGCAGGTAACGGCACACGGCGCCGCTGCGCATTGCTTTGCCCCACGGCAAGCAGCCACTCCGGCTTTGCTGTGCAAAGGTGTTGGGATCCGGGGGCTGCCCAGCCCTGGTGCAGCTGTAGGCGATCCCTCTGGGGATTGTATGCTCTGACACCGCGATTTTGTTCAGTGCTTAAAGTCTTTCCTTCAGAACTCCTTGGAAATGTGTCTTGAAGCCACACCGTGGTTTATGTGTGAGGGCTCTGCCTGCCTCTGGCGCCACACGCACTGCTGTTGGGTGGTAAAATGCCATTCATATAAAAGCCTGGTGGGCCTGCAGGAACATATAGCACTGCGTCCACATTTCTGCTCATTAGGAGAGCTGGGCAGCATCTTTCTTGGTGGTTGTGTGCTGAAAGTCTTTCCCCTGCCATCAGACCCTCCAGATTCCTGCAGCATGCCTGCCCACAGGTGGGATCTGCCCACAGGCACACAGCAGGACTGGGAGGAAGAGGAGGAAGGGCTGGAGCACGAGCTGCTTCCCGAGATGGGGATTCCTCTGCCACCAGAGAGGCTTTGTGGGAACAACAGTCAAACGCTCTATGATTGCTATTGATTTTTTTTAATGAGTTTTTTGCAAATTGCCATCAAAGTGTGCATTAATCTCAGTGTCCAGGCACATATCTCATGTGAAACTTAAGTGCTTGTAACGTAATTTATAATTAGTGTTAAGTGCTGCTGGAGTTAATTCCATGGGATTGATTTGATTTCCCAGCGGGCTGGGAGGCGACCCACAGTGATCTGCAGGGCTGTGCAGGGCTGTGCTGGGCTCTGCTCTCCAGGGATGTGGCAGGGCCTGAGGGAATGGCATGGAGCTGCGTTGGGGGCACTGAGGGGAGATTCTGCACCAGAGGGCAGCGAGCGCGGCCCCAAGCTGCCGGAGATCCAGGAGCTCTTTCTTTGCATGGTGATGGTGATAAACTGAGCAGCAGGGTGGGCGACCACAGGGAGAGCTGGTGTTGTGTTTGTTACTGACACGTCAGTGTCCTCTTCGGTCTCACCTGAGCAGCGCTTACAGAAGGGTGGGGAGGTGGAGCCCGATGCAGTTCTGCGTACACAGAGCTCTTTGTTCCACGTCTGAGCTCAGAGACCTCTGCCCTCCAATCCCACTGGTGCACACCTGTAATTTCAGCCATTTTTTAAAAACTCACTTAATTTCGGTGGGATTGCTGGTGTGTGACAGCGTGCCTGACTGCATATCTGTACTCTCAGAAGAGTCTGGGATGAGTCCCATAAACCACAAGGGGTGGCCCCAAACCTGTCCCCATCAGGAGGAACAGGAACTTTGCCTTTCATTCCTCCGGATCCAGAGTTTGGCCCTGGGAACAATTTTTTTGCCTGGCTGGCTGCAGTCTGTGCCTGTCTTCAGCTCAGCCATAGCAGATGGAGGGGCTCACATGAGGCTGAAATGTGCTTTACAGTGGAATTCACAGATTTTTGCTCCATTGTCTAGCGTGGTGGGGCTCTTTTCCCTTTTTTTTTTTTTTTTTCTTTTTCTTTTTTTCTGCCTCTCTTTACCATACAGTCCTTTAGCTTTGACAGCTGCAGCGAGGTCTGTGGGCACGGCCCCAGCTGTGCTGCCGGGGTCACCTGGCGATTCTGCAGAGCCCCACGAGCAGCAGCTGCTCGCACTGCCCGCATCTCCTCTTTCCCCCGGCGAGCAATGCCATGCACTGCGGGGGCTGCGGGGCTGCAGAGCACGGCGGTGCCCCCGTCTTCCCTCCCCCCCCCCCCCCCCCCCCGCGCCGGTGCCTCTATCAGTAGAGCACCCCCAGCCACGGTGCCATAGCTGCAGCTGCGCCCCGGGCTGCCGCGGGGCGGAGAAATCCGTTTCTCTGCGATCATCCGACGCTGATGCTTGCAGTGTTAATTGTGCATAGAGGGAGCAGCCGGGAAATCAAGGTAAGGTGCTCCGAGTCCTTCCAGATCTGAACTGCAATCGCAGTACATGGAAGGATTTAAATAGCATGTGGAGACTGGGATGCAAATCTGTACGGTAAGCCTCTGACAGGAAATATTAAGGTCTGCGTTGCTCCTTGTTTTGATCCGGGATGGGCTCGGCTGGATGCGAATGTGAGGCGCAGCTGGGAGGGCTATTGTTGGAGTGCTTCACAATTCAGTTTGCATTTAAATAACGCAGTGAGCACTGGAGGCATGTGGGTGTTCTTTGTTGGGGATGGGGGCACCCCCTGCTCAGCGGGAGCGTGCCCTCTGTGTGACGATCTCTGGGTGTAGTGGCTGCCAGTGCTTATGTTAAATGCTGAAAATTCAAAGGAGGCAACTTCAGAAGGGCTTCCTGGTGCTCTGCTCATGGGAACTGTGGTGGCTGGTGGGGGCTTTGAGCAGCTCTTGGTGGGGCTGGGGGAACCGTCCTGCCTGCAGGGCACCTTGCTGCCGGCGAGCCTGCAGAGCTTCTGTCTGACAGAAATAGGATGAGGGAAGGGACTGCCGTGCTGTGTTCCCAGGCACCCTCACCCCGCACCGCTCCCTGTGCCAGGGTGGAGGCACCGTGCCCATGGGCACAGCGCGGTGCTTCCTTCCTGCTGCTCACCCCTGCGGGCAGGGCGAGTGGTGCCCAGTGTGGGGCTGTAAGGGCTGTGTGTTGTTGGCATCCTTGTGCACAGGCGAGAGATGGATCCTGCTGCCTTACTTCCTCATCTTTTACATACTCTGGGCACTACTATTTTATTTAAGGCTGCTTGTTGCTTTAGGAGCACGAGGGACATAATATCTGTCCCCATGGTGCGATTTATCGAGAGTTGGAAACAAGCCAGTGAGTCTAAATTCGGATTCAACAAGAGCTGTGCTTCCAGACGGCAGGCGGCCTCCCTGCGTGTGCTGCTTCCAACAAACATTGCCCTCTCCCTTTGCTGCGGGTTCCTCCCAAAGGGCAGCTCGTGACAACCACAGCAGCAGCGCCCTTCTCTTTGAGAAGTGGCATCCTTCCTCCTCCCCCTGTCTCCATGAGCGCTGTGTGGAAGTGGGTCTCGGGGTGCTCGGAGCCCATCTGCTGCTGCTGCCCTCCACCTGCAGCCAGGCTGCTCTGCGCATCCTTAGCGGCTGCTGTGGAAACAGGAACGGGGCTTCAGCAGCAACATTACCATGAGGCATTTTTTCCACGAGCTAAAAACAGCTCATCCTCCTCAGACCTCTTTCCAATTTCATGGGGGCAGATGAATCCCTGCTTATGCTTAACATCTGCCTCCAAGTTGGGTGCCAACCAGAAGGCTGTTTCTTCATTCTTCGTTTGGATCTAGCCCAGATCTTGCAAACCTGCCCAAAATGGTGGAAAAATCCAGGTGATGGCAAGGTTTGGCAAGGTCTAGCAAGGTCCTGACAAGCTTGTATCCAAACCTGGTGCATCCTGCTTGCAGCGTTTGGATGGGGCCATTTACAAGTTTGGCCTTGAGTCTTAGTGCCGATTGCTGCCTAAACCCAATCTCACAGCAGCACTCCTGGCTGCAGGCAGCCACGTCTCAGCCATCTGCTCCTGGGCCTTGAGGGAGTGGGTGTGAGTGTCCCTGAGTGCGCTGTGCAGGAGGGCTGCAGGCGTGCAGGGCTGCACGGACTGCTTCTTCCTTGTGGTTCCATTTAGGGAGCAGTTCCAGGGGCTGTTTGTATTAAAGCTTATGAACTCCTAACTTTTAGCCCAAATGCTCTCCAGTTTAATATCCATGCTTTCCTCCCACCCCCACATTGTGCCAGCCCTGCTTTGCAGTTCAAGCAGTTCTTTTTCTGTCTTGCCACAGTTTCTTTGCAGGCTGCGGTCGCATCCTGTCTGCTTGCTGCAGGAATTGGGCTGTGCACTCCCTGCTCCCTGGGTGCAGCTCTGGAGCTACAGGTGCTGCTGCCCGCCTCAGGGGAAGCAGCAGGACTCGCAGTTTGTCCACTTTTGTCCTCCTCTAGCAGGAGTTTTCCCGCTGCTGCCTAATCCTTGGGTAGGAGCACCTGGGGCAAGGCTGCCTCTCTTAAATGCTTCAAAAGCTGCTGGTAATGTACGTGCTGAACTTCCTCACTATTTTCTTGCCAGTTGAGCATTTTGCTGGGAATTAGCTCTCCATTTCTGTCTGGTTGTGTGTGCAATTGTTGCTCTATGTTTCAGGCTGATCCTCCCAGTTAAACCTCGGATGTAATGAGCCTTCTCTAATGAGTTTAACAAGCTGGCTTTAGATAAACAGCTGGTGCAGCTCCGTTCCTTCTGCTCCCGAGGAGCAGAGTGGCTCCGTCTGGCAGAGGCCCTCAAATTCCCTGTGCCAGGCAGGTGCCTGGTGGGTGTGTGGCTGTCGGAGCTGTGCTGCCCTTTGCTGGGGCAGGCAGCTGCTCTTCTCGCTGCTGGTGAGAGCCGTGGCACCGCTTGGTACTGCAGTGCTGCCGGCTGGAGGATGGCTGCCTTGGAGAGCTGCGCTTGCAGCCCCAGCCTTTGTGGGATGCTGCTGCTTGAGGCACTGAGTTCTTCACTTCATCTTACTCCAGCAGCATTGCTGTTAAAAATATTCCGTGTACTGAGTCAGAAGTGATTCGGACTCCTTTCCTTTGCTCTGAGGCTGCTGATATGCGCAGCGTGTTCTTCCTGCCAGGACAAAATCTAATATTTCTGGGTGCCCGCAACCTTCCTTAGAACCATAATAGGAAGATGAATGCCCTCAGTGCGCCACATGCAATATTAAAGCACTAATGATGCAATCCATCTCCCTCAGCCCACACAGCAGAAGGAAGAATTGCACTGCCCTTCCTGGACAGAACCCGGCTCTGCCGTGGGGGCCCTTTGTGCTGTGCAGACCCCATGCTCAGGTACTGACACTGCATCCAGCACTCTGTGCTGCCAGGAGCTGTGCAGGGCCCTGGAATCGTGCAGCTGCCCAAGGAGCTCTCGGAGCCAGGATCTCTATGCAGATGCATGTTTCTGAGGGTGGCTGGTGCAGGCACAGCTGGAGCCTCTCTGGGCTGCCTCCCATGCAGCTCACCCTGCTGCGTTGCTCTGCGGTGCAGCTGGGCACAGAGGAGGTGCTGCAGGCAGCCCCGCCGCCCCAGCTCCATCCCCAGCAGGGCTGCCCAGCAGCCGCGGCCCCAGCATGGGCTGGCAGTGTGCTTCCCTTTGTAAACAGGATCAACCCAGTAGTTTGTACTCATTAAGCTTTAATGGCACGCAGTAGCCAGCATGCTGTTATTACTGCGGCCTCTCCTCCCTCTCACCTCACTTCTTTGTTGCCTGCTCTTGCTGTGCCACCATGGAGCCACCTGAAAACCTGGGCACCCCCTACTCGCCAGGCCCCACAGCTCCAGCAGGGCTTGGCTGTATTTGTTTGCTTGTTAACAATTGGATGCTCTGCCCTGTGCCTGGAGAAGAGTGAGTTGGATCTGTGTGGTGAGCTGGGCAATGTGCTCTTCTGGTTCTGCTGAGATCCCCTGGGAGACTGTAATTTTGTGTCATGCAGATGGCACCATGGAGGCATCTTCCCCTAGGCTTTTGTTTCCTGGCTCTGGCTGATCAGTTCTGATATGGTTGCACCTGCTCTGAAAGGAGGAGGCTTTTTTCCTCTGTTTTTTTGTGCTCAGCCACGTGAGCTAACTTGGAAGGAGCAAAGCAGGAGCGTGTCCTTGCAGACAAACTCCTGGCTGTGCTGCAGAGCGTGGCTGCCTGGGAGCCTGCTCCCACACAGCAGAGAGGTGCCTGTGGAGCTGAACTGATGCAGATGGGCACAGGGCAGCAGGCAGAGCTGCAGAGCTTGGGTTGCCATGTCAGGACAACTCTAGGCTTTGCTCGGTCCAAATGCTGCCTTTCACTTTGTATTTTTCACGGGGCTTTGGGGCCGGGTGCTTGCTGCTCTGCTTCCTGCAGCCCTCACTGTTTGCCTGATGCCTCCTGCAGCTCCAAACCGGTGAGTTCACACAGGGACTGGGGTAGCAGAGTGAGATGCAGTAGTCGGTGCTTACAGCACTGTAAAAGCACATTTCTACATGGAGAGCTCCTGTTTTCCTTTGCTCTCACAGTTGCTTCTGATGTGATGCCAGCTGTGAATTGAGGCTTCCCATGGCTACCTCTGCCATGCCGGCGTTTGCAGGGTGTGTGGGAGCTGCTGCAGCCACCTTGTTTTGATGCAGTGCAGAGCTCAGCCATGCAGGGAAGCTCCGGCTGCTGTGTTCAGGCGTGGAAATGTTGAGCAGCTCTGGGCAGGGATCAGCTGGTGTGTGTCAGCCAGTGTGACAGCATGGAGTGAAGTGAATGCATTGTGCTGCTGCAGCAGCAAAGGTTTGGTGTGTGGAAAAGGAGGCTGGGGAAGGAATGTGCTCCATGGACTGTGTGCTCCAGGTGCTTTGTGGTGCCTGGGCTGCAGCTTCCAAGCCAGCAGCATGCTTTGGATTTTATATTTTTAAACAAATGTCCTTAAGAGCTTTAAAATACAAAGGATTTTCATCATATATCTTATCCTTCAAGGAGAGATTACAGAGGGCAGAAAAGTGAGAGCTGGAATAGCTGGGTTACAGTCTGGGCTTTTGCCCTGGATGTGGTTTCTCCCTGTAGTCCTCCATTTCCTCCTCCTTGCCCCTATCAGGTAGAATCCGAGTGCCTCTGTGTAGCATGCTATGTGCTGCTGTCCCGTCGCCCATAGGGTACACCGGTTTTGCTCTGGCTTCTGCAGTGCTGAGACTTTTGGAAGTATGCTTAGGGTTCCCGAACTTCCCATCAGTGGGGTGTGAGCCCCATGGAGCTGCTGGGCAGGTGATGTCACTGCTGCCGTGACATGGCAGTGCTGCGTTGCTGTGGTGTATGGGTGCCCACAGCTGTAACAGAGCTGCTAGTTTTACCTCCAGTGCGACTCCACTGTTCTGTGGTGCCAAACGCTGCTGCGATGCTGCATGGCTCTGGCCGTTAGGAGTAATGCAATGTTTGTGCATAAGGCTGTGAAAAGCCTGAGGTCACAAAAAAAAAAAAGGAAATGACTTTCTGGTGGGTGTGTGCATGTGCATGCGCCTCGGAGCGAGGCGTAGGGCAGCCAACCTGGCGGCCTCGGCGTCCCCCACCCTGGCAGGAAGCAGCAGTGCCCTGTGAGCCCCGTGCAGCATGCTGCCGGCACAGCCACTGCGTCCCCCAGTCACAGCACCGCGGCAGCGCCGAGCAGCCACCATGTTCCAGAGGAAGCGCAGCGTCTCCTTCGGTGGCTATGGCTGGTGGGTGGCTTTCGCTTCAGTGCCTGCTTGTTCACGGCTTTCCTTTCCGCTCTGGGAGCTCATGGTACGGCCTGAGGGAGTGCGGGGATGCTGGGGATGGAGCGCTGCTCCCGCTGCTGCTGTGCTGGTGCAGAGCTCCCGTGGCACAGTGTCTGTGGGGCACCCTGTGGCTGTCAGCTCCCTGCTCACTCCATGGCTACTGCCCAGGCAGTGATGCTCGCAGCAGCCTTGAGAGCACACGGGATGCTCCCACCTGGCTTGGAGCCCTTGATGCCTCCCTGATCCCTCCCTGCACTCGCTGTCCTTGCACAGAGCTCTGTGGCTGCCACCCTTGTGCCAATCTCAGTGGAATGCTGTATTTCTGTGTCCCTTTTCTAAGAGTTGTGTTGATCTATAGAGAAAGGCTGTATGAAAATAGCACTTTTCTCCCTCTGCCCTTCCTCCTCTTTTTCTCGCTAAGTTGTTCTGTGCCGTTTCAGTGCACTGCTGTGTTTGTGGTCAGGCTGTGGGAGCTGATGGATGGGTGAGCTGACAGCTTGGCAGCTCTGTTGGCACACAGCAGGGTGTCCTCCCATGTGGCTGCTTCCCGGCACTGGGCTTCCTGATAGGCACCAGTGGTTTGGGGAGGAGTGCTGGTGGCTGCTGTGCTGCCTGGGCCCCCGGGAAGTGCTGAGAAACTGAGATGCGGTGTGGGACGGCAGCAAACTGACCGAGGGTTTGCAAAGCCTTCTGCAGTCAGGTGTTCTGCTGCATGTTTTTTTTCCTTGATATAAAAATTACAAGGAAGCACTCTGATTAACTAATTTGTAAATAAGTTTTGTGACATTTGGGCCTGTTTTGCAGTGGGAAGGAATTGTGGTTTTGCCTTCCAGCTGCCGTTTGTGGCAGTGCTGGGCTCATCCCCTGAGCAGTCAGGTGGCACACGTGCAGGTGGAGCTCACTGCCTTCCGCTCTGCAGAGCACGTGGGGTAATCCAGGCTTCGCTCAGTTCTTCTTCTTTGCTTCGACAGTTGCAGGGAAGAGATAACAGCTAACCAGTGAGCAGCACAGGAAAATCGTCGTGCGCTGTCCTTGAATGACTGCGTGCTACTGGAGTGCTGGGTGTGGGCTGATCACGGAGCAGCAGCATCTTTTCTTATCTTTTAATATCAGAATCAATTTCTGCACAGTGAGATGCGCAGGCAGTGCTCCCCACAGCCCGGCTGCCCGCTTCTCACAGCCGCACGCCCTTCCTGTGGCAGTGCAGGGACTCAGCCCCAGAGCTGGCCGGAACACCCGTGCCCTGCCTGGGCTGCAGCTGCTGTTCGCAGCCCTGCGCTGAGAGCACTTGTTTTTATCTCTGCCGGCCGCATCCGTTCCCACGGATGTGGGAGCAGTGTGCCCACATGGGGTTCCTGTGCTCAGACACAGCGCTGCGCAGCGCAGGGATGGGGCGCTGGGCGGTGCCATGCAGCACGTGCTTGCTGCCGGCTGGGCTGCAGCTGGAGCGTGGTGCCATCGGAGCATCTGCCCCGCACTTGGTGTGCAGCTGTGGAGCAGGGGGTGCTCTTTCTCATTCTGCAGAAGCAGCCCCCGTGGGCTGGTGGCACAGCTTGGGCTGCAGCACGGCACCATGGGGACGCGGCCCTGCATCACTGCTGCTGTGGCCTCGTGGTGACAGGGAGGTGCAGCGCTGCGGGGCGGAAGCTGTGCTCCTGCAGCTCCGTGGTTGCAGTGCACGCAGCAGGGCTTTTGGAATTACTTTTTTTGGCTTTTTGTTACTGTTGGTTTTAAAGATAGGGAACTAACCCACGAGGCAGATGTCGTAATACTTGCAATTACTGCCAGAAGACATCATTTTGCATTTCGAGACATTATAATGATTTGCATCAATTAATATTTATATGGTAATATTTATATGGTTTTAACCACAATAATTCTGTGGGGACCATCATTTATCACCAGTACCAAAGCAATGAATGCTGCACCTCATCATCTGGCCCTGCTGCACTGTGAGTCCTTACCACGTCCCGGGCTTCCTGCAGGGCTGTGAGGTCCAGTGTGGGTCCTGGTGCTCTGCACAGAGGTGTCTCAGCTCTGTCCTCATCACACACAGACTGTGGGGGGGGGCTGGGGAGTGGAGCATAGGGGGAGCTTGAAGCACGTAAGTGGATTTGGGAGCGTGGTGGGAGATCTGAACCCATATGGAAGAACTAAGAGGGAAGTACAGGAATGAGCTGGGCTGTGTGTGGGCAGGGTTTGTACCTCGGGTCCTCAGGCTGAACATGGGCACATGAGCGGGATCCGTGGTGGCATAGGCACAGCCCTGTGCCCACAGTAACACTGCTCTGCTCTCTCCACAGGATTGACAAGACGATGCTGGCCAGCCTGAAGATGAAGTGAGTACTTTTCTCTTGTAAACCATTGTCCTGTGAGGTGCTTGGTGGGCTGGGCTGGCTTTGTGTGGGGAGGGTTCGTTCCCATCCCCGGCCGCCTCCATCTGGTGCTAGTGCTGCTCCATGGGGCTGCCCTGTTGTGCACTGCCTGGGAGACACTGGGTACCGCATCTGCGGTGAGGTGGGGTGAGGTGTTTTGGTGTGTGATGATGGTGTTGGCTCAGAGCGCAGGGATGGAGCCTGCTGCACTGGACAGCTGAGGGCATGCCAGCATGCTTCACCAGGAGTGTGTCCGTGTGGCCGCAGTTCTCTTGGAGCTCTCGCCAACAAAGCCAACCCCAGCTCCGGGGACACCCCGTGTCAGCCCCTGTCTCTCCCCAGTCCCACTTCCGAGGTTGGGGATTTTCCACCATGGGTGCTCCTGCTGCTCCTGGCACTGTTAGCGCTGAGGTGTGTTAGCGCAGAAATCTGGCTGAGCCTCCCTTGGGCTCGAGGGAACTTGGGCAGGTAACTGCTCATGTGGTTTCACTTTATAATCATTACTTGTGCAAATTATTCATTAACGGAAAAATATACAGAGAGCCTTTGGGTAACCTGCTGCATGAACAAGCCCATGAAATGCCCTTTGCAAACAGCACAACAGAAGCGCCGTTGCTAAGCTCACCGCTCAGGTTTTTGGTGAACTAATGAGAAGTTTAAGTCAAAGTTTACAGCTCTGGGGCAATCTCGGTGCGTTTTCTGTGCCTTCTACACCACGCTGTGCTGCGCCCTGGCTTTTAATTTTTTCTCAGGGCCTTTGTAACAATTCTGAGGCAGAATTGTTACACCTTCTGTGTAATTGTTGGGCCTTCTGCGCCCACCACGGGCACTGAGTGCCTTCGTGTGGCTGCACGCTTGGCTGTAGGGTGGTGACTGTGGTGTGCACATAAGGGGCTGCAGCTGGGCAGTGCTGTGACCCCACAGCCCAGGAGTGCTCGTCCCCTGTGCTCCCCTGCACCGTCTGCCTGATCTGGGGGCAGATGCTGTTTTGGGTTTCTTTTTTTTTTCTTTTCCCTCCCTACATAATGCATTTTGGTGATAGCAAAACATCTTTGCTGCTGGGATGTGTTTCCTGAGACATGAGTGCATGAAGTCTGCAAAGCTTCTCAGAGCACGATAGGGAAATGAAAACTACTTCCTGGGAGGTGACCTCAAGCACTCGTGAAGGGCAGCCAGAGCTCTGCTGAGCTGCAGCTATGGGAGCAGTGCCTGCAGTGACCCCTCCAAGCAATGTGCTTTTCCATGGAGCAGAAGCACTGTTATCTGTCCCTGTCATGTTGCAGCAGTGCTATGCTGGCCCCAGCATAGTGCTGGGTGCTGCTGGGGGCTGCAGGGCTCCGGGGTGCTCTGCCCACAGTGCAGGAGGGGGCTGTGGCTGCACAACATCACTTGTGGCCCAGAGGTGTTCGCACAGCTGGGTGTCCTTGCAGTTGCTCCATCCATTAGCAGCTGATGCTTTCCACAACCTCTTAGCACTTCTGCTTTGTGCGCAGATTGCCTCGCAAAATGTTTCTGTAATTGGGGCCCAGCCAGAGCCACATTAGATGTTTGTAAAAGCCATTTTGGTTTGCTAACGCCCTCTTATTATTGCTGCAACCTTCTGGCTGGGATGCCAGGCGTAGGCAATTTGCTCCACTGTGTAACTTGTTAACAAAAAGACGAGCTGCTGCCTCCACGCCAGGAAGTGCTTCAAGAGGCCTCATGTGCTGCAGACATCAAATGTGACCTGCAGGAATCTGGTGGAGGAGAGTGAGTGCTGCTGGGGCCTGGAGCTCTCGGCTGCAGAGGGACCCTGGGGTGGCTGTGTCCCTGCAGGCTCCTGGGGTGGGAGCGGAGCTGGGGCCCACTCATGCAGAACACAGCGGGCTGAACACAAACACACAGGTGGCACCAGAGCTTCAAAGCAGTTTTTCCCTCTATCTGTCTCTCCCTTTTCTTTTTTTAATTTGGCTTTCATTAGTTCCTATGGTAACCATGAATATGTCTGAGGGACTTGAGACTGGAGAGAATAAGTGGATGCTGCAGAGGGGGAGCGCCGGGGGAGGGAGATTGGCAGTCCTGGCATCGTGGTCAGGGTGTGCACGGCCTCATTCTGTTCCGGGAGGCGTCGGGACGCACTCGCAGGTGCAGTCAGCGAGCAAACGCGCTACAGAGCTCCGAGTGTCTCTGTGCTGTTCAGGAGCTGCTGCTGAGCTGCTGCCTTTGGGTCCAGTCTCCAAAATGCCCAGGAAGCTCTGGTGAGTGCAGGTCCGGCCGTGCCCTGTGCCTGGCGTGCTCTGGCTTTGCAGTTGGCAGTGCGTGCAGAGCTTTGCTTTATGCAGCAGTTCTGCTGCTGCAAAGCGTGCAGCAAAGGCTCTAGAGGTGCTGGGGCACTCAGAAGGGTTGCACTGAGGTTCTGACATGCGGAGCCATGGGCTGCTCTGCAGAGTTCAGGTGTGTTTGTGCTGTGGGCCGTCGCGTGGGCTGCTCTCGGTAGGTGCCACCATGTGCTGCCTAGCTGCATGCAGCCTTGCTGGGGGCTGGTAGCTCTCTGGGCTGGAGCCGGTGCTGGGGAGTGTGGGATGGAGGGATGCTGCCGACAGGAGCCCCGGGGGGCCGACACCAGCATTGCTGTGCTGCCAGGTGGGACTGGGGTGTGCGGGCAGGGACTGGTGTGTGTGGGAGCGGGATTCCAGCACAGAGCAATTCTGCAGATAGAGCAACCTCTATAGATAAGTGGGAAAGTCATCATGGCAAAAGGTCATTGTGTGTCACACAGTGGCCCTGGGCCAGGTAAGCTCGCTCACATTGATCTGCACAGGGCAGATGCAGGGGCTGCCGGGACCAGAAAGTCCTAGGGATGCTCCCACCCCATCCTGAGCTCATTGCAGCTCTGCCTGAGCTCAGTGCAAGGTAGGACACGGGGATGGGATGTGGCTGTGAGCTGCTTGGGGCTGTCCCTATGGGGCCCCTCTGTCTGAGGCTTCTCCTCAGTCCTCGGGGCTCTGTTTTCTCCACTTTCTTTGTCCTTACGAAGCAAAAATTGCAACAAAATTGTGTCTATGTGGAACAGAAAAGCCCTGTGCACCAACTGCTGCAGGTTGGGGTGTGCACAGCTCACCTTCCCACAGATGAGTGCACGGTGCTCACCTGGCAGAGCGGGGCTGAGTGAGGTGAGCTGTGCCGGAGGCTCTTCTGTGCTCATGGATCAGAGCTGTGCTAAGGGGAGGGCGGTTTCCTGCTGGGAGCTGCAGGGCTGGATGCTGTTATGCTGTAGCTGTGTGCTCAGGTCCTGCGAGGACAAGGTCTGGGAAGAAGATTATCTGAGAAAATACCTTTGATTTTATTACCATCTGTGAAAATGGACAATTACGTGTGAATGTGTATTTGAAGTTGCCCTCTGGCTGCAGTGGTGCATATGTTCCAGCTGGGCTGTGAGCAGTGAGGCAGCACACTGCATGCCGTGTTTGGGCGTGTGATTGTGGATCTTCTGGACAGCAGGATCTGCCACCTGAAGCTTCCAGAAGTGGTCCCCTCACCGGCCCGTCCGCTGATGAAATTAATTAGTAAAGAAGTGCGACAGACAAATTGCTTGTGTGGGAGCGGTGTGCCAGTTGCACACGAGCAGCGTTCCCGCAGCTCCTGGGCGTGCCGTGGGAGGTCGGTGTGCGGCGCTGCGGAGCGGCCTCGGGGCGAGCAGAGCCGCGGAGGCGCTGCGCTTCCACCGCCCGCCAGGTGGCGCTGTGCTGCTGCCGGCGGAGGGAGGAGGAGGGGGACGGGGAGGACGAAGGCGGGGACCGCCGCGGGGCGGGCGGCGTGTGCGGGCAGGCGGTGCTGGAGCCGTGCAGGGAACACCGGAGATTTGAATTACAGTTTGTGCTTGGGCTTTTGGGGCAAAAAATAAGCACACAGAAGGGCCCGTGACACTTACCAAACGAGTGCGGGGCAGAATCTCTGCGTGGCGCTGTGCGTGGAGGAGGGATGATGGTACCCAGCTGGGATGAGGATGACTTGCCGTGCGTCATCCTGACCGGCTACAGGACGCCCTTCTCACCCTTGGGAAACGCTTCTTCATTTCTGACGCTTCTGTTGTAGGCTGTGTTGATTTTTATGGATGTGCATGTGGCTCATCTCATTGAAACAAAATCTTCCGAGCTTTTCTGGTGCTATGTTTCTTGGTCTCCTGTCTGTAATCTCATCCCTGTTTTTCTGTAAAGTTTTGCTGGAAAGCTAAGCATCTGTGATGGGCCCATAAATCAGCTGCTTCGTCTTGTGCACGTTTGGGTTGGTTCTCGCAGTGTTTCATGTGGCAGTGAGGGGAGGGGAAGCAGAATTCACTTAGAAATGGAACGATCGCTTAAAAATGTCAGTGCAAAGAAGTATCGGGGGAATGCAGTGTTGCTTTCCATAGCTGCTGTTGGATCTGAGGAATGTGGCAGAGGGAAACACCACCTGGGATGCTGCGTGGAGGTCTGAGTCCTTCCGGCAATCAGAGTGCTCTAAACCAACAAACAAGCAAACACATAAGCATTAAAGCCCAAACAAACACTAAAAACCTTCCCCCATGGGTGCGTTTGGGCTGATGTCCAGCACTGTGCAGCATGACTCAATCCTCCTGCTCTGGGAGGAGATGGCACACATGGAGCATTTCCCTTCTTCTCACACATGACCAGCAGTGGGCTCACAGACACGGCTTGTCTCTGCTCTGCGCTGTATTTGCTGCCCTGCAAGAGGGCTGTACCTGAATGCACGCAGTTCTGAAGGCACAGAGCCCTGTGCAGCGCGGGAAAGCGGAGGTGGGAGTCAGTAATTTAAAGGGAGGAATGTATAAAGCAGTGAAAGGAGGGTGAAAGTAGGGCAGTGCGTCTGGTGTCTCAGATGAATCATCGGCCAGCTCTCGCTGCTGCTGCTTTATTTGCTCCTTATGCAAAGAAGTTGGTGTCGGCTGCGTTTTCCTCGCTGGGTTGGGTTGCTGGGCTGTGGAACAGGACAGGGCAGCGCTGTGCCGGGCTGGTGCAGGTGGTGGCTGCCTGTCCCATAGCGTTGTGCTTCTCTGAAATCTGCGCTTTGCCCTCGTGACAGTGCTGCTGCGGGGCTGAGATAGGGATGGCCCTGCCCTGCCCTTCCCACACGTGCTGCGATGCTGCTGCTGGGTCCAGGTCACCTGCAGACAGATGGGACTGCAGAGGGTACTGAGGGCAGCACGCTGCCATTGCACTGCCATCCTGCCAGCCTTCCTGGGCTGCTACAGCAGGCAATGCTTGGGCTTGTGTGGATGTCCTTGGGCAGCAGTGGAGCAGAGCGCACTGTCACTTCTGGGCTGACGCAGGCAGGGCAGCTGCAGGCAGCATGCAGCCCTGGGCAGAGCCATCCGCCTACAGTGCTTGGGGTACACTGTTGATGCTGTGTATGAACAGAACAGAACAGCTGTCACAAATCACATTCATTTTCTAAGGGGGGAAAAAGCAAGTTGGAAGAAGCCTTGATATCCTATTTTCTTTGTGGACAGAAATGACGTTCAATGGGCACAAAACTGTTTTTTTTTTTCCCTTTTCTTTTTTTCCGGTGGTATTATATAATTCAAGAAGAAAAGTCTGGAAGGATCTGAGGGGCTTTGGCATGGTCCTGCCAAGCAGGGGCACAGAGGCAGAGGTTGGTGCTCCTCAGGGTGGGGGGCACTGATCTCATGTGTGAGAGGAAAACGTTTGCAGGTGGAGGGAGAGCTGCTCCTTGGCCCAGGGTGGCTTCTGCTCATGCTAGCCGTGGGCAGCTGCTGCCACGTGGCACCAGTAAGGCAGAGGCGAGCTGGGGTTGTCGGTTACCTTTTGGGCTGGGTCTGCTTGCTGCATGTTGTGCTGCAGGACACCCCGTGCCAGTGGCAGTGCTGTCAGTGCCATGAATAGGGACATGGAGGGATGGGTGGAGGGGTTGGGTCTGCAAGGAGGGTGCCCAGTCCGTGGGGCAGCAGCGGTGGGACAGCCCCAGCCTTGTGGGGCTCAGCAGCTGGCTGAGGATTTCCCAATCCAGCAGTCCCAGCACTGCTCCCCTATCTGCAGTGAGCAGATGGGTGCTCGCTGGTTCCAGGAAGGGCGGTTATCACTGCTGCCTCCTCCGGAGCCACCCAGCCCCGTGCCCTGCATGCAGCCATCCTCAAAGCGCGTCCCAGAGCTGCGTGGGATGGAGGAGCTGCTCCCAGAGAGGGAGCGGCTGCGGCCCCAAGGACCAGGGAGTGTTTTGGCCATTCTGCCTGGTAAGCTTAACTTACATTAATGCTGGGGGCAGATCCTCTGGGGGGAACCCAGCAGAGCCCCACTGATGCTCTTGGAACTTGGCTTGCTTTTTTTGGACTCTTTCCTCTTGGTGGCTTGCCATAGGTGCCCGGGTTATTTGGGGGTTTATTAATGCAGAGCCCCAAGCTATGACGTGCAGGCATTTTGCTGCAACCCTGCAATATGTGCGCTGCTCCCAGGAGACAATGGACACAGCACTGTGGTGTGTGCTGCTGCTGAGTCCCATATGTGGAAATGTTGTCCTTCCTATCACAACAGCTTTCGCATGTTTAAAGCCAGATTATCCGCAATTACATCTGCCCAGAGGACTCAGCAGCCACGTGGGGCTATTTTTAGCTCTGCTTCAGAAGCAATAAACTGCGTTGGTTTGTATATTTCTTCCCTCCTGCTATATTTATGCTTTGTCAAAATAGGAGCTGTTTGCAGACCATCAAAAGGAGGCCACCTGAAAGAATATCAGCCCTCTGAAAGCAAATATTGTTGTAATGGGGGGAGGGATGCTTAATGGCTGGACTGATAAAGGCACCATCTGGCCGCGGATGTGCACTCCTGCGTGTCCTGGTTTGCACAAGCACAGGGTGTTCCGTAGGGGCCACGCGCTGCCCAGCGCTCCCAGGGCAGGGGGGCCCTCCCTCCCCACCCTCTGCTGCTGTGCTGCAGCCACAGGCAGTGCCTGGCTCGGGCCGTGCAGCCGCAGGGTGATGAGCTCTGGGAGCTGCACCCACAGAGGGGCACAGCAGCACTGGGTGTGGGAGTGCAGGAGCTGTGCCAGAGCCCGTGGCTGATTCCCGGCGATGATTTGATGTCGCTGCGCTGCTCCCATGGTTGTCCCTTCTTGTACTGAGCTGGGTCCTGGCAGCATACGCGGCCAGCACAGCAGACAATGCACCTGGAAATGGACTCTATCTTCAGAGCTTTATTTCTAGTGATGCTCATAATGTGCAGCATTGTGCTTGGTTAGCAAATGGCAGGCAATGAACAGCTGAGAACCTCATGTCGGTAAAGTCAGTCGTAAAAGGCTGGAGCATCTCAGGTTCCTATCTAGGAGAGAGATGGGGAGGTTTGATGGGTGCATGGATAGGTTGGGGCTGTACTGTGAAATCTCTCTGAAGACTCAAAGGTCACTCCTCTCAGAAACAGTCCTCTCTGATTCCTCTCAAATGTTACTGGTGTCACATACCATGCGCCATGACAGCTCCTTCCTCGCACAAGCAGTTTGCTGCTAATCCTCTCCAATTTGGAAAGCTAAGCTCAGCGTTCTTTTTGCTGGGATGATGTGGATTCTGTGACTCGGTGACATCCTGATAATAATGAGCAGCCCTGGTTCAAATGGGTTCTGAGAGTGGGGAACAACTCCCATTGGGTCTTCAGCAGAGCTCTAGCCATCAGCACAGCTGCAGGAACTGAAGGGTTTGCTCTATGCTTGCACATTAAACAGAAGATGGGGAGGTTTGCTGCAGGGCAGGAAAAACGGGTGGTGGTAGAGGATCGAGCTGGGGGCTGTGTTGTCCTCCCCCTGGCAGTTCTTGGGGAAGTGGAGCACGGCAGCCCTGCTGTCACTCTCCTTTGTGAACAGGAAGCGGCATTGCTCTGAGCGGCTGTGCTGTGCCAGCACTCCTGTTGCAGCTCTGCCCATGGCTGTGCTGGGCTGCTCAGCCCTGCTCCTGCTTGGTCAGGCCATGCAGCATGAGACACTGAATGAGGAAAATGCCCATCTGCCAACACTACCTACTTTGTGTCTTTTAATCAAGAGCGAGAGGCAAGAGAAAGGCTGTAGAACAATAGAAACCCACTTCTGAGTGTGATTGACTTGAGCGCACTCCCTATTGCAGGGATGTGTCACTGAGATAATACCCATGTTTTAGCTCCACAAATTATGCCTTTTCACTTGCTTGCATCAAACAAGGTGTCAGAGGGAGACAGTAAGGGAGCTGCTGGATCCCTGGCACGGGTGGAGGAGTGCAGCTTGGAGTGCCACCTTCCTGTGGTGCTGGGGCCCCGCAGTGCACACCGCTGCTAGCAGTGCAGGGTGGAGCGGGGCAGTGGGTCCTCCAAGTCCCGGGGAGGAGGAGAGCTCTCCTCTGCCCCTGCTGTGGGTCCCGGGACCAGGCTGCAGAACAGCTGCAGGAGAGGCTCATCCTGCTGCTGGCTCCAGGAGCACCGGGCACATCACTGGTGTTGGTTTGCGGCGCATCCTGAGTCTGGCTTTATTAATGATGCTAATGATAGGTGATGGCATTTAACTCACTGATTTGCTGGTGAATTTCAAAGGAACTGCTCCTGCTGTAAAGACTTATTTCCTCTGCTGATTTGATCTGATTTAATTTAATGCTGAAATCTTGAAACTTGTTTCTTCAGAAAGCCTTGATTCATAGCAAAAAATACCTCAAGTTATCAGGCATAGGATTTCCATTTAATTATGCTGCTGCCATAGGCATGGTGACTCCGTGCTGCGTTCCACCAGCTGATGGGTGCAGCTGGGCTGGAGCTGCCCAGGGGCTCAGCCCTCGCACCCAGTGCTGCACCCCGATCTTATCTTCTCTCTGCCGCTGCTCCTCTGCCTGCCCTGCAGCACTTCACTTCCTCTCCCTGTGCTGCTGTTTCCATGCCCTCTGGAGGGCTTTGATGCGCTGTGTTCCCATTGGCACTGCGAGGCATGGCAGGGCTGGACGCCTCCTGTATGTGCTGCCCAGGGGCCTCCTGACAGCTTCCCAGCTGCGTCTGTGGGTGGCTGTTGAAGAGGGAGCAGTTACAAAAATAACACCGTGAGAACCTGTGGACGTACAGAAATATAAGATACGTATCTGTAGGTGTGTAGGTGACATAGATGGTCATCTACAGATCTTCTCACATAAAAGAGACTGCAGCCCCTGGGCTACCAGCGATGGCTTTGTGCTGAAGACAGAGCAGAGTGCTCCCATCTGTCCTTCAGCTTTTTGGGTCTGGAGGTGTCACTGCAGCACCTGGGGTGAAAGGTTCTGCCCTCTTTGCTTGGCCTCTCTCTGCAAGTTTTCTTTGCGAGCCATGACTGTAACATAGGTAGTTTTCCTGTGAGGCATGACCCCATCGTGGCCGGGCATCTTGTGGCTGGCACTGGAGCAGCAGGCACATATTTGGCCCCAGAGCAGATGGCTGCCAAGTTGGGCTCCTGCCAGGTCAGTGCTACACGCCTCCACCTGCGCCGGGCAGCTGATGGCGAAGGGCAGAGGATGCTGCAGGCATTGCACGGCCCTGTCACTGCGCTCTAGTACAGCTCAAGCACAAATAGCCACACTGAAATTCACTTTCTGTCCTTTGTGCTTTAAGTTTGCTCCAAGGTGATAGTACAAATTCGTTTATTATTGCTGTGCTAACACGGGTAGAGTTTGCATTCTGCCTGCTGTTGTGATACGCAGTGACATGAGAGGGCTCATAGGTTCACCTGGCAGGAAGGCACCTAGCAGGGCTCTGTTGTGCCCAGCCCGTGCTGGCAGCCCTACCCTGCTGAGGCAGCACGCAGCCCCCCTCAGCTGATGTTTTCCTGTGGTTCTGACAGCTTCGGTCTAAGCTCTCCAGCAGACACAGCTGCTCCAGGTGGGTTTTAAAGTCAGATTAACTGCGTGAATATGGCAGCAGTGGCACAGTGCTGCTAATCCTGTGCGTGTGCGGTGATGAGCTGCTCTGCACAATGCTATGGGCACTGTGGAGCACAGTGCAGGGCAGAGCTGCTGCCGATCCCACGCCCCCGTCACGCAGTAATGGCTGCATGGTTTGCAAGAGCAGGGGTCTGTTTGCAAGCAGCAGAAAACAGCTGATTGCACTGAGCAATACGTGTGCTGAGAGACTCATCCTGTTCTTTTCTGTGGAGCAGAAACACAGGCAGCAGTTCCAGCAGGGCTGAATGTCTGGGTTCCCAGAGAGGAGCAATTTGCACCACTGGAGTTAACTGAGTGGTGTTTCTGCCTCTTGCTGAAGCTCAGATTGCTCCTGAACTCTCTTCCACAGGACACAAAGGGGTCCATGTGTGCCTCTGGGGGTGCTGCTGGTGTGGCTGTGCACTGCCCCCATACCCACTGACAGGTGCCATGCCCTAGCATTGCTCTGTGCCCATCTGCTGCTCCCCAGCAGCACAGCTTATCTGAGGTTCTGTTGATCTGCAAACACGCTGCCACTCTCACGGGGGACCTGTTCCATTTCTAATGGGTACTGATATCTACCTGTACTTTGGCTTCCCTGCGAGACGAGAGGTCATCTGTCTGTAATGAATTTTTGCTCTTTCACTGCAGCTTTGATTGCTTTCCCTGTTTGTTTCCTGGGCAGGCGGATAATTGTACTGCTGAGATGGAACACTGTCGGCCCTGCTTCGCTGAGGGTAGGCAGAAGGTCAAGGCGTGCTCTGGGCTCTTGGTGCAGCTGCTCTGCATGCATTGTCCCCATGGTGGCAGTAACAGGTGCCGTGGCAGCACAGGGTCACACCAGATCCTGCTTTGTGCGCAGGGCTGCCGGCGCTGGGCTGTCTGTGTTGTGAGGAGCATGCTTGCTGCTGCCTGAGCGCAATGGAACGCCTAAGCCCACTGCCTTTGTCTGTGGCCAAGGTGCTGGGGCTGCTGGAGGCACACAGCCCTCATCCTGCACCGTGCTGGGGAGAACCAGGCCCAGTGCCTTCGGTCCCACATTTCCTGCAGCCACAGGCAGCGGGATGCTCGCCGCCATGGGCGGGCAGCGGAGAGCAGGGAGCACTGCCCCTCCCTCCTTGCTTTGTTTGCTAGCTGCTAAACAAATGGCCTTCTATCGAGAAAACAATTGAATTGAGTTTTCTGCCCTTATTAAATCTCTCCATATGGAGAAGGTAGCAAGCTGGATGTGGGCACAGCAGCCTCCACTCTGCAACCAAGGAGCAGTGCAGACTCTGCATGCAGCACTCTGTGCACCTGCTGCCTGCAGACTGGCTGTGCTGCACACAGACCCCTCCCCAGCTGCCCTTGGGCTTTGTCAGGGGTGTGTGCTGAGGCTGAGAGCCTCACCCGCATCACAGTTGTGTCTCAGCTCCACCAGGGGCCAGGGCACATTGCTCCTCTGCTGATGGGAAGCGGCGGCCTGAGCCAGGCTCCCTGTGCGAAGGGGCCCTGCTGCCCCCTGGGCTGCTCCACAGATCCCAGAGCTGTGCTTTTACAGACCTGGGATCTGCATGAAGCACACGGCCAGTCTGAGGCTGCTGCAGCAAGCCCTGATCTTCTGTGACCTTGGCCCTCATGTAAGGACGTGCATTTGTTGTTTGAAGAGGATGTTGATCCTGAACAGCAGACCGGCAGGGACTGTGCCCAGAGCAGAAGCGTGTTGGAAGTTCCTTGTCTCGTTGGTGGGTTCTCTGTAACCATCTGTAATATGAAAAGTGATTAAGCTTTCTCAAAGTCACCTTCTGCTGCTCTTAATGATGCAGCAGTGCTGGAGTCGATGCTCTGGAGGCTGTCAGCTCCTGGGGCTGAGAGATGCTTCATCTGAAGGGAAAAACCTCATCTGCCTCGTGATTCCTCAATATTTCCTCTGTGTCTTTCTGACATACAGCTCTAATCAGATTACTTGGGGCTGGATGTAACATAATCTAAAGCTCAGTTTCTCGTGATGCTTAAATGTGGATGTGCTCCTATCCTCATCCTGCAGCACATTTTTAAATGCTGTAATCACCTTCTTCATTTGCAAGCTTCCAAATCCTTTTCATCCTGTGACAGCAGCACAGGGATGTGGCTGCTCCTGCAGAAAACAGGTCTCTGTTTGTGCTCCACACTGCCACTGCCCTCCTTCCTGTCTCCTCTGGTGCGGGCAGAGCTGCAGCACCCATTCCATCCTCTGGGACCATGGCTGTGTGCCATGGTAGGGTGCAGGGCTGGGCTGTGCCGTGGGCAGCAGTGAGCAGCTCGATCTCACTGACGTGCTAACACAAAAGCTAGAGCCAACCCATGAATTTTCAGTATTAACCACATTGCTTATGTGGGGGAGATTCTACAATGTCGGGGATGAAGGTTTGGTCTTGTCACAGTGTGGCATTTTCAGATCTTCCTTTCTTAGCAGAATGTCTGGGAGAAAATGCCAAGCACTGCACTAACAATCCAGCAGCCCAGGTGATTTATTAATCATAGTGTGTAATTGTTCCAACCTGAAGCAAGTTCTCCCAAGCCCCCCAGGACTCAATTTTGTAGTTCACTGCAAAAACTGTTTTCTCCGAAGCAGAACCGCCAGGGCAATTCTAGAGAGAGTTATTTCTTCATAAAGCAGTGGCAGCTGCTCAGCTCGGAGGTTATTTAGGCACTGCAGAGGTAATGCTGCAGCTCTCAGGAGGGACAAAGATTCAGAGGAGCCTCTGAGGTGGTGGGGGTCCCCTCCAGCTGATGGCCCCGTGAAGGTGAAACGCGATGTACCACGTGGGGAACAACAGCCCGGAGCCAAAGTGGAGCCTGGAGGTTCCACCTGCCCTCTTGCTGCCCACATCCTCTCCTACAGCACACACTGCCCCTGGCCGTGCTCACAAGGACACCTGAAGATGCTCACAAGGACACCTGAAGATGCTCACTGCGGCGCTTGGCGGCTCAGCCCTGAGCAGGAGCAGTTCTGACTGTGCCCCTGTGCAGTGCTGCTCTGCCCTGCAGTGTCCCTGGGGAGCTGAGCACAGCCCTTCCTGCCTGCTCCAACCCTCCTCATCGTCACTCTGCCCTCCTGCTATGAATTATAGATCCGGTGCAAACGAAGTCCAGAAGAAATTGATTACAGCAAAGACTTGTTTGCAGTGTTTGAGTGGAGAGGAGAATAGGGCTAAGTGTGTCTGCGTAAAGTGATTCTCTGTTTCCAAATATGAGAGAATTGAACATCTTTAAAAATCAATACCGGGCCACTTCAGCATAAAACAAGGGAAGATTAATACTTAACTTGTCTGGAAGCGGGGAGGAGAGACAGTGGAAGATGTCTCCGGAGACAAAGAGAGACTCAATGAGATCTGAAGCCTCTTGTTTAATGTGAGGGGTAAAAGGTTTAAAATTAAAACCCCTCCCCCTCCATTAAATGAAAGCTAATGAGGTGCTGCAGAACTGATACCATTTGGCATGGAAATGGGCTCTGTTTCCTTTTTTTTTTTCCCTGTGCCTCAGAAATTTGTCAGACTGATGATTTCTTCTTGGAAGCAGACGGGTATTTCCACAGGAACAAACTGATTTGCTGGTGCAACCAAAACGTCATTACAAGATTTTGCAGTTTGTGTTAGTGAAAGTGAGGGCATCGTCCAGGGTTAATGTATTTTTTCCTCCTGTCCACTTGCATCCTCTTGCCTGCTGTGGGCAGTTTGGTATCATCAGATGTTGTCCCGGGAGGCACAGACATGTCCTGGGTGCTTGATGAGCTGGTTGGGTTCTTTGTTCTGGGGAGGTAAGGAGTGTTGTGCTCGTGTGTTGCAGTGACTTCGGGTGCTGCACAGGGGCTGCTCTGCCCCAGCATGCCCAGGGGCCCACTAAAGAGCTGTTAAAATATTAATCTTAGGTTTAAGTTTAGATCTCAAATGTTTCAGGAGCCATGTGTGTGCTGTGCCGGTGAATGCAGGGGGGGCAGCCATGGCTGTGCTGCAGTCAGGTTGTCCTCAGGCTGAATCAGCGTGGCACATGGACAGAAACAACATTCCATGCACTTCTGTCTGACTTAGAGCGGAATGCATAAAGAAATCGCAATGAAGATGGTGGGGCTCTTTTGAATTCAAAGAACTGGTCTGGTTAGGGCTTGTGCTGGGGCAACGAGGCACTGTGCAGGTTACTCAGAGAGGAGGTGCTGCCCCATCCCTGCAGAAAGCAGAGGTGGAGGGGCTCTGAGCACTGATGGAGCTGCGTCTGTCTCTGTTGTGAAGCAGTGGGACCCGATGGCCTTTAAGGACCCCTTCAACTCAGAGAGCAGTCAGCGCCGCCCCTCCGCGTTCCTGTGGGCATTTGGGGGCACAGAGGAAGGTGGGGGGGAGTGGAGGGACCCGGCCGTTCTATTGCCGTGGCAACATCGATATCCAGGGAGGGGTGCTGAGCTCGTGGAGTAAATCACCGAGTTTACTTAATGAAAAAAGTATCTGTTGCCAGGAACAAGCTGCGTGCTAGCTCAAGTCCTGGGGCTCGTGGTGCTTTGGCCTGGCTGCTGCAGCGGGTGGGGATGTGGGGACGTTGGGACCTCGGTCCCGGCACTGGCACGGCCGCAGTCCGGCGTGGAGCAGCCTCGGACTGTCCCTTACGGGAGGGGTTTCGCAATGTCTGCCAGAAACAGAAGGGAACGGTTGCAAGACGGGAAAAAATCCTTCCCGCTGTTCGAACCGAATCTCATCCCCTCGGGCGCCGAGAAGCCCCGCAGTTCGGGGGACTCGCGGGCCGTTCTCGTTAAAACCTGGCGTGAGAATAGCAGAGCCGTGCGGTGCCGCGGGGGCTCGGCGCAGCCCGGCTCTCCGTGCAATGCGGGCGTCTTAGGAGCCCCGCTAACCCCGGTAGCGCGCAGCGACAGCCGCGAGGAGCGCATCCCCGGCAGCTCCCGCTCGCCCCGCCGCGCCGCTTCGGGAGCTCGTCTGCGCTCTTTGCGCCGCCGCCGCGGGCGCGAGAGGGGAAGAGAGGAAAAAAGCGGAGCGGCGTGCGGCAGCCGCCCTGCCCCGCCCGCAGCTGTACCCGGAGCCCGGCACGGCCCGGCCGTGCGCGCAGGGGCGGCGCGGCGGGCGGGAGCGCGCGGGGAGGCGCGAGGAACGCGGGCGCGCCGCCGCCGCCGCAGGTGCCGCGCTGGGGCCGGGCGGGCGCGGGGCCGCAGAGCGGCGATGTCCCGGGCGGATGCCGGCAGGATGCACTCCCGGCGGGCCGGCATCCGCGCGGCCGTGGTGCTCATCGGGCTGCTGCACAAGTCCAGGAAGCAGAACAAGGAGAAAAGGTAGAGCGCAAGTTCGTTCCTTTTCTTCTCTCTTTATCGAAGGGTTAAAAAGAAATCTGTCCTTGCCGCTGGGTGGCCCGAGTGCGAGCTCCGGGCCGGGGGGCTCCGGGTGCGCGGGAGCGGCGGGCGCCGTGTTCCCGGTGCCGGCCGGGCCGTCGCTGCGGCGGTGCTAGGTCGTACCGGCGGGTGGGGGTTACCTCTGCGCAGGGCAGCGGGATCGGGGGCTGCAGCCGCTCGCAGCGCTCCCCGAGCAGTGCCGGCTGCGTGCGCTGCTGTGCAAGGCGAGCCCGAGCGCGATTCTTTGGCGTGAGAACATTCAGGACCGCTTTCGGTGCCCGCGGAACTGCTTTAACTCAGCGAACAGCTTTGTCTCCTCGCTGAGGAACAGCTGACAAATGGTTTCATCTTTCATTGACTAAGTCACGGATTGTACTTTATGTTCAACTCCGCATATTGAGGAAATAGCCTCTTTGCAATACTGTGTGAGCTGGCGTCTGCTCTGCACGGCTCCCGCATCCCCCCGCTTATTAGTGCGAATTGCTGTTTGCTTCAAAGCCTCTCCACGCTCTGATTTATTTGTGTGGTCTCGGTCAGGGAGTTCTCTCCTCCAGGACTGCGCTGCTCTGGCAACTTTGTTGTTAAAAATAGTCGGAAATATGCATCCCAGTCCCAGTGGTGTGCATACCTCCCATTCGGGGTGCGAGCAGCATGGGCACTGCTGCAGATCGATGGTTTCCTTTTTGTGTTGTTGTTTAAATGGTGATTTTTAAACAAAAACATATGAATGAAGACCTGATTATTTGGAGTCTTTCTTGTAACTACACAACCCAGCACACTGGGAGTTCCTTCTGCCCTCACCCCAGAGTTTTGGGTCGTGCGGCCCTGTGTTCTGCTGCTGGAGGTGCTTTGCATGGGCAGCGGGTGTGCTGGGCAGCAGGATTTTAGGGTTGCTTTCTGTGTAGCTCATACTGCTGCTGCTGCTCTCTGGGATATTTTCTCCTTTGCTGGGGCTTTAGGTAGAGCATCGAGGCTCCCAAAGTGATTCCTTCCCATTGGGTGCCAGATTTCTATGAATGATCTCAGAATGACACCTGAAGCCTGAGAAAAAAATCTGTCTCCAAACTCTCATGGAATCTGCCCCGTAACACAGGAGCCTGAATTTTTGGATTTTGTTCCCCATCAAGTTGAGCAGAAACCCTCCCAACGATGCTCTGGCTGCGGGGTTTATTCAGAACATTGAGAGTCATACAGACACCTCAAGGGGAGAACCAGACCCTGAGGAATTTTTTCTCCTGTCTGCTGTGGTCTGAGCAGCCTTCATGGGAGCAATAGCAAGAATTCAAGCAGCGCTTTAATGTGGCTGCTTCATCTTATGCAAACTGCCAGGGCCATCAAAGTGACATAATCTGCAGGAAAAGGAAGGGACTGTTAGCGGTGTAGTCAAAAGGGACTCTGTTCCTCCACCTGCTCCTATTTTCTTTTTTTCCTCCTACATTCAGGCTTTGTTCTGCATTTGCAATTGAATTTTGCTTTCCATGAGCCATATACAAGTCTGGCAGGATTGGTGGCAGCTGCAGAGTCCCTGGTGGCCCACGTCCCTGTCTTGTTAGCAACCAGCAAAGTACAGCACAACAAATGGACTTCGTCAGGCTCCCGTTGCAGGAGCAAGGCGATGCTCACCTGGGCACTCTGTAGGTCTGTGCCTGTCCTGTGCTCGGGCTGAGGCAGAGAAGCAGCACCCTGCACCAACACAAGGTGCACACCTTGCTGAAGTCATTGGAGTGAAGTCTTTGCACTGCTGAAGTTGATTTAAACATTCCCATTTGTTTCAGTGGGGTCAGGGATTATGCTCAGTAAGGCAGCCCGTGGCTTTTTGGTCCCTCCCCACCATTGGAAGCGCTCTCATTCCCCTGCCCCTCTGCCCGGGGGCCAGATGGAGGCAGCATCCCTCTGCTTGGTGTTGTTCTGCATGTGGTCAGAGGCTCTGGTTTCTGGGAGCTGTTCTGTTTAATTTGCAAATTATTGAATCAGTTCAGAAGCGGCTGCCCAAGGTTCCTTGGCTCATGTTTTTTCAGGAATCGGATCAGACAATCCTTCTGGTATTAAATGGTCCAGGAGTCCCTTGGCTGATTTATCCAAATGCTGCTGGAAATCGTTGCTTCCTCTCCACTCCTAGAAGTGAGACCAGAGAACAAAATCTGCGAGTGACAAAAATCTCTTTCCAGCATTATTTGCAGAGCCAGCTGTACTCTCCTACCAAGACAAGGTGGAAGTCCTTGGTGGGTTGGAAGGGCTCCATCTCCCATCCAGCTGCAGACAGCAGCACGAGAGGGACAGGCGGGCGCTGAGTGTGCCATGCCCTCCTGAAACAGCACCGCAGCAATGCCTGCACAAGTGCAGGATGTCCTGAACTGCTCCAACTACAGTTACTCGTGGTGCAGGGGAGTAATTAAAGCTAAAGCTGTTTGCAGTTAAATGTCACCTTGCTCTGAGCAGGGCTTAGGTTCCTTGCTTGTGCGCGCTGTGCAGTTGCGGTGCTCTATGCAAGCAGATGCAGGCTGGTAGTCTGAAAACACAAAATTTACTGCAAACAGTTTACACCAGAAAACAGTGCTCTCTTTCTTTGCTGATTTTCAGGCTTCAGTGCACAAAAGCGATAGGTAACCAAGGCAAATTGGTTATTGGGGAAAATGTTGCACCACTGGGGCTCTGCCCACACCTGCCCTGAGCTGTGGTGCACCTGCAGCACTGGGGCCAGAGCCGGGCAGCCCCACAGTGCCTGCCCTGCATGGGGCCAGTGCTGCCCGTGGGCCCCGTCTGGGTGAACCCAGGAGTGGCTGTGGGGCCATGGCAGTGCGGGCGGGGAGTCGGCCTCTGGGCAAACTTCAGATGTTGGGCACTGAATGTTAAATAAATGAGAGAGGGAGCAGCTGGCAAGGTGAGGCCCATCAAGGGCAAAAAAAAACGACGGCTCCAAAAATAGAGGCTGTTAATTTACAGAACATCTTTACTGTCCTTCTCAAGGATAAAGCATCCCGACAGCTGAACTTGTTGCAGATGGGTGCGCTGTGAGGGATTAACACCTCCGCGGGCCAGGTTTCATCAGCAGAATTAAGCGAAGGCATAAATGTAACCTGTGATGCTCCAAGCACTTAATTGACACAGCATAACAAAAAGCAGCGCTTACTGCTCGCTGCTAAACGGCGTCACATAATATGTTGACATCTCCCCTTCCCACGCGCAATTTGTATCAATGCTCTGTCAGGTTAGAGCCTGCCTGGTAAATCAGACGAACAAACAAAAAGGCAGAATGTGTGCAGAAGTCTTTTGTTAGATGTTAGTGAGAATACAGGAAGAAAGGTGCAGCTGAGAGCTCTGTATGAGGTGCTTGTGTCCTCGCTTGTGTCCACACGGCCATGCCATGCCTTGCAGGGGCTGCATTTTGTTCCCAGCCCAGCCTGTGCCCGGAGAAGCCCTGCAATGTTGCTGGAGGATCAGTGGGTGGAGAGCATCTCAGTGCCCAGCTTCCTGGTGGAGCTCGGATGGCACAGCCGGAGGTGGTGGACCAATGTGGTTGCTGGTGGGTGGAAGTGGCCTCTTTCCTTCCCACAGAGATCCCCAAAATTGATTTTTAAAGGCAAACAAACCTATCCATGATGTGATTATTTTGGAATTCTGGCGTTGTCCCAGGCTGGCACAGAGCAAGCCCCCAAACTGGGGCCATGTACGTGGTGCCATGATGGTGCTGTGGGCTGTCATTAGCAGGGCAGCTGGTGTGGGACCTTTTGTCCATGCTCCCGATTTCCTGATTGCCAGGGAGCTCCTCACAGTGCAGAAGTGCTGCCTTGCTGCTGGGTGCGTTCAGCAGTGCAGCACAGTGAGGGCATCCTCCGCACCCAGCAGCACGTTCTGAGCAGCATTTCAGCACACCAGCATGGTCTGCCAGGTTCAGGACCTGAATTTGTTCATGCTTTTGGGATGTGACCAGAAGTGCTCTGAATATCAGAGAATGACTCCACCCATCCTGGCTGCTTTGTGGGTTCCCGGTGCCCGCGCTCAGAACGGGGCAGTGCCGCAGAGCCGGCGGTGCGCTGGTTCCGCTCGCCTTTGGAAAACCCTGCGGCTGGCCTGGTAACTGCATTAAGGTATTTCCTTAATTAGATTTACTAAGTATGTAGGATTCTAATTCTTGGGTTTTTTTTTTTTTTTGCCTTCTTTCTTAATTTGCCTAATGAGGAAAATGAAGAAATAACATTACCTAAGTGATGTCTGCGCGGCTTTCCGGGAAGCCTCTGCCCTGCCTGGTTTGCCCTGGCCCTGCAAGGCTCAGTGAGGGGCAGCCCGGCCTCCATCCACCTCTTCTCTCCCCCCCCATGCTGACTGTCCCACTGCAGCTGTGGGTGGGCTCGGGGCAGAGCTGGTAGCTGCGGGCTGTGCTGTGCTGTGAGGAGCTTGGGGCGGCACAGGGCTGTGCTGGATGCATGCCCAGGTCCCTATGCTGGTGGCACTGTGGGCTGTGCTGTGAGCTTCAGGTGAGCTCCCGGGGCTGCCATGCCCTGTGCAGATGGGGACACACCGACCTTCCCCCGAGCCATTCATCATCCCATGAGGGCAGACTGCTGGGAGTCAGGCTGGTGGCCCTTGATCCCGGCGCTGGCAGAGGACTGAATCACTGCGCTCGGTGCTGCAGGTCACCACAGTGTGGTGTTGGTGCTAGGGCTGATTGCTGGTGAATCTTCTGTGTGCTCACCCCGAAGTGAGATCGTGGCTCCAGCAGTTTGGCCCCAAAGAAGCAATCTACATGTGATAACAGAACACGTTGTTAAGTTGTGCGACTGATTTTATAATACTTAGAATGTGATGCTATGGCAACCTGTTACAAATCCCAGATCAAATTGAATTATTTGTATGCATCCCCATAACTTTCATCTTTGGAGGCCTGTGCCTTTGAGGCTGCTCTGCAGATTGGTGCAATCAAACAGAAAGAAGGTTGAAAGGAAGAGAGCAAAGATGGGTGCTTGTGTCCAGGTCCGTCTGCCTGCAGAGCTCCAGGAAGTCGTAGAGCAAAGAGTGCAAATTGCCATTTGGGCACCTTCTCAGCAGCAGAGCTGTGGTGATTCTGTGGGGAGTAGGAAGGGATGGAACTCAATGGTCAATGCGAGTGGTCAGCACGTGGCTTCCGCTGCTGCCCATCTGCAGTCTTATAGCATTTCCATTCATTTCTTGGGTGTTGGCCCTGGATCAAGGCTACAGATGGGGGCCTGAGCCCTTCATTGCTCTGTGACCCACCGCTGGCTCCGTGGTCAATTTGAGTCCATAACTTCCCCCTTCCATAGTTATTAACTATCAGGGAACGATTGATCTGTGTCCTGTTGGCACTTTCCCTCTGATCTCAGCACTGAGCAGCAGCCCCTTGGCTCTGCTCTCTGTGCCTGGCTGAGGGCTGAGGACCAGGCAGGGCAGGAGCCCCGCACTGCTCGGTCCTACGTGCTCAGCTGGGTGCGTGAGTGCATACATGTGTGTGTCTCAACAGATGGAGTCAAAGTCCATCAGGACCAGGAGATGTCTGTTAGCAGAAGCAATTGTAAATACGAGCAGGAAGGCAGGAGGAACAGCGGGCAGCCCTGTCAGGCCCTGGCTCAGTCTGTATTGCAGGGACACCCCTGCACAGCCGCCCTTTGCCTTGCACGGTAGCAGTGGGGTTCTGCTTTTGCCACAGCGGTCTCACAGAAAACCAGATCTGCAAGGGCGCTGTGGCAGCTCCTTGTGAAACACCACGGGCACATTCTGCATTGGTGCAGCCGTTTCTCCTGCAGTGCAGTGCTGCCCGGTCCGCAGTGCCCAGCTGGCTGTTCTGCAGTGCAGGGTGCCCAGCATTGCCCGGCTGGCACAGGGACGCGCTGAGGGATGCGCTGCAGGGACGTGCCATGGGGTTCACCCCTCTAGCTCAGGGCTGGGAACAAAGTGAGGCTAATGCAGGGCGGGCTCTAGGCAGTTTGTAGAAAGAAGCTCTGCTGGTGTCCCGATGTTGGCTGCAGGTACCTACCACTGTTTGGGGGAGCCCTGGTGTGCACTGCTGCTCGTCTCCCCATGCACTGCCTCATGCTGTGCTGTGCCACCCCAGGCGGGCTGCCATGGGAGCAAACCTCGTTACTGCGTGATAAACAGTTGGACATTTTGGCCTCGTTTCTGCAAGACTAACCTGGCAGGAACGAGAGGAAACAAAATTAAATCTCAGATTTTCTGACTCCCGGAGTAGCATCTGGCAGTACTGCTGCATGTGACGATTTGATTGTCTGCCTGAGAAGGGATTTTTTTTTAAAAGGCACAGTGTGCTTTTATCAAATCATCAGTGGAGGGCTTTGAGTGCAGTTTCTCAAGGCTGAGGAGGGTGTGGGGTTGCATTTTTTGGCAGGCTCTTGGTACAGTTCTTTCTCCCCTGCTTTCCAGTGTCACATCCCCATGAGACCTCCGTGCCAGTGCCACTCTGCTGTGGGGATCCATGTGGTTGGCCCTTGCCGAAGCCCAGTGTGGTGGGGCCTGGGGGGAGGTTTACGCAGCTCCACCATGGGGAGCTCTGTGGGGCCGCGGTGCTGAGACACGAGAACGGTTCAACCAAAAGAGGCCGGTCACCCGTGTTCCTTCTCTCCTGCCTCCCAGACTGGGCTGCAGGGGTTGCTGACGGCTCCTGTTCTGTTTTGCAGGAAGCAGGAGCTGCTGAGCAGCACAGATGTGACCCTCCCGGAGCGGCCACTGTCCCCTCCACTCACTGCCCCCCCCCACCATGAAGGTGAGTGCTGCACCGCAGGGCTGAGCACCCTGCGTCGGGGCCGTGGGCGCGCGGTCCAGGCTGGGTGCTGCTTTTGGAAACAGAGCCGGCGAGGAGCAGCACTTCCAACGCAGCGCCTGTAGCAGCCGGGGCTGTTCTGAGCGGAGCAGAGTAGGTGGTTTCTGGAGAGCAGCCGGCAGTTTGTTCAGACACCATCAGCTACAGCGTGGTGCGCGTGCCAGCGGGCCCCATTCTGCTGCCGCCGCGTTACGCAATGCCAAGCGGCAGTGCCAGGCGGGTGCAGAGCCCAGTGCTGCTGTCCTGATCGGCCCCAGCTCCACGTGCTGCCCCAGGGACCCACCTGCGTGCCTGCTGGCACCTGCTCTTTGGCCCCAGCGTAAGCCTTTGAGGCACGCAGCTCCTCTGCTCTCATGGAGTAACCCAAGCAATTAGTGCGAGTGGAGCTTCCAGACAAAGGAAATGGCAGCTCTTCCCCCTGGGTAGCTGCAAAGCATTCGATATGTTGCCACCCGGGAAATTACTCATTAAACTGGCGAAGATGAGATCGAAGAGAAGCTTACGAGACAGCTGAGAACTTGGTTAAATGGTTGTTAAGAGTGGGGGGAGGGGTGGGGAAGAATGGAGCTGGAGAAGTTTGTTAGTGAGGTTTCTCAAGTTTTGGCTCATTTTACTTATGTTGGTGGCCTGGGTGCACAAAGCAGGCGTGAGCTGGCAGAGCACAGTGGTGGATGGCAGGGGTTGTGAGGGGCTGGGGCTGAGGAGGATGGGATAGGGTGACACGCGGAGCTGGCAGTGAGTCCTGCCCTGCACAGCCCGCTCACTCCTCCCCGCCTTGCAGCAGTCCCCAGCCAGGAGCTCACAGCTGAGCTCACAGCTGAGCTGCACAGAGTGAGCAGGTTCATTCCTACATGCACTCTGTGCTTTCTGCTTAATTCTGGGCACAGGCTGCAGACAGCTTGCTGGAGGCACCGGCTTCCTGCAGCACAGCCCATTGCTAATTCAGCTGCGTGAGCAAACTCCTTCTAAGAGCATGCAAGCTCTGCCAGCAAAAATGTGTTTTCCTGGTGTAACTCAAATTCCTTGAAGGAGGCAAACTACAATGGCAAAAACCTTTTTTTGCTGGTGTAATTCCACAGTGAGGCTTGCTTCCCACCAGCCCTCAGCGGGAGGAATTTGTCTGGCACCTGTAATGGACATCACCGTGCAGGAACAGAGTGGCAGACCGAGCCAAAAGTGAGCAGAGCCGAGCGGCCACAGGGCAAAGCCATCCTTCTGCTCCCCGGCTCCCCTGCTGCTCTGCTGTGTCCGCCCTGGAAACTCATGGGGAGAGGAAGGGGCAGCGAGTGCAGGCAGGGACACGGCCCCAGGGGCAGACGTGGCCCCGCAGCCGCCTCTCCTCTGCCCGCGGCCGCGCCAAGCACTTCCAGCCGGGAGACAGGTGGGCACAGCGTGGCACAGCCAGACCCGGGACCTGGCGTGGTGCAGGCTTTCTGATTGACCTTGTGCAGGGAGCAGCCAGGCTGAAAGCAGGCTGGAAGGGCTGCGCTGATACCTGCCCATGGCAAGGACGGGTGACCCCGTCGTTGCGGCTGGGGCGAGGTGCTGTCTGAGTGCTGGTTGTGCCGGGCTCTGCTGCGCTGCCCGGATGCATGTGGGAGGTGGGGATGTGCTCGTTGGAACCGAGCCCCTCTCCTTCCCTCGCCTCCCGCCCCGTTCAGCTCCCCGTGCCACCTCTCGCGTCCGTGACGGGGAAAACCTCCGTGAGCCACGTGCGAACTCTCGCCCGCTTCCTGCCCAACCTGTTTGGGGCACTTCCCGCGGAGCCACCCTTTTAAATAACAAAGCAGCAGCACTGCCATGCCTCTGGCTGGAGAAACATTAACGAAGGGAGGTGTCGGTGGGGATGGTGGCCCGCCTGGCGCCGGGCCGCTCCGCGCTGCACTGCCGGTAGGACCCGCGGTGGCCGCAGCGGCTCCGGGGGCGAGGCTGAGAGCTGCGGGCGGTGCGGGGCTGAGATGGATTTCCTGCGGGGGCTGCTGGTGAGTGCCACGTGCGGGGCTGCGGGCAGCGGTTCGCTGTGGGCACTGCCGGGTGTGCGGTGCTCAGCTGCACACTCTTGGTGCGGTTTTCTTTCTGGGTGTCGTTTTCTTTGGAAACCTCCGATATGGGCGCTTTGTGGCTGTGCTGCTACTTCTGCTTCACGTCGGTCCTCATCTGCTCGCTATGTAGTACCCTCATGTGCTGTGGGCTCAGCAGCACCGGCTCAGCAGCACCAGCTCCGCCAATGGGGCTTTGGGGCAGACCTGACGCTGATGGAGAGGAGCAAATGCAGCACCCTGTGCTGGGATGCTGGAGGTGATGTTGTGATCTCTTTGCTGTCAGGAGAATGCTTTTAGCTGTGAGGTAGTGAGGACATGTGAGCTTAGGAAGAAAACAACAATGGTTCTATTTTTGGCTTGGATATTCTGCATTTCTAAGGTCACAGAATCGTAGGGGTTGGAAGGAACCTCCAGAGATCATTGAGTCCAACCCACCTGCCAAAGCAAGTTCCCTACACCAGGTCATTACTACAAGCTTTGGGACAGGTCTGTCCTGCCTGTGGAGGGACGGAATGGCTTTCTGTGCCAGTGGTGCCTTTGGTTGCATTTGTAGCGCAGCTGCAGTCACTGCTGCCAGGAGCAGCTGGGCTCAGTGACTCAGCTCAGTAAGAACAAACTGGTGGCTGAACCACTGCAGGTGACGCTGCTCCTGACTGAGCAGCACAAAGGTATAATTGTCCCAACTATATTTACCAAAATATTTGTGGCGTGGTAAAGCTTGGCTTCAAGTCTGCATAAATTCCTAGTGGCTACAGACTGCTCTTTGCTTTATTAAATGTGTGTACACGTGTTCTGCTGGAGCTCACTTGGAAAGGTGGATCGGGTTCTGCTCTGTTGTTTTGCCTGTCTGCCCTGGCTGCTGGCAGAGGGGTGACAACTATTTTCATTGTCTCAGAGAGCATGCGTCTATTGCAGATGCCTGGAGATAAGCAGGAACCTGAAAGGAACTTAAAGTAAAGCAAAGCCTTTTCATTTTGGACGCAGAGGCTCTTCTGAACCTAGGTGCGTTTATCCTGCTGCAGGTGCAGTGATAAAGAAGGGGCATAGTCTAAGGGCAGGACTGTGGCCAGGGCTGCAGGCTGTGCCTGGCCGTCGGGCAGCGCCTCTGCTGCATCTGTGGTGAGAAAACTCGTGTGAGGCCCCTTTGGTCTTGGAATGATTTTCATTTCTTCATCTCCCCCTCTGATTTTTCTTTCTTTTCTGTCTTTTGAGGAATTCAGTTGGTTCTAGGGCTCCCCAGAACATACTCTGGTGCTGTGCTCTTTGGCACGGTGCTGTGAGCCCCTGCCCTGTGTCCTGCGTTCCCCTTCTGCAACCACTGCTGGGAACCAGAGGTGCCGTCCTGCAATGAAAACGGATTAAGATCTGTGGGTGGGGGAGAGTAAGGGAGAGGAGAAAGAAGTCCTTCATCAAATCCCTGTCAAAGTTACATATTGGTTTACTGGGAGTGCCCCAGTATTGACATCTTGAGGATGCTGGATAATTTATTTGCTTGTATGTGGGAGCAGGAGGGGCCGTGCAGGGTGACTGTGCCACCGTTGTCCCAGTGGTGTCCTGCCAAAGGCCAGCATGCAGGTGCTGTGCATTCAGGAGCCACCGCTCACCACAGCTCATGGATCAGCACGCCTGGCCAGGCCTGGCCCCAGAGCAGAGATTTTGCTGCTGGTTTCTGTATGGAGCCCCGGGCAGCAGCCTGGGCTTTGTGCCCACCTGATCTCCAGCACCGTGCAGCACTGAGCACAGGGATGTGCTGCATCTACAGCGTGCAGTGCAGCTGCTTCCCAGCCCAGGCCTGCAGGATGGCTGAGCTGCTCTGCTCGGCATTGCAGCCCATCTCGGCAGCTCCCGGCACCCGGTTGGACAGCACGGTTCTCTTTTCTTTTTTCAGTCTGCAGAATTCTTCGAGATGTTGGAGAAGATGCAGGTGAGCTGCAGTGCGGTGTGGGGCGGCATTGGCGTGAGATGTCCTGCAGGCGTCTGTGTGGTGGCAGCTTCTTCACTGTTCAATCTGTTCACTTTGTTCCAAACAGGCACCAAAACTTGAAGATCAGAAAGCTGGAAGCCAAAAACATAAGGTTTGTTGGATTTTATTTCTTGTGTGGATCTTTCCAAGAGTTCCCTGTTATCTCCAGAAATCGGGGCTTTAATGTGTGTAGTCAAAGGCAGTTGCTTAAAGGACTAAAAGGGATTTAGGAGTTATCTAAAAGCAAGGCACTGATTGAATTGCAGAGATAAGAGAGTGGTGCATGTAAATCCCTAATCCAGCTTTGTGTCCAAACCGGTGCATCTCGCTGTTGAGTGATGTGTGCTGGCTGGGTCTGTGGTGCTGTGCAGAAGGTGGCATGGGTGCAGGATGGGCAGTGCCATGGGCAGAGCAGGGCAGAGCTGGGGCTGCACCCAGCAGCATCACTTAGTGTGTTAAATTGGATTTCGGGTTCAGGGACAGATGGAACCCGGGGAGCAAGCAGTAGTGTGCAGTTCTGTGATTCCCTTTGCAGGAGGACTACATCCCATACCCCAGCATCGATGAGGTAGGTGCTCTGAAACATGCTTCTGTGCCCCCAGGGCAGTGCCTGTCCAGAAGTGTGTGGCAGTCTTGCTTCCAGCAGGAGCTGTGAGGCACTTTGCTCCTGCCCAGCTCTGCGGTGCCATACCTGCTCCTCACAGAGAAGTAGGGCACTGCAGAGGGGCGGTGTGGGGCAGCCCATCATCCTGTGCCTCCCCAGATCCTGGAGAAGGGCAGCCCCTACCCGCTGGTCATTCTGCCCCAGTTTGGGGGGTACTGGATTGAGGACCCAGAGAACCTCGGCACACCCACCTCATCCGACAGCAGTGTCTGCGAGGAGGAAGAGGAGAACTTCAGCCCCAGCCCCTATGGGTACAAGCTGGAGTGCAAAGGAGAGGCCAGAGCCTACAGGAAGCACTTCCTGGGGAAGGTGGGTGTGGAAAGGGCAAGGGGTTGGCTGAAATTTCTCCCAGCCAGGAGAAAAAATCAGATCCCACAGTTGTGAGTGGAAAGGGCGAGTGCTGCAGCCTTGCTCTGGGCAGGGGCAGCAGGGCTGCTGGCTCACAGTGCTGGATGCTGTGCCTGGAGCCTGCGAGGCTGGAGGAGGGGAGTGTTGTCCTGCTGTGTGCTGAGCCCCACCACCCACCTGCTGCTTCTCTCTGCAGGACCACTTAAACTTTTACTGCACGGCCAGCAGCCTGGGAAACCTGATCCTGTCCATTAAGTGTGAGGAGATGGATGGCACTGAATATTTACGGATTATACTCAGGTACAGAGGAAAAATGTGCAGTGTTCAGCAAAATGTTTTCTCCTTGAAATACTCTCCATTTGTTTATCTGTGAATACAGCAGGCAGGACGCAGCACACTGAGGGGCTCAGGGGGCTTGGAGTGGGGCAGAAGCCAGAGGCACTGTCCCTATACTGCTCTGTACTGTGGTGAACACAGAGCTTTGATCTGTTGCTGAAATCACATCTGGAACTCCTCGTGATCCACTGTCATATCTACTGCCATTTTTCCCCTAATCTGGCAAGGGTGCCTGAGCTGTTGCCTCAATTCTCTTCCAAACAACGAATACTTTAAGAGGTGCAGAGATGAGAATAACGATGGAGCACTTGTTAACTGACCAAGCCCAACAGAACACCATGTTGCAGCACCTCCTGCAGCGTGCATGGCACAGAGCTGTGCTGCTGGTGGGCAGGGAGGCTGCAGTGCCTCGGGCTGCATGGGATCCTCCCCAGCTTCTTTTCATTCCTTTTTCCTTGTTAGGTCCAAAGTGAAGACGTTGCATGAAAGAATTCCTCTGGCAGGATTTAGCAAGCTGCCCAGCATCCCACAGATTGCGAAGGTAACCTGCATGGGGCTGCTCTGGGTGGATTGCTGGATGAGCTCAGGGACGGGGAGGGGGAAGCTGCACCCAGGGACTGCCCCACTGCACCTCTGGTTAGCACCAGCCGGGCATGGGCATTGCAGCAGGACGGGATGCCAGGGGAGCTCCTGCAGCTCCGGGCTGGGTGCGTCTCTCTGATAAGATGTGTGCAGCCATGCTGCCAGACTCCCCAGTCTGGGATGCCCACTGATGCTCACAGCACTTTTCCTTTGTCCCAGGCCTTCTGTGATGATGCCTCTGGACTGAAGTTTAATCCGGTTCTGTATCCCAAGGTGAGGAACTTACCTTGCATTCAGTAGAGATCAAGTTGGGAAAATTCTGCCTTTTTCCCCATGATCCAGTAGCTTGGTTGTGGAGCATGGGAACTTGTGCAGGGCTAGGAGGATTCAGTACCTTTGAGAAAGATCTTCTCAGTGCTCTGTACAGATGCAGGGCACAGATACTGTTTTCCTTAGGGAATTATAGAATCGAGGTGGTGATGCCCTGGCACAGGCTGCCCAGAGCTGTGGATGCACCATCCCTGGAGATGCCCAAGGCCAGGCCAGAAGGGGCTCTGTGCAGCCTGCTCTGGTGAGGGTCACCCAGCCTTCTGAGGGATTGGAACGAGGTGATCTATAAGGTCCCTTCCAACCCAACCATTCTGTGATGCTATGGTGGTTCCATGAGATGCCCCTCGCCGGAGGGAAGGACACACAGGCTATGAGGTATGAACCAGCCCCAGTCTGGGTGTGGTGCCTGCAGTTTAGCTGGAAGCCCAGTAGGGCTGAGCCTGTACTCGCTGTGATGGGGCTGGAACTCACTTGTTCCCCGCTCCAGGGTCACTGGAGCACTGCAAACTCTTGAGCTGCTGTAGAAACCCATTATGGGAAACTTTTACAGCACACTTCTCATCTTCAGCCGTTTGTTGTGTGTCAAACACGTAGCAGGCTCAGCAGTGCATTGCCAGGACTTTCAGTGCCCTTTGATGTAGCCCAACTGAGGCAGTTTCATTCACCCATTCTCATTACCATCTTACCACCATCCATCACTGGGAGCTCAAGAACAGCCGCTGCCACCCAGGACAGTGACCCCAGGTCCCACTCCTCAGCTGCCACGGGCTCCCAACTGTGCCTTGTTTCACTGCAGGCCTCCCAGATGATAGTGGCTTATGATGAGCATGAGGTCAACAACACTTTCAAGTTTGGTGTCATCTACCAGAAGTTCAGGCAGGTGAGTGAGCGCTGTGAGCATGGGGCATTGCTGTGCCTGGCTTTGCACTGCGGTTGGCCCTGCAGGTAAATGAGTGCCACGTGCAGCACGCGCTGCAGCTGGTGTTCTTACCAACAGCAAGTCTCTGGTGACTTGGATAAGGCCCTGGCTCATTAAAATACAATGTGACGGAAGAATAATCAATATTAAAATCAGCTGTAGGGAGAAATGGATGTGGAAGTGCACTGTAGCAGCCACAGTGCCTTAATTAGATGTGTGTTCAGACAGTGCAAAGTGGTGCATTGGTGGGAGCTGTGAGCCATGCAGACATGCCTGTGAGTGCTTCCATTAGCCTGGGGATGCTGGCTGCAGAGCATGGGCACAGCTGGGTTGTATAATTTGCCACAGATGATTCTGACAGGCACCCTCATTATCTTTACGCATTGCGTTTTGTTTTGGATTGAATAACTCATAGAAGACCATTATCAAGGTCTCATTGTTTTGAAATACACACATGAAGGATTCAGGTAGGCTGCCCGTTCCTCTCCCAAGATGCGTCTATGTCTTTGCAGACTCAGGAGGAAGAGCTGTTCGGCAACAATGAGGAGAGTGCTGCCTTCAGGAACTTCCTAAATTTGCTGGGAGACACCATAACACTGCAGGACTTTAAAGGGTATGTAGAAAAGACTGATTTTACAAGTAAATTTAGCTAAAGACCATATAGTCTGTAAAGAATCTATCATGTGAGAGCAGAAGTCAGCTCATTCATGAGCAGCACAGAGCAGCACAAATGTAGCTCTGGCTCGTGGGTCACAGCTGGGGGACTTTACAGAGGAGATGGAACTGCCGGCAGCACTTCGTCCCTGCAGCCCCGAGGCTGTGAGGCAGACTGCTGCAACTCGGCTGTAGAGGAAGGGCTGTGGGAGTGTGGCGGTGCCGTGGGGCTCTGCTCCATGCCTGGAGCTGTGACCGTGCTGCATGCCCTGGGCCTCAGGCTGCACTGCACTACATGGCGCACAGTTTGTTCTTTCCTGTTTGCTAGCAGGTAGATAAAGACAAATGAGATGGTTTGTTCTGTCGCCTCATCCCCTGATAGCCACCAGCGGGCTCTGGTGAGCTGTCAATAAGTATTTCTGCCTTTCTCCCTGACTCTTCCCTCATTTCCAGTTTCCGAGGAGGCCTGGATGTCAGCCACGGGCAGACGGGGGTTGAGTCTGTGTACACCGTGTTCCGGGACAGGGAGATCATGTTCCACGTGTCCACCAAGCTGCCTTTCACGGAAGGGGACACCCAGCAGGTGAGGGATGAGCCTGGAGCGCCCACGGGGCAGAGCCACCTGCCCACACCAACCATGCTTTCCCTTTCCGCCCAGCTGCAGAGGAAGAGACACATTGGCAACGACATTGTGGCAATTATCTTTCAAGAAGAGAACACGCCATTCGTCCCAGACATGATTGCCTCCAATTTCTTACACGCCTACATTGTGGTGCAGGTGGAGAACCCCGATGCAGACACTGCATCCTACAAGGTAGGGGATCTCAGCTCATGTCACAGTTTGCTCTGTCTGTGCATAGCCACGTGCATGACAGGCTGCATCTCCAAACCACACATTTGCTCATGTGTGCTCGGGGTGCTCAGGCATCTATATAGCTGGAGAATGTATATATTGAGCATATGTGTGTACATGAACACATACATTTGTGTGTATACATACATATGTGTGCATATAAAGTGTGCCCATGTAGCAGTATGCTCATTTACAAGATATTTTTGATGCCACAGATGTTGCAATGAACCCAGAACAGCTCATGCTGCCTAAACACAGTGCAGGTAGCATCACCCCTCCATCAGAGTTTCTCACTCTGAAAGCATGCTGCTTAGGGCCATGAGGGAAAAAGGTTTGTGAGAAGTAGATGTGTGCAGTTATCCCATGGACTCAGGTGGGCTGCAGCCCGGGGCTGAGCTGGGGGCATTGCCCCATGGGGCTCTGTGCTGCGCACTGCCCCCAGCCCACCGCTGCCTGCCCACACAGGTCTCCGTCACGGCCCGGGAAGACGTCCCCTCCTTTGGCCCACCACTGCCGAGCCCGCCAGTGTTTCAGAAGGTGAGACAGGACTGAAAGTGCATGCCAAGTTGGGAATTGTGTGTGGGTGTGAGTCTGGGATGCCTCGGGGCACACCTGGAGGCAGAGCTGGCTGTGGGGTCTGTAGGGTCGTAGCTCAGTGCTACCAGCAGCAGGACAGTACAGATGCCCAACCCTCCACTCTCACTCCTAGAGCCCCGAGTTCCGGGAGTTCCTGCTCACCAAGCTCATCAATGCCGAGAACGCCTGCTGCAAGTCAGACAAGTTTGCGAAGCTGGAGGTACGGCTCGCTGCCTTTCTGCCCCCCTACTGCCCCACACCATCCCCACACTGCCCTAGGACTGCTCCTCCTTGCTCTGAACTGGGTCAGCTCTGTGACAAGCTCAGGGACCAGCAGAGTGAGCTTCCTCATGTCCTCACACCCGAGGCTGTCCTGCTGAGCCTGGTGTCATTCCCCAGGACCGGACACGTGCTGCCCTGCTGGACAACCTTCATGATGAGCTCCACGGGCACACACAGACCATGCTGGGGATGGGGCCTGAGGAGGACAAGCTGGAGAACGGAGGACACGGGGGCTTCCTGGAGTCTTTCAAGGTAAACCTCAGTCCCTCCCCAGCAGGAAAATTAACGTGTACTGAGGGCTGGAAGGTGTCTTTGTGGAAGGTGCAGAAGGGGTTCTGGGCATGAGTGGCCCTGAAGGCAGAGGAAGGTCCCCATGTTGCTGGCCTCATGCTGTGGGGGTGAGTGTAGGCTCAGCTGCATCCTGTTGGGGCACAAGATGCAGAAATTGAGGCACGATGCAGCTGTCCTACGTCGTACCACGACCTGAGGCGCTAATTGTTCTCTCTGCGCTGTGGCGCATGGAGAGCAGACGCGGCTTTTGGGCTTGCAGGGTGCGCTGGGCCGCGTGGTGCGCCCGGCAGGTGGAGCTGGCATCGTCCTGCCCCGCCGCCTCGGGGCCGCGCTGCTGGGCTGTGTGCTGGCATACCTCCTGCGCTGTGCGCTCTGAGCACCGTGGGGCTGGAGCAGGGTGGGATGTTCTTCTGCTGGTTGCATCACACCGACAAGCTCTCGGCCCCTTCCTCCTGTTGGCTCTGTGGGCACTCAGCTGGCAGGGCATGGTAGGGGACGTGCCATGCATGGAGCGCTGTGCCGGGGCACTGGCAGTGCCAGGAGGAGATCCTCCTGCCTGCACACTGCCAGAGCTGGCAGCGGAGCGACCTGCTGCTCCCACCCACAGACACCGTCAGTTTGTACAAGTTGCTGATCCCAATAAATCCAGTCTGATGGATGCTTGCTTGCAGCTCGTTACTCAAGGGGCAGGAGGGGACACTGTGGTCCCTGTGCGGTTCGGTGCTGCAGGGTGCGGTGCGGGTTGGTGTTGAGGGGTTTTACATGGGGCTGAAGCTGGCAGCAGAGCGGTGCCTATCCATCGTGGATGCGGTGCTGGAAGCCTTCAAAAACACGGCCTTTGGAGGCTTGTTTCCTCTGATACCTCTGTGTCCTGAGCTGTGCTTAAATGGTCTGGAGGAGGACATAGCCGTGACCTGCTGGGTAGCGCAGCAGAAATTCAGGAGGCAATAGCTGCAAATGGAAACTTTCCTGTAATTGGCACACCAGTATCACAGTCCAGTTTGGGCTCTGGTTGCTATGGTTATCACAGTAATTAAAATAAGTGTACTGATTTTTTTAACTTGTGCATTTCCCTGCTGCTCTTCATGGTGTGTGCCAGACTTCCAAAAGATCTTGTGGTCTTATTTGTGAGTGCCTGGGACAACAACTGAGGGAAGGCTTTAAAAATAGCTCAAGTCCTGTTCAAGCATCCAAAATGGGTGTTCAGATTCGCAAAAGGTCTCTGCCTCCCGTATGCACAGCTCTGGTTCCAACAGTTTGAGTCAAAACACGTTAAAGTCATCGTCAGCCCCCACATGTTCAGTTCCTGCTCAGAGATGGCACCTTTGCTTCTTTCTCTGCACCCCTGGACCGCCCTGCAGGGGCTGCACAGCCCTCTGCGCTTCCTCCCTGTATCCCACTGTCATCGGGATGGCCCCATGCTGCCAGAGCGGAGGGCACCGCAGCCCCTTCATTGTGCAGAGCCGGGGCGGTGCTCAAGCTCCCAGGGTCTGCTCCTTCCTAGGAAGCAGTGTGCACTGGAAGTGGCACAAATGTCTCAGGGCAGCTGCCAGCAGGGTTGCTGCGTGCTGCGTGGGAACTGTCAGCCGTGAAGGGGCAGGAGGGCCGGAGGGGGCTCCTCACAGAGCCTTCCTGCAAACCCAGAGAGTGGTGCTGGGGTGTGTGGTTGGATGCTGCCCTACCGCTGGGCTGCGCTGTTGCTCCCCAGGGGTTCTACAGGCAAGGGCCTGGGGCTCTGGGGCTTTGGGTGGCAGTGGTGCCGGGGTGTTGGTAACTGCTGTCTCCTGTCCCTCGTGGCCACAGAGAGCCATCCGCGTGCGCAGCCACTCCATGGAGACAATGGTGGGCAGCCAGAGGAAGCAGCATGGCGGCGGCATCCCGGGCAGCCTGAGCGGGGGCATCGCGCACAACAGCAGCGAGGTGACCAAGACCACCTTCTCGGTTAGTGCAGCCCCGTGGCCCTCTGTCCCACTGTCTGTGTGTGTGTCCGCTCCCTCCCATGCTGGCAGGGTGCTGTAGGAGTTTCTCAGATGGGGCTGTGCGCTCCTCGAGCTCGGGCTGTGTGCTTCTTTCAGCCCCCAGTCTCGGCAGCCGCGGCCAAGAACCAGTCGAGGAGTCCCATCAAGCGCCGCTCGGGGCTGTTCCCACGCCTGCACACGGGGTTGGAGAGCCAGGCAGACAGCAGAGCGCGATGGTAAGCGTGACATTCCCGGTGCTGAGGAGCCCTGCAGTGTGGCTGTGGTGCCAGAACCTCCCTGTTCTGCATTAGGGCTGTTTCTGCCACGTTCAAGGCTGGGGTGTCTCGGATGCTTTCCCTCTGACTTAAGTTGAAGATATAGTATTCAAAGAGCATCTGTTACTCTGAGTTTTGGCACATGGTGCTAGAA
Organism: Lagopus muta; assembly: GCF_023343835.1. NCBI lineage: Eukaryota > Metazoa > Chordata > Aves > Galliformes > Phasianidae > Lagopus > Lagopus muta. Next base: position 381,877 of record NC_064452.1, on the reverse strand, counting down.
GTATAATTTGACCATTCGTTTTAAGTCTCCCCACACAGCCTTTTTGTGCCCTCAGTGACAGTATTTCTGGAGCACAGAAGACACCAGATGTTGGACATTCATCCCAGGAGATGAAATCTGAGACCTCATCCAACCCCAGCTCCCCTGAAATATGCCCCAACAAAGACAGGTGAGCAGCACAGAACCAAACTGCCACAGTCCCTACAACCAACACCCGGAGCACCAGGGGCCGTCAAAAATAACATCTCCAGATTCTACTATGAATAAGTTGGATAAGTACTGTGAATAAGTTGAGGAAGTAAAATAGAGGTTCTGGTGATTCACGTGCACTACTCTACTCTTTTATCATCTGAAAATAGCCGTCTTTAGAAAAGAGCAGCAGCAAGGAGCCACATTGGCAGGAGTTTCCAAACCCTGCAGGTCGGGGCAGGCGCATGGAGTGAGCTCCCTGTGCATGTTCCCACAGCTACCAGATCCTGTGTTCCTCCTTTGGAGGGGAATGCTCCCAGCCATGCCCCGACTCCGTCCCATGGTGGCTACTCTGTGCCCAGCAGAGCTCATCCCACAGTGCTCAGCTTGATGCTCGGTGTAGTGACCACATGCTTTACTTAAGTGTCTCGTCACCCACTAGGCCCTTTGTCAAGCTGAAGGAGAACGGCCGGTCCAACATCTCGCGCTCCTCCTCGAGCACCAGCAGCTTCAGCAGCACGGCGGGGGAGAGTGAGACACTGGAGGAGTACGACAGCGTGGTAGGAACCCAGTTCTGTGCTGCAGCTCTGGGGGGGGGTCTGCTTCAAGTCTGGGGGCTCCTTGGGGGGGATGCCACAGCCTCGTGCCCCTGTATGATCCCAGTGGGTGCTGGTGTCATCCCAGCAGGGCAGAGGGAAGTGCGCATGTCCACTTGGGTTGGCTCCTATGGGATTTATTGAACAACCCTGAAGGATGAAGGTTGCTGTTCCGTGCTGAGCCATGCTGTGCCACGTTTTGCTGTTCTGTGCCATGCTGTGCTGCAGAGTGCAGCTCTGCTGGGCACGCGCAGAGCGCCGGGTAGCAGCTCGCTACAGGGAGTGGAGTTGTGTCCCACTCTGTCTGTGCAGGGCAGCCAGCCATCCACAGCATCGCCCTTCAAGCAGGATGTGTTCATCTACAGCGCATCGCCCGGCAGTGATAGCCCAAGCATGGGGGCCGCGGCCACCCCAGTCATCATGAGCCGGAGCCCCACAGGTGGGTTCTGGGGCAGCCTGGTGTGGGAGCAGCTATGGGAGAGGCAGTGAGGATGCAGGATGTGGGGCCCCGATTGTGAGCAACTCGCCCGGCTCACCCATACTGCAGCACGGAGCTCTAAACCAGCACAGGGGGGCTTCTAGGACTCTCCTGATGGACATTTGCAGTAGCCTTGGAAACTCGCTGTCTCCAAGGAATGAGTTGTGACTCAGGAGTTCTTTAGTAACCAAGCAGCTCTCCTTGAGCCTGGCTCTATTACCCCTCCTGCTAACCGACTCCGCACTAATTCCATCCATTGGAGCCAATTAGCAAAGTGAGGTACGAGTCAACGCGAGCCAGACGGGCAGAGCGGGCACCCGCCCCTCACCGCACAGCGCAGCGCTGCAGTTTCCCCGTGCGCTGTGGTCCTGCTGGAAGGAGCCAGGATTCAAATGAAAGCACACATTAGGAACTCGGGAGCTCTTTGCAGAACAGCCAGAGAGCTACAAATCCACCAGTAACAGCTTGGTAATTGGGAGCAGCTTGATAATTGGGAGCAGCTCCGGAAAAGAGCTGGATGTGCAGCCTGGCTCTCTTTCCTTGGTATCAGCACCTCAAGTCCTTCTTGTTTTATTAGCAATTTTCAGAATGAACAAAACAGTGTTTTTAATGCTTAAAGTGTTTATTTTGCATTTTCCTGCCAAAAGCATTGAAATCCATACTTACATAGATCAGTCATTTGCTGCAGCCTTTTCAGTGGCATTTCCAGTAGAAACACTCTGAGATGTAATTAAGCCTCAATTTATTCCATCAAAAACACTTAATGTACAGATTTTGCCAAACGTTCAGTCAAGATAGACTAAATATTGGTAACGTTGGTGACAAAATATTAAAGTTCCTGGCTGCCACCTGATTCAGCAACCGGTTTGCTCGTGGGTTATTACTTCGCTTTGCTTTTCTCCACCCTCCAGCAGATATAAAGAACAGAAACTCCCCGAGGTCAAACCTGAAGTTCCGCTTCGATAAGCTCAGCCACGGCAGCTCCAGCACGGTACGCAGCGTGGGGACGCCCTGCAGGCACAGCGCGGGGCTGCGGGGCAGTGCTGCTGTGTGTCGCTGTGCCTTTGTCTGCAATCCAACCTGAATTCTGGTTTCTCGTTTAGAGTCACTAGCAGGATAAAAGGAAGTCGAGAACTTTTCAGCGGTGAGTATTTGTAACACTGTTGTGTGACGTGATTCATTTCATCTCAGGTCCAATGCATATCCTTTTAACGACAGCATGCAGCGACCAATTGCAGCGCTTATTTTTAAATGCGTGGTCAGTACCAGATCTCTGGGCATCCTAAATGCTTTTGTAAGGTGAGGGCAGCACTGAGCGAGAAAGACGGTAGTGATCAATGACCAATGATAGTCGGTGCCCATCAGTGCCACGATGTAGTGCTGCATTTTCTTTCTCTGTTTCTTGAGTATCTCTGACACTTTTCTCTCTCTCTCTCTTCTTTTTTTTTTTTTCCCCCCCAGAGGATTTTTGTTTCAGCGAAGGGAAAACTTCACCTCCCCGTGGGAACGCACGCACCTCACACTCCAGCACGGTGCCCTCCCCGCTGCAGCCGACCCTGTGCCCGCCGGAGGACGTCACCTTCCTCCCGGCCCCAGCAGTCCTAGCCCTCCCCGTGCCCCCCTGCCTCCCCTACGGCCCCAGCAGGCTGCGGGCAGGGAGCTGGGGGGGCACCGGAGAGGTTTGAAGTGTCCCTCAGGTGCTTGCACCGTCCATGCACACACACACCTGGGAGTTTTTTTTCCCCTTGGCAGGCACGGGCAGCTCTGGTTCTCTGCTTTTGGAGCTGGTGCGGCAGTGCTGTGGGACCGGGGCTCACGCGCTGCCCCTGCTGACCCCACCCCCAGCTCTTGGGCTGCAAAATACCTGGGGCCGCGCAGCCCCGCGCTCCCCGGGTGCTGGCACGCGGTGCCATCTGCCTTCTCTGCGTGGCCCGAGTGCTTCTTCCCTGCCCAGAACTCCAGCGTGGGCCCGGGACAGACCGAAGCCAAAGCTGCGGTGTAACCGAATCCCAGACTGGTGCTCGGAGCACTGAGCCTGCGGGATCTGCCTCGTCCCGGGGCTGCTCCATCCGCCGGTGGCCGGGACGGCATTGGGCTGCTCCGCCCTTTGCAACATCAGCCCCCGCCTCTGAGCGCGCGTCCGTTCACTTCGAAAGAGGGCGGTTACGGCTGTGCAAGGTGACACCTCCCCGTGCCGCTCTGCAGAAGATACTCCTGCCCGCACAGATATCCCTCGGCCCTTAGGGAGCTTTGCCTAAGGTTCGCTGTAAGTCTGTCTACTACGTTCAGGGTGGTCACGGATTTCCCCCATCCACTTTTTAAATGCTGCAGAGGTGCAGCGCTGCACCTCGCCTCAATCCGTCACACTTGCAAAAGTAACCGCCAGAAGCGACGTTCTTTATTTCAAATGGAAGCCGTTTTTTGAGTTCATGATTCCTAACGACGCACAGCTGGCAGCGCCAAAGCCGCCCGCGCGCGGCTGCAGCCCCCGCCCACAAACGGCCCGGCGGTGCGCGCCGCGTGGCGCCGTCTGGAGGAAGGGCTGTGGGCCGGTGGGGCGCGTTAACGAAGGAATTAACGATCCGATTGACGAAGGAATCGCGTCGCGGAGAACGCGAGGACTCCCGACGGGCGCTGAGCGCTCCCTCCCGCGGTCCGTGAGTTGCTTTTAAGTCGCGTTTAAACCTCGAGCTGCTCTTTGCCGGAGGCGGTTCCCCTCGCTTTGCTGCCCCCCGGGGGCGCCGAACCCTCGCCCTTCCGCGGAGTGCGGCGCTGCGGGGCTGCCGCGCGCCCGGGGCTCGGTGCGTCTTTCCCGAGGAGTTGTGTGGTTCTGTGCGTGTCGTTGTTTGCGCGCGTGTTGATCTCTGTGAGATCTTTCAGCAAATGCAGTGGCTGCTCTCGTCCGGGCTTTTGTTTTCGGGTCGTTGTTTTGTTTCTGTTATTACTTGAATCTGCGAGGTTCCTTCTGACCCGGAGCGCTTTGTCTGAGGGCTCTGGGAGGGCTGCGGCCCCGGGGCTGAAGCGATGCGTGGGGCGTCGCGGGCCGCGGCGTGGTTCCCCGCTCTGCCCGGGCTGACCGTGCGGGGTGCAGCCGTGCGCTGGCGGAGCGCGGAGGATTTTGTGCTCCTGCGGTGGGTGAGGGCGTTCCTGCATATATATTGCAAAACGTTTTGTGCTTCTACGTGACACACGCACACATGTACACACCTGCATACAAATGGAAGTGCTTTTTTTTTTTCCTGGGTAAAAAGGGACCGTCCCAAGCACAGACTCAGTTTCTTTACGGAGTTTTGGGCTCTGTGGCGACGGCAGACGCAGGGCTGGAATGTTTCCTTGGCACCGGCGGGCACGGTAACCCTGATGGAAGCCACGACCCCGGGTTTCCTCAGCTGCTGCAGGGGCAGTCGGTGCCGGCGGTGCCGCGTGGCCCCGATCCCCGCAGGGCACATTGCACCCACACTGCAGGGCTGCGTGTGGCTGGGATGTGCTCAGCTCGGACCCTTAGAGCGTGCTTCGTTGTTGGAAGGAATGTAGCACTGCGTATATCCTGCGAAGGAAAATGCTGAATTTATATCATTAGAATGTGAAGAGAGTTTATAGAGTGAAAAAAAAATCTTGGAAAAACGTATCTGACAGAAGTTTATTTTTTATGTGGAGAGGCGGCGCTTCGTAGTTCCTGGTGGCCTATGTCTGTTGTAAATAATGTACATTTAATTTATTGCTATAGTAGCAGATTGTATTTGTTATGTATAAAACTAAAGGTTCACAAATGTATATTTTGTTGCTTAAATGTGTCTTTGCAAAATTCACAATAAATAACATATTTTGTGTCCATATGTTGCACACATCTGTGCGAGCATTAGCCAAGCATGGAGAGGATGCTCTCTCCCTCCTAGGATGCTACAAAATGCTTTCATTTTTTGGGACAGTGTCTGTGTTTTTTCCCTACAGCTTGGGCTGAACGATGGACAGTGCTTTTGACCAGCATTTTTTTTCAGCATTTGGTGATGAGAGTGAGCCTATGGATGTGCCAATGTGAGAACAGGATAATGTTGTGGGGTGGGAGTGGGTGGCAGAGGGGCCAAGGAAGAACAAAACCAAACCTACAAAGCTTGGGTTCTCTAAATCAATCTTTATTACAAAAATAATTCTTGCAGCTTTCCCCTTTGCCAGTAACTGGGAAGATTGCTTCATCCACACTGGCATTCAGCAACAGCCGTCACCTTCAGCCTGCCCCAGCCCCCTGCTCTCCTGCACTGAGGCATCCAGCAGTGCCGATGGCACCTGAAGCTCATGGGGCCGTGGCTGCTCCTTGCTGGAGCACTGTGCCTAGTAAGGTTTGGGCTGGGAGGAGAGAGAAGGGATTTTAGTGCTGAGCACGAGGGAAAGCACTGACAGTCGTGGGAGAAACAGGAATGTGAAGCGCACCCACCTTAGTTGTGCTCCTCGCTAGGGTGGGCAAAAAGGAAAACAGAAAAAAAGAAAGGCTGTGAATAAAAGGACAACAGGCAGGGTCTGCAGCATCACTGCATCTCAGGGGCATCTTGGCACAGAATTGCTCTGCATGGTATAGCCCTCTCCCCTCCAACCCAGACACCCCCATCCCCCCACCTGAAGCTGTTCTCACCTTTGTGGAGGTGATGGAGTGCAGCCACAAGGCACCCAGTGAGGCCCAGCAGCAGCAGCAGCAGCCGGGTGGTGGAGGTCGCTTCTGCAGATGAATCAAAAGGAGAAGGATGGGGACAAATGAGGGCTGGGAACAGGATGGCTTTTTTGTTCGTTTTACTCAAAGCATCGCTGAGAACAGGGATGGGTGAGTGGGCCATTCTCCCTCCAGCCCTCCATGGGATCAGTGCCCAGACAGCACCAGCACAGAGCTCGGTACCTCTCACTGCCACGCTGACGCTCCTGCGGATGGGTGCCTGCAGGCTGGAGTGCTCCACGCGGCACGTGTAGGTGTGGCCGTCCTCATGCAGGGTCGCTGTCAGCAGGAAGAACCTGGAGAAGCTGTAGGTGCCGTTGCTGCTGCGCCGGTGGCTGCTGGTGAGGACGTTGGGCACGGTGTCGGGGAGCCGCCTGGCACCCCGTGGCTCACGGAGCCACTGCACGTGGATGTCTGCAGGGTAGTAGTTGCGGATGTCACAGACCAACTTCTGCTGCTCCCCTTCCACCAGGGATAGGGAGTTCACGTTGACGGTCACCGTGGGCTTTTCTGGTGAGCAAAGATTTATGGCACCATTGGCTTTCTCGGCTCGCCGGTTCTGTCTCCATCATCGAGCTGAACTGACCACAAATCTGTGCACTGTGTCGGAGCGCCGTTACCTGTTATCTGCAGCAGGACCGCCTGCTCCAGCACGAGGGCTGCCGCCTGCACCGCGCAGATGTACGTCCCCTCGTCACCGAGCTCCACGCGCCGGAGCAGCAGGGATGCGTTACCGCGGGGCTCCAGCGGGAACATCTCAGCGCGGCCGCCGCCGGAGGTGGTGATGCGCCTCTCGGGCCGCCCCTTCTGCCGCAGCGCCCATCGCACGGCTACGGCCGCCCGCGGGTCGGCGTCGAAGGCGCAATCCAACACCGCGTCCTTCCCCAGCTCCGTACGGACCCGGGGCAGCCGCGCGCGGACCGCCAGCACAGCTGCGGATCGGGACGGCGGTGAGGCGGGCGGAGCGGGGCCGGCTGCTACCCGGACAGCCACGCCGCGCGCGCCAGCTCTGCCCAACCCCGCGCCGGGTGCGAGCCCAGAGCCCGAGCTGCCACGCTGCGGAGGGTAACTGCTCGTATCGCTTTCCCTGAGCAGTTGCTAAGCCTCATTTGTGCCTCGCTATATACGACAGAGAAGGAGATGTGGTGATTCCCCTACATCTTAACATTGGATTTAATGAAGCAACACCTCCCCAAGCCGGAAGCGTTGCAGAGCTGTAGGGGGAATGGAGCGCTCTGCGGGACCTCAGCATGGGCTGCAGAGCGAGCGAGGGGGCTGAAAGCTCCCCCGGGTGGCAATCAAAGCCAGCTGAGTCCAATTAGCCTGGGGGGGAGGTGTACGGTGGAGCTGAAAAAGAGAGCTGGGAAGGTGGTGTGGCTTGCTTGGATGTAGCTGTCTCAGAGAAGCCCCTGTGATGGGGTGAGTAATAAATGAAAATTTGTTTTTTCTTACGGGGGAGGGGCAGTATGGGGTAAGGGGGAACGTGGGGGTGTGAGTGCTCGCGCTGTGTTCTTGGCTCCAGGCAGTGCTGCTCGCTGTGCTGCCCTCTGCTGCAGTGCCTCGTGGCGCGTCCCCACTGTTGGACCGCGGAGCCCCGGTCTCCCTGTTTTCAAGCACTAGAGCCGCTTATCTGTGCTCAGCTACGGGCGGGCCCTGGCAGGGTGCGGTTCAGTAACGACAGTCTGCAGATTGGACCCGGAGCCCCGTTTCTTGTCCGGGTGAGGCTGCAGCTCTCTGGCAGACGCTAATTGCTTTCTGCTTCTTCTCTAGAGCCTTCTCCCTCAGCTCAGCAAGCAGCTCACACTGTGGGTTGCGCTTCCAGTGCAAATACTGTGGAAGTGCTCTGCCTGCTGAAAAGCTTAGATCAGCCTTAACTTGTGTCTGTGTTAAAGCCTTGGTGGCTTCTGTATTTGCTGCTAGGGCTCTTAGAGACGATGGTAGAGAACTACATAAACAGAAAACAGTTATGCTTTTGAGAAGCTGCTTTGAAGTTATTCATTTCTGCAGAGTGCACAGCTCTCAACACAAGGGAAAGCATATGCTTTTCAGTAAATGCATTTTACCTTACAGTTGCTAAAACGTTATCTTGAGCTATCTGTAAACTTATGGGGCTGGTAAAAATAGTCTGAGGTCTGTAAGCCCAGAAGAAAAGTGTCTGGGTGGTGACATTAAGCAACAGCTGGTGGGATACAGAAAGCCAGGCTGGGAGTTCATAGCACCCCAGCGTAGCTGGAGAGGAACAGGTGGTTTCCCTCTACATAATCCCTGTGAAAACGACTCCAGATTGAAGCTTGGGGTGCAGTTTGGGACACAGCTGAAAGAGCTCAGTGGTAGTTGCTTGCTAATTACCCTCACAGCCTGCAGGCCTGAAAGTTGTGCTCCAACCCCCCCCTTCCCCTCCCCTCTCTCTCCCCCTTCCCCGTGCTTCGTTAGGAATGTAAGTATGTACGAAGTTCCCCAGAGGAGCATTACCTGACACGTGTGTCTGCTCTGCGATGCCCTGGTGAAGCTGTCCTGGAGTTTGGTGCTCTCTGTCCTCATGGCCTTGCACAAGGAAGGCTGTAGCTGTGTATTTCCCAGCTGTGTGCTTTATGGTGCAAGTGAACCAGGTGTCCAGGCTGTGGGCTCGAACCTCCCTCCCAGGCCAGAGGATCTGAGTGTTGGCTGTAAAGTAATAGCTGATCCTGCAGTCAAGCATGTTGATATCCTCATCTGTGTACTGCAGAATATTCACCGAGGGCTCTGTGAACACATGCGTGGACCCGTTATCATCCTGGCTCACCTAAGGGCAGTGGAAGCAGCCCCCTGTCTGCACACAGCTCTCAGCGTGGTTCTTCCCTGCTCTGTCCCACCCTGGTGCACTCCAGCAGGAGTGATCTCACTTAGCTGGGACGACATCCTGCCCAGCACTGCTGGATTTTGTCCTGGGGTGGGGTGCACAGCTGCCTTTGTTGTGTGGGAGGGGGTCGGTTCTCCCAGCACCCCAGGTTGGGCTCTCACAGCGCAGTGGTCTCATTGGATGCAGATCTTCAGCGGGAGGTGAAGCTGCTGTGCCGAGTAGGGAAATGCTGAATTTTCTGTAACCCCATCAGCTGAAGCACAGCAGGGCTGCCTGTCTGCTCACTTCTTGCCAGGAGCTAGGCTTGGTCCTCTGAGCACATAGCTCACCTTGTACAATGAACGAGGGCAGGTTGTCTGCAGGAAGGCTTTCTGTCTGAGGCCTTTGAGCGCCTTCTGCTCCAGCCACAGGCAGCAGCAGCCTGACGTTCAGCAGCACGGTCTCTGTTTCGTTGGACAGGGGAGTGGTTTTTCTCATTTCAAATACGCAGGGAAGTTGCAGGCTCCTCCTGAGCCCCGGCTCTGCAGAAGCGATGCTGTTCGGGGTCCTTGTGATTACTGAAAAGCAGAGATCGTGCACGCTCGAGCTACTTTTAAAATGTTGATAGTCGGTTTTGAAATCGCCCCATTGATGCGGGAGGTGCCGAGCGGCGGCGGAGCTCCGCGCTCCTTCCCACCGCCCGCGTCCCCTCCGCTTCCCAGCCGCTCCCGCAGCGCAGCCGCCGCACCCCCGGTCCCGTCCCGCACATACCGGCGCTCAGAAGGCAGCCGGCCGCCAGCCACGCTGCGCAGCCCATCGCTCCCTGCCCGTCCTTTCGCTTTCGTTCCCTTTCGCTTTCTCTTTCCCCGGGCGCTCAGCGGGAGGGGCTGCCCGGCACCGCCGGGATGGGGCGGTCGCGACCGGGCCCGAAGGCTCGGACTGCACCGCACCGCGCCCAGCGGGATCTGCAGCGCCATTCGCTGCTGCGCGGCGTGCCCGGGGCGGCGAGCCGCTGCTCGGCGTCAGGGACGCGTTTGCTGGAAAAGGGAGCCCTCTGGGTTGTTTCCCTGCGCTTTTGGGTGCAGCAACAACAAAATACTACAATAACAACGAAACTCTAACTTTTATTGAACAGTAAAAAGACAACTCCAACCTCTACGTCCATCAAGTACAAACAACATAAATATTTCTGCCTTGTAACCGACACCAAACAAGTGAAACCAGGAAGGGCCTTCAGCTGCAGCCGGGTCCTGTCCGTACTGGAGAGCCGCCTGCTGGCACCAAGTGTGGCCGCATCGATCCCCGCAAGGTGTCCGGCGCTGGGGCTGCACTCCGCGGCTCTGAGGCCATCCGGCCCTGCAGCCCGGAGGCTGTGCTCCATTGCCCGGCCCTGCAGTGAGGAGCGCCGCCTCCCCGCAGGGCACAAAGCTGGGGCTGGGCAGGGTGAGAAGAACGTTTTCCCTAAGAGTTTGCAAGGAGAGGAATGAATCGTTTGTTCAAACCAGCCAGTGGCCGTCAAAATACACCTCGTGAATGAACTGGGACATCTTTATTTTGACTCTATGGGTGAGGAAAAGATATGCAGCAGTGTTAATCTAATGAGAACAAAGCAGAGCTGTGCACCTCCCCAGCTGCCTCTCGGAGCATAGCCGCACAGTGGGCAGCACACCTGGCTCTGAGAACTGTGGGCATTTTACAGTCAGGGTGATGGCACAGGGCTGGATGGTGGGGGACTCGGGCTGCAGCACAGCAGAGCTGCAGGTTGTGAGCAGTTCTCACTGTGTGAGACATGAAATCTAGTTGTTATGCGGTGTGAAACTCTTGACAGTTCCTCGTGTATGGAGCAGTATCAGCCCAAGGTTGTTAAGTTAAACTTCGTGGTGTGAGGCAATGTCAAGATTTAAAGGTAAACAGTTAAGATGTACCTTTAAAGAGGAATATAAATATTTACAAACCTGACAGATGGGCGACTTTGAAGTTAAAAGCCGACTATTGCAGCCATAAAGTTACTTTGTGGGATCTGCTGTGTCACAGCCTGGCCCAGGCGTGAGCTCTGGAGCTCAGGGGCAAGCTGTGCACTCCTCAACTTGGTGCAAGGGTGAGCAGCTGAGGGAGCAGCATCTCTGGGCAGAGATCGCACTCCTCTCACACCCTCATCAGAAGGGCTGAATTCATTTTTTTTCTTCGCCGTCTTTCATTGTTCCGTAGTGCTTGTGGCCCAGCAGATGGCACTGCCATCACCCTCCTCTGCTGCATTTACCCAAAGAGCATGGACTTCACTTGGGAGAGAAAGAACTTTAGGGAGCCCTGGGGTTGCAGCTGTGCTGCCTCATCCCTGGAGGAGCCCCAGGCTGTGGATGGGGCCCTGACCCGGGGGGCTCCATAGTGGGAGCCCTTTGAGGATCCTTTCAACCAAACTGTTGTATGGTTCTAGAAAAACACCTGGTAACAGATCTCACTGCCTCCTCCATTCTCACAGTTCAAACGAGGTGTGAAGGCTGTGGGATCAGACATTTGAATTCAGGTTCCATAGGATTTCGAGGGCAGCAATCGAGGTAAAGTGTTAGCTTTTGGATGTATAGGCAGTCTCAGCTATAAGTGGTGTGTTTGAGAGTACTCAGCTGCTAAGTCTGCTCATCAGGTGAAGAGTAAAAGCAAATAGTGCAAATCCTTTTCCCAGGAAGTCATTAACTCAGACTGACCTCCAGGTTGGGGCTGTGTTTTCTGGGCAGGAAGCTCATTCAGTTTTAGCACAAGCGAGGACCTCATTCTGCTCAGCCTTGCATGTTTCAGGCATTCATCAGAACTTACTGCAGAAGTAGCTGCAATTACAGCACGCTGTGTACACAATTGGTACAGCTCTTACTCCATATAATTTTGATCTTAAGATGTTCAAATCAGGATCCTAATTTTCCATGTCTTAGACATGCACGATGAATGGCACTTGGAAGCCGTGCTACTCTTCATTTTCTTAAGAACTACGGAACATCCAATCAAACATGAATCTGAGCATAAGAGCAAAATAGTCTTTACAGCATTTATCTGCTAGAAGTGTATTACTAAATTATGTACTGAATTAAGGTGTTTTCTTTAGATATGGGACTGCTTATAGGCTTGGCCAACTTCCTTTAGTGCTAGTGGTGGCAATGGCGAAGAGGAGACGGTTGGACTAGATGATCTTGTAGGTCGTTTCCAACCTTGTGATTCTGTGATTCTCACCAGGCAGCAGTCCTTCATTTTCTGTGCTGCAGAATGCATTACTGCTTTGCTTTGTCTTCCATTTGCTCACCTCCTGCTGCCCCACGGTGTTACAGCGCAGCTCAATGGCCCTCCCACACACCTGCCTTTCAACTGTCCCGTGCTGCAACTTGATAGCAATTGTTAATGATGATGCCCTGCTTACTTCAGAGTTCCTGTTCGTGTGCCTATGGCGGGACAGTGTTGTCACATCTGAGCCTTACTGCTCTGCGTCATCATGTAAACATCGAGCTGCTGGGGATGCTCGTTGCCTGCCCTGCAGAGCACCGCGAGGCGATTCGGGCCTGACTCGGTCGCAAAGAGCTCCGTGCGCGCGCGGCGCTGCTCCGCCTGCAGGTTGACGTTCCGGCCGCCAGGTGGCAGCAGCGGCACGCTGCTGAAGCGCAGCGCTCGGGTTGGGCGCGGGCGGCGGCGGCCCGCAGTGCGCGGCGCTCCGCGGTCGCCGGGGGAGGTTTTTTCCCGGCCGATGCACGCGGCCTTACGGCAAATAGGAAGGCTGATGGGAACTGTCATGGAGCAGCTTAAAAACGCGTCTGATCTGCGCAGATGAATTAATGTAATTTGTCACAGCTCTCAAAGCTTGGGAGAACGAGCCGTGCAGAAGGGACTGCGGTTCATCAGCACCTCCCGATGCGTTTGTATAAGCAACACCGAGGTGGTAATTTGATGTCTCTCTTGTCGTGCATCAGTTGTTTTATATAAATAGTGCTTTTTGTAGGCATTGTGTTTTCTTGGTATGAGGCATCGGCCCCTCAGCAGAAAGTCCCTACAAAATTAGAAATAATGATTCAACGAGTAATTTCAGAGTCAATACAGGGAATGAGACAAACTGGCTTTCATGTACTGCTGGGTAACACAACAGCACCACGATTGGACTGAGTTCAGAAATGTTTTGCTTTAATAATTAAAGTGTGGTTACTCCTACTGTAGCAGTGCATCTTTGCAGGTCCTGAGCAGCTCTACAGGAGCTGTGCAGTTACTGATGAGTTGCCATGGCGTTTGGTGCACGCTCAGAACAGGCAGTCGTTACACCACTCGTGTTACTTCTTTCTAGTTTGCCAGGTCTGGCTGTGTTACCAGGACCAGTGCTGCCATTTTTGCTGGCTCTGCTGCTCCAGAGCACCATTACAGTTGGCATTTGTGGAGAGGTGTTGTGCCAGTGTTTGGAAATGCTCACAGCACCCTCGGAGTATTATACGCAAAGGGACACAGGCAGAACCAGGGCTGGGCTGCTCGTGCACTGCCCGCCCTCCGGCGGTGCCGTTCCTGCGGTTCCCAGGAAAGACCCCATTGCTGCCTCGTGCTTCAGAACCACCGCTGACAATTTATTCCAGCTGAATAATTTAAGAGGTTTTTCTGCTGTTCTTCAGCTGTTCATTTCCCGCATTAATTGTGATCCAAACCGATGTTTTCAAGGGACGCTCCCGCTGTGTCCCTGCTGTCACCATGGTGACCATGCTCCTGATGCACATTCCTCCTCTGTGCTCCTGCGGACGGGAAAGTGAGGCGGTAATTCCTGCTCTCCTGACGCAGCAGGAGATGGGGCAGCATGTTTGCAAAAGCACTTTAATGACTTGAGCTACATTATCAAAATCGCCTTCAATCCCCAGGAGCAAAGCGAGCCGCTGGTGGCACTGCTGGCCCTTGTGCTGGGGCTGCAGCTCTGCTGGGATGCGCCACCTTCAGGCGTTGTGCGTGGAGCTGCTCCCAAGAGCGTTAAGTTTGTACCGGGAGGCAGGAGAAGCTGTTTGTGCAGAGCCTTCCCTGTAATCTCAATCTGCTGCTTGATGCTTGAGGGAGCAAAGAGGTAGAGATATAAAGGAAAGGGGGAGGAATGGGGAGGGGAAATAAAAACTGCTCTCTGACAGACCCTGAAACTTGTGCTCTTCGTCTTGGGATGTTTGGCGTTTGGCACTGCTTTGCCTGAGCCTGTGCTGGATACTGATGTATGAACTGGGGTGGCTTTCGTAACCTGCAGAAAGCACGGCTGTCTTTAGTCTGGTGGTGCAGCATTTCATTTCAGGTTGCCTGAAGGAAACCAACAGCCAACCCAAGCTGTCTGGAATCCTGAAAGCAATGTGTTCTCTGGGGGGGGCTGTGAAGGACAGCTGCCCACAGGCTCCAGCTCATGTGCTCTGCACTGGAGTGCTGTGCTTGCTGTGTGATGAGGAGCACAGCCTAGGCTGCTGCACGCCCGGGTTCCCTGAGCTCTGCTAGCAGGGTGGCTGCTGCGACCATTCAGTAGACTGGGGGAAGACTGTCAAATAATGGTGTCCCTCTGTGACAACAAGCAGAGGCCTGGCCAAGGTTCAGGTGCTGACTTGAGGCCTGGCTGTTCCCATGGTCTTAGCGCCAGTTCTGCACTCTTTAATTTCTGTGATGTTTCTAGCTATATTTCTTAGGCCCAATACTAAAGTTTGGAAAGGAAAACCAGTATGTATCTCCTTCTATGCTCACGTGGTGAGTCCTGAGATAAGCTGTGCGGCTGTGTGAAGTGTCAGGCAGCACAACCAACCAACCATACTGCTGCCTTCTGCTCTGCACCACTGATTCCTCTCCCCTTTGATTTCCCTTGTGTTTTCCCCCTTGTGGCTCCTTCTGGACATCCCCCCCATCTCTGCATTGCTCCAGCAATGTTCTCCTTGCACCTCCTGATGCGATTTCCCCTCTGATATCTGAAGGCAGATGTTAGCTGCAGTTTGTAATGCAGCAGCAGCCCTGTGGGACATGCCAGTTGTTCCTCTGAGGGGCTCATCTCTCTGATGGGGCAGCATTACTTTTCGTTTTGGCTCTGCTGTGCTTCCACAGCATCAGGCAGAGGAATGAAGCAGTAGGGCTTGCCATGCTCTGTCTTCCCTTTGCTTGAGATCTTTCTAGTTGACTTAAAAACAAATGAAATGTGATGGGAACAAACCACAATTGCTCATAATTGATAATTAGTGTAAAGACTGGATTGTGTACCACTGACACCAGTGGGGATATTATGACTGACATCAATAAACACAGCATAAGTATCTACAGAGAGGGCTGCTCTGAGCGTGGCTCTGTCTCTGAAGAAATGACCACGTTACTGGCAAGAAAAATTAATCCATTGGCTTTTGTTTGCGTGCATTTTGCAGGAGCAAATCCTGCTTGTTTTCCATTTCTGTGCTGTGAGAAGCGCATTGATTTTTCTTCACTTCTGATTGTTCACATTACTGGATTGCTTTTAAATAGCTGACAGAGAGATCATTCATTTTCCTGCCCCAACATATTTTACAGCACATTTTTGTTGTATTTGTCTGTGTGTTTTTCCCAGCAGTTATACGCCATATTGATCCATTTACAAACTGCAGTCCATGCATGTGTTAGGAGCTGTTCCTCCAAGGCCTTTGTTCCCTTCCCACCCTCCTCAGCAGCTAGCTTTACAACTGCTTTTCAGGGCTTTGACTGGAAACCAGAGACAAGGTTCTAAGATGGCCTCTAAGCCAATGGTCAGAAAATGCTGTCCCAAACATCCCATGCCATAGGATGCAGTACCGTGCTCACAGCCAGGCTGTAGCGCAGATGCCAACTGGTGAAGGGTTGCAGCCAAGGAGCTGGTAGGATACTGCATTTTTGTTTAAAGATTAGCATCAGGAAAATATGGAGCTGCTGACCGTGGCATTGCTTCTGCTGTTCCATTCCTGAAGTTTACCTCTAGGGAGTAGTGAAGTGTAATTTTTTTTAATGCTTGCAGATTAGTGACATTAAAAGCCAGATCTCCTAAAATATGCAAGCTTGTCCTGCCTGGAAGTTATGTCGACCTCAGCAGGAATTGCACATATTAAAGGCTATTGCCTAGAAAGGTTAGAAACATCTTGTCTGTTCAGCAGGACGGCGACTGAGCCAGAAATAGCTCAGTGCCTGGGGCAGGAGAGGGCAGGGGAATAACCAACCACTGGGTTAACTCAATGCAGAATACAAACCCTTCATTATATTATCTTATTCTTTGTTGTTTTTTTTTTTTTTCCTCCTGGCCTGTAGTTTATCTGCCTTTTGCTTTGATATTAGAAAAGCGAGCTCTGAGAGAAAGGATATTAATTCCTCATAGCCCTTCCCTCTGGAAAAATAATGGGACAATTCAGTGCCCGTAGTGAATGTCACTGAGGTCAGTGAAGGTACTGCAGCTGCCCCTGGGCAGTGCCATAGCAGTAGCGGTGTGCCATGGTGGGGATCTCCCTGCTGTCGGCATGGCGGGGTCCCAGCACTGCAGCAGCTTCTGCTCCATCCTGGGATCTTGTCTGACATTGACAGCACGGATGGCCTGGAAAAACAACAGCAGGACTTCATAGGTCTGCTTTATGCCTCTGGTGTAGCTCTAGCCTAAAAGAATTTTTTAATGGAGTTTCAGTGTAAATCCTTTAGTTTCCAGGGCATTTAGCATGGGCATGAAGGCAGACAAACCTGACTAGAGAGCAGACTGTGGGTTTGGAGTGAGGAGCGCTCATTGCAGCACCTGTCGCCGCAGCGTAGGGCAGTGCTCCCTGGGCACCTGCAGACATTTATGGATTGCAGCATTTATTTCCTGAGGTGACTCATATGTCTTCTCCTGAGAGTGATACGGTTGCTGGGAGAACACGTTCCTCTGATCTGTCTCTATCAGGTCTCGTCCTGCCAGTCTGAGTGAAGCATCCAGGCCTGACTTGCACAGCACCTTCACTGGAAGAAGATGGATGGGGTGTAGGACTGGTCCCGCACGCTCCAGAGGGCTGTTGCCTGTTTCTAGGGCATTTGCCAGCAGACAGATTCAATTTAGTTCAACAACACCATCCTCGAAAGCAGCTAAATGAAATGAATGGCTGATGCAGCACTGCTCACCGGGAGGAGCGAGGTGCTCTGGGTTCACCCACGCTGGGCACAGTGCTGCTCGGTGCCTGCAGCTCCGTGGGCTGCCTGCAGGGCCGCAGACAGCGGTGCTCAGAATGAGAATTAATAATGAATTTACCACACTGCTCTCGGTGAATTATCTCCAATAATCACGTACAATTTGCTACTTCAGTGGGTACTCTGATCGTAAACAGGTCTGGCAGAATAAAGTCATGGGAACTGAATCTAAAAGGAGGGAGAAAATGGTCGAGATTAATTACATGAAATGTTCTAAGGAACATTTGTGCATAAATGTTTGCAGTGTTTGCCCAATGCCAGCGAAATGAGTCCCAGACAGGAAATGTGGGGAAAATTACCTTCTAACACGGTGCTGCACTCAGTGCAACTGAGGGTGAGTTGCAGGTAACTGCCCGTCGTAACGGAGTGACATTCAGTGTCCCCATTTGCTCCTGCCTTTGCTTTTCTGTGCTCGCAGCACTGCTGGGTTCATGGGGCTGTTGTGACACAGCCTGCAGCTCAGGCCATTGGCATTTCCTTTGGAGTTTACTGCAGAGCATTTTGTGAACACGGCACGCTCTGGCAGCAGTGTTGGGCTGCAGCACTGCTGGGAGCTGCTGGAGCCTCGTCCTGCTGCCCATTGCACACCTCTTCCAGCCTGCTAACAGATCCCCCTCGAATTATGTTGTTTTATTTGCTCGCAGTGCCCGCTCGCATTACCCCTCCCTGCCGCACGCTGATGGTGTGTGAGTTGGATTTCACAGCACTGAGAAAATTAACGCTTGGGAGCATTTATCTCCATTATTGATGTTCTGTCGGCAGCAGCACTTCGGAATTCTCTCCAGAGAAACGAATGGTGCTGACAAACCCAGTGAACTTCTGTTCCCATCTAAATATCTAGATAAAGGATGGCATTTCTGTATGCAAGAAACGTTATTTGGTGATAGCAAACTGTTATCTGTTAACTGTTTCCCTGTACCAGGATATTTGTTCGGGTTTCTTTTTTCTGGCTGACATTCTGAAGTGTGATTTAGCAGGTGTTATTTATGCACGTGTTGGTCTCTTACATCTCTTTCCACAGAGGCACTGGGGCATTTAACTTTCAGTTAGGCCACTGATTTCCATTATTTTCAGCTAGAAAAGTCTCCTGGAGCCTCGGTGGCCCCATGTCTGTGCATGTGTCTGTGCAGCGCTGCATTGCTGCTTGGCTGTCTGTGGCACACAGAAGCACTGCTGGCAGTGACTCTGCTCAGTGGTCAGGGGGAGTTAAGCTGGGGCTGAGCTGTGGCGGGAGCTGAGGCTAGCCAGGACCGACCCACTGGAGTGATCTCAGCCCTTGCTGTGCCACACGCTGCCCTTCTGCTGCTCCTTGGTTTTGTTTTTAACCGGGGCTGTTAAACAAATCCCCCCAACCAAAGTCAATGTTAGATGTTCTTAAGTGTGTGAGCAGAGCCTTCCTGGTCAAAGCACTGCCAGCACATTTCCTATGCAGTAGAAGCACGTGTGTTTCTTGAAATAAAAATGAGGGCATAACGAAATTATAAAGAATTCAAATATTCAATGTTTTGGACGGCTGAATTGGAAGTAAATACCCAGGAAGGATGTATGCATTTCCTCATCTGGCCGCCTGCAGTACATCTCAGTGGCTGTGCAGGAGCCTGGGGACAGACATGGCACCCACAGCTCCAGCTGAGGCAGCGGGCTGCTCTGCTCATGGCCCAGGCAGGCTGGGGTGTTGTATTCGGTGATCAGCTATTTGAGAGCTCTCCTGACAGAGCCTATTGCTGAGTCATAGCAGCCCACATCCACAGGGTGCTGCTGAATTTTTAATGGACTTCAGTTTGCTTGCAGCAATGGGCCAACAGCCCTCTGCGCATTGCTCAGAGCCCAGCACGGAGCCCAGCCATGGCGCTGCCCAGGGCTGCCCTCTGCTCAGCGGGAGCCCCTGTGCACCACCCTGCAGCACACAGCTCGTCCTCCTGCACTGTGCCACTCCTTGCTGCGTACCTTTGGGCTACATGGAGAAGTCTGCACCCAGGGAGGTGAGGGCAGCTCACAGTGTTGATGAGCAGGGTTATGGTGATGCAGATTATGGAAATGTTTCGGATTTTGTACCGTTCCTGGTGCCACTCATGGGGACAAGTGTTTTCTGGTGTGTGAGCAGGCTGCAGAACAGAACCCTGCTCCCTGTTAAATATGCTTTACAGGAGCAGAAGCGTCTTTGGAGGTTTACTTCTCTAATACCCAGCCAGTGGCTGTGAGCACAGCATGTGCTGTGCAGAAGCCAAATAACCCTCCAGGAATTCTTCCTATTAAAATAATTGCTAGGGCAGAAGAGTGCTGCAAACAGCTGTGGTTCATCCTATAAACATATTCTCCCTCCTTTTGGAGCCTCGGCTTCCAGCGTATGCCAGAGCCTGTCAGCAGCAGGAGTGGTGGAACATATTTCCTTTACAGAAATGAAACGATTACTGTTGAATAAATATGTTATGCATAGGCCTGAACTTTCCAGTGAGTATTGCATAAGCAAAGAGGAAAAAAGTGACAGTGTTTCACACTGAAATGAGCTGAAGCAACAGTTCATCTGGTAGCATGATGGCAGCAGAGCTGTGCTAGCAGCCTGGCAACACTGTAAGGAAAAAAATCCCCTGGAACCAGTTCATCTCTGAGCAGCAGCATCTTGCCTTGGAGGTGCCCATCTGTGGCTGTGGGGCAGTGGGACACAGGAGGTCTCTGTGGGGAGGTGTGCCTTCCTGCTGGACACCATCCCCTCACCCACTGCTGTGCACAGGCTCTGGTTTGTTTCAGAGGGCTATGAGCTGTACTGGGCTCAACCTAATCCCTGAATACCAGGATGCTTCTCCTGTAAAGCTGTAGCTGCACGGCAGAGCACTGTTGCAGCTTCAGCGTGGCTGAGAAAACACCACTGTCAGAAGTCCTTGTGTTGGTTTGTAGTACAATGGGACTTGTTGCAGGAGCAGCTGTAATGTTTGTTTGTAGCACGGAGCCTTCGCTGCACTCAGATGTGGAAACAGACTTCTGGGGATGGCAAAGTACAGCACTTACAGCTTGTTGTTTAAATGTGCTCAGACTGGAACAGTACAGGGGAAGAGAAGAACTAGCTGTTGGACAGGCACCTCTCTTCACTACCTGGACAGTACTTGTAGAAACTATCATTTGCATCTTGCATTGTTTATTATTTTTGACCATGGGCCTGGACAGCATGTAATCCAATTTTGCTTCATGGACAGACAAAGCTAAGCTGGCTCTCAGCACTGTGGGAACACACGGGGTTCCTTGATGGGTTCTGATTGCAGTGCTGGTGTGAGGTGAGCTCTGAGGTCAGCGCAGCCCTTCCTGTGGCTCTGCAGCAGGCAGGGGCTGCAGCCGGGGCAGAGGAAAAACAGAGCAAAGGCGCATCAGAGAGAGGCGCAGCAGCCAATGTGTCCGTTTGCCCTCATTCTGCAGGTTTGGCATTTGTTTTACAGCTCAGACTCCTGGCAAAGCCATTTCTTTTGTGACTTATGTCCAGTGGGAGCAGACGAGCAATGGACACTGCTGCCCCTACACACGCTGCACCTTCGCCAGCCCCACGCCCGGCCATCTCTCCCTGCAGCTCACAGCTCTGCTGCCGCCCATTGCACTGCACCGCCTGTGCCATGTTTGCACAATATTGTTAATCAGAGGCACGGTTCAGGGCTTCTGAGTGGCACATCCAGCTACAGGGGAGCAAACACGTTGTAAAACTACTGTGCTGAGGCCACCTTCCTAATGAATGCAAAGTGGGAGCGATCAATCAGAGTGAGAGCAGTCAGCACTCAGCTCCCTGCATCTGCAAACGCAAATTGAATGAACAATAATGAGTGTTATCTAATTAGTCCTCACAGCTGCAATGTTACAGCCCTGTATAGGACATACCTTGTTAAATTTCATGGTATGTATAATAGAGTGTCTGAGTTAAAATGATTGAGATTCACCATGTGCACGCTCAGCACAATAGCCATAGGTAGATTCTCAGCGATAAATGTATTGTCCTCACCAAATGGCCTCTGCATTAGCTAATGCCAGCCTTGCTCCAACAGAAGCTAGTTAGAGGGAGCAAATCACCGGAGGCAGCACATGGATTGGCTCAGGATTATGGGTAGCTGGAACCTGGGGTCACCCTGGGCAGGAACGCTCCTCCGTGCTGCTCCTCATTCGACCCTGGGGCTGGATCTGTCCCTGAGGCAGCTCTATTCAAAGCCACACCAGGAGCTTGGGCAACAGAGTGCTTCAGGCAGCTCTTTAGACTCTATCACCTTCATGTTCAGTGTCTGCTCTTCCAGCAAAATCTGTGGTGACACTGCAGGGGATGGTGTTTAAATATTAATAGTTGAGCAGTTTATGTTTTTAATATATTCTAATTTACACATGTATGTATTGGACTCATGGGTCTCAGTCCCTCCCAGCCGGCAGCAGGGTGGAGGTAGCTCCATGCTGATGTCTCTCTGCTTCTGAATCCTGATGACCAGGCACATCCTGGTGCCTTGCCAAGACTCACCAACCCACGGCTTCACCTGAGCCATAAATGTGCAATGGTCAACTGGGTGTATTCAGAATTAGATCGTTTTAACAAACATTCGTTCCATCCCTTACTGCTTCAATAAACCCCTTGGTAGCAGGCCGGGCTCAGTTGTGCCTGGAAACAAGGAGGAAGGCAGTGTGCTGCCCCAAACGGGGGAGGATTTTAATGAGTTTGGTATCATTCAGGGAGAATTTTGCAGCTGCAGTGGGAAGATGTATTTGCACCAAGAGCAACCATCACGTTGTCTCTTCCTACAAGAAAATCATTAATAAAAGATCCATTCGTTCTTCTCCAGGCAGTTCTTATGCCACCATGCACAAGATGTATTTTTGGAGTGAGGTGATAAGTTTGTAGGATGCAACATCAGTTTTACAGTAGAGCCGTTGGCATTAGTGAGAGCAGAATGGTAACAGAAACCATAAAAATAACAGATGGAAGACAGATACAATAAAGTGGAAGCGCAGGCAAATTATAAAACCATTCAAACCGTTCATGAAGATAAAACAAGAAAACAAAAGCATCTGAAATCAGGAGGACTGAGTGTCTGCTGGGGAAAATCTCTGATTTTGTTGTTTGTGGTGGAGATGTTAGCGTTTGGAGGAGCTGAGGGAGGAGCAGTGATTTGTGCTGCTGAGGGCAGCATTGCTGCTGCACTCACCGTTGGAGAGGATCATTGCTGTGTGCGGGCATAAAGATGGTGTTTTTTTTCTCAGCCCACACTCCAAATGTTCATGTTCGACTCCTGTCAGTGCAGTTACTTTATTACTACGCTAAAATATCATCCGACTGCAAGAACTGTGGCAGGAAGAGGGTTCAGCGTGCACTGAGCCGGGAGGCTGCAGCTCGGGGCGGCTGCAGGGATGTGGGCAGAGCCAACGGCTGTGCTGGGAACTGCAGCCAGCATCCCGTGTGAGCCAGGTGGGCACCGAGAGAGCTGTGCCATGTGTGAGCTCCAGGGCATGGCAGTGAGCAGATTAGGGGCCTGAGCCAGAAGGCACATTGGGCCGAGGGGTTTGTAGCCACAGAGAGGCTGCTCCTTTCTGAGTTAACTGAGTTCCTCTTAAAGCCACCCATCCCTCCGGCTGTCGCACCTCTCCCCGTGTGGCCACACAGCGCCTATCACTGCACTGCGTGCCCCCTCCACTGCTCCTTCACACTGCTGGTCCAAAATCTCACGGAAGGTTCCCACAACATCTAATGCTTATTAATGCCTCAGTTGCTGGAGATGCTGGCCTGCAGCCTGGTTTCTTTTCCTCAATGCCTTTATGAGTGTGTTAAGCAGGGGGAAATGAGATCAGAACATTTCTAAAAACTCTATCCTGAAGATAAACAAAGACCCTTGGTGAATTTCTGTTTAGAGGTGTGACAGTTCCTAATCCAAACTCACATCTTTGGCAGAAGGGAGGAATTGGTTCGAGGGAGCTCTATGCGTGCAGTGAGCAGCAGCTGGCATTCAGGGCTCTGCGGGGCCGGGCTGCCAGCGTGGGGCGGGAGGGGGATCTGCTCTGCCCAGCAGTGGCTGTGGGCACGTGGGGCAGGGCAGGCACACAGAACACACCCCGGCACCTTGAGCTGCACAACTGACTCTTTGTTCTCAGAGACTGGCATTATTACTCTAAATTTCATAATTCTTCCTAATATAGAACTCACTTCAGGATCTCAGCATTTGGAATATTGCACAGAAACATTTGTATCATTGCAGTGGTGCTGGGAGTTATAGTAATCATTATGTTGTACTGTGAAATGGGTGCAATTAAGAGAGACTTCAAAGTGAGACGTGGGAAAAGATGAGTGCTCAGGGGACTGAGCGGGATGAGACAAAAAAGGCAGTCCATTTGCTCTCCCTGAGCTCAGCGTCCCCACAGCCCCAGCAGCCCTCAGGGCGCGCTGTGTGCAGCTTTGCCAGGCGCAGCTGGGCAGGCAGCGCAGCGATGTGAGCCCTGCAGGTTGGGGGGGTGGACCTCACGTTCTGCCCCACACCCTTCTGAAAGGCACGGAGAACTGGGCACAGCCACCAGCAGGGAAACCCGCACTGAAGGAGCTCTCCGTGCCTTGGCACAGCTGCACAGCACACAGCTGCTGCTGCACAGCGCAGACACACCCTGAGTCCACGTACTCCAGAGCAAGGAGCGACCAGAGCTTTTGGTGACCTCTCTGTAGCTGTGCCTTCCTGCACTTCTGCACAGGAGCGATCTGAGCAGGAGAAGCCATTGGCCCCTTTGTGATGCTGCAGAGCTGCTTGTGTTTTTCCTTTTCTCTTTGGCTGGGATTACAAGGATAACGCTGCTTCAGAAACCCGTGGTTTCTGTGGTTCTTAAAGCACTTCAGTGTATTTTACATTTAAATAGAAAAGAGGCCTTCTTGAAACAAATCTATTCCAGTTGGCTTTGCACACTGATGATTAAAGAACGCGGTTCAATTTTTCCTCTCTTTGTGAGCAGTGTCTCATTAGCCGTGCTCTTATTGCTGCTCATATCCGTCATGATTTGTGTCAGCAGAGCGCTTACACGGACGGACAGCTTATTATCAGCTCTAAGAAACAGAACACAGGAATGCTGCTAAAGAAAGGGAAAGGTAATTAAGGCTGGTGCCAGCATATAAACAAATCCTGGCATTTCCACTTTCCAAATCCAAACGAACCCCCGTCTCAGTGCTGCAGAACACACAGGGAATGCTGCAGCCCTGCATGCACCACTGCTGCACGGCCCCGCAGGAACCCAAACAGCTGCTTTTTCCGCCCCCACCAGAATGTTATCACCCTGATGTGATCCTTCTGCAGTGCAACGAGGCCTGGTTATGTGATACATGAAGTGGGAGTGGGAGTGAGGGTCGGGGAGGACAGATTAAAGCGAACTGGGAGTCTCTAAGTGAGGAGGAAAGGGGACCTGAGGGAGCTGTGATAGCTCTGTACAAATAGTGAGAGGGACATAATATGGAGGACAGGGACCCATTACTCTAATTAGTGAATGAGAACCGAACAAGAAGTAATGGCTCACACTGCAGCAGCACAGCTGTGATGGAAAGGTTCTGAGCAGAAGCACAGGGCGAGCCAGGGGTCTGTGGGGCTGCTGGAGGTGCCAGAGGGCCCAGGGAGCTCCTCGTTGTGCTCCTCGTAGGGCTGGGACTGCTCACAAAGCATGGGGAGCAGCCCTGCACAGGGCAGCTATTGTGCTCTGGGATGTGGCTCGGAGCACTGCCCGGCCCTCACCTGGTCCAGGTACAGAGAAACTCCATCTGACTGCAGCTGGCGTCCCACACCTTTGGGCAGGAGAGGCATGGAGCTGCTGCAGGGCTGAGTGCCTCAGTGCCTTTGAGAAGCAGTGAGCAAATGTCTATATTGTCTGAGAGCAGAGCAATTAGCTTGTGTCATCACCGTGCAGTGTTTCTTTCACCATAATATGGAGCTTTTAAGAAGAAAATGAAACCTGCCAAGCACCATTACATTATGAGCACAGTAAGCATCAGCCCTGCCGATCTCAGCAGTGTGCACTGAGGAACCCAGTGGGGATCAGACCACGTGCCCTGTGTAGCTGGGCAGTACATCTGAGGTGGTCTTTTTGCTGGGTTCGTGTGTACGTGGTGCTTCCTGTTCAACTATGGAAAACGTTCCTGTTCCTGCACTGATCCCCACTATCTGCAGGTGACCCAGTAGGCACAGGGCTGCAGCCAGCTGTTCTGCTCCTTCCCATCGTATGCATCGTACTGAGGTGGAGGTGCTTTGGAAGCTGAGAAGGAAACTCTCGGAGTGCATTACTGGTTGGTGAGCTGGGCACAAAAACCACTCAGGAAATTAAAAGGAGGACGAGATTTTGAGGTGTTAAAACATTTAAAATATGAAACTTGCATTTGAGTCAGGTCCAAAGTTAATTTTATCTTTTCAAGCTGCAGCTTAGGAGAACCTTGATTCCATGCCAGCAGGCGAAATCTTTGGGCTATCGCAAAGAAGAGGAGGAATCTGATGGCGTCAGAGTGAGTTCTCAGCAGTGCACTGATGGATGCACAGCACTGAACACAGTCACAGGGCAGAGGTGCTGACGGCACAGCTGAAAGCCGAGGGCAGGGGCTGCTTCACTGCTGGGTTTGCTCATCATCTTTGGTGGCTGTTATAGAGGTTCAGATTTCATCACGGACATTCAGTGGAAAGAGATGATAAAAGCCAAAGGGAAAGGCAAGAAAACACCATTTAAGAACTAAATGCAAAATTACTGAGCCTCAGCTTGCTTCAGCAGGAAAGATTTTTATGCATTTTTTGGCATTTACAAATCCTTTGTGAAAAGGTCACCCCATACTTGGAAGCTTATTAATACTGAAGATGGCCCAGAAAATGTCATGTCTTTTTACCATGATATTTACACAAAAATGAGCACCCGAGCACATGCAGGCTCCCAGGCAGGATGGTGCAGTGGGCCGGGGCACAGCTTGGCTGGGGGCTGTGCTCCTGCACACCTCGCTCTGCCGCCCGTCCCGTGCAGTGGCTGCCCTGATCTCTGTGCTGAGGGCTGAGCTGGGGGCTGCAGGCAGCACTGTGCTGCCCATTACCCACCACGGGCTGCACAGGCAATGGCTTGTCTTCATCACCATCACCACGTTATAATCGTTGCATGAAACAGATCCAAAATAGGCCTCTCTGTTTAGCATTACCATGATTCATTTCTTTCTTTTTTTTTTTGCAGCAAGAAAGACAAACAATAAAAGGTTTTTCTCTCTGCTCTCTTCCTCCTTAGCAAGCAGACAACATGCAGCCCTGTGGGCTCAGGTCTGTGGCACTGACCTTGCCCAGGGCGCAGTGCATGGACTGCCAGTGCTTCCAATGGAAGGAGGCCCTGCGGTTACCCCCTGAAGCCCAACTCACAGTTGGGATCATCACTATCAAGGAGCAAGTACCATGGGACAAGGATTGCATCCCCAGTGATGTGACTTCTTTTATTGTAAATCATTGCCCTGCGTGCCCTTCTACATACAAGCGCGGGGCTCCTTTGGAAACAATACCTCGCTAATTGTACCACAGTCATTTTGCTACATCAAACATCTTATTTCATAAAGATGTGAGTGGTATGGGATAATGAATGCCTGCCTGGGGAAATTAAAGTAATCAACCGCCAAGGCCAACACATCTTAGAGCTAGTACAGAAAAAATTGCAGATAAGGGCTTTTAAGCCGTGGGGTGGAAAATGCTCACGTTATTCTTTGACTGGTTTTAAAATATGAACAAATGAAATTTCTTCATCAACTACAGTGATAAAGCAGCAGGCTGTGGTGAGCAGGGATCTCTGCCTCTGCTGGAAACCACACTGCAGGGAACCAAAGGGGCACCGGGCGGGCACAGGGACGGCCCTTCCTGGACATGACCCTGCAGTCTCCATGCCCCCTGCAGTGCATGGCTGTGCCAAGCTGCCACTTGCAGCCTTTGGTTCTGCACCTCAGTGCTGGCTTCTTCCACCTTTAATGCTTCTGGCAGGGCTGAGGCATTTATTTTAGTAAAACAGCAAAAACAGTTTCAAGCACGTTGGCAATCTATGCAATTCTTGTCAAGTCGCTGCTTTTTTAACGCAGTGGCTTGGATCGACCTGGTTGAGCTCTGAGCACGCACAATCAATCAAGACCAAACTTAACACTGCGCAGATTTCTCTTTTTCAATAGTGTGCACAGTGAGCTGTGCCGCCTGGCACCGCACCACGCTGCCCACAGCCACTGTACCCAGCACTGTGCTGCCCACAGCCCTGCCACAGCATCCCATGGGGTGCTCAGCACCCGGCAGCACTCCTATCATGCTCCCAGACAGAGCTAGGGATGCAGGAGGTTGGCTGCAATGGCACCCTGACCCCAGGCAGCAGAGAGAGCTCCTTGTGCCAGGCCGCAGTGCACACGTGTGCCCCCACTCTGCTGCTCAGGTCTGGTCTGCACTGGAGCTGGCTTTGTGTGGCACCCAGAGCCCCACTGGCTGCATGCGGGTGGTGGGAAATGCCCCTGAGCCAACTCCATAAAAGCTGAGTGCTGGTTTTATAAATGTGCCTCATAAACAGCAATATTTCCTAATTCCACAGAACAATAAGAACAAATCACTGGCTTCTTCCAGAGATGGATTATTTCCCTGTAGACAATACATTGATCCTAACAGAGTTCCATCTGTCTTCTGGACTTTCAAAGAACAGCTATTACCATTCAATTATCATGCTTCATTAAACAGGCTAAAACCTGTACAACGCACTGGTTTGGCTGGAAAAAACGTTCAGCAGCTGTGCCGTGCCGTGTTGTGCCGTGCTGTGCAGTGCTGTGCAGGGCTGTGCAGTGCAGTGCCATGCTGTGCAGTGCTGTGCAGTGCTGTGCAGTGCTATGCCGTGCCGTGCTGTGCAGTGCTGTGCAGTGCTGTGCCGTGCTGTGCCGTGCAGTGCTGTGCCATGTTGTGCCGTGCTGTGCAGGGCTGTGCAGTGCTGTGCCGTGCAGTGCAGTGCTGTGCCGTGCAGTGCTGTGCAGTGCTGTGCCGTGCTGTGCCGTGCAGTGCTGTGCAGTGCTGTGCCGTGCCGTACTGTGCCGTGCCGTACTGTGCTGTGCTGTCCTTGTATGCTCCAGGACTGAGGTTGTGCTCAGAACAGCACTGGCAGCACGGTGCATCTGGCACAGCTGTGTGCTGCTCATGCATGTGACTCTTAAGAATAATTATATATAAAGTTCTATGACTCAGGTAGTTAATTATCAAAGCAAAAATAAAGAACAATGAACTTTTCCTGGGATTACTGCAGCCTTTAGAGCCAGGCTGTTTTCTGCCATTACCTGTTCTAATTAACCGCAGCCCTCAGTGCTCACGGTGCACCGGAGTCACGAGCTGCAGCCCGACGGGATGCCTGTGCTGCAATGTGAGCACACACAGCAGCAGCACTCTGCCCTGCCTGAGCCACGTCCTGTCTCCCACGGATGTTTTTGCACAGAATAGAGCTGCACCAACACGAGACCATCTGAGAGGACCAGTTGAAAAGAACATCGTTTCTCCTTTGTTCAAAACCTACGCTTTGGCTTCTGGGGCAAAAAGCCATTTTCCTTTTTTTTTTTTTTTTTTTTTTTTGCTTTTATTATTTTCACCAGAAATGGAGCATTCTTTGCACCTTTGCAGATGGAGAAAAGGAAAAGAATGTCATCGCTCAGCAGCACGTAGGCAGCCTGAGCTTGTGATTACACAACACAGAAACAGCGCATTCTGTGCCTAATGCAAAATTAAACATTATGAAACTCTCTGAGTGATGTGTTTGGTCCCAGGAGGGATTGGTTCAGCAACACAGACAGCGATGCTCATCTCCCACCGCCGCACCAGGCATCAGCAGTGGGAACACAACTCCTGTGCTCCAACAAGCAGTGAAACCAGGGCTCTGCCTCCACCTCCCAGCAACTGCACTTCCCCTTTTTTACCATGGGAATTTTCCATTCTGATTAAATTGCCTCTTTATCTGTACCTTCCCTCTCATTTTGTCTCTCCAGCCCATCCTCCCTGCCTCCTTGCACTTTTGTTTTTCATTTTCTTCTTTCACCAACACAACGTGCAGTTGTACACGTGTGTCGGGGAAAGAGGAATGGGGAAAGGAGGGGAAACAGAAGAGAAAACAGAGAGAGCTGGAAAAGCACTGACATGGAACATTGCTGGAAACATGCTGGCTTTCAGCATGCACTTAAGAACCCATGAGTCACCACACCACTAAGACCAGCTCCATCGGTTGGAAAGCCCCTTTCACAAAGAAGAAAAAATTCCTGTTCTGCTGCAAATCTGTGAACTCTGAGTTCTGTGCCCGAGGGCTGTGTGGTGGGGGCAGTGCTGGGCTCTGTGCCACCATATGGGTGAAGAGTGGCAGAGCCGTGCTGCAGGACCAGACCAACCCAAGCTGCTGCATCCCATCACTGTACTGCACTGCCTGCATCTGCATATACAATCTAATGAAAAATGTATGACTGTTAAACACACGCATATGTCATAATTAAACACAAACAATCATTTCCAAATAACTGTTTACCACATTGCATATGCCGTTCTGCAATTAATCTCAATGACTCTTTCTCCTTGCACATGAGCGTGGAGGCAGCTCCCGGCGCAGTGCCGGCAGCACGCGGTGCTGCACTGACAGCACTGCCTGTCTGCTGCACAGGTTGGAGCTCTGTCAGTGTCAGACAGATGCCTTGTTCTCTGCTGTTTGTTCTGAGAAAGCCTCAGAGAGAGATTTATAGGATGAGTGCTGTTCAAACATTAATCCCAGGAAATTCAGTTAGGAAAAAAAGAGGAGGAGAGGTGAAAGAAGCAGGAGGAGCTGCAGTGAGGGATCACCACTCCCACTGCCCTGAGCCCCCTCCCTGTTGCACACCATCCCAGACCCTCAACCCGCAGCAGGGCCATTCTCACTATCTGGAAACCCCTGGTGCTTTCCAGCATTGAAGTGACCCCTGTAATGGGATTCACGCGAGGACAGCGAGCAGACAGCACAAGCAGAGAAAGTGGATTTCATTTCTGTGTATCACCTTCTATTAGCATCAGAGGAAGGTCTCTATTACATCGACTGCTTGTCTGCAGAGAGGGCACGCTTAGCAAATTGAGACTGAAATCTGTCTGTAGAGGAGATGGACACGGCTGTCAGCCACCTCTCCCTGCCCGCTGGGACGCACAGCTCAGCACACACCTCAGTGCAGCCCACAGGACAGCGCAGAGCTCCACATGCTTCTTTGTGCACAGAGGGCTGTGTCCCCAGAGCAGCCCTTCCAAATCCCAGCAGCCCTCCTGCATCCCAACAGCCTGCTAATCGCTAATGAACAAGTTTCCCTGCTAGCATGTAAACGATGAAATTTGGCTTTTATGCTGCATAACACGACTCCATAAACTACCTTGTGAGATGGGGATTTTCCAGGGTATGCCAACGTTCCAATTATCAGCAAATTGCCAGCACTTGGAACGGAGCTGCGTATTAACTCCAAGCAAGTGAATGTTCACTGAATTACTTGGAACAGTAAACAGATCTTTCTGGGGTGTGTAAATAATCCCACGGTATCTAGGAAATTAGAAAGAGAGATTTAAAAACTAATTTGCCTGGGTACAGTAAAAATTTAAAAGGAAATCAGTAGAAGAAGGGTTATTCAGGCAATAGAGCTTGGTTTGCAAATGCCCTCCAGCCCAGTGCTGACCCTTCGCTCAGTGCCACCCCGCGGGGCAGGGGCAGCCCGGGCTCAGCGCCATGCCAGGACGCAGCCCCCCAAGTTGGGGGGAGCTGACAGTTGATGGGCCGCAGAGGAGCAGAAGGCTTAGCACATGAGCAGGGCTCTGGGCTTTCTTTCCACTTTTTTTTAAATTTAAAATTCAGCTCCCTCATCTCTGAGCTAATGCGCTAATGGATAGTCACCATTACCCAACTTCTGACCTAATGGGCACAGTAAATAAGTGAAAGGCTCATAAAATCAGATTTACTGGGCGTCCTACCTTTGGCTGTCCATTAACTGAAACTATTTATTAGGTTAAGGATACCTAGAGTACAGAGCTGTGTTCTCTTGCATTAACGCCGTCACACCGATGTCTCAGCATCCAGGGACTCACAGCAGCTGCTGGGTCACAGCCCCCAGCACAGCCCCTGTGGGCACGGGGCGGGCACAGGGCTGGGGGAGCAGGGGCTGCAGGAACCCCATAAATCGCTATGGTTGTCTCCTCTGCCAGAGCCTATCCCTGCACTGGGAGCCCCAGCCACGTCCCAGCCATCTGCCTCTGGAAACGGGCGCATTGACCTGCTGTGTGCCATACGAACCCTCCTCTCTGTAGCGGGTTCTGGTAACAGCTGTGTCAAACATGTATCTCAATTTTTTATAATTTCTTAAGAACCTTTAAAAGAGATGAAAGCTCTGCACCCTGGGCTGACACGGGCAGGGAATCCCTGATGCTGTTCATGAGGACATTGAAGCCCCATGCTGGGAAACCAGGAGGTGTCTGAGGTGCCATGGGAGCACCCAGAATCATTAGGAGTGCCTAAGATTTAATTCTGCCATGACACCTCCTTGGAATCGCACTGCTAATTGATCAAATTTTGCCTGCTGTTATTTAAACTTTCAATAAAACACGGATTAATGGGAGGTGTGATTCTCTGGGCAGAACGCAGCCTCACACTGCCATGGCAGGTACAGAATAGCAATGCCCTGCACACAGCATCCAACCTGTGGGCACAAAACTAATCATAGTGGTACACTGATTCCTTAATTGTTCAATGGGATTTTCTCTGCAGTCTCTCCCCCCCAGACCTGGACAAGGCACACAGTGTGCAAAAGAGATGGCAGAGAGTGCAGCCTCTGCCCCGCACACGGCCATGGGCTGTTGGCAGAGCTGCGTGCCTGCACTTGTGTTGGCACTCACAAGAGCAGGAATGCCCTTATATGTGTCCCTTATAGTTGTGTTTTCAGCAAATTCACCTCTTGCCTGACAAAGACCTCTTCTATCACTCAGAATTAAAACCAAAAAGGGGCACTAATGAGAGGAGGAACAAGTATGGAAGCTACTTTGTATTCTTCAGCAGTTCTGTTTGTTGTGCAGTGCTAAATTAACTCCCATTAATTCATCATGAAAACCAACCTTAGAGAATAGGATGGAACTTACATTTTCTGCTCCTGAATTAATGTTGCATGGAAGCACTTTATTTTAAGAATAATTAATTGAAAACGGTGAAAAAAGTCTTCTAAAGAATCTGAAGTGTATCAGCAGCAAATGGTCACCATCTCTGCTGAGCACTGCCTACAGCACAACCACAGAATCCCACAGCTGTGATTCAGCTTCCTATCCTCCTATACCTCTGCAGACAGAAGGCCAAGCTGGGTGCTGGCCTCACGCTGGCAGCAGATCAGGCTGCAATGGGTGCCGGCTCCAGCAGACGCCTTTGGGCATCTCTCCTGCAACGGCTCATTCTGCTACTTCTAAATTTACTTCCTCTGCCACCACTTAAAATTTAATCATATCCTCAGTGACTCACACAGGAAAATGCTTAGCTGGATGGCAGCTGAATTCAGAACAACAGAGCCACAAACACAGCACAGGAAGGGCTGTTTGTTCATTCCAGCATTTTCTCAAGCAAATTCCTCTTGTACTGCTGAGAAATGATGCAAAGAATGCACCAACCTCAGCACCGTGTGTGCGATTTGCTGCCAATGCTCACTGCACATGCTGATGCCTCCCAGCTGGCAGAGAAGCCAGCAATCCACAGCTCACAGCTGGGGCAGCTCTCGGAGGGTGCAGCTCACAGCCATACCCAACCCTACACAGCACGCAGAGGGCAATGGGAACACACCGCTGCTCACAGGGGAGGGGAAAAAGGGCTGCAAACAGCAGGAGGACACGGGGGAGGACAGGTGGAGTCACTTGTATGTGCTACTTTCCTGGTTTTTCCCTGAAAGGCCTGACTATCTGTGGAAAAACTGAGGATGAAATAAGGAAAAGATTTATTGAGTCTCAAAGCCTCCAGTTAAAATTAAATGCGGTGAGAAAAGTGGCTTTCCACATCTAATTGTCTTTTCCCCAGCACCTAGTGTGTCAGTCTCCTCTAAAAGCCTATTAATTCTGTAATTTAGTGCCAGCTGGAGCTGCAGACAGACAAAACCACCATTGCATTTTGCTCCCAGTTCATTGACTACCTGTCATCAGGCGCCAGCGTTAGGGTGCTCTCCCCTCGAAGACCCCCAATACTAAAAATTAAAAACTTTTTATAGGCTATTTAATAAAAAATGTGCTGGCACATCAGTTCAGTTAATAGAATGGATTCTGTGACACTCTATGTTGGGATTTTAATTACGGCCAAAAATAACCCAGCATGTCAGGAGAGACACAGAGAACCTCTCCCTAGCACAGGGGGATTGGCTCAGAGGGTTCCCACAGAGAGACATCATTTATTTGCTTACCGTGAGTTCAGAGTTTGCTCTGAAAGTAGATAGAGTTGGTAATGGAGACAGCAATGGGAAGGCAGGCCAGTAGGTGCACTTCTCACTGCCGTTGTGCAGCAAGTCCCTGCCAACAGCATCGAGCAGCAAAGCAGGGACAGCACCACCAGGAGCAGCTCCTGGGGCTGGGAAGGACCTCTGCACTCCAACCCTGCTCACCAGCTGCTGTTCCTCCTGGATTATTTCTGATCAACCAGGACACAATTTCCCTATTTCCCTCTGCAACTTAAGCAGAAGATGATAAGAACTTTTCCATTACCTAGCCAGCTGCTCCAACATCCAGACCTGCTGTAAACTAATGCAGGTTTTATAGCTGGCACAACCCAAACTTTGAACCCACTTGCCTATTCTGAGGTGTTTTAAGGAGCGCCTCATCTTGTTCTTCAAGCAAGACTTCTACATAGCTGAAGTTCTCTCCCAGTCACCTGTTGCCAAGCTCCTCCTAGAGAGGTGCAGCAGCACCAAGAACTGCAGCTCCCTGCAGGCAGCCTGCCCAAGCTGTTCCTCACCTCTCTGGATGAGCTGTTAGGTATTTAGGGAAACAGTTTCTCCTTGGCACAGCTTAAACCGAGCAGTCATCTAATTTCCTCTAGAGAAATGTGTTGGAAAAATCAGTAAGATAAATCTGTCATTACAAATAGCAATAAACACCTCCTTTAGCATAGCTGCATATTTAGCAGAAATATCTGAATAGTGACAGTAAAACCCACGATGGCCATAGCTCAGTGCTGAGCACAGGACCCACCACTCTGCCCTTCCTGGCACTGCAGAACATCAGCACAGCCCTGAGAGTGCTCTGCAGGAACTGCTGGGCCACTGCCCCAGTGCTGCCATGAGGCAAAATGTGCAGACACACAGGCACCAAGCCAACAATGGTATTCAGAACCAACGCAATTCCCACCTCCAGCATCGAGCTGGAACTCACCCTGTGCCTGCAGGTGGAGGAATGCACTCTGTTCACGTGCAAAACCTCGCTGTTTGCAAGCAAAACAGCTGAGAATCTCATCGCTGTTGGACAGGCAGAGCTTCTCCTGAAACATTCACTGATGGAGCTGCCCCTGGAGCACATGCAGAACCCCATGTGCAGGACAGCACCACAGAACCTCCCCCAGCATAGTGAGAACATCCTTATCCCCTGCCCAGTTCTTCCATTTGTCACAGAATTCAGCATGCTGCATAACACACACTTCTCAAGTTAAGCATCAAAAAAATGAATACAAAGGAGAAAGGAAGTGTTCACTTGCTGAAGGAGAATTACTGAGAGCACACTGTTGTATTACAATGCATCTCCTACTACTACACCTTTTGTATTAATGTATTGGAGGCATCTACAAAGACAAACCACAGCCTGGTTCAGAATGAAGAGCGCAGAGATGTCTGCAAAGCACCGCAGGCCGCACGCAGCACCAGCTTCAGCAGCAGCCTAGGGGTTCCCAGCTGTGGGCTCCCATCCCTCTCCAGGCATTGGCCTGTGGGCTGCATGCAGGAGTTGTGCATCAGGAGAAGGAGTAGAGCGGCCCCAGTATTTCTCAGGGCATCACCTCGATGTCCTGTTTGCTCAGCCCTAAGGGACACAGCAGCACCCTGCTGCCAGGCAGCAGTGCAGGCATGAGCCTAGACACAGGCACTGCCCACCCCATCCTGAGATCCTGCAAGAAGAATTAATTAGTGCGGATGATAAAGCACTATGGGGAAGGAGAATCAAGGTTAATAA
This sequence comes from Lagopus muta, assembly GCF_023343835.1. Lineage (NCBI taxonomy): Eukaryota > Metazoa > Chordata > Aves > Galliformes > Phasianidae > Lagopus > Lagopus muta. Next base: position 346,779 of record NC_064452.1, on the reverse strand, counting down.
TGGATATTAATAAAATATCAGCAAGGAAAAATGAGTGGTTGTGTCCCAGCTAAGCCATCTCCATGAGCACAATACGTCCCCGTCGCTGTAAGTGGTTATTTCTTGATAGATCAGGAGGGGGAAACAATGGAGAGGAAATAATGCTGCGAGATGGCAGCTCCACGTGCTGCTCTGCTCAGTGCTCTGCTGGTGACAAAGCTGGTGCCACAACAGGAGCCAACGTGGCAGCTGGGAGCAGCAATTATTCTGGAAGCCATTACTGACGTATTTGAGGGGGGCTCCAGCCAGGTGCAATATCGCCTGCAACGGAGCAGGCAAACTGCGGGCAGGCGCCTTCCCAAGGCACCACGCAGCACATCCAGCACTGGTGGCAGCCGTGCCCTGAGCTTGCCAGCCCAGGCAGCACCAGGCAGAGCACAGGCAGCATCCCAGGCTCAGTGGGCAGCAGCACCATGCAATGTGCAGAGCCCACAGAGATGCCTGTAAAAACCACAGCACTTAAAATGTAAACGTAAATAGAACACAGGCTGTAATGAATAATATATGCAGGCAAAAGGATCTAGCCTTGGCACAGAGCTGTAAGGCTGCTGTTCTCTCTGCCATTCGCTTGAACTATGCTTTACTCCCAAAGACCAGGCTTGGGGAAGGAACCACTGACATGCTGCCAGTTGTCATCCTGCCCCAAAACCTGACCCAGATGTTTCTTCACCACTTCCAAATCCTGCTTTATCACTCCTGTGAGACTCCTCCCTGCTTGGAGTAGCTCCATCCGCACACGGCATCACTCATCCATGGACCAAGCAGTGCCCAGAGAAGCCCTGCAGGCAGAAGACAGCCCTCTGACTTTAACTACAGACCAATGTTCTCACCAGGGCCAGTATGTGAAGGGCAATAATAAAAGGAACAAAAACAGAAACATCGAGTCCATTCAGAGCTGAACAAAACACGTTTTTTCATCTGTTGAAGCCATCAGAAGTGAATGGAAATTCAACTCACCCTTTTCCATCTCCCAGAACAAGAACATTGGACAAGGGGAAATGGTTTGAAACTAAAACAGGAGGGATTTAGATTGAAAGTTCTTTACAGTAAGGGTGGTGAGCATAGGCCGCCCAGAGAGGGGGGTGGTGCCCTGCAGACAGTCAAGGTGAGGCTGGAGGAGCTCTGAGCACTGATGGAGCTGTGGGTGTCCCTGTGCACTGTGGGGCAGCGGAACTCGATGGCCTTTAAAGGCCCCTTTAGATCAATTCCATGGCTCTGTGGTTCTATGAGAGCCCTGCTCCAGGACATTCTGCCCAGAGGAAGCCCCAGAAGTGGACCCGAAGTGCAGCACCACGCACAGTGCAAACTGCTGGCTCCTGCTCCACAAAACAAAGTGTGCATTTATAAACAGTAATCCCTCCACAAAGAAAACAGGAGTCTGTGGTATTCCGTGATTTGTATTGATCTGTGTCACTCCAAAGCTTCTCACCACATGCTCTTTTAATAACTCAGCAGTGAGATGAAAAGCTGCTTTCCTGCTGCCAGAGGAAGATTAATGCATTATAAGGGAGAGAGCATTTGCACTTAATGGGTGAGTTCTAAAAGCTTTGCTGGATTTCTTGAAGGCCACTTCTGGAAAGTTGATTCCCATACGGAGAGCTATTGCTTCTTAACTCAGCTGTGCAGCACTGCAGGACTGCCCTGAGGGAGCACAGGGCAAGAGCTGCGCCGCCAGGAACGGACCTTCACAGCACAGCAGCACCAGAGCCGGCAGCACAGAGGGACACGGCGGTGGGCACTGACCCAGGGCAGGACGGCAGTGCGGTGCGGAGCAGTGCCTGCAGCAGGCAGCGCGTGTGGGACGGACACAGCACTGCCAGCACGGTGGCTGCAAGGAGAGAACTCGAGCAAAAAAGGGCTTTGCACAAAGATGGCCATAAATTTCAATGTGTTTACAACAGAAGACTGACCAGAAGAGTTTATTAAATCTATAAAGGATCTGATGTATATCAAACCGTTACATAAAGTCAATACTTTGGAAAGAAGCAGACAATAAATACTGTGCAAGAAGCAATATTTCTATCACAGAGAAAGCAATCACATAAAGATTAGGAGACCAATTTCAATACTGAATGTCAGTCTGCCGTAAGGAGACATTTATTGTTTCTCTGAGTTATCGCAGAGGAGAGAGATAGCTGTAACACTGTGCTGAGCCGAGCTAGCCACGCTATCAAAGTTAGAAATACTTTCACCTTTTAAAAATCATTTTTCTGCTTTGTAAATATAAGGGCATCCTTTCACAGGGCAAAGGGAGGAGCAGCACAGCTACAGCTGCCAGTGCCTCCCAGTGCCCCCTGGTCACAGCTCTGCTTTGGCCTGTAATGTGGTCTCCTTCTTTAATGGAACTGTTTCAGATCCTTTAGCCATGCTAAAACTGCATTTCCATGTTAACACTGCTCTGTAATTAGCACCACTGGATCAGAACTGGTAGTAACACCGTCTGCATGACGTTGTCAATTACATTAGTTCTGCCACACAAACCACGATGCCCTGCTGAATGCTCTCTGCTACTTTGAACTGTTGACAACCTGCCTCTGATTTTCCCTCTGTTAAGTCCCAGCAGATTGTGTATCTGCTCTCCAATTGACACAGAATGCTTATTACCACAGAAAAAGAGAAAAGAAGAATATTCAAGATTTGTTTACACACACAGCTTCTGCAGCACAATCTTCAGAAACCTCAGAATTACCACTTACTTTGCAGTTCAGCTACTTTTGGTTATGGGAGAAGTTACACCTGGAACAGCCCCGTGCACAGCCCGGCCTCCCTCTGTTTCCTCAAGCAGCCTTCCTTTCCCCTCTGCCCCAGCAGCTCCTCTGCAGCGTGCACTGGGAGCACTCCTGGCTGTCACAGCACTGTGGGCAGCCCGGGGCTCTGGGCACAGGGCACACAGCCCCATCCTGTGGACAGCACCGGGAGCAGAGCCGTTCTCCAGTGCCACCGTCATTCCATCATTATCTCCTTTAAAAGGCAGAAGTTGAAAATGAGATGCAGAGCCAGTGGCCCCTTTTGAGCTATGGTTATTAGCTATGTTGAGGATGAAAGCGGTATGACTCCCTAGATAAATACACAGTTCATTAAAAGTGCTCCGGATCACTATATTCTCCTGATCAAAAGCCTAAATCACATGGCTGTGACATTAAGGAGCTGTGCTGTAAGCGGAGCTGAAACAGGACAGAACCTGCATGCCAAGAAGGGACAGAAGGGCAGTGGAAAGCGCAGGGGTACAGGAGCACAGGGATGTGGGAGCACAGGGGTGTGCAGAGCGCGGTGCCTGGCCCTGCAGAGGCAGCAGGCTGCTTCTGAAACACTGAACACGCAGAGGCCCCACAGCGCACAGCCCCTCTGTGCAGATGTTGGTCTTCCCACTGCACCCATCCCAGACCACATGGCAGGAAGCGCAGCACCCGCAGGACAGCACCTGGGGAGCACAGCACCCAGCATCCCCTGCACCAATGCCAACCCAGCAGAACCAATCTGCCCACTGCTTCATTCTGAAATCAAAGTGATCTTCAACACAACGCCAGGGCGTGCAGCTCAGCTGATCTGCGGTGCTGCAGCCACATTCGTCACCAGGACAGTGTGAGGGAGCCCAGTGCCACCGGCTACCGCCGAGCCAAGGCACTGCATTAAAACTGCCACTTGCTAGGGACTGCCTATGCTTTTCATTTTCCTGGGCAGGTGCTCATGGAAAGGAGCGCATGGAGCCAGGCCAGCATGGCAGCCCTGGGCTGAGGAGCGGCACCAGTGCGAGCCCTGGGCTGTGTCCCTGCGTGCACCACTGCTCTGCAGAGCTCTGCTTGGCTGTAGCAGGAGAGCTTCAGGCTGCCCTTCCTGCTCATCCCTCTCAGGGAGCTCTCATGTTGGCACTGACAAATTGAACGCGGCACTCCTGTGACTAAGATGGATGGCGGGTGTAAGTGATACCCATAGAACAAACGGCTGATCTGTGTATTCTTCCATTCAGGATTAGGCTAATAAGATGTTCATTTATGGATCTATTACTCAGTCATTTAACTGCCTGAAATAAGAGGAGCAGGCGAGTTCCACCATCCAGGCATTGATTTCCATCTTCTCAGACTACGTTCTAGCAGGGGGTTTGCTAAGGTAATTTAGTGGGACGGATCCAAACCCTCATTTAGCAGACACAGTGCTTTAAGACACATCAGAGGAGCCAGAGATGTCTGAAAGATTACAGCAGCTGTGTTCCTCCCCATGTTTTCTCATCCTCCCATGTTATTCTACAGATGCAGTGAGCACTCACACTGCTCCAGAGAGAGGGAAGTGGACCAGAGGGAAAACTCAGCTGGGCTGTGCTGGGGACTGGCAGCTGGTGGTGTGCAGGATGGCACCGTGGGGCTGTGTTAGCACTGGTACTGCTCTGTGCCCCACAGGCATAATTACATGCACAGCCTATGCTGCTGCCAGCACAGCTCAGCCCTGAGCTGCATTTTCCACATGCCTACAGCATCTGTGTGCAGCTGGAGCCAGGCCTGCCATTGTCCCTTCACAGTGCCCTGAAGACTTTTTTTTTTTTTTTTGTGTCCTATCCCATTCAGGATCTCCTGCTGTATCAACACCACTTAGAATTGGAACAGCATCCCCAGACGCCACTCACTGCAGCCAGAGCCATACAGAACACAGCTGTGCTATGGGGGTCCCCAGGCTGGTCCCAGCAGGCTGCCGTGGTGCCAATACAAATGTGACCTGCAGGGCCTCCGACCACTGCAGCACTTCCCTGCAGCTGTGCAGGGCACCAGGGCCGAGCAGGGGGACCAGCTGTGTCCAGCAGAGCCTGGAGCAGCTGCTGCCCCGCTCCCACCAGGTGCTGCAGCAGTCCTGCTGCCAGCCATGCACCTCTCCTGCTCCTGAGGCCCCAGGTTGCAGCTCACCAGTGCTGCCCTGCACAGCCCATTCTGTTCCACTGCTTCCAAATGAGTGCAGATGACTGATCTGTAAACTCGTAAAAAGCTCAGCCCCATGTTAATTTTTCTCTTTGGCATTTAGGAGCGTATCTATTTTTTTATCACAGAATAACATCCCGCTTGTGCAGCCTGGCATCTTTGTGCTGTGCTGAGGGTCCACTTGAGCTCAGTGCTGACCCCAGGGAACACCAAACAGACGGACACCACCGCAGTGCCTCACACCTCCCACCCGTTACCCAAATGCAGGGTTTGCTCTCACCCCCAGGCAGATGCTCCCAGGCCACAGCTGGGCACACAGCCCTGCTTGTTTAACTCTGTGTCAATGGCACTCTAATATTCCCCTTAACTGCTGCACTTAGACAGCTTCTCCCTATAGCTGTTAATCATATTAAAAGGTATTGGATACATAATTTCCTTTAATTATATAAAATATTGGTGGCTTCCTTCCTTCGGAGCGCTACGCACATAGCGCATTTCAACAGCAGTCAGAGAGCTCGTAATTGTTGATTTATGCCCTAATTGGAAGACACCTGCTTTCTTTTTTCTTTTGATTTTTACTTTGAGTCCAAAATTATTCCGCACATGTCGTCATTACATTCATCAATACGTGCTTTGTCTTCCACAGATCCGCCTAATTGCCTTTCTCATTTAGACAACCCTGGAGTTATTTGCTAATGAACACCGACGCGGCGCAGAGGATTCACACGTGGTGCTGTCAGCAGGTGGAGGAGCAGGGAAAGGCGCTGAGCACCCGGCCAAAGCACACCGTTCTCACTGGAGGCCACAGCCAGCACCACAAAGTGCCTGCAGAAATGCCTGGGAGGACAAAGTGAGGGAGAGAGCACTCGAGGCAGTGATAAAAGGAAAGTTTAAAGCTCATATTTAGACAAATTGGCTGGAAAATTTGATCCACACCATCTTTCAAACATGATTATACAAACAGAATTTGCATAAATATTATAATTAAAATTCTGCCTATAGCATAATAAAAAAGGGAAAATAGTATTAAATGATCAAGGCATTTGAATGTCTGAAATATCACCGTCTGATGTTTCATGCTATCCACTAAATAAGTAATTTATTGCAAAACCTATCAAAGCAAAAGGAAATTAAGTCAGATAAGGCCGCCTTTTATTTTGTAGTTCAGTTTTGCAGAGAATGCCATTACTTTCAGAGCACGTTCGAGTTTTTCCAAGGAAAAAGCTCCAAGAATTCAGCACAGGCCCTGCAACACGCAGGGTGCAGCAGCCCAGCAGTGGGCTCCGGCCACCATCAGCCCCCATCGGGACAGGGCACGGCACAGCTGGCCGCACATCCACCAACATCCCCACCTCCAGCCCACAGCCCATGCAGTATCACTCCAAACGGCACCCACAGGACCACAAGACATTTGCGGCATCAGGAACATCATGGCTCAACAGCACAAATAGAACTTTAAATGGAATTCTTATCAAATCAGCCTCTCATCAAGATCGCACAATGTTGCACACATAACCTTTCAGAAGCTGTATGCACGACTGCAGCAGGAGGTGCAAGCAAGACAAGCTGCAGTGAGACCGCTGGGCACCCTGTGACGCGGCGAGCGTGCGTGCGTTGTGCTCAGCACGGTTTGGGCAGCAGGCGCTGGGCAGGATGTGAGCACACAGCTGGCAGGCAGAGCAGAGCCGCAGCCTGGTGTGCGGCACAGACACGGCTCGCGCTGCGGGTCCGTCCCCACCTGCAGTGTGCAGAGCAAACTGCACGGCACAGCTGTCTGAAGGAGCTCAGCCCCAGCAGCGGCGCGGGTGCCTGTGTGACAACCCCGAGAAATATTTCTGCAATCATAATAGAAGGGATGAATGGTAATTAGGCCAGCGTTTTGCACCATGATGTTCTTGAATGCCTACAAAAATAGAATATTTTCAGCAAAAGATAATTGAAAAGATTATTTGCCTTATCTAAAATAAGTTTTCTCCCAGCCTCAGCACATCTGTTACCAGAGTCCTTGCGGACATTTGCTGTGCTGCCACTCCGTGCTGTTTGTCACTGTGAGAAGGGCTGAACAAGAGCCCCGATGTGTTGGTTCTGTTTGGGTTCCTCTGCAAGATGTGCGCCAGCATTGGCATCATCCCACAGATGGACTGGGCCCAGCACCGCAGGGCTCAACGCACCCCTCCCTGCACACACTGCCACGCTGTGTGCACCAGGTTCCTCACAGGACACCTTCAGTGCAGCAGGCGAGGTGCGAGCTCAGACACTGCTGGCGTTAACCCCGCACACCCCACAGCAGCCATGCTGAGAAGAGCTAGAATCAGATGATCTCCAGGAGTAAAGGAGCTCTGTGCTTCAGAGCTGACTGGTGAGCAAATTCCTGCAGGGGCTCCAGGTGACATTTCAAATTCTGAACGCTTTTCCTTTTGCAAACACAAATCACCTTCTGAAATTACAAGCAAATAAAGTGGACTTCCCAGAAACTGGCAATTTCTGTGATCTTTAATTGCTCTATTCTTTATAAGGGAAGAGAATGATCAGTGGTCGAGGGAAAAAAGCCCTCCCAGAAATGGATTTCTGCATTTCTCCCTTTTAATCATCGATGGGAGAAGAGCAGTGGGGCAGAGATGACACTAATTCTTGTTGTAAACTACTCTGGGAACGTATTTTGCTCAGAGCCATTAGCAGAGAAACACATTAACAAGAACAGCCAATGGTACGGCACAGGCCAAAAGTACACGAAGGTCTGAGTCCTTCATAACAGCACATTTTCTCCACATTTCTCACCTCTTGTTATGAGACTCTGAATGGGTTCGTGCCTCTCTAGGCTTTTGGAACCCTCAGGAGAGGAGGAGGCCCCAGGAACGGCTCCTGGGCTGAGCCCTCCTGCAGCGCCCGCTCCCAAAGGCACCCATCTCTGGCTGTGCAGGTAATTTTGCTCTTAATTAAACAAATGCCACAACGACACCGGGGAATTGGCAGCTGCAGTCTGACCAAATAAGCATTATACCTCTGTTAATTAAAAGAAAAACCCTCACTATTTCCCTAATGAAATTTCCACTCAGATATGATGGAACAGTATAAATTTGCAAAGCAAGAAATAACCCAGGAAGACCAGCAATTCTGCCAGTGTATCTTTCTTGCAGAAAAATACTTAAGCTAACAAGGAAAAATGAAGCTGTAGACGCTGAAAAACAAAATCAACATTGACTGATTTTCAGCTTGGCTCTGCAGACTGCTGATCCTAAGTAACGACTGGGAAAACGCATCCAAACTCCCTTTACTCGTTTGTCCTATGCTGTCCCTCCTCAAGTGACCCTCACAGAGCCTTCCACACCTGGCAGGGAGCACTGAGGGCACTGCGCCCACCCTACAGCCTCACCGCCCATGGGACTGCAGCGCAGACCCCACAGCAGCACTGCCCAACAGGGCTGTCCTGCCCCATCCTGCCTGCAATGCAGTGATGCAATCCGTCCCTTTTTTCTTCTCTCTTTTTTCTTTCTTTTGTTTCAGCTCTTTGCTGCCTCACAATGACCTAGTTTTGCCCACAGAGGAGCTGTGCTCGCCTCTGATGTTGGTTTCCTTCTTCCCTCTCATCTGAGCTAAATGATCCCAGGATTGTGGGTTCTCTCAGGGTTCAGGTTTTGCATTGTTTACCTGCACTACAGTCAGTACAATGAGCCCATGAGACGTGACAGGGCTTTTTGGGTCCTACTGAGCAGAAGTCAGCCAACAGCAATCACTGCAACAGGGCAGTGGCTGGTAGCAGCACTTCCCAGCCCCAGGTCCCCCCATTAGTCCATGCAGTCACCACTGCCACGTTTGTTGCACACATTTGTTGTACTTTTGCATTATTCTCAGTGATGTATTATTTATGAGAAATAAATATTAATCAATGTCAATAAATATTCATGCACCTATAAAAAGAGAACGGCAATAAATAATGGCCAACAAGTGACAGCATATGTCCTTCCACTCGGAGAGCTTGGCAAACAGCATAAATATCTCAGCCAGACGCACACAAACACAGCCTGACTCCGGGTCTCAGCCGTAACACCAGGTGTAAACACTGCTACAATCAGCAGCACAGCAATGGCTCCGCAGAAGCACAGCGACGTGGTTAATTGGTGACCCAGGGGTGGAGCAGGACCTTCTGCCTCTCCTGCTGCTACGGAGCATCGGCACAGCCGACCAGTCCCGGGACGTGCCGCCGCAGCAGCACTGCCCGGCCGTCCCTGCAGGCGGAGCGGCTCTGCTGGGCCGAGCTCTGCGGTCACATCTCAGGCACCGTTTGCGAGCGGTCCTCGCCAGGCTCTGCCGCTGGCACGACCCGGGTCTCACCTCCTGCACGAAAAGTCGCACTGATGCGTAACCCCGTGCTGCACAAATGAGTCATACAGCAGCACTGGCGCTCCACACGCAGAGCCTCCCCACTCCGCACCGTATTGACATCGCTGCAGAGCCGGCGAACGCCGCGCTCCCGGTGCGCGCGGCCCCGCGGAGCCTCCGCGCAGCTCGACCGCCACGCGGGGAGCCGAGCGACTGCGACACGGGAGAGCAGCGGGGGAACTCGCAGGAACACGGGGCGGCAGGGGGCGGCGCGGATCGCCGGGCCCTCGGACACCGCGCTGCGATTCGCTGCTGCACAGCGCCGGACCGGTCCGCAGGGGGCAGCAGCATCCTCAGCCCCTTCCTCGCTTCCCGCACCACCTCTCACCGCCCTCCGCAGGCAAAGCTGCTCTCGTCGGTCCCTCTCGCGCCCGACAGCCACCAACTATTCTCAGCCCAGCCGCCTCACTCATCTGCTGTTTCAGGCTATGAAAATAAGGGAAGGTGTGCGGCAGTATTTGTGCAGTGCTGCGTTGATTCCTGTCACCAAAGATTTACTTAAGGGTGAAGAAGAAGAAATAATCGGGGGTGAAAGCACTCGGAGAAGCTGAAAGCCCACCAGGCATCTGGGGAGCTGCCACTGATCAGTATGTGCCACCGTATGCTGTCATAATTTCAAATTTCCTGTGCGTCTCTGGGAGCCTCCGAGGGCTTTTTGTGCTCTTAACTCAGTTTTGAAACTTGTGGCTGCTCTCATCAATAAAAGATTTGGTTTACTCACTGTGGCAACCATGTAACGAAAAACAGCCGCAGCTACATAGTATTTCTCTTTAATTACTATTTGTGGGGTGAAAAAGAAGAATTATTATGCATTGTTGGAGCAGGATGAACCACCTACTAATTACAACCTTGATTTTAACTCGGGTGATGTTGCACAACATTCTATTAATGAAGTAAATACTATTGCAGGCTGTAACCATTTTCCATGTGCTCTCCCTCCCCTCCCCCCAGGAAAGGCACATCTCAGCTGTGCATTTCTCCTCCACAACATCCAGTCCGGAGACACAAAATGCTTTCGCTCAGAATTCAGGGCTCTGGGTTTTCTTCCCCAGGCTTTGTTCTCCAGCACCAAATTGTTTTTGTGACTTATGGGTGCAGTGTGTGAACCCAAGGAACGCTGACTGCTGTTATTCATCCACGCCGACCTCCCACAGCCCGCTCACCAGCTCACCTTCACTTTAACCATACACACACGAATGGATCTCTGCTGGGCACTGTACCTGCTAGCAAGTTTCCTGATAATCAGCCTTAATTCCTGGCAGAGTCCGATGCTCAAACCGCCCCAAAAAGCAGCAGCACACAGAACTCCCCACCCACAATGGGGCGTTAGCGCTGATTGGGCTGCACACTCATGGTGAGCCATGCAGGAGGCTCCAGCACCACCATATCATGCACAGCTGTGCATTCAGCAGATCCCCTGCTTTATTTGCAGGAGTTCACTTGCCAGAGCACTCAGGGGAAGAAGGGGAGGCTCTTAGCAGATTGAATGCAGTCAGATAAACAGAGGCTTTCACCATTTAACTGATGAAGTTCTGTGATTCTCTTCTCTCCCTCCTTCCAGCACCATGGGCCTGGCAGCACACTGGCACTGAAGGTTGCAGCCCCCAGGCTGAGGGTCAGCCCCAGTGCTGCCCCCAGCACAGCACCGCGTGGGCACTGCTCCCACCTGGCTGGGCTGTGAGCCCATTGCTGCCAGCAAAGAGACCCCAGGTGCAGCTGATCAGAATCACAAAACCAATGTTTCTAGTGTTGCAAAGCACCGTCTTGCTGGAAACAAAACTCCATTGCCAGTACTGAAACTAATAACTGTATTTTGAGAAGACTGGAAATAGAAAGCCTTCAATCTGTCTACTTGTACTGCTTTGGCTTTATTGAAGCATGGGACTGGGGGATGGGGCTGGCTTTGAAACAGTCCCTTGTTTTGAAATTTATTCTGCTGTTATTTATCATTCACATCATTGGAGAACACGGCATGGCACTGAACAGAAGTCTGTTCTGTCAGTATATTAATATTCACGTAAAATACAACTGAAGGAAGCTCTGATTTTATTGAGCAGAATGACTTGTGTGCAAAGCCAAGCCATTTAGAAATGTTAATAGCCCTGTAAGCCCGATTCCTCTTTTGTTGTGTTCCAGTTGAGAACAAAACCTCATGCCTGCCAAGCCTCCACAAAGCCAACTCTGTTTCAACGTTTTTAGAAGTGGACTGAACTTCCCATCATGTCCTGAAATCTCCATCAACTGGTGCTGCCACGTCAGTGCGCCATCAGCTGCTCGCGATGCTCACCCAGGCCATTCAGGGAAATAACCATTTTTACAGAACTGTGAGAGTGCACCAAACTCCCCAGTTATTGGCAGTCGCAGCCTAGCTGCCTCCCACAGCAGTGCTGCACGATGGGCACAGGGGGGCCAAGATGAAACTGAAAACAATTAAAAATGTAATTGCACGGCTCTTGTACCTAGGAACTGACCAAGGAAGGTCAGAGCAGGGCGACGGGGAGAAGCACACGGCTCCAGCTGCAGCATCCCTCTGCCAAAGGAAGCACACAGCAGCAGATGCTGCACGCCAGGCTGAGCTCACAGCCCCATAGGAGGCCATGTGCACCAGCTCCCCAAAACTGGAGGCAGCGGTGCTGAGCGGGTCACAGCCTGCAGGGACAGCCATCCTCCTCCAGTGCCTCCCTGCATAGCGAGCCAGGGAGGGAAGCATGGCCCTGGTTTACAAAGGCAGCCACTCCAGCCGCCCAGATCTCTGTGCCACTTCACAGCAGAAGGAACCCAGCCAAAGCTGCAGCCCTTCTCACTGCTAAGGACAAGGGATGGTGGGAGAAACCTTGTCCCATTTGGCATGGCAGCTGCAGAGACTGATGCCCATATGGGTTCTGCAGCTCTTTGGAGAAACTGCCCAGAGAACTGACAGAGAGAGCAGGGGAGATCCATTTCCTGAGGCAGCAAACATGTTCAACTATGCTTTACTTCATAAGATATATGAAATCCTCTGACAGCAACAGTAGATGTTTATTTATTACACGTACCCCACGCTATGTAGACCAACACTACTGCCTTGCACACTGCCCTGCTCTCAGCAACTGACCTGCCTGGGGACTTGAAGTTACTAATTCTACATAATGCAGAAGGTTTCTAATACAGATTTTTATGCATACAGAACCCTAAGAAATACTAATAACAAGAGGAGGAAATCCAACTGCCTGTTCTGATGGTTTGAAGCACAGTATAGATTAATTGCAGCTCTCCAGTGTTGAAAACCAACCCAAGAATACATAATCATCATAGATAACTGCTGAACAAAACAGCTGTTCAGGCCCTATTACATATATTTATAGCAGTGACAATTCAGAAAAAAAAGATACTGCTTTACAGAGAGTTAAAAAGTGATGCAATTTGCAACACACACACACAGGCATTAAACAACCATAAAGCTTCCCTGCTGCATTGGCACGGTATTGTAATATATGTTGGCATTATGTCAGGAAAAGCAGTTTCCCAGACTCAGCCACATTAATGTTCATCCTAATGAACTCTCTGGAGGAACTGTCATAAATGACAGAATATCATAAAAGAGCTTCGCTTCCAATAAAGGCCAGAGATAGCACACACAATGATTATATTCAAGGGACAAGCTCTGATCTGTGATGTTCCGAGGCAAGGCAGTGATATTTCTGGTTTATCAGTTATTCATTGGGTTAAGCTTATTCCTTTCATCTCTGCAGTAGCATTTGAAGTAGGAGTCATAGTAAAGAACTTTAAAGATGTCCTCTAAAGTTATTAGAAATAATAATTGAAATAGTTTTCACCTGACAATAAAGTCAATGGCTGAAATTATTCAAGCTTTTAGAATCAGATAATGAACTAAGTTTCTTCCTGCTGGTAATCAGCTCATTCGGTTGCAAAGATCTTCTTAATAAAGTCAGCTTGATTAACTCCAGCCCAGTTAAAGAGGGATGGTGAATGTTGTGCACTTCATTTTTAAACAAAAAATGCACAGTTACTGGGAAAGAGGAAAAGACGGGATCACATTTTCACTGGGAGCTGGCATACCTGCTCTGAGCTAAGCAAGGCTTTCTGAATAGTTCACATGGAGATGGAAGGCCCCCACACCACAAACGTGTGGAACACCAACCCACAGCACAGGAAGGAGCAAACTGACACAGCAACTTCATCACTCCCACGGCCAGCAGAGGACGCGGCGCCTCGCCTCTGCCAGCAGCCCGGGGCACAGCACGCGCTGCAGCGATAACGTGGGTTCATCCTCCTCTCTGAGCACCGGGACGACACGCAGCAGCGCAGACGGGCTGCTCGCCCACCTCCTGGGCTCTACCACCGCTCTCCAGAGATACGACCCCTCCTACTCTTTCTTTGCTTTCTTCTCTAACTCCTACAAAGGAACACACAACGCGTGCTAATACCCCTCCTGCGACTTCAGAGCCCTTCAGCAAGCAGCAGCGTCCTCATTTAACGACCTGGCCGCCTCTATCATCCCAGCATCTTCAGCAGCTACAGTCCGACACAGCCAAAAGACGAGCGAGTCCCACAGCTTACCTGCCAGAGCCGCCCGGCGCCTCAAGAGCCTCCGCTACGCATCTAAGAGCGGTTAAAGAAGAACCGGTCATCGCTGCCTCGAGGCACCGTCAGCGCTCCGGCCCTCACCGCAAAGAGCCGCCACCGAGGAGCACGTGGAGCGCTTCGAGCCCAGCCAACGACAACTCACAGCGCAGCCCCTCCTGGAGCGGTCAGGTCCGCTTCAGGACAAAAACCTCCGAGGCAAGAGAAGTGGGACGGCGCCCCGGTCTCCCAGCGGCTCCCCCGCCGCGTGCCGGCCGCCTCACCCGCCCCGCAGCTGCTGGGAGGAACGGAGCGCGGTAATTAACAACGTAACTCCCGTCCTGTGCCCGAGACTCGCGCGGGATTCGTGCTATTAAATAACAGCAACAGGAGCAAAGCAACGAGAAGGTGCTACGAAAAGATCAACACTCACCCATCCAAGATCGAGGCTTGCAGAAAAGCTCCACAAAAGAGGGATCTCCAGGACAAGAACCGTCCTCGGTGGCAGTCAGCTCTTAATTGAGCTCTAAGAGGAGCCAGGCTCCACCCCCCTCGGGCCATACAGCCGAATTTGCCTCCACCTGTGCTCCCAGGGCTGAGGGTCCTTTCTCCAGGTGCTCCATCGGTTCAGGCCGTGACTCAGCAGTTCCCATACAGCACCATCGTCTTTATGCAACGAGGCTGCTTTACCGAATGAAGGTATTTCAGACCCTGAAATCACAAAGCTTTGCAGCCTTTTACCCACATAATGGTTTTCAGAAAACATTCTGGTGTAAGGGCCAGAGGAAAAGCATCCTTCACTCTCTAAAAAATGCCTTAGAAAGCAGATGTAAGAGAAAATTGACACCTTTTAAAAATTATACCTGCTTTGAATGATCTTCTTATATAATTTTGTTTCAGTAAGGTGACGCTTGTCATTTATGTGAAGTTTATATGCAGTGCCATTTATCAGTGAGTTTCCAAGGCTCAGGATGGGAGCACCACTCCTTGCTGTCCGAGCAAAGGCCGTTTACTTTTTACCAATTCTCTGCAGTGTTCTTAGTGGAGTTGGACCAGGAAAGCCCCCCAGTGAGCACAAAAAGAAAAAGGATTCTTCCCACATCCACCAAACGGCCTCTATGTTCAGAGAGAAAATTTTAGGAGAGAAAACTAGTGTGATGAAAGGTAATTGGAAAGCTGCTGGAACTGGGTTAGAATGATTGTCTCTGGGGAAGGTATCCATTTACCAGGAAATAATGCAGCTCAATATTCTGGGGACCAAGGAGTGCCAGGCACAGTGGTGGCGCACGCTCCTGGGAGCAGCTCTGGGCTGACACAGCACTGAGCTCGTGGATGTGGGCTCACTTGCACTGTGCTTCTCTGTCCTGCAGGCTGCCATACGGAGGGACTTCAAGAGTCCTCTGAGCTGCTGTCGAAAGATCCCACTAAAAGCCAGGCATTAGCAACAGATGTGAGCAAGGGATATTTGTTTAACTTCTGTGGCAATTTGCAGCTCTAAATTTAACCTTTGATGCCTACAGACTTCGTGCTCCCCCCTGAAGGAGGGCTCCTCCCTTCTGCCCTGGCTCATTTTGCAGTAGTGTTATTCCAGGAATTCAGTATTGAAACGATTTGTTCTTTTAATTGGGTTGCGCTGTTTTTAATACAAGCACAAATACCTACAACGCTGCTACTGCAATATGCACTCATGTCTCTTAGACAACACCGCCATAACAATTTCCTCCTCCGTTTTGTGATAGGCAGCATCGGCTGCCTCCAGTGCAAGTCCCTTACACCAGTCACCACTTTGGCCTTGCTTTGATGTAGCAATTACATGGATGGAGACATCACCGTGAGAAGCAGCAGAAATGAATGAGCAGTTCAAGAAACAGCCGCAGAAAAGCAGCTGGAGCAAAGCCTGCAGGCTGAAAACATCCAGCGGCACACACTGCGGCTCTGCATTCCTCACAGTTGTGAGGAAAATGAAAATTGTTTGCTACATCTTTTGGAGGACAAAATTCGCTTTTCTCTCATTTGCATTCCCCACACAGGTCTTACAAATTGCAGCAGGCTGAAGGTGACAGTGCTGCCCAAGATGATGCAATCAGGCTGTGGAGCTGAGCAGAGCCCACTGCTGGGCGCCGTTACCGCTGCTCTGGGTGCTCTGCTGCACAACGGCTGTGGGTCTGAGCACAGCACAGGGCTGTGCTGTGCCAAGCAGTGCTGGGACTCACCCCCAGTGCCCACCTCCTGCACACTTCAAACACCGTTATGCCTCAAAAGCTACTTTCAGGATTTGTCTCATGCTCACAGATGCTGTGCTGCTGAGCAGAAGGAAGGTGGTCTTGGCCAGAAGTCGCCGTGGGGTCACAGCTGTGCAAAACTCTTGGCATCAGGAGCGCACGGAGAAGCAGCTGTGGCCCACGAAGCACCAGGTTACATTGACACAGAGCACAAGTGAATACTGTAACGTAAATAACGACCACGTGGCTCTATGGCTTCTATTTGTTCCCCAGTGTTTTGAAGTTTGCACTTACGGTCACTATTTATTTCTAGCCTAAATCCCAATCAGAACTACCCATAGCAATATTCCACCCACAGGCAGCTGCAATAAAATTGATCAGGACATTGACACACACAGATACAAGAAACGAACATGATAAACTGCCAGGAACTGCAAGGAACGCAATGTTCTCTTTTGTAACAGCGCCTGGCAGGGATGGTTATTCTGACTTTGTTCTCGTGTAGACGATAGCTGCTCAAATCACCCAGGAAGCCAAAGCTTCCCCCAGCAGAACAGCAGCAAAACGCAACTTGTGCCCGCAGACAGCGCTGCCCCAGCAGCCGGGCTGCGGGTTGGGGGGGCGGGAAGCAAAATATATCTGCAGTGGGAAAATCTTATTGTTTCCCCTACGGTACAAAGCCGGGATTAAGGCTAAATAAAGGAGACCGCGATCAAAGTCATTCCCTATAGGCCTTAACTTCAGTCCCAGCACATTCAGCAGCCGCGGGCTGCAGCAGCGACGCACGCAGCCCCGGACGGGCGCGTTTCCCGCAGCGCAGCCCGGAGACGGAGCAGCCCGAGCAGCGCCCACCGCTCCGCCATCGCCCCGCCATCGCCGCGAGGCACCGCGGGGCGCTGACGGCAGAGCGGCCGGCACGAGGCGGCGGCGGCGCGGGGCACCCGCAGCTCCCGGCGCTCAGCCGCTCCCTCCTTCTGCACGGAGCCGAATCCAGCCCAGCGCTGCCCCTGCAGCCCTGGGCACGGCGCTTCGCTCCGCACTCTGGCAGCCACCCGTCAAGCTGAGCGACGACACGACAGCGGGGCAGAGAAAGGAGCCGGGCACCGTCCCATGTGTTTTAGCGGCAACAAATCCGAGCGGAAACTGCGGAGAGCCTCTGCACCCAGGCTGGCCAGCGTTTTTCAAAGTATGACCGACTACAGTCATTTAGAAGTAATGCTACAGGAGCATCAGAAGACCCGGAGCAGTGACAGAGAACTGCCCGTTCCGCCCCATGTGCAAATAAAGGCCGTCAGGGTGATGTCTGCACGCAGCTGTTCAATAGTGAGCACGGGGGACCTCTCTGGGTCAGAGAAGTCTCACCCGACCTATGGTGAACACAGCAGTGGGACAGTGGGGGCTGCACAGCCAGTGCTCAGCAGCTGATGGTCATCGTGGAGAGAGAAGCAAGCAGATCGATATGTTTTTGCATTAGGTGAGCTGATTATAGAGATGGAGGAAATTACAATCAGTGGAAAAATGAGGTAGCTGCTGTCTGTAAACGGAGAAACATCCTGTTGGCCACCACAGACACAGCGAGGTCTGCTCAGCACTGGGATCACACGGGACGAAGCAGAACTGGCTTTTTGGAGGAGGAAAGTAGAATAAAATAGAAGCAGAAAAGGCATGAAAGCTGGTGAACCCTGAAAATAAAAGTACTTTGGATATGCTCCTACGTGCTCCTTGCTTCTAGGAGATTGTGATCTTATTTTTCTTCTACTTCTCATTATTATGCAGCTCTTCAGATTAAAGCAACATCCATGAAGTTGCAGTTCTCCGGTGAATAGATATTTTTGTTTCCACTTGCTGGTGTGTTTGGAAGTCAGCCTGCAAAGATGTTCCTGCCAGCTGGGGAATCCCAGAGGACATGTTCCTTCCTCTGCTTTGCTGGCAACCGTGAGGACAAATTATAATGAATGACCTCTTTTCTCCCTCCCTCCTGCACCAGCTGGCTGCCGTACCCCTTCCCAGCCCCTGCCTGCATCCGCAGCTAAAACCAAATCTTATTTCCTAGATAAACAGACTTCTTTGGACTTCTCAAGATAACGCGTAAAGGGAAAAAACAAACAAAAAAACAACAGCACAAAGGAAGCATTTGCACAGCCTTCCCTCTTTTAAAAGTTCTTAGTCTGTTGTTTAGAAGCTGCTGAAAAAAAGCCCTTTTCCTGTCTGTTAATGCCAGGTCTGCACAGCGCTGGCCGTGCTGAGCTCCACCAGATCACCTTCAAACAGGGGAAGAGGCTCTGGAATTTCTCTGACAAAACTGTTTTGGAATAAAAACAGTCAGTCTTCAGAAACATGGGGGAAAAAAAACAACAACCAAACAGATTCCTCACAGTTTTTGATTGACTGTCTGTGCTAACCGAATTCGGGCAGTGCAGGACGGCCCAAAGCACCCCCAGCTGCAAGCAGAGCCACAGGCAGCTGCTCTGCAGAGCTGCATCAGGCTGAGGCTCCCCCCACCGTAACACCCTTCTCACATGAGGTTTTCTCCATTTTCAGTTGTTTTGGTTCAAGTGGGAATGGTAGGTTACTTAGCAACTGAAATTAAAGTTTGATTATTACATTAATATTGATGCTATCATTGTCTGAATCACGATTCCAGTAGGATGAATGATTTCACTCTTTAAAAATACTGATTCTGGAAAGTAACCAATGTGTAGGGGCTGAGTTCCCACAGTGACGGCAGTCAGCAGAGCTGCTGGGTGAGCTGGGGCAGGTGGAGAGCAGAACAGCAGGAAGAACAGCAGAACAACAGAGCTACCCTCGGCTCGGCGCATGGGCTCAGGATGGCACAGAAACACCACTAATTCAAATGAGCTGATGTCCTCCTGGCACACATGCCTCCTGATGCCAGAGATCAATCAAGTTGTCACTTGCATGTATTGCCACAACCCACAGGATGAACAGGCTCACCTTCCAACTTTCTGAATGCTAAAAGCCCGTAGGAAATTAAGTCCTGATTTTCTCTTTTTCTTCCTTTGCTAAATCCTGTCACACATTTCAGTTAAAATGTTCAAAACTGTCTTTTGGCAACAGCTTTTCACTGTCACTACAGCGCTCATCTTTCTCTGGGAGCTCTCCTGGCTGCATTGAGACTAATTCTGCAGATACGAGCTCCCAGCACACAGAGAACAACGGAAATCGGATTTTGCTGTTAATAAACCTACTCCAACCTGGCTGTGGGCTCAGCAGTAGCAGAGGGAAGAAGGTGCTGAGCTGCTGTAACACCATGGGAAGCACAGCAATGACAGCAGAGTAGCAAGGTCCAAGGCTGCAGTCCAAGTGAGGTCCAAGTGAGGACTTGTTCAAACAAACAGCTGTGGGCACAGAAACAAATGAAAGAACCTGCTTACCTTCAGGCCTCGGGTAGGCAGGGATCTCCAGCAAGAGACTCTCACCTCCACTGCCAGCCCTTTGAGGAGGTCCGGGAAGAGGTGGATCCTGGCTCCAGCCCTCCTGGTCATTCAGGTACATTGCAGTTGAGCTCCTCTGGGCTGGCACTGCCTTCCTCCAGGTGCTTCATCTCTGGTCAAAGCACTGACGTAGCATTTCTGCTATAGCTGCCTTTGTTGGATGAATGCATCCCCCTCTCTCCACCTGAGTCCATGAACAAAGGCTGTTGTTAATTGGTGGTGAATAAGCAGAAATTACCCATCTCCCATGCTTACAACTGGCACCAGTAGCTTTTGTTTACAGAGTTTTAAATGACACAGTGGTGTTTGCAGGTTATCTCTTGGCTGAATTCTGCATATCCTCATCTAAAATCTGCCCTGGTGCTCATGGGAGCACAGCCCTTTCTGGAGCTCAGCCCAGCAGGTGTGGGACACCTCCAGGGTACAGACAGGAGCCTTATCAGGGGGTGCCAGGCTGATGTCAGGAATAGAGCAGTCATGAATGTGGAGCTCCCTTTAAACAAAGACTGACTTGGAATACTTGCCAGATAAAATGCAAGAAATAGGTTATATAAATAACATTCTGTGAAAATTTCATTAATGGTTGTGCGTTGACATATCTTTAAGATCATAAACTTCAGTCTTTTTAATGTTTTTGGTAAGACTTGTAATGAGAAAAGACAATTCTGAAGTCCTGACATTAATAAGTCTATTGTAGAAAGGTCACCTTCCCCTAAGAATGTTTTATTATCAGTGGAGCAGAGTAGCTCTGAATATGTAATGACTTTTATCTGATGATTGCCCTGTATTCTCTTCTAAAGGAAGAAGGCTTCAGATGTTGAAAATTTACATATAAGCACTGAAGTGTTTGGCAGCAGAAAAACAAACTGGTTCAGAGAAATTAATTACAAAGCGGTTATAAAAAACGCATGAAAATTAACTTCTGATCTTCAGACATCTCCAGGAGGCACTGAAAATCACCACAGGACAGACTGACCCTGGGATGCAGCAGGGCAGCACTGGCTGCAGGAACACGTGTGCTGTGCAGCTCCTGTTTCTGTACAGCTGATGACAAGGGCCGTCCCTCATTTGCACTCTGCGTTACCCCCACTCACACGTAGCAGCATATAAAGGATCAGGGGAGCGCCGAGAAAACAGGAATTGGTTCCAGTTATACCGAGAGCTGTGGTCAACCACTACCTCCAGAAACCGTACACAGAGCCAGGGCAGGCTGAGGGCCGCTGCCCCACGGCGCTCACAGACTTGAGAGATGAAGGGGAAGCCCATGGCGCGGGGCTGCTCCGTCCCAGCGCTCCTTTCCCAGGAGATCCGTGCGTTCTACACAGCTATGCCGACGCTTGTTTGTTGCTTTGAGTCATTAGATTAGGTTGCACCTAATTACTCCTGCTCTACCAATGAAGGCTTTCCGACAAATGCTGCTTCTGTTAAGAAACTGTTTTCGTATACTGATGGTTTTATCTTAAGAAAGCTTTTCAAAGACCGTATGAACATCATCGTTTGTCAGGGGGCATACGGGGAAGAGTAAGTACATATGTAATCCATTTTTTCAAGAAAAAAATTGTTTTTCTAAGGGTGTTGTCTGGGACAACAGCTTTGCCTTGTGGGAAGGCCATTTATGAGGGGACTAATTAAATGAATTTCGTCAGAGACATTGTGATGCCAATTCATCAGTAATTCAAAGCAAACCATACGGGAAGAGTAACAGAGGATGCAGTGCCGGACCCTGGCAAAACAAGTGGGTGGGTTTGTTCCCTTTCATCTCCCTGCTTGGAAGCAATCATTAGGCTGTCAGCGGTACCAGCAGACCCAGCCAACCTAACCCTAACAACTCCCCTGCTCATTTCTGTCTATCCCAGCCACATGCACTTCCAAGCTCGTTCAGGGATGAAGAACCAATTCACAATTCACTGACCAGAGAGGTGATGGCATCTCACAATTAAGGCTCCAGAACGAACATCCATACACAACCAGGTCCAGCGGGCCCTTGTGCCAGAGACAAAGGCTCTCTCAGCATTCCCCACCTCCCATCAAGATGGCCCTTTGGTTCTTTTCACACACCGAGATCTCAGAGAATGGAACAGTTTTGAGGCATGACAGAGAGAGGGGAGGGAGAAGAACCCGAATGCCACGGGGCAGGAGGGGCAGCAACAGAGGACAACAGAGTGAGAAGCTGCTAAGATTTAATCCAGAAACAGGTCTGGGCTGAACAGGGAAGGAGAAGCAAGGACAAAGGCAATTCCACCTGCTGTAAAACCATGAGAAGATGTGGCCTCCTGCAGCTATGAATCAGATTAGCTGAAGTTGGGCTCTTTAGGTGCTTCCAAGCATGTCCTGTGCCATTTGCACCAATTACAGGGCTGCTGTCCAGCCTGCCTTCCCGTTTGGAGCTTAATGTGAAACAGGAGGAGCCTTAATATATTTCTGTGAGGAAATGGGTATTTAATCCAATTTTTCCAAATCCTAATTGCATCCTTATTTTTTCCTAATACTGAACTGATCAATGAGGCAGCTCAGATTTTACCCTGGCATTTCAGCACACCATAAAAAAACAGCAACAAAACCCACATCAGACGCAGCAGCTGTTAGAGAGGCTGTTCATTCACAGCAGCACAACTCAAACGCCACATATCACAGAGGGTTTCAGCAACCCATGCTCTGTGGAGCAGGGCGGGCTGAGTATGCAGAGGAACTGCCTCGTCTGGGGCTCCTTTCTGTTTAACTGCATTGCACTGGAGCCGGTTTGCATTCTCCTTTCTCACCAGTGCATCTTTTCAGATGGAAAAAATCCTGTTAGAGTGGCTGCATCCCCAGAACATAGTTAACTCATGAGTGAAGCAGTGACATTTAAGGTCACAGGCACTGGGGAGTTTGTGTTGAACTGAGCTCCCTCGTGTCTCCAGTAAAGAAGGAACAGCGACAGATTAAGACATTTTTATGGCTTCTATGAAAGCTGCTTCATTTTTCAACCTGCCATGGATGAAACATTTCCTTAATGCCTTTTACATCAAAGAAATAATTTCTTTATGTGCCATCATCCCATCTGCTTTCCATTCCCAATCTCTGTTCCCTTAGAAGGCAGAGCATCAATTGGTATTCAGTGAGGAAATTGTCATTACCTTTATTAATTATATCACACTATTCAGCACCCGAGATATGGGAATTACTGCTCTCTGTGCCACACAAGTGGATGCAGATCCCATCAGGAGAGACCAGAAGCACTGCCTGCCACTGTCAGATGCCTTCTGTCAGCACTTCTGTGGTCGGAACTCTGCGTTTGGGGACACTCATTTTTTTGTGGGCACAGTGGCAGAAGCACAAAGCCTGAGAAGCTTTCCTAACACACAGCAGAGCTCAGAGTTGAACATGTGCACCTCACATTGCAGTGTCTGTTCATGTGCTGGACTGCCTTTCTATTATTATTGTTTTAATGGCACCAGCCACAAAACATCTCTAATTTCCAGCTTGTCAGCATACAAAAACCAGTCTGTCTTTTACTATCTGTTGCCCTCCATAAAAAAATCCCTCTTACCAATGATTCTGCACCGCATACATGGAAGACTCCCCTGCACTACCCGGGCTGCAACCTGCAGAATACAGCAGCACAACGAAAGCAACAAGGCTGACACTTGTCTGTGGACGTACTGGGGCACCAGAGCTTCTCCCTGTGAAGCTACCAGCTCCAGCAGCTGCAGTGAGGTGTGAAAAACCCCACAATGCATCAGAGCAAAATAAAAGTCAAGTAGAACAGTGCTGATCTGTCATTGCAGCCAGCTGCGTTTCAGTCCCGCCACGTGTTTCTGTAAATAAGAGCCAACCCAATGAAGTTTGACTTACCTTTACTCATTCAGGCCCCAAATATCAAGCACAGCATAATCCATGCAACTGAAACTGGGCTGGGGTCTTCTCTGTGACTGCAGGAAAGCAGTGAGACAGAAGTTCCTGCAGTCTCACTGCTTTCGTGTGTCACAAGCATTGGATTTGGGCAATGTGGAGAGCAGCAACGCAGCCTTAAGACTGACACACAGTGAGGGGGGATGCTGCTTTCTTTTGTCTTGTGTTTTACATGTACATTAAATAAACCTGGGGCAGGACATACCTGTGCAGCCCCATTCCCAACTGCACATTTTGGTTTTGAACCCAGAGATGAACAGGCTGCAATGAAGTGAATTGTTGTGATAACATTAAAAATTCAGAGGAACTCATTATCCTAAATTTAATTGCTCCTTCCAAAATTCTGTCAGACTCATTATGTTGGTTCCCTTTCTGACATGGTTTAAGCTCCTCCAGAGAGCAGCTGTACCGTAGCAGTAATAATGATTAAATTGCTGTCTAAAGCTTCGCTGGCCATCAGAAATAAGTAGAGTAAATTCACACTTGCAGCCACTTTTACAGACAATTATTGTGCCATAATGGCAGAGCTTATGAGACGTCTTTCTGGAGTTCACAAAGCACAGATGCGCTGAGAACACAGCTCTGCTGGCACTGCCCACAGAGCTGAACAAAACCTGGGCTCCCAGACATACAAACTGTCAGGAAAAGAGCTGCAAGAAAAACGAAGTCTTCACAAGTTCACATGGAAGGCAGGAAGTTTAGTCAGTCACAGGTATGAAGATGGCAGTGTTTTTTAGGCAGTCGCACAGCATGGTGAGAGCACAAAAACAAGCTCTCGTAGTGCAGCCCACGAGGCCTTGTTTAAGAAAACTCCTCAACACACACCCACGTGCATCCTCGTTGCAGCTCAGGGCCCCGGCATGCTGAGCCTGGCAGGACGAGTCATGTACGACGTGCCTGCTTTCAGGGTGTGTTAAACACAGCAACACACAGGTTAATACCATCAATCAAATTTGTAATTAATTCCAGCAACTCATTAACAGGAGTGAAATCACTGGAGCTTCACCAGTTTATGAGCCCTACGGATATGTGTCCATTTATCTGCTAAATGGTGCTGTGGCTTTGCTGTGTACGGTAACTGCTAATGCAGAGATGCTGCCAACAAGCTGCACAGAACCAGAGCAGCATTCCAACTGAAGTTCCACTTCTGCACCCAGGAGTTAATTGGGACACAATATACAAAGTCAGTGCTAACTTCTCCTTAAACTGTCATTTTTTCCACTCAGACTCAGCCAGGCTGCCTTCAGCTGCCCTGGGAAGTCACAGTGAAAGGGCAAAGCTCTGAACTGCACTCGGGGCACCCGATGCATTTGGTGCTTTGAAGCGCTGGGTGCATCCCAGCGTGCCCTGCTAAATAACATGCTGCAGTGAAAAGTTACTCTGAATTATTATTAACAAGCACTGCAATGTTTTAATTAGCCCCCTGATGAATTCTGGCCAAAGAGTAGCGACAATAAATTGCCTCTCTCTGTGAAATTTCCATTTTGACTTTAATGATAAAAAAAGGCTCCAGATGACACCAGCAGCACCAAACGCACTGTGCTGTCTCAGAGCTGTGGTGAGAGCTGATGCACACAGGGTGCTCTGCTGGGAGCTCTGTGATGCCCCATCCGCTGCAGCACGCAGGGCTGGGCCACCCTGCAGCCAGCAGCAAATGAGGCCCTGCATCATCTCGTGTCTGAAAGGAGGCCTCATTAACTCGCATCTTTCTGACAGCTCCACTTTAGATGAAAATGTTCAGTCTCAAATGTCACCCCCCAAAAATACAAGACAAAACAAAACAAAAACCCCACAGTGCTGCCTTACTGTGCCTCACCAAACAGCAGCGCTCTCCTGTAGCCAGGGGGAGTAAAAAGGGCTTCCTGCACTTCTGTCCAGTCATCCCCCCTCCTCAGTGTCTCAGCACTGCTCAGCTCTGCACAGCCCGGGCTGCTCTGTGCTCAGCACGAGAAACGCACACATCCCAGTGGGGTGGAAGTGATGCCAAAGGATGATTTGCCAGGGCCATCCTCACACGCTGCCTCCACAACTGCAGTAAAAGTTGGACTTCATTTAGTTATATTAAAATTGTACTGGCTTGTGTAATACCTGGCAACTAGGTCAGAACTTGTGCTGCAGCTACAGAAAGGAACATAACTGTAAGTCACGTAAATATCCTCAGCCCAGTCAGCAGCACAGGGATGTACAGCACATTTCTCATTTTAAGGACAAAGCACATTCCCAATTAGTGCTTAAAAGGAAGCTTGAGTCTTTGATTCATCAACTGAAACAAATTGGAGGACTTCTGCAGAAAAAAACCACCACCAACAAAAAGCCATCCTAGAATAACATAATACCAAGGGTTAGAAACAAGCAGAGGGGAAAGAGGTTCTGGGAGGACACAACAGAACACTGCAGCACCATGCAATTATGGTCCCAGTGGAACTGCATCGTTTCTGAAAGTTAAGCTTATACATAAAGATGTTCAGGAGGGTAATGAAGACACAGGGCAGCCACATCCCAGGGGCTTAGCACATGTAAGGACAAGAGGATTCACTCCTTAATAAGGGTTTCTTATTATTTGGGATTAGGAAATGGCTCTGCATAACTCATTTATACTTTCACATCATATTTGCTTCCAGAGGGGGACTTTTGAACTGCCTAATCACCATCTTGCTGCTCTAAGATGATCCTGTTGTTTTTTCTGCCTTTTTCTCCCTTCTAATTCTTATTTATTCATTCTCTATACCCTTTACATGAAACAAAATGCCCTGAATCTTAAAGTCCCCTTAATTCTGAATCCCCTGAAGCAATTTTGTCTTAGGGAAAAGCATGAAGATGCTCATGTATTTGTTCCCCCAGCAGCATTCTGTGCATAGACTTGGAGGAAAACTCCAGTTCCAGCAGATGGTCTGTTAACCCAGCACCTGCTAGATGTCTGCACAGAATGTACTGTCACACCTGTCCCGTAAGCTGTGCTGCAGAGAGAACTGCAGACTGCCAGCCACTCTGCAGGTGGGGCACGGCCACACAGCCAGCCCTGACACCGCACAGAGGCGACGTGCAGCCCTTTCCCCTTGTGACGTTTCCATCTTCTGATCAGAACTGCTCCTACACGACACTGCATAAATTCTTCCCATTTCCAAAGGCACATTGCATTGGGCAACATCCCTTGGAAGATAATACAGCACAAAAGAGTCAAGTGTTCCTGAAGAAAGGAATAACTGAGCCAAATCAGCTCCAAGCAGGCTCCATCCACGCTGTTGCCACCCCGTATTCATCAGGAACAATGAGCACTGGCATTGAGATTCCGTGCTGGTTTCATAAACAGAGTGCTGCCTTTTTAGTATGTCACATTTAGACAGGAGAACAGATTCTGGCTATAAGAAAGCATCCTTGGAACCTGTTTTTATAGTTCTTGAAATATTTCTGAACAGTTTTCTTATCACGCACGTTAAACAACTCCAGCCTCAGAAGTATAATAACCCCCTGCAAATGCGCTGACTTCTGCAAAGCATCAATGTGAGGCTCACATGTGGGTCACAGCCTAACGCATTCACAAACAACGCAGCCCCCGCACAAAAGGGGAGTCAATGCTAATTATGATGAGGAATCCCAGTGTCTCTTGGTGCAGCTGTGGTGATGCTCACCTGTACACAACACTCTCTCACCTGGTGATTTTAAGGATAACACCAGGCACAGCGCTGTGGTGTGAAACGTGTCCTCCTGCCCCCAGATCTGCCAGCCAACAGCTGGTGGTGGGGAAACATCCCATCCTCTCTGTGCATAGCTGGAACATAAGGAAATGCAGCTTCAGCTGCTCTCAGCCAAGCCGGATGCATTTTGGATTTAAAAGAATGTCAAAACCATTCACTGAAATTCTCAGGTGCAAGAAGAAGAGTCCTAGCAGGGAGCGGCTCTGTGCTTCAATCCCATTCCCACTTCCTGAGGAGCAGTTTGAGGCTGGAACTGGTCAGAGAGGAAAATGGTACTCCTGCAGACATCCTTTAATTGTAGAATTATGTTCATCAGCCTTTGAGGCTGTTTCCACAAGTTTGAGTATTACAGACTGCTACCCTTATTTCTGTAAATACTGCTGAGACAAAGGAACGCTCTCCAATCAGACCAGCACTGAAGGAAGATCCTGCAACTCTATGACACACGTGGGGTCATCATGCTTCTGTGCAGGTCAGCTCAGCTACAGGTAAGAAACACAGCACAGAGCTAGCAGAGAGCTTCCTCTGCCAGACATACAGCCTGGTGTAGACAGGCATGCCAGGCTGCCTGACATGGGGCGGGAGCCTCATCCTTACGTCCTGAGCCGCAGTGCCACATGTAGCAGGTACCCAGGCGTCACTGCCCGCCTAATGCCAGCGGGTGCCTGAGTGTCACATCCTGCCCAATGCCAGCAGGTACTCAGTAGGTGCAGCCCACTGCCAGCTGTGGGCACATCCCATCGGGCTGGGATGTGGTGGGTGCCTGCCAGCCCCTCATGCTGCTCCAGCAGCCCGCATGCAGCACTCACTCTGCGCCGGGGCTGCTGCTCTGCCTGCCTTGCCGAGCTCTGCAGACGCCTTCTGTGTGGGCACCCCACTGCCCCTCACACAGGAATGTGCTGCTGGTGCTGCCGGAGAAACGGTGCAAAGGGTGGAGATGTGTACAAAATGCTCTGCTGGTGGATTTAATGCCGAGCGGTAAAACGTTTTATCCAATCTGGAGAACAGTGTTTAAACAGATGCTATTAGTGGTTGAATTTCAAAAGTCAACAGGGCTAATAAACCTTTACTTCTACTAAAAATGCTATGAGCCCAAGCCCTTTTTTTTCTTTAGGTGTTCAATTAAGAAAGAACACAAAGACCTCTCCCAGATTTAAGACTGTAGTGATCAGGTTAAGCATTCATCCCATTGTGTAAAGAAACAAACTGATTATTGTTAAATAACTCATATCTCAGGAGCAGTGTTACAAATGACCCAAATGGAACTAGAAGCATCTTAAATACAATTTCTTGTCAGATTACATGTGAAATGCTCTGATGACTGAAGAGTTCCTAAAAGGACCCCACGTGTGGTCCTGGAAGGCCTGGCTCCAGCTCTGAGTAAAGCACCATTTCATCTAATTGTTGTTTACCTCAAGCAAGCCCTCTGAGCTATACAACTACATGCACTTCTCCCTGATTTATTACAGCAGTGCTGATATTTCGAAGAGCCTCATCCTCCCAAGAAGCAGAGGGAAACCAGTCATCACCCAGGACGTGGGGGAGGCATGGAGTGAGTGCTGGCTGTGAGTGCAGGCTGGGTAGAGACCCTCTGAGTGTCACCTCCTCACCCAGAAATGCAGATGTCCTTAGTGATTCTTTCAGAATGAGTACATGTGGGAGGGGGAGGAGATGAGGGAGTCGGTCTCATCGCTGCTACTACAATGCAGAATTAAGACAACCGCCCATCCATCATCTCCTCTCAAATCCTCTCTGCTCTTCAAAGACAACTGACAGCTCACAGCCTCCTGCTGCCCATCTTGCTAAAATATTAAAATATCAATGAGCCCAAGGTTCAGGTGGCTGCAGCCATCCAGAGCAGGGAGTGTGCAGCACAGAGATAACACTGTGATTTCATTTTGTTGGTAACATCACTGGATTCCCCATCCCCTGCTCTGTGACATCCCGTTCTAAAAGCCAGACTGAAATTTACAACAGCAGCAACAGCCTCTGGTGTTTGCAGGGGTAGGAGGAGTGCCACTGTGTCGAAGTAACTTTACAGCATGTGGAATGATCACTAGAACCTGGAAATCCTGCATTGGCATTGGAATGCCAAGCAGAGTCCTTGGTGCTCCAAGCAGGAGCCTCTGTACGCCAAATCCATCCACAGCAGTTTAATGGGTATGAGAATTTGTGCCCTCCTCTGCGTACAGAATTTGGAAAGTTCCTGATTTCCTAACCAAGGGATCATAACGCAGGGGCCATCCTCCTTGTACCTGTTACCTGCACCATAAAGTAAAGCTAAGTTTGTGGAAGACGTCCAAGTATCGGTGCCACACCAATCCTTAGGGCCAGGTACAAACCAATTACCAGCTGTGGGCTGAGCTGCTGTGGGCTCCTGCCTGCCGCTATCGGCCCTGCTGACCTGCAGGGATGGGACGTAGCCCTTTGCCCCACAGAGGAGAACTGCTCAGCGAAGAGCAGAGGCAACACAACCGCAGCGATGTGGGAACTGTTCGTGGCTTCCTTCCGCTCAGAGCGAAATTCAGCGACGCCAACATCGAAGCCCTAAGGAGATGAGGATAAGAGGGCTCTGCTCCCAGGCGTGTGACACTGCCCGCCTTTGTGGGACAGATGTGAGGGAAGAGAACTGAGGAGAAAGCAAAGCTGGGCTGAAAGACTTTTTTCTTTAAAAAGAAAGAACAAAATGAATATGATCCTGAAAGAACAACTGTTCCTTTCAAAGCTGTTAGTTTAGGAAGCTCGCTATAGAAGGGAACATTTCTGATATGTGGTTGCTGGTTTCCAAGCAACAGCTGAGCCCTGCTCCACTGCCGGCAGCCTGCGCTCCCAGCCGGGCTGCGCCGACGGCACCACGGGCAGCACCGCAACGGCTGCGGGCACAGCAGGGAGCAGCATGGAGCTGGGAGCAGAGCGGGGCTCCAAAAGTGACGGCAGAAACGAGGCTGCAGCCCCGCACAGGGCAGGGGCTGGCAGAGGAACCGGCAAAGGAAAATCGGAAACCCAACAGGACAGAATTGCAACAGCAGAGCTCTAGTTTATGTGAGGGTATGTAAGAGCATAGTTCAACGTGAGTTACCCAAACAGTTCTGAATTGAAGAGTTCTCATATCCTTTGGGTACACTGAAGTTATGTGCAGGTACAGGAAAACGGCATTGTGGACATCTGAGAAAAGGTTTCATTGCATTTCCCTACGGAGTGCTCCTCTATTTGACGCTGTTAACTGTCACTAATAGCGTTCTTATTTCCTCACGTAGATCCATTGCACTCTTTGCAAACCACCAGGCAACCATGCAAACACGGAAGCCTGCTTTGCACATCGCTGATGCCCGTTGGTTCTGCTGATCCTCTCCAGCTCCCTGTTTCTCTACCACCTATCCTTCCACATCTCTTCATGACACTGCCCCTCATCCTTCGTGATCCTCAACTCTTTGGATCCATCCCTATGCTTTGCCACAGTTGCTTGTGATGCACTTAAAACTGGAGGGAAGGGACAGCTTGCCACAGAAAACCTAACTGGCCAACTCAATAGCCTAATTCATAGGCACCAATGACAGCAGACATTGCTGTGACTCAGCGACGTCTCTCTTCAAAGCTGGAGAAAGGTGGTGGTAGCAGGAAGGCCAGCATGCAAAGCACACCGCATTGCATCCTGATACCCTGACTTCATATAATGTCTGAATCAGTGCAGTCGTGGCTGTGCTGGGCACTCAGGGCTCACTAATTGCTGCTGCCACTTCCTGATAATGAATCATCGAGTCCAGTGTTTTTCTCTACAAAATCTGCAGAGGCTTCTTAGAGGCACTGATGGTGTTTATGGTACAGACATTCAGGCATTCAAATGTTTATTACTCAGGTGACTTTCTATATACTCAAGTTTACTATCGTCCACTAAAAATAAAGAAGCAGCTATTACTTAACCTGTCAGAAGCCTGAGCCTTCAGGCAGTAATAGAAGCAGCTCATTTGATGGAAGCTGCGAGCACCTCCAATTGAGCCTCCAATGAAGTGCAGCCCTGGGTCTGAGCAGGGGAGCAACCTCCGCTGAGCAAACAGAGCAGAGCAGAGCAGAGCAGAGCAGGGCCTGCCCTAGCCTGGTCACCGCAGAGTGCTGGTGGAGCTGCAGGCATTATGGCCTTCCTTCTCCACAAACAGCTGCACATAAAAGATAATACAGGTTGCAGACATCAAAAGGCAGCACTCAGGAAAACATCACGACTTTAAGCTGTTTTCTGAGGCTGGAAACCACTCACAGAGGAAGGACAAAGACAGCAAGCTGCTTGGGGCAGGGACTGTGTCTCTCCCTGAGCCCAGCACAAAGGGACTCTCAGGCTGGACACAATGCCAGGAAGGAACAGACATTCCAGTTATGTTTGAAGGCGCTCAAACAGCAGGAAGCCCTCAGGCCCACGTGCTGTGATTGCCAACACGCTGTTTTCCCCATTCCGCCTGCAGTCCCCGAGGTTGGTGCCCTGCACTCCCTCATGCTCTGATCCCCCAGGCCAGGCTCCCTGCAGCCGGCTGCCCACCTTCACCGCTCCCTTCACCGCTCCTCAGCCTGCACACGCTGGGACACGTGGCTCTGCTGTACCTCAGGCAATCTCCTGTAATGAGGGCTGTTAGTCCCCAGATCACAATCAAATCACCTCAAAGATTATGGGTTCACAGAACGGTATATTTTCTGAACACATATTGCAGAGCACAATCCATTAGCAAACCAGACGTGCTACTCTGTTATTTGAATCTGAATCTCTGAGTAGTGCTTTTAGCAAATTTACTTTTCTCAGCCACTTAAGAATAATTCCTTTGCATCACCATTGTATCTTTAAGGTCAGTTCAAACGATCCCCTATATTTAGTTGCTTTTGCATGAAGCTGAAAGCACAAAGACTGGCAGAGATCAGCTAAATGTTCATTTTTGCTATAGAGCTAGCCACAGATTCTCTCCCAGAAGTCACTGTTGCGTGCCTGTGTGCTTCACACAGATCTGTGCCGATCTCCCGATCCTCCCCTCTGCGCTGACAGCACTGAGCTGTCTCATTCCCTGCCACTGCTGCAGAAAACCACTGCCACGTCACCACCTCAGCTCTGTTCCACCAGTTCTGTTTCTCTTCCCAGGGATGGAACCACACCATCACCATTGCTGTGTGCAGCACTACGTGCAATCACCATCTGTGCAGTTGGCACTTCAAAAAATATTTATATATCTGTGGAACATACATGAACATAAATGAAACACGACAAAGACTGTAACAAAACATAATATGTGCCTGCAGTAAGGGAACAGCAACAAGTTCACAGTGTGACCTCCTCATTTCAGAAGCTTGCCATCAGACTGCCAGGGCTGCCTCACAGCCACCTGCAAGCTTGCTGCTGAACCATTCATGAGAACAAATGTTCCCCACGTCCAGCTGAACCAGGCCAGTCCCACGCTCCCATGCTACTGCTCCAGGTGATCCGCCAGGCAGTGATGAGATGCACAGCTTACCCACGTGTGCAGTGTGCACTTTGTTTACTTTGAAGCTTCCCCTCTCTGCTTTATGTGATGTCCTGTCCAAACTGTGAAACAAAACAGCAGTGATCTCTAAGGCAACAACACTGGCCAAAACTCATCACTTTTACATGTTCTTTGACAGCACACTTCATTCTTTAACCAGCAGTTGAGCAGCAACAGCAGCAGCAGCTGTAGTTACAGCAATCCTCACTGAAGCGGAAAGTCCACTTCCACATTTCAAATTCCTTCAGAATTTGGAAAATTAACACAACTCTTCCTTACTACATCTCCTATATTTGCAGTGCATTTCACCTCCACTCAGACACTAGAAATGTGTTCCAAACCCTCATGTATGTTCTCCTTTTAGTTCTGCTCATTTATCTTCCAAAGGATCTTCCTTTCAAGCATATTATGTTAGTAGGCACAGCGTCTGTCCTTCCACAGCCCTGCAGTGCAGAGCTGTGCCCCTAGCAGCAGCAGAGGGAACTCCAGAGCAGAGGGCTGATCTGTGCTGTGCCCTCCTGCACCGCACCATGCGGAGCCACGCTGCATCCCCCAGAACTGCATGCACAGGGCATCCAATATGCTGCAACTGGGCTCTTTGTAAGTCATACTGCTGCTGTACAGATGAGCACCATTCTAGCATCTGCCTTTCTCTCACAGCTAAAACAAATTCAGGGGGATGTCCGAGGAAACAGGGATTCGTCACAGATCTGCCAAGTCCTCAACAAATAATGTACATGGCAGCTGAAATACTGGCAGCTGAAATACCAGCATCTCTAAAGCCACATTCATGTTTGCCAGTAGTTGTACTTGACTTAATAGTTTTCCCTATACTAAGCATCATATGACATTTATATAATGAAATCACCAATTCTGAAAAAAGAACAATGTTGTCAACCACCACACTCAGTGGCTGCTTTGCTCAGTCATTTCATGAAATAATTGAAAATCATAGGTATCACACATAGTGTTTAACCCCCAACTATTCAGAATAAAAAAAACCCCAAGATAACTATTTTTCACGTTATTTTCATTTATGAAACCACACAGTCTTTCACATAATTTCTTGAAACCACACGAACAAAAACCCATCCGTGATCTCTGTACCCGTACAGCTGAGGCTGTTACCTGAAGTGACTGAAAGTTGGAGCCATTCAGCACAGGAACTGCTTCCACAACAGGGTTCTAAAAGCAGTGCCACTCACTGCAGAATTTCTGCACTGTATTTTGTGCAACAAACAAGCAGAGGTATCAAGCAGAGAAACAAAGTGCTCAGGATTTTACTCAGCTGTGCAGTGCTTCCACCTGCCATTCATTCCACCAAATGACTGATTTCACAACACGACCATAACACATGTGCTTTGTTTTCCTACTTTTTGCCCCCTTTGTCATGGCGTTATTAAACTGTTTTTTTTTTTTTTTTCACATGCACAAACTGCCCAGCTTTTAATGTTTCTTATGCTCATTTTCACAGTATTTTGCCATAAGCCATCAGATAATCTCTCACATTCAGGATCCAATCCATTTCCCTTGTAATTTAACAAGGGCTGCAGCAGGCACTTACACGGGCCTTATCGCGTACAACTTCTCATACATGACAGGATGCCAGAGATGAGAAGACAAAAACACAACCATGTCCTGCAGCTCCAGGTCTGAGAACACATGACACAGTCAGTCCCTTCCCAGCAAGTGCTGCGCTGCGCCTCCCCCCACACAGCACACCGTACCTCTCAGCTCTGCTCTGAGCACCTCTGCACCACGAATGCCTGCAGGTCTGCAGGCCGTAATTACTGTGAATTCACGGTTAACCCAACGCCTGGCGTGCCCCTCACCGCTCACCCCTTACAGTCACTTTGCACCACCACACTCGCAGCGGTACCAGCACAGAGCGGAGCTGCTCCTGTGCAGCACGGAGGCCCGGGCATCGTCCTGCACACAGGGTGCAGCTGCAGGCAGTGGGGGGCAGCAGCAGGGGGCACAGAACCCCGCCGGCACTGCGCGTGTCACCGCCCTGCCATCCCTGCAGGTGCTGAGAGACCGTGCTGGTTTGGGTCTTGAACAAACCAGCAGAACACAAATGGTTCCGTGATCTGTGCTGAAGGACAGCTGGCTGCTGCCGCCTGGGATGTGTGTCGTACTGCTGACACTCCGCAGGCTGATCCAGGAGCTGGGAAATTCTCAGCATCATTTCTCCTACATTGATTATTCTGAACTTCATTTCCTGCTGCTGCTTCACCTGGGCAGATTCCTGTAATCCAACTGATTTAGGCTCCTACCTACCCGTACACTGAAAAATGTCATTACATTAAACATTTGATTAATTTTAGTAAAATTAACTTCCAACTTTTGCAACCACCAAGCTGTATGCACACACATTTAAAGGCTGGATGGGCTGCAGATGCACAGCTTACTGAGTGAGAGAACATCTCCAGACACCAGTGCGTTAAAATTCCAACCCGTGTCCAGATTCTTGGTTACTCACAACTCCAAATCCGGTGCACAGCTGCAGCCCTACCAACATATTCAGTTCCAGAAAATGTTTGCTAAGAGCAAAAGTGTATATTCATTTCCCCATCTTATTGAGCGTGAAGGATCGTCAGGTGTATATAAAAGCTGTAACAGCTTGAAACCCTTTAATTTTTTTCCCTCTTCAATTTCTGCACCTGACAGCTGCTGCAAACCTGCTCCTAGGACCTTCTGCCCGCAATAAGGGGGTGCTCCACAGACAAAAGCAGCCCCCCTCTCCCACCCCCCGGCACTCCCAGCGTTACGGCCGTCCCGAGTCCCGCGCTCCGGCCCAAAGCCTAACTTGAAGATGCGAAGCTTCCGAGGTGCCCCAAAAGCACATGCAGCCGTACGGCGGCCGCCTATCCCCACGTAAGGACGGATGTTCTTAAAACGAATCAGTAACTCTTCACGCGAGGCGGCAGCACAGACGAACTGCGCGTGCAGCACTGCAGATCGCAATGACGCCCCGCACTGACGCCCCGCACCTCGCCGGGCGGCTCGGGGACCCCCGGGCAGGGCGGGGCTTCGCGGAGCCGCCTCCGCACGGAGCGGCAGCGCCCCTCGGCCGCTACCCCCGCCCCGCAGATCCGCGCGTGCACCGACACCCGCACGGCGACGGGCTGCGGGGGGCTGCGGACCGTCGCCGCCGAAGGCGCCCTGCGGAGCGCGGGCGGGGCGGCGCGGCCCGGCCCAGCCCTGCCTCGGCGTCCGCGGGAGCGGCGGGCGGCGCGCAGCGGGCACGTGCGGGCGGCAGCTGACGGGCGGCGCGGCGGGCGGGGCGAGCGCGGGAGCGGCGCGGCTCCGCGGCGCGGGGTCAGCGTGCGGCGCGGCGCGGATCGGCCGCCTGCGGGAACGCCGCCGCGGCTCTCAGAGATACCCGCCGGGTCGGCCGGGATCGCGCCTCACCTTAACGAGGGTTCCCTGACCGCGGAGCGCAGGTGAGATTTCTCCTCGTTTCCTTAAACGGCCGCGTTCGCCGCTTCTGCGGGCTACTCGTCAGCCGGCTCCGAGGCGAGTAATTACAGGGCAACTTTTTGCAGCTGCCGGGGCTTTACCATCCGCTGCGGCTTCCGTGGCTGCTGCGGCCGGCGCGTTTGTCCGCGGCGTACGCAAAGCTCAGCTGTGTTACTCGTAAAGAACGCCGTTTCCTGCCGAGATGCCCTTTTCTGAGCATCCACAAAATACTGGTCTCGGAAAATAGGAAGGGATGCGGTGTGTGTGTGTGTGGGGAGGCAGGCGGGAGGCTCTGCTCTCCAGGACGGTTTCTGAAGCGTCACCGTGCCGGCTACGGACCAACGGTATGCAGTGGGTGGATGCCGCGGGGATTGGGATTGAGGGTTTTATGAAAGACGCTGCCTAAACGCAGTGATGTAGTTACAGATCTGCGCGGTGTTTTAATTCCAGCAGATTATCAAGCGCACGGGAAAATATCTCCTGCTATGGTGGGATGAGAAAAAAAATCAATCTATGCTACATTGTCTACAACAAGCTCTTGGAAAACTTAAACCCACAGCCGCAGTGCTGGCGGTTGTTTTGTGGGTTGGTTTGTTTCTTTTTGAAATTGCACGTACTGCACCATCTGCGGGGTGTTTCGGCTCTGAGTATCAGGGATGCACGTAATGCACCTGCAGTATATCAGTGAGCAAAATACTTTCTAGGGCCAAGAATACTGTTTGCTAATTGGGTGTAGATTATCACGAGTAGTGACAGAAGGCTGTATGTACTTGCAGCTCTCTTGAGTGCACGTCCCTCTGTGGAATGGGGTGCATACACATAGATTGTGTATGTACAAGTAAAATGTAGGACTGTACGCACGTATGTTTGCTTCTTTTCCCCATTGGCACGGAACCACAGCTCGGCTGTTTCTGTCGCTGAGACAGGCAGGAGCTCCCAGAGCAGCACCAGGCAGCCGCTGTGCCTTCTGCTCCCAGATGCCTCCGAGCACTTCCCTAGTCTGTCTGACAACAAATGCTCCCGGACCAGCTGCCTCCTGCAGGCTGTTCTGCAGCGCTCTCCATAGGCTGCTGTGCCTCCGACAGCACTGTTTTCCAGCTTTCCACCTACCCGTGCTAGCAGATTGGTCTTAAGCGAGTGGCACATCTGGTGAAAGAGCTGCAGCAACTGAGTGCACTCGAGTGCTGGCAGCCCCCGTGCTCACACTGCAGCTCTGCTCTGTGGCATCACCTTCCACTTCTGAAGCCAAATTATTATCAGCTGCGAAACAGCTCTTACGTTGTGTTGGCTTCTGCGCACAGTATAAGGCTGTGTCTTCTTAACTTCACACATTACACCATTTCCCCATCTCCCTGACATCTCTGCATAAAGATTTCTTTTTTTCTGCTTGATCACCACGATAATTCAACAGCTTTAACACCATATCAAAGTTAACTTCACAATCTGATACATCCTGCAGCAATCACACTTCTTGCTAGAAGGAAGGGAGGAAGGAGCAAACTTGGGAAACCTTTCTGGGCTGCCCCACTGACCAGCACAGCACATGGAGCACTACGGTGCCCGTGACGCCAGCCTGCTGGCAGACCTCACGGTGTGCTGTCAGGGTTGGGGCCTGCAGAGGGCTGCTCACACGGAGCCGTCCTCCTGTGCCGCACTCCCCAGGCATGTTGCTCCTGCAGCTGGGAGCACAGCAGGCAGTACAGGCTGGTGGTCCCTGCATGCATGGTTTTGTGTTTACTTGTTTAACAAAAGAGGAATTAGGTGATTTTAAAAAGTTACATGCTTCCTGAAAGTTAACATGAAGAATGTCAGTGGTCTCACTGTGACTTTACCAAAAATCCTGGGGATCAGCTTCATTTTGATGGGAAGGGGTGGGAGAGTTAGTACACAGGAATATTTAAAAGCCAATTTATGCTCTAAATCAGACGACTGGGGTGGGGGCCTTGGGAGGGAACGGGGTAGAGTCCTGTTTCTTGTGGTTCGTACAAACCCTCACAGAGCCTGGCAGCTGCGGAGCTGGGGGACCTGGTGAGGCTCACAAAGGGCTGCCATGGCCTCCCCACTGCTGATCTGCCCACAGCACCAGCCTTGGGGCCAGAGGAGAACAGCCACCAGGGCTCTCCTCCCACATGGATGGAGGGCAGGGATGGGAAGGGTACAGCACAGCCCAGGCAGGATGGGGCCACAGAACTGCTGGCAGTGCACAACCCTCAATGGGAGCACAGAGATCCTGCACATGCGATGTCCTCTTTGGTGACCCCAAAAGTGACTGTTCCCCACAATGCTGGGTGGTCGCATCCCTACACTCTAATTTTCAAGCTAAAGAAGCGCTCTTAACGGTCAGCCTGGTTCCATTTACCCCAGCTGTGCAAAATGGGCCACAAGCCTTGAGCTTGCTCAGCCCCGCACCCTCCGGCACAGGCTGGGGCTGGCAGTGCCTGTGGCAGTGCAGTTCCTCCACTGCTGCTGCCCTGAGCCTCCAGGGAAGGGTGGGTGGTGCTTATCTGAGCCCTGGAGCTGCCAGGAGGGTCAGCGGTCAGCTCCTGTTCCTCACACCTCATCTCACTGCTAGCATAAATTTCTAAGATACATTGTCCAGTTAGTGAGAGGATGCCCCATGGCACTTTCTAAACAAACCAGAAAAAGTACCAATGGATTTAAGCCAAAATCCATCAGCATCAAACTGTATCTTGATCTGAGTGGGTTCTGGCTTAAGACAGAAGAGCAGCAGAGCGTCCTCTAATCCTTACTTGCAGCACATGCTGCTTTACCAGTGAAAAGCCTTCATCCACATCTTTGTTTTTCTCTCATACCCCATGATTTGGAAACTGGGAGAACGTGGACTTCCTCTACTGATTCCATTTGAGGCACAAGATGCTTTTAGTCTTAGTGACCTATAAATTATTGACAGGACCCCAGCTGCAAACTAGCAGCTTCCCGAATGCTTCTTTCTGCCCCACATCCATGCAGTGGTGCAGCACGCTGTTGGCCTTGACTGTCCAAGCAGAGCATCTGGGAAATGGCAGATTAAATTACGGCTGGTCGCCTTCTGCTTGGATATACAGGACAAATGTGAAAAAGGGATGGATTTCTTTTTCTAAAAATAGTTTTCACGAGTCCCAGTGCCTTCAGTTTGCAGTAGAAAACTGATTTTTGCTTTTGTGCCAAGAACTCTGAATTTGCAAAATCCTGCTGGTCTTTAGACAAGATTTGCTATTGAAGGGCTGCAGCCTTTGATGCGGTATTGATCTGAGTTCTTTCAGTGAACACCCCATAGAAGGACAGGCCTTGGGGCAGCTCCTCACCTGCACACCTGGGAATATTCTTTGTTGTCTTCAGCCCTATCAGTCTCCACAGCACTGGTAAAAGCACTCGGTGCTCCCCTATGGTTTCTGGAATTACACCATTAGCTCGGAGGGCAGAATCACCAAGAATTTTACACTGTTTATTTCTCTTTAGAAATGACAATATAATGATAGTGCAGCTGCCTAATGTGACATTTTTAAAAATCACAATTTATGAGATCATTTTGGAAGCAAGTTTCTGACCTGCTTTTCCTTGTAACAACTCCTTTATGGTACTTATAAATCTGGTACTATGCACGTAATGAAAGAACACAAGGACTAGAAGGAAACCAGCAATAATCAGACTGGGAGGTGCCTCGGTTGGGATGCGCAGTCCCATGGACACGCTCCAAGGCGCAACGTGCCGAGCTCCTGGGCTGTGCTCCGGCACTTCCTGGTGCTCTGCACAACTCCACAGAGGGGCAGGGTGGCAGCAACACAGCTTGCAGGAAGCAAAGCAGCTTCAGTGCAGGTGCTGGTAGGAGCGCAGCATTTCCACAGAGCGGGTGGCACAGCACTGCGCCCACAGCCCGCCGGCATCCATGCAGCACCGCAGCGCTCCCTGCTCTGAGCCTGGCCAGCACATCGCCGCACCCAGCCACGCTGTGCTCAGGGAAATCTTTCTCTTAAGCAGTTGGCTGTCCCAGGACAGTGAAAGAAGTCCCAGAACTGGCTGTTCCAGGAAAGATGTCAGAACAGATCTGATTCTGGAATTCCAGATAAGAGTCATCCTATAGTTCTGCACTTAGCCC
This sequence comes from Lagopus muta, assembly GCF_023343835.1. Taxonomy (NCBI): domain Eukaryota; kingdom Metazoa; phylum Chordata; class Aves; order Galliformes; family Phasianidae; genus Lagopus; species Lagopus muta. The sequence continues at coordinate 306,577 of NC_064452.1, read as the reverse complement.
TGCTTGCAAAGCTTCCCCATAGGGTATTTCTATCAGTGCCATAAACAGAAATACTAGAGGTCTCACAGAAAAACAGAATGCTGTTTTTCCCTAATGACATTTCCAGGCACAAACAGCTAAAGGCTGCTGTTCAAACAAACAAATGGCTATCTGGCTTCCACACGGTGAAAAGTGCACCTGCGGCTGCTAAAGTGAGTAATATGAATGAATATGAAGTAAGAATAAAGAGCTGTTTTATAAAACAGAACCTCTGCTCGCCGTCAGAGCTGCACGTGGTGGGCGCTGTGGGTCAGCAGGTGCCGGCACAGCATCCACTGCTCCTCATTTTCCCTTTTTTCCTGGTGCAGCATTGACCCTTTCATTGCTCTCCTCACCTGGAGGGTTTTCCACTGTTCAGCAGTTCTCATTACCCATTTCAAAGTCCTTCCTATTATTATTTTATGATTGTAATGACTTTAACTCAACTATCAATTAATACAGTCCTAAAACCCTTCGGCTACCAGAACTGATAAATAGGAATGGAAGACTCTATTTCTATTTCACTTCATTTATTTTAAGTGAAATCTGTATAAAGAAGACAAATGGCACATTTTCTATTACCAGATACTATTTCCCATCCTCCTTATTCTTTCCTTTTTAACACCATCATCAGAAGTGACACACTTCAATTCTTTTAGGCGTACTCCGATGATACTGCAGTATACAGTTTACAGAAAAATCAAATTACTTTTTTTTTTTAAATGTCAGCAGCACTCTTCCCCATCTCCCCGCTAAGTGCAACATCTAATTTCTGCAGAGTACGTTTGCAGCAGTTGCTGTGGGCGGAGAGTCTGCTTATTTGTTTGGTTGGTTTTTACTACAAGGCACTGTCATGGCAACCACAGCGAGGGCGAACGCATCTGGAGGTACTCTGTGTACGTCACACTGGCTGCAGTAAAACTGCCTCATGCCATTTAAACTTTTTATCCGCTGTGTGAGGGCAGGCAGGCAGTCGTGGGAGCCCCAGCGGCAGCCCATCCTTGCAGGCCCAGCAGTGCCATGGTGGCCGCACACAGCGCTGTGCTGGGACTCCGCTCTGTTCTTGGATAGATGAGCATGGCAGCACTCTGCGGTGTCTAATTGTAGCTCATATTCTGTTCATCTGTCTAGGTACTTCTGACCCTTTTACTGTAATTCCTGAGCACTCACAACGTTAATCAGAGATTTTCAATAATTTAAATCTAAGGGTCAGCTCTTCCACTGCTGTAAATCAATGTCTTTTTTTTCTTTTTTTTTTTTCTTTTTGGCTTTGGAGCTAATCGGAAGGGAGTTGGGATCACTTTCACAGTGGGAAAGTGATCTTAATTTATTAAAGCACACTGCTGCCTTGTACCCATAGTGCCGTCTCTCTAGAGCTCATCAGCTGCTAAAAACCCACAGGTACTGGCAGGAGAACAGGCCCTTATCACACTGAGTTCTCAGAGTAAGTACAACAGCAGAAACAAGGGCACCCCCTATTTTCAGTGCTACGGCTGAGATCAGCACCACAAAGTGCCAGCAGGCCGCCAGCCCGGTCCAGTGCCAGCCCTGCTCAGCCTCGTCAAGGAATTCCGGCTCCACTGACAGCACATACAGCTGGGCTTTAGAGTGCTTTTTTCTTAGAAGTTTTTGAGCCTTGCTTCTGATTGCTGTTTAAGATAGAAAGAAATGGTACAACTAAATGAAAGAGCAGAGGCTTTTAATTGCTAACATCTATTGAAGAGAGTGAGTGAATAGCCACAAAAATGTAAATGAGAAACAAGGAGTTCAGCAGAGATGCTTCTTTGCTGGGACTGGAGATTCCAGAGGATGCTCCAATGACAAGTTAAGCAAAAGCCATAATATTTTCCTTCCTGGAGAACATTGCATCCTTAGCGCTTGCCTGGCCCCATAGAAAAGCTGTTGACCAGGGAAGCAGGAACTTGTGGGGAGATGCCATTTTGTATTCACTACAGGAGGTTAAAGTTCCCTAGAACACAAAGGAGCTTTCCTTTCCCAGGCAATCCCATCATGGTACACATCAACACAATTAAAGCCTGCAAAGCTCAGAAGTGGTCAGAAGTATTTGGTTAAATCCAAAATGAGTTTTTATTCCAGACATTCACTGTTCTTTTCCCATGCACTTCTGCATGTTGATATTTGTCAATAAAAATTGACTAAAAAAAACCTAGGACCTCTGGTTCCTCTCACAGTGACATGTGACACCTCACACATAGCCTTCAACTGCAAAGAGATTAATAATTTTCCTGTCCTTTGGCAGTAGATGCAGTTTCTTTCCTCCCCACGCCCACACTGCTGTTTCCTTCTGATCAGCATTTGTAGCTTAGCTACTGCTTAACTGAAAGGAAGGAATTTGCCAATGCTTTGCTAGAAAGATGCCTGTGCAACGTCTGTCCATTCCAGCCACGGACAAAGAAGGGAGAAGATGACTATTGACAAAAGAAAATGAATAACCTTTCTCCAAACACCTCTAGAGAAATCACCTCATTATAACTGTATTTCTTGCACAGTTCTAGCTCAAGAAAGGTAATGCTGAATAGCTGGAGCTATCTGCTGCTCAACCAGTCATTCTCACAGGATTATTGTCATTAAAGTACATAATTATGAGTAGTGGATGGAGGAGTGCTGGGCTGAAGGGAGGGTGCAGGGAAGGTACCCCAAGGACCAGCGCGGTTCCGCTGACGCTCTCCCCTTGGCACTTGCAGCGAGCAGCTTGGCCATGGCACCGTGCAGGACTGGGCCCGGCTTGGTGGCTGCCTGGGGCCCTGACAGCCATGTATGGAGCAGCAGTGCAGGAGTGATGGGCTGAACCCATGGCAGGAAGCAGCACCTGTTCAGGCGGGCGCCCAGCAGCCTGCTGGGAGGCGTGAAGGCCCATTCCAGTGGGGGCATGGCCAAAGCGTTCTTCAGGCTGCAGAAGTTCCTTCGGCGGACCCAGTTTCTGCTCTTTTTCCTGACTGCCGCGTACCTCATGGCTGGCAGCCTCCTGCTGCTGCAGCGCACCCGCCTCGCAGCCCAGCAGGGACCACGCGGGGCCTCAGGCCTGGCACTGCCAGGGCCAGACACGGGGCCGGGAGCCAAGGCTGCAGACCCTCGCCTGGCGCGTAGCCCTGGTGCCCAGCTCCCCCTGGGAAAGGACACGCTGCCAGGGACAGAACCGCAGCACAGCCTGCGCTGGATGGCACCTCGCAACTCAGAGCTGAGGTGGCTGCGGAGGAGGTGGTTCCACAGGTTCATTGGTGACCAGGAGCCCATGCAGACTGCGGGACTCAGAGCCACGAGGGGTACCGCCGAGCACAAAGGTAAGGACGCGCCCTCTGCCCGCCTTCTGGCAGGCGCACAAACTGCTGCCCCACAGTCCAACCCAAGCAGAGACCAGCAGGCCTGGTGAGGTGCGCCAGAAGCACCTTCCCGCAGCTCAGCAGCACTTCCACAACAGTTCCTAAAGGCCTGTGCAGGCCGGAGTAAGGCTGTGTCCCTGCGCACTGAGCTGTAGCTCCAGAAATGTATTTCTGCTGGTTGAGTGCAAGTCCAGAGAGAAATATACTCCTCTGATTTAAATGATTTTCTCTTCAAGCAGGCAGAGAAGAATGCTGCTGAAAGCTGTTTCTCTTTCTCAGCATAGGGAACACTTAAAAATGAGCTTTATTACATTACTTGTCTAAAGCCACGCAGTAACTTCTGTTTAGAAGTACGTTTCTGCTCTCCAACACACACTCAGCTCTACTGTCACAAACACATTTCCTCTTCCTGACCTGCCCTCTGCAGCCATCCCCACAAGCACACTGCCTTCAGAGGGATGAGGCACAGGTGCACGCCACTCCTTTAGACCCTACCTGAGCTCCAAATGAGAAAGAACCCCTGGATCAAACTCTCAGTGTTTGGTGAGTTTGATGGAAATTTGCCACCAGCCAACAGACTGCAGGGGAGTGCGCACCACTGCACGGGGCAGGGCCAGGGCAGCGCATTAGCAGCCAGAGCACAAGGTACAAAACTGCATTTTCCAATCCTCATGATTAAATAATATCTTAAATGGAAAGCAGTTCAGGATTGACAGAAATCAGAGCTCACTTCCCTGCGAGCCCAATACTTACTGCTACTAATAAATACATACATGAACCGCTATGGTTTATTCAGTAGAAAATCTCATAAAAACCAGTCCCCAGGGCAAACGAAGAAGCAAAACAGGCAACTCCAGGCACTCACACCTCTGCACGGTTCCTGCCCTGGGACTGCCTGCTCTCGCCATGCTGCAGCCCCAGCTCTGCTTGCCTGGAGGCTGAGCACAGGGATGCAGAAAGCATCAGGGTTCACGCTGGGTCACTGCGATTAGGGAGGCAGGGACGTGTTGGCCATTTGTATCAACAGCTGTACAGATCTGACCTCCTGGCACCTGTGGGCGCAGGGCTTTGCCACCCACATAAGAAAAAGGCCAGGCTGCTCTCAGCACAGCATCAGACAGCAGCAGCAGGAAGCCCCTGCGTGCCCGCTGTTCAACACCCTACTCTTTTGAAGCCGCAGCACCGGGCTATGGCTTTGCTGTCTTTGATGCACTGCTTTTCAGAAGAACTGGCAGCGCAAGAGGAATGGGATCAGAAGGACTAGGCACCATGTTACTACACTGCTCCTTCTTCTGTTGAAAAAATTAATCCAAAGGAGCACCTTCTGCAAAAATCCCACTAAAACATGCTACCAAGTGACTCCTACTGTGTGAAATGCTGGGAATGGAAACAAGGCAACAGTGGCAGTGTGTGAAGCTGCATCATGCAGCTGCTGGAGCCTCTGAGGCACAGAGCTCCACACGCTGCTGCCAACATCCTGCTCACAGGAGCAAGGGCTGTCCCAGCAGCCTGCTGCCTTTCTCGGCCTGCTCTGGGCATACAGCCCAATGGCAGCACCTGGCCAAGCACAAAATGAGCCCAGTGCTGACCCAAGCCCAGCATGGGGGCATGGGGACCTGGTGCCCACCTGGCAGATGGGCTGCCACAAGCAGCACATAGTCTTGGCACCACCAGCTGAACCTGGCACTGGCCAGCACCTGCTTTAAGGGACTCCTTGTGGATAGAAATCCAGAGAAGAATCAACGGAACCCTCCAAGACTTGCCGGGCTGCAGTGGGGCACAGCTGGCCCTGAGCTCTGCCTGCTGCCAGCTCCTGGTTCCCTTCAGCCATGGCCTGCTCTTCACCCTGGTGGGGCTGGGTTATTTTTTTCTGGTTAATGAAAGAGTAGATAAAAGGTAGAGCAACACAGTGAGTGCCTGAGCTACTCAGAGATGAGACAGACCATGAACTCGTTCTGCACATTGCTTGAACTGCTTTTAAAACTTCTTTTAGAAATGAAAGGATTAATTTTGAAAATTATCCATAACATTAGTTAAGGCTAGTGCCTGTGTCAGTCATTACGCTAGCGCCTTGCTCGAGTTCTAATTGCTGACTGAGGCAGCCAGAAGGACTATTTATTGCTACCAGCCATTGAATTATGTTGATTCAAATACACGTCATTTGAATATCTGAACACGAAGTGACACTGTTAATAACAGTATTGCTAACAAGCATTAGAAAGCTTTTGGAAATTATGATCAATTAAAAATGTAACTTCCTGTGCAGAGCATATTATCTCCCTGACTCCTTACAGCCATGCAGCCTCATTATTGCTCTCTGATCCCTTCTGAGCACAGCACTCTCCCCACGGCCACAGTGCCTATGGATGCTCAGTGCCAGACAGCGCTGTGCCCAGGCTCTGCCCAGCAGACAGTGGCTTTAGCTTTATTTTAGACTATTTTATTGTTAATATAATGCTTTTTAATTTGGGTTTTCACCATATATTCTCTTCCTCTCCGCAACTCGTGTTATATAATTTCCCAGCGTTGTCATCTCAATACTGCTACATCCACAATCAAATTTCCTTTCTCCACCGCATATTAATGATAACATGCACCTGTAACCACAAAATTGCTGTACAATAGCAGGGTGCTACCTCAGCCTTCCAATCACATTAAAAAAAAAAAAAAAAAAAAAAAAAAAACAGGCTAGATTTGTATTGTGTTTTGTTCAGGACAACAAAAGAGGCTTAAGAGAGGATGCAGTATAGCAGAAATACTTCTCTTTCATATGCTAACTAAAGCAAGACATAAGCTAAAAGATTCTCTCCAGAGAAGATAGCTTAATGTGATAGAAGCAACGCTGCCTAGTTAGGGCTGGAGTTATCTTTCCATTATAGCTTTAATATAACTTTACATACCCAAAGGAAATTGATTTTCTTAACATTTTTCTTGCACCATCTTATTCTCAACTAAAGATTTTGAAAAAAACTTGGGAGAAATTCAAAAGGGTACCCCACAGTCCCACCGTTTTAAGGACCATCTGCTCTGCCCCCACGCAGCCCCCTGGCAGCACCCAGCTGGGGATGGCTGCTGCCCTTCTCAAAGCACAGCCCTGACTGAGACCTGCCGCTGTGCACATGTCCTGACTCTGCCTTACATGCACACAGGCACCTACGTGGGCTGCTTCAGCGATGACTCGAAGGAGAGGACACTGAAGGGAGCTGTATTCTACGACTTACGAAAAATGACAGTGGCTCACTGTCAGGAGGCGTGTGCTGAGAGGTGAGCTGCTCTTTCACAGTGAGTTCTCTTTTTTCTGACAGTAAGCAGAGCTGTATTTGAGATGGGAAAAGCCCACATACAGTAAACATGCAGCATCAGTGAAAACCTTGACTGTCTCAGACCTTCCAACGTATAGCAGCTCTGCTACCCTGTCTGGGGCAGACTGTGTCACTGCTGCCCATCCACTGCTCTTACTGCAGCACAGCTACTTAGATGCATTTTCTGTTGATCTGGTCAAAATGTGGCATTCTGTCAGCTGTTGGTTAGGTGCTTCCTCAGCCCAGATCTCTGCGCTCACTGCAGTACAGCCCCGGCAGCATTGGGGCTCCCAGCCCAGCACACCCCAAGGAGCAGCGTGCAGCACACACAGCGTGTTCAGAGGGCACTACCAGGCCTCCACCCCGCACAGGGTGCTCAAAGGGCCCATTCTGACTGTGCCTGTGCTGCACCCACAGGGCCTATGCCTACGCAGGTCTGGCGTATGGAGCGGAGTGCTACTGTGGGAACAAGCTCCCAGCCACCGCCTGCAGGCCCGAGGAATGCAACAGCAAGTGCAAGGGCGAGAAGGGCTCAGTGTGCGGCGGAGTGAACCGGCTGTCAGTCTACAGGGTGGAGGAGCTGCAGGCAGCGGCACCACGACGTAAGTGCAAGCGATGCCGCTCTCGGTGCCATGCTGGCACCGTGCATGCTGCCGCTGCTGGGAGCTGTGGGACAAAGCTGCAGTTTTGGTGTGGGCCCTGGCTCCCTCCTGCAGCAGCAGTGCTGCATGGGAAGGCAGCAGCAGTGGGAGGCAGGGCGGTGCTGCACAGGGATTGCAGCAGAGCAGAACTTCAGCTGAGAAAACTGCTTCCTTCTGCATCCTTGGCAAAGGCACAAGACCTCATTCTTAGGACACAGTCATAGAATGGCTTAAAAACACCCACCAGTACCATCCTTAGCTCAAAAATAATCCTAAGCAAAGGAAATCCTGTGACTGCAGCAGGAGAATAGAGGGCAGAGACATCAGTGCCAACGGTACCTTAAGAGAAGTCTCCTCAGTAACAGGAATGAGACCCAGAGTTCCGCTTTCGCGAGGTCTTTGTTCTAGCAGCACCTGAGATGTTTGTTTCATCTTTGACTGATACTGCTTGTCACCTACTCTCTGTAACACTCATCTGCTCAGTTAGCTGCCATAGGAGACAAAACAGACAACCTCTGGGCCCACACAAGGCATATGAACACCCACACTGCTGAGCACAGCTGTGTTTTTGGCAAGCTTACAGGACCCTTTTGATTTAATTTTCTGAGAACAACCACCAAGACCAACGTTGTGCCAGTACTGATGGCACTTCACTTCTTAAAGAGTTGAAGTTTGTACCATCATCCATCAGCCACACACGAATTATATACCAAAGGCGTGTAGACCTAAATTGCCAGTGTCAGGCTGACTGGCACACTGGCAGATGTTTAAGTTTTCAGTGTGAAAATACATACATGTATTTCACAGGAAAAGACAGCATTTTTTTCTTAACTATTAATGAATAAGTCATCAAATTAACCTAGCCTGGAGCAAGATTTCTATTTTGCTTGCTCTCAGTAACACCTGATGTTTAACTGTTTGAAAACTACCACTGAGATCAAGATAGCTGAGTGGCCAACGAAAGCATTAATCACAATGATAATTGTGAAAGTATATTGGGAAGTAACTCTAAAACCAGCAGAATCCATGAGGGACAGCAGCAGTGCAGAATGCAGCTCGGGCAGCAGCTCCCGGTGCAGTAGGCACAACACTGCCCTCCCAACGAGGCTCTGCTGCTTGTGCCCATTGTCTGTGGGCAGACACAGGACTTGTGTCCCCTTCACCCCACAAGTGCAGAAGCGTGAAGCGTGCATCTCCTGCAGCCTGGGGAGCTGCACATTCCCCAGGAGTCTTCAGAACTGCCCTGCCCATCCGCTGCCATCCAGCTGCAGCCCTTTCCCACATTGGTTCTGGTGAGTTCTGTTTGTGGTGGCCAGTGGGTGCAGACCAAGACTCGGAAGACCCAAAGAGACCATTAGCCCTATTAAGTCACTTTGGGTGAATTATGACAATGGAGAGTTGATACAGAGAGATGAAGACATTTTCCACATCTGTAAAGCTCAGAGAATCCTAAGAACTACGGCAGTGTCGCACAGCATGTGGACCTCGTCCCTTTTCTAACCCAGCCACACACATGTTGTTTTCTCTATTACCATTAGTTCATCTGTGAGAATGCATCGCCTCACCCGGGACAGGGAACTTCCATGATAGATAGCTCTGGAGTTTTGCTGGGTTCTGTCAGGGACACTTCTGAAGCAGGAGGGAAGAATTGCACTGCTGCTTGTAACTCCCATTTGGGCCACACTCTGACTTCAATCAGCGATGCAAAAAAATAAAAATGGAGCAATTCTGCCCGGCTCGGCAGCGTATATAGAGGGGCAGGTCAGATCAGAGGCTAATGCTAAAGACGTCAGGAAAGCAGTTCTCCCTGAGCAGCTTACAAACGCCTAGTTCAGATTTTGAAGACTGCAGCAAACTCCCTTGCCCTGAAAAGAAGGCGAGGGAAGGGGAAGAGGAGGAGCAGATGTGCAGGAAGGTGGGTCCCCGCGGGGGCTTTCAGGATTCATTTAAATTCCTTTTCTGTTGCAGATGAGGGGAAGCTTTGTAGATTTTTATCAGGGCTTTTAAGCCTTTCAGGGGAAGGCATGTCTTCAAAAGAAAACTAGGAGTTGCAAACAATAGCAGTGCCCTCCACTGATGGAATTTAATTTAAACTCCTTGCCGCACTCTGCTTTCAGGGGTTAGTAAAAGCCAAAAGCATGTGCTCCTTTAATACCACAGGATTTGCAACACATTTTTCTAGTGTATATCATGGTTTCTCTTATTTCTAAAGTACTTGGAGTATGAGATTTTCTTCATTATTCTCTAGCTTCTGAACCTAATATTGTTCTTTGTGATAGAGGCAGGATACCATGGACGTTGTTTTCTCAAGAGAAACCTATTTCATATCCCTGCAGGGAGGAATGTTATCTATCGAGGATGTTTTAGAGCTCCAGAAAATTTAACAGACACCTTTCCAGCCTCTTTGATACAGCCCAATTTGACGGTGGAGATGTGCTCTGAATTTTGCTCCAAGAAAGTAAGAACAGTTCTCATTTCACATCCTTTCTTCTTTTTTGTTACTTTAAACTTTAATCTACTGAAGGAATAGCAGAGATTAGTGCCCTAGAGCTCTACATTTGTGAATAAGTTTCTGAAGGACGAAACTCACCGGAGCCAATATCCAGTGACGCCAGGCACCATGCTGACCTTCCAGAATCAAGCATTAGAGAACATCTGTGATGATGATGACAATGATGATTTGCCTGCAAGAAGTCTGGCAAAATCCCCCTGCATTTGGAAAGCAGCAGTGGCATAGCCACAGTCCCCACTGCTGCACACCATTTGGATATCACAGTGCTCACTTCTTGCCTACTGTAGTACCACTTCTTATCTCCAAGCAAAACAACACACAACACACACAAAAAAAATACCCCATTACATTTTTTCTTGTTTTTACGTTTCCCTGAAGCCATGTTCTCCTTTTCCTGCAGTGGCAATGCCATTTTGGGCATACTTGTTGGCAGACATAGAAGCAATTTGGCATGTTGTTGGCACAAATGCAAAAGCTGTGTATTAGCTATGAATGAATGAATGATGCAGGAAGGAAAAGCTCATGAAGTCCATGCTAGAATTTTTCGATGAAACCTACGCAACACTGATTGCAGGTGCTTTGGGGAAAAAGGTCACAATCCAATTTCATAGTTCGTTTTCAGTGTACACTTCCTACAAATAATCAAGCAGAGTAAGAAAGCTCTACTATGACCCAACCCAGTTCAGAATGCAGAAAAAACTACAGTGCACGCAAACTGCCAGCAACTCAAGAGAAGTGGGGCTGGAGTGCGAAAAACCAGTGTGAGCTTTGATTCCAGACAGCAGAGCGAGCCCTGTGATAGCAGTGGAAATATTCACCCTGACTTCAGATCCTTTCCTTTCAGATCAGGATGGACAGCTTCCTGGCTGACACAGAACAACTTAGCTCTCCTGCAGTCAGGACAGGATGCTCATTTTAGTTCCACCCATTGCACAAAAGGGAATAATTCCCTCAAGTCCCATGCGTTCTGAAGAGGCCGGTGGGCTTTTCATGGGACTGGTTTGAGGCCTGTATTTAAATACACAAATTACTCTCGTCTGTGGGGACTTTGAAGAAAACCAAACTGCAACACAGCACATTTAGTTGTTAGTCTTGCAAATGGCTTTGTGCAGTCACAAGAGTAAAGCTCTAGTCCTTGGAAGCATGCGAGATGAATCTGAGGTAAAAACTTTAAGAAACCTGCTAAATAGCATTACTGATCAATTTTTTTTCTTAATTGTGAGTGATGATATGCTGATGATATGCGTTAATAGCTACCCATTATCACCCCATAACACAGAGCCATGAATGTATCTCTTTGCCAGAAGCCATAATTTTCATATATGCTTTTTTGAAAGCCAACCTGCATAGTAAGTTAGCCATCTCCATCTGAATTTATATTTTTATATATTCAGTCATTTTACCTTTCAGCTACTTTTTATAGTTACATACAATGAAAACAAAAATGAGGCATGCAAGTCTTGAGAAGAGAACCCCACCAGTTCAAAGGATCCAAAAGCCATTCCAGCAACTTTGCACACTCGGACTTGACCACCTCTAGGATGCTTCCTAGATGTTCTAATTTCAAAACTGACCTGCTGTTTTGGTTTCTAGATACAGCTACATGCTATTATGTAGGGATAGCATTAGTACAAAAGCTACTGCAGGCAATGGGAGCAGAGTCCAGGTACACAGTTTTTACTACTACTTACGATGAAAACCTAAGCCCAACTGCAGGAAAGCTGGGGAAAGGCACTGAAACACCTGCAGAAAGAATCAAAAAAGGGAAAGCCAGAAAGAGTGCTCTTACAGTGCTGCCTGAGCAGCAGGAAGGCTGCACACATGGGGAGCAGCCTGGCTACCTCTGCATGGGCCAAGCACCAGCCGCAGGTCCCTGTTGCCTGAACCATTTAGGTAGCGACGCAGAGTGGTCACAGAACCGTACTACACTGCCTGTGCTTTGCCCTCATGACAATGATTGCACAGAAACGCAGAAGAGTGGGGAAGTACCTGCTCAGGTCTTTCGGGAAAATCTACGTCCTTCCCAAAAAGAGTCCCTTGCAGGTGCCACTTGGCAGGAGACACGGTGCATTCTTATTCCAGTCTGCACTTTAGGGCCAGGATGTTTGTTCATTTCTCAAACGGAGAAACATTGCTTCACAGCAAAAGGGAAGATTTCTGTTTGCAGGCAGACAGAACTATTTTGCCCTTGGATCAAGTCACTAAATAGATTTTGACAATGTCGTACCTCATTCACTAAGCAAATTTTGGCTGTTTGGGCACAGATGGCACACTAGTTGTATTTGACTCCTTATCAGAGGATGAACATGTGGAGAAGAGCAAGAGATAAGCTGCTCAGTAGTCCTGGCACGTGCTCCCAGATTTCAGAAGACTTTTAAAAGGCAAGAAGTGTTGTTATGGAATAGGTAGAATTGAATGCTCTGCGCTCCAATAACCCCTGAGCTTCTTTCAGCCACTGTCATTGAGGTCAAGCCCTTCCATGCATACTGATGCGCCACACACCAGAGGACTTTGGAAGCCTAAGAAAATACACGCCCAGTCTCCTGGCAGAGATGAGGGCTGAATTTTCGGGCCAATTTTTGCAAACTAGTAAATGTACTTTTTTGTGGAACTCCTAAACACCCACTAATTTCTTCAGCAAACAGATGTTTTCCTCCAAACCTCTCTATTAATTCTCATCAGTATTAGCAGAGTGGCCCAGCACCACCGTTCTGCATCTGTTGCAGAGCACAGCAAAGCTGCTTTGCAACTTGATCCCTTCTCTGGATAAGATCAGTAAACCAAAAACCTGATTCAAACACATTGAAAAGAAATGTCTTGTAGCCAGAAATGTCACTGTGAATTATTTCCCTGAGACAAACACCATCTACAGCAGCAGGCTCGTTCCGCTAAGGGGTCTGTCATTGACAGCAGTTAGCCTAGGTGAGGCATCCCCACCAAGAAGCAAGTGCCATACAGGAGGCGCTGTGCCCACAAAGCAGCTTCAGCCCACAGCAGATGCCACAGGACTGGCTTACTGTTGTGGTCCAAAGCAGTTGTTCCATAAAAATATGGACAGTAGTGCTCAAAACCTGCGCCAGCCCCTCTGCAGACACTGGGGTTTCGCAGACCATGAAGGAGTCATAGCAAGACGCAAACTTTTTATGACTCTAAGCATAACTGCAGCTCACTCCTCTGTTTGGAGGGCTATAGATGGAACTTGTAAAGACGGTGCAATTCAAAACGCTCACTTGAGGGGTAAATAAGAACAGCCTTTTCCCTACTGAAGTTTCAGGTGCAGTTATGTACTAGGATTGAAGGAACAGTATCGAATTATATGTTTTTATGAATAATGAAAAAAACAGCATTGTGAGTTTTCAAGCCTTACAAGACCTGTCTTAAAACCATTTTTTAAGAAATTGCAGTGTGAAAGACAGCAGCGATATAAGAAATGAGCTTTACAGTGATATATCAAACACTGCTTTGATCCTGACAGCGGCTTGTGAAGATTTATCTTCCTTTGCGTAACAGGAGCATTCCCCACAGGCTGCTGATGCCGCGGCATTTGCGCACTGATCTGTTTTCTCTCGTCGCAGGAGTTCCCCTTGGCAGTGATCCGGGGGCAGGAGTGCTACTGCGGGTACCCCACGGTGCGCTTCCCACTGCGGCACGGCGCGGACCGGCGGCTGTGCAGCGCGATGCCCAATGCCAGCAGCGCTGCTGCAGGGGGGTACTGCCAGGCCTACCAGACCCCGGTGCAAGGTACGGCCCTGCAGCCCCAGCCCCTCCTGCAGCACGCGGGAACACCTGCCTCACAGCAGCCTTACCCACAGAGCACGGGCAGCGAGAAAACAGCCCCTGCCTAAATCCTCATCTCACAGTCACGCCCATAAACATTTCTCCAAATCCAAACAGTCTCTTGTTAAGCTGCACAGCCCCTCCACTAAGAAAAATAATGGTTTTTCAGATGAAGAGGAGGCAGAACCTGCGCAGCCAAACCCAAGGCATTGGGGACAGGACCCCACCTGAGCACACGCCAGCCTGTTAGGCAGGCACAGAGACAGCTCAGCAGGCTCTGACTGCGCTCTGCCCGTCCTCCTCCAAAATACTCATCTTTCTACGTGCCAAAGCCAGAGTGTAATGCAGAGCAATGCCCCAAAATCCAGTGAACCATCAAGGTAGTACCTGTAGCTTCTTCCATGCAGTGGTTTGCACCATGTTCCACAAAAGTACTTACAAACTTAAAGTTAAGTGCTTCACTGGAGAGGCACTGTGTTTTTCCCAACATCCATTGTTTTGCTCCATTTCCCAGTACAGAGGTTGACTGCAAATAACAGCGTGTATAAAGACCGTGCAAGAAGAATGCTCACTTTCATGAAACTGCTACTATCTACCACATCTGTGTGGATAAGGAGCAGCACAAGACAGTCTTCTTGGCACCATGTTGGCACTTTCAGGCCATGGCTTCATCTGAAGGCTACTTTGAAGAACAAAATGACTGATGTCTAATTTATTTCCTGGCTTCTTTTTGAGTCATCACATAGCTGAAGCTCACTCTTTCCCCCTGCACTTGCTTTTAATGCACACCAAGCCATATGGGCAGGACTTACAGAAGCTGGCAGGAGAGCTCTGTTCAGACCCTGCTGGCAGTCAGCACTGGGAGGGCTCCTAACTGATTTGGGCCCTTTTCTGGAGAACCATAACCCAGAGGCTGAACTGAGTGCAGTTTGTTTCAGTAAAAGAGTTTCTCCTGCGTTATAAAACTTGCTGTTTCCAGGTACAGTGACATATTTGGGGTTTCACTGCAGAATCAGCCTGCCAGGCAAACAGCAGCTAGCAAACAGACAATCAAGGGGCTTTTATAACAACTTGCTGGCAAGTAGAATGGTTCACTGCAACTCTGATAAGAAGTGTCACCTAACACAAAACCAGTGAAAGTCTTTTCTGAGGATAATCTCTTTGGCCCCTTATGGCTGAGTTAATTTTCAGAAGTAGCTGACTCACAACTAGACTTAAATTGATAGCCTATATTTGTAAGGGAGAAAAAAAGCAATAAACCCTGTAATCAAAGGCTGTCAGTGGAATTAATTAAAAAACCACAATGCTAACAATGAATTATTTTCTATACCCACAGACACCCGCTGTACAGACAGGAAATTCCTCACCACAAAATCCAAAGGGTTCATTGCTTTGTCAAGCTTCCCAGGGGCTGGCAACACGTGGGCTCGCCATTTGATCGAGCATGCCACGGGATACTACACAGGCAGCTACTACTTCGATGGAGCCCTCTACAACAAAGGTACCCTTTTCAGGGGGTGATGGGACACAGAGCCATTCTGAGGCACAGGACTGTGCTTGCTCCAGCATCCTTCTGCTTGGAGCCACCCAAGGCCCAGCAGACAACGAGGAGCTCACAGGGTGGCTCCTGCCCCAGTAACTGCTGGCAGCAGCCCTGGTCCCAGGTGGGCAGCAAGTTTAATCAACTGGTGTTTTCACAACAGTAAGGCCTTGTTTAAGAGTGTAAAATGTCACAGACATATGGTCACAGGGAAAAAAAACCCACAACAATCTTGTCTTATAAACAGGCTTTAAAGGAGAAAAAGACCACTGGCGAAGTAGACGGACCATCTGCGTGAAAACACATGAAAGTGGCAAGACGGAGATTGAAATGTTTGACTCTGCTATCCTGCTGATACGAAACCCATACAAGTCACTCATGGCAGAGTTCAACAGGAAATTCGCTGGGCATCTGGGCTACGCTGCAGACCGCAACTGGAAGAGCAAAGGTAGCGTGTGGGGCACCCAGGGCTGCTGCAGTCAGAGCTCAAAGCCTGTAGTCATATCATGCTGGGAGGGGTAACACGGGGACCTGATCCCAAAACCTGAGGGAGCACTGCAATTCAGTGGGACTCAAGCACCACCACACAGAGACCAGACCCAGAAGCACGCAGGCTCTGCCTGTTGCCACTGACAGCAGTGCAGCACCTGCACTGCAGCGTCACTACCAGAGAAGCACACAGCAGAGAATGCCTGGTGTGTAGCCCATCCGTCAGGCTGTGCGCTCTGAAGGAAGTTTGCCCCTGCAGCATGTAATAACAGAGAGAAATCTAATTTAAAATTGAGGGTTTGATGAAGCATGACTTTTCCTGAAGGAAATTTTACAGCACTGTATGGGTGCTACTGCATTGCAGATAAATAAAGATAGGAGCAATAAGGGGACTTCAGCGTTCTACGAACGCACAAAATGACTGCTGGATGGTGGGACTGTGATATCCCTGCTGCACACACCGCTGCATTCAGACTGCAGCAAAGGAAGGATTCAGCACACATCTCTCCCCTTATGCATTTCAGGCATAAAAGCTGTGCCTAGGCAAACCACATAGCACAGGGCTCGGGGGACAGCAGGAGAGTGCCCTTAGTCACAGCATGTTTCTTTCCCAAGTCCTTACATCACCTTTCATCAGCCACAGCTCCAGATCCATTTATTAAAACCCAAAACAGCCCTCAGAAAAGGGAAACAAAGCCTGGAGAGAGTGGCTTTCCCGTACTGCAAACTACAAATAGTCATATTTTGGCCACAGTTGCACTTTATCCAGTGCAAAACCTTCAGCTTGACCTTCAGAAAATTACCACAGGCATCTAACAAGAGATTAAGGTGTCACATATGGCAGTAGCGGGAATGTATTTCAGTAAACTTTGTCACAGTGATCCTGGCATGTGATGGCAAATCCTTCCCATGTGCCAGGAGCAGAAGCACCTTCCCTATTAATCCTGTTTCCTTAAACCATCTCCCCAGAAGCATTACTCAACTCCTCTGGATTGAGAAGCACCCCAGGCCCAGCCAAAACCAGGGTCTCAATGCTGCACTTACATGTATATTGATTTATATGTACACATATATATGAAACATAGAATAGCCCCCATATCTTTCTCAAACTACATTTGAAACAGAGGTAAAAATGTAGGAAAAAAACTACAGAGGCAAAAAAAAAAAAAAAAGTATCTGCTTGAAATAACGTGGCAAAGAACTGCTCAAATGAGCAGCCAAGCAGGACCTTCTCAGTTCTGCTTCACTGCTCTCATCCAAATGCTTCTCCCTTCTCTTTTTGCCCTTCCCTAGCTCCTGCATGGAGCTGCCTGCTTGTGCAAAGAGGAGTGTTCAGCTCCTAAAAGCACAGCACATTGAAGATGCTGACCTGCAGCTTTGCACCTGTGCAGCCTGTCCACCCCAAGGGGCTCCCAGGCAGCTGGGTGACTCTCAGCACTGCTAATGCCTGACACCAAGAAGATCACGTGCCTGGTAGCCACGCATTTGGGAATTGTGTGTCCTCACCAGTTTGCACGGTGGGAGAGCAGTGCCCATCTCCTCACCACGGCTGCAGAGCTGAGAGTGGCTGCAGCCCTGTGGCTGGCCGTGTTGTTTTCTCCAGCACTCACATCCAACTACCTCATACATGACCAGCACCTCTAACCTTGTTCCAACTTAATACTTGGAACACTGTGGAAGCATCGTGGCTAATATGTTCTCATTTTCCTGGTTTTCCCATCATCTAGACTGGCCAGATTTCGTGAACAGCTATGCCTCCTGGTGGGCCTCCCATGTCCTGGACTGGCTGAAGTACGGAAAGCGTCTGCTTGTCATCCACTATGAGGACCTGAAACAAAGCCTCATCCCCAAGCTGAAGGAGATGGTGGAGTTCTTGAACATGACAGTGACGGAGGACCGTCTGCTCTGTGTCGAGAACAACAGGGATGGGAACTTTAAGCGGTCTGGTGCTAAGCAAAAAGATTTTGAACCATTCACCCAAGAAATGAAAGATCTTATCAACAGATACATCCTGACAGTGGACGAGGCCCTGAGGGGAAGAAACTTCACAGGGCTGCCCAGAGAGTATGTGCCAAGATGATAGCATGGCAGCACTCAACCGTGCTTAAAAATAATTTTTTAAGGAAAATGAGACTAGACCTTTATAGCAGCTAAAGCAAAGATACTTGGGGAGTCTCCTGAGCAATGCAAATTCTCTCCACTCTGAGGTGTTATTCAGGACACTAGGTGTTCCAAAAGGCAAACAGCAGATAGAATTTGGTTGGCAGAACAAGGCCAAGCCACCACCATCTGCCTACAGGTGCTGCTCTACACATAGACAGCCAGAGCCTCACGGCAGAGCTCTGGTGCTCCTTGCTGATGGGGATTTCATGGCTATCGGTTTGGAAGCAGGCGTACGCAAAGGAGGAAAAAAGTGGCAACACCGATAAACAATTTTCATCTGAGCACTTCAGAAAAATCTGTTTCTTTCTTCTCAGCACAGCCCACGGCTTCCCTCTGCAGGGCCATCGGCCTGGCCCAGCCTGGCCCCATGCTCTCACCAGCCACAGCCCAGTGATGGAATAGAGGTCTGCACAGCTGCTCACTGCCCCTGTGCCAGGAGTTGTGCTGGGGAACACCCAGTGAGCAGCACAACTGGAGGGACTGCGAGGCACTTCTGTTCATGTGAAATAAGGGATTCCTTGAAAACCTGCCCAAAAACATTAGTTTTAATAAAACAAGAAGTTTGTATAAAGGGAGCTGGGCTTCCTCTGTGTGTCACTGGCACTGAATACAATAAAACTGTCACAAACAAAACATCAAGTGCACTTCAGCCTGACCAGCACAGTCCCTGTGGTGCCCAGGCTGCAGGGCTGATACACAAAGCCAAGAGCCCTCTGTCATTGGCAGAAGTGGCACAAGTAAAGGAAAAGTAGCTCTGAAGCTTACTTTTTTCCCCATAAGTCCAGGAAAATGCAAGTGGGGGGGAAAAAAAAAAAAAAAAGTACAGAGCAAAAGAGGCTGTAGCAGAGGGATCTGGAAAGCTTCATTCAGCTTCCACTACCTGAACTGCACTTAAAATTAACCTCCAACATTTTCCTTTTTTACCTAAGCTGTACCTCTTAATGATTGTCATTGAAACGTTAATGACAGAAAAGCAGGCAAAGCTACAGAATGCCACTCCATGCAGCTGTAGAAACATCCTTAAAGTTGGATTACTAGAAAAAGAAAGAAAAAAAAATCCCTGAAATTCAGCAAGGGAAGCACACTCTTTAAACACCAGCTGTTAATATTTCTAAAGGAACGCAGGCAGGGCACCGTGCATTAGGTCAGCAAATGCCAACCTGAGCCGTCCCTCCTCGCTCCAGGGCAGCTGAAGGGCTGAGCTGTGGGGCAGTGCAGGGACGGGTGCAGGGCTCTGGCACCTCCCAAAAACCCAGCTTGTTATAGCCAACCAATGCCCACAGATGAGGAACAGGGGATGTCTCTATGTTTTATATATAACATTACACACATCTTATATACACAGGTACATAATAAACTGATACATACGTGTGTTTATCTATTTCTTAAGTACACACTTCAGATAGTAAGAATAGTCAAGCACTTCTTGGGCCAGGGCACAAACCCTGCTGCTGCCTGCACTACCACACGTGAGTTATTCTCACAAATACACTGCATTCCATCTTAAAAAGAATTGCAGCATTTTTTAGTCCTTACTCCCCCAGGAAGAAGGCTGCAGAACTTCTGCCATTTAACGGCCAGGAGTCATCTCCAAACTGACAGTCTAACACACATTTATTACTCTTGCTGCCCTCCTTAATCGTCCCAGATGCCCGCACAGACACTGATCACAGCCTCTTCCTTCCCATACACCATCTCACAAGCATAAATGATCTGTGCAGCTTTAACCTTTTATCCCAAGTCAGCAGTTAAAAGCACTTGGCAAGACAGAGCTCTTTACCACGACTGACCTCAATATTGCACAGCAAACCATAAGAAGGTTGTGCAGGCATTATGCCGATCCATGCAATATAAGTAGTATTTGGTGTTTTTTTTTTTTTAAAAAAAAAGAAAACAAAAAGACAGGGTACAAGTTTTATTTACATTTCTGCTTGATACACAGACTCTGGTCAGGCACGGAAGGAGAAAAACCAAACGTGTGGTTAGTGCTGTCCAGGTCATGGACTATCATAGAATCCTTACAGTTGGAAGGGACTTTAAAGGTCATCTAATCCAACTCCCCTGCAATGAACAGACATCTACAGCTAAATCAGGTTACTCAAAACATGATTATAGAGGTCTACCTCAATTACATAGGACTTCTGGCAGAAGACCCCCAAAAACCTGACTCAGATACCTTTGTTTGAACTACTTTCCCCACAGCTTGTTTAGAGATTCCTCATTCTTCCGAAGGGATTGTCTGTAAACAGAGGTTATCTAACAATTCCTGGTATGCTGCAGGGGGACCTCTGTATCCAGAGGGACAGAGCAGGTCTTAGAGGGCAGAAGGCTCTGAAGAAGCAGATTGTTAGAGCTAGTACAGACTGCAGAACAAATCTTACTGGGACTCCCTTGCTTCAGCCAGGTCACAGAACGACACTTAACAATGAAGTTCTTAGAACCAGTCAAATTCAGTTGTATCTTAGGCTGTCATGAGTAAAAGCCAAGTAGTGAGTGTTAGTCTTTATTGAATTATTTCTCCTACTGCATGCGCACATCCTGCTGATACGTGGGAGTGGATGAAGGAAATTAAAAGAAAAGCAATTTCCCTGCAAGGCAGGTTTTCCTATACTCAACAAGCTACATGCTCATCATACTGAGCTTTAATTAACCAGGATGTTTTAGTCAGAAAAAATAAGCTACCATGCCATTAAAAGCCATGTTGATGTTCACATATATTCTTCTCCTAATTTTATATTCAGCAGTAGGATAGCAGAGATAGAAGCATGCATGCAATTCCCTCGAGCCTTCAGTTTCCTTCAGGAAGTTAAGGCTGCGATGAGTCATAAGCAGGCAGTTAGAACAAAACAGAGATGCTACATTTCAAAAAAATAAGAGTTTAACCCTTGAACTTTTCAAGCAATCCTGTCGCAATACACAAGCAGAGTGAAGACTCTCCATCCACTCATAGCTGCACACGAGGGCTTGGCCCATCCCACCTGCTCCACTCCCGCTGTTCACTCAGGAGCTCAGTGCCAACCTCCAGCTGCCCCACAACCTCAACCTACTTCTCTGTTAAAGGCAGAAGTTGCTGATGCTCGCATTCCTCCTCTTCTTCCAGAGCAATGAGTGCTGGGACCCACAAAAGGAGACATCTGCAGATCCAGCACTGCAGCCTGTGCAAGGTTCACCGTGTCCATGAGCCATATTTCCCAGGTGCTCTGATGCTGATCCCCCAGCCACTGAAGCTAAAATCTCCCCAGACAAGAGGCAGTAGAGACATAAGGTCACATTCCCTACCAAACTGACCTGAAGCCTGCACATGCCATAAGCACAAAAGCAGAAATAATTTTGGCCAGGCCCATCCTGAAGACACGAGCAGCAATCACCCCATCACCCCCTGCCATAGCAGAGGTCCTGGAAAACTCTTATATGGAGGGAGGAGAGAATCTCTCCAGGGAAAGGCACTGGCTGGTATCTCTGCTTGCGATCTGCTTACCTCATGTCCACTGGAGGTCTTCTAGAGAGGGGGAAAGAAAGAAAGGAAAAAAAAAAAAAAAAAGTAAAGGTAAACTTCCCAGGCACAGACAGAACAATAGGAGAGAAAATAGCTTTGCTTCCTGGAAACTGGCTGCAAAACAAAACCTCTAAAGCAACAGTAAAAACATGAACATTATCACCAGCCCTTACACAACTCAGCCATTCTGAGTTGCTTTATTAATTTTTCATTAAAATCATTTCAACTGAAACCTATTATTCACTGCTAAGACCAAGCTACTACTCTACTACAGCAACATTAACCTCCATAAAATAATTAAAGGATGGGTTTTCAGCAAGAGACCTTGTGTGTCACCTCTTTGGAGCTTAATGTGTCTTTCAATGGCCTTGAATATAATGAGATGTTCAAATATAGAAAGTTGAGTTACTGCATTTTCCACTGTGACATCTATGCAGCCACAAAGATCCAACTTCTCAACTGTGTTACTTATCATTTACTTCTGACCCTGGGTAGTTGAGAGCAATCTTTAAGGAAGCTATCCTTTTAATCTGCTTTTTTAATATTAGCCTTTAATTACTCTAACAAAATTGTAGACGAACAAATTAAAGAACCAAGTCAGCTCTTCTCCTTTGAGCCACAACATCTCAGAGGAAGGCATTTTTAGCCTTCTTCACACTCAGATGAGAAGAGATCCTTGTCCCAGCACTGTTCTTCTCTCCTTGTAACATCTCTTTATTTTTAATTAACTGCTCTAAGCTCAGAAGTTTTTCCTATTGCAATACTTAATCCACCACCTGACCATGGTCCAGGTTCTCAAGCAGTAACAATGTTTGCTTCTTACAGCAACTCACACAAGTGTTCAGGTTATACCAGGAAATGCATCATTTCTTTGCCTTGGGCATGAGCACTGTTAACAGACCCAGTTTCAGCCCAGCTGCCTGCAAGTGCAGCAAAGAAACAAATGCCTGCTATTAGTCACATACAATGGCATAGAGCACTCCCATAAATGAAAAGAGATACAATTTCAGTGCATTATTAAAATGAAATGTTTTATGCAACAGTTAAGACTGTGCGATAAACCCAAAGACTATTAAATGAAATCAATCCTAATTAATGCTACCTCATTCCATTGAGCCAGCGCTCCCCTACCATTCCTGCAGAGCTCCATCCCTCAGTCTGGGCCATCTCTCGGACCGCAGCCCAGTGCTGCACCCCTGAGAAGCAGAGGGGCACAGAGGCAGCGTGTGGGACAGAGCTGTGGGACAGCTGGTGGCAGAAGGCTGACACGAGGTGGTTTTAAAGCTAAAGGATGTGCTGATTGAGTACGTCATGCCTGCTTGCTCCTGCCCAGTTTTGCAGGCAGAAGCACAGCAGCCCGGCATGGCAGCCCTGTGTGGTGGTGGGTGGGCAAGTGACGGCAGAGATAGGGAGCGTAGCTGCAAGTCTGTGAGAGGATGCCTTGCTCCCTGAGGCCTCTGCACAACTCCACTCCTGCTGAATTTGTCTAGAAACTCCACTGCCGGGAGCAGGCAGGGATGGAGCGCATAGCAACGCCTGGCTGAGTGGCGCCCAGCTCCTGCCTCACTTGGCCTTGGCCACAGCTCCTTCGATCCCGCCCACTGCCTTCCAGCAGCACCAAGCACAGAGCGCTGGCACTTCCAGACCAGCGGCATTGAGTCATCACACACTCTTAAGATCACTGAAAAGAAGAACAATTTTCTTGCACGGATCATCTTTAAGATCTTTAAGGTCAGTTCTACATCAGCAGAGCGTGCTGGGAGAAATACCGCGTAACTGGAGCGCTTCCTGCAGACCTGCAGTGACTGGATTACAAGCAATTATCATAAAACCGCTGCAGAGGTAGAACAAATGATCGTAGCCTTTGGTTCTTTAAGACATGTTGAAAGTCTGCATTAACCTGTAATGCTTCTAAAATAAAGCACTTAGCACTGCCTTAGCAAAATTATACAGCTCATTTCATTGAAGAAAATTCATGTCGCAGCAGATAAGAAGCACAGATAGAAAAATGATTTAAAAGAAATACCTTGCTAATGACAAGAAATTTTTTTGACGAGCAGCCTTATAAAGGAGCAGTCTGAAGTAAAAGGAGCAGTCTGCATCCTTCATGAAGCATCAAATACGCTGGAAAATAAACCAAATCTTCCATGCTGCCATACGCTATTAAAATGATGTTCTGGAAAATTGTTCGCAGGTACACACAGAGGGCTGCAGGCACTGCCAGCACCCACCACCAGGAAGGCACCAGAGAGGGGGTTGGCTTTGCCTCTCCCCACATGGAGGAGCCCCAGGGAGCACAGGGCTGGGACCCACCACAGGGCCCCAGCTCAGCACCTGCCCTCCAGCACAGCAGGTTTTTGTTAAACTATCATGCAGAACGTTTGTTTTCTTCAAACCTGTATTTCTTTTGCAGCCATTCATTTCAACGGATTCCACTGTGCCTGTTTTATGCCTCTCTTCATTCCAGCAGAGACTAAATTAAGCTTTGAAGTTTAGTGAGAAATCCTATTGGTGTAAGACTTCAACTGAATTCTGGGGGATTAAAGAAGGGAAAGCGCAAGAGAAAAGAAACCACTCTTCTCTTTGTTTTCTACAGCTTGATCCTAAAATGACTGACTTTGAGAAGAAACTTAATGCACGACTTTATGCATTATTCATATATCCTAAAACATGTAAATAGAGTTTTCAAAGGTTAATTAAAACTCCTTTCTTACAGGTAGCAATTACTTAGTATTCTGACACAATACCTTCCATCATTAATATTAAATAGCATAGAGAGAAAAAGAGACCTAAAATGAGCATGTGATCTTCTCAAACATGCTCACGTCACCCAGAGATCTGGCAGCCTACAAACACACCACAGGCTTTCCACAAAGAAAGGGAGAAGGTAACTGTTTTAATTCCACACAAAGTCATATCGCTGCCAGACTGCCATTGATTAAGTGTGTATCTGCCAGAATTTCTACTTGCAGGGATTTTCCTAGCATAGCAACACTCCAAGGGGATCAAACAGGAGTAGTATTTTAGTTCTCAAGAATAATGATTTACAAGGTAATTGCACATCTACTTTGCTTCCCAGCCTAGATACTTCACACAGCCAGATGCACAGGACTTGCTTTGCCCCCACAGCTTTTCAGAGCTGCCTCCCTCCATAGCTTCTACCTTGAGGCTGCAAGAGCCAGCTTCTGCCCGCAGCAGGACCAGACCCAGCACCCCCAGCAGTGCTGAGCTGAGCACTGTGGCTGGCACTGGCTGGCTGCACACACCGAGGGCAGCCTGCTTCGCCTGCAGGGACTTACTTATCCCAGAGTCTGCTCTTCCGTAAGCCTCTCATCTGTAAGCCAGAGGTCCCTGTAGCAACTCACATAGCAGAAAACAACTTGGAGCATTAGCAGTGTGACGTGCTGGGAGGAAGATTCTGTAAAGGTCCCTGCTTGTAATCGTCTTGGCTAGAAGAGTTTTCTGGGAGATTACATAAAATTAAAATTAAGCATGACTAATTTTCAACTTCCACCGTGAAATTTAATGGGCATTTTCTAATTCATTCTATCTACAGCAGCTTGGATCTCACCAGCTGTCTCTGATATGTGTAAAAGAAAACCATTCCAAGTATATGAGAGAGAGGGCAACAACTTGCTAGTAAAATCTCAGCAACCTGCATCCTGTTTGATGAACGCTGAACACAAGAGTGTTTCCTGCTACATGCAGGCAAGCCAGTAGCAAGAAGAGAAGCAGGGTAGTAATGGTGGACTGCACAACTTACCAGGTCCCTGCAGACCCTGACACGGGTGGGGCAGCTCCCAATACTGAATATGCTTCTACAATAGAAAAAGTCACTAGAGTCTCACAGAAACTAAAATAAGTTGCTTTTTCAAATGGGGTTGCAACAAATGAACCAAAGAGAAATAAACCCCAAACAACTCATCAGGATAAATCAGTCTTTTTCATGCCTTGATATACAAATTCAAAACTATTCTCAACACATAACACCCCTGCAAACGCTATGCTCTTTGGTCAAAATATTACCTACCACTGTTGTGACTAAATTTCCTTACCAGAAGTAGAAACAGGCCTGGGCTTTAAGGAAACATTCATTTCTTGTTATGTTCATTCAGAAAGGAGAAGGACAAGGAGTTCTGCATTTGACAACTATTTACTAGTGGTGAACAAGATTAATACTAACTGTTAGGGACAGAAATCCCATTAGGCAATCCATGCCAGCACTTCAGTAGCCCTGGGTATTCCCCTGCCTCCCAGGTTATCATCCAGTGCTGTGTTAAGGTCATCATTGAGCTTCGTGTTGATGCAGTGCCTCAAGCTAATTGTATTGCTAAAGAATGCTGATACATCCTGTGGCCTGGAGCTGCAAATATTGGGGAGGCGCCACAGGAAACCTCACCTCCAAGAAGCCTTTACAAGAAGCAGTTTGATTGTGGAACACCTGAACTAGAGCAACCAGAACAGTTACTGCAAGTTGGATTTGTTCTGCAGCAGATGTGAAGAACTGCTGCCCAAAGAACAGCAAAGGCAACCAATCCTGCCTGCCCTATGACCAGCTCCACATCCGTCCAGGGAAGGAGGAAGTGAAAAACACGTGATTCTGCATGGTGTTCTCCAGGATGCATGAGAAAGGTCTTTGGCTTACACCATAATAGAGTACCAGTGCACTTCTGCCAGGTCAGAAGAACTGAAATGCTTCATTTTGTCACACTGAGATATACTGAGCGTAAATACAGCAAATAGGAAATTGCAGTCATTGGCAAATATGCAAATTACCTTTCATCAATCCATGCAGAGGGGAATTTCAGAACAACTTGTTTCTACAACATTGTATGAAAACCGATATTGGATTTGTACTTCATCAACTTCCAAAAATAGCACAGGCCTACATCAGTGCTGAGAAGTCCCAAAAAATTATACAGTATTAAAAAGTAAAAACTTGGCCAATCTGAGATTTCATCTGTGCTGAGAGCATAATAAAACCTGGTGTTGTTTATTTTTTTTAAAAAAGGAGAATGAAAAATGAGACTGACTTTTATTTAACTAACCTAAGAATTAAAATAAAGATTAGCTGTCAGTTGCGAGCATCAACAAACACATTATACTAATTAAGGGCTTATCACATTTTTCTGCTAGAATGCAATATTGATTATAAATCCTTGGAATGGAACAAACCGAATATTTGAGCAAATTCAGCAACAACTGCTTCCTCACAAACGCAGCCATTACTGCTCAGTTCAAGGGGTTCTGCGGGTGAGCTCCAGGTGCAGGCAGGCCCGGCGCTGCCACCAGCCCAGCCACCCCCTGCGCTGGGGCTCCAACAGGCGACTCCTGCACACAGAGCAGCGGCGAGCTGAGCCGCTACAAGGGAACGTGCACCGGTAATGGCAGCACCCAGAGATCCACTCTCTCTTATGTTTCTGGGTTCCACAGCTACAACTTAGAGCTGAGGCCCCGGAGCTCTGCATTTATAACTCAATAAAGCACTTTTCAACCAGCTTGCTGGAAGTCACACCAAGCAAAAGAAGTAAATTCCACTTGTTTTGCAGCATGTGGCGGAAAACCTCTCTGTGCCAATCCTGGTCAACTCCCCTGTACCACAACAGTGTGATTCGGGCTGTTTGTCCATGAGGATCAGCACGGCTGACAGCACAGAGCAGCCTTCCTCTCCAGGTCTTAAAGCAGTCAGTGCACATTTAAATTAAGGACAATAGTACACACATCTATAAATAATTTTCAGTGTATCAGCAACACACAGAAAACTCAGAAGGCAGCTAAAGCATTTGATAGTGCCTACATTTCAAAACATTCCTATTTTCTTTCGTTTAGGTTTCTTCACTATTTATGCTGATTTAAAATCTACTACAATTACCAATCCTCATTACAGGCTTTAAAATTAAGCAAGTACCCATAAGGGGGAAATAGATGGATATTAATAGAACAGTACAACCAAGCACTAGATGGATCGGCTTGTCCCACCTGAGCTATGCTTAAAATACACACGTACTTTTAAGCACATCCCAAAGACCTTAGGAGTGAATTTTTCAGATCCAGTCCCACAGCTGACACGCACACTGCCTCCCAGCTTCAGCCCAGCAGCTGCGCACACACCCAGTGTCACAGCAGGGTCCTGCAGGGTCGCAGCCCCACCGTGCTGCGTGCAGCGAGGGCATGGCCCCATGTTGCAACAAAGGCTGCAGCACAACCACCCCGTGCAGCCACGGGTTACAGAAGGCACCAGGGAAAAGAGGGAACCTGAGGAGGTATTGCAAGAAGAGGCAGTCAAAGGGTGCCAAAGAACCTGCTTTCAAGTTACAGAAACAGACATCAATGCACACAGTTGAAAGCCAGGCCACCAGGTCACATCCACAAAGCTGAAATTCCAGCTGAGTTTACAATGAACAGCTCTGCTGTGCTGCTGTGTACTTGTTCTTATTAGAAGTTACAAAAAGCAAGCAAGCAAGTTTTTAGTAATTTGTCTCAACATAGGCTTTAGAGTCTCAATTTATCTCTGTCATTGCGAACATTTAGCTTAATCTGTTGCTCTGTATCTTTCTCACTGCTAAGAATCCCAAAAGGAATTAATATACATAAAGAACCAAATTTCAATTAATGTAGGCTCTTGATAATTTTTCCATCATATAAGAAATATTTTAACTTGCTGTTTTCTCATTGCCAAGCCTCTGGAGAAAATGCTTCTATGTATTTATTTTTTAAACCAGTTGATATTCATCACCCAGCATGGCTATGTCAATGCCATGAAGGCTTGCAAGCACTGCCTGTACTTTTTACCTTCCCAGAAGTAAATATTTCAATTAAAATGAGATGCAATTTAAATGTTAGCATAAGGTTTCCAAGCAGATTAAATAACTTCCCAGTTGCACATTGTCTCGTTATTGTCTGGTTCAAGATTTTAAAGAACATCCAACCAACATCAACCACACAAACACATTTCACATTCCTTCAGCGCAGCACTACTAACCCGGCTAACACCAGGATAAACATGAAAAATGCAGATTTTCCTCTACACCAAAGAAGGAGGAAGCGGCACCTCTAGAACATGTAAGCAGGTATGCTGCATTGCTGGCAGTGCTGGGGCAGACGCAGCAGCAGGGCTGTGCAGGATGGTGGCCAGGCCCAGCACACAGCACTGGCTCAAGAGTAGCAGAGAGCTCAGAATGCATGGCACAGAACAAACGCCTCCTAGCTGGGGGGCACCCAGCAGCCAGAAACACCTGGCAGCACCAACAATGCATATTTGCCCCAGCACAAGCAAATCTTTAAGCACCGATTCTTATTTCTATATTTATTTTTACAAACCCACTAGAAAGTTTGTTATGCTACCCTCCTGAATCTTAACACCTGCTCTGGTCAAATGCTTTCCCAGAACCAAAACCCAAGTGAGTGACAATGCTTTACTTACTAGGCAGAGGCTCGATAAACCTGTAGGAGCTGGCAGTCCTGCAGACGCTGATCATTCCCATCCAGCCAGGGGACCCCTCCATCACCATCTACCCTTAGGCAAGCTGACAAAACATAGCAGAAGCCCCTTTATGATCCCCCCACACCAGGGCCACAGTGCTCGTGGAACCCAGCACTACTTTCCACAGCAGCACAGCACCAGTGAGCAGGGCAGAGCCAGGTCTACTGAGAGCAGGGGATCAGCCCACCCCCTCCTCACCTGTTCCTAACTACTGATTGGGAACAGGTGAGTGCTTCTGAGACACAGCTGGGATTTCTCTAAACTAATTTGGTTAACACTAGTGAGAAAGAGAAGAACAAGTACTCCCTCTTTTGATGACTGCTGAGCAGTAGAGTACCTGGGGTTTTTTTTGGCATGTTCTTGGTAACAGTAATTCATGCTGATGCAGTGCTTCATGAAGGCTCTGTGGTCTTCCCGGGAAAGACCAGGCACCAAGCTTGGCTGTTGTAAGGGGTCATGAGCCTTCAGGCTGAAAGGAAAGCTGTGACAGGAACTCGCCCAAAGCACAGCAACTGCTGTGTGGCCCTCTCAGCACAAAATGGGAGGCAGTGCCCAGCAGGGCGAGGGGTTGAGCATGGCCTGCTGGGCTCTACCTGGCCTGGACCCACCACACAGCGGGGCACTGGGACCTGGCAGCTCCCAGCACCAGCCTGCTTCTAGCAGCAATGTAAACAGGTGTAGCCCTGGCTGAAGGAAAGAAAACATGCCAATTTTGTTAATAGAACCAGGCAGAGCTTTCTCATATTGCCTCATTTTCTCCCAAATTAAAAAGTGCCTTTTGAATATTCTCATCATTGAACAATGTTTTCTGAGAAATCAGTCTAGAAATAACTGTGCTGCTATCTGACAGGCTGACAGATAAGGGACCATTCAGTCTCCTTCCAGCACTGGTACGTGCTTTGCATTTCGCCTTTGTGCTGCTAGCTCACTAATCCCCTATGTATGTGCTCCAGTCAGATTTCTTCCCTGCTGTTTTCCTCATAAGTGGTGCTTTGTATCTTTAATCTGTTTATTGCCCAAAATGAAGAAAACAAGACTAGAAAAAAAGGTCATGCTTGTCCTCTTCAGCTTTCAGCAATATATATGTATATATTTAATCTTTAAAATGCTATCCAAACTATGTTTGAGGAAGCTGCTTTACAATATTACATTCTTCTTCTATCACACCTTTATTTTTAGGCTTTTTGATTTTGATGTGAAGAGGGGCAAAAATTGTTTTCCTCATCAGCTGACATTTTTAGAGGAACACAATATTTTCTCCCGGTAGGAATGGGATTCCAAACTGTGCTGGTGCTTGCAGAGGGGATGGGAATGTTGCCACTACGAGCTGCTGCCCTAGGTGGCTGAGAGCATTTGCTGCATCTGGTGCAGCAAGTGCTGGGACGAGGTGCAGGGCTGTCTCCTGACAAGAATCAGGAGATTTTTAATCTTTTTCACTCTTTTGCTAAATTTTTATCATCATCCCCATCAAAGCCAATGGACCTCTTTGCAGTGTGTGAGTTATACACACGTGTAAATGCTAGGCTGAGAGAGCTGGGACTGTTCAGCCTGGAGAGGAAAAGGCCCTCAGGTGACCGGATAGCAGCCTTTCAGTATCTAAAGGGGAGCTACAGGAAAAAAAAGGGGACAGGCTGTTCAGCAGAGTCTGTGGTGACAGAACAAGGGGAAATGGTTTCAAGGTTTAAGAGAGTAGATTTAGGTGGGATGTAAGGAAATGGGTGAGGGTAGTGAGGCCCTGAACGGGTTGCCCAGAGATGTGGCTGATGCCCCATCCCTGGAAACTTTCCAGGCCAGGCTGGGTCAGGCCCTGGGCAACCTGATCTAGCTGTGCATGTCTCTGCTCACTGCAGGGAGCTGGACTAGGTGACCTTTAAAGGTCCCTTCCAATTCTAAGGATTCTCTGATTATATGATTACCAGCATGCTTTTCATTATCATAGTGCCCATTGTCCCCTGAGACTTGGGGTAACACAGCCAAGAGTCATCCTGTCAACACCTGAATGAAATAACTTTTAATGAAAGCCATAAATGGATTTTGAAAGTCATGAGCGTCTCTGGCAATCAATAAAGCAAGATTGTTGGAACTGTGGAAGGTCTCCAACCACAGGAGATGATAGGGCTGGATTTCCTACAAGTCAGGCACGTGCACTTCGAATATCCTGTTGTCTGTAAATAGATTTTGGGAAGAAGCCAGAAAGCTTACAAAAGGATGGCTCCATTAGTCCAAAGGTGCCATGAAACTCCATTTTCACCATGCTAAGTGCAAAGGTGCAGCCTGTGATCATTAAAGGGTAGAAGAGGTATTTGGAAACACATCTGAAGAATACTCCAGAGAAAGAAATGTCCTGCTTGAGAGCTGAACCAAGGTATTAATGGAACTAAACGAATGTAACAGTCACTAAGAGGCAACATCAAAGAAGCAAGAACACAGCCTGACCTTCTTGGAACTGAAAATGGTCTTTTTTTTTTTCCTTCTGAATTTGACTTTAAACAAAAAACGCATTGATAACTTTGTTTTGGCTTCTATTGGCTTTTCATTCTCCAGATGTTTCGTCTGGCAATTTTAAACTTTACTTGGTGCTACTGTACATCTTAGCACAGTTTTCATAATGAATCCTAACAGCAGTTTCTGCAAAGGAAGTCTGACACAGATATTGAAAGGCTGCAGAACCTGGGCAGGAGTCTCACTCTGAGGAGACAAACCCTCCCTCGGGGTGCTGTGCTGCACAGGACGCCTGGCTCTCCTGATCACCATGGCTCTCCACGATCACTGGGCCTCTGCTCCAGCCCTCGGTGAATGCCTGCACAGCACCAAGCTCTGGGGTGGCAGCTGGGGGGGCGTGGGCAGGGGCTCTGCTGGATGCACAGAAGGATAAATAGAGGGGAAGGTTCTGTACTGGGGCAGCATGGATTTCAGAATATGGTTCCTGATAATTAGATTAGGAAGAGACAGTATCACAGGCAGTATAGTTGATACCTCTTTCAGAAGTATCACACAGAAGGAAGGGGAAAACCTACGTGTACCAAAACACAGAAGGATTTACAAGAAATTTGTAAGCACGTTGGTTCAGTTTCTATTTTTGAAGATGTTAATCAACTGAGAATCATGATCATTTTTGTGTTAATATACCTGTCTCTTGAAATTAGAAATCTGTGATGGACCCTTGTGATCAAGCTGTAACTTTAATTTACTGTTCCTGACCTTGCCCAGAGTCTGCTGCATAGAGACAAACCTCTGCTGTCCCCCAACCAGCAATCCCTGTGTCTCTGCGTGGGGCAGCCTTGCTTACTTATTACACCATCTACTTACAGTTCTCTCCTGGATCCCAGTCCATGTCTTGTTTTGGCACTGGGAAGGAAAGCAAACTATTTATAAATATTAATCCCAATTGCAGATGCTCAGCCTTTTAAGATCTGCTCCCAAAGACTTCGCTTGTAAACGTTTTCCCATGTTTCACCTGTGTATAAACAAAATTTACATTTTTACCTACATACACACAAGGCTGCATAAGCATCGTGTGTTTTTAGTTTTGATACTGTCTGTGGTGCAAAGTGTTTAACTACTAGATTGAAATTAACATTAAGTAATAGTATAAGACGTTGTCCTTTGTTGGCTCTATGTGAAACAGCAATGAGAATTAAAAAGGCTGTATTAAATTATTATGTATACCATGTCATACATAATGATGTTACAGAAAGGCAGAAAACAAACGAGGCATGGAAACAACGTGTGCTCACGTACTTTGTCCAACATCCCATCCAAGCCCACCAGAGCAATTAGACCCAGCTGCCGGAGGACAGATGGTAATTTTCATTTTGCAAGGATTAGTGTATTGGCCATGGGGCAAGGTTCAAAGACCCTGTTTTCCTTGAGCTTTAGAACAAGATCTATAAGCAGTGAAACATTAGACAACTTTCTGTGCGACAAAGATGCCTTCGAATTTTTATTTATTCATTTATGTATTTATTTGCACCATGCAGTACCTAATTTACTGCAAAATAGTCTTGGTACTGTGAGCTGAATTTTGCATCTATCCAAAAGCTACTTGTGCTTCTGTTAAGGTCCTCTATGAGCATGGCAAGGGATTGTACAAGATCAGCTCTGTTTGCTCCTCTGCTCTGAATGAAGACAGTCCCACTTTTCTGCCAGCAGACCTGGGCTGTGTTTGCACCCCTACCAACATTTGCAGCACTCAGGCCTGCTGTCAGCCCCACAACTGCACTGCTTCTGCAGTCAGCCGAGACCAGAGAGCACCATTAGTGCATGATTGCTGTGATGCATGTTAACTATCTTCTCCAGTCTTTGCTTTTTCAGTGTAACAGCTATTCAGAATAAACATTAGATATTCCCATCTAGTACTTCTTAGTGCAGGAAGAAGTTTATGTTAACATACTTCCTGAACCACTTGCCCCTTCCAGTCAATGCATAAGCACCAAGCCTGAAACCAATAGCAGCAATGGGAGAAACTGCAGAGAACATCTGTATCTTTAAACAGGTTATCATAAAACAAGGTCCTCAAGCACATAGCATTTGGTCTCTGAAGTGCTAGCTCTCCATTAGACAGAGGCCATGCCTGCACCACAAGACACCAGCTTGTTTGGCACCAGCCTCAGGAAATGCAGTGCTTGTAGAGACAGACTTGTGTTTGAGTAGGGTTGTCTAAATACTGGCAAAAATAGGATGCAATTTTACATGGAAAAGCCTTACATAGTAGAACAGAGGTCTATTAATATCCACTTGCTGCTAAGCTCTGTGGGCAGTAATAGTGTAACAACTGCTAAAACAATAACTGGAAGAATTTGTAACCACTTTGAGGAAGGGATTATCAATATTTTGGCTGTTTCAAGGTGCAGTACAGACCAGGTTACCTTCCTATTTGTATTTTGCTCAGTCACTGATGGAGGAGAGAATGTCTCAGCACTCAAAACTGTGAAACAGTTCAACACAATCAGCTTAACAGAGATGAGCTGGGTTGCCACAAGCATATACAATATATACAAATACTGCAATGCTTTGGGCTGAGTGTGAGCCCGGAGGATTTCTGAATAACAGAAGCATGAGAGGCAGCAGCTATAAAAAAGCTCCACAGAGCCATGGGTGTCAGCACCCTGCAGACAGCTCAGGTGATCCCAGGACACACACATCCAAAGGCTGTCGGAGATCTCAGCCTCAGGGCAAACAGCACACGCTGCTGAACTCAGCCAAATGCAATGGTCATGGCCAAACTCTCAGTTAATCTAGATCAGCTGTGAATTTGGCCGAAACACATTAACTCCTGGGAACCACTTCATACAAACGATGCCAAGGAGACTAAGAATATTGTCACTAGGCCGCAAAACAATTTTGGCCAGACAAAGTCAGGTTTTAGCAGCACAGATGACTGTCACAGGCATTCTCCAGAACTGGTCTTTCCAGAACCATCAAAGGCAATTGCAGTGCAAGAACAAAGCCTTTGAGGTTTGAAGGAAATTTTACTTAAACCAGTGAAGCTCCTCTTATATTCAGCCCTTTCTCAGGTCTGCAAATTATAATAATTGGCAGAAAAAAGATCAAAGCTATTAAATATTCATTTCAGTGAGTAACAGTTTCTGGCTTCTTGCAGCCCAAGGGAAAGAAGGAAAAAGCAAGGACCTATCTTTATATTGCCCTCCAGAAACATAATTCCTGCGTGTGGTCCTCTTAACATTCCACACCAGTATGACTCCTAATTTACCCCCTTAGGGGGGTGAAGGGAAAGAAAAAGAAAAAAAGAAAAGCTTATTTTTGCTTTGGCAGAGTCTAACAATTGCCTAGTTGTCCAGCAATCGGTCCTGAATCTCCTCTGAAGTGAAGTGGTGGTGTCTCATGAATCAGGTTCACGACAGAAAAGAAACCCAGTAGCCATCATTTTACTCTTTATTGAGAATATTTTGCCTTCCACTACTTCCATACAATTAAATTTATTATGGTGAATTGGAGTGCAAAATTGCCCTCTTCATATACATTGTTGTTAAATTAGTTTATAATTAACGCTAACATATTGTGCTTATAGCATTTACTATGCTCGATGGTTCCATCAGCATAACCTTATTGTGATCTATAGCAATAAGACTAAAAATTAAAATGGCATTACTCACTTTTAAAGAGCCTCTGACAAGTTCTACCCACATTTACAAGCATCTCGTCAATCACATTTAGCCACATCCATTAACTCCATTAATGTTTCCACAGAGCCTCTCTGTGCTGCTTTCCCTGTGTACAGAGAGAAGCAGAAGAGCCTGCTGGCAAGAATGGGGGCAAGTAGGACCATGACTAGTAGCTAACCACCCAGGGAAAAGCCCAGATCTGCTGGGAGCACAGGAGAACTTCTGCCAATAGTATCCTCGGCACTGGAGCTCCCCTGTGCAGCTCAGCAGGACAGGGGCCTCATCTCCTTCTGGTCCCTATGCACACCTGGGTTCACTGCCCATGGGGATGCACCAGGTGCTGCCCTACACAAGGGGTTGCTTCTCCTCTCGGCTCCCAAGAATATTCTCCTTCAGAAGTTCTCAGAAGTTGGGGATCTCACAGCACAGCAGTTCTGAAAATGGAAGCACAATTATTCTGATGAATTCTGACCACTGTGCCTGTTCTGGTAGTTACCAGAAAAAAGTGAGGATTTAAAAGACAGATGTTGAGGAAAATTCCTGGGCTCTGAGTGTAAAAAACATTTTTTTGTGGCTAGCCAGTAGCTAAGATGTGAAATGAGGGTCTGTGTCCATTGTAAATGGACATCAAGTTCCTCAAAGTGCGCTGAAAGCAGTCACACAGCCCAGTGTCTAGATGAATGTATTACTACAGGCTGCCATATTTACTGAATTCAGGGGTTAAAAAACACAGAAAGGCTTTGCAATGCCTCCTAGGCTCACATCACTCACAAAAAAAGTCTAGAGAAGGTGCAAACCAAAAATCAGCCAAGTTTCTCCCACAGATGTCAGGAAATACCCTTCCCTCCCATATCTGACTGTTCAAGCATACAGGATGGCAGAGGAAAATAGTTCTGGCAGATGTATATCAGCTGCATGGAGCAATGCATGCCTCAAACAACTACAAAAGATGATTTTGCACCTCCTCAGACCCAACAAAACAGAGGAATAATTCCTCTGTTGGAATTGTATCCAGGGCCTATTCCCACTGCACAGCCTTAGAGCCAGAGCCACAATTTAGCACTTGGTTAGAGAGAATATTTATACTCCTGCTTCACACAGGCTGAGTGCAGAATCCACCATAAATAGGTAGCTTAACACTAAAATTACTTTTAGAAATGAAGTCTTCCATTTTTCATATGGAAAAGGAAATCCATTTGAATACTAATAGCATTCATCTTTCCGTACAAGCAGCATGTCAGATTTGCAGTGTGGTACAGACGAGCAGTGTGGGAGGAGGGGTGGATGCAGCTGCAATTCCAACAGTTCTGTAGTTCTGCAGTTTAAAAGTTATTGGAATGTTTCATAATGCCCAACAATTTGCATTCTGGGTACCTTTCACACAGACGGAAGGACTGGTAAAGGTTAGGTACCTCAGTATTAATGTTCGTGCCCTTTTCTCCAATTAATGGCACAGTTAAGTTCTGATGAGCTCAAATCTTTGACAGAGAAGAATTATGGAGTTCATGTGCAGTCTTATCCAGTACAACTCTCATTTCCATGGGCTTAGACAGGGAAAGAAAGTTCCGTTAATTATATTATAGAAGGTGATATTCATCCTTCAGCTCTAGGAATACATTTGAGCACTACATATAAATCCGCATGAAAAGAAAGTAGAAAAAGAAAACTCAAAAGCAGCAACAAGGATCTAAGCAGCCCTATCACAGTTCCAGCTACAGTTTTGTGCTTCTGTGCTTCTAGATGTAAATGAAGGAAACCAGATAAAGGCTGAGGGTTTCTGTACATACTGTACATACAGAAAAGTCTGTTTCTGTATGTATCATCTAAAAAGGTGCCCTGAACAAGTTTCATTGTCATACGTTGCACAACCTTGGTGACTTCACTGCACAAAGCCGTAGCTTCAGGACGCTTCTGTTAGTCCAGAATGGAAGAGAAGGAGAAGCTCTGGGGAGCTTTTCATTGGTGTTATCAGCCGCATGGGCCGCGTGGTGACTGGGATGAGGACAGCACTTGGCTCCACTGCAGCAGTGGACAGGCAGCATGTGGCCACTGCTCCTGCGGTTGAGACAGCTCCAGAGGAGCCCAGCAGTCCCCTGCCCAACCATGGCTGCTCTCAGAGCCCCTGTCTGTGCCAAGCACCAGGAGGGAAAAAGTTGAGTGAGAGAAAGCTTTGCTGATCACGCCCAATGCAGCCCTCTTGTCATTCAAAATCTTTGCAGGCAGAAAAGATGCAATTTTCCACTTCTCAAGCATAACACTAGGAGGTAGGCTCTTCAAGTACTACATCTTTGCTATTAGCTTGCTGTTTTTACGCAGCCCCTCCGC
This sequence comes from Lagopus muta, assembly GCF_023343835.1. Taxonomy (NCBI): domain Eukaryota; kingdom Metazoa; phylum Chordata; class Aves; order Galliformes; family Phasianidae; genus Lagopus; species Lagopus muta. Next base: position 269,365 of record NC_064452.1, on the reverse strand, counting down.
ACACCGAAGGATTCAGGCTGTGCATTCCTCATGCATAGATCCTAACCGCCACTCATTAATTGCAGAGATGGGAATGAAAACATTACTTAATTCACCATGATTGATGCCTCTCCACCAATGGAGAAAACGCATGGAAGCACCCTCGGCTTGCACACACAGATGTGCAAACGGTTCTGACAAACAAGGTGACCCTGTCCTTGAAGAGCCTCAGTGAAGGCTGAGGTTAGTTGGTGGCCAGAGGTGTTTAAGAGGATTCGGGTTACTTGAGCAGAGTTTGATCAGCATTGCTGAAAAAAAACGTGCTCTGACATCTGCATAAGGATTTCTGGGAAAGGAAAAAAAATGAACAAAATGAAATGTGATTTGAACACAGGCATACAAAGATTTAGGACTGCTAATGAACACATGATGGTGTATGACTGCACTTAAGTAGTCTAAATGAGTCTCTTTTTGTTGGTGCCCAAAACATGCTAGATCATCTTTGTTCCCCATAAATCAAAGCTGCACAATGCCTGCTCTGCCACATGATTAAGAGTGTAGGGTTTTTTTGCCAAGAGAAGGCACTAGCGACATATCTGAATAATTAGATAGCATCACAGGGTGGCTGCTGCCTCACTGTCCTTGCAGCTGAGAGGTTCAGAAGTGCAGGAGATAGGCAGGAAAAATATAAGAGGTAAGTACACCTCACTGGGGGTTAGGAAATAAAGATTAGGATTTTATTTGTGCCATTAACAAAGAGTAGTTTTCAGCATTTTGCTGTGTGCACAGTCCCAGGCAGATTTTAAAAAGTAGGACTTCAGCTGTGATACGCTTGCAGGCAGTGAAAAACAGAACGAACTCATAACTCAAACAAACCTAAATATTAAATTACAAATCCACTTAATCACAGAACCATAGAATCATAGAACGGTTGGAAGGTACCCCAGGGACCACCAAGTTCCAACCCCCTGCCACAGGCAGGGCCACCAACCTCCATATCTGATACACTCAATGTTATTTCAGAAAAATAGATGGATGCACAGAAGGAGTTTTGCAAAGAATGCACATCCTGTTGAAAAAGCAGGGCTTGCTTAACACAGCACAAATTGTGTATCAGCCTAGTGACTTCTTAAATGCCCTTGTTTGAGGGTTCCTAGTTTTGCGAGGCAGATGGGCAGTGACTTGGTGCACATCAGCTCCATCCGGCGCCGCAGGCTGGTGCCAGTGCCGGGCAGCACCACACAGCACCTCGGCACAGCCATAGAACCGTGCCTGCACTGATAGTCCCGCTCTGTTAAGCAGCCTGCAGCCTGACAGCTTCTTGTCCTTGCGCCGCTGGAGTCCCGTGGGGCACCAGCTGGCTTCATGCTGAAAGCCAGTTTGGCTCTGGAGCAATTGCAGTTTGCAGGAAGTGCCGCGCTAAGTCACTCTCCTCTGAGCCTGTTGGATTAACGTGCCCTGGAAGTGGCCAGTTACATCCCATATACCGCTGCTGCCTTTTATCCCCTTTCCCTCCAGTTCTTGATTTTTTTAGATGTCCTGATGAAGCCCTGACTCAGCAGACTCTGCAAGATTAAGCATACAAACAATCCTAATGGCTGATGCTAAATTCAGGCACGTATCAGTGGGGAGCAGGGACAGATTTACTCATAGGGTGGCAGTGAGGGGGAGACCAGGCCCTTGTCACAGAGTGTTAAATTGGTTCAATAAAAGGAGAGCCATTAGCTCATATATTTGCACTGCTCAGCGTCAGCCCTCATTGATCCTTGGCTACTAGCAAGGTTGGAGTTTTACATATTCAATCGTCAGGGGAGAACATTTAAACAGAAGCTGGAAATAGAATAAGGACAAGAAAACAGCTGAGTATGTTAAATTGGGGCTGATCCAAAAGCCACATGCTATCTATATTCCCAGATGTTTATTATATGTATAAAGATAGTATTTAAATGTGAACAGTTGCACTCCAATTAGGAAACAGCCACCAAAATCTTAGAAGTTTCATAACCTGTCACGCTGAACAAAAGGACACGTTTATATCTCCAATATGGAAGAAGCCAGAGCAGGCAAGAACTGTATCTAGACACTGAGAATAATCTTCCTTCATAACTTACTATTGCAAACGTGCACCCTTTCTTGGAGGGCAGCTTTATTCTTTCACTGCTTGCTGTATTATCAGAAATTATTTTGCCCTGTGTTAAGTACCAAAGCTTCCTTTCCAAGCCATACCCAATGTGAAAAATGTTTTAAATGTGCACATTTTAAAAAGGGAAGAAACAAAGACTGAGAAACATTGGTGAGGTATTACTGTAAAAAGCAACTGCAAGGAGTATCAAAAAAAGACAAATTATTTTTACTTCTAGACAGTAAGCCTTGAAGCAACAAAGAGAAAAACAGTTCATTCCTGCTTGGAGAGATCAATACCACCAACTCCAAGTAAAGCAGATCCTTTTCTCTCATGATCCATCGCAGGGCTGAATGCAAATCCCTGTGCTGAGCAGATCCAAGCACTGCTCCCATCTGCTGTTGTGGTTGCTGCAGGCCAACATGCAGCCAGGACCCATTAACACCTTCCTGCCTGTCTCTTTCTTGCTCCTGTTTTGCCTTAGCTCACCACTCACAAACGCAGCAGTGTTTCTGCAAAAGCAGTTGTTTTGGTCCTGGTCATGCAAAAGGTAGCTGGGTTCTTTTTTCTCCCCCTCAAAATACACAGAAAAAATCTTCTTCCCTTTCTGAACTCATCATCTACAAATCCCAGTTTTGCTCATGCCATCTAAAGAATTTGTATATACTTGCTGAACATGTCTTGCAGTCACTTGACAGATTAAGCTCTGTCCCACTCTGGCTGCTCATGAATGCCTTCCACAGCCACTACAGAGACACTTGTACATGTCCAGGTCTGTGCCAGACTTAATGCATTAATTGAAACTGATGGGGTGGAGGTTGCAGGAGGTGATTTCATTGCTCTCTGCATGAAGGCTGCTGCTCAAATGAGAACTGATCTGACTTCAAAGTGTCTGGCTTTAAAGTGGTTAGCAATGTTTTGTTAAAGGAAGAGACATCTCATATTTAATGCTATCCATCTTTCAAAAATGAACAAATACTTGTAATTAAATTAATTATGATAATCATACAGGTTTCAGAACAGGTCTCATGTGTGTCGTAAGTTGGGTTTTGATTTTCAATACATTGCCTACTAAAAAGAAAGAGTATATTTCTTTGTTCTACACTGCTTTTGACTGGAAGGAGAGTGAATAATTAATTATAGCAATGTTACAGGCCTGTAAATTACTCTAAGAAAACGACAGGTTCTCCCTGTGGCTTCCTTCCTTCTCCCCTGCAAAGTCAGCACCGGCCTGGGCAAGGCTCCAAGGAGGGGCTCCACTGCCACAGGAGAAGGAGGGAGTGGGAACGGTCTCATCAGTAAGGTCTTATTAAACCACACAAGAAACACCAAGCAGCACTGGTTCCAGTGTACCAGTACCTGGGGTGGAAGCTGCAACTTCCATTGCAAAAGGTTTTCCACAGCTTTAGTGCAGGTTCTTCCAGTTAAGAATAAAGCACTACATTTCCCTTTGAATTTAACTTAGACAAATTCAGGCTGTTCTTCACAGCTAAACCTTACTGAGCAGTGAAAGCCACGTGTTCATCGTGTATTAAAGTATTCCACGTGCATCTGTGAAAGAAAAGGTATAAAAGCTCTCTGTGCTCACCTTCTCAGTGCAGACACTTCATGTGTTTCTGCAAATAGGACACTGACTGTTGGCTTTTCTTTAATGAGAATTTTGTCTAAACCAGGACAGCTGTTGAAGTCCCTGCCAAGGATAACTTCTGCAAGAATGGATAAAACACAAAGGAAACCAAATTGGAGCTGTGTGCAGACATTCCCAGAAAAAAAGCCTTAGAAGTCAGTGCTGAACCTGTTACCCTACAGAAGGATGATGGAGGATGCTTTTCAAAGCCTTTTGGAAGAAGCTGTTAGAGTAAGAACGAGTTAGAATACTAATATGCTACAACTTCAACATAGATGTGAGGGGGTCTCCCTTCAGCTGCTCATTCTGTGGCCCTGCAGAGCTCCTGCTGCCCACCTAGCTCTCACACTCTGCCAGGGCCAGCTTCCAGGAGCAGCAGTGGCATAAGAAAGCAGGCCAGCAATGCTGGAGGGGTTCCTGTAGAATTTCTGCTGCCTTTTCCTAAGAAAGTTACAGCTCAAAGCTACATTAGTAGCTTGAGAAGGTGGGAGAAGCAACAAAATGGACTTTCAGTTAAAACACCCCTGATCTGAAGCAATTATTTAAGCTATGAAAGAAAATAAGTGGCTTTTAATTGATGCTGGAATTGCACAGTGTCCTTACATTGCTCAGCTTTAATTTCCAAATTAAGAAGTCTCTCTTCTTAATAGCCACTCACAGCACCTGTCACCTTCTGTTAGTCCCAAAAGTGCCCTGTAGCCATGTTATCACTTATTGATTTGTCAGTAATAGCTGGACTCCTTCAAAGAAAGATCCCAGTTCAGGAGAAGCTCATGAAAAAGTTTAATGGTATACTCAGTGATGATGACTTACACTAGGATTTACATTTTGCATTTATGTTAATGCCAGATGAATTCATTATGATTCATCTAACAAGAATGGATGCCAAAGGAATAAGTAATGATCACGCTATCACAACTGTACCATAGTCCTGTTTCTGCAGTTTTGGTGTCTTTCCTACTTCCTACAAAACGGAAGAAGTGGTCACTACCACGGGCAATGTGGCACTGTTGTCTTGTTACCATCCTGACTGAAGTACAATTTTTTGGGGGTCCTTCATAAGTTTTTTTGTGAACGCACAGCTTAAATTCTTTCCAATTTGTATTTCTCTAGAAATCAACATATCACTCCAGGTCCTTTTTCATTTGTTGATTTTGCTGAGTACAAGTATTTTTTTTGGGGGGGGGGTTGGGGGGAGGGCAGCTGGGAAGGGAGAGTGTTTAATAGAAAAAAAAAAGATATTATGGAGATGTAAATGTTGGGTACAGATGGAATTGAACCAGACTTTTTTTTTTCCTCATTCACATTGGGAAACTCCTCTGATACTGATTGTCTTTCTTAGATTACAAACAGGTCTTCTGACAGTACAGGGGTGACAACCCACCGTCAGTGTCTGATGCCAATGGTTCCTGTGAAGTTAAAGGATGTGGCCTCAAATTGTCTCATGCATGAGCACATTTTCAAAAATACCTGAAAAAAATCCTCTCCTCATAATACCTGTAACCGTGATTCTGCTTCCCATCAAGCTACATTATTTTGATTTTTTAATGCTGCTTTAAACCCTGTCAGCAGGAAGAGCTAATAACAGCTTGGAAAAATTAATATGTATGTTCGATGGAAACATTCTATTGTTTCCATGGATACCAGTGCAGAATCCCTTTTGTGATATGTGCTCCTTCAAAGTGTTTAATCAGCAGCAAGAACAAAAAATCCCACCAAATACCTGTAAAGCAGAGAACGAGCTTAAAAAAATCTTATTAGATCACCCAATGTTTCTCATGTTCCTGTAATAATCCAGCACGTGACAGCGGTGCTGCTGCTTTGTTTCTTTGGGTTTCTTGTTTGCTTTACAATACTCAATGCTGCACTGTCTTCGAATGAACTTGGGAAGGCGCGGTTACTTCCTTGCTGCCGGCCCTCTGGGGCTGCTCATGGTTGAGCAGGTTTCCAAGCTGACACTGCCGCGGGTTCCCATCAGGCTGGCTGTGCTGCACGTCGCTCTGCTGGTGGGAGCCAGGAGAGACGCGGAGCCCCGTGGGGCTGTTCCCACTGGTGCAGTGTCTGGGGCTGATGTCAGGAGCCACCTCTTCACAGACCGGAAAAAAACAAGAAGCCATCCAGGAGCACGCTCCTCTGACTGTGCTGTACCAGAAGCCCCACGAGGCAGAGCTGAATTGCATTCCCAGGAAGAACAGGTCGCTCCCAGCTTTGTTTAACGCTGGCAGAAAGTCCCATTCTGTGAGCAGGAGTGGTAGAGCAGAATCATTCACCCCATGAAAGCATGAAACTGAAAGACACTCGAAGAGGAAAAAGGTTTTGCTTTTCCGTTGTTTCAGTCAGATTCTACATTGTCCCTTTCTTCACAGGCCACGGTGCCGAGCGCTGCTAACACTGCTGTCTTCTTTCCAGATGGAGCTTGCACTGCGAGCCGAGGAGGGATAGTTTCTGGCACAAAGCAAGCACAAAGTGACATGGCAGCCACTGCCCAGTGGCCAAAGCACTGCCTGGGAGGGGGGCATATGGAAGAGATCTGCACTGTGTCCTGCCTCCCAGCACCAGCCTCCCTGCTCCAGCACTGCCCTGTGCCTGTAAAATATCTTGGTGTTGGTGATAGGAACTATAAGAGTTAAGTGTTATCTAAGAGAAAATCTTGCTATTCAGTTACAGTTATCTCAATTAAATTGGGTCCTGGAGTGCACACAGTTATTCTGACAGTGGTGAATTTCAAAATTAATTTCCTTCTGCTGGGCAATGTTTCCCCACAGGCTCAGAGCCTGCAGCTCCCCGCTCCTGGCTGGCATTTCCCACTCGCCCTGGGACACACAACACGGCCCAGCACCCACAGAGCTCCACTGCCTCCTGCGCTGCCTTCCTGTGGAGAGAGACACACCTCCCAGCACACGGCCCTTGGTGACACCTCAGCACAGCCCCATCAGCTGGGTCAGCTGCACACAGCAGCAGCATGAGACAGGCGGCTGACTGACAGTGCAACACTACTCCAAATGGCAAGGTATTGCAGCTCTTAGCTCCCCACTGAGGTGAAGATGGTTAGTAAAATTCAGTGATACGAAAATCATTACTGTATCCAGCAGAAACAGTCCTTCTGAGACATTCGGGATAGCAAAAGGTTAAATTAAAACTTCCCTGCTACTAGATAACGAGCTGATGGCCAGTCACGGCTCTGTTATCATGCTGTGCATGTTTAAATTAGAGCAGCAGAGCAGACTTTATATATATAGCATAAAGATATTATAACACATGCACTCTTCCCTCTCCAAATGGCTTTCTTTTCCACTTTTGACTGTCTCTGAAACTGTTAGAGCTCAATTCAAAGTTCACTGCAGAAAACGTGTTTTTCATGTCAGAAAATGGGTTTCAGATGGCTGTGTGGTGCTTATCTGTGACTGCTGGCAAAGCACTGGCTAATGCCCAATGATCAGGTGGAAAGTGACACAGCTGCTAGTTATAGAGGACAGGTACCATTTGTGGCACAGATACGACACCATCAAAAAATGCAATGAGCAAAGGCTTTGAAAACTTGAGAAGGGCCAATACTGAAACATTTCTGCTCCACGCCAGTAAGTGCGGATCAGTGTGACAAACTGAAGCTACGCCACCAAAAACACGATCCAGGGAGATAAGCAGGGCTGCACGGCTGCTGAGTGACTGAAGCAGAGGCTGCAGTGAGCATCCTGCAGGGACAACCCTGCCGTCCCTCTCTTTACTGCATAGCCATCAGCTTCTGCAGCCCATGGCTGAGTGAGGATCAGCACCAGCATCTGCACTGAATGCGCATTATAGCTCTCGTGCAGATTTCATAGACCCAACACATGAACAGAACCCAAGAAATGCAGATATTTACATACTGATGATGCAGACCAGCCGTGTGCATTGCTACTTGGACTGGTGCAGCTGAATGGGCAGACCCAGCACCACAGGGCAGCACGGCCCAGCCCCGGCGGCCCATAGCAGCAGGAACAGCCACCTCACTGCTCACTGAGCATCAACTTGGCTGAGATTCCAGCCTGTGGCACAGCTCTGTCTGAGGATTTTCTAACCCCAGCATGGGAGCTGAACAGTGTCAATAAACAATTAACATGCTCCCAACCAAGCAATTAAATCAATGGCAAGCAGGGAATTCAGGCAGACAAAACAAACAGTGTATTAACTACAAAAATTGCTGTACATAAGTATTACAAGAAGAAAAAAAAAACAGCAAAGAAAAAGATGAGGCTGTTTGCTTCCACACTTGTTTCTGGAGTGGTCCCAGCCAACCCAACACTGAGAAGTACCTGGAGCAAACACTCTGAGCCCTGCACTGCCCTCAGGGTCCACACTCAGCACTCCAGCTGACGTGATCCCCGCCGAGCAGTTGCTGTGTGCAGCCTCCTGACCACCATCCCATGGCCCTGAGCACCACGAGCACAGCCACATCTCACCATGTGCCAACCCAGCAGCTGCCACTGGATTACCACAGGTGTTGGCTGCCCGGGAGCACTGGAAACCTCCCCAGGTAACACTAAAGGGAAGGGGCCCTGCCTCACCCCTGGAGCTCTGCCATTATTTTCTGCCCTCAGCAAAGAAGAGTATTTACACATGGGCACAAGTTAGTCTTTGTGAATCTGGGTCAGCATCTCACTGCTTTCTATGTGTCTCATGTTTAATCACAAGTAATACTGCACATCCTGCCTGAACTAGTGAGAACAGCTGCTTAGCTTGGAAAAATCAGAATCCATACACTCATAATGCAAGACCAAATAAGTTTTATTTCAACTGCAGCTGACATGGAGCCTAGAGAAAAAGTGGATCTATGAAATGGGCTGTTTGATCCCTGATTTGCTGGCTGTTGTATGAGGTCTTCTCAGGAGATTAGAAGAAATATTAAGTCAGAAAATTATTTCCCAGTTAGTCTGAGCTGTCTTTTGTGATGCTGCCTAAGGTGGAAGGTGATAAAAGCAATTGCTAAATATCAATAATATTATGTACACAATTAAAATGCAGCCAAGAATCTTTTAACACAAAGCAAAATGAGGTTGAGAGCCTGTGAAGGGATTCACTGATATTGCTGGTTAAGTCTTCAACTTTGTGGAATATTTGTCATTCTCGCCTCCTCCTCCAAACCCCTTTTAATAGTCACAATTGGTCTCTCTGTGAGAGACTTCCAGTTCTGGAATGTTACTTGAGCTGAGTAGCTAAGGATTATTTCTAATGAAGTACTATTCTTCAGGACAAATCTATCCTCAAAGATATGCTTAATAAGTAACTGAAATTTACAAAATAAATTACATGAATTACAAACAAAAATAGCAATAACAGCAGCAACAAAAATAGGTGGTAAAGTCCTTCAGTCACAGCCATCACACAGATAAACAAATAACAGAAGTCTTTGTGGAACATTCTCTTAGAATAAACACTTGAAGCCCATGATAAACGTTTGTAGTGCTTTGAGCCCCATATCTGGCTGCACCAAGGGAGCAGAGAACTTCCAGCGGGCCGGAAGATCCTGCTCAAGTCTATGGCTTCCACAAGCCTTATGTATCTCCTGTCCCCTGGGTCTCTGCAACCATCAGCAGCCAGGAGGAAATGGTGCTGAGTGCTCCTCATCTGTCCCGGTAAGTGACCAGGACAGTTCTTCGACCAAGCTACTGCCTGGCATTCTTCTACCAGGAACATGAACTTCACGCTACAAGAGGGTGTTCTTGGTTGATGTTGAAGGAGACAGTTTTCCCCACAGAATTATTTGTCCACTACATCTGTTCCTACTTGTCAGTGGTCCAGTGGCTGACTTTGAACAATGTCATTTTCCCTCTCCGTGCATCTGTTTTTCTGCAGGTACCAATTTTTGACTCCTTTATAAGGCAGTTAGAACTACAGCTGAGAACATCTGGTTTTGCTCTTACTGTAGTAGTAAGCCCTGGCATGTAAGAGTTTGCAGAGGAGACTGCTGTGTATGTCTGGGACAACTGCATACTTGAATCAGTGCCTTGGCAATGCAGACTTTTTGTAACACTCAGACATTAAGTTTTTAGTGATGAGCGTGGAACCCTGAATCAAGACTTTTGAAAACCTTGGTCTGTGTGTGCTCCTGTAAAAGGGTAAGGAGAAACCTTTGTATTGGCTGCATCTTTCTGACATTTTGAGTGCCAGAAATAAATCTGAATACATGAGCTGTGAAAGAATAGGAAAGATGTTATTTCTAAAATGTACTTGTTGCTATTGGATATGATAAAACACCAAATGATTCAGTAAGTGTAGCAGTTTAGTAACTCTTACAAAATCAATGATCATGCAGCAATGCCTGCAGTACTGGAAAAGAGAAATACAACAAAGCCTGACTGGGAGCATTAACCCTTGCCTCTGCGTTCACCCCCAGTGGGGTTAGGATGGCTCCATGCACACACTGAGAGAGGCCAGGTTTTGGTGCATTTTTATGCGCACACGTGTGCATTCTATGACCCACACCACTCCCTCATTCCTAAACCTGCTGCAAATTGCCCCCTCTGTGGGTGAGGTGTGCCAGAAGAGCACCAGGATGACATCCTGCCCCAGGCAGCCACAGCCCTGTCACCTGCTCTTTCTGTGAAACTTGGTCTGACAGGCTGGCCTGCAGGTCCAGTGCTCCTCATTGAGTTGCAGAAAAGAGAACTGTTTGAATGGGGATATTTAAGGGATAGCATGGTTCACTGCAGCAAAGGAAAAGCAAACAGCTATAATGACAAGTTACCTCAGGATGCTCTGACTCAGTGCCGGGCTTTTGAGCTTCTGAAGTTATTTCCATAGCAGATGTTTCCTGCATGATTTTTACACTGGTAAGTATAAAATAAAGTAGGAAAGGCAGATGTTATCTTGACCTCTACCTTCAAGCACTATAGATGATTTTTAAAAAAAATTTTCGTGTGCATAATCTGAATATATTCATCAAGAAAAAGATGATGAAAAAAAATGATAGCAGCAGTGATAGCAGCTGTACCTAGAAAATGCTTCTTTTTGCTTGCCTGAGTAATGAAGACAGGAAAACAAGGAAGTGACCTTGAGGTGCTTCCATCTGCTTTTGCATTTGCTTGCTTTATTTCAGTGTCTCCTGTTTTCTCGTGATGGGTCAGGGCATGAGGATGGGGCAGCTGCAGCCCAACCCTGAGGCTCTGTCAGGAAGGAATCCAAAACCTGGAGTTGCCGTGGCTCATCCCAGAGACCCTGTGGCACCACCACCGTTACAGGTACTTGGACAGAAAGGTGCTGCTGGGAAAGGCAATGTAAGAATAAAACTGTCTGGCATCCATGTAGCATCCAGCAGGAACTGATCTGCAGCTGAATAAGATACAAAAAAGTTGGGGTTTTTGTTTATCTGTTTGTTTGCTTGTTTGTTTTGTATTACAAATAATATATAAAAAAACCCAACAACCAGCCAGCACAAGGTCAACTAATTCAGCATTCCTGTCAATGGAAAACATGTCACCTCCCTGATTTACAAGGCAGGCCAGGGAACAAGGACGTGATCACTTTGCCCATTCTGTGTTCAGCATGCTGACAAACAACCCAAGATTGCATTTACAAGGAATTAAAGCCTGACAAGACTTCATTAGCAGAAGCCATTTGTTTGCCACCAGGATGGCAGTGGCTGCCCACCCCGTAAGGTGTGCTGGGGTTTTGTCAGGGAGGTGTTCAGGCTGGGGAGTTGAGTGGGTGCTTGTCAGCATGGAACAGCTTGTTTTTATGAGAGGGATGTGCAAATCCTCATCTGTTTTAAGTAAGCTTGAGTAGGTTGCCCAGGACCATGTCCAGACAGGCTCTGGGCATCACCAAGGATGGAGACCACACAGTTTCTCAGGGCAACTGTGCCAGGATTTAACCACCCTCATAGAAAAGTTGTTTCTTATATTAAATGGAATTTTCTGGAATTGAATTTGTTCCCATTCCAGCTGTAAAGCTGGAAAATAAATTTTGGAGTGCTTGATGTGCACTCAGCCTGCAACGCAGAGACAGCAGAACTTTCCACAGGACTGCTATACAGGAGGAATCCAATCAAGAGGAGTGCTTGTTTTCTCATCACCAACTCATCTTCTGATAGTCTTCATTTTTATATACACAAGTTAAGACTTACAGATTTTTTCCAGCTGGATTTTACAAAGGAAAAATATGGTTTCTAATAAATGCAATTTCAGGAAGCCAACTGACCTACTTCTGTACCTGAAAGTTGGGCATGTGTTTAAATATCCTACTGGATTACAGCTTTAATTTCTGTAAAATATATTTTCTTTATAATTAACAAACAGATTTACGGAAAGGGAAAAAAAAAAAAAAAGTAGGATGCAGAAACAAAATAAGAATGGCTCTTTTTACCCTATATTGCAATCACACAGCAGTGATGATACAATGCTCTCACAGATCCTTATATACTGTGACAAGGCAATTTCCTCCAGGGTCTCGATTCACCATTCAGTTCACATCTTATTGACTGTATAAATCTAATCTGAAAATAATTCCTTATTTCCCTCAAGAAAGAAACATAATAAGAAAACAGCACACCCTGTACAGCAGCTAGTCCCAGAAGAAGTTTTTAGTGATATTTTCTACATGCGTCTTCAGAAAAGCAGTACATTCATCCACACGCCTTCCTGAGAGGCCTCACGCAGTGGCACCAGCTCGAACCTTCCTGGGCAGAAACACGAGGAGGGCTCCTCGAACTCCATGCAGCTTCCAGCTGCCAGCATCTCTGCTGCAGGTCGAGCCGGAGCCAAAAGGGGCTGAGGCCCATCAGTCAGGCCTGGTGCAGGCCCAGCACTCTGCAGCCCGGCCTCGTGCAGCTGTCCCTGTGTGCCTCCCCCGACCTGCACTTCCTGCTTCACATCACTTGTGGGGTCAGCACGCGCTTGGCGCTGCCCTCATGCTGACAAGAACGCTCACCGTTCCCACAGGCCTACCTCACAGCTCCCAGAGGCTGCGGCTGCCAGCAGGTCCTGCTGTGCTCCAGCACAGGTTCCGGTGGTGAAGGGCAGCGCAGCGGGAAGAGCCTTCCACTGCTTTTAGAAGCTGGCTGTTCAGTATGAGACTTTTAAGCAGCAGAAGGGAATTGAATGTGTTTTCCTATCAATCCCCTAGGCCTGAATTCCTGTAGGTCCATTGGTCTTGTAGGGCTCTGTCTACAACTGCTAGAGGCAGGCTGTGTCAGACCTGAGGAACAGGCCCAGCACATGCTGAGCTGGCGCCCTGTCTCGGGCAGCCATCTTGGTTGAGGCACGACTCCCTGCCTGCAGCATCGCCCTGCGACACTGCTCCTCCGCAGAGCGTGGCCAGATAGAGAGGGAGGAAGGAGACGGAGAAAAATTGCTGGTTTCAGCTCACTGTTACCGCTGCTTATTACATGCTCAAACAGGCTTCACAAGTGCAGTAAATCATGGAGAAAAAGTGGGCACGCAGAAGGAAAAGGAGGAAAATGGGTATAGAATGAGTTGCTCAAGATGGGCGATCCAACCCACCCCAACCTATGTGATTTGTGCAGCATGCCCAAAACTGCTCTTGCCCTGCACTGAGCTCTGCTCCCGCCACGCAGTGCCCAGCACGGCCACCAGCTGCAGGCCCCTACTCCTCTCCCATTATTGAGATTTCCAGGGTCAGCGTATAAGGCAACACTCTAATTCTCAATATTTAATACACTACTACTCAATATTCAATACTACTCAATATTTAATACACTAGATCATTATTTAAAGATCAAGAGCATACTGTGCACTTCCCATAGAAAAATCAGGTTATACAGTACTGAGATGTGATGATTAGCGATCACAATTATTGTGGTTTGCTCCTTCAAAGGTCCTTCTCTGCAGGCACCAAAACTCACTGCCTCTTGGGCAGTTGTAGACACTTCCCTCAAAAGTTTCTCCCTCCCCACACTCAAGTCCAACAGCATCAAAGTGCACAAAGCCAAAGTGTGGCCATGTCCCTCACACCTGGCACTCACCTGGCTCTGGCTCTTGGCTGAGCATGGCAGAATGAGTGCTGCAGGATGGCAAAACCCTGGCTTGCTGCCATCAGGCAAAAACTGCAGCGTACACACGCAAAGAAAATAAGAAGAGTCAGGTTTTATGGAGAAGCTGCCTTAGGGACTACATTCAAAATGATCGTCTTCAATTTTATTAAAATCAATAGGAGATTTTATTACAGTATAAATTAAATGAGAGGTTATTTGCTCCTCAGATCCCAGAAGCAATAGTATGAAAATTGCTTCAAGCACTGATATTCATCCAGACGTCTTAGCTAATGTTACCTGTGCACAAGTGCAGGATTTCATTTCTTTTTCTCTCTTATTTTTTCATCACTTGTACACCAGGTGTGCTTCATGAAAGGGGGCTGAGGTGTACACAAGTAGACATTTTTTAAAGGCTCAGGCATAGTAATGGGTTAAACACTTGAGGGAATTTAGCAAGGACCTGAAAAGTTATTGAGGTCTGTAGGAAATGCTCTACAGTGAGCAATTAAAGAGCTCAACCTGTTTGGTTTATTAAAAAGAAGGCTAAAGGTGACTTGATTACAGAGTATTAATGTGTTCTCATGGAGAAAAATATCAGGGACTAAATGACTTTCAATCTAGCAGAGAAAACAGCAGCAAGGATCAGTAACACACCCACACAGATCCTATCCTTCAGCATGGAGGGCTGAGACACAGCTTCCTGCCAGTCTGAAGCCTGTTTCTTATACCTCTACACAGCCTGAGGCCTGCAGTCGGAAGGAATCACAGCATCTCTCAGCCACAGATGCTGAAGGCAAATATCTCTTAGCCTCTGTCACAGATTTCTACAGATGTGCTGCCAGGGGTACACTCACACATGGACCAGAAGAGGGTGAGGAGTGCACTGGGAGGCGAGTATTGCAACTGAATTTAGCAGCTTACATGAAGAGATTTAGAGTCACATTCTAGCAGGCAGCACCTGTAATCTAGAGCTAAAAAGCTCTTGAGTACATTCAAGCAACAGTCTGGTAATAGCATTTTGAGAGCAGAAATTTGTGAAGCCAGTATAAGACAATGAGATTTTGGTGGACGTGCTAGTGTTGGTGGTGCTCTGAGAAAAAACTAAAATGCTCTATTATAGTATATGTGAGATAAGCTGTGCTAATAGCCAATATTCTGTCATAGCTGATCTAATAATCACTTAAACTGGACTTAAGTGCTTGAAAGGTTAATACGGTAACAACTCATTCTACCAAGTTGCCATGTATCAGTAGACAAATCATTTAAACAAATATATACACACTGGAAAGAGGGTCAGTAAGGCCCTGTAAAGGCAGGTCATGTTCTGATATGCTGCCAGGTACTGTCACTCTGCAGGGAGAAACTGATGATTTGCATGTGGAGAAGCTGGCCCTAAATGCCAAAGCCAATGAAATCTAATGCATACAGCAATGAGTTCTGTGATATTTCAAGTTCATCCCATCTCTATACACAACTCATAGGCTCTCCCAGCATGTCTCAGGCTGGTGGGACTGTCTTTACATACAACCTGTGCACGTGCAGACTATCAGAGCCATCCTGACCCACCTGGTTAGTAGCCCAGGCCCCCACCGTCTTCTCCAAATTGTCACACCATAGCCTGTGTGTTAAACTCCTTGGGCAAACCTAAGGAGAGTTTGTGAAGTTGCAATTCTTAGCAAAAGGCAGCAAGGGACTATTTGCTAAATGGGGAAAAAAAGAAGACGGGAAGGAAAGGAAGGGGAGGGGAAAGGAGAAACTGAAATAAGGCCATTTGTTTTTACCAATTGCATTGAATTGGGGTGAAAGAGCACAATGTAGTGCAAAATATAGGTTTGAAAAAGAGCGTAGGAACTATGCACCCCTGTAGATTCCTGTGCCATTACTGTGCTGGCAGCTTCTAGCAAGCCACAGGCTACAACCAGTCCCTCACTGCTCTGCACTGAAACACTCAGTGAGGTGTCAGAATGACAAAAACTGAGTAGCAGCACCTTTGGTCTTTTTCAGCACAGCGAGTTTTAAAGCAATTCCTTTTTCACTTTAAATCAGACCTTTAATTTCATTGGAAATGTGAGAAGAAAAGGATGAAAATTGAATAGTGATTTAAAAGTGCAAAAATAAATCGTAGGCATGACAAATCTAAGAGCTTTCAGTGGCCTTTGCACTCTGCTGTGCCTGATCTTATTTTAGCACTTGTGATCCCCTCCTGAGAAAGTGCTGCATATTCACTGCACTCCAGTGCAGATCTATCTCCTTCCAAATGGCATCTCACATTAATGATGGAGATAGCCCTTGACAACCAGCTTAGAATAACGGCTTCACCTTCAGATACCTGAAGTTTAATGAGATAAATTTTACCCTACATGCAACTATACAGCACTTCAGGAGCTGCTGCGGTCCAGAGTTAATGCCATCAGGTCTCGGTATAGGCAGGAGCTGGCACTGCTTCTATTCAGGGTTTTACATCATCAACATTACCTCTAAACTCTATCATCATCACCATAGCAATTGTACACAGCAATCACTAGGACTCCAGTAAAAGCCCAGTAAATCACTCAGATAACTGATAGGAATTAGACAGCATATGCTCTTGTTCCTTGTATGTGCTTGATGCTGATGAAAGCTAAGGTCTGGCATATTTATTAGACAGACCTGATGCGGGCAGCAGCTGGGCCAGCTTCCCACACACAGGTTTCTCATCGTTTCTATTTAAGCTTTTGCAGCTTTGATAGACACGTTTCCAACTCATGGCAGTGTTGCTGCCAGTTTCACTACCACCATGAATACATCACTGCCTGCTTACTGAGCTCAAAAGGGCTACACGTCCTGCAGGGCTCTGAGACCTGCTGGTTCCTGCAAGCACAGTAGAGAAGAACTGAGGACTGTGGAAGCTGAGAGCAGAAGTATATTCAGCCGTATACCCAGTGACACTGACAGCAGGAGAAGAACAAGCACATAAATGAAATCTGCTTCCCCCTCTTGTAATGCTTACATTAATGATCTTTTATTCATAGTATTCACCTTGGATTTTTACATTATGGATCTACGAGCCATTCCCAGAAGGATTAACAAATCTGAAAGCTGTGACTGCACTAAATGATCTGGATGTTATTTATTTCATAAAAATTACTTTGCATATAAGTACATCAACCACTAGTACAGAAGGATAACAGCTCAGTCAAATGTTCACTTTCACGCTCCCCCTGCTTCAGCAGCTTTCTGACTTGCCTGTGCACATTTTTAAATGAAAGCAAATGCAGCATAAAACCAGCCTCCTGCACACATTTTTGCTGTCCATTCCAGAATCATGTATTCAGGATGAACATACCCACATCCCCACCTGGCCCTCTGCCCCACCAGGCCCATTACTCTGGTGAGGACTGCTGCCCCGTGGTGAGGTGCTCCCTCACTCCCTGCTCTGCTCCAGTGCCGACAGGAAGCCAGGGACTGCCCTGCACGTCCAGCTCAGCTGTATGGAACAAGGCCAAGCAGCACAGACTCCGTTTTTAGCTCTTTGTATTTCCTATTTCTAAATTATTGAAAGCCAGCCTTCAACAACAATAAAAAAAAAAAAAAAAGCTCTTTGTTAGAAATTTGACAAATAAGGCATCCACAGGACATATCTATGTGGGGACGGAGAATTATTTTTTAGAGATATTATTAACACAGTATTTAACACTTTTAAAACCGTGTTGGAGGGATAATGAGCATGGCAAACCGATGAACATGGCCAAGAGCTGACTTGCCGACACAGAGCAGGCACCAGGGATGTGGTGGGGGCCCATGCCAGGCTAGGCCCAGCCACCTGCCCAGGGACAGGTCAGGGCTTACCTGGGGGGATTCCAAAATTGTCTGCTAGCACTGGCAGCATGCCACAAAAAGCCACACATTCTCATTGATTCCAGTACTTCTGAGAGCAGAATTTCCCCCCAGAGAGCGACGGAGTGGAGCTGTGCCAGTAATTGATTTCTTGGCCAGTGACCAAACTAACAATAAACATTTTTTTTCCAGTAATATGAAAAGTTGGAAAATGTATGGTTTAAATATTGAATGAAAATTCTTGCTTACCAGCTAAGGCATGAGTGTTTGTTTTTCTTCAAATGAAATCAAAATCATCTTAACCCTTGAGACTGGGATTTTTAAAATAAGGCGTGGAAATAAACAATACAATTTTTAAAAATGTGAAGTGTTTCTGTCACAACCATGTAATATTGTCCAGATGAGTTTGAGTAAATTTGAGTTTGATTTTTTGAGAGAAAACACTGATTTAAAGGAAAAGCCATGAATCAGTGTAATCACTTGAGAAAAAAGCAAACACTGAATACAAATTAGATGGTGTTTAAATCAGTGAAGTAATTGTTATCCTTGTTCTTGCTATCTCAGTGCAGTAATCCCCAGAACAAAGCACAAAATATTTAGACAAATTCTTTAAGATAAATTTCAGCAGCTGAAGTTTCCAGGGGTGTTTAAAAGAAGCAGCTACTGAATGGATGCTGTGATTGCCTCCAAGGACCTAAGTTAGGCTACGGTATCAGTCCCACACATACAGTGGATGCTGCCAGAACTCACAGAATCATAGAATCACCAAGGTTGGAAAAGACTTCCAAGACCTTCAGTCCAACTGTCCACCTATCACTAACATTTCCCCACTAAACCACAGCCCTCAGTACAACATCTAAACATTTCTTGAATACCTCTAGGGACAGCGACTCAACCACTTCCCTGGGGAGCCCATACTAGCGCCTCACCACTCCTTCAGGGAAGAAATTTTTCTTAATATCCAACGTGAACCTCCCCTGGCACAGCTTGAGACCATTCCCTCTTGTCCTATCGCCAGTTACAAGGGGGCTCATCTCTAGCAAGCCTTGTTTTAACCCCTTCCCCTTTCACACCCAGTTTAAAGCCCTCTCAAGGAGCCCTGCCAACTTCTGGGCTAGGATCTACTTCCCACTTTGAGACAGGTGAGATCCATCTGCAGCCATCAGGCCAGGTACCAAGTAAACTTAACAAGAGATGCCTGGACATAGTACTTGCCCAGGTGGCCAAGAGGGCCAGCAGCATCCTGGCCTGCATTAGAAATGGTGTGGCCAGCAGGAGCAGGGAGGTGAGCATCCCCTGTACTCAGCTCTGGTGAGGCTGCACCTCGTGTACTGCGTTCAATTTTGGGTCCCTCACTACAAAAAAGACATTGAAGCCCTGGAATGTGTTCAGAGAAGGGCAACAAAGCTGGTGAGGGGTCTGGAGCACAAGTCTTATGAGGAGCAGCTGATGGAGCTGGAGTGGTTCAGTCTGGAGAAGAGGAACTCAGGGGAGACCTCACTGCACTCTGCAACTTCCTGAAGGGAGGCTGTGGTGAGGAGGGTTTGGCCTCTTTTTCCAGGAAACAAACAGAACCCAAGGAAATGGCCACAAGTTGTACCAGAGGAGGTTTAGGTTGGACACTCACTCTCACAGAGTGGTCAGGCATGGAATGGCTGCACAGGGAGGTGGTGCAGTCGCCGTCCCTGGCAGCATTCAAGAGGCGCCTTGACGAGGAGCTGCGAGATGTGGTTTAGTGCTTGTGGTAGCAGTGGTGATGGGAGGATGGCTGGACTGGATGATCTTGCAGGTCATTTCCAACCTTGCAATTCTATGATTATACTATTCATAAATAATTTAGAAATGTAAGTGAAAATGAACAGAATTCTAGCCTTGCGTAGTTTATTGTTTTACTCTCAGTTTAGCTGCTTAACAGAGCAGAGGAAGGTAAAATACCTGCAGTGGAAGCACTGAAAAGAGCAATACAGACCCTTTCAAGCCGGGGGAGATGAAATGTGGGACGCTAATTCGCTTTTTAAAATGTAGGACAAATGACCAAAATAGAAGATGCCGCAAAATTAGTAGAGCAGAAAAGTTCAAATGATGTAGTAATAATCCATTATGTTAAAATCAAATGACTGGTAACACACGTATAATTCAATACAGCTATTGTCATGACTTCATAGCAACACAGCAGGGAAAGAACGTGTCAAAGAAAAGAAATGCACACTTCACAGCCGAGTGTGCCATTGCTTTTCTTCCTTTTTGCTTTTCAAATGTATTTCTGTCCTTATTTATTTATTGTACTACTGGCAGGAATTCAGTTCATACAATGCTTGAAATGAAATGAAAACTGGCTTCCTCAATGGGCCTCAGTAACCTACTTTGTACAGTAAAATCTGTTCTTCAGAAATATAGGCATGAAATTAAAAAAAAGATAAGAAAAAAAGAAAAAAAGAGAGAGAGAGAGCATGTTTATGATCTGGCTTTCAAAAGTACTGTACACTCCCAGCTCCTACTAATATTTCTTGCTTTGCAGAGCACATACGAGAGTCATGACATTGCCACAAAGATGTGTTATTTACATGAGGCATTTGATAGGAAGAGAGAGTGAGCAGCTGCATTTTTGCAAGGAGGTGATTAGTCAGATTTGTTCGATTTTAAACTACAGAAAAAGCTGATCAGGAATCTGGGCACAAATGCATTTCTTCATTGTCCTCAGTCAAATGTGTAGTTCACCAGTTGATTACTATTTCATGTTGTCTTTGTACTGTTAAAGAAGTAACCTCAGTTTCATACCAGTAGAGAGGATCTGATAAAGCACCCCAACAGAACACATCTCAGTTGTCAAGAGACTGGGAATTCCTTTCTCACAGTTATGTGAAGTAAAAATCTGAGGATATTTAAGCCCTAGGAGGAAATCTGTCATAATAGGGCAATCTGGACTGACACACAGGAGTTTAAATGAGGAAATC
This sequence comes from Lagopus muta, assembly GCF_023343835.1. Taxonomy (NCBI): domain Eukaryota; kingdom Metazoa; phylum Chordata; class Aves; order Galliformes; family Phasianidae; genus Lagopus; species Lagopus muta. The sequence continues at coordinate 248,900 of NC_064452.1, read as the reverse complement.
CCCGCTGTGAGAAAACTTGAATGCAGAAAAATCCCCAGGCATTCATTTCAGAATATGCAGTGCTGTTTCAGGTATGTGCCACGTGCAAGCTGATGCACAGCAGAAATGTCACCCACCATCAGGACCTCTCTTCACAGCACTGCCACAGGATTCCTGGGTTATGAGCACCGGCTTCTGGCCGCGGAGGTGCTGAGTACCGCAGATGAGCCAATGGAGCAGGAGGTGGGCTGCTTCCAGGGTGTGCTCGAGCTGAGCTCTTCTCTGTCCAGTTGTGTGTACAGACCCAGACCAGGAGCAGCTCTGGCAGAAGGAGGTGATCTCTGTGATCACTGCACCGTACAGTGGGAAAGTGCTGTGAGCACCCCAGGCAGTAAATGTGTATGGATTTATTTTTACCAACAATCCACACTTCTAATTAATTTGAACATTTAGCCGCTCTAATTAATAGGCAAACATTATTTGAAAAACAGTGTTTAAATACTTTAGATTTAATTAAATGAAATATTTAATAGTGCTGTAATTAATCCTCCAACTGTTAATAAATTAAATTATACTCCTCCTGCAGTTTGATTTATAGCGTTGACTTAACTTCAGAAAACAAGCTACCCAGCACTTGATCCTTTGCAGCTGCATTATGAACTGAAATTTAAACCAATATCTCCACTGTATGGGCTAAGGGCTGTAGTAAACTGATCAGCATTATCAACTTTCAGCTTAAGCACACACTCTCATATGCTGCTAATAATATTTACCACTTAGTGTACAGAATGCTTTTCACATATTTGAAATATTTGCTTGGTTTATGGTTCTTTGCTTGTAAAACTGTCTTCACAACTAATAAAATGTACTGAAACAAGAAATCGCTTCTAAACAAAATGACCACCAGTTCTTGCAATAAAAATGTCAAAATGGAATGTGTCAGCATTTAAAAAGGCCAGTTTTCCCAGGTTTTCTTACAAATATTGAAATAACAGGATCACATACATTGAGACAAAAAACATCCGATGGTCTGTTTGAAAAAGCAAATGTATTTTCAAGGTAACTAATCTCAGTGCCTTGCTTTCTCTAAGAGAGGGCACCTGCTGAGCCGATGTGTACAAACCAATGCATGCAGTGCCTTTTGAAGTGATTCATACAGAATTCTAATGAACATCTAAAACGGAAGGAGACCCTGATTCCCATGAATGGACCACGACCGGAGGTGAAATGACTCTCTCCTGAGCAAGGGGCCTTGTTAGAAATTTGAGGTTCCAGGGCCATTCCAATTATCATAGGTGAGTTTTAAATGTATCATTATAGCACCGATAATCTGAATAAAGGAATCGTCCAATTTAACAGAAAGAAATGAAAATAAACTTTGCACCAGCTGTCAAAGCCTAATTATCAAATCCAACAGTATTGCTACTAGCATGAGAAATTCTGTACTGAAATGCAGTCATTCCCATCACAAGCCATTAACCAAAAGCAACGCTCCCACCAGTGCAGCTGTGTCAGTAGGAGCCACACATACCTGGCTCGCAATCCACTGGGAGCCCAGGGCAAAATGCTTTTCTAGAAGCAAGCTGGAAAGTGCATTTCTGCCTCAGGGTAGGAGTGGATCAGAGAATTTCAAATGTTCCTCTGCATTCTCACATCAGGAAACATGACTTGCTTTATCATGGCACAGAATTGCTTGATGCACTGTGACTGACGGCTGTAAACAGCACCTCCCACTCTCGGACAAAACAAGGTCCAGGCCATTTCCTAAGTACAGTTGGAAGATTTGGCAATGAAAAATCCAATTTTCATTTCATTCAAAATGTTAGTGAATGTCTTCAAGTTATCACTACAAACTTAAAACTGCATTAACTTCATCCTGAGACATACCAATAAAATTAAATAACATTTCCAACGGAGTATCTATTGTGTGGCAGTGTTTAAACTCAGACAAACTGAAAAATCGGTTAAAACAGAGCAATGGAGTATTCCTCCCTCCCACATCTCTACTGCCCTTCGTGTTCTTTCATTTCCTTTCACTCTCCCTCCTCCTTCACCTGACACCACAATGGTGTGCCATTGCTCACCCTGCCGCCGTGCTGTCAGGAGATGGCTGTTCTCTGCCTGTGTTCTTCATGACTCGCATGTTTATCTCTCCGTTACCAACATTATCACGGTTAATAATAACAAGTTTTGCTGTATGCTGATACGCCCCAGGGAAGAAATGTCTGAATTTCTGAATGAATAACTTTTATTCCCACTTAAATAAGTCATCTTGACAAGCTGACGTACAAGATTATTTGTCATGCACTGCAGTGCTTTGCAATGAGCTTATACTTGAACACAGTGTACAATTCTCAGCACAAAGTATTAGTAACACAAAGAAAACCCATTCACACAGCCTCAGCTGGTGTAAGCCAACAGTGTTTCACTGAAATGCAGGCACCCATCCTGAAGAGCTGAGAATTAGCCTCTGATTTCAGCAGATAACCTGTCTACATCTCAGTCCCCATATGGCTTTATTCATTTACCAAATCAATACTCATACAACATACTGAGCTTCAAGAAATTGTAGAGAGTTCTCGGACACACCTGTTGGCTGGCTTTCTTGCCAGCTTGCCTCCTGTTTGCTATGGTGATTTTTTGTTATGTTTCATGATGTGCAGAAGGCAAATATTTACCTCAACGAGCAATAAATTGTGGATTTAATTGACTTGTACACAGATGCATTAAAATTGTTGTAAAACAGCAAAATTGAACACTGTGAAGGTAAATTCCTCACATATTATTTTATCCCTACACCATTAGCTCATTAAATTAGGAATGCATAAAGTAGTCAGTGCTCAGTAACTAAGTCAAATTAATACACAATTAAAATACAAAATGAGCCTTAAGCGATTTCTTGCAACCAACATACTGAGAGCATCCTGCAAGGATCTCTGAATTTCACCTGCTTTGGCAAATGCTGAAAGAAGCATTTTCCTTGCATATTAGAGGCATTCCCTCCATGTCTGCCATCCCTGCACGGCAACTGCCTGACCTGGAGATCAGCTGAAAATTTATGGCAGCTTTTCAGTCTGTTCCAGCTCTTTTTAATGAAATGACATTGAGGAAAAGAGAGCAAGCAGGGATTATGATAATACTGCGTTTTAAACAGAATGATTTAAGGCTCCCAGGAGAGAGCTATTTTGATAGCACGGTGAGAGGAAGCCGTGCTTGCTGACAAGCAGACTCACAGCACTGCGCCTGGCAAAGTGAGCAGTGCAGCACAGAGGCTCCATGCCAGGCTGCTGTGCTGCTGGATGTGACCCACACTGCAGGAATGCATGGAACAAGGAGCTGCAGAGCCGAGACCTAGCAAGGTCTGAGTATGCCATCAGGGGCAGATGCAGCACTTGGTGCAAGCCCACCCATCATAGACATCAGGAGCAAGCTGGGACCAGGAGGCATCTGGCAATGAAGAGGGATCTTGACCAGCTGGACCGCTAGAATATCACACAGAGCCTGCAGACCAAATACCCCATCCCACATTTGTAAAACAGCGTGGACAGTTCTGGCTGCTGCAGAAGAGCACTGTGACTATTGGCATATTTGATCTTAAAATGTTATGACAGTCAAGAAAGTGCACAGCAATGTAGAGGATATGTCTACCTCTCACTAGCATCGTACATGTCCATTAGATCTGGGTGATGAGACAAAGGAGCAAGTCCTTCTGTGAATAAAAACAGCTGAAAAGTTTAAGCCTCAGGATGGTATCTTTTCCTACCTTGAGTGCTCAGCTGTTTGTGTTTCCTTCCTTACAGTATATTTTCTTAGTGAGCAAGTGCTTTTCCCAGTGATTATAAGGTGGAGGAGGTGGAATTCTTTTTTCCAAGCATTTTTTGGTACTTCACTCTACATTGTTTACTATGCAACAGTATCTCTTTGCAGCAATCTTAGCTTCATCTTGTCAATGGCTCTGCTCTCCAGAAGGCAAGATGGTTTTCAATGAGCAAACTCTCAGTGTAATGGATGAAAAACATTATAAATAACTAATAGTGCTGCAAACACAGAAAGACTATCCATCTTTCAGCAAACTGCACATGCTTTTTGGGTCTTGTGACTTCTTCTCCAGGTCTCCTGAAGGGAGTGTATAAATATAAAATATTTCAGCTGTCACCTTTTATTTCAGCAATCAATTTTATTCTTATGTGATATTCATGTTTTGCAAAAACAGCTCCTTAGAAAAAGTTCACTGTGCTATTTGTGAGCTAAGATATACTGCTGCAAATGGAGAAGTAAGCTAGGCCAGCAGTGGAGGTGTTTTACAAATTAATAAAGAGTGTGGTTTTCTGAGAAATAAGAAGAAAAGAGATCGGTTTAAACCCTGGTCTCAAACAGCGCTGCCTGTTAGGTGTGCAACAGAGTTCCAGGGTGATCACCCAGAAGGTGCATTTTTTCTCTTGTAAATCAACACCAGGAGTTTCTTGGTTGTTTTCCATCTATTCTGGCTGCTTTGGCAGACACTGAGCACACCAGCACCTCGCAGCTGCCCATGTGTTCAGTGGGATGTGGTGCAGGACAGCTGCCAGCCAGAGCTCACACCTCCCAAACGTGGGCTCCCATTGCTCTTTCCCATCTCTTCCTCTGAGGGCAGATGCTCTGACAAAGATTTTTACATCTCCTTTAGAGCTGCAAACACACTTAGTCTGTAACAGCCACTATGGAACTGTGATCATGGCAATCTGAAGAAAGAAAATTAACTATTTTGGCGACTTAATTATAATCACAGACATTCAGACATTCAGGAGAAAAGGAAGGGGAAATTTTCAGTGGGGACAAATATTGTTTGCTGAGTCAGAAAGTAAAGATTTTGAAAACCTGAGATAGAATATCGGTGCAATAGATCTGAGTTCACACAGGAAATAAATTTGCACCTCTGAATTTTCTTAGCATCTGTACCCACCATAGCATTCTTCCAGCTATTCCACAGTGACATGTGCAGTTCGTTCCTGCTCCACTATCACTTACAGCTTATGGCATTGAGCTTTCTGTTCATCTCTACTACATTCAGGGGTAGAATTGGGACAGGGAGGGAGAAGAGTGAAATGTGGGAGAACCGGTACATTAAACCACATTTGTTGCCAAAGTTTGGATGCCTGTAAATTTAAATGTACTTACAGTACACCTCCTTGAATGGGATCATTTTCTACCAAACTACTTCCTAAGCTGCAATCCTACCTAAACACATCTACATCAGACCCTCATACTACATTCATCTGCTGCATTGGTCTTCACTCCGCTTATCCACTTATATCTTAATTTTCTCTTTTGTTTGCAAATAAGACTCTTACAGAAATCACCAAAACACTGAAGCAGCTGGCTGCTAAATTTCTTTGCTCCGAGCTGTTAATTCTACACTGAGGGTACAAAAACACCTTTTGTACTTCTCTCTCAAAAGCTTATTACTGAGTAAGAAGGGTCTGAAGCTCTGCATGCTCACCAAACATTTGAAAAATTTCCTCATAAATGAAGAAGAACCTGATGTGCAGTCTCAGTAATATATATCTGCTTGACTCATGCATACACATCTGTTTGTAGCAAGCACTCTTTCTCCAGGGTTTTGGGCTTTGGGTGAGCACGATCAAGTTTGGCATCACTGGCCCGACAGATCCTACCTTCTGTCATTACACACTGAGTGCCACGCTGAACTGCGTGAGCATGCACTCGAGACTGCAGAGGAGGAGAATTTCAGTAATGTTTCCACATAGGTCAGAAGAGTGTAAAAAGCTGCAGAGACAAATTAAGTGCTATGTTTCTAAAAGGAAATGAAATGATGGTAAATTAATTTATCCTCTGATATAATTTCTTCTTTCAATGTAAGAAGTACAGGCACTTAAATGAGTATCACCAGAGGGGAAGACCGGGAACGCAGCCATCTCACAGCACATGCCATGCAGATCATTTTGCACCCATTACTGTCGACAGCTTAAAAGTTTGATCTGCTTTTTAGAAGGTAATGCCCCAAACCATTTTGATCTACAATTCCATGCTGGCATCCATTAGAGGAGGCAAATATTATCTGAGCCTTCCATGTAGTTTTCACAGGGAAAGTAAATGAACTTTTCTGCCAATATTGTTCACCTTGTAAATTCCCTTCACAGCAGAGTGAATAGTCACATGAAGCAGACGCTGGATACTTACTCATTTCAGTGAATTACAGCCTGGTCCTGAAAACCATTTCCTATTAATACCAGTGGGCTTTGGCTCAAGCGGTTATTTAGCTGTCTTCGGCAGCTGCCTGAGAACGCTGATGAGAGATCTGCTCTCTGCTATACGTTAAACACAAGAAGCTGCCACCTGGGTATGCAGCCCCAGTGTGAAATGAGGGATGAGAACTCAATATCTGGCATTATGTCATTTGGTTGGTGCATAGGACTTACGACAGCATATTAGAAAGCAAACCCTAACCTTGAATGCCAGATAGCAGGAAAACAAAAGATAGGTTTAGTCTGGGACTTCGGCACTGAGGCAAAACTAATGCAATGATTTGGTTGGATGGAAACATCATGCTGAGTACGCCCACCATGAAGATTATACCTGCCAGATATAATCTCAGCACACTCAGTCCATCAGTACAATTGACAAGCAAGGAAAAAAAATATCAAAAGGTTCATCTGTATAATCAAACAGCTAATCCGAGTGTCAGCAGGTGTCAGCTCAAAAGATGTGTTCATGGTGTGACAGGGATGAAACAAGGCAAGTACATTATATATTGAAATAAAAAAAAAAAAAACAAAAAACCCAGACAATTAACTTTTTATATTTACTTCCATGGCTCCTGTTAGTCAATTGCAGAGCACCAGCTAGAGTTTTGAGCAAGAAATCTGGCAGATCAAGAATGTTTTAAAGGTCTAGCTGCAGGGACTTGAAATCAGTAGATATAGAAATAGAAATCACTGTAAAAACCTATAAAATACCTTTTTAAAATCTACTTGCAGAACTCTACTGCAAAGGCAGGGGTGAGGGAAAAGAAAATCACAGTGCCTTCAGGACATGAGGAAAACAAAACCACATCTTAAACTGAGATAAATCAAAGCAAGTCTACTGGTACCAATGGAGATACAACATGCAAAGTATGTGTTCCACTACTGACAATTAATTCCTTCAGGCCACTTCCAACATTGGGTATACTGAAATAAAGAGTCAGTCACTTGTAAACAAACAGAAAGCATAAGCTTGCAGGGGGATAGAAATAATTCAGCCCTTCAAATGGCCTGTACAAGAACAAGAGCCTTCTGAGTGAGCTGTTGCAGTGACTGAGTTGTGATAATGCGAATAAATGTGTAATGAGAAGCATAGGAGTGGCTGTAACTTTACACTGCAGATTTCTTACTTTGTTGTTCTCCTCAGTCTGAATATTACAGAACAACTGAAAAGAGAGAGAAACAATGTGATTATTCCCCTTCACTACAAAGATTGCAGTTCTAGTGCCATAAATTATGGTTTCTGTAGGGACAGAACAAGTCTGCTTTTCTAAGAATAATTCTTGGGCTTTGTAAAAGCCACACTCTGCAATACATTTAATATAATATTTTTATAACACAGCACTGAGAGACTTTCAGCATTCAGCAATAAACGTTAAGTGTTGATTTGCCATTGCCAGAGCTGTTCTGTAATAACATTTAAAGTACCATATTCAATAAAGGCATTTCTTTACTACGCATTAACTTGCATTATCTTCAAAGAAACCTGGCTGGCATCTCTGTGAGTCAGAACCCAGCACCACCAACAACGTGCACACTGCTAGTTCTCACTTCACCTTGCAGGTGGTGTCTGAGCATTCACCAACTCCACCTCGCAAAGCAGGAGAGCACTCACTGCACAAAAAGAGAGTTCTTTCATTGCTATCACTTCATTCAGCTCTCACTACTTGGAATGCTGTCATTTTGAACTTGATTTCTACCTAAAGGTAATTTTTCCCGCAAGGCAATGGAGCAACTCAACAAATAAAATTAAAGCCAGTACTCCCCAAGGTCAGCCTGTCTTGTGGACTAATCTGATGCTCCCAGTGACTTTCTGGGATTAATTCAAGATCTTTGTTTACAATAATTAGAAGTAACACTGTATAACTGCCAATTTTATATTGCCAAATGCTACAAATTTTCCTCTAGACATAGTTTTAAATAACTTAACTGATGAAAATAAGACACACCTAAATCTCACATATTCTCAGTCTGCAGAAGCGCATCACCTCTTCTTCCTGATTGAAGAGCTGCTCACTTCTTTTTATTTCTGTCAGAGAACCATGTCCAGGCATGCATTTCTTGTCTGTGCATATAAACGCTGCCAGTGAGCTGGATACACACCAGCTGTGGCAATGGCCCTTTATTTTAAATTTGAGGGAGTCCATCTCCCTAAGCATCAGTTGGAGCAAACACAGATACCTCAGGACTGCCAGTGAATAAACATCCTATGCAAAATGGGATGTTTCAAAACATAGGTACACATTCCCTTTAAGATTGCAGCACTCAGAGTGAAGATTTTGAATGCTGCAATATCTGCACTAGAATAACCCAACTCCTTGAATTGGGATTTCGAGGCAGGCCTGATTTCTGCCTGTTTCAGGCTATCTTGGCTAAGCCTGTTGGATATGTGTCCATTTTTCAGATCCAAGCTTGTTAGTACCTGGCATGCTTTGTTCTGTTCTGTTCGGGGGGACACATGAAGTGCCCTGACAGCTTCGGCCATATCTAGAAGTGGTTATTGGCAGGCACTCATATATAGGGTTCCTCCAATTTCATCCAGCTTGTCAGCTGCTGAAAATGGATTGACAAATACCTACTAATAATCAAAATGAGTAGAACAAAAAACGGTGGACTGCAATTTCATGGGTTCACCAGAAAAAGTCATTCCTTCACAACCTGGCACTTGGTAAATTTCTACAGAACATACAGCACCTCAGGAAGCATGGAAACAGGATGGTCCTAGGGTTAATTATAGATGTAAGAACTTGACCTGACCTGACCAGGTCACAATGCTCTGACCTAGCTTTTCTTTTCCAGCTTCACAGGCCTGGCTCCGTCCTGGGGGAAGGTTACACACTCCATGCAAAGCAGCTCTGCCTCTTATGGAACAAAGGCATCCCAAAAAATCAGCTGAACAACCTCACTTCATGTTCTTTAGACTAGATGATTGTAACTGTCTGAACCAGAAATCAGAAATACTTTCTTCTTGACGACATGTCAAACTTCTACTTGATACTGCAACTGCTGTGTTTATTAGTTATTGATTAAAGGCATCTGGCAATATTTCAACTTAATACAGACTATAGCTCAAAGTATTTTTGTGTATCAACTGTGTACTGCTTTCTATACTATCAAATAGTCATCATCACCATCTCAAGTGCTTCATTTTTTTTGCTATAATTAAGAACATTATGATGTGCTGTCTGATAACTGATCACAGTCTGTAAAAAATCCACTAGGAAATGCATTGTCATGATCAGAGCTTCACACAGAAACTTCTGCATGTAGCCAACGTAGTGGCACACATCTTTTTGAGATGATCAATTAAGCATTCAGAATAGACAAAGATTGTGGGTTGTGGGTTTTGTTTTGTTTTGTTTTTTTTTTTTTTTTTTGCTTTTTGTTTTTTGTCATTAATGGATACAAATGCTGTGGTTTAATTTAGAGAAATTATATGCTTAGTGTCTTCCCACAGCATGGCTTTGAATGACAGGACCCTTGATTTTGTAGAACAATATCTGAAAAAGAGTGGCACAAAAATGCTGTCTATAGCATGTCCATAGGGCCATTTCACTGCCTGTCAGCACAGACGTCCTGGGGCACTGAATAGATTACATTTATAATAGTTATGTTATAACTGCAGTGATGAGTTCTGACAGCTGTAACTTCTGCAGGGCTATGACTGGAATTCAAAATCATATATTATCTTACCATACTTACAGTTTGCTTCTAGGACTTCATTTTGGTTCAGATAAGACCTGGAAAATCTGAAATCAGCATAAATAATGATCACTTGTGCCAAACAAGGCAAGGGGAGACATTTAAAATGTCTCCTTGTCTGCTGATATACAGATTGATCTTCTGGTACCTCCTAAATCTGTGCAGCAGGATTATCACCAAAGTTGTTCCCACTGGAGCTGTGAGAAAGACTCTTCCAAGTCCTGTGTGCTGAAGCCGGGATGTGCCATCACCATCCTGCAAGTCCAGAGCTCAGGTGAAGGCATGCAGACAGTAAGCGGAAAGATCACACATTTGTCCTGAGGCCTGAGACTGTACCTTGAATCAAAGTTGCTCTACATTGTGTGATCAAGAAAAATGCTTTCAACAAAACCAAATTTTATATTCTTCTGTAATCACATGCCTCAAGAGCAGAGTTTTGTAAAGCCCTGGCTGCTCATAACAAACTGATAAGAGTTGCCATGCCTCCAAATGCAGGCAAGGACCTGAACTCGCTCAAGGAGCTGCCCCAGCCCCAATCCTGCAGGATCCTGAGGGGTGTCAGGGGGATGCAGCCCCCCCATAACACACCTCTCTGCATGGGCAGGCTAAGGAGTGGATCCAAAACCGTTTCTGCAGTTTCACAGGGAACAGAAAGGCTTTTTCGTTTAGCACAGTACCCAAACACATGACAGCCATCGTGCTGTCTTTCTGCACCTCCTATCTCCTGGCAGGGTGCATCCAAGGGCAAAGCATAATCTGAAAGCTTCCCCACCAAGACCAAGTCATATTTCTCTAAATCTTAGCCCACAGATAAGTAAAACTGTCACTCTTAATACCTTTTGCCTGGCTCACAGTGGTAATGAGATAATGCTTGCTTTTATGTGTACGCATATCCCGTTTCTGCCAGCACTGGGATGCACAAGGGAACTAAATGGAGCTGGAGAAATTCCCTCAGGCTCCAGTCTGAAAGACTGTGGTTGCTGAGCTCTGGCACTGCTTCGCCCACAGCAAATACAGGAAGGAGGAAGAGGCAAAAGAGGCAAAAGAAATGGCACTTTCAGAAGCGGGTGACACTAAAATCTATTCTGCAGATGACCCAGTCTGATCCTAAAGATCGACCAAGTGAATTCAGTTCTTTCATCAGTGACTTTTTCTTGAATGTTATGCACTGACTTGATGCAGCTAATGGAAATGAATGAAATATAAAACTGTAATTCAGAGAATAAAAGATTCTTTACAACCATTTATTACTATTACTTTTAATCAAAATAAAATGAGGTGAAATGAGAGTGGTGGTCCTGTGCCACTGCATTACTACAATTTAACAAAACAGAATCTGCCAGTTATTTTTCCACTGATTTTGTTCAAAAGCCTCAAAGCACACTGAAAGTTTTTTAAACCGAAGTGAAATAAGCATGCTACAACTGAGAACACATTCACCAGAACATGAGTGAGCCAGAAAATCTAGATTACATTTGAAGTTTTTAACAGGGGAAGCAGCACCCCTGAGAGTCAGAGACTGACAGCTCTCTCTACACGTGAGCTAACTGCACCAAAATAAACAGATCTCCACTGACTCGTTTCTTTTTTAAATCCATGCCAACCTGTACACCAGTAGAAAAGGTATTCTCTGGAAGACAGTCACACCAGTTACTGCACTATTTGGTCAAGTGAAAACGAAAATGGCTTGATTTAGAAAGTGGTGGAGGGCTTTGATGCAGCAAATAGGAGGACTTCTCCCATTAGTATTTGATATTATTCTTGCAGCCAAGTGTTTTCTCCGATTTTGCCTAGGCCACGGCTTTAAAAACTTGGCATTGAAAATTCAGCAGAAAACCCATGATAAATCACGGCTGTCAGGCAAAAAGGGAAATATCACTCCTATATTCAGGAAAGAGAGAAGGAAGACCTGGAGAACTACAGCCCAGCGAGCCTCACCTCTGTGCCTAGGAAGATGACAAGGTGGATCCTCCTGGAAGAGATGCTAGGGCACATGCAAGATGTGGTGATCTGAGACAGCCAGCATAGCTTCACCATGGGCAAATCATGCCTGATGCATCTGGTGGCCTTCTGTGATGGAGTGACAGCACTGGTGGACAAAGGAAGGACATCTGATGTTGTCTACCTGGACTTGAGCAAGTCCATCCTTATCTCTAAATAGGAGAGATGTGGATTTGAAGGCTGGTCTGTTAGGTGGATAAAGAATTGGTTGGATGGTTTGTAGACAGAGGGTGGTTGCCAGTGTCCAGGTGAAGGCTGGACACAAGTGGGCCCCTGAATAGCATCCTCGAGTGCCCATCAGGATCTATCCACATCCCAGAAGCCTCCACATTTCAACCAGCTGCACATCAGTGGAGGACCTCGCTCATGGTACTCATACTGGGACGAGAACACCTGTGCACCAAGGCACTTCTGCAGTCATTTCCTAGCACTTGTCAGATCAATCCATTGGAACCCGATTGCTAAGAGGCCCTTTGCCACACAGACCCTTTGCTGACCAGACCAAGCCAACCTCTCTTCTGGCACCAGGTAGGACTCAGAGGCAGAGCAAAAGGCGAACTTCATCTTAGCTTCTCATTTGCAAAGTAGGGTAAGTTTTCCACAAAGAATTCAGTCAGCACAATTCTTCTATGGAAAATTCTTAACACATTCAGGATGATATTTGTGTTAATCAAGAATTTGTAGGTCAATGACTCCAGAAACCTTCAGGCTATAATTAAGTGCCTGAACTTCACATTGGAATCAATATGGAAATTGAAATCGCCGTAAAATAACACTCACTGTGCCCTGCTGCAGTGCCAAAAAAAGCAGGTCTTGAAAGCAATACCTATATCTCATTGCCAGGGACTACAAAATAAAATATTAGGCCATCTATACACTATTTTAAAGCTTGCAGAAGGCTACTGAATTGTGAGCCACAGAATATGTTCCAACATGTAACATCTGCAACTTCAAATGTCACAATTTGGCAAAGATCTTCTCTATTTTCATGTGCTCTATCACAAAATAGGGATTTCTGTATTACTGAGTGTATAACCAAGATGTTATAATCACAATACAATTGTGTATAATCAATAGATATCAAGATGTTATAATTGCAATATAATCAAAAGAGTAAGGCAAAGCAAACAAGGATCACAAAAGAGAATAAGTAGAAGAGCTTACCCTTGGGTTGAGCTCACTAGAAGATACCAAAGAGGAGAATCTCCAGAAGAGATCCTTCCCCTCTGGTAGCCAGCTCTTAAATAGGTCCAGGAGGGGTGCAGCCAGGCTCCACCCCTTCCAGCAGCACAGGTGAATTGCCTTCACCTGTGCTCCTCTGGCTGACTCATGGCTCACCTCAGGTGATCAATCAGAGGTTCAGGCCGTGACTCAGCAGTTCCCATACACTGAGAAAATTCACTTGAATGCTTGTTATTTCACTCTTTTTTCCCCCTTCATATCCAAGGAAGCTGAGCTTGTATCTCACCTTCACTTGCACCAGTGGCAGTGACAACACAGGAAAACTTCTTTTTACCAAATTCAAGTTTATGCTGTTGAATCCACACACAAACCCAGCATCAAGGACAGTTTTGGTCATACTACACCTGCCCATTAATCTAGCAGTTGAAATTTTCCTGATCTTTAGAACAATGTGCGTGTTCTGTGGGTTCATAATACTGAAATTTTCCTACAAGCCAATCATCTAATCTCTGCTGCCACAGTTCAAAGTGCCCACACTGAAGCCATGAAAATTGTTCTCAACTTTATTATGTGCTTTCATTATGGATGACGATTTAGCAAGGCATTCTAACTGTATACTTCAATATAAATATGATTGGTCCTACTGAATTTAACAGGCTATGAAATTAGAGGAGTATTAGGCTAAACGTGGATAAATACTCATACAGGGCACCTTGTTACTTCTATTGTCATATTTGGATAAGAAAATTCAAAATAGAATCATGAAATACACTGAAGTGGCCTTTTCCATGAACCATGAAATTCGCTGAAATGGGAGGAAGGGGATTTGAGGGGGAAATGCTTCAGCAGTCTCTGGAAAACATGAAATTTCCACCCTGCTGGCATAGAACCAAGTTTTTATTTTACACTCTTGTGTTTAAACAGGAGCCAGATGGCAAAATATTCCCTACCAGTAAGCTGAATGCAAGCCTGAACACACTGCAATTCAAGAAGAAAATTGTAGATATACAAAACTTAGAATAAATCCTTTCCCAAATAACTGAGGTGAATTACAACCATTAGAAAACTTGAACATTATATTTCTGGTTCGAGTTTACACAGTGGTTTCTCGAGTCACTTCCACATGATGTGGTCCACACCATCACTCCTGGGCAACCCATCGCTCCCCAGAACGCTGCAGTCAGACACAGCCTTCACAGCAGGGCACACAGGGAGCGGTGGTCGCCCGGCTGCGGCTGTCAGTGGGAAGCCAGGGCGGCGGCCAGGCGCTGACCCTGCACAGTTGGGCTGCACCCATTGCAGCCCCCTGGGTTGGGCTCACAGCTTTGCTGCCCGTGCAAGGAGCGCTCTGGTGAGCTCATCGGCTGCTTCCCTGCAGGCAGGTGCTGCCACCTGACACTTCCCCATCTGCCGTAAGACATTTAGCATGAGTTGTATGGTAGCCATTCGCCATAAAAATAGACATTTCCCCCCGTCACACAGTAAGTAAATTACATTCCATTTTCTCAGCAAAGCTTTTCAGTTCCGTTCCCATTCAGAAGTTCACATTGCCGGAGGAGTCCAATCTCGTTATTATGAGGTCTGACTGAAGCAGTGTTAAAAATACATAGATGAAGCTGCAGCTTTCCCAGGAGGATGCTTTCAAGGAGGTACAATCAGATGTGATATGTTTTATGCAGGACAGAGCAAAAGCCCTTTGATGCTCTGTGCCAAGGGTTTTTGCATTTTATCTTCTAGAAAGCTTCCATTACACACATTCCTGTTTCCCCACGGTATGAGAAGTAAGTAGCAAGTTTTCTAATGCAACTTTTTATTTCCAAAAGTTTTGAATGGAAACGTTTCTTGATGCAATCTAATATTTTTACAGTATCTTCCCAAATAGCTGATTTCAGGCTTTGGAAAGGCACAGCAGAAAGAACAGAGATGGCAGGTGGCCTTACTGGAATTTTTGTTTTCTATTCAGACTGCGAGAAACACAGAGATTGGTGCCCCACTACTTGTGGGGGAGAGACAAGAGGAAATCCAGATATTCCTCTCCTTTGAAAAACCAAATGATTCTTTTGCCATCATGCCATTTTTTCCTCAACCTTCTTTCCCAGCCTTACCCTCCCTAATGCTATAATCACTGCATATTAAAATCAGGCATACATAAAGAAATGTAAAAGATTGGTTGAGCCTCTGCAGCTCTAGGTACCCGGGGAATCATTTTTATTTTTCCCAATTATTATATGTAAATGCAAATACAGAGCAGCACAGTGCTCGCATTCACTCTCGGCTATTCAAATTTCTCTCCTGTTAGACAGACGTTCAGTACAATCGCTCCTGGTCAAGAAGAGCAGGAAACCTGTTGCACACATTGAAAATAGCAGTCTTCTGAACAGATTCAGATAGGTTAGCCTTGCACAAAGCATTAATTGTAAGTTCTTGGAAACACGTCAGATACAAGCAGGATAACCAGTGCTGTTTGTGATTGTAACACCAAGGTGCACAGCAGATCTGCAGACCCCTCGTGGGCTCACTCGGTGTTTCAGACGCAGCTGAAGAGGAGACGCCAGGACGCAGTACAGGAAGGGACGTGCACCCGCTCTAACCAGACCAGATCTGCCTGAACACAAACGCGGAGTGCGTGCTCCCCCCACAGGACTCGGCCCTCACACCCGGAAAGATGCGCCGAAAGGAATTCCTGTTGGGCACTGCTCTACAGGTCGAAGCAGCTCCTCAGCAGCCAGCAGCTTCAGAACACACAAAGAGGAAAGAGTTTATTCCTGTACTGCAAGTATCATTTTTGATAGGGGAAGGAGTTTGAAAGATTCCTGAGGAAATCTTGTTTAAAGTAGCGAAGAAAGTTTAATGCATGCTCTGCTGCACGAAGCATTTCACTTTGAGCAGGTGGATGTAATTCTATTCACAACAAGCAACACAGATCTGCCTTTGCCTTCAGTCTCTAAATGAAATCTAAGAAGCAGCAATGGGGAACAGGAAAATGATGCATTTTTTAAATTGCCGTGCTTAAAAAGGTGACATTTCCTCAGACTGTTGCTTGGATTTCTCCACTGCAAATCACTGCAGCTTAGATAAACGAAGTCACTGGGTTTTAAATGCCAGAATTCATTATCACTCCACCCTCAAATAGCTCAGCTGGCTCCTGTATCAGTAATTGGCTCACCTGACTTTAGTAACAAGTTCCCTGCCTGTAGAAACAATCTATTCACACAATGCTAATGGCAGAAAGAAGAGAAACCAGAACAGTGTGGGTAAACAAATTATGAGCTTTTGCTGTTGTTGCCTATCGAGTGCTGAAAGACCATTTACCAAAGATTCAGAGATGCATCAGAAACAAAATTGAGCTAACAGAGCACGGGAATTGCCCCAAGTTTTAGTAAGTGCGAAGAGCTGGTCATTATCTTGGCAAAAAGGAAACATTTTCTGAATATTCACGTGCAAATATTTTAGAATAATTACCTACTGTGGGATAATAAATCAATAGAAGTTTGCTTTGAGGAAAGAGGAAGCAGAGCCTGAGCAAATAATAAATACTAACGACATGAACACTACTCCAAGGAGTGGCTTTTCTAGTAAAATGCAGAACAGAAATGCTTCTGCAATTATTGCCTGGGTAGCTGACAGGTGGAAACATTTTCTCTGAATGAAGCTGACTTACAGGGCTTTCTCCATCATTCAGGCTGCCGGATTGCTTTTTGCATAGCTTTCGGGTTAACAAACCTATAATGGATTCAGTCAGTGTCCTTTTTCTGTTCTCCTGAAGTCAGCAAAAATCTCACAGGTTTCTGCAATGGTGGCATTTTTAAGAGCGTTTAACATTGGATTATCCCCGTGTCCTTGGAATTAATGGGAGTCCCAGTTCTAATTTGGGCACAAAGAAAAGTTAAACCAAAAATTAAGCTTCAGTTTTTTCAAAATGCTGCTGTAAGTGAACAAGAGCCAAAATTTTTCAAATGAAACATTGAGTTGCTTTATATTTTCTTGTTTAGTACATATTTCACCAAGTCATTGGCACTGACCAGAACCATCTCACTGTGAAGATGAACATATTCCTTGCATATGGTAATGCAAAAATTTTCTTCCCCATCTGGAAACTGATCCAGATTTTCTGCGCAGGCACACCCTTATTACAACCAAGAATTACAGCTTCACACCCATTATCACACAATGATGAGGACTGGTACATACGAAGGTGCTGGCACTAAAAGAAATTTGTTATGTCCTATCTAAGGGGCAAGGAGCTCAGGGCAGGGGGTTGGAAACAGATGATCTTTAAAGTCCCTTCCAATCCAAGACATTCTATGGTTCTAAGGCCCCAAAGTCAGCTTAAAGTCAGTTATGTTCACTCCCATTGCTTTTGATGAGTAGAAGTCATTTGTGCAGTTGTAATAGAAAAATGGGACAGATTACTATAGAGCTCCCTTGAGCAGGAACTGCTTTTTCTGAGTGTGTGCTTACAAGGTGCTCAGGATGACAACAGGGCCTGCAACTGTGGCTGTTAGTCAAATAATAATGCGTTCTCAAATAGTCTCGACTATATGTTCTCACTGCTAACAATGCCATTTCATGTTTAAAGGAACAACAGGAAACGTACAACAGTATGATGAAATTGTCCCCAGTCCCCATTCTGGCTGCTTAAAGCAATTAGTCTGGAAGCATCTTCATTGTACCTTCTGCAACATGGAATGCTGCAAGTCAGCACTTTGCAAACGCTTCAGTTTTAAGATTAAGTACTCAGTGAAAATCTGGTGCATGGAAGAGACTGTATCAGAAAGTAATTTCCTATAGTTTAGGGAGCTTGCTGAAACATCACTTTGTCCTCAAAGGTTCTACACAAAAATTTGGGATGGAGTCCAAGGCTGGTGGCTTAATCAATAAGGAAAATGCTAGTCCTGCAGCTTGCCACTCCACCACCTAAAAGGGCCTCAGACTTTTTCTTATGAAATAAATAAAATGAGCAAAAAGGCCCAGTAAAGTACTTGAGCTCTTAAAAGGAAGAAACAAATCAAAAACCAACCAAATAAATAAACAAAAACAACAACTGAAAACCAACCATTTTTGCATGTTTTCACTTCCTACATAGCAACACTGATAATCACATTTTGTGATGTAGCTCAAGGAGAGATGCAAACAGCCTCCAACTTAAATAAATGTCAAACTCTTAATAAGAAAGAAAGTTTTTCTTTAAGGAATCTCAGTCAGAACTAGTTTTCTCAGAGCTGGTTATCCATTTACTGTTCAACACCTGTAACTTTCCTACTACAGAGTAGAACAGTTCTTATCACCATTTGCTCACAGCAATAGGAAACAGCACAAAGCAAAAGGAATGCAGACACCCGGTCCCTAGCTTTGAACTCCAGCAAGAGAGGAATGAAAGGGTTCTTGCGGGCTGCCTTCTGGTAGGTGCCAAAGTCATTGCAACTGTACACTCTTTGGGTGGCTTTACTGAACTTTTCCTTCATCCAAAGACTGAATTCCTCAGCATCCAGCAGGGAGCTGGGAAGCCAGACAAGGATGTTTGCATCTCTCCACAGTCTATTGTGCAGACAGAGCAATGGACTTCCTTGCTCACCATAATTTGTGAGAAGAAAACAGCTTTAGATATGGATGATACATGATATGGTTGTTATCCATTTAGAAATAATTACTGCTGTATTGATCTGGCATCTACGGGCGGCACCATTAAAAACAGATTTGGAGAGTTTTTTTTAAACTCAATATTAGCAGCTACTGTTGGAAAGATGTCTGGCAACCTAATGAAAGCCCTAAGGTATCTTCAGTTCAAGCACACAATTCTTTACTATTTCAAGACACATACAGTGATTCCTGGAAAAGAACAAAACTACTAAGTAGTATTAAATATAGGAATGGCCCTGTAGATATTACACTGTCTGGAAGCATCTGCTAGTAAGTGAGGTCTTATCTTTTTAGATGTCCATCTAGTGCCCAGAGGTTAAATACACTGCATCTCAGGACTTTTGTTCCTTTCAGTTCTTTCCTTTAGTAAAAGCACTACAGATACATTGATGATGCATAATTGCTTCATTTTATCCATCATCACAATTCTAATGCAAAAGGTATTTGAATTCACGTTAAATGCAGATAGCAAGTCGTTTGATTCTTAATTTGCAGCTGTGTATTGCATATCCTCTCAGCTCAGCAGAAACTCAGCCAGGCCTTACTTATGGTAAGTTGGGTTCAATTTTTCTAGCCAGGCCACAGTGCTGAATCCTGTCAAGGTATGCCAAGGAACTACAAACAGCTGAAAAAATGGGGCAATATTTTAACCATTATTCAGGTATCACCTTTCCCACACACACAAGATAATTAATTCAAGTAAAATGGGAAATCACTTTAAAGTGAGCGCTAGTTACTATCCTACCAAAGCACTGCCTTTTTCTGCACAACCTTCTGAAGGTACTGTGCCTGAAATTTAGTAATAATCAGCTCCACAGGGAAATAGAAGACTTGCAAACTGTAGCCAGATCTCCTGGTAGGCAAGTTTAGAAAATTCCCCCGGAAATAAATAAATAAATAAACAAAGTGGAGGAGGAAAACTAAATGCCCCACTATTCCACTGAAACAACAACAAATAAAAATAAAAAATAAAACAAATACCAAAAGACCACCAGCAGAAGCCACACTATCTAGCAAAGTTGAAGTTGTAGCAAATACCTAAGGAAAGAACTCTACTATTGAATTCATGGAACTGGTAGAAACCATTTTCTGTTTAAACAGTGTTAGTTCTCACTCTTCATTTATGTCAGGAAAAATGATAAAAGTCAAAGCCATCCTAGCAGTAACTGCTCATGCCCCATCTCTGCTTGAGTTTATCCACATTTTCTTGGGAGCCATTGTTGATACCAGCACGAAGCATTCTTATGAACCAACCTTGTATCTCCTAAAGTGACAAAAATCTACCCTCAAAATTAACCCACATTATCCTCACAAGAACTGGGGAGTATTCCTTGATTCCGGGCTGCCTTATCGTCTACCCGCTGCTTGCGGAGATAATACTCAAAGGCTTCTCCTCTTTGAATCTTCAAAAAGAGACTATATCAAACAAAAGGACAGAGCACTAACATCTCTTCACATTGGTGTCTGAGACTACAGTAGAGAAATGAGTAAGAATGACATCAAATGTGGAAAGAGGAACTTTTCTCACTTCCTCCAGAAAGCCACACGAGACTCTCTTAGGCACAGACATCCATACTTCCAAGTAAAACATTGAGCATGACAACAAAAACAAGATGGGAACATCAGAATAGCAGTTTAATACATTCCTTCATGTGCCATCCATCATGGCCAAGGAGCTTCTAAGTTTCCCAGCAAAGTGCTCTTTGCTTCCTCCATCACATCACTGGCAGTCTGGTGGTCTGCTATCCAGCAGTGTAAGATCCAGCTTGAGCAAAGATGTAAGAATCAAGCTGTAAGATAATTTTTTATCCCCATTTTCCAGACTGCTCATTTTATATCACTACTGTTGAGCCAATATCTTTGCACAACAGGTGAGTGTATTTCCTACCTTTCCCTGTGACATCCATTTTCAGTGCCAAAGACCCTAGACCCTACCATCATAAACCTTTTTCTGTTTGCTTCTTTTATTCTCTTCCTGCCTTTGACATGAATTTTAAACAAGCATGTTTTTCAGAAAGGCAGTTAGGAGGGACAAGTAGTTCTCCTATTTTTCAGCTTCCCCCGCCACCAGCAACTAGTAAAATTCAAGCTTGTGCTTTGATGAAAAAGCTGAATGTTACATAGCATTTATGAATTAACATGTTATTGAATTTTCAGAAGTAACTGAATCCAGCATTACAATCAATGGCACTGATTGTCTTTGGGATGGGAAATCGCAAAAGGACAATTAGTATTACTTCTGCATGTAGAACTCCTTGCTATTAATTAAGATAAAGATTAACTGTCAGCCATGTTTAGTAGAAGCAAATTCAAGATTTACCTGATAACAGTCCAATGTGCATAATCTCAGCACTGTGACAGAATACTGCACAGTCTTCTTTGGACAGACAGTGTTTAAGAATACCTACCACTTTCAAGGCAACACTCAACAAAAATCTAATCTTTAGCTAGCATTGGGAAAACAAAGCCTTCCAGTTTTGGTTGCTTGATTACTTATACAGTAATCAAAATCTCTCCTAGCCTTACATCCTGAAAGGAACACCAGTTTGTTGGAAACAGACAACCTAATATCCACATCTTTCTTTCCCAGCTGAAGTCACAATACCGTTAAAGCTGATGCTACAAAAATAAATAAATAAATGAATAAGTAAAATAGAATAAAAAAGATCTGCAGGTGAAAGAATATTAGTAGGATAAATTAAGCAATACAAAAATACTTTCCATCTAAATGTTGTATTTCCTTGTTAGTCAGGTGCTTCATAGCCATATACCCACTGAATATGCTTCCTTTTGATAAACAACTTTTCTGGATCAGATGTTGGCACTGTGTTTACGTTAATTGTATCAGCGGAAGAATATTGACAGCAATTCTTACTTCATAACCATTCAGTTCTGACCAAGAGCTTTCACTCCAGCAATTTATCCAGCTGTCAGCTTTTAATTTGCCATTTCTCGCAATCCAAGAAGTCAAGAACCAAACCTCTTCATCTCCTTCATAATGTACCCATTGCTCAGTATAAAGTCAGTTAAATGTATTCCTGTTGACTGCATAGCCTACGATTAGGTGCTTGGAAGATAGGGAGTGCTGGATGCAAAAATACAATCTGGCTTAGACATCTAAAGAAGTTCAGAGATCCAGTTTAAAAATGCAACGTGCAAGGAAAGAAAACTCATTCCTGTTACACTCAGCTTTTTTTGCTAATGTATTCCTAAAATGAAAGCACTTAATGTAGTGGTATTATACCCTGTGTTGCTCAGAAGGCAAAACTCACAACGTGCTATTTTTTGCCAGGATCACCCTATCAAGGCCGTTAGAAGTCAACAAATGTAGGGACAACTTAAATTAGGCAAGATCCTACTGTCCAAATTGTCTTGTTAAAGCTAGTCCATGCCATGGACAATGACATCACACAAGTGAAAAAAACCATCCTCTTATGCATTTAGCATTCACAGGAACTGAATTAAATCATTAAAAGATTGAATCATCTTGCTTAAGGTCAAGCATTGATCTGGAGTACAGCCTTTCCAGTCCAGTCCTCTCTCTGACCACCACAGCAATCTGCCTCTTGCACCAGGTCAATAAACACACGCATTGAACATGGTATTGATTTCTAAAGCTCACAGAAAAAAACCTGCATGTTAGACTTCTGCTTCAACACCCAGCAAGCTGTTCCTATCCCACAGTGGCCATCTAACTTTCATAATGGCACACTCTAGGCTTTATGTAATGATAATACCTACACTGTAGAGCCTTCTTCCAATAATAAAAAGGACATAATGATCAAATCAATAGGTGCAAGCCTTATTATTCTCTCAGATATTTAGGATTTTCAATTTGTGAAGCAACAGAGTTATGAGTAATCCCCCTCTACTGTTCTCTCAGCACACAGAGTTTATTGCTCTGCCTCATGCTTCTTATTCATGCTACGGTTGGAGGAAGCATTCGCTGCTCTAAGAGACTCTGCCTTATCTACCTCGGACATGAGAAGGAACAGACTACTAGAAATGAGAGAGAGAAGGGAGGGAAACAACTATAGAAATCTTTACAATTTTTCCAGTTTACTGCAAGTGTTAATTAGCCAAATTCAGATACTTTCTGCTTATGCTGACAGCAACACCAAATCATCAGCTAGAGGTTGAAAAGAAAGCCTCTGGAAGGGCAGAGCCATTATCTTATTGTCTTGTTTACCCTTCCCCCACTGCAAAGGACTCCCCTCACTTAGCACTGTGCAACGTAAGGAGCACAAATGTCAGTGTCCCCAGATTACACAGACGTGCAACTTGAAAATGATTATCCTTGTTCTTTCTTAACAGTGACACAATGCTTTCCAGCCAGATGCTACATCTTTTGCTCAGCCTGTGACAGCATCAGAAAACAAGTGGTGTCAGTACTAATGACAACAGTCTTCGCTACAGATGCATACAGTGATTCAAGGCCTGTTAAGCCATGGAGGAAGCTATTAAGATTTGTAGGGCTTATTGTGATTCTGTTACCCAGGGCTTCAAAGGGTAAAAGGAAAATTGGGATTTCAGGACCTCTCAACACCCAGCAGAGCACAAAGTCAAGCTGTCAAATTTTCAAGTCAATTAACACAGTAGGAAGGTACAGAGGACTTCTGAAAAAGTATTCTTCATTTAAATGCCCCAGTGAAAACTGGACTCTCTGAAAGCCAGTCTGAATTTTACTACCCCTCTTATGAGTTATATTTCGTACTTAGAAAAATGTATTTTTGTCATTAGGGAAATGTTCTTTAAAGACTGAATACCGTGTCAAGTAATACCTGCTTAAAGCAACTGGTTGACCCAAATTTTCCAGATTCCCACCGTCTGAAAGACTATTCAGGGAGTGACTCCAAGTACTCTCATGACAACCAGGCTCTGGCAACATACCAGGACAGAATAGGAAAGGGAAAAGAAGTTATGCATCAGCTCATTCACGACTTGGCCGGTGCAGCCCCTTCATGCTGTTTACCTCATGCAGACACGTCTTCTTTCTTCTAGAGACAAAACATTTGCCATCGGTGACTGTGACTCAATGGAAAGCAATGACAGCAGGGTAGCAAAGTCCAAGGATGCAGCAAGTGAGGAGATGCTCAAATGCAGCAGCTGTGAACACAGAAACAAAGGAAAGAATTTGCTACCCCAGGAAGGCAGGCATCTCCAGCAAGAATCTACTTTTTGACATCTTGCCTTCATTCAAATTGAAAGAGCAATAATTTAACCATTTCAACCAGGAGCCTTTAATATATTATTGACCTATTTACAAGTAAGAGAACTTAGATGCTCAAAACTGAGTCCAAGTCTTTTCATAACATTAAGTGTAAGTACTGCTACTTCTGTTCATAAACAATTTTCATTTCCCTTGTGTAGAAGCTAAGCAGTAGACTGTAAAATTTCAATTATTCACAATTTTAAGGAAATGTATTCCATACATTCCATGTTTTCCAAAGTATTCAGCCCAAATCCTCCTGGTCTTAAAACTGTCCTAAAAATGTAATAGACAAATGATGCATGCTGGACAGGAATCCTCATGTGTGCTGTTTCTTTAGGTGTTGTGAATTGACAGAACGGGGGCACATCTCCAGAGTGACAGATGTCATTTTTGGGATGGAATTTCCATTACTGCTACTGTGAGATGCATGCCTGAGAATCCAAAAGCAGGACTGTTTTCTCAACTTATTATGAGACAGAAGAAGGAAAATCACAGAGCATTCCCACTGGGGAACCGTTTGAAGTTACAAGCTATAGTATAATTACTTGCTGCTAACAGATAAAGTAAACATATGCCCACACATGCACAGAATCCTATCCTCAGCATTCTTTCCTTCCTTGAAAAGGAAATACAACTTCAACCTTCAGAAATGGGGTAAGTCATAATCAAATCAGGCATTACATCCTCCCACATCTCCACCTTTTCAGGCAGTATTGCTGAACAAGATTAATGACTCACTATATTCTTCCTAATGGCTTTCTATTCCACAACTGACATTTTGTTAAACCACAGCAACTGACATATCCTTAGGGGCATTCTAATGATCAGTTAAACTTGCAAACTGTGGCTTCTGAGCCTCATTCTCGGAAGACTAGCAGAGGAAGAGCATCAAGAAAACAAGGAAAGCAAACAGAAATCTCGGTTTATCTTGAGGAAAAGAGAGACCTGGTAGTGCACCTTCTGTAAACCATACAAGATTAACATTCAAAATCAACAACTGGATTACTTCTAGTTAACACCTCCAGTTTGTAGAGCCTGCTCACTTGTCTGTGCTCTAAAAGAGAATCAAGCAACTTGTTCTTTAACCCTTGTCCTTTAAGTCTTGGAAAACACCAGCCCAAAGTGTACAGCACACAGAAAAATATGCTTCCACAGCCTACCAATGCACTATTGGATTCTTATTTTACAAGGTACATCATGGCTTGCTCCTGTTCTTCCCTTCATGTGGACGGGGGAAAAAAAAAAAGGCATGAAGAAATGGAAAGTCTTCTCCTAGCTTAAACTGCCTTTCCAGGACAGAGCCAAGAGTTAAAGATCTTATTCTGTAACTTACACGCTGTCCCCATTTCTCACCCCACCCCCTAGGAGTCATTACCTCTTCACAGTCCACAGTCAGAACACTGGCTGAATTGCACCTTCAGGTGTTCATGCATAACATTCACATACTATATCTGCCATTTAAAGTTCAATGACCCATGGCTAGAACATTATTTCCATAGCAGAACAAAGTCCTCGGTGAGAGGAAGAAAGCAGCAGTATCCCTAGCTGACATCACCACAAGGAAAAAGAAAACATTACAACAGTGATGTTGGAGCCAAACACATCAGCAAAGAAGCTTCTTACTGGAGTACATTTCAACAGATTTTAGAATCCTTCTCCTTCTGCACGCTTCAGTTCATATCCTAAGGGCCACTAAGACACTAACTGCAGCTTCATGGTGCTTAGTCAACATTCTTAAACAGCTAATCCTGTGTAGGCTGTGTTCCCAAAAAACCTGGAAAAGAAATCAAGCTGGGATAGCCCCAAGAGCAACAACACCCCACCAGCAGAGCCATTACAAAACAGTTATACCATTTGGTTGCAAGGTTTTATTACGTAAAGGTTCTTGCTGTACTGGGAAAAGAATGAAGCACCAGTCACACTACAGTATGAAAAGTGAGGAAGCTGCCATATTACATTTCCTTAATCTGCAAATAGCATTTTTGTGTTAGTAACAGGCAGCATTTCTGCATAGCCTTCTCTTTTCTGTGCCTATAACACTGTTGGAACAGCACATCAAGGGAGCAGCTTGGATGAGTTTCAGTTACGTATCTTCAGCCACGTTACAGATGTACTGAAATGCATTCTGAAAGAGAACACCTTCAGTACTTTACAACAGAGGAAGATGTGACAGGCTCTTATTTCTCACAGCTGTAACCTGCTTGCAGTCTTCTTGCATACCTACAACTACTTTGGAAGACCTTCCAGTTTCCCAGTACACTACAGGGAGCAGACTCCAGAGTGTCAGACTAGTTTCTCCTTCTCCATGTTGTTTGTTCACAGAAGAGCTGTTTCAGTGCAGAACAGCCCATTTACAACAAAAGGCAGCCCTAACCTTGGCCCCAACTCCACTTCCACGCTCACCTTCCCAACCTCATTTCACTATTGCTGTGGCTACATCTATAGTAGCTCATCTCCGAGCTGCATATGAGGAGCTACAGAATGCATGGGAGTTGGTGCCCCCCGTTCACAAATACAGATGGCGTGCCTATGTCTGCCCATGCATACCTTGAACTTGTGTATGTAAAGGCAAGGCTCGCCTGGGAAGCACCCTGTGGTCAACCACACATAAAATCAGTGCGTACACGGCTCATACTGACATTTAAGAGCAGCACTGACCCAAGCTTTTCCCACCTCTTGATTTTACTTTAAGGCCTGCACTTGATGTGGCAGGGACTTCACAGCTGTCCTGTAAGGATGTAGAAAGCACTCAAGAGAAATGTGGGTGCTGCAAAAAGTAGCCCAGCTCCAAGGCAGGAGGCCATTTCTGAACTAAGCACCATAAATTATTAATTATGATGTGAATAATTATTTTTAATCTTTCTCTTAGCACTTGGATTTACAATCATTGCTATTCACACTGAAGGACTCCAAGAAGGGCCAAATCATATCAGGAAATACATAAATAAATGAAAAGCCCCTACTGAGGATCTCATCTACAATAATATCCATATGCCAAGCTAATTTTGTTCTCAGAATTTTGTCCCACCTCTGGAGCTGCCTTCATTACAACTCCCTGCCCTCCAGACACCTGTTGCTCCCAACCAGCTGCACACAAACATGGGTGTTTGCTGCCTGCCTTATCCCATTTTCGCATAAGAGTGTTTCTCTGCTGTTTGCAGCAGACTGCCTTCCCTAGTGCTGCAGCGTATCAAGCTCCAGCTGGCTGCTGCCTTCTTAATCCTTCCCACAGCAGATTTTCAGCACCCTCCAGTGGCACAGGTGCAAGCAGCTCTCCAAACAGGCAAATTGTTACATGGAGGCCACCTTCCAAGTGGAAGATCTGCAGCCAAGGCTCCTATTCTCCTAGTATGCACTTAGTCTCTCACATGACAACAGTACTTTTCCAGATACAATTGTTTCCTTTCATTTCCTTTTTATTTCTGGCTCTTTTCCATACAAATCCTTGTAAAACCTCCTGCAGAGGAGGAGTTTAATTGCATACTCTTTGTTATTCTGCCTCTCAGGAAGTAAGTAAGAGCATCTCCTCAAGCTCTGCTGACTTTCTCCACTCAGTAGCAAGGACAACAGGAGATTTCAGGACACAGGAAAAGCCCACGAAGGCTCTGTTCCAAACAGCTTTAAATGATCAAGTAGCAGAAAACACTTTTTCCTGATTTAACAGCCACTGTTTTCTCATTCATTGTATTTGAAAGACACAGATCCTCTTACACTCCTATCAGCTGCCCAGGTGCTTTGGTTTTGACTGTCAATTCATCTGAAGGCATTTCTCTTCATAGTCAAGAGCAACAGCAGCAAAGCACAGATCACACTAAGATGAGGGTTAAGTTCTGCTGTGACTGCTAATTGCAAAGGAGTACACAGTGTCCTTATCTGCAAGGAATGCATAGTACCAGGCAGAGGAAGCAGCACAGCATGGGGGGAGATGCCCGGTCTGCACAGCACAGTCCTGCCAGAGGAGCCAAGACACTCAGCAGGCAGAGGAGTCTGTTTTGCTGGAAGGTTCAGAACCTAAAGTAACCACGTAAGACTCTGATAGCTACTCAGGAAAACGGAGTTTTTACACTGTGTTCAGAGCCAAGATTTCAGCGCTGGATGTGTGTATCTGAACTGAAATCTTTGGGCTATTTATCATCACCTTTAATCTTTAATTCCTGAACAGCCTGGTCCAATGCATTTTAGTTACAGCATCTTTATTCTAAGAATAACACTACCTGATAGAGTAATGGCACACATACTCTCTGTTTATAAATATTCTAAGTTTGTGCTTGCTACCTAAATGTCTGAGTACTGTGGAATATTCACTTTGAAACTTGTCTTAATGATATAAAAGCAGAATTTTCATGGAAGTAGCAGCAGCTCTTAGCATGATGAGGCTATACAATTTTCATTTAATTGATTGTAAATGTTTAATTACATTAGGGATAGCCCCAAGAACTCCTTAGGCCTATGAAGGTAGCCAAAGTCAATTTAGCACCTGGCTCATAATCAGGTATGAAATGGAACCAGACATCTGTGCATAACAAAGTAGAAAAAACTTGCAATGTTCAATGTCCAATTCACTTTGTTGATTACTGACTGAGGCTTTGGCCATAGATTAAAATGAAGCACCTCCTTTTTAACGAGATCTACACCTCTTATGATTTCCAGCTTTGTTATTTTCATTCAAATCTTTATGCTGACAATAATAATGTATTGCCAGAGGTCTTCAAATTTATCCAAAGAAACAATTTGACTGCTGTAGAGAAAATATTGGCTGCAGCTGACTTTATTGGCTAAGAAAACCCAACAATTGCTGTTTATTTCCTTACAGCACCAAAAAGGAACAGTAAAGACCGCTAGGAATATGCACATATCTGATAGGGAGGAAAAGTTCATTTTTTTCTGATATGCTTTGTGTCCAGTGGAAATCCCAAATTCTGACTCCACTAGCATTTTGCTACTGGCACAGTGCTCAACTCAGTGCTTAGCTACCTTCTTTGCATTGCTGACAGAGCCTGGAGAACCTTCCAAGCCAAGCAGGGGCACTTAGCATGCTGGGAGAACTGCAGTGGAAAGGAAAGCCCAAGGAATAGCAAGAGGTGCTGACTGTGGACTGACTGCGTGGGCTTGAGCACCATGGCTGCAGTTTCATTTCATTTTCCAACAGCGTTTCCTACTTTTCCAGTTTGGGAAATCTGTGCAAATATATTCTTATGATAAAGCTCAGTGTTTGTCTCCATGACTGCAGCTTTGTTTCAAGTGTTTTGTATTTGCTTCCAAAACCACAGTTATTTAGCTCTGATAGCAGAGGCTAATGCCTTATGACTGGAGATACAGAAGCATTCTGAGGCAGCAGCATAAGGCAGGTGAGTACTACCACCAGGAGTTCCATGCAAAAAGATTGTCAAGCAGTGTTTTTGCAGGGCTACTTCTGCTTGCTGCTGTACACAAACACAACATAACCACACCCCCAGAACGGAGATAGCAAGCTAAGGTTTCTCAGAAAATAGCAGTAGTAGGAAAAAACAGTTTATCCTGGACAGTCATTAACACAAATCACTCAAATCATTCTCCTGCCTTATCTCACTGTTTCAGCCTGAAGGCCAGATAGAAATTTCCTTTAAAATCAGTCACTAGTATCATAAAAGCGATCATTTTATCCATTAATCAATTCACCGTTGTTAGAATACAGAACAGAATGGCTCATTAAGCAGGTGTGACACTAAAGAGGAAAAAACATTTTGCAGTATTAGCCTGTTGCTAGGTTACATTGTGGTGGTCAAAGACTGCTGGTTTCCCCGTCCACCCACTTCATCCCAGCAAGCACACTAAACACACTTCAGGCTGCTACAGGAACACCTCTAAACCTATCAAAGCCAAATCACAGGCTATAACCGCTCTGTGTTTACTGGAGCAACTGAGGCCCACTGGAGTTAGTTCTCTTCAACTTTGTTAGCTGTGTACGTATGGACGCAATTTCATGTGGAAAATGTCATTTGTTAAAGATTCTGTGCGTTCAGCTTTAGCTGATCAAATATCTTGCCTCTGCTGAAATAGAACTGACGTTATCTAGTATTAAGCTCTGACACATCTGTATGACAGCACTGCACACAGGTACACAACTTAAGGCTCAGCCTTGAAAATGGTCTTTTGGTGAGCATATAAATGCTGAATACAAAGGATACCCTGTCTAGTGCTTCTTTGCTTTTGAGGATCAAAGAATCAAAGCCACTAACCCTTGTTCATCCATTTGCTATTTTAGGAATACTACACTGCCCTGCTTTTTGAGGAAGGCTATTCATGAGGAAGGAAGAAGCAGATAATCTTGCACAATACAGGCAGGGTGTCTGAGAATGTCAGCCCTCAGAAGTAGCTGAGTTGGTGTCTGTTCATTATCAGGAGATCCAGAATTTGAGCTCCAGAATTCAGTATGCAAGCACTGTGCCCATACAGGAGTTTTAGAAAATCTTGCAACTGTTCCCTTTGGATCTTTTCAATACATGAAAAACCAACAACACAAAATGTAGCCGCTTCAGATATGTATTTTTTCTAAAGCTGGTTTATTATTTTTTCCAAACCTTTGTTCATTCCTGGCATCTCCTGGAGTGTTTGTTAATTTAGAAACAGCACTTAAATGATTCCTTCCTACACCATTTCAGCAAACATAAAGATTTCAAGATTTTGTTCAGGGTATTTGATATCCACAGAAGTACCACTTCACAGCTGCTGCATTTGAGCACCTCCTCACTTGCTGCAGCCCTGTTGGCTGACTATCTCTAAAAACAGAATCATAAGGTTTTAATGTTAAAAAATTGCAAATAGCAGAAAGAACAACAGTGCATCTCTTCACAAGGCTGAGCTGGATAATGAGCTGAAGTGCAGCATATGAGCACTTGTGTCACACTGACAGGAAAGGAGATTGCTCATTGTCCGTCAAGGCATTTTAAGGCCAGGCTTTCACTTTCTCATTTGCCTGAGATACTAAACATTGAATTAGCATTCAGTGCAGTTATTTTTAGCTAATAATCATAACAAGCTGATCTTTGCTGGAAAAGTACAGGAGATGTTGCATTGTCACTAGGAATTAGGCATTAACCACTGTGGATTCAAATTTGGCTAAAAGAAGTACTGAGTTTCCTCTATCCCTATGTATACATTTCTAGTCATGAGTAAAGGTGATAATTTAAAAACAATGGGTAGTGCTTTCCAGATTACAT
The DNA here is from genome assembly GCF_023343835.1 of Lagopus muta. Lineage (NCBI taxonomy): Eukaryota > Metazoa > Chordata > Aves > Galliformes > Phasianidae > Lagopus > Lagopus muta. Next base: position 217,743 of record NC_064452.1, on the reverse strand, counting down.
CTCTTTCCCCACAGTTTCCTAATTTCAGTTAAATAGATTTTCTTGTCTAGTCCAGTAAATAATGTTGGGATGCATGGCTGCAGTAGCCATGAACTTTGTCAGGCTTCAGCCTCCTTTCTCCTCTCTAGTTTTTTTTCTTTCAGTGTAGGTGTGTATTTCTTCATAACTTCCTTGTGCCAAGGCTCGCTGGGGAAGCTGATGCTGTATCCATCCCTTACTGTTCAGCAGTGAGCAACAGAAATTCTCCCTTCCTTCATCAACCACAATATTTGTCCATTTTTACTGCTACTCACTAGAAGAGATGCGTATTTATGTGCTATCCACTTAATAAGGTGACACCACCACAGCAGCAGAGAGATTAACCCCCTACCATAGAGCCACTTCTTTTTAAAGTGTTCTTGCTATCTGTAGCTCATTGAGAAGATTATTTTAAAAGCTCTAATTAAGATATTGTCATATGATCTGTGCTACATTTCAGCTGTTGGTTTACTTTCCCCCATAGTCAGCAGTCTCAGATGTTTCCAGCTGATTGAGCTGCAGGATACAGAATCTGCTTCCAGTTCAAACATTTATCCAGTTTTACACTCCTGAACACACTTTACACGCTGTCTTTCTAACGGGTAGAAATTTTCATAAAGAGAACTGACACAGAGAACAGGAATTGGTATCTCTCTCTGACAGTGAGCAGTACCACCAAGGAATACAGATGTTTATTAATGAAATGCAAGTTCTTATCTTTCTCTGAGGCACAGCTGTAGGGATAGTGGCACATTCAGACCACCAACAAGCAAATGAAATATGTTCTTATTTCTGTACAAGCAGACTTAAATTCAGAACAACTTAAACTAAATTTCAGGATCTTAACTTTGATTCAGGCAGTGTCTGTGCAAATGACTAGTAGTGGGACGGCTACATTTTATGTAAATGGTAAAATCAATAAAAACCAAAGAAACAAACAAAAAAAAAATACCTGAGAAAAACTGTGCCCACTTGGACCAGGAGTCAATTTCATCACACACTGAACATCAAGCGCATCCAAACAATTTAGCAGGACATGCTGGTTGATGATTTGAGCAAGCAGCTTTCAAGATATTTGTCATTCTGATCACATTCTAGGTATGAAAGTCAAGTATTAACAGGACTGCATTGGTATACAGCAACAAACAGTATCACCCTTTTAGCATGCTGGGAGGAGGAGCCCAAAGCCCTTCCAATCCACTTGGATATAACAAACAGACCCATACTCATCCATCCGTTCTGCTGATTCCCAGGCTATTCAAGCACTTCACCAAAAAAAGAAAAAAAAAAAAAGACATTTGGCAACCACAATTTAGCAACGTAAGGGTCATAAGGTACCTGTACAAACAGTACCCTGCCACAATGTTTACTCTCACACTTCCCATGTGTGTTCTTGCAGGCTTCACTTTGCCACTTGGACTTTGGATCAGACATTTTTGCACTTATCAGTCCACAATGATTTTCTTCTACAAATGTCAAAGTAGCTTTTGAAACCATTTACTATCTCAAATTGTTAAATCACAGGTGGCACAACAGACATGGGAAGCAAGTTGTGCAAGTGGTGAATATGAGAAGCATTTCTGCTGCACAGACCTCATGGAACAAACTGAATGGGACAGAAGATGCACAGTGCAGACACCAACACAGCTTCTCCCATGTAGTGTGCTGTACCTATATGTCTGCCTTTGCACCAGTCTGAGCAATTTCTAGCCATACCTTGTTCTACTCTATTAGATTTTCCTTATAAACCTGTTCAACCTTTAATACTTATGATCCAGGATATATTTTTCCCCCTAAAGTATGACTTATATGCCCAGCAACTTTTATTATTAATATTTTCCTGATTTACTGGAAGGATTTGATCTTGAAGTATGCTTCAAATAAACACAAACAATGCATCCTTGAATAGAAACATGCAGCACTAAGTCAATGCAAACTATTTTTCAACGTATGATACTTGCTTCACAGTCATTCTGAAAATTGGGAATTGAACATAAACTATTGCAAGAAGGAGTTGTCTTTGAGAAGATTTGGTTGATGAAAATTATATGAACTGATTATTTCAAGAAGCCTCGTTTATCTAGCAGAACTTCATTTTTTTCCTCAGAATGCTTGAAGGTTGGCTTTTGTCAGATAAAATTATTCTGTCCAGGAAGGTCAACATACACAAGACTGTACAGTTTCCCAAAAGGAGCTGTCAAAGGTTGCCACAATATTTTGCCCGTACAGCTGGCAGAATAATCTCATGGTATGATTGCATGGTAGCAGATGACAGCAAGTTGGGAAGCTGTGAACCAGCAGCAGCCCCATCCAAAAGTCACAGAGTCACAGAATGGCCAGGGTTGGGAGGAACCTCAAGGATCACGAATCTCCAGTCTCCCTGCCACATGCAAGGCCACCAACCTCCACATTTAATACTAGACCATTGCGACACCCTTGTCTACCATGGGCAGCCCTGGAGCAAGCAGCCTGTCAACGCATGGAATCACAGAATCACCAAGGTTGGAAAACAACTCCAACATCGTTACTGAAGTCCAGTCGTCCACCTACCACCAGTGTTTCCCCTTAAACCATGTCCTTACTATAACATCTAAGTTTTTCTTAACACCTCCAGGAACCGTGACCCCACACCTCCCTGGGCAGGACCCAGCTGAGCTTGAATAATGCTCTGTTGCCAAGGCAGGGCTTGGGAAACTCAGATCAGGGCCAGCACGCCTGGGGGGGTCTTTTCACAGAAGGCTCCTACTCAGCTCCTGGACTCCCAAGTAGGAAGGGCTCTGCCTCCTTCAGGCATAACTGTTGTTCTTGAACAGAGCTTCTGACTTCACTTTTACTCAGTGTTTCAGTTAGGCTGATGCCAGAACTAGTAGAATCAGGGGAAATCTTTCCACCGATTTCTCTGATACTTCGAAATAAGCTTTCACTGAGATATTTGTGTCATTTGGGTTTTATTCTGCTTACAGATTGAACCTATTATCAACAAAAGTGCTAGTGGCACTGTCAGAAAGACAACGTGACATTTCTGTGTTGCTCTTCTACCAGTTTAAACAAGATTCCCTGAAGAAGTTGACCTTTTCTCAGTAAAATTATAAATGTCAAAATTACAGGAATCCATCTTTCAATTATTGTTACCTAGAAAGTGAAAAATGCTGTAGGCTTTATACTTAAAGCCTTACCAAACCTTGATATATTTCAAATGCAATCTCCCCTTTCAAGATGGATTCTTCATTTCTGAAATGCTGTGAATCTTATGCAACTTTTCCACACTACGGTGACAATACTGAAGATTAAGCCTAGTTTAAGGAGCAGATGATGTCAGCACGTTGGGGAGCAGCAGGAGTAGGGCTGCCCTGGCAGGGAGGACAAGCCAGGAGCTGGGGGTACCCCTTCTATGTGCCTGGTAGGTGACACCAGGACGCACACTTACAGTACCTGACCAAGGCAGGATGGTGAGAGTTATGGGTTCCACTGATGGACCAGGCATCACCAGACCATGCAGGCAACAAAATGGAGCTCAGTGTAGACATGCAACTGCTGTACAAATAAATACCATATAATTACTTTACATTATGTATTTCACTTAGCTCAATGCTATTATGTTGGGTATACTTGAAGAAGAATAGTGACAATATCAGAATGATATAGCAAAAAAGCTGTTATACAGTATGAAGTGACAGTATTGAAAAACAAGATAGTGTGTAATTAGACAAAGTGTATCCATGTGGATATTTACAGTATTTGTTATGATGTAGGACAGTAAGTCAATGTAGGCAAAAATAAACTCAAAATACAATAAAATCAATTTTTATGCCAGAAGAACCTTTAAAACAAACTGGAGAAGCTGATTTATTTTTGCAAATAAACTTCAGATAAAATGCCTATTCAATTGTGATGTGTTCTAGTCTTTTGAGCAACTTTTTCACATCTTTTCAGTTTGCTTTTCAAGAGGTAGAACAAAAAGGGAAGGAAGGAAAACAGAAACAAAAATAAAGTTTTTCTGTTTCACTCAGCACAAAACATATATCGTAGCAAAAGCAAACAGGAACAAGAGAAGGAAAAAGAGAAGAAAAAAAAAAAGAAAAAAGAAAAGCAGCGCTATTTTTATTCCAAAGCCATTTTATAAAATAATAGTTTAAGAACTCACTGTATTCATAACCTCAGTTTCTGTACAAATGCTGTAATGATTAAAAAGAAATATAGGGTGGAAGGGCTGGATTTATCACTCGAATTTTCACACTGCCGTAAAGAATGTCCTCTATTAATGACAACAGCTGTTGGTTTAATAACCCTAGAAAAGATCATTAAATTCCTTCACATTTCCCAGAAACAGATGGAAGAAATGCAAAAGTGTTAAAACATACGGGAGAACATATTGAAATCCAGCAGCCTCCTAGAATGGTGAGGAATTCTAATGCCACCATCTCCCAATTTACGCTGGTCTTCTAGGTGCTCAAGGTGTGTGCATTGTGATAATCAAGTAAATATTGAGAAGTGGATAGAGGAGGCTGCACTGTAGGCAGCATTTGCTTTAACAGTTCATCATAACTTCTATATTTGCATGCCCAGAATTCCTTTTCCCTCTATTTCCTTGTTAGGAACTCCTGGTTTTGCTTATAACTTCTAAATGCAAAAAATCTTCACATGGTGAGGAATCCTTTCATCAAAGAAGTGCTAACATGCTTGTGAATGTAGCTCACTTTTTACTTTACTTCCTGGAACAAGAAAAAGATTAATTTCAGGAGATGGATATTTCCCAACAAATTGAAATAGAAGTCGCAGCAGGTCCCAAATGCAATTTTATTCTGCAATCGAAATTACCACAGCATGCAAATATTGGCATAAAATTTATACACAAACCTCAAATACTGCACAAAAACACTTATGGACATTTGAATGAAATACTGTTGATATTATTAATAACATAGGAGAACAGTGCCTGCAGGTGCTGAGACAGATGTGCTGGGAACTTCGGGCAGTAATTAGGTTTCTGCACCCACTGTGCCCGTGGACAGGACGTATCTGGGGCTGAACATGCTGGAGGAGATGTGGGGTTCCAGTCTTGCTGGAAGAAGTGTGTTCTAGAGAACAATGTGAAAAGAGAAGTAAGAGTACAAAGATACCAAAATCTAAGGACTCCTGCAGAGCAGAGATTTCAAGATGGCATATGCTTTTTGTGTGTGTGTGTGTGAAATAAAACTGAAAGATAAGGAAAAGCTGACCTCTAGATGATTAAAATTTAGAAGGCCTATGATTCAGCATCCAAGACCAAGGCTAACAACACTACCCACATGCTTTGCTAAACCTCTTTCCTCCTCTTTATTCTCAGTACCGGCTAATCTCTGTGAGCATTCTACATACAGACTCAAGAATAAAAACCACAGTCCAAGTAAAAAAAGAACAGAATCTGAGTAATAGCATCACAGTGACCAGTGCCATTTCTTTCATTTCTCACCAATGAAGAGAGAAATTCTTCTCTCTTGGTCTGCTCTGCTTAAGAAGCAGGACATGCTCAGGCATCTGGCACAGGCTGCTAGAGCAGCTGGGGCCAACCCATCCCTGAAGCTGCTCAAGGCCAGCAGGATGGGGCCCTGGGCAGCCCTGAGCACAGCAGGGGCTGGAACTGGATTCCTTCCAAGCCAAGCCATTCTATTCTATGATTCTGTGAAACCTGGAGGAAAGAAAGATTTCAGTGGGCTTATGTCTGTCCTGAACTGGAAATAGATAAATATCCAGAGGGATAGCCAACCCAGAAAGCATGGAATGGAATGATTGAAACAGTGTAGGAACATAACAGAACTCTGCCCACATCACCATAACAGCAGATATTGAGATGTTTCTCATACCTGGAGAAAGCATCATGCAAGGTAGGTCTTAGACTTCAAACAATTTGCAGAAAACAGAGAGCCTGTGTGTAGCTCCATTCAAATAGCATTCTGTTGTTGCTTTTGTGCTGATTTTCCAGCTGATTTGAAGACTCCACTTTGCAAATCAGCAATAAGCCAGTTGGCACAATGAAGTGCAAACTGAAAAACAGTCACAGCCTCAGGGGCTTTACCTTCAGGCATAGCCTGGACAGCGCATGTGGGCCAGATATCACAGAGCAGATAGAGATTTCTTTCCCCACTGTGCCCATTCAGGCCCTGCTGGGTGGTAAGGCAAACAGAGATTTTCCTGAGGCTTCAGTCTTCCTGCTGATGACATCAGTAACTGAAAATTACAAGGTGATTTTGTCAGGTTATTTCAAGAAATGATCAGTGAAACAATTTTTAATTCAACCAGGTGTAACCGAGATGTGTTTGAGTCAGATTAAAAATAGTTTTTACCCCCAGTGGTCTGTGTCTGGGGCAATAACTCTAAAGGCTTAAAAGGAAGGTAAGTACCAAATCCAATTTCTTCTCAGAGGCACAGCTGTGCACCGGAGTGCAACTCACGCTTGTAAAACAGTCATTCTCTCTGTTAAAGATAAGCTTGAATTCAGGGAAATCTGTGGGAACATAAGAACATTTAGTAGTTCTATTTTCCTTGCTGCATGACATGGCAAAACCTTATATCTCACAATGTGCTATTCTATACTACTTTCCACCCCTGAGCTCTAAACACTCTCAGTATCTCTGTTTTGCAGCTGGGGAAGTTGAGGAATGAGCAGGAAAATGCTTTGCCCAAAGCAACCCAGGAGACAGTGACAGTGAACACATTAGAAATCCAAATCAAGACCACGTTACAGTCTTTGCACTGATGGAAAGAGAAATTTTTTTCTTCTTCTGAACAAATGTATGAGAGCTACAAAAGAATAGAAGTACCCAACATTAAGCTGCCTTAGACTGTCCTCCTTCTTCCTATTGTACACCTGAAATAAAACTCTTCTTTCTAGCCAGGAACAAGCTCTTCCTTCCTTTCTTCACCAGCCACTTTCACTGACTTTCATCTCAATGGCAGCCGAATTGCAGCCTGAAATATCAGTATGGCAATACAAGACAAACAGAATCAGTAGCATACACCTCCAGGTAATGTTTTCTGATAGCTCAGGGATTTACTCAGAGTCAGCCTTTTAAGACCTCTTTGCTGAGGAAAGAAGTCTCTGCATTTCTGTTTCTTCCCAGAGACATGTCACTGGTTTCGTCAAAACAATGGCACTACACCTGGACCAGGATGGGCTGCAGAATCTGGGGGCCAGAGCATCAGTAGGCAGAAATGTGTAGGTTCAATGGGTAAAGCACAGAAGCCAAGAGATGCTGGAAGATGCTGAAGCAAGCAGAGGGGGTCTTTCTATGTTTTCTCAGTTTTTGACAAGATTGGAGAAATCTGATTCTTTTTCATTTTTCTTTCAGCAGAGTAATACACTGTTTCTGCTTCTTAGCCCTTCTTGGTATCATGGCTGCTATTCTTGCTCTGTGCCCATCTTTTCTAATTACTGCAAAAAGCAAGGAAAATGGCTACTTTTTAACCACTTCCTATTAATTAAGGAAATATTTTTAAGCAGCAGATGAGCTCTATTTCCTTTCAGTCATTTAATGAAAGGCCAAACTTACTTCTTACTTTCTAGCATCTTCTGTTTTCTTGGGCTGCCATCCTAGACACCTGAATACTGCTCAGGATTTACTCTGCCTGTGCCAGCTGGGACCAAAGGCTCTCAGCTCAGATGTGCAATACAAACCTCTGAGGCAACTCCCAATCAGCGAGGGAAGGCTGAACAACAAAAGACAACATGCAAGAGGACTGACCATGTCCTTCCTGTGGAAAACATGTCACATATCCATTCCTGAACAGGTTGCCCTTCTCCTCTGACAGCCAAAATAGTATGGTGACAGTGGGCAATGTCAGCCTCCAGAGAAACACGTATGTAACAGGGATCTTTTCTTTCTAAGGGCTAAGAAAGTATCAAAACATGAAGCATATCAATTTGGGGAAGAAAACACTGTTAATAAGATAGAGGAAGAGAATTCATAAAGGCATTTTCCTCCCTCTGTGCTCCTCAGTAGGTCTTATATCAACACACCTCAGCCCTCCTGAATGATTCATTTAACCTTCATACTTTAATCATAACAATATTTGTCCTTTTCTCACAGCACCGGATCATTACTGTATTCATTACACAAGAGCCGTACAGCTTTAGAAAGGAAGCACTCAAATGCAAGTCAACCACAAGACATGTATTTTCTCCCCAGGTACTAGCCAAGTGTTTGGAAATAACCTTCATAATACACAGTAACCACAAGACTGTAATAGCCTTTGTTCAGCTATTAAGGAAGGTTATAAAGTTATGCAGGGGTTAGTTCTGGGCAGATTCCACCCCTCCCAGCTTTAAAGGATGTTTTCAATGTCTTTCTGCTGACTCTTCCCTCCTCTGAGGACCTCTGTTTCCCCAGCAGGTGCTCAGGACAGGTGGGTGCACAACAGCTGCACCTCGCAAGGGTCTGCCCTCGCACAGGGAGCTCCTCAGACACAACCCTGGCAAGGTGTGCCAGGAATTCCAAAGAGGAGGATCAAACCCTACTGTCCTTTAGGGCATGCCAATTGGGCACTCCTTGTAGTCAAGAAACTGAAAGGTTTTTTTCAACTGTGATGATGATCACCTGCGCTCTCCTGACACATTGCCAGACCCATGCTGATTTGAAAGTTTTTGTTTCAAGGTAGATTTTAAAAGAGGACCTCTTAAAAGTTGTTTCCATTTTTCAGCTGTTTTCAATCAGTACCATCTCTTTATCTAACTCTAAGTCTTTTAAATGCCTGTTCCAGTAAGATGACAGATGTAATACATTCATTACGTCATTAATCACTGATGAATGATGGAATCACCAAGGTTGGAAAAGACCTCCAAGACCATCCTGTCCAACTGTCCACCTACCACCAGTATTTTCTCACTAAATCATGTCCCTTAGAACATCTAAATATTCCTTGAACACCTCCAGGGATGATAACTCTGCCACCTCCTTGGACAGCCCATTCCAGCACCTGACCACTCTTTCAGAAGAGAAGTTTTTCCTCATATCCAACCTGAACCTCTCCTGGCATGACTTGAGGCCATTTGCTCTGCCCTACCTCTAGCTATGCAGGAAAAAGGGCCAACCTCCACCTTACCACAACCTCCTTTCAGATTGTTGTAGAAAGCCCTGACCCTCCTTTTCTCCAGACTAGACAATCTTAGTTTCCCTCAGCTGCCCCTCATAACACTAGTGCCTAAGAAGCAAATATTAATCTTCGGGAATTTTGTTTTTCTGTTCTGATGGTGGATCAGAAACATGCCTAGGTACTACTGTTCCAAATAACATATGCTTTACTTAAGTGAGAAAATAATCCATTATTCAAAAAGACAGTTCGATAAAATGTTTTCATTACAATTATGTAGAGATTTAAGCAATTAAATATTTCCTGCCAGTTCAAGAGGTATCTTGATACCTCCTACAGTTAAATGGATAAATAATTGAGTTTACTTGGCTATAACTGATGAGAGTAATGCTATTTCCTTGTAAGACCATCTCCCACTCAGTTACCCCAATCTTTACATCTCCTCTGCTCCCATCCCAGTTTACTGAAAACAATCCTTCTCTGATCACAGGCAGGCTTTACCTTGGCTGACCATCTGCTCCCCCAGATAAGCATGAACATCCAAGCCAGGGCCCCAAAAGGCAGAGGGTCCTTTGTACAGGCACTTGTCTTTATAGCACAGTTTCCCCCAAATTCAGTGGCCTCAGCAGGACCCCTACTTCAGAGGATGCATGCATCAGATGCACTCAGAAGCCTTACAAATTTTATGTCTTTTGCACTGGGTTTTGCTAAGTTGTGTGTCTCCCCAGTAAGGCTGGCACTGAATGCCGTTTGTACATATATAGGCTGACAGGCAGTTTATGAGCCTTCTACAGCAGACCACACCTTCTTTGTGTATACAAATAACTGTAAGTTCACAGTTTCAAAAGACATTTTTTTCTTTAGCAAAACCCAGTTACAATATTAAGCCATAAATCTAGGTTTTGTATGTTTATTTATGATGATTTTCATAAACACATGGCTCCTCTCTTCCCTGAATTGATAGCACAAAGATGATCAAATTTCTCAAAGCATTTTAAGCTATGTATAAAATAATTGTGTTTTTGAAAATGTAAATTAGCTATGCAACTATCATGAATAGTATTTCCTGCATTACTCACTTGAGCAGAAATCTCAATGAAATTTCAGTTAATAACTGATTGTTTTGGGGAAAAAAAAGTCATCATTTCAATTCACAAGGATATATGGAAGCTTTTAAAACACAGGACACTGTCAGTAACCCTGAGACTATTAATCTTTGTTGCAATGAAATCAGTAAACTACAAAGGAACAACTCAAGTTGCATTGTGAGCCTCCAACTTGCACTGCCTTGTCTTCCCTGCCTTCTGCATTTTCATGAGCTCTTCACCTCCATTTTCTGTTGTAACAATGACTTCAAATTTGAAAACCAGTTTATCATCAAGGTGAATTGCTTATGCATCCTCACAGAGCATGTTTTCAATACAATGACAACAGGTACTGCAGAGACAGTTTTAGAATGGAAGGATTCCCTTAACTGTGAGAAACAGAACATGTCTGCATATTGCAATTAGGAAGCACAACATTTTACTATTGGCATCTAACAGCATAACAGATTATTTCTCTGGATACATATCAGATCAGCACATATTAATGTAGTTATTAATACAGACTAAGCACTGTTCATTCTCACAGCTATCAGTTTCACATTCCTGATATATTTTTGTGTAAACCACTCTGAAGCTACAATCACCAAATGTTAATCAGGCAGCCTCTTCCAGCTCCATATCCCCTTTCCCAGAAAGCCTGTCAGAACCACTCTGCTCAAGCTGTTGGGTATTTCACAGTTGAATGGAAATAAAACTAGTCTGCAAACACTTTCATGACAGTAGGCAAATTCCCACCTCATTTGAAATCCAAAAAGGTAAGTTACCTATCATTACTACTGAAATGCAGATGGAGACTAGAAAATGTAAAGCTTTTGTATCCTGCATAGGAAATCCTGTTTTGATCAAATCATGTACAGAAAATGTGCAGAAGCTAATGGAGAAATGCTCCTCAGCACCCATTTTTAGCAAACTGGAGCCAAGGTATTTCAACTGCTCTCATCCTTCTATATGAAAAAGAGAGCACATCTCTGAAATGAACAGGCACAACATCATAAAGATCTCTTTGCAAATCATGGCTAGCTTCTTGAAAGCATGCAGTTCTTGCACTGATAGGACAGGGATGGTAACATGGCATGTACTCCCACTGGCAAGCCACCCTCCCCATGCACACAGCAGGTTTGTGGGGTGGCTCGCAGAATGCTTCATCAGAACTCCCATGAGGGCAGGCAGTGTCACAGAAAACTACAGTCATCACAGCCTCATTATGGTACACAATCAATTTGCAGATATTCATTAGCATGTGTGACTCGCTTTTTTTTTTTTCTTATACAGCTGCAGCACCCTTGAAATGCTACTTGCAAGACTTCCTGTCTTCTGCTGACAGTGACAGCTCAATCTCTGCATCACAGCATCTGTGAATCTTGCAGCAGATTTTCTGTACCAGGATAATCATTTCTCTCCGGGTAGCATCACTCTGCTGGGTGGAAAGGGCTGGCTCCTTGGAGCACCACAGCAATGCAGCTCTGAGCCTTGAGATATTGACATCTGTAAGATGCCCCAGAGATGCTGCTTTGTCCAGCAGAGCTTCCCTGCTGGCCTGATCAGCAGCTTCCCTGCTGTGACTATGCTGCAATGATACCTTCAGCCTTCTGCATCCCTGCTGTGCTGATTGATTGCCAAGTTTGTCTTCATGTATAGCGATAAAGCAATAAAGCTTTATAATTATACCCTGCTATGTTGCAAGTTGCACATTTCAAGAGAAACTAAAAAGCAGAGTGAAATCTACTGTTTGTATCATACTAGTGCTCATGATGGCAAGAAATTTGCTTGGGCTGGTTTTAAATGCATATTGACAGAATGTTTTTTCATAAAGATGGTTCATATCAACTACCAATTTCCTATTTTGTGTTAACTTATTGCTTTGTAATAAAATCTCATGGCTACAGAGATGGTTCTGTTGTCAGTTAAACACATCTGTCCCACCGGAGGCAAGTCTTACACTGTCTAAAATAAGTGTACTAATCCTTAAAACAAAGTTGCTTTGCATATTCTCAGAACTTTTGAAGTATCCTGTACAAACTGTCCAAGAGAATCTGATTTGCCACTAGTCTAAATCACAAGAGATTTTTTTTGCAACTGCAGAGCCAATCTGAATTATGCCAGCAGCTCTGCTCCCAGGGTCTCTCATTAGCTCCAGAGCTGTTATGCAGCCTCTTGGTTTGCTCAGACATAAAAAAAAAACAACATCCGTGCCTACTCCCTAGGAGAGGTGGGCGATTGCTGCTGAGTTGTGTTGTTTGGGATTTATCACACACTGGTTCTCTCTCATAAGAGCTAAATGGAGTCAGCTTCACTTGGTGTGATACAGACAGCTGGAGATGCTCTAAGTCCTCCAACTTGAGGATGCACCAGCATGCCATTAGACTGTAGGGTTATTCTCATGTGTGAAAATGAGGCTTGAATCTAGCAAAGCATCTTCCTGTTGCCATGCCTCTTGACAACAAATTCTCCCTAAGAGACCCTAAAGCACTGCCTGTACATTGGGCCATCCAGGAAGCTAGACACAAACAAAAATCCTGAAAACGACAAGATCACAAGACCATTGTTTGAAGGCTCTCATTCAAAACTGTCATCCTCCAGAGCAATTAAAAGCTACTTTCATTTTGAATGGAAACATCTGCAGGAGAACTGACATGTTTTAAAACACACATATTGACCTCACATTTTTAGCTGGATATGCCTCGATTTTTCCTAGAGCTAACAGAGAGATTAGCTGCAATGCAGTGATTGGGCCTGCAGAGCCGTGCAGCTGATGCTGAGCTACCAGGGCCAGCCTTACCATGCATGCCAGGACTTCTGTGAGACCTCATCCTCAGAACCAAAAAACATCTCTGCCTTCTACACTCTTTCATTCAATTATCCAGAAATAATATCTTACATATGGGATTATTTTTGCAAACTTCAGAGGGAAACTGGGCCAGCGCAGAGGTCCTAAGTGCCCAGCCCTCACAGCAGTTCTGCAAAGATGGTGCGAATCCCCAAGCCTCTGTGAGTCACACTTTCACTTCTAACAGAGCCAGGTGCCAAATCTCTAATCTCTGCTTCCTGCTAGGTCAGCTGGAAAAACAAAGAAAAATAGAAGCAGCCCTTTCCCCAGCAGAATCAGCCACTATGGAACATAAAGGCGCTTTAAGATTGTAATGGGTTATGCTTCAATCATTATTACAAAGTTTATCAATTATTGAAAAATATTTATTTGAATTATTCATCAACCTTCTTTTATTTAAATAGGCAGTTAGTAGTAGGGAACAAACCATTTCCATTCCTAGCTCTATAATTTAAATAGATAGGCTGTTTTATGAGTACAAGATTTCTTTCTGGAGCAGAAATAGAAGTCTCACTTCACAGCTAAAATCTATTTGATGGAATAATTTTATCATCTAAGTTTGTTGCCACTCCCTCAGGAACAGAGAAATAAAACCAGAAAGTGCCTTTAAGGTACCTGGGGAGCATGGCATGTATCCTGAAGGCTGCACCCTGCACAGGGGGAATGCAGAAACAACCAACAAGCACCAAGCGTGACACTCATCCCACCCATACTCTGGGAGGGCAGTAATTGCTGCCTGTCTGGGTTAGCTGTGGACACACCGTTAGCAGGCAGAGGCTTCATCATGGGGAGGAGGAGTTCACCTGAGCCAGAGTCAGCTAAAAACCACAGTCCTGCTCTCACTTAAAAACAGGCATAGTGCTATTGAACTGAATTAGCACACACAGTTGTCTTTTTCAGCTTGAAAAGCTAACACTCCCATCACTACATCTTTGATCTTGCAAATGCCTGATCTCTGTGGTAAGCACTGGACTCTCCCACTCACACATGTAGGATGACTCATACTGAAATGTAAAACCTTTCATGGGATAGTGACGAAAGGCATTCTGTTTCTCCAGTCAATATTTAAACCTCAGCAAATGAGTTTCAGAAACTTGCTGATAGAGTTCTGCTTTGAAAGATGGGTGCATGTATCCCCCTCCACTTGCTCAAAGCACTGCATCAGCCCTCAGGTTTCTCAGGGACCTCAGCTGCAGCGCGTGGCATTCTCCCCCATGATTGCATTGCACCATATGCAAGTGTGCCAAGTCTCACCTGACCTGCAGAGCAATCAAGCCATTTTAGTTCCTTCAATATCATTTTTGTACAGCAATAAAGCAAACCTGTTAAAGCTGAATCATTAATCATTTGAGCTAAATCAATAAATAATTGTATGCGCCATATTGTTGTGCTTATAAGCAGAACCTTCCAGACTTAGACATACTGGAAATAAACAGTAACCACACAAACAAAAAAAAGACATCTCCTATCTCCCGTCCTGAGCTACACAGGCAGTATTGAATCCCACCAGGTGCTTTTCTGCACATCTCCCACAAGTGCCACCAGGCCATGCTGCCCCAGCTTGCTCCTGCTGCAGCAGCATGCACAGGCAAGGCGCTGCGGACCGCTACCTTTGCCATATGTGTCCTTGGCTGCTTTCTTTGAGCAGAGAGGTTACCTGCAGCTGAATGCAACGCTCCGCACAGCTTCTTCAAACAGGCACGACAGGGGGACATACCACCCCCACAACAGTCAATGATCAGAACACTTTTATTCAGTCCTAACACACCACATGTTGACTAATGGGAAAATGTGGAATAATGGGTTGGAAGTGCACTTATTGCTGCAGTCCCAGAGGTCTTCTGAAAAAGATCAGGGGTAGTCTCCAAAACCATAAAAAGCTGAGAATATCTGAGCACTCGGAACTATTTACAAAGAAGTAATAGGCATGTTTGAAGGCATATCATTTCAATAATTATGTAGATTTATTTCAACTGGAGAAAAAGCAAATGCTACAAATCCATCAGGGTGGGCCTTTGTGAGGCTGAGGCCCAGCAGCGGAGCGCTGCCATCTCTGACAGCCGCGCTGACACCATCCGCCTGCACCGCAGCACAGTGCCGAGGGTTCACCTTTCAGACAGGATCTATCCCCAATGGGATTAAAAATCACACGGTGTGAAGAAGAAATAGGTTTGCAGTCTGTAATTTTCACCCACTGTCGAGGACTGAAAAAGAATGTTTTTGAGATTTCCTTTAAACTACAATGATTTGAAACTGCATCAGGAAAAGGAATTACAGAAGTCTCACATAACAGTGGGCTCCAAGAAGAAACACCGAGTGTTGCAAGAATTACAAGACGTGGCAGCACTGCTGCTGTAATGCCTTCCTTTCCCAGAATTGAGCCATAGCACATCCTTCACTGCGGTGCTTACTGAGACAGGGAGGCACAACCAGGCGCCAGATTCCCAGCTGCTATAAATCACTTATGACTTTAAACTGCTTCAGTTTCTTTAGAAGCCAAGTCTTCTTTACCAGATGAGCTTTGCTCTATTTCCAGGGTATGCTTTCAGGAGTATAAATATTGCACAAGATTAAAAACAGATAGAAATAATGTTCCTTTAACAAAAACTATGTAAGATAATACAATTTTTATAGTGCATGAAAATAACAATAAAGATCCAATCTTTTTAGAAATCAATGAATCTCTATTTTGAAAGCTTCCGTGCAAACTATTTCCTTCAATGAACACAATATATTGAATTGAAAATCTTAACATTATTACAAATGCATCAATTGATCAGTAATGTTCCTCCAAACGGCTAATCCGAAGATGAGATTTTAAAGCACAGCTCATAAATATGGGAACAGAGAACAAAATAGCTTTTTTTTTTTTTTTTTTTTTTTTTTTTTTAATAATTAAACACTTAGCAGCTAAATTGCATTGTAATTGATTGGAAATTTGCTTTTTTAATGAGACGTAGTCACTAGGAAATGTTTTGTTTTTTTTTTCTTCAATGTGACCAATGTGCATTGGGTCAGTTGAACAGCAAATTGCCTTACTGGCCTCCTATTTTGATTGACTAGATTCAACTTCCTGTAAGAGGCATCACCCAACAGATGAGCTTCGACATCGCCCCTCTTCACAGTTCTCAGAGCAGACATTAGCCAGGTGCCCCCATTATCTGGGGGCATCAGACATCCAGAGAGAGCTGGCAGCCACAGGTCTGCCTACAGAGGAAGAGCAGGCACTAGAGCTCACCCACACAGAACACAAAATTTGCACCCTGCAAGCTCTACTCTCTTCCCCAGAACACCATCATGGATGGGCGCAGGAGGCAGCGCTCCATCTGCAGGCTGTGCAGAAGAGACCTGAGCCCCACACATGGCCACACACCTTCTGCCTCCCCCTATCTAGCAGCTGGTGAAGTGAGAATGACAGCCCTCTCCCAGCTGAATTCAATAGCAGAAAGACCCAAGACATCAGGAGTGTAGTTTCCATACTATGTCTATACAGTCTTGGCTAAACTGCCTTCAAAATGGTGGTGTTAAGAGCCCCAAATAGAACTTGTAGGCAGCACTATGTCAGTGGTGAGTGCAGGCAAATGGAGCGATTGGCTCCGCAGCTCAAGCTGCTCATTGCTCTGAACAGCACTGGGCAGGTTCCTGCACTCATTTTCTCTTTTCACTGTTGATCTCAACTTCTTCAAAGCTTAACAGGTGTTACTCAAACCTAGAAATCTACATTACAGTTTATTAGTGTTGCAGCTCATAGATTTCCCATTATGTAAGCCTTTGCATGCAATAGGGCAGTCGTTACTCAAAAAGCCCTTATAATCAAATAGACAAGACAAGCAAAGCGTGGGAGAGAGTACTGAATTCTCTTTTAAATATGTAGTATTTTAGATCTAAAATACTATTATGATTAGTACAAGGTAAAAAAAAAAAAAAGAATACTAAGTATTTCAACACTAGAAAGGCTATTAAAACAATTGTTTCCAAGGATAAACAGTGCAAAAGAATTATTGTCCATCTATGTGAAAAGCACTGGGTAAGTGTGTATCAAAAAGTAAGTAATTGTTTGATAACCTGTTAGTTAGAAGAATTTTCTAAATGCTTCAACTACAAAAGATTGTGATGAATCCTGATTATTGTGAACAATTCATTACATATAACAACAAAATCAGTTACTGTTAAGTCAAATTTGTATTGTGTAGTTTCTAAGATCTTTATTGATGCAACTTGAATTGCAATATAAACATCAGTGATTGCAGTCATTTGTTGCTACCATAGCAACAGATAAAAATTAAAAGGGCAGACTACAAAGCTGAAGCGGCGTCATAGCTGTAGTTTCTAATTGCATCACATTGAAATTGTCTGTGTGTACAGAGTAGGATGGCAGCTGTACTTGCAAGTATCTACAAAGCAGATTGTCCTGCAGTGACTGAGTCGCTTAGGTCAGGTTCTGAAATCGAGGACCAACATGATCTCTTGTGTTTCTAGCAGTTTCTCCCTTTCTTCCTCTTTTCCTGTCTCTCTCTCTCTGGTTTTAACATCTGGAAAGCTGGGGCAAACTTAAAAATTGTACTTCAAAGCAACCTTATGGAGATTCAAGCCATTTTACCATACTCTGAGCTTCAAATTCAGAATTCAGACGTGACAACTGTTTGGGTTTGGATTGTAGAAAATGTCAGAAAACAGAAATGGAGCTGGTTTGGGCTCAGAAACAAAAGAGAAAAAAAAAAAAAAAAAGTTGTGGCTTCTTAATGAAACAGAAAACCAAGAATGGCACTAGAATTTGCACTTTTTTTTTTTTTTTTTTTTCTGGCTTATTTTCTGTAAGCCAGTGCATCGCTCACTGATATATCATCAGTGATACCACACAACAGCCTAAGAAGAAAACACAAATTGAAACCTATCACCTAAGTACAATTGTTCAAAATTGTATTTTTGGCCAAGCTAAACTGTGTCAAGTAACTTCTAGCTTAGGAGCAGATCTATACTTAATTATTACATGTAACTAAATTCTTTTGAGTCCCTTGCTACTAAAAGAAAATACAAAGACACAATTTGAAGCTACTGCGTCCTCTGAGTGAACTGACGCTCTACCCCAGACAAGCTCACAGCTCAGGAAAGAATCAGTCCTGGATTTCTTTTGCATCACGAACAACTGGCAAATACCCTCAAATGAAATTCTCTGCCACACTCATCATCAAAAGGCATGAAAAGCTAGTTCCTGCCAAATGTTTTACATTAGGTAGTTTCTAAGAAAGTGTACCTAAATCAGTAGTAAACAAAAAGTGCCATATTTCAGTCAAAATTTTAGGTGCACATATATTTGGGCTTAAGTCCTGACTGTTCTCTCATTAAACTGCTGAGGAAAACTGACGCTCTTGAGTAACAAACACTGATGTATAATTCATTTCTTTGCATTGCCTTGCAGATTACAAGGAACTCTATTGATTTAAGGTGTTTCGTCTCTGGGCATTACAGGAAAGAAACAAGTGTGAGTTCTCAAAGTTTGGATCTGTGGGTAATTTTCCTCAGCATAGCTATAAGTCTTTGTGAAATCCAGTAACCTGTTACAGCATCCTTCTGTTATAGCTTGTTTTATTATGATGTTATTTGTTTTATTTGATGTTATTTGATAAGTATCAAAAGTAATACATCCCATGTGACAGTAAGATGAAAAGGAAAGGAAAAGTAACAGGGGAAATACCTGTTGTGACTGTAGTAATAGCAAGTAGAAGCTGGTTCTACAAGCTGTCTGAAATGAACTCATATTTCAGCTCAAATAAGCAGTAATGAGCCTTGAAGACACCTGAGGAAGATTTTTGCTCACTGATAGGTCAATTTAGTTATACCTTTGATGTAAAGGTATACTTTTCACCACATATATGCCAGGCTTGGGCAATAGACTAGTTTCCATTACATTAGTGGTCCAGTGGATCATTTGGTTTTGCAGAGGGGCAAGACACTTGCACATTTTACATGCCAGAATTTGAGCCCATAATTACTAGTCTCTAACTGGCTTCCTAAAACAGCCAAATAACTTAAGTTCACATGAAGAATAATGTATCCTGAAATGAAACAGCAGTGCCTCTAATTTCAGGCATTCTATTTTCATTAGTGCTTTGCTTTAGTGACAATGGAAGGAAAATAATACTGCCTGAAGTTATTCAGGCCATGAGTACAGTAGACACACTTAATATGCATAATTACAATATTAATAATGAAAATTTTCATGGTAATTAACAAAGACAATTATCTTCTTTTGTTCTGATTAGCTAAAGATACGTTAAAGGAAGGCTTGCATAATTAATTATCAAATGCAAGGTTCCTTACACCTTCCTTGGAGGTTATTTCAGGGAGCTTGCTCACAGAGGTAATCTCCATAATCAGCATTGTCTGCCATTTCTGAACTTATAAGTTAATTATTACGGTGTCATAAAGAGAAAAATATTTGGGACACAAAGTGGAAGATAAAGCCCAAAAATTAGTATTAGAAATGAAAAAGCAAATTTACAGAACAGTGCTATCATTAAGCATTTGGAAGCATCCTGCTGGTATTGACTTGGAGGAAGGGGGAACAGGCTGCAAAACTAACTTGCACAAAGTCTCAACAGTTCATGGTCAAGTGGAATGGTAAAGCTGACATGTCTCTCCTAAAAAACACATAGCCCATTTATGTAATTGGCCCTTTAACTAGCAACCTGCTAGCAGCAGAGTGGCCTCTAGAAAAGTCTTATCTCCCATCTGAATGACCAGTGTGCCCAACACAGATTATGATCTTTTTTCAGTATAAATATTTACACACACGCACACAAATGACTGAATAATAACTGCACAACTTTCAAAAGAGTCGAAATTTGTCTTCCAGTGTCATGGTACCACAAATACCAAAGCTCAGTTCTGCACAATTACAATCTCTTTGAGGTTTGATGGCCAGGGTATTAGGGTGGCCATTCAGCCCCATGGAGTCTCTCCTTTACCAAGAGGATGAAGATATCAGCATCAGCAAGTGCTTGGGAACAACAGTTTCAGAGGTGCTTCCTGCTGATAGAGCAGCCAACTCACCAAATGATCTGTGAGGCATCCACTGGATGCCCCTGAAAACTTCTTCCACCCTGTGCCTGTCTCATACCCATCGACTGCAACTTCTCAACAGTCACTTTGAACATCTTTGCAATATCTCCATGGGTCTGCAAAGCCTTCACAATCATCAGTCACTACTTTGTGGTATAAAAATGAAATGTCATCTTTTCACAAAAGCAGAAAAAATATTACCAAATTTTTATTTTAAAATCAAGCTGCTGGCCTGACTGACTGACATGTTTATCCACCTGTTCCCTACCAAAGCCTTGTAAGGGGACTGCATTAAGTAGTTTACGTTAAATACAGGAAGGAATCTGCCAGCAAATCTTCAAGAATGAAATGGCATAGCACGCAAGGATGGGTACCTATGTATAAGGTTGCTATCCTTTTAACATATTCTGCTGTCTTTCATGCAACAAAATTGTTCTTCATAGCTGATAATAAGAACTGACTGAAGAAGCTGCACTGCTCCTCTACATAACCAGGCAAAGACAGCACCTCTGTCTGCAAACTTTGGGAGATGTGCCTTTCTGAAATCAAAGAAATTTCATAGCTCTGAAGTCACTGGCAATCACCAAATTTATTGAACACTCAAGCTCCCCTACTATTTACATGTAATTCTACAACATTTTTTCTACCACTCACCAGATTGGGCAGCCGCCCCCCAGCCTGGACTTGAAACCTCCAGGGCTGTTCACGGATTCTTTGGGTAGTTTGTTCCAGGGCCTCGCTACCCTCACAGAGAATAATTTCTTCCTAATGTCTAACCTAAATCTACCCTCTTTCAGAGTGTGCTATCACTACACTCCCTGATAAAGACTTGGTCTCCTTCTTTCCTGTAGACCCCCCTTGGTACTGGAAGGCTGTTCTAATCCTTTTTGTGGCCATCCTCTGGACCTGCACTAATACATAATCCATGGCCCTCTTGTGTTGGGATCTCAAACTCAGATGCAGTATTGCTAGTGAAAAGCTGTCAAGCATGAGTAACTATGAAAGTTAAATAGTAGGGTATGGTTTGTAAAAATACGCCCTTTGTTTTTTCTCTAAACATACTCTGCAGTAGTCTGGGGGCCTTGTGTTGGCTTTTAATGGATCACTTTTACTTGTGGACTGTTGAAAATCCACATCTCACAGGAGAGAGTAATAAGTAGAGATCCCACATAAGCCCTTGCAACAGAACCACTGTGAAACAGCAGTGGGCAAACCCAAAAAGAGATAATCAGATTTATCCCCATCAGCTCTCTGCTGTATATATTGTCAAGTTATTTTCTTCATTTAGTGCCATCTGCTTCCTATGACACTTCTTTCAAATCACAACACTATCTGGGAGTAGGATATACCATCTGGCTTTGCTCTTTTTTGTACACACAAAACTCCTGTCTTCAAACAAGATCAGCCTTCGTGTAAAATCAAGATATATACAATGTAGTGGAGGGAAGGCCACCAGCATACAACACGTAGGTAATGGACAGATACAAACTGGGCTTTACCCTGGTATCTCATAGATTGGTATTAAAGCTTTCAGTGTGATGAAAGGCTGTTCTCTAAAAATGCATTTTGAGAGGCCAGTTCATACAGAAAAGAACTTCCTCCTTACAATTCCTAGGCATAAAAACGTTCCTTAAGTTCCAAGCGGAATCCCTAAAACCAGTGTATTTGAAACACCCAGCAGTATTTCAGGAACACGATGCCATATTCTTCCGTCCTGGTGAGGCTAAGCTCCATTTTCTTTCTCAGAATTGTACTGTTAGTCTGGCAATCGTTTCCTGATTGTAAATACAATCTATTAGTTTTTAAAGACACTGAAAATAAGAAAAAGTCGAACACCTAATTGCTAAGCTAAGTGAACGTGCCCGTTGTCAGGGTCTCACCGGTTTGTGTTCAAGCTCTTCCTGCCAGGCCAAACCCAGGCCGAGCTCCAACGGACAGAGCCTGTTGGACAGCAAAGAGCTCATCGGTGCTCTGCTGCCACCTTGTGACCACAGCCATTCCCACCTGGCACACTGGATTGCAAATCCAGGGAATTTTGAAACCGAGAGAAAAAGGGAAGCTGCTTCCCATCCTTACCTTTGAGTCACGCTGTCCACATCCACAAGGCATACTTTCATTTGGCTCGTCCGTTCTGGTTGTTCACAAGTGGCTCTCTTTTTGCTGAGACAAAGTGCTAGCAGCTGGCACTCAGATTTGCACACAAGGACTTTCTCCCCACAGCACGTCATGGCAAGACTTTGGGCGTGATAAGAGTACCAAAAGTTATACAGCCTAAGAGTAAATGAGAAAGTGCTCACTGAGGCTGGGCGCAGGAGGAGCGCTGCGCGGCAGTGCCTGGCCGCTCTCTCCCCAGGGCCAACGTCTCGTGCCGCCACGAGGCGGTGGGCGCGTGCCAATACCGGCGCGAGCCGCATGGCGGCACTGCAGCACGCCCTGCTCCGATCCTGCTGCTGCTTGGCGGGAGCTGACGCCCGATGAGTAAACCGGGATTTCTTCCACGCCACCCTTCCAAAATAATAGTAGTAACAATGTTGCTCTAATGCCGGTTTTGTGGTACTTTTGGTTACTGTCTGCGCAAGGTGTGACCTGTGGCTGCCCTGCGCAGGGCAACCCACAGCACCGCGCTCTGCAACTGGTGACACTCAGACGTGTGAGCTGCTTGCTCTGCTTGTTGTCCCCTCAGGTTGTTTTTTTTTTTTTTTGTTTTTGTTTTTGTTCTTCTTTTCTTTCCTTTTCATTCATTCCTTTTCTTTCTTTTCTTAATTCCTTATTTCTTCCCCTCCCTCAGAAGAAACATTTTAAAATAAACTCTCCCTGCTGATGCAGAAAAAGTTCCTAAGGCAAGCTTTCTCGGGAATATTTGAAATGACAACAGCCACTGAGATCTCATCACTACTAGAGCTTTTGGTGAAACCTGTTATAAGCCTCTTTTGATAAGGAATTAAAATCAGAGTCACTCTTTGCTCTTGATCTGCAGTAGCAAGTCACTTTTATTCTTTGTTGATAAAGTTACTGGACCTTTGGTGCCTTTTGCTAAAGCTGAGGTGAAGTTTCAGTCTGAAAATGTTTCTCTATTTCCAGATTTAATCATGAGTACCCTAGAGGGAGTCTTCTGCAAAATGAAGCAGAGTTAAAAGGTTTTTTAGAGTTTCAGTTTTGTTGCCCTTTTGTCTACATGTCATTTCTCAGTAGAGCAACATAAAGAAACACAGTGCAAGTCAAATAATCCATGTAACAATCATGGATTACTTTCAATTCAAGATTTGGGTCCTGTAATTCAAAACCAGACAAACTCGCTATTTCTCACTTTGGTACTTTCTTTCATTCAGCAGAAGAGGAAAGTTTTAGACAAAGAAGTAAAAGCTCGTTTATTGAACCAAGCAGAAAAGGACAGGCTGAGAAAAACTACATTTACTCATTTAATTAATTGGACTGAAAGTAAATGATACTGCTTAGAAACTGAAACACAGACAGGAATGTTAGCAAAGAGAAGTGATATGATTCACACCCTATTTGGGATACAGTGAAGAAAGAGACTCACTACCTATAAATCAGTTCAAGCTCAGCTGGAAGTATTATGCAAGATAACTATATCAATTCTTTCTATATATCTATCTCAATATAGTTCTACTGAAGATGCAATTTTTATTGTGGAGAAAAAAATCACTTTTTCTTCCTGTCTTCTGAAACAATTCTCTAAGATTTCACACAGTACTGGATAGACAGACTGGCCTTGGACAGAACGTGCGTTCTGTGAAATCTTTGTGCTGATCTCTGCTTACAGTAGGGAAGGTACTGCCCTGTTCAGAGTAGCATAATTCGAGAGGCACAATGTGTATGTGCAGGTGTGAGGCAAGAGATTGTAAACATACTGGCTCTGAAGCAGTGCTTGCTTAACGAATTTCTTGAAGAATATATTAAAGTGCAAACAGTCATGGATTTTTTTAGTAGGTTTCTGGAAAGTAGCTCTCACAGAAAGGTAATGGAGTCTCCCCCCTTGTAGATCTTTTTAAGCTGTCTGGACATGCTCCTGGGTAACCTCCTCTAGGAATCCCTACTGAGCAGGAGCATTGGACCTGATGATCTCTGGAGATCCTTTCCAAACTTAACTCCAAGAATCTGTGAAACACTCTCTTTCTTGCTTTTGAAAAATAAGAAAAAGAAAAATTGTGGAGAAACCTATATTTTTTTTCCTTCCCTTGACTTGAACTAGGCTTCCTCTTAATTCTAACATGAAAACCTAGCCTTTTTTATTACATTATTAATAAAACTACCTGTTGAGTCACTTCGAGAACCTCATGGGAACCCACTATGTGTTGGAATCCAAAGAGCTTAGTGATATTCTGAGTATTAGCTCCTACAGATGCACTTCCTCTGCAAAATTGTACTTATTAGCCCAGTGCAGAATAATTCAGAGTGGTGAATCTTACATCAGCAGAAGTTTGCCATGGTCGAGATGGATGAACAATTAAATGGATTTGCTATCTGAATGAATTTTTAAGAAGTTACAAGGACATCTATCAGAAGTTTTACACAAACTTCATTCAGAACATCCCCTACAATCTTTCAGTATAAAATGGTTAGGCTCTCTTTGTGAAAGATTGTGCACTGGTTTTCCTTTGTGACCCAATAAAATTGAGGTTATCCTATTCTTCTACCTCACTAAGTTTTAAATCTCCTTAAATCTCTTTTTAAATGCGGTGTTTCACAGTCTTCATTCTCATAATATGCCCAGTGGCCAAGATACTAGTTGAGATACATCAGTTGATGCTGTTTTCATGGCCGATTTTAGCCTTGTGTTTTAACCCCAATAAAGATGTCGTTTCACTTAATTACAAATGTAGCAACATAAGGGAGCATCAGTCATGAGGGAAAACTGAGACAACTGCAGTGTTCGGCATGGTCTGTGCACTGACTCCCCTGTCAGGTGCTGTAAAGTTACCCACTATGATATTATGTAAAAAGAGAAAATGAGCCTTCTGTACTGCAGCATAGGAAGGACTACAGTAGAAACCTCTCCACAGGAAAGCAGCAAATAAGTAATGTGAAAATGCATTAAAAATCCTTCTTGTTTGCAACTTGGTAGCTAGCATACAACCCTCCTGCTCTTTGGCTCTTCCTCTTCTCCCCCCCTCTATTACAGGAGACACAGATAACATAAGGAAAATCCTGGAAGCCTCTGCATATCCCTGTGCTTTGAAGGGGTGAAGAGGGAGAAAGATCTCTTACCAATTTCTGCAGAATATGGTCCCTTCGGTCATTATTTTTCTTGTAATTCTGCTGGATATCTTTTCTTCTAAGAGCAAAGAAAAAAAAAAAAAAAAAAGAAACTGAAAGCATCTGTTGCAATAACTCCAGTAATTCCACCCAGAGTCAAAAAAAAAAAAAAAAACTTTAAAGAATGAACTGCAGTAGTGTCAGACAAGCATGAGTTTTTCACGTGAGTTCCACGTACAGATTACTTTAGTGGTCCTTAGAGGAACCGTGAAGGACCTCTTTCCTTCATTTCCAAATACATTTGATTGCAGTATGGGGTGTATACAGCAGGCAGGGTTGCTCTCTGAAGCTGACTGATGCAATTGGGGATGAAGCTGTTCTCCTGCCCTGCTGCAGGGGGGTGGAATGACACCAGCTGGCCTCTACTCCACAGTGCCCACACTCCTCTGCCCTCTCCTGCCCACTGCAGGTGTCCACCAGGGACACACAATTCCCTGAGGAGGAAGGTGGGAAGCTGCCCACTCACGCCTTGTGTCTTAGAGGTCCAAGTGGCAGTGGGATCCTCTCTTCATCAGAACTGCACAGAGAGGCCTCTGGGTCTAGACGACCTCCATAACTCCTTCCTGCCCAGTGCAAACAGGGCCACAGGGCAGCATTTTCTCTCTGTGCCTGGAGTGGTAATAACCACAGCCAGCTCTGAGGCCCCATCGCCCCATATCACTCTGTAGCTGTGCTGGCAGCAGCACAGGTGTAGCATCAGCACCTGCTTGCAGGTATTGTGGCAGCCCACCTGTGAACACACCCCAGTAATATTTTGCTGATAACTATGATATCACAGCTTACAAGGTTGTAGTCTGGATGGTTGCCAGCAGAGAGGGATAGGCAGCAGCACAATACAAACCCTAGGGACTGCAGGCAGGGGGCAGCCCCTGGTCAGAAGGGCTGCCGTGCGGATGGTGGGCTCCACCTGCAGTGGTCTGTGTCCCTGGGTTCCATGCTTTGTCACAGCCTGGCTGATGTCACCATGGCCACTGTTTTCTCAGCATGTTTTGGTCAAAGAGCTACAGGGCCTTTGCTGAATGGTTGGCTTGCAGCAAGCAAGGAAGGCTGGGGTATGCTGTGGCCCCCCTCCACCTCTGGAGCGGCAGTTTCACTAGCATCCAGCCTTACAAACCCATTTCAAACCCCTGGGGCTTGTCCAGCCAAGACAGAGCAGTTCTCATCACAAACAAAAACTGCCAGCTGGTGGAGAGAAAACATTTGCCCACCAACAGCACAGGCAGAAGCCCAGCATTGGGCTGACAGCCCCACCTCACTAAGCCTTTGCAGCAGGGCTGCTCACACAGGTGCAGCAAGTCCTGCCCATCAGTTGATCTCAGCTGGGGGCTCATGCAAGTGCACAGTTTTACACAGAGATCTTTTAAAGGAATGTAATTTAGAGAGAAACAGAATTTTCTATCTTCATTTCAATACCAGTACTCATCTCCAGGACCTTATGATGAAGGCCTAGCATTTCTTGTACCTGTTATTGCAACTGATACTTCACAGAAGCGTGATATAAGGAGCTCTTCCCTGATGCTATAGATCCTACCAGGTATGGAACTGTAGGTACAGGAGATACAGAAAATAGAAGTTTATGTTCTCTATCTATAAAACAGGGCAATAATATTAACACTTCTATTTCGCAGAGGTATTGGGAAGAATCATTCGCTAGTGTTTGTATAATGTACTATAATGGTGCATACAACAGATGACCCAGATGTTAGTAAGAAATTGGTCTGGTTCAGTTCCCATACCAAAAAACACTCTCTGCCCCCCATTTATTTCTGGGGAAAAAAAAGGACAAAAAAAAGTTGGGGGGGGGAGGGCTGGGGGGGGAAGGAAGAAAAGAAAAAGATGATCAATTAAGGCGTGTGAGCCATTGTCTAGATCTGGGAATAATGAACATTTGTATGAATTTTGTGATACAAATTATGTAATGAAGCAGAGAAGAGTCTTTTGAACAAATATGTTAATGAGATGGCAGCTAAGGGAGACGTTATAGGATTGCCAATTCCAAATCAAAGATTTTATTTCATTTTCTTTTCTTTTCTTTACCCTTTTTCTTTTTTGTAGTCATTAGTCTACACTACTTTTTATGTGGTGCACATTTTAATATGCTTTAGGGCTTCTTGCAAACTATATGAGAAATACCAATTCTAGGTCAAGAATGCCTGATCAGCAACACACACTGACTGAGAAAGCCCCACTGACTCAATATTCATAATGAGGGCTTTTATGCAGAGAGTTGTTGGGCACAGGGTTTGTACTGAAAGGACTGTTCGTTCAGAGTCTGAAAAGCTTTTCTTGGAAAAATATCAGATGCTCCACTGGGAACTTAGTTGAAAGATATTCCTAAAGCAGCAGAGTGGACTGTCAGTGGCTGTGAAAGTACTGACTGGAGGAAAAGCAGAAAGTAAGGAAGCAGTGATGTTTGCTGAATGCTGGAAATAACTCTTTCAATTTAAATTCTGTGTAAACTTACAGTACATAACATTATTGTACAAGACCTCTTCTAGGCATCATTTTAATGCAAGCTTCAAATAGAGGTAAGTTCTACTCCAGCTGTTTCTTAAAATGAGATTTTCAAAAGCCTCTGTAGAAGACTGATGTTTTTCTGCTGCCCTAGAATGCCTTAAAGTGAGCTGTTTTGCTTTTTCTTTCTCAGTGCCAAGTATTAGAGGTCTTATAGTCCTCATTTAATATAATTTTGTTAAACTTTTGTACCTCTGTGTGTTGCATGGAGCCTGCAACACTGAAATAACTTAAAAATGAAACTGCGAAGTGTTTTTTGTCTTGAGAGGAATAGCAGCTATCTAGATCAAATAGATTGCTTTTTAAACAAGCAAACTGTATTTGTATACTTGGACAGCATCTGAATTAAAGGCAGAAAATACATTTATCTGTAATTCAATGTATCACCTGCTTTCTGTAAAGCTTCCTTCCCACAAACTATTCATATCCAGCAATACTGAGACTAATTGCTATGAATGGTAATAAGAAAAATCAGAAAAGTAGCTTCTATACTAAAATTTTTATTTTTCATTTTTCCTACCTGGATGGTTGATCCTGGAATTCCTACTTCCCAAGGAAATTTGACATATAGTCCCTTTCTACTAACCCAAACAATGCAGGCCAGTGTTTGTTAATGAGCCTCCAGCAGTGTCCCACTTCTGAGTGAAACTCTGTACAGTGACTCACATTGTATGTAAATGCCATCTGTTCTGGTATCTATAATACAGAAAGGAAGATCACAAGGCTCTGCATGTTGTTGACAGTGTTGCTAAGCTCATCTATGAATCTGCTGTCTCTAAAGGAGCTGACTCTGCTTCTGTTACTGTTCCTACTCAAGCTATAACTGGCCCAGTCTCTTGAGCTGGCTCTGGAGCTCACTGAACATTTCACTGAACATATTCAGCTCACTAACTCAGCAGAAAACTCTGCTTTTTTTGTTGGGTTCATTTTGTGCTACATCAATTGAGAGAAGACTCCAATGAGTCCCAGTACAACTTGCTAAGAAACTGCAGGTTATGCCATCAGGTGAGCTTGGCCAGTTGCTGGAAATGATCAGCCATAAATTTGGATTTTCTGAACTCAGTTTATCCCTCCCTTTCTCCTTCCAAATGAACCCCCTTCTGCTAAACAGTCAATATATAAACAGCAGAAGATAATAAATCATATTTACATTGATCTGTCAGACAAAGTGAACTCTATCACTAAACCTCTAGAGTTAACTCCTTCCATTTTCTCATTCAAGTGCTTTTCTTTGTTGACTAGGGAGTATTTTTCACTGGAGACCGGACACAGGAATGCAGGTTTTGGCTGATTCCTCACTTTCTGCTAGGTTCTGTGCTGGTGTGAAGTTTCCTCTCTGTTGGTAAGTAACCCAGGGGGATTGCTGCTAAAAGTTTGAATATTTGGAATTTGTACAGATCCGGTTTGCTACTGTTTTCCTTAATGAACACTCATTGCTTTTATAAACAGAACAGTAACACTGGAGTGTCTTGTTTTGAACTTCAAACACTCAAGATCCTCCACTCAACAGAAGACAAATAGCGTAATCTATAGTCGGAGCTCCCCCATTACTTGCTTTAGAATCTGAAATTCTTTATGTCTGAGAGTAACTGCTTGATATGACTGTACAGAGTCCACACAATCAAATTGTCATCTTTGCTGTCTTCCATCTCAGGTGGCTTTTGTCATCACAGAAGAATTCTTTGTCTGGTGCCCAATCCCTCCCTTCTCCACTCCAATCATTTCTTTCTGCCATGTCAGCAGTGCTTGCCATCCTCTCAGTAGTGCTGTCACTTCTGATTTTGTATAGGCTAAACTAACCCTAATCACTGGAACGATACAGCTTAAAAATAACTTTTTTGGTTAACCTTTCTGGGATATTTTTAACCCAGATCACGGACACAAAATCTCTCATAAAATGATAGGCAATGAAACACAACCATGCATGCCTGCACAGGCCTTTGTTTTAGGGAGATCCACACTGCAGGATTAACTCTGCATTTCCCCAGGGGAGCTCTGCTCTGTCCTTCCCCGCCACTGTGTAAATGAGAGATGGTCCTCCCTTGCCATCAACTTGTGCATCCAGCACCTGAAGAAGTCTAGGCAAGGATTTGGTCCTGCAGGTAACGTGCAATAGGAGAATCAGTGGTCACTGGTGGCTTTTTACAGGCACTATGAACAGAGAGATTTTCCTGAACATTCTCCCAGTTGGGGCGATAATTTGGAACACGGCTATCGAGCTGCTTTCCTTGTTTGCTGAGAGGAATGGAGCGAGGGGAAAGCCCCCCTTTATGGACGGGACCCATAGAGACCGAGCTGGTGGATTCGACCTCGCTCCGGGTCCCGCCGAGATCTCCCAGCTGTCGGACAGGAACTGCGGACACCTGCTTCGCGTCCCCCAGGGCTGCCTGTGGGAGGGGGGAACCGCAGGACCGCTTGACCCCACTCGGTGGGGCGGGTGCGGGGCAGGGCAGCTGGGCTGGCGCCCGACGGCATCTCTCCGCCCGCTGTCTCGCTCGTGGGCCGCGTCCGCACCGCTCTGCGCAAGCCCGGCCCCGTCCGGGCGCGGGCGGACCTGGTGTCCCGTCAGGGCGCGGGCGGGTCGCGTCGCCCCCGCCATGTCCCTCCCGCTGCGGCCCCGCCGCCCACTACTTAAAGCGGCGGGAAGCGGGTGCCGTGCCGCTCGCGCCCTGTCCGCGTGTTTCCACAGAAGATGGCCTCGACGTGCCCACGGCCCCTGCTGAGGTACCGGTCCTTCGCCATCCTCTTGCTCGCACCGCTGCTGCTGCTGCCGCTGCCGATCACTGTGCCCACGCGGGTAAGTGCCTGCGGGTTCCGAGCGGGGACCCGCTGCCCCAAAGGAACCCACCCACACTCGGCCCCCAGGGCCGAGCCCCGCAGCTGCCCCTGACCCAGCGCGGTAGGCAGGCGCGGTTCAGGTTCGTGTGGGGATCCCCCCGGAGCGGGCGGTCGCTGTGTAAAGCGCTGCCCGTTCGGTCCCTGGCGCTGTATCTCCTATGCCACCTGAGTGGCCGCTGAAGTAGCACCTTCCTGGCACCGTCTCAGAGGAGTTTATTCACAGCTCAATTAGCCTCTCAGTCCTGGGTCTCAGGGATGTGTTCTACTGCTTTTGCTCCTAATAATCTTCAAGTGGTGCTGGTGCTAGGCAGTGGAGCTCACATAAGAAGCCCAAAACAGGAGCTCCATGCCCATTTGTTCATCCAAAGGAATATGCCAGAGCCTGGGCTCCCACAGACCCAACCCATCTTGCAAACTGGGTACAATTCTTTTTGACCCAGAGATAAATATATATACATAGTTGGCTTGGACATGTAGAATTGCACTCGAGGTTATCTAGGAATAACTGTCAGTGAGGAGTTAGGGGACTGAAAGGGGAGACTTCTGGGCTCTCTAGGCCTGCTGCTGAGACACTGAGATGCTTTTAAGAATGCTCCTGAGTGCCATTCTTCATCCAGTGAAGCACTAGGAAGCTGTGCACTATGTGTTATGCAGTGATTATAAGATGGGTTTGAATGTAATGTACTCCACATCCCTCTTCCTCTGGTGATGGGGGGGTCTCTTGGTTTCAGTGCAGTTACACCAGCATGGAGCTGGAATGAGCTACCAAGAGTTTTATCTTTAAAACCTTGTAGCATTCTTGGGAAAATGTGAAACCTCTGTTCACAGTATTTTCACCTACTAAGCCTTTAACTATTCTAGGGCTAAATGCAGTTTTTCTTCTGGGTGTAATGATCCATATATTTTAAACTACAGGAGGAGCATTATGCAGGTGTATTTTAAACCTGCTTACAAACAAAAAAGAAAAAAGAAAAACCTTTTGGCTTACCTGTCTAATAACAACCTTGCTCTTCACTTGAATGCTGGTGCCTTGAGGAAAGGTATTTCTGGCTGTTTGGCACTATTGTGATCAATGCTAGGACAATTTCCTGGAAAAAAATAAATAAAAAGAAAAAAGAAAACAAAGAGAATATCTCTTCAGTTTCCCAATAATTGTAGGAATATTGTGTCATCAATCTTATCTGGAAAATTACAATATTACACAGTGGGAGAGTACCATTTCCATCAGTAGCTGCTTTTCAGCTCTCAGTGAGAAAACTAGTCATAGTGATTGCTCTGGGCTGTCCAGACACACCAAGGAAATATTTTGTCACTATTCCCATAAATCACAGATGTATATAGATGTGGATACACCTACTTATTTAATCTCAGAACTTTGGCTGTTCATCTAGCTGTAGACGTTTGAGTTAATTTATAAACATGGTTGTATTTTTGAACTTCATGTAAATTATTTACTCTCCACTGTACAAAACCAGCTTTTTCTGTATTGTGTTATTTAAAGTAATATTCTCCTAGAGTAGTTTGTGTGTCTTTCATCTTATAAAATAAATTAACTACAGTATCTTCTTGCACTTAGTTACTGTTGTACAGCTTAAATTCAATCATAAGCTCACCTCACATTTATAAAGAAATTAAAATAGGATCTGTCTGATATCTTCTAGTCTCTAATAAAACATTTCTTTCCAAACTTGTCCTGTAATTAATCTCCTCTAAACCTGAAAAAAAAATTACTTACAAGGACTGTTTTCTAATTCTTCAACTCCTCCCTGTTTATAAATACAACCTTACAGCAATTTTTAAATATCACTGTAACACCATTTATTTTTGCAATAAAGTCCCATTTGTGCATTAGAATCAGATCCTATAAACACGTACCCTAAATATGAACAAACTGTGAGCAAAATGCCTTAACTAAAGCTTTAAAACATTGTTTACTGTAGGCTAATGAATGCTTGCTTCTCCTAACAATTTTGAAAGTACAAACCAAGGAAGCCTAGGTTAGAGAAATGTGTGACCAATGGTATAAAGAGTCATGTTACATCAGAGGATGAGGGAATCCTCTTACTAGATAACTTATTAGAGAATTAGATGCCTTATTAGATAAACACAGTATGATTTGGGAAAGCAAATTAATATCTCATATATCCTTAACTACTCAAAAAAAAAAAAAAGTTAAGAATTCTAAATGGTAAGAGTTATAGTTCTAAATTGTTCAGTGAGTTTCTGGGTTCAAGTGTATTACTAAGACACACTTCAAATACATCTGAATGTCAATCAGTCTTCTCACCTATACTAGGAAATACTCATCTATAAGCATCCATTTAAAAATAGATTACTAAAAATAGAAATGCCCAAATCTTAAACACCGTTAGAAATTCTTGGCACCTGGGTGTGAAATTTGCTTACCTCAACTGCCAAGAGGTAATTGCACACTGCAAACTGTACTTACCTAGCTGTGGAAGATTTGTTTTTTTTTCTTGCCCTACATTTTACCTAAAGGCATTAGAAAACACACGATGGTCAAAAAGACTTTTTATGCAACTGAATTCTGAGCAAGACTTAAAATGTACAAGTTTAATTCTTTGTGTCCTTGCTACCTATTTCTGTGTAACTTGTTAAGCTACAGACAATTGAATCTTTGTTTCCCCTTAGAAGAGATAGCAGTGTGTTTCTTATCTGTAAGAATAGTTTTCTATACTTATATGTCTTCCATTATATTGCAGGAAGCCAAATGCGCATATATCATCATCATCATGGCTGTGTACTGGTGCACTGAAGTTATCCCACTGGCTGTTACTTCCCTAATGCCAGTTGTATTTTTCCCTCTGCTTGGAGTTCAGAGCTCTAAATCAGTAAGCAACAGTTCTTACTCCATCCATATCTGATAAAAGGATATCCATTGATCTGATCCCTCACTGATAGGAAAGCACTCAATTTCTGGGGCTGTTTTTGAACATGTTGAGCAGGGTTCTGGTATGGGAAGATGCTGAACCGAATATGTACTTTCCCAAAATATTAAGGATGTGGGGCTTGTGGTGGTGGAGGGAAACGTCCTCTGGGCATGGATCCTGATGGAAAACATCCCAGTAGTGCCAGGAGTTTGTATGTTCAGAACCCACCCAGTTGGAGAGCATTGCTAACATCTTCTGGGAGATTTCAGAATGCATGAGGCAAACTTCCCCTGGCAGGGTAGACAGTACAGTGCCAGCAAGTACACTGTGTCCCCTCTGAAGCTCACGCTGCTAAAGGATAATTGGCTGTTTG
The DNA here is from genome assembly GCF_023343835.1 of Lagopus muta. Lineage (NCBI taxonomy): Eukaryota > Metazoa > Chordata > Aves > Galliformes > Phasianidae > Lagopus > Lagopus muta. The sequence continues at coordinate 183,771 of NC_064452.1, read as the reverse complement.
TGCTAGTGGAAGAGTAGTGCTTAGCCCAAGCGAGAGACACTGCATTTAGGTACTGTAGCCCAGGTTTACTATTGGCTAGCAATAGTTAGGATGGGTGAGGTTGTTAGAAGTTCTGGGAAATCTATTTTGGAATTTGGCATTTCTGGTATCTTTAGTGCTGTTCAGCACTAAAAAAGAGAATCAAGAGTTCCGGAATCTGGAGGCAGTTCTAAGGCCACTGCTCTTTCTGACAATGTTGGGGTGAGGCCTGGTGCACTAAATGGCTTTGAGAGGAAGGCAGGAAATACTAGTGAAACTAGCAAGTGACAAGATTTGATCCTCTGATCTATCTTCTTTGTCTTACAGGTGTGCTTGCAGTATCTAAATGACACAAATATGCTCTTTGTTGGAGGGCTGATAGTTGCAATTTCTGTTGAACGGTGGAATCTTCACAAAAGGATTGCGCTGAGAGTCCTGCTGATACTTGGGGTGAAGCCTGCACTGTAAGAATGTTACATTAGCTCTTCTTTACCTGTGTCAGTTTAGCAGAGACCTAGGTATGATGTTTGAGAGTCAGCACAGGAGAGAAGTTCCAAGAAGCTCTTTTGCTCCACTTGTACAGAGTTTCCAGAGGTGAAATCTTCTGCAGGATCAGTTAATTTGCCCTTTATGCAAAAACATAATAATGGTAGGGCACCTGTGACTGCTGACTTGAATGGCATGAAAATACTTTCATTTTTATACCAGCTCCAATCTCTACAGTCTCTCACATTTCCTCTTGGGTCCATAGTTTGATTCTTGGATAAGATTGTTGAGTGTTATTCAGTTTTCAAAACACAAGCATTTATTTCTGATTCAAATAGCTAGACTGTCTGTATAGTCAAAAAGGCTTGTCTATAGTAGGGCAGATGATTCATGCACAAGAAGTTCTTATCAACTGCGAAGCAGTAAATATCTGAGTGGAATCCAAATACCTGTTTGTTCCTGTCTGAAGACAGGTGAGATAAATCTTTCTCTTTGTTTTAGGCTGAATCTCTGTACAACCACAAGGCTATGGTTTCATCTGTATTGTTGCTACCCAGCTGATCTATTACTGTGTGTGCTGGCATTCACAGTTCCTATGAAATCTTTTTATCATGACTTGAAGTCATCACTGAGGCAGCATCACCACCAACATCTATGTGAATGGAGATATGGTCCTCACCTAAAAGCCATGTGCTCCTTCTGTCATGCTTAAGTGATGCCAGTTACACAGCCAGAAGCGTTGCAAAGGTGGTGGTGGTGAAGAGCATCCAGTATCCATTAGTTTGCATCTACAGATAAAGCCAAGTTTACAAGATGCAAAAGCAGTTTTCAGTCACAATGACAATAGGCAGGAAAGAAACACAGTTTTATAGTTCACTTCTACAGAGCTGCCATTTCATTTTATTTTAATCTGGATAAATTCTGTGTTTTTGCTACTGGGAACAAGGTGGTGCAGACTTAATCATGCATAGATCAAGCAGCTAAATGCCTTTCTTGAATTCTTTCAATGGAGACGGCAGAGCTAGCAGGGAATCTGTCTCTGCTTTGTATTATCAGAGACTACGCACATCCCTGTCTGGACTCTGCTCTCTAAATTAAAGTAACTACAAAGCCTAGCAGTGTCTATTTTTTCCTCCTCTCTCCTCTGCTTGTTTCTCTCTTTTCAGCCTCATGCTGGGGTTTATGATAGTCACTGCCTTCCTGTCCATGTGGATAAGTAACACAGCAACCACTGCTATGATGGTTCCCATTGTTCAGGCTGTCCTGGATCAAATGGACAACACAGAAAATGATGTGACCATGATGGAACAAGCAACTGGCCAAACAAATACAGTGATTGAGCTGGAGGAAAAGAATGCATCAGATCCCACTCCAGTGCAGGGTAAGGGCCTGCTAAAGGAATTAACTGATTCTACTGAATTTGTTACACTCAGAGCTCACATATTGAGTTTCTCCAATTTCACTGCTCTGTTGTGCAAGTACAGAGGGCTATATTATTAAATACTATTAAAAATCAATCTGTGATGCCTTTCTCTTTCAGAGAAGGGAGAAATGTTTTGGTGATTTTCATGGACATGATTTCATGGAATTAGTAGTTTGATCAGCCATGATTCCCTGTGAGACTGTGTACAAGAATGAGTTCAGAGATTGGTAGTGAATACCATGTCCCACACTTCAAACCTTCTGCCTGGGACAGAAGGATTATATGTCTGTGGAAGATGCAGTGTATAAGGCAGTTCACGTGTGCCAGTCATTGCCCTGTTATGATATTGACTCAATTGCCATATTTGTTTGGACTTTGGAAGATAGCTGAGATACAGCAGCAATCTCTGCTTTTTGGTTGTGTGATGTCTTGCCTCACTAGTGAAGGGAGAATGCACAATTGTGCAAAGCTCAGGCACAATTGCATGGGTTTATGTAACTCATGCAAGTCAAGAAAATACTAATAGGTCAGAGAGTACTCTTCAGGCTTTGTCATTGCTAGCTTCCAAACAGTTGTATTAACATAATTTTTTTAAGTTTGCCTAGCTGTTTTTAGTGTTTATTTTTGAGTCTCAAAAACTTCTGCACTTAGACTAGAGTTAATAATTTCGCTGGATTTCTGTGCCCTTAGAAGGAACTACTTGACTTTGCTACTTAATTTCCATCTAACATGCAATGAAAGCAACAAATTTGAGTGAAGAATACCCTTGGCTATTGTTAAATTATTTGTAGTTGCTACACATTCGTTGTCTCACTCAGGCAGACTTAAGGATGAAATTGTTAATCTCAGAGCAGAATGGGCACAGCAGCAAAATTTCACATTGATCTAAACAGTTCGTGCCAGGCCAGAATTATGTTTGGGGTGGTTTTGGTTTTTGGGTTTTTGGGGTTTTTTTTGTTTGTTTTTTGTTTTTTGGGGTTTTTTTTTTGGTTGGTTGGTTTTTTGTTTCTTTTTTTTTGTTTGTTTGTTTTTTCTGTCATATTTGCAGCTGCTTAAACTGCTTGAGTTCTTACTGTGGTATTGAAAGGATTCTCATGACTACAGTTTCTGGGTGATGGTAAGCCTCTCTGTGAAATAGGAAATTGCTGCTTAGAAACTGTGGCACCAAGATGGGCAACAGCATCCTTGGATCACGTAGAGCCAGATTATCAATCTTTCTTCTCAGCACCTCACGAACATAATTCTGAAATATTTGGGGAGTATTCTGTGGGGTTTTAAAATTAAAATAATTGGCATGCACAAACTGGAAGAACTGAGTCTGCAGGACCTGACACGAACTTTACACCTTCCTAACTGCACCTGAGGCAAGTTATGTTCTTTGTATTTAGTCATAAGCAATGGACAAGTTCCTGATGGCACCAGATCTTCTGAGGAAAAGAAAATGAAGAAACGTATATGTAAGGGAATGACACTGTGTGTGTGCTATGCTGCCAGCATTGGAGGAACTGCAACACTGACTGGAACAGGGCCAAACATGGTATTGAAAGGCCAGATGAATCAGTAAGTCACTCTTGCTATTTTTTTACTTTTACTGCCACACAGTTTTGTGACCGACACATTAAAAGTCATAGTAGCCATTTCAGTTATCAAACTATTCAGTAACCAGCTGATAAACTGAAAATGAGAAATGTGTGTAAAGTGATGGGCCATATTTTTCTGCTCTAGCACTTTTTAGATAGCTGTGTGATAGATCTGAGAAACTTAGAATTACTTGTTGGTAATTGACAGCTGGCTGAATATGAGATACTGTTACTTCTGCCTCCTCTTTTTCAAGTAAAAGGCAGCACGTGAACAGAGCAACTGCAGTGTGGATCTTGAAAAGAACGTATGATTAAGTCTTCTCATAAACAGACTGAAAAGTGGTAAAAATAGTTTAGCTGATGTTGTATTATTATTTCTCCTCCCTGTGGCTAAGTAAACTGTATAGCTATTGTTTTAAAAGAAAGGAGCTATCCACAAAATAATCTTTTCTAAGATGGGAACTGTTGAGTCACAGCCTCAGCCACTGATGGAGCACCTGGGGAAAGGACCCAGTCAGCTCTGGGAGCACAGGTGAAGGCAATTCACCTGGATGACAGGAAGGGGTGGAGCTTGGCTGCACCTCTCTTAGACCTCATTTGAGGGCTGGCTGCCACTGGGGAAGGGTCTTTTTTTGGAGTTTTCTCCTCGGTGAAGCTTTCTGTTGTGAACTCAGACTCTTCTGATATGGGTAAGTGATCTTCTTTCCTTCTTTTATAGACCTTTTCTATTGTGCTGGTCCTTCTGTCATCACACCTTTGTAGTAACACTTTTCCCACTGTATTAATTTATCTAATTGCTGCAGGAATTTATTTGGATGCGACCTTCTCCGCAGTGAAAATTCTGTGGACTCCTCAATGGTTGCTCAACGTTCCATCTTTCTACGGGAGTGCTTAAACTGGAGCAGCCACATTATCCATTGGTTTTATCACCTACTTGAGAACTTGCTATTGCTATTTCTTCTCCAGGGGTAGTTGTAGGGAAGAACAGAAAGTTGTCCATAAAACTCTGGCTTCAGTCTTTTGAGCTAAGTAGCAACTATGTCTTCTACTGAAATGAGCAGAAGCGCAGCTATTAACTTCAAAAGAACATTCTCGTTTTCCTATTAGTTAAGAAGGGGGAGGAGGAAAGAAAAAACACATCATGGAATAAATGACCAGATGGAGAGATCTTTCAGCAGTGCTTGTCTTACTGTGACCTAAAATGTCAGCGTGAGTTCTCCTGTCTGCTTTAAAGTAGGATGTAGGGAAAACTATCACATTATCACAGTATCATTTAATTTCTATTCTGAAATCTAGAGCTGCCTTTCTATTCAGTTAAGCAGTGAGTATTGCCTATGATTACTAGTAATGGTTGTCCCAAATGTACACGTCTAATTGTCACCACAGTGAAGTGAAGGCAGATTACTGATTGTTTTGACATAATACAGAAAACATTTTTCTTTTCAGATTATACCCCAACAATAATGATGTCCTGAATTTTGCTTCCTGGTTTGGGTTTGCCTTTCCAAACATGATTCTGATGTTGGTGTTAGCGTGGCTTTGGCTTCAGTGCTCTTTCATGGGATTCAAGTAAGCTTTTAACTACTTCATACCATTTAAACCATTCATCTAATGTAGATCAGGTCTCTTGCAAGTTTCTGGATAAAACAAAAGCACTAGCGAGTTTCACAGCAGCTTTTGAAATCTGGAAACCTTTTATGTTTGGGGAGAGTCACACTAGGTAAAAGTGTAAGATGTTGTTAATGTTCAGACAGAATTGCCTTTTTCAATTTAAAATCTGAGAATTTCAGAGCATGAAGAGCATGCCTATATGTTGCTGCCCTTGATTCAACACTGAGTTTTTCATACTTGCTTGCACCAAATTGGACAGACTTATGGACTCCATTTTTCTGTGAAAATTGGCACATGCATGTGGAATACTTTGACACTGCTATCATTTATCTGTTCCTGCCCTCTGCTTTAGTCTGTGCCTGTCCGGAGAAGGGACAGCTTCATTGTGGAAGGCATGGTAAATTCCTCTAGTATGTTAATGCTTACAGTGTTTTCTTTTCCCTTTTCTTAAAGCTTTAAAAAAAGCTGGGGATGTGGGACAGTGAGAACTGCTAAAGAAAAAGCTGCATACAACGTGCTGAAAGCAGAAATGAAGAAATTGGGCCCTATCTCTTATGCTGAATTCAATGTCCTCGTAATGTTTGCCTTGCTGGTTGTCTTGTGGTTTTCCAGACACCCAGGCTTTGTAAAAGGCTGGGCTAGCAGGGTCTTTCCAGAAGGAGAAAAGTAAGTTTTGAATTTTTTTCATCCTATACTCCCCTGGATGGGAATCAGATTCCCCTTCTCTTACATTCTGTTTTGACTGGGGGGGGAGGGAGGAGGGGGAGGCCATTCATTCCAACCATATTTGAATTTGTGTTTGTTGGGCTGGATTTTCTCTCATGCATGAGATCTACAAACTACTTGACAGTTTATATTGCAGTGAAGGCTAAAGACTGAGACGTGGGGCAGGCTGAGCTTCCTAAAGAAAGATAAAATTCTGCAATGCTTATCTCTGTTATGCAGAAGTACATGTCAGTGTTTTCCTTGCATGTGTTACAATTAGCTGTGGTGTTCAAGTATTTGGTACTATCATCTCTAAAAAATGGCATGTATAGAAACCACTGGGAAATCAATTCTTTGCTTTGAATAGCTTCTTCAGCTGATGTTATGTAATGTGGCATATTAAGAACATAAAACTTGTGATAGGAAGATCTTTCAGGTAATTTTCTTTCAAATCATTGGAATACAGTCTTTGAGTCTTGGCTTCTTCCCAGGGAGGTAACCCTGCCTACAGAAGCATTTTCATATGTGATTTTGATTAATAGTATGCTGATTTCATTTATGATGTTTGTGCTGTGGCAGATCTAAGATACCTGAGTCATGAACTAGCAATCTGTTTTGCTAATATATAGACCCCAAATAGAATGACAAGGAACACTGATTGCAATGCTGGAAGGCAACCATTTTCTGGAAGACAGTTATCTTATTTTCTAAGCTGTCTTCTCTTTTCTCCTTTAGATATATCACTGATTCTGCTCCTGCTGTGTTTATTGCCCTGCTACTGTTCATCCTTCCTGCTAATAAACCCAAATTCATAGGCTGGAGTTCAAGCATGTCTGACACTGAACAGACTGAAGAAGGTATTTAAAAGAGGCATTGTAATGTTGTGAAAGTTACCCTATTCCAGCTAACGTGTAGAAACATACTCCTGATTTGTGTGCATTTCTTCAGGGTGCTTCATTTCACAAACATCCTGCGCAGGGCTGAGGCAAGCACCCTGCTTGTATGTGTTATCCTTACTCTTACATGTGCAGGTTTCTCAGTAGCATACCTCTGCTGCTGGACCTTTCCCTTGTAACTTAAAGAACTGGAGACAAAATGGCTTCACTCTCCTGAAATATATTCTGCTTTTCATTTCTCACTTCAGATATTAAGAAGCCATTTTTATCAGCCCCACTGCTGGACTGGAATGTGGTTCAGAGGAAGATGCCCTGGAACATTGTGCTGCTGCTGGGAGGAGGTTTTGCTTTGGCTGATGCAAGCGCAGTATGTTCTGACATTTATTGTTCTCTAACTCAGAGGTGGACTTGCCTGGTTTATTTTCCTGTCCTGTATTACTGGGCATGCACCCAAAGGCGAACTCAGTAGAAATGTTTGCATTTGGAGGTAGATACCAATTCTCAAAAAATAAGAGGAAAGGTGAATATTTCTACCTCTTTTTCAGGAACTTGCATGCACTGATCAGGTTTGTCTAATTTATCTTCACTGGCTGCAGAGATAAGGAGAGCAGCCTTTCTTATTTCTATTGTCATCCTGATCACATCCCTGACTAGAAAAAATAGAAGCATAAGAATAAAAAAAAAAAAAAAAAAAATAGAAGCCCACTTTGTTGTGCTAAGATGCATCAAAGTCATAGCCTTAGATATCAAGCGTGTCATGCTTTGGGGAAGTTCGTGTTCAGGTCTAAGTTTTGTGCCTAGACAATTCTTAAACAATGGGGTAAATTAAAGCTCTGGTCTGTTACATTCATTCACCATATTTACATTATTCAAGTTCTGGAATATTGCAAGCTGTCTAGTCAAAGGCTCTGTAAGCACTTTGAATCAATTGCTGTGTTTTCATAACATAGAATACTCATACAGCCTTGTTATCTTCAGAAACATTAAAAATTAATTGTAGGAACCTTGTGACTGATTCATTAAGTATTTGCAGTAGTCTCAGCAATAGTTATTTCTATGTAGTAAAAAAAAAAATATATATATATAACCAAAACATGAACAAGTATTTTGGCTCTAGGAAAATTAGGGAAGCGTGGCCGAGTGTTTTGTCCAGTTGGCAAGGAATTCCTTTTAGTGTTTGTGACAGGTTTTTGAACTTTCATGAGGGGCAGTTATGTAATTTGTGAGCCACTTAGCATTATTTGTTAGGAACACTACCCATAATGAGTTTTCTGCTCCTGAGCCAGGGAGTCTAAACCTCACTGAAAAAAATACTTTTTTTTTTATCAGAACTCTGGACTCTCAGGTTGGCTGGGTCGTCAGATGACTCCATTAGGATCTATTCCACCCTGGTCCATTGCAACTGTACTTTCCCTTATTATAGCAGTCTTCACTGAATGCACCAGTAATGTTGCCACAGCCACTCTCTTCCTACCTGTCTTTTCATCCATGGTAAGATTGCTTCCATCTTGTTATGCTATCGACTGATCAGAAGTAAACAGACAGTTTCTAGTGACAAAACATCACATTTACTTTCTTTTTTTTTTCTCTGAAATCCAGTAATGAAATAGTCTGACAGCATACCCTAATAGATATTGACTTTATCTGATGTTGGTAGAAAGAGTCAAATTTATATCTTTAAGACTACTGCCATATTTATAACATTGTAAGCAGGTGGGCAGTAGGAATACAGACTTCATCCAGTTTGTCCTATCCATACACCTGAAGCCTGAGATACTGGCTTCTTGGGGGAAGAAGCTAACTCGGGAAGACATTTCAAGCCTGCCATAAGGAGCGCCCCTTGGCTGGGGAGGAACTGAAGAGAGAGTCACTTTTTTAATATAGTTCACTCTACGTCAATTATTTCTGGTCACTTTATATTTGAGCCATCAACTCAGAACTGGAAAATCTAAAGCAAAAAAATACTCACCAGTTTCTTCTATTAATCCTTTTGGAGGGATCCTTTATCTTCATCATTTACACTAGAATATGAAAAGTGGTGGGCTTGATCATTAGGAATACATTTTGTGTATTAAGACAGAACAACTTTAAACCTTAGGGAGAAAAACCTGGTAAGTTTTGCTATAAAAGCAGTTGCAATTGCTGCCTTTTCTAACCAGAATGGAAATGCAAGCATGAAGGAAAAAAAAATAAGATATTTTGTTGTTTAACTTAGAAAAAAGTGGCTGTACTTTCCAAGTCACTTCATCAAGATAGAATTGTCCAAATAAAGGTGCTGTGCTCCTAGTCACTGCAGTTCTGAGTCCCACAAAGTTTATGTAATGTCTAAAAGTGTTACTCCCCATGCTTTGTAATTATAGTTCCATCCTTGTATTAACCCAGCAAATGCTCTAAAAATGCAACCCAAGGTCAAAGAAAAGATTGCTGGGTAAATTTGACCAGAACTCCAAATTATACTGTAGAGCAACAAGAAAGAATCAAGCATTCTTTTAAGTACTGTGGGGGAGAGAGACCAAAGTTATCTTTAAGTGTGTATAGATTCCATAATAAAATGCTTGAGAATTACTCTGATGATGTAACACCAGGGAATTAACTGAACTTATGTGTCTTAGAGGTTTGGGAGATGTTCTCTTTTTCTTTGGAACACTTCTAGCATGATAATTGTCTTTGTTTTGTTGCAGGCTGTATCTGTCAAGATCCACCCTTTGTACGTTATGCTGCCAAGTACTCTGAGTGCTTCCTTTGCCTTCATGCTGCCTGTTGCGACACCTCCAAATGCAATAGTGTTTTCCTATGGCCACATCCGGGTTTTGGACATGGTAAGATGACGAACTGCCTGGTCTCTTGTCTGAAGTTCTCCATTGTACTTCCCCTGAAACATGACAGGAGTTTAATTTTCTTGTCCTAATATTTACAAAGTACCTGAGCACTCTTATGGGCTGTAACTAATAACTTATGCCCTTTTCTTTACTCCTGTAAGGATTGGTGTCTCTGCAGCAATATTACCTTTCTCATAGGCTTTGGCAGACATACTCTCTAGTCCAACTGAAAAGTCAAAGCTGACAAGTGTCTCTTAAACACCAAAGCATTAAAATGCAGCTGGTGCTTTCCAGTGTCTTCTGGGGCTTTTGCAAAGATAAATAGCTGAAAGTAGAAGGTAACAAGTCCAGTCATCCTGTACTTTGGTCTTCTGGTTGGCTGTGGATCACACAGTACCAGGTTCTGTGCTGAACATCCAAACATTATCAGTTTTTAACTGGAATCTGGAAGGGCATGGAAGCTACTCTTTAACTAATACGAGCAGCTTCTTGAAAGTCCACTAAATCTCCTAGACCTGTTGAACAGCAAAGCATTCAGTAGCTTTGGACAGTGCGTTCCCTGGTATTTCTATCTAAGCAAGAACATAGGGCAGTGGGTACTGTGGCTACTTCTGTGCTTTGACTATTTCTTTCCTTGTTCTTTCTCTTTTTTTTTTTTTTTTTGTATGAATATGCCTTGCTATAACTTGCTGTGCTGTTATGTAGTTGTTGTTGGTTTGAACTTTCATCCTTGTAGGTTAGGTCTGGAATAGTAATGAACATCATTGGAGTCTTCTGTGTCACACTGGCAATCAACACATGGGGAAGACCTATATTTGAGCTGGACACATTCCCAACATGGGCAAACAGCACAACTAATCAGTGAGCAATGAGGAATTCATGTTATACAAGGAAAGTCCCCGTAATCCTACTTCCTGTTGCCGAAACATAGAGCCTTGTCACTGTTTCAGATCCAGTGTTAGATGCTACCTTCTGGGAGTCACACATCAGATCAAGTATGGACCAACTCATTACAGTCATGCTGGAGACAAATGTGCTGTTTAATTATGGTATGTTTGGATCATAAGTATGATCAAGTGATTCACTGCATTTTCAACCAAGGTCAAGAGTTAGAATTTATTTAACTTATGAAATAAAAAGAGGGCAAGCTGTCGTATCAAATAGTTTGGACTATTTTATCACTGGTATGTATCTGTAAATCATTGTCATTGGACACAGTTAAGAGCTGACAATTCATTAACTGCTACATATCAACAAGTCAACAGCTGTACAAAGAAATTCCCAATGTCACTTATTTAGGGTAAAGTCTGTTATGTTTTAATCTGGATTCAACCTTGTGGTGAGCTGTCTCCAAGTCAGCATGCAAATGTTTTTGATCACCTTGTTTTCATTCCCAGATCTCAGTGCGTTTAGACACCATTATCGAGAGTCAGGATAATGTGATGCCATGCTAGTTAAGATTCTGTTGAAGTCTTGAGCAATTATGTTGGCTGTGTGTTCCTTGCACTGGTAGGGTCAAGAATCTTTCCTCCATTGGCTCCAGGTAGATGTGGTTTCACAGGTTTTGTTAGTGCCAGCTTGGAAATGACTGGTCGAGCATAGGACTTCACACCTACTGGAAAAGCTCCTGGATTCATCTTATTAAATAACTGTAGAATTTTGAAGTGGAAACAAGGCAAGAGAGAGGCTCTAATTGAAGGCCTTGCAAACAACAAGGGGTGCAAATGACAGGGCTTGTGCTGATTGTGTACTTTAGAATCCAGGTCCTGTGACAAAACTGTAGCACCTACTCATGTAACTTCTGAAGCAAAAGTCAGTCAAAAAATTAATGTTGGACTAGGTGTATCTTGTCATTGTGTATGAATGTTTATTTAGCCTTGAAGATGAAGTTGGGATGTAAGGCCTTGTGTTGTAGTGGACACATCTATGATCATGACCCAAGTTTTTGTTTCTGGATTTGCTGTACAACCTCAGGCAGGTCAATTTACTACTTTTTATCTCTGTTTCCCATTCTGAAAAGATATTACAGAACTTGTCTACCTCATAGGATGTTGTGAAGAAATAAGGGTCAACTTATTTCTACTTTAAGGGTAATTTTCCACCTTGAGGGGGGGGAAAAAAGCTACATCTGGCCTCTGGCACTATAACGTGTGTAGAATATTTAACAGGTTTGTAGTTAACATGAATGTTCCTTACATAACTGTAAAAAAATATTCATGTTTTAACTTTAAAAGCGAGTCAAGTGCATATATCCACAAGATCACTAGTTGCTTTTATGAGCAGAAAATTTCTTCAGTATTGATTTGAGTTTCATGCTTTTATCTTCTATGGTCTTTCAAGGTGCTGAGCACTATAAACTCTCCACTGACTGTTGTTCCTGGTATCTCCAATAGCATTCTGTCTACCTAGCTGGCTGCATATGATGCAGCCTCATACCTCTTCCATGGAATGATGGGATGTGTGGATAAACACTTGCAAAGTGTTTCTAAGGAAAAGATCAGTTCTGTTGCCAAGAAATAGCTTTGTCACAGGTGTTAGTCACCACCTGAAGGTTATCACAGTATTCATTTAAGGATGTAAAGCCAGAACCAACTAAGCACCTCCTATGCTTTGGAAATCATCACTTAATGCTGACTTGCATCTGTAGGTATCTAATTGCATTTGAGAAAGTGACTTTTGTTTTGACAGTCCTTGTAATATGAGGACACTTCATCAACTGCAAGATTCTTCATAGCGTTTGATCTTCACTGTTGCAGGTGAGGTACAGTGGTGCGGCTGGGTAACACTGAGCTTGGCTCTCTCAATTTATACAGATCCAAATTCCTCAAAAAATGGTTTCAGCTTGAGGGTATAGGACAGGTACTTCCCTCTCCTGTTTGCAGAAAGGAACGTTCTGAAAGTATCTTGATGGGAAGAAAGTGCCCTCCTCTCAGCTAGGAAAGTGCTTTCTTCTGTTACGAAAGTAGAAAACAGATGTCATTTTCTGGAATGGTTACACTGGGTGAGTTACAGACGTGCCAGATCGGGGAGGAAAATACTCATGGTGGTGTAAAGAAAGGACTCTGACTCTTTTAATAAACGCGGTGCGCTTGATGTGTCACCTTGCTGCCCTGTTGATCTCGAGTACATCCCTCTGAGACATCCTTATTTATAACATCTTTATAAATGAATATTTGATTTAAATGGCAAATTGCAGAATTAGAGTCAGACAAATAAAATATTAAGACTATCTTCTGTCTGGCACAGAGTTTCTCCTGTGTGACGCAGCAGATCACCTGTTTCTGCATTGCCTTCCACTGTAGCATAATATTGCTCCAGTAAGATCCACAGTAGTACACACCATAGAAAATCAGTGCAAAGCAGATTTCAGCACTGCTTCAACTATCTTCAGGCCTGTGTATCAATGCTTCCTTTCAGCATCTAATTGATAACTTGAGTTTCTGTCTTTAAAAATGCTCAGGCCGAACCAAAGCTGGTGGCATACGCTACAAGCTGTCCTGTTCATTCCAGAATAAAAGATGATAGGAATCTAAGAAACACAGCAGTTTTTTAAGAAATATACTTGCACAGTCTCCAGAATAATGAGAGCGAACACATTTTTCTTCACTGTCAAGCATATGTGTCGTCCTGCTCCTGTGCCCTGAGTAAGCAAATGCGTTATTTACAATAGGTAATGGAAAGACAATGCTTTGTTACTGGAACTAGTTATGTTTATCTTCCAGCACTACAGAATAAGAATCATGAGACATGGCATTTGTTTTTCTTCAAACCAAAATGTTTTAGCTTTATGCACAAGTTGTCTTTAGATAGTGGCATAAAAGAATCCCTTTTCCTCCCACTTCAAAACATGGACCACCAAAGCCAAAAGAAAGTATGGCAGGATTTTAGTGTGGACTTTGTTAGTACAGGTTAGTCAGCCATACTGAACCAGCAAGTAATTGTTTTCACATGTGTGATGTGATAAAACTACAGCCCTGGACACTTGGAAGTCATTTGGAAAGTAAAAGGTTTGCAAAGCACATTGCTCTAAGACGATTAGGAATTGTTAAACGATGTATTTGGTAGCTTTTTAAAAACAGATCTGACTATAGGAAAAAGATTTGGTTGCCCATCTAGTTTTTTTGTCTTTTTTCTGTGGCACTGTGTCAACAGTTGCTCATTAGTTACAGTGTAAATGTAGATGGTCTATTCTGGTCATAAGGAAGAAGTCGTTCTTCCTGTCAGGGGAAAAAAAAGTTATCCTTTCTGTGTTTACTTTATTTACCCACATCTAATTACTCAGTGGTCTTTTTTAGCATGCAGCTTTTCAAGAAGTTTTCATAAACTCATGCAGGTCAGAATGTGGGTCTCATAAAACATTATTAGACCATACTGTTGACAGAACTGGGTGTACCAGATACTATCACAGCCAACATGTGTGAATTATTCTTCGTGAACAATAATGTGGGTTGGGTCTTCACAAATATTTTGGCAAGCAAGTTGAATATCAAATTTTCCATTAGAAATAAAACTACTACCATTTTTTGATTAAGCAGTGATTTTTTTTCAATTAAGCAGTGATTATTTCTGGAGCAAGTGTGTATTTTTCTTCAACAGCTTGTCTTGACCATATGGTTAAAAATAAAATTTTCTCTGAAGGTGGCGGAGGTTTTAGCTCCTCTTTTAACAAAGGCTGGGGGAAAAATACAACAGCTGAAACTTCCCTGAGAGTAGCCCCTTAACCTCAGCTGCCTTCCACTGTCTCGTTTCAGAGCTTACCCTTGACTCTTTTTATCATAACTGTCTATATATGTGAACTAGATCAATAAGAGCAAATCATAATATATCACCCTAATATACTGGAAATGTCCCAGTTAGAAACAATCCTTTGAGAATTCGTACTGGGAGATTTACCCTTGTCTAATAGGTATTCAAATATATAAATATTGACTTTTTTCCCTGCAAGTGATTAGGGCCTAAGTATTAGGAGTTATTTTCTTTTTCATTTTGGACTGATAGGAGCTTATGATGGTCAGCATTCTAGGAGTTAATTTGACGCACGTGTCCTTCATGAAACACCTCTCCAGTCTTTGCTAATTTATATATATCACTGCAGCTGTTATCTCAATTGTGGAGTTCTTCCATTGCACTGCATTTTAACTGATCTACCTGCAGACCGGTACCTGCACAGTATAATATAGTTAGGGAGAAGGTCAGGATTCTCTGCCTCCTGAGAAGCTTTAAGGAATTAAAATTACAAGGGTGGTTTTTTCTCCCTCTAGCTTTATCACCTCTAAGAGTGGGAATCAGAGGATCAGAAAAAAGGCCCTAAATGTTTTGGGAGGCATAAATCCTAGGAGGCAAAAGTCCTAGGATGGTTTGGGTTAGAAGCAGCCTTTAAGATCATCTAGCATGTTAACTGAACCACTGAGCTTGGTGTCATCTGCAGACTGGCTGAGGCTGCACTCAATCCCACTGTCCGTGTCTTCTACAAAGATGTTAGCACTGGTCCCTGAGGAACACCGCTTGCCACCGGTCTCCACATGGACGTTGAGCCACTCACCGCAATTCTCTGAGTGCAACCATCCAGCCAATTCCTTCTCGAGCAAGTGATCTGTCCACCAAATCCAAAAGATAAATAAAAGTACATGAATTGACAGTGGTGACTCTAATCCCAGGTGAACAGATATTCATTGCATACTCTTTCCCTTTAGTTTTTATAATGACTTTTCTGATTCAAGAGAAAGGGTCATCCCAGGATGCTAATCTTGCACTAGATTTTTATCTTTTCTCTTGAATTTCCAAAGCAAATTGTAGAGTTAAGGTGGTGAAAGACCCAAAGTCAGTTAAGGAAATGTGAAGTATTCTATTGATCTCAATGTGCTCAAGAGAAAGAAAAATAATCAAGGAACAAATCCTGGCACATCTGCTCCTTTTCTTCTTGCAGTGGTAGAACAGGAGGTCTGCAAGATCAAACAGTTCTGAAATTATTATTATAGGAAGAGATACAAACATTCCTTAGTGTTCTCTACAAACATGTACATTAATTTTTTATCACTATTATTTTTTTTAATGTAGAAAGTAGCCTAGGAAAGAACAGATACAAAATACAATAGGCTGCTTTCATTAGGCTTAAAAAAAACCTCAAACAGCTGACAAACAGGTTATTAATTGTAACATATGAGCAGGGGGCCAAGAGAGACTGATGAACTTATCCCAGAGAAAATGTGATTCTATAGCGATTATTAAAAATATTTCAATTAAGATTTTAACTCTGCAATATAGCAAGAAATAAAATCGAACACAACACAAGTAACAGGTCAAGGTGTGTTTTACACTGCTGTGTAATTATTCATAAGCTCCAGGTTACTTCACATTATTTAAGTATACATGGACATAGTCCATTCTAGTGTAGGCCTGATGTTCAGAGATTATAGGACTTGTCTACATGAGTTATATTTAGATTTGCTCCCTAAGGAGTTCAGCATTTTTGTTTGAATAAGTGCTGTACAATCTTAACTGTAAGTATTGACAGGTTGGCTAGCAAGCAATTAAAGAAGGGTCTTATGTTGTTGCCAAATATTTAGGTAGGCATCCATGAAATTGTAACTATTTGTATACCACCTTTGCAATGACCAAGAATTAAAGTTATTTTCATCATGGGTGGATGAGCTTGTGGGTGAATTTGTATGGGATATTTCAAGTTTTACTTGCCAGCAGGAAAGAATCCCACGAATCATAACATTTTCATTACCAGAGACCTTGTGTTTCTAGCACTCTTTTCTTCAGCTATAAAAGTGCAATACTATTTCAAGTGCAGCTGTATATTCCTGTACAAGATCAGAAGAATCTAGTTCTCTTGATTCTCTCAAATCAGGCAGGTGAGATGATAATAGAAAAAAAAAAGAAAATCCAAACAATTGATTTCTTGTTTTTTTCTATTTAGCCACAACGATTTCACTAGCATGACTCATTTTTATCTAAATATTAATACTTATGTCTATCAGCATTATAGACCTGATGGCAGAAATAAACAATAATAAATTAGTGGAATTAAAGACCCTGTTCTCTTGAATAAGAGGACTGATGGGCTAGCAGTACTGCACACTGGAAATGCTTCTGCTAATAACAATCCATCTAAATAGTGCATGTGGTTTAGCACTTGTCCTAAGCATCCTTAAGTCTAAAGCTCTTTGGGATCTGGATTTCCAGCAGAGGTTACAGCAGTTTGGCCCATTCAGCATTTCTGGGATGAACAAGTTGAATGTGCATGATCTACCAACTTTATTTTTCTAGACAATTATGCTAGTGCTCTTCCATTCCCCTCAAAATTTCAGGAAAGCTTTGAGGTTTTGACCCCCTTCACTAGGCAAGAATTCAGTCTATGAGCTGTCAGAGAAGCTCTGTGCAATAGTCTACTACTTGTTTCTGTTGTTCATGTCTGGAAATTGGGAGGAGGGGGATTAAAATGTATTTATCAGTTACAAAACCTACAAAACCAATTTATCTGCTGTTTTGGTATAGCCAAATCCGAACAACCTAAACTAGACATCCAAATTTCAGTTAGACATCCAAAATTTAGTTAGTCAGTACTTCTGCATGTGGGGTGATGGTGTGCTCATCTAGCTCTTGAATTTTAGGCTGTTATGGAGGAGAAGGTCACATTTTCAAACTTTGTCGTCAGTTGTGGAGCCAGGATGCTTCTCTATTTTTTTTTAAATAAGGTCCCATATTTCTTGGCTCACTACAGAATTATTTCCTTAAAGCACCTTAAAATTTGCTTCAAAATGACAAGCAATACCTTGTGAAAATGTTGATTGCAGTGTTGTTCTAAAGTTCAAATCATATTGCTCCTTACAAAAGGCTGACCTCAAAGTTATCCGTATTGTACATGTCCTAAGAAGACTGACATTTCTAACCAATTTATTAAAGAAAAACAAAATGCTTTCTGAACATTTGCCTTTTAGTTTGGAATTCTTGGCTTCATATTGGCCTTCTGTATATGGAGGAGTACCATAGTTATATGAGTACACATTGCCAGGTCTGTAAACCACAGACATCCAAGTCTTTTTACACCTTTTTGCCAAACTTACCTCTTAGCTCAATGGAGTTTATTAGTCTTCAAATGAAGACTGTTCTACGGTGACTGTGATAGCTTCACTTCTGAAAGGTGTTACCTGCCTATTACTTGACCTAAAAAAACAAACAAAAAAAACCCTGATGAATAGTTAAGCCTTTAACTAAATATGCTCTAACAATTGTTTCAGTCAGTGATAACTATGATCTTGCTTCTATTCAATTGTAATTATAACACTGGAGTAAAAAAATTGCAGAGTTTGTACTGGCTGGGTATATTTATAACATAATGCTAACATAATGCATGCTCTGTTCTCTGTTATTTAACTCTATTTGAAGCAGACTACTCTCCAGTCTGCAAAATTCTGTATTACATTCTACGAGTAAGATCTTTTAAGATGTCATTATCCATGTCAATATAATTTTGCATTCTACAAAAAAAGCAGATGTCTGAGGGTCTAAGCATCGGGCATGAAGTACTTACTGTTCAATGAGATCATTGTTTTCAGTTGTAAAGCTTTCCTGAACCTTTTCTTTTTGATGCAAATGCACTGTACTGTGATATCATAAACTCTTAGCAGTGTCTCACTTCCCAGTTTTCATCTTCAGGAGCTCATAGCACATCATACGAGACTCTACTTTCTCCTGTGTATAAATATATAATTCCTAAATATATAATTCATAAGGACATATCACAAACTTGATTTTATTGTCGCCTACCTGATGCTGTCTATAATTACTACTGCAGCAAAGTGTCCTTTTTTTGAGTGTAATTTTTAACTTTGAATAGCTTTATTTGCTTCGGGTAGAAAACATTATCTAGTCTGTTTGTTAGCCAGTGTCTGTTTTATATCTAGATCTACTATTAGTATACTCTCAAAATGCTTTAGGAAAACAAGGGTTCAGTGCCAGTGCTCAAACACAGAACAATAGGGATAGCAGTTTAACTCCTATAAAAGGAGAAACGGAGACTGTGATGTTTTGATTTCATGATGATAAAAAAGAAAACTCTTGGCTAAGATATGAATTTTAATCTCTTCCCTGAAAGTCTGACTAAGCTAATATTTAAAAGCATAAATCAGATTTTCCTAGAGAACATTCTTAGTTTTTGTAGTATAACTCTAACTTCAATTTTGTTCCTAGTTTTGATGGCCAAGAATTGAGTTCTTTCACTTTACTCTGGCAAACCTACATAGTAATTTAATTCATGTGACCAAGCCTTTCTTAGGATTCTCTCCTCTGAAGTCAGTCTTGGGAGATAAATCACATTCCAGAATAGCACTGCAGATGCATGGGATCTGTTTGATCTCTGCTTTTAGACGAAAGTCTATGTTTACTGGGGAGTGACTGGCTAATTTTGCTATAGTAATGTTAGTACTCACAACCGCTAAAACCTTGTTAAAAAAAAAAAAAGAAAAGTCCTATTTTATTAAGGAAAGTAATGCAGAAGTCTTTTTTAGGCAGTCTTATAACCTAATTTCTAGTGGGGCTAAGGGGGAATAATTACACTACACAGAAAGAGATAGCGTTACAGAAAAATGCTAAGACACTGAAAATAGTTTAACAACTGAAAAGCGCAAATCACAAATTTAAAAAAAGAATTAGTCAGGATTCATGTTGAGTCTGTGTAGTGCATACTGGTACACAAGTGTCTAATAATGCAATGCAAACCCTACCAGTTTTTGTTTTAACCAAGATACGAAAATTGAGTGTGGGACCCCAACCATAAATGCAGCATTAGGAATAAACTTGCAATCCGAGTGCTGGACTCTTTTCTAGATGCAACAGTGCAGTCCTGTTCCACGTTCCGGTAGTGTTTGTTTAATTGGTTTCACTATGATACAACTTTTTAATGAATAAACTGTAGAGGTTGACTGAAATCAGCTTACCATAGGTTGCTATGGGGGAAAAAAAAAAAAAAAAAAAAAAGTCTAACATGCAGAAAGACTAAGAAAAGCAAACAAACAACAAACCAACCAACAACCAAAAAACAACCAGCAAAACAGGTCTGTCAGGAGCGATTCCCTCCCTTCCATTTCCTTCTGATTTGGAAATGTTCAACAATGGCTCATCCAGCGCAAGGCTAAAATGAATGTTCCGGGCATACAGTCCTCTTTTACCTTTCACTGCTCAAGCACACACATGCCTAGAAAAAAAACCGAATGCTGATCCCAAAGGTCCCTTCTAATGGATTTGGAACTGTATTGCCTGTCTGGTAACAGCTTCCTTTCAAAATAAAGGGGAAAAATGAATAGCTCAGATTGGAATATGAGGCCCTCCTGGGACATCTTCAGCACTGGCTTGCTCACGGCACAATCATGAAAACATATGTCCAAAAATCGACGGGAAAAAAAAAAAGAGGTCTTGACGCCACGTCTCTGCTTCCCAGAAGAGCTACAGCAGTGCCAGGTAAGTTCCAGGCCCGTGTCCCGCAGCCGACGTGGCTGCCACCGCGAGCCGCCGCCTGCATCGGCGACATCCGCTTCCGCAGGCCCGGCCGCGCGGCGCAGCTCGTTGCCAGGAGACGCCGCCGCCTTCCCAGCTCGCCCCACTGCACCGCCCGCCGGGCTTCCGTCTGCCGACAGCGGGCGTTCCCGCCGCCATTTTGAGCCCGGGCGGGGGGCGCAGCTCGGCTGGCCGCCATGGATACAGGTGAGCGGCGCGTTGCGGCACGGTGGGGGTCGGTCGTCGGGCAGGGCGAGCGATGCTGACCAGGGAGAGGGCGCCGGTTTGCCCCGTTGGAGTGCTTCGCGTCGTTCGCGGAGACGCCGCGGCAGCGGAGGCACCCCACGTTGCGTCTGTGGTCGGGGAGCTAAATCTTTCATAGAGACCCGAACGGTGGGACGGAAGGGACCTTGCAGGTCGGCTTGTTCCAACTCTGCCGCGCTGGGCACCTCCCGCCAGAGCACCTCCGCGGGGCCCCTTCCAGCCCGCCCTGATGCACCTCCGGGCGCGGGGCACCACGGTTCTGGGCAGCCAGGGCCTCGCCGCCCTGCCAGAAAAGAATTTCTGCCTGACATCTAACCTGCTTTTTTTTGTTTGTTTGTTTTTCGTTCCCCTTGTCCTGTTGTTTTTAGTCAGGATGAAAAGTTAAGCCTCCGTCTTCTTTTATAAGCTCCCTTTCCATATGGAAAGACCACAGTAAGGTCTTCCTAAGCCTTCTCTTCTCCAGGCTGAGCAAGCCCAGCTCCCTCAGCCTTTCTTCATAGGACGGTAGAATCGTGCTGACCCCTGGATATGTCACCCGTGTCCACTGTACGCCATTAGTGTGAGAACACTGCAGGATTCTCACTGAAGTGTGACATCTTTGTACAAAACAAACAAAAAAGGCAGCCTCACAGTAAGCATTTCTTAAATTATGTGCAAGGAAGCTTTCAGTGAGCTGTTTGCAGTACTCTTTACTTAACTTCTCAAATTTTCCTTCTACCAATGCCTGATCCCTTTCTCTTCCCTTTCCCTTTATTCTACATGAAGTCAGAGGGTATTTCTCTGTTGTTTGCATCATGTTTAGTTGTTTAAAACACCAACAGCACACGTATTAACATGGGCCCAACACAGATTCATGTAATAGAAAACACTGTGCTAAGAGAACCCATATTACTGCTTTATCTCCTCTCTAAATGTTTCTATTTGTATGGTGCAAATTGAGAAACTCACTTCCAAATCTATCACGTGGGTCCAGTTTTTACTTTTTTTTCTCACCTAATCAGATGATACAGGAAATCGACTTCGGTTCCAGCTGGAGTTGGAGTTTGTTCAGTGCCTAGCAAATCCCAATTATCTCAACTGTGAGTACTTAATGTCAGAGTCCTGAGAAGTTAATATTATTTAACAGCTTAATGATTACAAAATGATTACAAATAAACGGGGGGGAGGAGGAGAAAGGCTAAACAAAGAAAAGGGAAGAGTCTTTAACAGGATAAAAGCAGTCCAAGAATGCTTTAATTTGTCCAAATTTCAAAGGTGAGGTGGAAGAGGGAGGAAACAATACCTTTAAAATGTGAAATAAATATTTATTGAAATAAAATGCATCTGTCTAGTGGAGAATAAGTTCACATCTGTAGTAAAAAATAAATAATATTAATTTCAATCTAAGAAGTACCAGAATTTAACTAATACTAATAATAGTTTCAGGTAAAGTACTTAATTTCTTTGGTTTTCTCTGACAGTTTTGATGTGTCAGAAGTTCCTGTTTTTGAAAACTTTTCACATCCTTGTAAAAGTTATATGGGGCAGAGGAGATGAGACCAACTCACTATACTTAGAATGTTAAGATACGTTTTTTACTGAGTTGTAAAAACTTGCAGTGATAAGACTATGACTCGCGTGCCTCTTTTGTATAGTTTTGTGAATACATATTCATGAACTTTGGCAAATTTTTCATATTTCTATAGCTGACAATTCCTTGTCTGTTATTTCAGTTCTTGCACAAAGAGGATACTTCAAAGACAAAGCTTTTGTAAACTATCTTAAATATTTACTCTATTGGAAAGAACCTGAATATGCAAAATACTTGAAGTAAGTATTAAACTCCCTTAGGTTTCTGCATTTTAATGATTTTTACCTTCTGTTATGCACTGTAAAGTACCATGTCCATATTTGATTTCTCCCTGCAACCAAAACCTGCACTGTGTTTATATGCAGTATAAATTTTCCTGTTTCCTGTAGTCTGGAATAGACAGAATTAGAGAATGTTTCACTCTTGACTTATGCGTGTAATTTGCCTTTTGCAACCTTTATCTGCACTTTGTATCTGCTTAAAACAAGATTACTGAAAATCATGGGACAAAACTACTTCAGCCCACTAAATACATTCTGAGAGTGACTTTTGCACTGTTAGTACCTACACAAAGAATCATTTTTCTGTTAATGTTAAAACTCTTTCACAGTTTTTGAACAGTTTTTGTTTACTTCAAATGAGCTCTGGAAACAGCTATTCTAGTTAATTTGTATTTGTTTTAATGAAATCTAATCTTTGGAAAAGTTATTCTAATCAGGTATGTTATGTACTTATGTTGTTATTAGATTCCATGTTTTATGGCTTTGTAGTTACTGAAGATATTAAGTTACACTGCATATGTACAGCCCTGTGTTTCAGGTACTTGCATAAAGCATTAAATGACTAAAATAACGAACTGGAGAGATACTGGAGACTCCAGCTTTAGTGTACCTTGTAAAACTCGTTTTTTTAAATCCAGGTATCCTCAGTGTTTGCATATGTTAGAGCTGCTCCAGTATGAACACTTTCGCAAAGAACTGGTAAATGCTCAGTGTGCTAAGTTTATTGATGAGCAGCAGATTCTTCACTGGCAGCACTATTCACGGAAGAGAATGCGCCTGCAGCAAGCACTAGCAGAGCAGCAGCAACAAAACAACACCTCTGTAAAATGAAAAGCACTTGGAAAAGCGATGATAATGTATACTTCGCATTAATCCAAGTATTTACAAGAAAGGAATGAAGTCTTTTGTCTTTTGTAGGTTTTGCTGTGTGTATACACTTAATGTGTGATGTCAAGTGACTATGTCTTTCACCAGCTTGTAACATGTTTCAGTCTCCTATTGTAAAAATCTACTGCCATTTCTTTCATAGCATGGGCAATCTTGTTAAGAGTATTACTTACGGTATTTGTTCCTTTTGAAAACCAAGCCTAATTTTTGAGGGCACTGACATTGTTGTATCAACAAAAAATGTAGTTCAGGAGTTTCTACAGTGCAGGCATGTTTTGTGGAGAACAATGATATGTCTCCGAGCATCATGACTAAGATGTACTGCTCTTTATGAGCAAAGCTGAAGTGATTATGGTTGTTGCACAAAATTGAATTTGTAATTTTCTGCCTGGAAACAAAGCTGAGCTATTACTTGTCCATTCTGTTTACTTGCTTTTTTTGAGGGTGTGGGCAGGGGTGTCTTAAGAATTCTCTTCACAATGTATTTTAGAGACAAAAAAAATGAAGTGTGAAGAGATAAGGACTACCAGAGTGGAGCAAAGATGGGTAATGAGAAACTTTAGTGGAACAGAGCTATGGCCTGTTTTCTTAGGTTCTGTTACAAAGTTGTAAACACTTGCAAAATTGGAGAAACATTTATCATGCCTTCTTGTATAGCTGTTGGGTTGTTGTTTTTTTCTGTAAGAATGTAGATTATGGTAGCTGTGAAGGATTTCATTTTCACATTTTAGATTGTGTTCATGCTGTATTCACACTGTATTTCATATTCTTGTAGGAGTAGGTGCGGCAGCACAGTGACAGGGAGACTGCTAGCCCTCACCTCATCATACTTGGTGCTGAACATATCAGCCATTAAACATTATATTGAAAACTTATCTTGACAGCTTCAGCAGCTGCATAAAATTAGCTTCAGGAAGAAAAAGCATTTTCTTCTACCGCTCTTCTCCACCTCCCCCTCATTCACTATTAAAAGGTCTAACTTAGTAATTAAGTATTACTGTTAAGTAAAAGTAGGCTACCACCTTGGTTTGCATTTTGAGCTTGGCTTCTTTGTAAAGAGACTTGGCAGACTAAAATTTATTTCAACGAAGAAAAGAAAACTTTTTTGTTGCAAGACTTCAGTGAAAAGGTTTGAACCTAGAATTTAATGACATTCAGACAAAAGTAATTTACCATGACAGTTTGGGGGGGAAAAAAAAAGTGAGGATTCCAGGAAAGAGCAATGCAATTAACAAGACAAACATCTTCATAAATGATTGACTACTGGACGATTTAATCTTCAGTAAACAACATACGCACAAGATCTGCTTTAAAACATTCTTCTTCAACCAACTTCTGAGGCTGAAAGAAAAGATGTTTTTAGGAGTAATTAACAAATCTGTTCTAGACTAGAGCTATTTGCACCTAATAGTATTAGCCATACTACAGCAACCATTATTGCTAGATGGCAAGTGGGAGTTGGTGTGTGGAGCAGAAAAAGCAGTGTAAGGATAGATGAAAAATGCCTGTGTGCGTTTTCTGTTCTTTGAAGCATTCCTACAAAAGTAACTGTTGATTTAAATAGTGGGTCCAAGTTAAAACTTGGTGTGGTATGTAAATGTTTTTGTTACATAGGAGAGTACACAAGAGTGAGAGCTGTAGTCTGTCTGAATTAGGAGTATGCTACACACAATCCTACTATACTCCTATAACCCAGCATTTGGAGTTCTTAATACTTGAGAAGCTGTAAGTCAGAAAACTGACAACATGTTGCTAAGTACTTAGCCTACCCCTCAAACAAGATGTGTTAAGTGTATGTATTTTATTTGATAAGTTCATTACAGAGAACGTTCTACAGGAGGGAGGTAGTTCCCTGAGAGAAAACTAATCTGAACTAGGAAAAGTGCATGGATAAGAGTGGAAAGGTGTCCCACACTGTCCATTCTCCTGAAACAAGAGAAGGTATCAGAAAACATGTAGACCCACAGCATACAATAAATGACTTACTGTTCCGTATTTAAGTAGTGTAGGCACTCCTGTTAGTTTCAGATTCTTCCTGAATTCATTGTTAGGATCTTTCCAGCTGTTAGCAAAGAGTGTAGTTACACAGAACTTGTAAAAATACAGTTTGAAATTCGACTGTTAAAATTCTTTCAAAGGGATGATTCTGCCTCCCACCTCCCCATCTCCTTGTTAGAACATGCAAGTAGTCCACTTAAGGGAACTGTAGACCTCTACATTCACAGAACTAATTCAGTTGTTAGTACCAAGAGGTTAGTTAACTTCCAGGCCAGGAAGAGCTAAGAAATGTTTGTTTGCATTAAAACAGTTACTTACTAGGCTCTGTCTCCAACAAGACAGTAGATGAACACTGATTCATCAGGCATGTTATGAAGTTCGTTCCTCACAACTGGTTCAGCTAGAGAGTAATTTCTCAGTGTTAATACACCATGCTACAGTATCACGAGCATTTAGTCTGACCAGCAGTGCTGCTATCTAACACTGTCTGCTTCGGGCAGAGATCTATGCTGTTTCACGTGGTCATCCATAAGCACTGCAGAATGCATACTGTCAATGTTAAAGGGACCGGCCTTCGCACGAAGCCCAACTGCTGCTCTAAGTCAGAACATGCGGTCTGCTGACTGGAGGAGACCGAGCAGAACAGCGGCAAGCTGCTGCCCTGCGTAATCCGGCAGATACGATCCTGAAAGTTCAGTGTGACGCATTCTGAGGACCTGCCTTCGTATTCCATTCCCGAACACGGGTAAGTTATTTCTGCCTTTTGTTAGGCAAAACAGAAGTAGATTCATGCAAGATTTACATCGAATTCTTTGCTGAGACAGAAAAACCATCCTCTGTGCCAGCCTCTGCTGACCGGCGTTACATCCCACGTGCGGGCGGCTCGGCACTGCAGCAGCTGCGGCAGCTCCCGGCCACAGCGGCCTACAGCGGCGGCCGGATTAAGGACAAGGGTAACCGCAGCGGAGACGGCAGTCCGCGCCCGTCCGCGCGCTAAGAGGTTCGGCCTCCGCGCCGCGACCGCCCGGAGTGCCCGCCGCGTCCCCCACGAGGCCGCCCGGCGCCGCTCCGCCCGCCTCAGACCAACGAGAGCGCCTTGCGCCGGCGCCACGCGGGCCGAGAGGAGGCGGCCGGAGTTCCTGGCGGAGCCTCCGCACCTCCCCGGGCCTCACCAGTCACGCAGTCCGGGCACCAGCTCCGGCCCTCGGCATCCTTGTCGCCGCAGAAGAGCGCGAAGATCGGCCGGCCGTGGTAGCGCTGCGCCGTCTGCACGAATTCGCCGTACCCGCGGACCTGCTTCTCCTCCCAGCCCATGGCGCCTGCGGGAAGCGGCAACCGAGGGCGGGAAGGCGCGGCCCCGTCCCGGATACCGCACTGCGGCGCCGCGCTGCTTCCCGACAGCCTCGGCGGCGGCGGTCGCCCGCAGCGAGTTTGAACCGCTCCGCCCAGCGGGCCGGGCCGGGCTCCTGCAGGGCGCGCGGGTGGTCGCGGCTTCCTGCCGGTGCCTGAAGAGCGGCCTGCTGCGGGTCGCCCCGGCGGGGTTCGGGTCGCCGGGCGCAACTCGCGGCTTTCCGCTGCCCTTCTGGCCTCGGGCGGGCGCGGGTCGGTGAGCGCGGGGGCGACGGCGGCGACGGGCGGGGCGGGCCGAGCTGAGGAGCGGCGGCAAAGTCCCGATTCGGCTGCTAAAGAAGCAGTAGCTTCGGTTTTTAATTCCCAAGGTCAAATGCGAGAGAGATAATTTTCTGACTCTCTCGACACGTAGCTTATATTTCAAACTCTTCTATTTGAAGAACCCCCGGTGATCGACATTCCTTTGGCGATAAGGCACGAGCTTGCTTCCCTGAGCGCTGCCCTACTCTGTTCTCACACTTCTGCAGTACGCCGTTCCCCTGTAGGTAGGTGACGGCTATGGAAGTCCTGTAGTGTTCCGAGGGGCCGTAACGTGAGCCTCACGGCCTGTGGCGGAGCTCCTCGGTGTTTCTGGGAGTGTGTAAAAGAAGGATGTAAACAGTAAATGTTGCGTTAAGTAGCAGGAACGTACTTCCCATTTTGCACGCTGCCTGTATAAAGACACTTGATCTATTTCCTGTTCCTGTGTGCTTCCTCAGGTTGGTTCTCTATTTGTTATGCACTTAAGATTCCTTTTCAGAGATAGAAATAGCATGAGCATAGCAATAGTATGATTATAATAACTGTTAATAACTATAATAATGTATGTTAAAGTAACTATTTTCAGCATCGGGTCAACGTGATGGGACCAAGCAAGCCACCTTTGTCTGGTGTTCCATTTACACCCACTACCCAGCTGTACAGGAATGAAGCAAATTCTTTACGAACACAGGTATTGTTTGAATATTTCAGCAGTGCTGAAGTGGTTTTCATTTGTGATCACTACAAAAAGATGAGTGAGACCCATTTCCTGATATAGGCCACTCATGAATGTGAGATCTTCATACTTGCTTTCACAACACTGTCACTCATAATCTTAACCCTTTTTGGTTTTTTTTTTCCCTGCATGGAACTGAAACTGCACCTATAAATACTGTTTGTCTGTCTTAGCCTCTTACTTTACCACATAGTCACTGAACGTAGAAACTTCATTCTGTTACTGCATTTTAGTTTTCCATTTATCCTTCATCATGTATCTGTTACCTTTGTAACTCTGCTTCTCATATGATACAAATAATACCTTTTTATATTGTCATTACAACTTATTAATTTCATTGCTAGAATTCTTTAAAGTCTTTGCAATGGTATTGTCTGTTACATTGTCATTTTGGAGCAGATTTTTCACTGTGGGTGCCTACCCAAAGGTGTAAATATGTATGCAGTGTTATTTACAAGAATACCCATATGCGTAATTCAAGGTCATTTTGAATACTGACGTTTATCTGAGTGGAGGGAATTCTTGCATGTGCTGGAGAAGTACCATAGTGACAGAATGCTGAATCATGGCCTGAACCTCTGATTGACCACCTGAGGCAAGCAATGAGTCAGCCCTGGGAGCACAGGTGAAGGCAATTCACCTGTGCTGCTGGAAGGGGTGGAGCCTGGCTGCACTTCTCCTAGACCCATTTAAGAGCTGACTGCCACTGGGAAAGGATCTCTTCTGGAGATCCCTCCTTTGGAGTTTTGCAGTGGGTCTAGGATGAGGGTAAGCACTCTCTCTTTTCTCTTTGGTATGATAACCTGCTTAGCCAAACTCTCTTGTGTATTTCATAATTATAACATCTGTATGTTCATTGATTACACAGTATTGTGATATGAAAGAGGCTTTGCTTTCCTTAGTGTTGTGCACTAGAGGTGCCTCATTCACATAAATGGTTGTGTGTAACATCAATTTCTGTTTACACTTTAAAACAGCTCCAGTTTAATAGGAATGTTCCAGCAGTTCCGGAAAACTTATCTCTCAGATTCTCTAACCCCCATCCAATTATAATAGAAAAACTGAAGTCATCTAATGATCAGAGAAATCTAGGTGGAAGTGATGACCCCAGTATAAGAAGCTCTGGTATGTTTTCAGTGATATCTGAAGAGAGACTAAAATTGGCTATTCATCTAGCTAAAAGGGACATAAAACGAAGGCATCTTGAAGAGCAAGTGAAACAACAGGTGTTTGGAGATGCTGTCAATAAATCATTGTTAGCCCAGAAGTCACAAGAGCAGATAAACAAAGTGTCTGAAAGTCTGGAAAAGAAAATTGGGCTTGAGTCTCAAACTCAGCTGAAATATCACCAGAAACTTGTTGAGCCTTCCAAAATGAAGACTACCACCTCTGGTACAAAAGTATATCTCTACACACCAAATGAGGGAATGCTAATACCAGCTGTTTTAGGCTCTTCGCTCACCCATAATACAAGACCAGACCCCAAGACAACCGTTAAAATAAAGGAAAATAAAAATATTATTGAAATCCAACGGCTGCAAAAAGAATTAAGAAGTTGTGTCCAGAAAATTGAAGACCTAACTAAAAAAGGTGTAAGACTGAACAATAATTATTGTATGTAAATGCATGAGAGTTTGTTGATTTGTTCTTTTTTCTACTCATTGTTTTTGTCTTTTGTTTTTTGTCTTGGATTAAAATCAGATTCATTCTAGATTTTTGAGAATAGGAAGAACAACTGGAATAGTTAGCTAGGACAGATAATAACAGGGTTTAATATCTTTGAGTATTTGTAGTGAGTTCCAGTTCAGCTTGAAATGGCAGTAAATTAGTGGCAGTCTATTTAATAACCTAATATTGGTGTAGACGTATTAGCTCAAGCTTCTGACTGCAAAATGCAATACAATGATTAACCACATTCTTAGCTGTGAAAAGAGTCAACTGACTTACCTAGCTTCTAGGTGTGTGGTGTAATGATTAATGTCCTTTCTGACACTGTGTTGGTCTAAATATGAAAACACCACAGAGCTGCTTAAGCTTATCGTCTCCTCTGGCAGAACAGAGGAGAGAACAGGAAGAGCAAAAGCAAGAAAACTTATGAGTTGGGAAATAGGTGGCTTAGTAAGGGAAGGGAAAATTGAAAAACAAAGATGATGCAGTGGTGATCACATGCTATCTCTCACAAGTAGTCCAGTGCCCAGCCAATCTCTGGGTAATGGCTATGTTTCTCCCTTCACCCAAAACTCTTTTTTTTTTTTTATTGCTGAGCATGCTGTTATACAGCATGGGATATCCCCTTTTTTTTTTTTTTTTTTTGGTTTGGTTCAGCTGTCCCATCTGTGAGCCCTCACAACTTCTTGCATACCCCCTGCCTACTCACACAGGGGACATAGTTGAAACTCTGAAACATGAAACTGTGCACCAGCTCCACAGCAAAAGACAAAACTTGGATGTGTTATCAGCCATGTTTTAAGTTATAAATCCAAAACAGCTCTGTACATGTTACTGTGAAAAAAGTAAACTCATCCCAGCCAGACTCATAACATTGCATTGGTCCCTTTATTATAACTACCTGGAGGTTTAAATTTATTTCTAACTTGGAGCGTTTTACTTGCAAGTTTGTTGTGAGATTAAGGAGTCATGAGTAGTTTTGTGAACTGTATCTGAAAAGGTGTGTGTAAAAGTATTTAGTCAAATATTAAGCAGATACATAATGTAGAGTTGAAGTAGCTAGTTTTCATTACTGCCCCAGGATGCTCTGCATAAAAGATTCTTATTGCTAAATTATATTTGTTCATTTGGCTTAAACAAGATTTTCACATGTTAAATTAAGACATAAAACTTAATATTTCATGCTTCTCAGAGAGAGATGAAGAAAACTTAGATGCTGATGAACAGCAACAAGTTTGCACTCAAAGGCAGAAGCAAGCTGCGCGATCGGCTCAGATGCTGTATGTACTCCAGCAACAGGTACAACTAGCATTTCAAGTTGGGATGTTTATTGTGATAAATTTGACAGAAGTGAACTGAAACAATCCAGATTAATGGAAACATGTCTGAATTTCCATGACATTCTAGTTTGGATCTGAGTGGTGTGACCGATTTCACTTATGAGTGGTTTTAGAGATACGAGCATCACTGTTGAGGGAGGGAAAAATCTTTCACTCAGATGTTACAGTGAAAACATTGTTCATTTATAGACATGGAGCTAATTCTAACTCATTTTCCCTGCTCCCCCTCTTGATGAACAGGTGAAAAAAATTCAGGATGATTTAGAAAAACTGAGTCCTTATAAAATCAAACATACTAAAAAGGTAAGATGGAAATTATTGCACAGAAATATATTTCATTTGGTCTCTTGCTGCCTTTGTTCCTTCCATCTTCTTCTAAGTCCTAAGATTTGCCTACAGTACTGGTGTGGAAAAGACTGCTGGCCTGCTTTTAGGTGGTTTCTACTTCGTTCCACTTTTCTGAATAGCACTCTGTTCTACTCTTGATTTATTGTTTTTAATTTCCTATTCACGTCACTCAGTCGTAGCCATTCTTTCTGATTTTCACGTTAGTCCATGATCTTTCAGAAAGATAATGCTGTGATAATTGGTACTGTTTGGCCAGTATTGACTCAATATTCTCATGTGCTTTTCTATCCATCACTTGTATTTTCTTTTCAAGAAGAAAACAGATGCTGGGGGATGGAGAATGTCCTACAGTCATGTTTTTTGTACATTGGGATCAGCCCCATGACTTCATAGGTATAAAGCAGTAGAAATACCAGGAGTTACAGCACAGTTATAACACTATGCTGTTTTTTAGCTGAATCTAACATTGAATGTGCAGTGTTGTGTAGTACCTTTAGAAGACTTCTTAAATGAATGTTTTGTTTTCCCTGAAAAGTGGCCTCATCTCCATCTGAATTATTCTAAACCTTGAGTGTTTATACATGAAATGTTGGTAACAATTCTGTGGGTAGCGTCAATACTTACAGAAACTAGAGGTACTAAAGTATATATGTTTCATTTTTCCAGTCTCGAGCAGTGTCCAAATTGGCAGCAGCACATAGAGGAGCTATACGAGCCTTGCAGGCATTCGCCAACCAGTTTACTGATCAAACAGGGCAATGGGTTCCTACCTGCTACAAGGAGCTGGGCAGCCTTATTCGACAGCTGTCACTCTGTTCTGCCAAACTTGAACTAGATTCTTCAACTTCTGATGTTATAATAGATATTTTGATGCAAGTTGAGGTAGGAATAATTGTTTTGTTTTGCAGAATATTTAACTTTTTTTTTTTTAATTAAAAGGCCATATTTTCCAATAGATGTGCTTCTAATGTTCATAAATAAGAGTAGTCTAAACAAGTTGCATCCTGTTCACAGGACAGACTGCTGCGGTCTGTGATGATGATGATGTTCTTGTCATTATTCACTATCCTGGTAGGATAAGGACTGGTAGTGATAGTGGTAACAGAACACAAGTTGTTGATTCATTTCCCGTTTTCAAGGTTGAAAGAATTGCATTTGATATGTTGGTTAAGTATTAAATATTGTTCTGCTGTGCATCCTTTAGTCATCAGTACTAAGTGAGTCTTTCTGCCTCACATACAATGGTGGGTGCAGAATTGTGTAGGTGGTAGCTACAATTTAAAGCTCTCTGCCTTTCAAATGAATTTTGTTAGTAATATCTGATGTTCTATGACATCTGTTGATATAGTACAAAAGTTCTGATTCACATTTCCTGCTGTAGTTTCTAGCTACATTATTTTTAAAGTAATAACCTACATAGCCTGAACTATTCTGCAATCAGTATTTAATTATTTCAAATAAAAACAGCTGATCCAATAGCTGCAAGATATTTTATTTACCTTAAAATATTATTCTAAATGTAAGAGCTGTGTTTTCGTTGTTCTGAACCATAATGCTTATGACCACTTTAACACTGGTTGCATCAGAATAGGAATGGAGGTAGAATTAACATTGTATTTCTCAATGGAAAATGTTTGTCTTATCTTAGTCATTTGTAGATTTTGTGTCAATTTATTTTTTAATGTGCTTTAAGTGGATAATTTTCTAGTCAGTTGTAAATTTAAAAACATGCAGACCTCTTCTTATATTATTAAGTTAGTCAAACAAAGGTGCTTCTGCATGAGCAAGCTGTCAGGACAAACAAAAAAACAACCAACCAACCAAAAACGAAACAAAAACAAACAAACAAAAAAAAAAACAAAACCAAAAAAAAACAAAGCCACATTAAATAGTTCCAGTTACTCAGAATATCTTGAATTTGTTTTTCTTTATTACGTCCTGTTTACTGAGAAAGTAATTAAAATTGTCAATATCTGATGCAGGATCTGATTTCATTGTTGGAAAAGAAGCAAACTCCCAAAAAAGTGAAGGAATGTCTTTCAGCATCACATGGCGAATCTTCAGTGAACACTGTGACGTTTCCAGCCAGAAAGCAGCTAATAACTCCAAAAGGAGAAAATAAGCCTCTCATCTTAAAAAAACAACGTAGACAAGGACCCAGAAAATCTCCAGCTGCCAGAGGTCTCTTGATTGGTTTGTATTTTATTACTAAATTGTTAGTTAACTTGCACTCTGCAGTTCAGTTTTTTAGTGTGTTACATATTGCTGGGCAGAAGTGTGCAACAGCCCATATCAGTCATCAGATTCATTTAGCTTTGTTATACTTTTAGTGTTGTTTTTTTTTTCCCTAGCAGCTACTGTTAGGTGATTAACTTGCAGGTTTATATACCTCTTCATATTATCATCATCATCATGTTTTTATTTTTGTCTAGCTCCTTTACAGTGAGCTATGCTTGGATTGCTTTTCTACAGTGTATACCTAAATGATGCTTTACAAATTAGTTTTAATGGTGCACACAGAATATATCATATGTTTATGTTGAAAACACTATATGAACATATTCTCTTGAAATGCAGTCATTGTTTGTTAGCAAGTCTCCAGCAAAGTTGTTTTGTAGAAGAACCATTTGGAGTGAAAAGATGTACTAAAGCTTTGGCTCAGAATTTCCTTAGTTTGGGTAGTTTCTCTGCTTTTGAAAGATTGAGTGATGTGGCTTTTGTTCTTGACAATCCATTCATTTCTTCTGCACCCCAATCACAGTCTCAGTACCTGGAGGCACATTAACTAACAGTTACACTGAAGTCTGTTTTCCACTGCCAGAGATTGAGATGCAACCTTTGGGAATTACTTCTCTTCTTCATCTACCTTATACATGAAAAATACTTTCTTTCCTAGTGTGTTTTGAAATAGTTGATGTCTACAATATTTTGCCACCTCATGAAATCTATTATTGCTTACTACACGACTGTGTATGTGTCAGTGTTTTTGTGTATGTATATACGTTCATATGTAAATGGAGAATGTGTTTTCTTATATATTTATTCTTCGATTAATCACTCTAGCAAAGACAGTTACTTTAATGCTTATCAGGGAATATGAGGGTTGTTTTTTGTTTTGTTTTTAATTTTGATATTTTTGTATTATGGTAGAGCTTTAAATGTTGTGGTTGGGTATATCTACCACA
This sequence comes from Lagopus muta, assembly GCF_023343835.1. Classification (NCBI taxonomy): domain Eukaryota; kingdom Metazoa; phylum Chordata; class Aves; order Galliformes; family Phasianidae; genus Lagopus; species Lagopus muta. The sequence goes on along the minus strand of NC_064452.1, from coordinate 149,805 downwards.
ACAGGAAAGTTGGATATAGACATTAAGATGATTCTTGCCCCTTTGAACTTACAGCTGAAGATTTCTTACTTATTTTTGATACAGATAAACATCAATACGTTGCAAAAATTTCAGCAGTTCAGAAGATGAACGATCACACTCATATGTTGCATGATAAATTCCAGGACGCAAATGATCTTCCTGCTCCACAAAGAAATACTGTTTTACAGGGAAGCCTAGAGGCACTAGTGAGATCTAGAGCTGTAAAAAAAGATCCTATCCTTCAAAGTGGCTCTTTAAAGAAGAAAGACATGTTATTATCTGCAGAATCGCAGGTATGCAAGTTGTAAAAGAATTCATGCTCTCTTCATCTTGTCCTCTGGGATTTGTTATTAGTGTAAGGCACTTTCAGACTTTGTACTCAAATATATTTTTTCTTCTGAGTTTAGAAGCATAGGCAAATAAGCAATGTTATTTGTCTCCATTATTTCTGATGGTTATATTTTATCAGTTGTTTTCTGAAACTTGTGTTGTTGCTTATCAACAATCATTAATTCTGGAGTGGACCTCACAGTTTAATGGCCAAATAGAGCATTATCCTTAGAAGTGCTTGCAAAAATTGTAATAGCAAAATTTAAGCACGTTTTGTTATGGCACAGTTGTACTTGTCTTTAAACGAGTTCTAAATCCTCCACGTGTGTCAGCTGTGCACTGTAAAGAGACATGACTTCCAAACAAATTCTAAAGCAGAATACAAAATACTTTCAAAATTAAGCAATGGAGATGCATGTTTTTAATGTAATTGTGTTAATTTTAAGGGCATGCCTAAATCTCTGAAACCAAGGCAGGTGCAGCCTCTAGGAAAGCATGCTCGATTTCAAGAAACAACTATAGCTTTTCAGTTAAAAGAGAACAAACGATTTGTTAAGGAGAGCAGCATACCCTGGGTGCCTTCAAACTCTGCGTTACCTCCTGCTTCACCTAAACGGTATGTTCATAGTCTAGTGGATCCAGTGTTCACCTAACTTTTCTGTGGAAGCAGTACTGTATCTGTACTAGTAAATAGGATGGGTTGGGCCTGCCTCTCATATTACGGAGGCAAAAGTGGCATAGCACAGCTCACAAGTGGGTATTTGTATTTTTTTTTTTTTTCTCACTCATAATAAAGTGGCCTCATTCGCAGAGCATGGGGAAAAAAGCATTCCTCTATGTTTTTCCTGGGTCATATATGAATATCATCTGGAAGTCGCAGGCCAAAACTGCAAAGCACTGACAGGCTACATAGCATGCAGAATGGACATTCACTAGCCATGCTGGTGCTCTGATTAAATTTTTAAGTTTATTTAACTAATCTGTTATTATGCTATTTGTGTCTGTCAGTCCTGCCATAATGGTTTTTGAAACTCCTCAGCTAATTTCAATTCAAATGGGCAGCGGAAAAATAACAATAGTATGTTCCTTCAAGTGTTGTGAAATTACTTATCTAAATGAAGAGTTTGTATTGGTGCATTCTCTGGAGGAAGTAGTTCTGTCATATTAATCACATAATCATAGATTATTCTGTGCTGAAATGCACATGCACATGGACCATCACATCCAATGACTGGCTCCACACAGGACCACTCAAACTCTGTCTGAGAGTGGTGTCCGAATGCTCCTTGAGCTCTAGCAGCTCAAGGCTGTGCCCACTGCTATAGGGTGCCTGTTTCATGCCCACAGAATCATTTCCTGACCCCCCCACCTGACGTTCCCACATTGCAGCTCCATGCTGCTCTTTCAGACCCTGTCAGTGTTTCCAGAGCTCAGCACTGCCCCCCTGTTCCCTGTGACGAGCTATAGGCCACCATGAGGCCTCCCCTCCTCTAGGCTGAATAAACCAGAGAGGCCTCAGCCTCTCCTCATGTGCCTTGCCTATTCCATTTCATAGCCCTCCCTTGGTTACACTCTAATAGCTTTACATCTTTACATTGCGGGACTCAAAACTACACACAGTGCTCTAGGTTTTGTCTGGGGAAAGCTTGCTATTTCATAGAAGTTGTTTTGAACTATTAGAATTGCAGCAGTGAGGTAATATGTATTCCTTCCTTTTCCTAAGATTTCATTCTTTCTCATATTAACTTTGTTAATTAGTTCCTCTCCATTTCTTAAGTGCAATTTGTTGGTATGTCCCTCATTCATTTTTCCATCTAAATATTTTATGTTTTCCAAATGTAGTTAACCTATTATCTCAGCACTGCAGTGAGAATACAAATGTGATCTCTTGGTTCCAAAAGGAGAAAATATGTATTTTTTTCCTTGTCTGTAATATGGTCTAGGCTTGTTTATGAAAAAAATATATTCAGTATTCTGGAGACTTGGGTTCCCCACATTTAGTTTCCCGTGCTCTTTCTGGCAGTTGAACCAGAAGATTCAGCTGCTGGATCTGAAGTAGACTGTGTGTTGATGAGGAGCTTGTCTATCTAGGCAGTATTTGCAGATAGCCATGAAGTTGTCTTTTCACCAGTAGTGTAGGGATGATTGAAGATCGCTGGTTCTCAGATGAATTTCCTGGCTTATATGATATTGAAGCCAATATTAATTTTCTCTATAAATGTTCTCAAAATTTTCATAAACTAATATTCAGAATCCAGTTATTTTATTCTCCAGTTCTTATAATGAGCGTTGTGTAATTCTCCTTATGTGATTGTCTTATATTTGAAGACTAGCATGGCATGAAGCAGAAGCTTCAAGAAGAACGAAAGTTCTGACTGATCTTAACAGAAGAGAAATGAAAAAAGGACAAAAGTTAAGGTAATTACTTGCTCAGAAGAGCTAATAAGTGGTACCAGAACTTGATATAATCTTCCTGCTATCTCCACCAGCAGTATGAAAAGCTTCTCAACTTTCCACTTCCCCAAAAAGTGGATTTATGTTTTTTTATTTTTGTTTTTTTTAATTACTGTTGTTATGCCAAATTTTAAATTTTAACAAATTGTCATTTGTTCTTATTTTGTGCGTATGTCCAGGTTGCAAGCTGCTTCTCCACCTCAGTGTGCAGACAAAGTTGATGAAGCAGTATGTGAGCACCTAGAACTTCCATTGGATAGGGCACAGGTAGTACAGTCAGGCTCACGGCAGTATTTGAGGGGTACATTTATAAATGGTCAATATAATGTTTGTTTTCAACGTAGCACAAGTAAGGAGTTTTTTGGAGAAACGTATCAAATGATTTATATAGTCAGTACATTTTGGGATACTTGACAAGTGTATTTCCATTTCAGTATGTAGGCTTTAAGTTATCGTAACCAAAGCTGGCAAAGCTGCATTCTTGTTTTTTTGTTTTTTTTTTAATCATCTTTTCTTAGTAGTGAACAATCAGAACTGTTCTACACTAATCATAACTGGACTTGATAAGATTATTTTAATAACATACTGAGACATTAAATGTGGTATTATATTTTCTCTGCTAGTAATTATGACTAATAATACAGAAGGTTTGTTATTCTAAGTGGATTTATGGTTTATTAGCAGATGAATATTTCCTTGGAAGCAAACTGTCATTTGAAGGATCCTTCAATTACAAGACAGCTTTCAACTCACGCAGCTGAGAAGGTATATTCTATCTACTTGTCACAGAGAAAAGCTGAGTTTTTAATCTCTGCCATGTGGCAAAATGCGTTTAGAAAAGTAGTGATGATTTTCTGAATTTAACATTTTCCAACACTGTATAGCTTATAATACCTTATAGCTCTCTACATCCTACCTGAAAGGAGGTTGTGGCGAGATGGAGGTCAGCCTCTTCTCCTGGGTAAGCACTGGGACAAGAGGGAATGACTGCAAGTTGTGCCAAAGCACACATAGAATCAACTTAGGTTGGATATCAGGAAAAATTTATTCTCCAAAAGAGTGGTCAGGCGCTGGAACAGGCTGCCCAGGGGGGTGATGGAGTTACTGTCCCCAGATGTGTTCAAGAAATGTTTAGATGTTGTACTAAGGGATATAGTTTATTGGGAAATACTGATGGTAGGTGGATAATCAGACTGGATGATCTTGGAGGGCTTTTCCAACCTTGCTGATTCTATGAATAGAGATATCATAGCATGGCATGGGGGGAATAGCAGGGCAAGGGAAAATAGCTTTAAACTAAAAGGGAGGAGTTTAGGTTAGATGTTAAAAAATGCTTTACTGAGAAGGCTGTGAGCCTGTCTGATAGAGAAAGGCCCAGAAAAGCTGTGGCTGCCCTAACCCTGGAGGTGTCCAAAGCCAGGCTGGAAGGGGGGCTCTACGCAGTCTAATTGGAGGGGGTGCACCTAGCAGAGTTGGAATGAGGTAATCTGTAAGGTTCCTATCAACCTAAGCAATTCTGTGATTCTAGTTGGTAAAACTGGACACAACTGAAACCTACAGCTTTGGCCTAGGTTTTCTCTGTACTCTTCTATATTTATTCATTAATTTTGGCAGCTGCTGTGAGACTTCTGTATGTTCTGTTAAATGCATGTTTTGTAATATGAGGGCCTTTGCTTCTTGCTCTTGAATCCTGTGTGATTTCTGAACCTGTGTTTAAGAACATAGAAACTTAGTTATGTAGAGAGCTTCATCCATGTTCAATGTTTTTTATTGGTAGGAATATACCAAGCTGTTTTTATTGATTTAGCTTACTAAGTGAGTGGAAGAGAAACAAAATTATTTGGGCTTTCACTGAGAAGTTGTAATGACATTTGGCTTCTTACCAGCAGGTGCTGTAAGAAATATGTGATGTATAAGCATCTTTTTTTTTTTTTTTCCCCTTGAAGTTTTTCTATTTCTTCTCTTTCCCCTCTTTTTTTTTTTTTTTTTTTTTTTTTTCCTCCCCCCCATTGACTGTGTTTATTTTGCTTTTTTTGGCAGGTTGCAGCAAGTGCAGATATTCTGAGTGAAAAGGTACTGGATGATCTTTTGGAAGATACTGCTCAGGAACTCTGGAATATGGAGCAGTGTGAGAGACTTCAGGCTGAGAATCTGTTTGTGGCTGACAGTCCTAGTCTGGAAACAATGTTGCAAAGAATGGAAGAAATTGAAGTAAGTTTTTAATCTATTCATTGGTCTGATAGGGCTAATTTCTGGTTTACTGACAATAAGTATAATACCAGTAGGTATCTGCATTCTTTAAAACAAGATCAGACTGGATCGTGGTATGAAATAGGAAACTCCTTCCAAGTCTCCCCTACCAGCACAAAACTGTGTAAGAACAGAAGGATATTTAACCTCATGGTTTTATTGCTAACGTTAGGATTGGCAGACCTAAGTTTGCTTGTTTTTTTTTGTTTTTTTTTTCCCCCCCCCATGCATTACTTTTTTAAACTTTAATAAGCTTTTCCAGAGTGTTTGTTTCTAATCTTACTACACCCTTTCTGTTCAGTTACATTTATCCTGAATTAGAACTACTGAATTTAGCACTGTTTACTTGAGATCAATTCGTAAGCTGAAAGCATGAAGCTTACAGTATGCAATATCCATTAAAGGTGCTTGGGCATATGTTTGAATTCCTTGTTGGTAAGGCAGGAAAGCCCATCAGCTGTTTTTCTAACTGCTGTTGATCTGAAATAGGAGTAGTTGCCATGGTACTGGCAACTAGTTGAATCTTCTAGTCTAGGATTTTGAAATGAGATGATTATCTGTAATTTCATCTCCTTTTACTCCTTTTCAGTACTACATTAACCCTGCAAAATAATCCTGCTTTGACAAGGAGGATCATGACCTGCTTTCTTACCAAGTGATAAGTGTTAAGCATGTGTTAATTGATTACTTTTATTTGTTTAAAAACAGAGATATCAGGAAACTGTATGCAGGAGATTCACCCAGATTGTGTACAGTGATTCAGAATTCAGGGCCCAAGAGGATAAAATTGGTAAGTAGTTTCTTCAGTACAACTTACTTTCTTGGCGTCTCTGTCTTTTGAATTCAGAGAATTGAAATCAAAGAGATTGTATGTGATCATATATTACTGTTGTAATGAGAAAGTGTCAATGCTTCTGCATAAGGTTTACCAAATCCCAAAGAAAGTACACAAAGGCAAGTTAACATTCACCAGTTAGTTAGAGGCACTCACGTTACCAAAGCTGCCTGGCCGGTGAGATGTCTGTGCCTGCCATAGGTATAACAGGGAGACAATAAAGCAACATGAATCAGTCTAGTCCAAGTTAATCACAGAAAACGAGGATACTCAGTTGTAGCTACAGAGTAATTTCTCGCAAACAAGTCTCTTGTAGGTGCAGAACCTAGAGGCAGTTTACTTGTGTTCCCAAGGAAATAAAAGTTAGTTTTTCTTTTTTTTTTTTTTTTTTTTTTTTACAGGCTAGTTGCCTGTTCAGTCCATGATTTGTGTTTTTTTTTCATGCAACAGAACATTTTTGATTATAGGTGCTCCTTTGAGAGGAATGTTTCTGAAAAAACGCTTGTTTTTCTTGGAAAAGAGAAGGCTCTGGGGAGACATTGTGGCCTTCCAATATTTGAAGGGAGTGTGTAAACAGGAAGGGCAACAGCTGTTTATGAGGGTGGGCAGTGATAGAACAAGGGGAATGGTTTTAAACTGAGGGGAGATTTAAGTTAGATATTAGGAGGAAGTTTTTCACCCAGGCTGGTGAAGCGCTGGAACAGGTTGCCCAAGGAGGTTGTGGATGCCCCATCCCTGGATGCATTCAACGCCAGGCTGGATGTGGTTCTGGGCAGCCTGGTCTGCTGGTTGGTGACCCTGCACTTCGCAGGGGGATTGAAACTGATCATTGTGGTCCTTTTCAACCGAGGACATTCTATGATTCTATGAAATACAGTGCTAAAAGAAGGATCCATTCTGAGAACAGACCATTATTTTCAGTTTGCCTTTGTTGAGTATACATTTGCATGCGATGCACTGCTAGTGTAACTTAGTTGAAGGATAGGAGTCTTTAATACATACCACCAGTCAATACGTGTTAAGTTTTTAATGTTATCCTTTTAAAGGCATTTGTAATTCCTGAACTTAGATATTTTCTTATAAATAGTGGGTAGTGATTTTAGTGCAGTGAAGATTTTACACTGTAGTCTGTAATTGGAGTACATACATTCAGCTCATCTGTGAGCTGTTTGAATCTACTTCAGAAGAAAGTAAGTTTATTTTCTAAGTTTGAAATCTCCTGAAGCTACTTTTTTTTTTTTTTTTTTCCGTTGGGCTCTTCATGACTGGGAATTTGTAAGTCTAAATCTTGCGGTGTTTAGTGTATTCTTTCTTTATCCTTCTGTTTGATTAAATATAACAATGAAGCTACGTCAATTTACCAAGTTGAGGATCTGGTCACATACTAACTTCAGTGAAAATGCGTACGAAATCTATCAGTAAGATAGATAAAAACTTCCCCCAAATCTTGTTTCATTTTTTCTATTTATTGGATTTACTGCCAAGCTCTAATATACTGCATTAACTTTTGAGTGATATTTTTGTCTGTTCTAGAGAAGTATTCACTGATGGAAAACAAACTGCACTTACACTAAAGGAAGAATGTCTGAAATGCTTAGTTTCAATACACTGAGCTCCTGGATATCCTTGCTCGAATTTTCATTTTTAGGGATTTGTCAGCTTTAGTACTTGTCTTTTTCTACCTGAAGGATATGCCTATGAAGGAAGCAAAAGTTTTTGAGATCCTAACTGCATTAACTGTAGGCTTTTTATTTTCTTCCAAAGAAACAAATTTTAATGTTTTTTTCCTTCTAGATCAACAAATGGCATTAATAACTCAACTACCTACATCTCCTCATTCAATTCAGATAACCAAGTTAACTAGACAGATACAATCGGAAACTGACATTTCATTTGAAAAAATTTTCGATGACAAGTAAGTAGAATACTTTGATTGTCGACAAAGCTGTGGTGCATTTCTGCTGTGCACATTCATTGCAGTGTTTGTATTAGAGGGAATTATGCTTACTGTTTGAAGTCATTTTCTGATCTTTCAAAAAAAAAAACCAAACAACTTAATAATCCTGATTTAATTTAATATTTTGTATTTCCAGTGGCACTAACAAAAACAAAGAAGCTCAGGAGAAATTGCTGACTGGAAATAACATTCTGCAGCCCTTGACTCAGAATTCTGTGCAGAAAAAGTCCTACATTTCTTTCTCAATTACAAAGCGTATGCTCCAGAGCATCCTGGATTACAGCAGCAAGTACAAGCATCACCTAAACCTTATTTTCCATGAAGCAGTAGGCAGCTTCAATCCATGGCAGATTGCTGAAAGGTATGTGAACTACCTGTATTTTTGTAGTGAATCTATGAGGTGTTTTTTTCTGTCCTTAATTCCTACCACAAGAGGGCATTATAAATCTTCCTATATAAAGTAAGTGTTTAAAAAAAAAAATGTTTAGAAGAAACAGTCCCTTGCTATGCTGGGAAAGTCCTGGATACAGTAACTTTATTATAATTTAGAATACTTGCAAAATTCTGAAGATAAACTTTACAGAGGTTATTTTAACATTAAAAACAATTGTTTATTAGTTTTCCTTTCTGTTATGTCCACTGTTGTCTGGAGGCCACTTATCTCATTTTTCCTTAAACCTTATTACTCTCTGTAAGGCCGCATTCAGTGGCAACTAAAATCAGTAAGATGCTTCCTATTTATTTCAGTGGCCTCAGAATGAGCACCACAGTATGTTAATTATTACTCCTATAGCAGAATTTGTATGTAAGAGTTTGAAAAAGGAAGCAATGGAGATCAGGAAAGGGAGGAGACTGACATTGCTGAACAGGGTTCTGCTAGACAAATCAAAGAGCAAGAAAATGCACAGGCAGTGGAAACAGGGACAGGTGGTATTGTGAGAAGAGTATAAGGAAGCTGCTAAACTGTGTAGGAATGGCATCAGGAAAGCCAAGGCCCAGCTTGAAGTAAACTTAGCAAGGATGCCAAGAAGAACAGGAAAGGTTTCTGGTTTCTACTTCTAATTGAGATACCTAAACCAGAAAGTCCGGGAGGCTGTACTCCTCCTAGTGAGTGACACAGGCAAGCTGGTAACAAAGGCAAGGAGAAGGCTGAGGTACTTAACTTTTTTGCCTTGGTCTTCCCTGATGACTGCTCACCACACAGTCCTGAAATGTTTGGTTTTGTAGGGGGGGACTGGGGAAGCATGTCCTGTAAGTGTAACAGTAAGTTAAGATCGAGTTCATGACCACATAAGGAAGCTGAACATCCAGAAGTCTATGGGTCCCCATGTGTTGCATCCCAGTGTCCTAAGAGAATTAGTTTATGTAAGCCACTCAATGATATTTGAAAAGTTGTGGCAATCAGGTGAAGTCCCTGGTGACTGGGAGGGAAAAAAAAAAAAAGACAACATCACACCCATCTTTAAAAAGCGTGAAAATCCAACCTTGGTGATTCTATGATTCTGTAAGACTGAATGTTGTGTTGAGGGACATGGTTTAGTGGGAGCTATTGGGGGTAGGTGGACGGTTGGACTGGGTGATCTTTTAGGTCTTTTCCAACCTTGGTGATTCTATGATTCTATGAAAAGGATGACCCTGGGAACTACTGACCTATTAGTCTGTCTTCTGTGCCAGGAAAGATCATGGAGCAGATCGTCATGAAAGCTGTGTGCAGTGGAAATGTACACTCACAGTCTGAAACAGTAACAGAGCATCTGGAGGGAGGGTGGGGCCAAACCAGGGAAGCTTTGGTGCGAGCAGTGCACCTGAGTGACTGGGAGCAGTGAAGCCAGGATCCACTCTTTCCCAGACCTCATTTAAGTACTGGCAGTGGATATAAGAATATCTCTTGCTGGAGATCCCTGCTTGTTGCAGGGAAGCTGGGTTAGATAACCTTTAAAGGTCCTTTCCAACTCTAAAGATTCTGTGATTCTAATTTGGGTTATTATACAACACTTAAAAGAACGCAACTGTTCTGTGATAGTAGAATCTTTTCTTAGACTAGGCAGTAGAAAGAAAAAAAAAAAAAAAGCAGCAGTATTTGCCTTTTTAGATCACAGCATTGATATCACTGGTATGAATTAGTGAAGCTCAAAATCTGACCTCAGCCTTTTCCTGTTCTTTTTTTCCCCTTTCTTTGTACCTTAGTCTTGCAGAGGAACTAACAGACGAAGCCCTGTTTGATGTAGCAGCAGAGCTGCGGGATGTTTGTGAGGATTATGCTGAAGCTGTATTCACATCAGAGTTTTTGCAGCCAGCATAGTAAGTGCTTTCAAATCTGCTCCATTACTAAATGAATCAAGCTCAGTCTAATAGTTTTATCAGGCAATCTAATTTTTCCTATTTTGCTTGTTTGTTCTTTTGGTCTGTGAGATTCTGTTCTCTAAAATGAGTTAAATCCAACAAGAATTCATATCAGATTTTTATAGAACCGAGATCATAATGTTCTTCCTTTCAGGCTTCCTGGATTTATCAGGACTATCGTTGTTGTTGTTGTTGTTTCATTTCTTTGGCCAGCGTTTCAGTGGAATGATGTGAGCTGTTACAGGTGAATTTTATATGTTTTGATAGGTATACACATCCATTTGTTTACTTCCAGTAACTTCATCCATTTTTGTGTGTAAGCTACTGATGAGAATAAAATACTGGGAAGGGACACTGGTTTAAGCTATGTCATAGACTTAGCTGCACTGTGCCTCAGTTTTCTTTCAACTGGGAGAATCTCACTTAAATACCTCCCAAAGGAGTTATGGGTTTTAGTTTATTTCTGTCAAGAAAATGCATTGAATCTTTCTGATAGCTGTGTTGGAAGAGCAATTCATTATTGATAGAAATCTAACACCCAGATGGAAAAGTGAAGAACAAAAACTGTTGGCTTTGCTCTTTGGAGCTTTATGTGTTGTAAAATAAAAACACTGTCTGACCACCATAAGGAATATATGGATTAGTTCTTTTTAGAATGTGTCAATCCAAAGGAAGGATTCCCATGGCACAGTACTAAGAAGAGGTAAACTCTCACACTGGCTATAGACAGAGCTTGCGCTCTTAAGAGTGAAGTACTTCTCCTGTTTGTTTTAGAATGTCACTAATACATTATGCACAGATGAATCCTTTCGAGAGAAGCATGGGATGGAAACTTCCTTTTCGTTTAAATTCAAATTAGCTTAAAATATTATTTAAACCTTAGCACCTTAGAACTTAGTGATCCAGCCCTACATTCTTTAGTCTTAGCAATTCCATTAAAATCAAGAACTATGAAATAAATGAAAACTGTGATTTCTGCAATGTAGTTAATAATCACTCTACTAGTTTGGGTTATGCCTGGAATGAGCAATAAGTAAGATTTATGGTACTATTTTGGGGAGCTCAGCCCTTGAGGTAACCCAAAAAACAGTATGACAGTTTGTATCCTTTAAGTTTCTTTTCTATAATTGTGTTGCTCTCATCAGGGTAAGTTTGACCTTCTAAGACTATTTTTATTCCTTCTTATTTGAACATATTTTATTAAAATAATTGTTTTTATTGAAGACTTTTACTGTTTTGTTTGTCTTGAATTTTACACCAGAAATAATAATGCAAATATTACTGATGTATGATTTTGTGTAATTTCTTAAATTATAAACACCATCTTTTTATTTATGTAGTCGTATAATAAGTCTAATTTAAAATAAAAAATACTAAGATGTAGTGTCTGTATCTGCATGTATGCTCATGGAAGTATTGTCAAGATATTCTGTTTCTGAATAAACAGTGTGTCTTTCATAGGACTAAGCATATTTTTAATTTACGGTAACTTCTTTCTGAAACCATTTGGGACAATCAGCGCACAACCTGGCAGCTTTACAAGGCTCAGACTGCTCTATTTCTTCAGTGTAACGTGGTTTTCTGACAAAGTAATTGTTTTCTCTGCTGTGAGCAGTATCCTTTGGCTGATAATGCCAAAGTGAATTTTATTCTGAATGAGACTTCGTGGTGTTTGCGTGTTTTCTTTAAGAGAAAATCTGTGGAGAATGAAGACTTTAGGTAGAAACCCTGATTTCACACTCTTCAGTCCCTCCTACAGAACTGAACTGATGGACTTTGTACTGTCTATTTACAAAGGCAAACTAGACAATTCAGGGTGTTTCTACACTGGAAATTTTGTAATGGTGAAGTTTTGAGTTAAAGTGACTGTGTCACTGCTCTTAAGGGACAAATCAGAATCAAGCTTGTTGAATATTACACATGCTTAATTTTTGTTAAGATATGTTCGTGGAGACTATATGGGGCTGAAGCACATAGAGCAACCATAATATCGCTGCAAGTGTTAACTGTGCATCTACTGATCAGTGTTTACTGACCATGCACTTACGGTACTGTCATGCATGTGAATCTATAGCTTCTTTAAAGCTGAGTAGTGGGAGACTACAATAAGAAGTTTCAGATTTAGAATGTTGTATTGATAGGGAAGAACAGATTTTATTGGAACCTGTGCTGTTTCCTATTGCTGAAGGTCTTTAGGAACAGGTTGGATGTCCAAAATATATTATCTTACTTGGTACTGAGAAGGATCCCCTTGCATGGATCTGTAATATTTTCCCAGGCCTGTTTTTCATTTTTTACACGTAATTTTCTTCAGTGTCAGGGCTGTGAAAGGGATAAAACAAACAGGGTGAAAAAATTTAGTGGTAGTATAGATGTATGGATGACTCCCTTAAATGCCAGTTCCTGCAGTCACATGTAGCTGAAGTAAAACTGAGGTTTACGGAGTGGTTCAGAGTCATATAGACAACAGGAGCGCATCAGAACAGTTTGGTGCAAGGGCAGCACCTCGCAGCAACCTCGCAGCACCACAGTGTTGGTGTGGTCACTTTCTAGCTCGTGCTATGGACACTCTTGGCTCCTGGCTTGTCCTCCCTCTTGCTTCCTGATAGGTAACTAGGTATTAAAGGAGCAGTGAAGAAAGTGGATGGCTCTGAAAACCCTCTATGAGGACCATGAAGACAGATCTGCTCATCTGAATTCCGTGAGCAGTTCTTGAAGCTCCTGAAAGCACACAAACTGCTCTGTAAATATTTAACTGTAGAAATTAGATCAGCATGCTTCTGGGAGTGAGAGGGTTATGGCAACAGTGTTTGCTCTACCAGTGCTTTGGAAAACTATTTTTTTTCTATTAATGCTGTACCTAATTCTACTTCCATTATTGTCACTGTAAGAATGTAACTTGAACTGCTTCCCTCTGTTTGGTTTGTCTTATCTCTGAGTTACTCCTAGAGGCTAACTTACTGTTGTTTCTCTTTTGACTGCTTTTCTCCATTATTTTTTTTTCTTATTTTTTGGGACATTTTTTTGAGATCTGATTCACCAGCAACAGGAGAAGGGGTTCTGTTCATAATGTCCATGTTAGCCAGATGAACAGTTTGCTTCAGTATGTTTTCTCAAGACCTGTCCTTGAAGAATAAAGTAAGTTTCAAGGACATGTTTCATCAGCAGGCCCCACGTTATCTCTTGCAGTATGTTTGGAGTGTTAGGTTGGACTTAGGTTTTAGAATGCTAGTCTGGTCTTAGAGAATGAAGCAGGTTGAGGGACAGTGGTCCTAGTTGATCATTTGTCATCTGTTTCCTTGTGTTTCAGCTGTGTGTCAGTGTCTGCCTGTTCTCTCTCATATAATACTTTGCTACGTGTAGGTAAAAGGTGCACCTTGACTGACGCTCCTACCACAGTGAGGAAAGCTGCTGACCATTGGGGCTCCTGGGCACTACTGTGACTTTTTTTTTTTTTTTTTCAATGTGGAATCGAGACTGGGCTGGCAGAACCTCCCTTCTGAAATACAACACTGAGAAGAACTCACATAAATGCAGTGTTATTTCATTTCAAGTTGTAAGTATTACTTTACGTAGAAGGAAATGTAAGCTGGTATTCAAAGTTCAGTAATTACTTCCACCTGTTTCGTGGAGTTTGTTTCTCATGGTCACATTCTTTATTGTTTTATCCCTAGGAAGATGTCTCTTCTCATTGAATAAACTTGGTCACTGCTGCTGAGCGATGTTTTTGATTTTTAATATTCTTCTTTTTAAAAACTTTCTTAAGCAGCTCCCTGATTTGTCAAGGTATTTTTGAACTTGTATAACCTTTAAAGCAATTATTATAAGCCTGGCTGTAAAAATTGCTGAATTCAGAGATAATTCATGAGCTGTATAGGTTTCCCTTAAAATAAATTCCAACTACTGCAAATGTGCAAATCTAGCTGTAGATTCCAGCTTAACAAACAAAACAAAAAAAATTGCATAAAATTCCCACAGCATTAAGGTTGTTGTCAGTTCTTACCTTTTCTTCATTGTTCATTTGTGGAGACTTGCACTTTCAGCCTAGCTGTGCCAGAGGCATATATACACACAAAGGGGACACTGTGATGGACTGGAACATGTGTCTGTGGTGGACTGCTGCACCCAAGAGGGTGCTGCTGTTGTGGCTAATGGCTCAAGTGGGCAAGACGAGACAGTTTTCTAGTGCAGAAAAGGAGCTGGGTGGGTTCAATGGATCCATTCCAACTCAAGATAACCTGTGACTGGTTGGGGAAGCTGGTGTTACTGGTCTCAGCCTGTAAGAGGTGACCAGGGTGAAAATTCCTTGGTGACCACTGCAGCTTATGGCTGTACTGAGCTGTGTTCTTGATGTTTCTACTTGGCTTATAGGAAACATTGCACAAACATGTCATTCATTTCTTCCTGTGTCTGGGAAGATTGTGTGTCTCAGTGATAAGAGCCCACCTGCATGGCAGGATGTGTACCAGCAGGAGAAGGGAGACTCATCGCTGTTCTGAGCCTGTGTTTCTGGAGCGGGCCGGCTCTCTGGAGGATACTGCAGGTAGACTATGTGTGGGTATTAAATTGTCCACCAGACTGTAAGATTAGTATCAGAACTGGGGGAGGAAGTAATAGGAATAATTAAGAAATGTGTTGAGTCTGACTAGCTCCTACTCATCTGCAGTGAACTGTTTAATATAGGGAGAAATTGTGTGTTGTTTTTTTTTTTTTTCAGGACATAGATAATACCCTTTTTTTAAATGTACTTTGTATGTGCTGGGAACTGTTACTGTTGACCCTGAACAAATATAAAGAAATGTGTGATATTGTCATGCTTTGATGCCTGCTTAGAGCTGAAGTCTTACTTGTTTATAGATTGCAATATACCCAGAGTAGTAGAGAACTCAGTGGAGCTAACTACCCAAGTAACATCTTTGCTTCCTACAGATCTTTTGCAGCTTCACTTGAACTGTTTGTTACCACAGCCATAAAAGTATTCGCAACAAGTTAAGGCCAGCTTAGCTGTGCCATCTCAGCTGTGAGAGTCACTTAATTAGCAAGAGCAGATCTAACTTGAGTCTCAGTGACACAGATGGCATGGCAGGATGGTGTGAAGGTCTTTATTCTGCAGGGGAGGATAGCTACAGCCTTGGCTACCCTTGTTTCCACTGAACATTACTAGGCCCAGGCATTTGTCTGGTCTTATGTGCCTGATGTGAATTTCTCACAGCCACGCATTCTGGTATCAGTCAGTGCAGCCTTGGTAGTAAGGGTTGTATGATGCAAGATTTGTGGTACCTAGGATTAACTAGAGCTAGCAGCAACCTGGCAGACAACACACCTAAGTCTGATCACCAACGCATGTATCTTTTTGCTGGAGAATTTCCTGTGCCTCAGTACTACAAAATCTTTGCTGGAGCAAGTTCCCATCAAAATCTTCTGTTTTGCTTCTATGGGTTATGATTTTGTTCCCTTTGTTTTTTGGCAGAATGCTTCTGGTCTCCTAGTTTGTTGGGATCTGATGTAGCTTCTCTTTTTTTTTTTTTTTTAATTTTGGCTATAGGTGAAATATAAACAATGCAGAGAGAACTCTAAAATAATTTAATGTTATACTGGCAAAAATTGCAATCTCTTGGATCTTGGACAACTTCTCTGTTATCTTCACTGGCATGAGCAGTCACAATCACTGCTGCCAGAGATTTTCTCAGTCATTCAAAAGTAAAACAGCATAGTACAACCCATTTCTACTGAGTGTCTGACGTTCAGCTCTACCACCTGCTGTTTTCTCTCATTCAATGTAGTGTCTTCTCCTTAGAGCTGCCTCTTGATTTCTCTGGTGACTTCAAGGTTATAGCAGCTGAAATCCATCCTGACCACTGCCCTCTTCTCATCAGCTGCTTTGCTTGAGTCTGCACTCTGAAACCCTATACCTGCTGTTGGAACTGCATTCAGCATCCCCACTTCTTGAAATAAGAAAAGATTATTTTGTAACTTTGTCCAAACTGTGTGGGCTCTAGTGGACAGAGCTCCCATTTCTCTTACCTCCTTAGCATTCTCCTGGTTTGACCCTGAAGGCTGTTTAAAACAGATTGAACGCTGTCAACAGGCACAACTGAATAGAATCCAGACTTTAATTTAGTCCAGGGGATATTAGCCAACCAACTGATTTTCGGCTTTTTCTGCATAGGTCCTTAAGCATGCATCCAAGGCTTTCAGCTTTCTTTGGGAAGAATGATGGGTGGGGTGACAGCACATGTGCAGTGATTCCAAGATGATAGAGTCATGACGATAGAGAAGAATGCTCTGTAGAAGTATATTCTTTGAGTACAGTGAACTGGTGTGATTTGTATTTAACAACAAAAAAAAAAAGTTGAACAGTGCCATCAGATTACTTAAACATTCTTCTTTCAACAGTTGGGTCAGAATTTGACTTTAGAATGTTTTCATAGAGGCATTAATTTGATTAAAGGCAAGGATTGCATGTTATTGAAGGTGTGCTTTATCTGAGAAGCTGACAAGGAAAAGCAGTGTTATTTGTGTAACAGGTACAGCAGCAGTACCTCCTACCCCAAGTACCAGCCCTTCCCTACTATCATATTACGCAAACATAGTAGCTTGGGATATATCTTGTAGTGTGCCATCACTGCAAGGTTTAAATTTCCTCTTTGCTATCTAAGTTGAAAGGACTTATTTTTTGATTAAGAACCTCTGAGCGTGGTGAGCAGAGCTTTGGGAATGCAAACCTGGGTTTGGATATTGATTCTAGTCACGCTACTTTGCTTTCTGTGTCTTCAAAAGGGGGTACGGGACAAAGGTCGGGGAAATTTAACATTTTCCCTATTCATGTTCTCTATACAGTTCAAATTCTCAGGGCATTTTAGAAGAAAAGTTATTCTTTCAGTAATATTAGCCAAACAGAATACAGTAGTTTTTGAAAACAATTTGTATAGTTTGAATCTCATGCAGATGTTAATGCTGAAATTTTTGCACTTGTGTCTTCTAAGGAAAAGACTAATTCCACTTAGTTCAGTATTTGCACTTACTGAGAAGATAATAGAATGCAAAAATCGTATTGATAAAATGATTTTGGATAAATCTTGAAGGCATTCTGTTTAAAAGGCTACATTGTTTTGTGTCTGCATAAACTGTTTCACATCTCTAAATAGAAGGCAGGTTCTATCCCTTTCTCTCCCAATGAATATTTGAGGAGCATGAAAAAGAAATCACCTTCACTTTAATGTCAGTCTGGTTATTAAATTGAGTGCGGTTAATGAAGGACGGAGATGTTAACATAGATAATAGCCTCACGGGAATCTCCCTGGTTGTGTCTTACCTGCAAACTAAATTCTTCCAAGCCCTAGAAAAACTTCTCATGGAAAATTCTGTTCAGGTGATTATAAGAATCTGTTTTGGTGTGGCTTCTACATGGTAGCTGAAACGGAAACTATTAGGTTGACACCTCTGGAAAGTTACTGTGGTCCATGTCTGTCCAGTCTGAATGCAAATATGGAAAGGATGAAGACATTTTTAAAAAGCTACAGTGCAGATGGATCAGTGTCTGGTCTGTAACAAATATATCCCTGGACATGTGTTACTGATAGATTCTTGCTAGCATGAGCCTCCTGTATGGGTAGCTTTCTTGAAACAATGCTGAAGTAGTGCGTAACTCTTTTGCTGGCCTTCTGCATAGGTGACAACATCACCTTTGGAAATGAGAGATGAAATTCTGCCCCTGTGTATACTCACTTTGAGTTCAGAGAATTTGCACAGGCAGAAAGCAAAGCTTAGTGCACACTTGCTGTCAATAACATAGAGAAGACAAATGCTGTGTGTTTGTCCATTTTATGCTGTTATCATGATAGGTTTTATGATAAACATACACTTGTCATAAATTTGATAGTTGTAGATAATAATGAATTTTCAAATGCTTGTTAAAAGTAAGCTGCAGTCTGTTTTTTGTTCCGCTTCCTACTCCAACTGGTACTGGGTTAACATGAAATTAAACTAGATGTTTTAATCCTGTTTATTACTGGCCTGCTCCTTGGTGGGTCACATCTATTCAAGACAGAAACAGTTTGGAAAGTATTGTAACTGTAGGGAGCAGCATAGAGTAAGTAGTGCAGTACTCCCTTCAAATATATCCCAGTCTTTCAGACGTTTTTCTGCTGAACTAGTATTTCTACCAGACCCATGAATATATTATCCATGGCATTTCTTTGGGATTGCTTAATTGGGCAGTTTAGTGACACTACAACATTTTTGCGGAAACTAGTTGTGCAGTCACATCTTTCAACTGGGGGTTGAAGTGAAACAGCAGAGGCAATGAAGGTCCAGCCCAAACTTTCCACCATGGAGCTGTCACCTATAGATGGTGTAGCATAAATTACAGTTTGCTAACTGGCAGTTGACTTTGGGGTGAAAATTACTTGGAGTTGTGACTGTTCCACTTACGCTTCAACCAAAGCCACTTAATGTTCTCTGGGCTTTTAAACACTGTTCTCAGTAGTATTTGCTTTGATTGCTTGAATGAGCTTTTTAGTAACATTAGTGCAAATTAAATATTTATGTTTGTGCTAACCTACAGCTGGAAAGCCTCTTACTTTGATTTAGGTCCCTTTTGCCTTGTGTTTGCTTGGCTCTTAAACTGTGTGCTTCCTTGGGCAAAACTTTGTTTATTGAGCTTTATGTGGTAGTGTACTGACTGGCATGCTGTAACTAAATACAACCCCTCAGAGTTTTTCTGCCCGTCTCCTCCCATTATTCCTGTGAGTCAGGCATCCACTTCTTGCGCTGAGTTTCTCCCAGTTCTTAGGAGCTGGATGCTCTGTTTTCCCCTCATAAGCTTTAGTGAAAGAGAGGGATGTGAAGGGAGAGAAAACAAGTTGTGCCCTGAAAGTTCCCTAGTTCAGCTTGTGCAGCAGAGCGCTGACTTCAAGGCAGTGCCTTGCAGCACTTCAGCCGCGGCATCCGCGCAGGGCTGGGCGACAGGCAAAGAGGTTGCGATGCCAGGTCTCTGCCAGGAGCCGCGCGGGCAGCGCTGCAGCAGTGACGAGCCGCGTGCACGGTGAGCCTCTGGCGCTGTGCACCGGGGCGGCTCGGCGCAGGGCGGCGCGGGAGGGCTGCCGCCACTTTTCCCTTCTCTGAGGTGCGCCGCGACGGCAGAGAGTCGTTCCTCGGACGCGGGGAGGGAGGGAGGGGCGGGCGTCGCGCCTCGAGGCCTTCGGCTGCGAACATCAGAGCCGCCAGAAGCGTACGGCCTCCGCCCGCGTACTGCGGCAGCCAGGCTTCGGAGGGGGGCCCTGCGGGCGAGCTGGCGCGGTCGATCCTCGCGCGCAGCTTTCTCCAGGCCGACTCCGAGCAGCTGCGGCCCGCACCGCCTGGGCTCGGCCCTATGGCGCGTGGGAGCCGCTCGCTGTGCTTTTAACGGCGGGGGCTGCGCGGCGGGATGGGGCGGTGCGGAGCCTCCGCCGCGAGCAGATGGGGCGGTGGGGCACGGGGTGCCGGCGCACCGGGAGGGCCCCGCGGGCGAGCAACTGACGCGGCCGACCACGGCTTGGCCTGGAGCGGGTAGCCCCGAGATGGAGAAAGCTCTGCGCCTGGGTGAGTGAGCGTGTGGTGGATCGCGGGGGTGGTGCGGCGGAGCTGGGCAGCCCTGAGCGCGCCCGCGCTCGCTGCGCGGCTCCAAAAGGGACGCGCGGAATCCTCGCGGGGCTGCAGGGCGTTCGTTCGAGCGGGGCCCGCGCTGCCTTCGCTGTCTGTGCCGACGATCGCGGGGTGCCGTGTGGGGCTGCGGGGACATCGCGGGGTTCGCCCGGGAGCTCCTGGCATTGGGGGAACTTCGTGGCCGTGGCCCGGCGGAACCGATGCGCGCCGCTGCCAGACCTGGGAGAAACGGTGCGGTTCGCGGTAGCGCGGGCTCCTCTGCAAATAGTAAAGGCGTGCTTGTCGAGTAGTACCTGCTCAGGAGGAAGGCAGAAGCAGCACATCCTACACCTTGCAGGTTCACGCGTTTTTGGTTTTCCTTACCCACAGTGCAATTTGGAAAAAATCGGCTTGCTAAGGTTCAGGCTGAAAAGCTTGGTGGTAGTGGTGCCTCTGCACCGGGTGGCACATAGTTGGTATGCAGTAAGAAAACTCTTGCTTGCAGTGGTAGATTTCTCGAGGTTGCATACAGAGCCCATGGCTTTGGAAGGTGGTGGCCAAACTGTGTCATGACTGAATGCCTGTTGGTCTGCATGTGAAGCTTACCAGGTGTTCATTGCCAGCACTGTTATCTGCTGGTGCATCTTTACATCAATATGGTAGTATTACAGCTAAAACCGAGTGTTTCCTTCCAAACAGGATTCCCCTCTGCCCCTGGATAGACATGGATTGGTAGCAACCCTAAGAATTAGCACTCAAGAATATGAGAGCATCAGTGACTTCACAAAATGCAAAAAAAATTGAATATAGAACTAGATGGTTGGTTTTATTCTTTGATAAATTAAGGATTAATCACTCTTCCTGCAGAAAGGTTGTGATAAGGAGGGTTTTGGCCTCTTCTCCCAGTCGGCAGACAGGACCTGAGGAAATGGCCGCAAGTTGTACCAGAAGAGGCTTGGGTTAGACATAAGGAAAAACTTTTTCCTTATGGTCAGGCACTGGAATGGCTGCACAGGAAGGTGGTGGTGTCACCGTTCCTGGCAGTGTACGAGAGGCGTCTGGATGAGGAGCTACGAGATATAGTTTAGTGGCTTATGGTAGGATGGTGATGGAAGGACGGTTGGACTAGGTGATTTTGTAGGTCTTTTCAACCTTGTGATTCTATGATTCTAATCAAAGTGGAAAAAGTCATGTTGGTTTTTGGGGCATTCATTTGCTAACATTTTAGCTTTGATAGGAAGATAAGGAGATGGTGTTTTCGCATTCAGTGGTACTTTGGTATTCTACTCTGCAGACATAGCATGCTTATTCATGCACAACTTTGCATGCGAATTTTCAAGTGTAGCTATTCTCTTGTGCGTGATTAATTGATTCCACATGCTTTCGTAGGTAAAATGTGTTTTTTGATGCCAGCTATTTATATTGTCACTGTTTTTCATCCTCAATAAGTTAAATATATCTTGGTTAGGAGCGGAGCAAATTTTTACTGCTTTTATAAATTGAGTTTATACATGAGCTGGAATATGCACAAATACACAAATGTGATTGTTGTGCTTGTGCTTTCCTTGCCTTTCTGCCACCATTATTTTGTCACAAATACAGAGAAAGACTGTTATTCTAGTGGCTGTTAAATGTGTTGCTTATCACTTTTGAATGTCACGTGTATTTATGAAGTGCTTTCAGAAGTGGTCACCTTGACATATCCACCAGATCTTAAGCAACTGGAACAAAGTCCTTGTAAAGAAATGCTCAGGCTCATGCAGGATTGTAAGTTTCAGAGCATATAGTGGCAGCTGCAGATCTACCTGACATGTCCCTGTGGGTGGTGTGGTATCTGTTCTTCGTCTTCTATTTCATTTTTGTAACAGCAGTGACTCAAAAGATCTTTCACAGAAAGCAAAGATGTCTGCGCTGTGAAAGTAGAGCCTTTCAGATGTCATGCAGGCAGTCCACCTACAGTTGTTGCAGGAAAAGGTTAGAGAATATTCATATGTTCCTTGTTTTGGAGAGTGAGTGTGGAGGAGGTGGTGATGCTGCTGAGAGGGTGAAGTTAGTTTCTGCTGTGAAGCACTGGCATCCGAAGCATCAAGAAACAGCTCTGAAAGATGTACTGTATTTACAGGCAAGCTTAGTTTAGGATTTGGAGCCTGAACCACCACATTTAACCACCTCTCACTCTTCCTCTATTTCACTAGTAATTCCATAAGGTGCAAGACTGAAAATGTCACTGGTACCTTAAAATAGGAGCTCAAAGGCCTGCATAACTTAGTTTCTTGCTTCATTTTCTATTCTCAGTGAGCCAAACATATAAACCTATCCATGCCATCTGTTGCAGAACTGTCATTTGAAGGATGTACAGAGTAGGTAGCAAGGGACTTTCAGTTGCTGAAATGCTGGTACTGGAAAGGCACAGAGTGAGGAGATGGTTGAGAAGAGCTGATAATATTGGATATTTCTGCCCATGGAGTTGTCTGGATTGTTCTTCCAGTTAGCTCTTTTACTTCATAGCAACGGAACTTGCTTTTTTTGTGTGAAACTTCTGTCTTTAACTCTGTCTGTGGCTGAGTCAACTGGGCTCTTTGTCTCATTTTTATTTTGGTACAGGTTCAATCACAGTGAGAATAAAGGGAGGTCCTTTTTCTTGTGTCCATCTGACTTACTGTCTTCGTGATGCTTTTCTTCTCTGCTTCTTGTCCCAAGCTGCATCTGTTACAACATCGATTACTTTATTCATCCCTTAATGCTTTTCTTCACCTCTCAGTTCTTCTTTCACTGTACTTGCCAGCACCTTTCCTACCTGCTAGAAATTGAATCTCAGCACTGTGCTTCTGTCAGCCCAGATCTACTCTGAGTTATTATGTTAACACCTGTTCTCTGGGCTTCAGCTTCTCTGTTAAATATACCGACTTTGCTTACTGTAGGCCCCTGCTTGTTTGATTCTTCTTTCAAGATTACCTTTGTTTAATATCTTTTTCTCATGCAAACATGCTTCTGACTTTTTGTCTTTTATGTCACTGCCTATTAAACCTGAAGCTTTCTCCTAATTCTTGTAGTTAGAGCGCCCATTTCTGTCCACTGTTTAATTCTTCCTGACTAATCCCCCCGTCTCTCCTCTTTCTGAAGTGCCAGCAGTACTTAGAAGTCGTCCATTCTCAAGACTGTGAGTGTATGCAGATTTCAGAAGGGCAGTAATTGGAGTTCTGCGAGTCCATGAATGCAGAGTATACTTTGATGATCTGGTGCCTTGCTGACAACAATAAGAGAAATTTGGTGCCTTTCCTCTTTCCTTTGCCAGCTACCAAGCTTCCCCAGCTCTTCTGAAGCCTAGTTCTGGGAACCAAAGAAGTGGAAAACTCTTTGTTATTTTAAATTTTTGGAACATTTCTGTTGGCTTTACAGGCTGAACCACAGAGTTAAGTGAATGCTGTGCCTAGCTGGTGGAACGAAACAGGATCATATCCCTTGCAGCTGGTGGGAGGCCCTTGCCCCTTGCTGGTCTTCCTTTTCCCCTTGCTCCCCTTGCTCCACTCTTGGTTCCCAGCTGTCCCATGGATTCCACATCTGGACTCACTGTCTTTCTTCCTCTGGTTCTGTGTGCTCTCTTCTGAGGCCTCTTGCTCCTCTCAGACTCCCGTACTGACCAGCCCCTGCTCCCCGCCATGTGTGCTGCTTACTTCCTACATCAGTTTTCAATGTGGATTAATATGAGGGAATGTCAGCATCGCCCCCTTTTTTGTCGGAGTCTTTCAAGTCCAAGAAGTATGTCCAGCAGTTAAAATTCGTTTATCTTCAGTTTTGTGTTTGCTATATGTTGCCTTTGCTTCGGCAACCTCTGATTAATGTCCCGTCGTAAAGTGCTCAGAAGAAATAAAATATAGCTAGAAAATAGCAATGGATAATTTTAGCCTCTGGTAAGACTCAGCTCTGTAGTTCCTAGGTAACATTGTGTGGGTAGCTCACTTAAATCACTTACAGGGTACAAAGGATGCATCTGAAACCAACAGAACAGAAAGAAGTATTATGCAACAACAAAAGTCTTTCTACCCATTATTTCTTTCCAAACAGAATATGACTTGTGCTTTTTGATTTTACTAGAAAAACCTTTCCTGAATGCAAAGAGAACTCTTCCTCATCAGGAAGAGTTTCTTAACAGAAAGGTTGGTTAGTTGTCAGAACAGACTACGCAGGGAAGTGTGGAGTTGCCATCTTTGAAGGTATTCAGGAGATGTTTTAGTGGTGTAGTGTTAGATTTCTTTATTTTAAAGGTCTTTGCCCAAAGTTGGAGTCATACAGGAGCATAACTAGAGAATTCAACATTTCTGCTCAGTGCTTAGGATGGCTCTGCTCAGTGCAAACCCACACTCAGCTGTCTGCAAAACAGTTGAGTGTAGCGACCAGCAGTACTATACAAAAGAAAGCAGTTTAGATAGGAAACTGCTTCTGCTTCTCTTAGGAGGAAAGCCTCTGTGCATTTCTGTGGACTGTCTGTGTTGCGTGAAAGTATTCCGCTTGTGTCCTCACTGTCAGTCTGGTACATTTCCTCCAGCAGCCTCTGAAAATTTGTGCATGTGCTTCTAGCTCACTCGTGTGAGTGACCTGCAGGTTAGTGATGTGGGTTTCTATGATAGGGATTGCTTTTCTGGGTAGCTTTCCCTGCTACTCTCAGAAATCTCAGAAATACTCTCAGAAATACAGATCAACTGAAATTAAAAGTTAATTGCTGCCCTGCTCTCAAAAAAATGCTGAAATCTGTCTGCTGGGAACCAGTCAACAAGTCTAGTATTTAAAGAGAAATCCTTAAAAGCATCAAATGTCATCACCAGGGAGGTAGCCTGTATTTTGGAGTAAATCTGATCTTTTCCTTCTCTGAAATTAAATAATAAAATATGCAGCACTTGATGCTGTAAATGAAATCAATGACCCCAGGCAATGGCAGTGTCTAATACAATCAAGGAATGATAATAGAGTCCTGCAGAGGCTGCGAATACTAAGCTGTTGGCACAGAATGAAGCAGACTTGATAAGACTATTGTACTAGGGCAGTGTGTTGCAGTCCAGCCAGCAAATTAATGTGAATATGAAGAACTGCTAGCATATGCAGACTTGTGCTGCCAGCTGTGTCTATGTTTAAGTTGCTTCTAAATCTAGAAGCATTCCTAGTGAAATATAATAAAGCTGGTGCTGCCAAGGTCTTTTTTGGTAGCAAAATTTTTGCAATACATTTCATCCTTATCATAAAGCTGATTCTAGTGTACTATGACCAACTGCAGAGGCTGCAAAGCAGGTTTTAATCTGATTCTGGGCAACCACCAGACAGTATTGGCTTTCTAGGGAAACAGACCAATAAAAGAAGGTGACAGAGTGGAGACACAGTCAAGTCTCCTTGTCTCACTGGTAGACTGTGGAGAGAGATGGCTACTCTTTGAAAGTGCTATATTTGCTGTGTGCAATCACAGACATCCTGAATCTGTGTGCTCTTGACCCACAGTATAGAATCCTGCTGCAAGTACCTTGCCTTCTTGAGTTTATAACAGAGCCCGTGACGGCACATGAGCTTTTTTTCCCTTTCATCTGTACTATCTGTAAATTGCTCTTTTTCTCTAATTTATCTTTCAAGTTTCTGCCTCTGCAAGGATCTGCAGTGATTTGTTGTGTAACAGGGTCGCCTAAGTACTCTGCATCCATTCCTTTCTTCTTGTTTTCTTTCTCCTTGCTTGAGATATGCTGTGCATTTATGCAAGGCTGTGGTCAGCCCAGTGGAAAAAGATATTTTGTTTGTAAGTTGGTCAGTAAGAAGAATAGAAAAGTAACTCCACAGGTGTGATGGGATTTTTTTATTATCTTGTGAAATGGTGAGAGTATCATCAATGGAGGTGATGGCTAAGTTTCCCATGCAGTGGGCAGAATACATGATTCCAATCATTTTGAGCTGTGTTTAAGCATTTAGTACAAAATATAGGAATACAGCGTTGATCATAGTGCCTCTTTGTGCCTGTGACTTCCCAGACAGTACAGCTAGCTATGGGAGCAGACCAGGTTGTTCATGACTTTATCCAACTGGGCCTTGAAGACTCCAAAAAATGAAGATTGCACAATTCTGAGGAGCTGCTTCAATGAATGTTCTTCTGTGAAAAACGATTTTCCCTAAAGCTGGTATGAAATTTTCACTTCTACTTATGCCCAGAGTCTTCTGTCCTTGCCCAGTGCTGCTGTGAGGAGTCTGGCTCTGCCTCAGTTATTACAGTTGATTTGATTCCTGTTTCAACAGTGTTTTGGGGTGTGTTTATTGTCAGTGTAAGGCAATATATGTGCTGCTGTAGATGAAAGAAGGACTGATGTAATTGTGTAGGGCTGGTTTTCTAATTAAAAATTAGCCTGAGTTATATGTAGCCCCTGGAATCTACAGTCAATGTATTTGCTACTGTACCTGTTCTGTTGGGATTTTGCCCTCCTGTCTTGTAATGACAAGCTATGAATGTAAGCACAGGTCTCTGGCAAAACAAAGCTCTCAGATGAAAAAACTCTATGAATAAGTTTGAATGAATGAGTATTCATTAGTTTGTCTGTTCACATGTGAGCCAAATAGGATGCCATTTCTCTCAGAAGTGAAGTACAATTTGGACAGGAACCACTGCCATGTCCTGGAGAAATGTTGCTTGAGGTCTCAGAAACAAATGTTGTATAGTCTGAGTGTTGGAATTGGACAACCTGGTGAGTTGCATATGCTAGAATTTATCTTTTCAAGTCACTCCGCTAACTGAAAGTGATGCAGGCTCATCTTTAATCAAAACCTTGTTTTAATAATTTTTGTTAAGTGAAAGTGAGAAGTGTAATTTTTATGCCATCTTGAGAATCCTTTTGAGATTAGGTGCTCTGACTAAAAGGATCCTCTTAAAACATCACCACCAATGCTTATTACTGTACTTTTACTGTACTGGCACAGAAGCGAGCATTTCCTTGGGTTAATGTCAGTCTCTCTGTATTTCCAGCTGGCCTACGCAGATTCATTGGTGATCAGTGGCACATGCAGAACATCCGCAAAGACTCTGTGGAAAGCTCTGATGATGAGTTTTTTGATGCTCGAGGTCAGTGCAAAGTTTTGTTGTAGTATCCCTGTTCTTTTGCCAGATTTGCCGCAAGTGAGTAAGCTCGTTTTGGAATGGACTAACAACATTGTTTTCACCAGATTGAGGTATGGTTTTTTAACAGGCCTGAGTATCAGAGATGGGTGAAGCACTGGTGTGGATGAATAAGCAGCCAGGAACTGGATCTGGCATCAGAGCAATGTGGAGAATATTCTGCTGCATCTTTCACTTCAGGCCTGTCTGGAGTAGGACTACTTTTAATTACTTGTTAAAATTGTGGTATATAAAAAACTTAAAAATGCTTATAATTATAGGACACAGCTCCATTTTCAGGCTGAAATGAATGTTGAACTACCAATATATGTGTAAGTTTTACTATGTTGACCGAAGTTTCCCTTACATCTGGAGAAAAATTCTTACTCATGTTCTGAGAAGCTCATATAGTTTGACTGTTGTGGACTATAGTATAGCTCATTTCATTTCTTGAATGAATGTGAGAGTATACTCTGTATGGCTGTTTCATATGAAAAACAATCACAAGTTGATAGTTTAGTGCTGTAAGTATTTTCAATTTTTAGAAACTGAGGAAGGAGAATTTTGAGTTGGGTAGGGCTGTAGGTTCTGTGAAATTTCTGCAAGCTGTTAGGAAAAAACAAAGATGTCAGTTTTAGGGTTGTTTTCATCTTCAGTGCTTTCCTGGAGTGGGGAAAGGGGAAGGAATGCTAACTAGTAAGTTGATAGTAAACACTTGAGTGATTTATTCCCAACTTTGTTTTTAAGTGACCTGCTTGAGATAAGAGCAAATACTCAAACAACTCTCTCCTCTCTGGTTTTCCTGCACAAAATTTGTGTAGTGCATGGGTACACTTCAGGATATGTCAAGCAGGAAGCTTCTTTGGAGAGTCTTGCCTGTGCTAACTTAGGCTGCTTATTTCTCTCACAGTTACTAGTTTTAGTCCTTTGTGGTGTTTTTGTATTCATCACTGCCATTTATTTTTTTATTTTTCCTTTTTCCTCATACAGAAGAGGTGGTGGAAGGAAAAAGTGCTATTCTCATCGGCATGAGCCAGTGGAACTCAAATGACCTTGTTGAGCAGATAGAAACAATTGGGAAGCTGGAAGAAAATCAAGGTACTGTTTAGCTTGCCTTACATATCTATTTAAAGTTAAGCAATTAGGTGCTGGACATGTAAATACTCAACAGAAATAAAATTCATTATATCACATAGTTTAAAGATCTAAATAAACATGTAAGTAATGTTTTAGTGATGGGAAGTGAATTAGTTGATCTATTCCAGGAAGAAACTTCACTGATAGGCTAAGTAGCATCATAAATGTATTGACACAGTGGGACTGTTTTAGATTGAAAGCTCAAAAACTACAAGATGGTTTACAAGACTGCAGCCTGCATTTTCTGTATTTCCTGTGATCAATCTATATTAAGGATTTTTTGGTCATTATTATTAGTTTATTTTCTACATAGAGTAAGTCTTTGTTACTTAAACACTCTGAGTAAGTCTTTGTTACTTAAACACTCTGAAGTCTTCTTTCAACGTCAACAAATCATTATCTCAAAATTTCAAGGAGACACACTAAGAATATTTTCAGACAGCTTTAGCTTAACATTTAGGTAATAGTGGACCACTGCTATGAGTGAGATGTGAATGCTGATACACCAGTAGGAATCTAGGCCCTAAGACAGAAGCCTAAGGAACTCCTTTTAATTGTTTCTTTGTCTCCTAAATTATCTTGTCATTTAAAAATGAAAATTACCTCACTGAATTTACAGAGAATCATAGAACCATAGAATGATTTGGGTTGGAGAATGGTGGACCTATCTTACTTGCCCATCTGTGATAAGAGAATTTGTGTAGAATAGTGCTTGTTATTAATCTAAATTTTTTAAGAATGTGATGGATTTGTGCATCTGAAGATCCTTTTTTGGAGGCTTTTCTGTACTGATTTGTTACATGTAATCAATCCTGAAAGTAAATATGAGCCAGTGTATTTCAGTATAAGGATTGATTAAAAGTAATATTTATCTGATTCAGAAACTTTTTGATTATCTACCATGGGAATGTTTTATTGCTAGCACTTAAATGACAAGTAGATGCCAATCCAGACATTATGTTTACAATTGTTAAATAGGTTATTCGGGAAGACTTCTTTTTTACATTAATTCTTAACAATGATACCAAGTTTTCTCTAATGTTACTTGGTAACTTACTTCATTGTGTCTCTAACTCCAAATGGCAGTTTGGAAGAGTTGCTAGATGTGGTATAGTACACCATTTTATCTGCAAGACAAAAAAGAGTAGTTAGAAAAATTAATATGGTATTGTATCAAATATGGCTTAGTTTTCTAAATGGCTCACCATGAACCATCTTGCATGCCTGCTAAATATGTGAGATTTAGTAGCAGATGAAGCAGTTACATGCATTTCCTTCTTTTCCTTGCCATGTTAAGCTTTCAAATTTAGCCCCACTGATTTGTTATTTACTGATTTCCTTTACATCTGCTGTGTCTGTCTTCATGGAATTATCTGCCAAATACTTACCACAGTGTTTTTAATACAGATAATTAGACAGTGCTTTTGTTATAGCTTAATAAGGCTGAGTGGAATTACTGATTCAGCAGTTTCAGAGATATCTGTGATCAGTAATCTTCAGATAGAGTAGGAAGTATTTCAGCCTTAGCTCAAGTGTTTATAGTCAAAAATTATGTGTCCAGGTAAAGCTGGGTTTTTTCTTTAAAATACTGTGTAGAAAAGAGAGGGAGGTCCTGTGTTGTCTTTGATGTGGTACTTCACTTTTTCAGTGGAAAAGTGTAAGAAGTATGATCTGCTTATCCAATTAATTCTTTTTTTTTTAAATTTTTTTTTATTTACTGGGAGCAGCATTTAAATCTAATAAGTTTCTGTTACAGAAGGTATGACAAACAGCATTTTCACACATCATAGTTATGCAGTTAAATTCACTACTGGTGTAAAGTATGTGTATATTGCTTTATAGAAAATTGCGTGCTCTGAGAACTAGGAGCAAAGTCAGACTGTTGTTTTCAGTGCTTTGCATTTGGTCTAGCCACCTGACCCCGTATCTTTAAGTAAACATTGTTAACATTTGTGAGGTTAAAGTAATTGTTCCTAGAATTGTGGAAATTAGAACAGACCTCTGGAGGTGCTCCAGTCCAACTCCTTGCAAGTTCCATAGAGCAGGTTATGCAGGAAAGCATCTGAGTGGGTTTGGATATTTCCAGATAAGGAGACTTCATCACCAACCTTGGCAATTTGTTCCAGGACTCTGTCATACTCAAAGTAAAGCATTTTTTTCCTCAAGTTCAGATGGAACTTCCTATATTCTAGCTTGTGACCATTCCTCCTTGTTCTGTTTGGGCGCCACTGAAAAGAGCCTGGCCCTATCCTCTTATTCTTGCCCTTTAGATTTCAGCAAGCATTGGTCCCCTCTCAGCCTACTCTTCTCCAGGCTGAACAGCCACAGGACTTTTGTCGTAAGGGAGATGCTCCAAGTCCTAGATCATCTTTGTGACCTTCCACTCGCCAGTTCCCTGTCTACCTTCAGCTGGGAGCACAGCACTCCAAATGTGGCCTTCACAGGACAGAGGGGAGGAGAAACCACCCTTACCCTGCTGGCCATGCTCTGTGCAACGCATCTGAGGGTGCCATTGGCCTTCTTGGCCACAAGGGCTCACTGCTGGCTCATGGTCAGCCTGTTGGCCACCAGGACACCTCAGTCCTCTACAGCGCTCCTTTCCAGCAGCTCAGCCCCTAACCTGTACTGATGCATATGGTTATTCCTCCCCAGGTGTAAGGGGAGGACGTTTGCCCTTGTTGAACTTCATCAGGTTCCTCTCTGCCCCACTCTCAACTTGTCCAGTTCTCACTGAATGACAGCACAGCCTTGTACTGTTGACACAGTACAGTTAAAGTGAGGTGAATTCTCAGCAAATACAGCAGACTTTTTGTATACTTTGAATTCAGCGTGTATTATGTTTCATTACTGGAGTTTCTTTATAATCAGAAATGAGATCATGAAACACTTTAATTAGCAAACCAGGCAAGTATTTGTTACAGAAAAGGTGTGCCATTCAATCCAAGTTAGTAGTTCATAGGTCAATTTATGCTTGTATTGGCATTTCAGCAGGTGAAATTGTAGGGGAAAATTCCATTGATGTGGTTGGTATTAACTATGAGGTCAAAGCTTACACATTTGAGACTAAACCTGAGCATGATTTAAATTACAAAAAAAAAATAAAGTCACATGAATTGTGAATAGTGGGGTTGCTCTCTCTCCCCTGGTTGCCTATCTGTTGGTCTACTTGGCCTTTCTAGACTGGAAACTCTTTGACAGGGAGACTGTGTTTGTGAAATGCTTTACACAAGTTCACACCAGCAAGAACTTTGTAAGAAATCTTACAAAGGCTATTTTTGTTGCTGTGAGCATAGATGTTGCTCTCCCGAGTCACAAAAATCTTACTGGTCAAGCCTGTTGCCTGCTTTGAGGCAGATGAAAGCTAATTCTCACTAAATGGAAGCTTACTTTTTGCTCTTGGTTTTTCTCACAAACAGTGTTTGTAAAAATTGCCAGCTCACAGGAGAAGTATGAGTTGACAGGGATGTGGTAAGCTACCTGTTAAGAAAGAGAGGACCAAGCACTGAATTTGCTGCAGGAATGGAAGAACTGCTAGCGACAGAGATCTGCTGTCATTCCTTTTACATTGTTTTCCTTCCTCATGGCCAGGTCTGGTTATTGGCAGGTATTTTCTAATACTCTATGCTTCCCTTCTTGTTAGTTTAATCTCATTAACTGTAATTATACTTCCATGCATCATACTAGGTAATGTGACTCTGTCCTTGCTGCCAGCATTTTAAATCTTAGCTTTCCTATCATTACTTTTGCAATTGTGATAGAGGGCGTGGCAAAAGATTATGCAACCAGTTGTGCTTGTCAGAGTATTTAAATGATGTTTGTTTTAATGACAACCTTTTGCTTTTCTTCAGAAATGACCTGTCTGCTTCTCTTCTTTCTTTATGTGATCTGGCTTTGTTGACGGAAGTGGTCATATTCCTCTTAGCTTTGATGAGAGCACTGTTCTTGCTAAATTGTGGTAAACCCTTACATACCACTTTTTTAGTTTACTAGGCTGCTTCTTCTCTAAGAAAAAGAAAATGTAGCGATGCTGCAGCTGCAATTAATCATTAATTTTATTTTCTAATGTTTTACTATGTATTTTCTAATTTATTGGGGTTTTTTTACTTTTATTATGATAGTTGTTAATTTTTAATTTATATTAATACTCAGCAGTCTGACTAATTAAAACTAAAACTTATTGAATTAGTGTTTTCTGAAAGACAGAATTATGCTTAGGCCAGAATAAGCAAGAGCTATGTTAATTGTTTAACTTCTCAACTTTTAAATGTCAGCTCTGCCAAATTTCTAGCAAGGACTTGAGCATGCTGCCTTTCTTTCCTTTTTTTTTTTCCTTTTTCTTTTTTTTTTTTTTTTGTGTTCTGCAATATGGAAATCTTATGCAGGGGCAGGTGTGGAAGGGAGAGGGAAGGAGGAGAAGTTGCCATTAGTGATAGTTTTTGTAGAATATAACATAAGCAAGCAAAGGAATTATTTCTGCAATACAGCTTTGATGGGGTAACTTGATTTAATAAGCCCTACTTACATTTTAAGAGCCTTTAGTCAATTCTGTCATATGCTACTGTTATGCACTGTAAATCCAGATAATTCAATTAAAATGTCATAGATTATGATGAATTCTCAGGTAGGCAAATTAGAAAATATATTTTTTAGTTGATTAAAACCTGATTTTAGTTGATTAAAACATAATTAGCCATAGAATTCCTGTGAAATTCTTTTTTCCCATGCTTCATGTGTTGCATGTACAGACTGATGGGATTGTCTTACTGGTAACCAGCAAAGTAGATGGACACAGTCAGCTTACACAACTGGGAATTTTAATACCTGATATATTAAAGCTCTGTCCTGGTATCACCACCCAAGACCAGGTTACTGAGATCTTTCCATCTTTTAATGCACTGATTATCTGCAAAAAAAAAATGCTGATAGTAATACTGCTCTCTTTTTAGGACTTATTTGAATTGTTGACTTAGACTAAACATTAATTCTCCCACCCAGTGTAGTTGTGAGGTAGTGCTTTGGAGCTGGGAGGTGCTACTGTTGGACAAGTTATGTTACATCTGTACTCCTGTCCTTTCTGCACCACCTAGAATTGAGCCATGCAATTCCTACTGGTTTTGTTTGTTTGTTTTTTAATAACAAATGCTGTACTTCTCTCCTTAAAACTTACTATGAATTGTTCTCCAAAGACTGTAGTGTGCACTGTGGCTCCATACCACTACAGCTGTTCTGTGTAACTCTATGTCATAGTTTTATGATTTTTGTTATCAGTTTTCCACATCATAACATCATTTAATGCACTGGGAGTTAATGTTAAGAGCTAATGTTCCAGTTCTGTGGACTGCTAATATTTCTGGGTACCTGGTTCTCAGAGGAAGAGAAGAACTCCATCTCCCAGAAGACTTTCACTGTTCTGTTCCCGTTTTCCATTTAGAGGGAAAGATAAACTGTTCCCATATCACAAGGCTGCCCCTTTCTTTTTGTTGGTCGTC
The DNA here is from genome assembly GCF_023343835.1 of Lagopus muta. Taxonomy (NCBI): domain Eukaryota; kingdom Metazoa; phylum Chordata; class Aves; order Galliformes; family Phasianidae; genus Lagopus; species Lagopus muta. The sequence continues at coordinate 116,248 of NC_064452.1, read as the reverse complement.
TATGTGCCGTGTTCTCCCCAGCCACCTGCCTTCAGCATTAGAGTAAGGCCTTCAGTTTTGGACACTCACTCTCTCATTTATTTTGTTTAATAGCTTCAATCCCAATTAACTTGTATTTCTGCTATTATGATTAGGAAATTAACTTTCCTCCTCAGATCATTGCCACTGTTGTTTGGTTGTTTTTTTTTTTTTTTTTAATATTCTTTCTCTCTTTGTTCCCTTCCCCTCCCCTTTTTCCCTTTTTGGGCCTGTGGGCCTGCTGTCCGCCTGTCACGGAGGCAGATAGATCTAGAGGTAACTCCATGACACTCTGCATTTAAAAAGAAGCCTTGCAGAGTGATGATTTTATGGCCTCTCATATATCTTTTGGATCTTACCTTTTTCCATCTAATGTAAGACAAAAAACAACCGTAATTTGTGTGTGAAACAGCACATTTCTGACTGATGAGGGAGGCAGTTGCCAGTCTGTGCAATTTGCCACAGTTTCTGCAAGACACTGAACAGAATTGTAGTAGTCTAATAATACTACTGTATTATCTTGGCTGTGAATTAACATTTTCCACTTAGTTAGGGTGGAAAGGTTTGTTTGTTTGTTCGTTTGTTTTCCTTAAATGGTCTAGACTTAAAAAGATGCTTGTAAATTTGCTTGTAAATTTGTGGGATGAATACTAAACAGGTTACTGGTACTTGTGAGGAGAAGGAGGAAATGAGACCAGAACCGAACTTCAGGAACTGATACCCGAAAGCTAAAAGAACATACTTCTCTGGATCTACCTTCTTATGAACAACATTTTGTGAATGTTTGTGAGAATAGATAGCATCAAATTTTAGTTATGTACTTGAAAGAACTTTGTGTCAAGCATCTGGGGGGCAGACTTAATGAGATGTCTAACTGTGGCATCTGAAAATTTAAAAATGTCACAGTTCAGAATTAAAATATAGTATCAGGTGGTTTTGAGATCTGTTAATTTCTTTGGAAATCTAGAATTTCTAGCTGTCTTTGCTTACATTATTTTGCCTATGGATTGTATGTGTGTACTTGCTGTGTGAAATAATGGGCTGTGAAGAATTGGCTGTATTTTGCATCTCATTATTTAAAGTGTTTTTGGAATGTTAAGCAAATACACCATGTTACACAGCCAAGACTCGTATTCACTAGGGAGTAATTCTCCAGTGTGTCTTTTGCTAAGCTCTTTCCAAAGAAGCCATTGGATGTTTTAAAAATCAGCATAGTGGTCATGTGCAAACTGTTCACTGTAATATATTAGAAAAAGGAAGGAACTTGATGTTCATGTAAATCAGTCCTGTTTCATTCCCTTCTTTTTTGCCTTTTACAGGTGAAGAATCTGTGTTTTGTTCATCTGGCTTTCTACAGGAAAAGCAACGTGAGTCTAACATTATTTTCATTTTTCTTTGTATTCAATGCTGCTTAACAGCTAGAGATAGTAATAAATTTTGATCAGCAAAAGTGTGTTACTGTGCTTTCGTCAAATGTTATTTTTTGGAGTATGAAAGAGCAAAGGCTGTGTTTGCGTAATTTCTTTATTGTTACTGAGGTTTATGAAAATGTACCCCAAAAGTGCCTGTAAGACTTAGTGCATTAAATAGTGCATTACGCTTTACAGACTGTATGCTTTTTTTAAAATTTTTAATTTTTTTTTTTAATAAGAAGTGCAAAACAGCCTAGTAATGTAGTATGTTGCTAGATGAAGCAGGAAGTGTTCTCTAGGAGGGCGGTTTGAGCAGCATGAAGCATTACTGTAAAATACTAAATGGAGTTCCCACAGGGAAAACACATGACCGGGTTTTTTGTTCAATTTTTTCTCTTCTGCATTAAGCTTGTTCTTGTGCTAATCCTGCAAATCCAGAAATTCACTGATAGATTACCTGCATAACCTTGTAATACAGCCGTTTTCTAGAATCCACCTGCATAGCTAAAGAAAGGGCATAGAGAAGTGTGATAATATATGATATAGAAGAAGCATGCACTAAGGCACAAATTTGAACTGAGCTTTATATCTTAGCCGGCAGATCATTATTTAGTTGTTTCATTAGTTTGTCCTAAAGTGGCTTATCTTTAGGAGTATAGTAATGTGCTCTAGCTTAAATTTCTCATATGCAGTCTGTTCGTTTTTCTTTTTGTCCCCTGTGGAGTTCTATGTGCAAGGTAGTTTTGTGATTCAGCAGTTTTATTTCTCAATCTTTGTTGTTTTGTTTTGTTCCGTTTTGTTTAAATTGCTGCTGCAGTACCTTCAAGTCTGTTCCCTCACAGGCAGAGTGTTTTGCAGTGGGAGTGGAAGGTGTTAAGTTTTGTGCTAAGTGAATTAATCTCAGATTACCTCCGAAAAAGATACTCATGTCTGTAGAGGCAAGATTATTTGAACTTCTAGAGAAATGTCTTTGTATACTAGCAGGGTAATTGATTGTGACCTTACAACCTGGCATGGTGGCTGGGTCAAGTAAGTGTTTAGAAAAAGACAACGACTTTTCATTCCTACTTGTAGCCTGCAGGAAACCAGTGGAGTGCTATTAGGACACATTCACTCAGGAGCATGAGGAATTCTTCAGTATTCCCCAGAAGAATCTTCTCAGTAATATGAGCTAGAGCTGTGTAGGATGGCTCAGCAGCTGTGTCTAGATCTGGGTTTTCAAGAGTTCTGTTCCCAGAAAGACACAATAGAAAGGCTGGATTTTTCCAAGTTCTCAATATGTTTGGGGCTTGGTTAGTTTTAAAAACTTGAACGTAAGGATAGCAGTGGGGACTAGCCATTACTACTGCCTGCTCACTGTTGATTAATTTATTTAGATACCTGTATGAGAGCTGACTGTCCTGAGGAATCAGGTTTCAGATGGTTCTCCTGTTCCTGTATCTTCTTGTGCTAGATTTTGAGAAGCCATAGTATCTTTCTAGTTGGTGAATTTGCAAGTTAAATAACTACTTTTCAAATGTTTTTTTTTCTTATTTCATCCTGAACTTTCCTGACTATATTACTAGGTATTAGAATGTAATCTGTTACAACCCACTGTTTTTTTACTATAGGATTTGAATACTGTTTTTTTTTTTTCCCTACTGTAATTTACATAATGACACAATTAGCATAATTTGGTCTAATGACAATATGAATCAAGACTACTGGAAAAATTTGTAAAATGTTGGTAACATCATCAGAGAGGTTTGGTCAGACAAGCCTTATTAGTATTTTACCTCATTAAAGCCCTTCCAATAAATAATAAAATATGCAATCTCTTGATCAGTTTGTTTTGCTGTCTAATGAAATTTCAGCGTTTTTCTGCAGTACGTCATGATGCATGTTCTTGGACAGAGCTTCAGCTGTTGAGTAGTCTGATTCATTATATTATCTTCATTATGGAGGAGGTCCCCATTACTTCAGTGTCTGGTATTTAACCAAAACAGTAAAGCTGAATCTAGTCCCCAAATCTGGTTATCTTCCAAACATACAATTAGCAAAACTGAAATGTGAAATGGAGGCACATATTGATCCCCTGACACACAGACACACACACAAACACACACACACACACGCGTGCTTCTTTGGAAAGAAGCCCAGTATATCACAATTCCTGGTTTTTAAAATCCAGTTATCTATGATTTTTTTTTTTTCCCACACATGTGAGGCCAGGAGCGAATTATCATTAAACCTGGCATCCAGTGCTTTAAGAAAAAAGCAAACCACTCTCTTTGCTTTCTAAAGATGTATTTTTAGAATGGGATTTTCAAAGGAACAGGGTATAAGTAATTCCAGAAAGCATTTTGCCTAGTGTGGTGCGCTGTGGAGAAAGGTAGCAGTGAAGGTTTCTGAGCATTGGTGAGTCCTGGATTTCTTAAGTACTCTGTTGAGGATAAATATTATAGTTCACTGTAAGATGTTTCCTCGTGGTCTAGAATAACCCTTCTTCAGGACTCAGAATTCATGTTTGTATGGTATTGGTTCTGTTGTGAGCTAAGTTGCTAGAAAACTGACATTCTTCCTGTATGCAACTAAAAGAAAAGTGGGTCTGCTGGCCAAGCTTTTGGAAACGCCACTTTCAGTTAGAAGCATCTTTAAACTGCAGAGACCAGTTTTCAGAGAGTTCCATAGTGTGATTGTATTTGGTTGAAAGTTAAGGCTTTGTGGGTTTGTGTTTTTGCTGTTTGTTGTGGGTGTTTCTTGTGTGGGTGTTGTTTAGTGATGGTGTTATGTTTTGTTTTACACAAATATTAAATGACTAATCCTTTAAATCTTTGCCTGCCAGAAAGGCAAGAATAATCAATTTGTTTTTAAATATGGAGAAACGTGGCCATATTGTTTGATGGATATAAGGATTGATATTTGTAAGACTGGCTATGGAATTAGCTCTCAATTCTAATGCAGAAGTTAAGAGTATTTGAAGTTTGTTTTGGACTAAGTTCAGTGCTTTTAGGATAGCCTGACCAGACCCTGCTTAACTAGTCTATTCTTCTAGAGTCTGGCAGACTGTCTATAAACGTGTCTCAAGTGGAGTAGTAACAAACATGGTATGAGTTCAGTACTCCAAAAGAAAAAGTAAGCCGAGTTGTCTGTAGCATTATATGATGCATTTTATTTTCTTCAGACATGCTGCAGTAAATAGAGAAAAAATCTGTTTCAATTCAGGAAGCTGTCAGCGTGCACTCATAGCCTCCTTCCCACTTGTAAGGGAGAAGGTGTTAACAGAGATGGGAAGATTCTCATCTCATTTGGGATTTCATCACTGTCTGTAGAAGGGTTAACCTCTCAAAGAACTAATCTTTCAGACTTCAGTTGAAGTAATTGCCCTTTAGTGAAATATTGCAATATTTAATTACTGTGTAAATTCCACTGACATACAGGAGCAACAGGTATAATCTTAAGACAACTTAGCACTTCTAGTTTGTAATTGTTTACTTTTAAGCAAAAAAAACCCTATAGTTTTTACCATGTCATACTTCTTATAATGAACTTATTCTAGTTTCTGCTCCTTTCTCATTACCTGACAGTATTTATGTTTAGACAAAGTAATACTGCAGAGTCCATCATTTCAGCCTGTTCCAGAAAGGCACAGATGACAAACAGTACCTGTGCTGATACAGTATACCTTTGCATAACGACTTGAATCTTGTTACAGAGAATCTTGTTACAGATGTTGCTGTTAGGAATAGAGGACTCTGTATTACACAGGACTGCAAAGAACTTTGTTGTTCTGTTTGTCCACAGAATGTGAATCTTTCTGTCTTGAAACCATAACTGTATCTTAACTCCACAGATGTCTGTGAAGGATGAGGCATCCAAATATTTATATACTCAGTTATGTCTCTCTTCCTTTCAGGTGAATTATATCATGCCTCATTAAGAAAACAAAGGTTACCTGCACAAGGCAGTATTGAAATACATGAGGACAGTGAGGTGAGTGTTTCCCAAAACAAACTGTGCTGATATTGCATTATGGAATTATAAGCCTCTTTGGTGGCTTAATGTTCTTTTTGTTCAGTAAGTGCACATGCAATCACAGAAAATCAAGCCAAGTTTTTAAAATATTGCATAATTAATTTGGGTGGAAATATGACCCTATGTCTCTTGAGAAATTGTTACGTATCCATAGCGCTCCAGTGCAAATGCATATTTTGAGAAGGTTCAGCAGCAGTCTGAAATTGATAGTAACAGAATTACTTCTTTAGAAGATGCAAAGAATTGAAACTAGTTCTAGTCCTTCCAGTTGACTGATTAAGGTCATCCGTTCCCATGTAAACAGAAAACAGAAATGCCTACTTTTTTGTTTTTGAGGAATCCCAGTCCTAAAGCTCCCTGGAAATTATGATAGTCTTTCACTTCAGATGCCCTTTGAGTTGGTCCTTGAGCCCCTTTCCTTAGACATGCTTGGGCTGTTCCTTAGAGGCAAATTATTTTCACTCCCTTTGATTCCTTCTGTAAAGGATACCTGTTAAATGCAGTTAGCTGAGGCACTTCTAGTAACAGTGTCTTGAGCAGTACTGACTTACCTGAGTTTTTCTCTCTGTTTTGAAGCTTTTGTTTACACCAACCTTTCAGCAGCGCTACTTGTTTACAATCTTGTGTTGGCTTTAGAAAGAACTCTTAGCTTTTTAAAGGGAATTAAGTTTCTCTTTGAATGACTGGATTGGGAATAAATGGAGTCAGAATTTGTAACTTAGAGCAGGAAAAAGTGGAACCTTAAAAATACTCATTCTACTTACATGCATATCCAAAACTTAAAAGGCAGAAAACACGCCTTCAGGAGATGACTATGAGACTTAAAATGAGTAAATGTTATTGGAGACTAAAAAAATGTAGGCTAAACAGAGATAATGGCTGTGTGGAACAGCTTATGATTCTCTCTTTCAACCATTTCTCTGTCACTATTCTGTATGCTGAACTACATCTTTTTTCCTTATCTGTGTCAGTGTTTCCACCCCAACATAAGCCTCTTCTTCCTCTCCTCCCACCCCACATATCCTCCTAAACTACGGGCTGAACTGTGTGTTTGTGCAGTTGCTTTGTTAGTTTCTCCCTTTTGACCCCTGCCCTTTTGATTTTGATAAACACTGATCAGATCCCCTCTCAGCCTTCCCGTTTCTAGGCTGAACAGCCACAGGTCTCTCAGCCTTTCCTGTTAAGAAAGGTGCTTCAGGCCCCAACCATCTCTGCTGCCCTCTGCTGGATTCTCACTAGCAGTTCCATGTCTTTCTTGAGCTGGAGAGCCCAGAAATGGACACAGTTGTCATAATATTGGTCAGTTTCCTCACAAAAACATAATACCGTGCTGAGAGTTGCATTCCTGAGGGATATATATATGAATTGTGGCATGTTTTGAATGCCTGTTTTTAGAAGGCGCTGTGATGTGAATCAAACTGACTTTTGCCTTAAATGTCTTGCAGTTTAGATAAACTGGTAAAGGAATGAAAAAGAGAAGAGACATCATCTGAGCACAGCAGATAAAGATACAGACGTATTAGATTATGATCAGGTTGTAGTAGAATATAAAATAATATAAATTAATTTAAAAGACCTTGCTGGAAATAAATGGAGTTTATTTCACAGTATAACGTCTTGTTATATTTCAACTGCTTTCTCAGTAAATCACCTAATTTTCCTGATCTTTTAATGTATTTAGTAAGTTGTCCTTTGAGTGAATGTGTAGAGTCTACAGAAGGGGAAAATAGAAGTGCATCTGTGAAACTTGCAAAACGTTGTTCCAGTTTCAAGTAGATAACATCTTGTTTTTTCTGCAGACCACATCACTTCACCTTCCATGGTAGATTGTTGTCTGTGTATGCATGCATTCACGTGCTCATAAATTTATTTATGAGATTTATGGCTGTCAGCTCCAGTACAATTTTTACTCTTTCAGTAAATGTCTGGGTAAGTTAACCCCACTTTTTCATTTTAATATTTTGTCAATTTCAAGAGGCTGCTGTTGTCAAAACTCTATCACCTTCTTTTGCTTGATGCTTTTATTGGCAGAAATGAAAATAACCAGAAATGTTCTCATTTGTTTTTCTTTTCAGATCCCATGATTATTTGAGATAAACCTTTCCAAATTTGCAGCATCCCAGTTCACAATACCTAGAGACTTAGGCTGTCTGTGAATGTTTGACGTCTTCTCCAGTGTGGATATATTTCCAATAGCTTTTGATGTGTACAAAGTTGTTTATAATTTTTGTTAGTCCAACACCTAAATCTGAGCTGCAAGGGCTTTACGGCAGAGCTTAGTGTGCTCTACCTGATTCAGATATACTTGAATTAAATGCCATCCCCCACCCCCTCCCAAAGTCAGGTAACACAAATGATCGCAGTGGGAATGGGAAAAAAAAATCGGTGCTTGTGAACATTTACCCTAAATATACCAACGCTTTTTGTAAAAAGGCTCCCTACTTTCTTATTTCCTGTTTTTCTCATAGGAAGTAGTTCAACACCAGAAATGCAAAACTCGTGTGCTAATTCTGATCCTACATGGAGGGAATATCTTAGACAATGGGGGAGAGGATCAAAGCAGCAAGCTGGCAGACATCAACACCTTCTGTTCTGTCTTTGAGAAGGTGACACAAGACCATTTCCCTGCTGCTTTGGGCCACATCTTAATCAGACTTGTTCCCTGCCCGGCAATCTGTTCAGCAGCCTTCTCTCTTGTTTCCAAGTAAGCTGATTTTGCTTTATATTATTTGGCTTTGCAGTGTGGTTTTGAAAAGCTTTTGACATGTTCATTCCCAATAGGAGCTACCGCTCTTTGAAGTCCTGTAGTTCTGTGGTATTCATTTGTTGCCATTAAGAATGCAGTATGTGAATGCAGTATACTCTTGAATGAGTTACAGAGAATGCATCTGTAATAAACAATACCTTTGGCTATTGAAGGCTTCAGTTCACAGTACATTTGAGATTTAGTTATATCTGAGAGCAGTATCCACATGCTCCTAAAGTTCTGGCAGCTTGGGGCCACGTCCGCTGCCCTGGGGAGCCTGTTCCATACCCAACACCCTCTAGTGCAGAACCCTTCTCCCAACCCCTGCCTGGCAGAACTCCATTCTGTTCCCTTTGGCCCTTTTGCTCTCACCAGAGGGCAATGCCTGCTTCTTTGCTCTCCTGTGAGAAGCTGCAGGCTGCTATGAGGGCCCCCCCTCAGCCTCCTCTTCTCTGGGCTGAACAAACCAAAGAGGTTGTTCATCAGATCACATTTCTTGTAGCAAGTCAGCTCTGTAGTTGATAATTATTGCTGTGTAGTATGCTGTGATAATATTTCAATGCAAAAATAAGTCAGGAAATTCTGAATGTAATTTCAGAGAAAGGGTAATTAGCAGCTTAGAGACCTGCTCAGTTTGGTATTTACTGTGCCCAGAGCAAGAACATAACTCTTAACTGTGCATCAGTAGTATGTTTTGAAGTTCCTTTGCATGCTTGTATGAAAGGTACCCTCACAGTGAAAAACTGTTGTTATTATTGATTTTAACAATCATTATATATATGACAGTAAAAATTTCAGATATGCACTCATAATGACGTTGCTGTGAGAATTGAAAAATGACATGTAGCAGCAGTTCCTGGAGAGGAGGTATGACTTTTTAGATATAATCTTAACATGGAAGTCAGGAAATAAGAGTAGTATTCCTTAGTCTGCAGTAGATTTCCTGCATGACCTTGAATGAGTAAATTGGTCCATCAGTGCCTCACTTCTTGAAGTTGGAAGAGATACAAGGTTAAAATAATACAAAGAGATATTTTTTTTCAGTCATTAACCAAAAGCCTAGCACAAAGCCTGAGGAAGAAATAGGAATATTTATGCTGTCTTTGAATTGTACCTGTAGCCTAGAATATATGTGGAAAATTTAAGGAATATGGGTATAAGAGAGTACCATGGTTAAGATGTTTCTCTTTGTCAGGTTGTTAACATGGGACAGCAGCTGATCTTAGCCTGTATGTTCAGAGGATGTTACATTTATAAGATTCATGTAGAAAGGAGAGCTATAGCAGCAGTAGAGTAACCAGCTTAATTTTACATTTTTTCCCCATAGTAAAAAATTTTCCGTGCAGCATTACTGGCACACTAAACACTTGATAGCCTTAGTTCCTGAGCAGGTTTTCCTCCGAGTGCTGCTATAACTGGCTTCTACATCCTCATAATGGTAACCAATAATATTTTATCAACTTGGGTAGCAGTAGTTCTGATTGTGCTGTGGTGCTGGTACTAGTCCAACCAGTATTTTAACTGAGCTCATGCAGAATATTCTGTAACATGACGATTAAAATATTAAAAATCTCTTCACTGTTTTTATTTACTTCTGTGGTCTTTGGTGAGCTGAATTTAAAATACCAAATTGAATTTTCTAGTGGGCTGGTTGTCTGTGCCCACTTTTCTTCTTTTCAGTCCTGAAATTCACCCCTTAAATGAGAGAACCTTTTCAGGTAATGTGTATTTCCTTGGTGACATTTTCCTTGATATAAATATTTTAAAGAGATGTGTACTCATCTTTTCTGCATGATAGAGAAAGGAGAAAGAAATGTGTTCTTGGACCTGATTCAAGTCTTCTGTGACTGTAAACCAAGAGCAACTCTGGTGATGGCGAGGAAAGATTTGGACTTGCTTGATTTTTTTTTATTATTTTTTTTTATTTTTTTTATTTTTTTTCCTAAGCAGAGAGAAACTTCTATTGTTTTGGGTTGTTTTTTTTTTTTTTTTTCCTGAGACTTCCTTTAAATGATGGTCTCTTTTATGGCCTTTGTTGCAGTATAACACCTGAGCTTACATTTGAACTTTTTGTGGAGCAGAAAACCTCACAGAAGAGGATATGAGTTTTTTAAAATCACATTTGGGACCTTTAGATGTGAAAACAGTGATGCCTGCTATCTAGGTGACAGCAGTGGAATGGAGGGATTAGAGTATACATTAAAGTTCCGAAATACTGGTTGGACTCAAAGCTGTGACGGGCTTATAGTAGGAAGGGATGACTAAGGGCAAACCAGACTGCTGAAGTTGCAACAGTGTTCACATCAAGAGGGAATACACTGAAACAGCCAGGAAAGAACTATAAGTGTGTGTCCAAGTAGCTACCCTGTAAAGAAAGCGAACCAGCAGAAGAAGGAGAGTTGAAGCATCGAAAGGCTTTTGAAGGATCCCACTTTAAATGGGCTATTTATGGAGCCAGATCAGTAGCATCTCCTAGGTGTCTCATAAAGCATAGCCCACGGGGCTTGATTGACTGCAAGAAGAGCTGGTAGAGTAGAAGGAAGGAAGAGTGTGCTGGCACCCCAAATGAAAAGACTCCCTCCTGCTTTTTCTTTGTTTTTTTGATTCGCTCTTGTTGCATTATACAGTACTCAGCCCAATTGAAAATAGCTAAGCTGAATATTTGAATGTCCAGTGGAATCATTCCTGGTGCTGACATATGATTGGTACTGCCTTGATATGTTCTTGCACAGAGCTGCTTTTGTGGTTTATCTGTTTGGAGCTGACAAAAGGAGAAGTGATTCCCTGCTCTCACATTGCTGTAGCTTCACACCAGCAGCTTTTACAGTCAGAACTCCAGGAAGCAGTTGTGGAATGTAAAGTTGTGGTAAACATCCCACTTAGCAAACTGTGGAGAAGGAAGTGTGTTTTAAATTACTGAAATATTTTATCAAGTGTGAGCCAGATTAAGCAGCAGCATAAAATTTCATGTTTGATTTGAGTGTATACTCAATTTTATGAATGTGTCAGCATAGCGCGTGCCAACGTAGAGCAACCATCTGTTTGCCTTGGCACAAGTTATGTGACCTGCACCTTTGGTTCTCTGAATTGTTTTCTCCATTCATCTATCAGTCAAGATATGAATGGAATTTACTGAAAAATTTGCAGAGCACACATCCAAACTAGAATGCCATGCTGTCAAATTTAAGCTTACATTTTTAGCTGTTAAACCTCCTTTTTGAAACGTTTTTCTGTGAAAAAAATTGCATATCATTTTGGAGGCAGTGCAACTTTGTTCCATCTTTTTGAAGGGATGGAACATTTGGAAAAATGTTTTTATATGCTTTTGAATAATGTTTCTATTTGCTGTTCTAGGAAATAACATTCTGTTGTAGTTTCTGAATCCCATTCTTTAATATAGTAAGTTAGTATATGGCGGGGGGGGGAAAGGCTGAAAGGGAATAATCAGTTTATTCTCTTAAGTTATGTCCACTTGTATGTGTAAAAATAAGGTGGAAAAAATTCACCTTGTGTATTTAATTTCAGGAATGTGTTCTAGGGTTGTCTTAGTCTCATAAAGCTGTAACTCCTTGATTTTTAACTGTTGAGTGTTGTGATCAAATGGTCCTTTTTGTGCTTTCATAGTGAATTGCAAGAGCTCAGCCTATTTCTGTTAATAACTATTCATTTGCTAATGCTATGTGCTGCTTTTTGCGTTTTTCTTGACGATAGCATGTTCTACTTTAGCCTAAATCCTTACAGCTATGATGAAAGCTGTCTCAGCAGCAGTGAAGACCACATCCCGCTGGCTGCTTTGCCCTTGCTGGCTGTTTCATCCCCTCAGTACCAGGACGCAGTTGCCATGGTGATCAGTAGAGCAAACCAAGTTTACAATGACTTTCTCAAATCTACAGATGGAGTTGGGTTTAACGGGCAGGTAGGACTATTATTTTCTTACATAAAAGAAAAATTCCTTTGGAGCAAGTATATTTCTTGTTAAGCTGTTTCTAGTATGCGTTCATGGTTTTAAGTTATGAGTGTGAGAGAACAATACTGTAAATTTGGTGCATGAACATTAGCTTGGGATTATTTATACAAAATGCCCTCTCAGTACTCAGCATGAGGAAGACCCTTCTGGAATCCTCTGCTGAATCTAACCTGGATTTATTCAGTCGGTAGAAAATACTATACCTTCTCCCACAAGCCTTTTGACACCTAAGCTCTTAGTAATTATTGCTATGAACTCTGATAGTATACAGGAGCCTTAGTTGTGTCTTAAGAGTGTATTATACTAAGCAATGGACAAGTCTGTGAGCCCAAAACAAGAACTGCTAATCTGTGTTTCTGAGTTTGTCACACACCTTCCATAGCTGAAGAGTTGGGTCATCAGCACATCCCTGACAGCAAAAAGAATCCAAAATTTATTGCTTCTTTTTTGCCTCCATCACAGTAGTAATAAAGCATTTGACAGCAGAGAAACTCAAAAGATAAATACTCAGTTGCTGACTCTCTTGCAGATTTCCCATGTAGCTCTGGTATACTCATTTGATTTTTCTGGTGTGGTCCACTCCTCAGGGAAGTCACCTGTTGAATTCTTCCAGCTGACATGTCACAGTTATTATTATTATTCCTGCTTCTCCATCTCTAGACTAGAAAGAAATAGTACTTACCTACTTTAGAGTAAATATGTTACTGCTACTCTGTGTGAGTTATTGATGTTTTATTATAGGGCCCTTTAGATAGCTGGAAACATTCATTTCCCTAAAGTACAATGACTTCCTGTTTTCACAAGGGGGAAGAAAATATTGCATTTGGTGTACAGTGTAGTGAAGAATTCTGTAGTCCATTTACAGCAATTCTATGATTATCAAAACAGTCACTGGGATGGATATTCGTGGCATGGGGCATATGTCTGTAAATAAGAGGAAGTGGGAAAAAGTGACTACACACTTCAACTGCAGTAGGAAGCAAGGTATTAAAAAGAAAAAAAGAACAAGGGTTTAAAAGGAGTAGGGTATGTTTCTGCAGGTCTGTGATGGTTTTTGTTTCTTCTAAAATACTTGCTGCATTTCACTAACTCACTATTTTTTTACTCCTTCAGGTGTGTCTCATTGGTGACTGCATTGGAGGCATTTTGGGGTTTGATGCCATTTGCTATAATACTAACAGAACTGATGAGAGTCAGAACAGTAGCAGGAGAGGAAGCATCAGCAGCATCCAGGTGAACAGAAAAAAATCTACTCAGCTGAAGTTCATTCCCTATATATAGATTCATTCCCTAGAGGGAAACTAAGAAATTCAGGTCCATATTAAACCACAAAAAATTTAAGGATTTGATAAATAATAATAATGGCATGGGATTTTGCTCATAAAAATTGCTGTCTGAAAATTAAGTCTGCAGCTTCAGTTTTATGATGCATCATCAGTAGTGAAGGCTTTATTAGTAAATCTTTAAAGTAGGATTACTGGGTGTCATCTTAACTGTAGATGTAGATGTATCCTCCCAGTAATCTCAGGGTAATGTTTCTGCCAGTCTTTTTTTTTCTCCAGACACTATAGGATCAATTATACTACTGCCTAGGGGTATTCTAACATTAAGATGTGCTCATAAATAAGTTCTGCTAACTGGTGAGAGATGTGCCTACTTTCTGGTGAAGAATGTGAGTCACCTGAGGTTGAATGAACAGGGCAGTGAGAGTAACAAAGTCTCTAAATGAGTGCTACATTTGGAAATAGGAGAAATTCATTCTCACTGTGATCCAGAAGATATTTTTTTTGGTAGTAGAAGCACTTTTTTTTTTTTTTTTTGTAAACATTTCTGTCATATAAGCTGCATTGTGTGTTCTCCACTTAAGAAGGAATGCTTGAGTTCAACTAATTTTATGTACTTTAGACTTAAGTGGATATGGAAGAGTGGTGTTGATACTGAATGAGGTGCCTGTAATGTATTATTTGATGGTTTTATGATGCTAGCTAAATTGTTTCATCTTTTGACTCTTTAGTTACATTTCTCACCAAAAATGGGGGAATGGGGATCAGAATGTAGGACAGGTTCTTTGACTGCATTGCTCTTGCTTATTGTTCCAGTTTTCCTACATTCTTTTTTTCCTACTTTTCTCCTTTTCCACAACATTTTAGAGCTTCCTTCCCAGTTTTTGTCTCCATCTTTCCCCTCTTCCATTTCATTTCTAATGTAAGTTCTAAGTTGAAAAGAACTAAGCATTGCATTTTAGAAGAGGAAGATGGTTCTCTCTTGCTGCAACAGCTAAAACACATTATTTTGAACCAGACAACTATCATTAGAAGAGATAGAGAAAATTGATGATTTTTACCACATGGATATATAATACATAAAACTTACCTGTGGATAACTGATTCAGAGCCTAATTATTGATACCATTTCACTGCAGATGAGTTTTTTTTTTTGTTTTTTTTTTTTATTGTGGCATTTGGGGGCACTGAGAGAGTTTCTATCAATAGAAAAAAAGATTTTAAATTGTTTGAAATGCAGTGAATAGTCTTTATACTGATCATTTCAGCCTTCTTCTAATGTACTACCTGGTGTATTTTTAATTGGTTTAGTGTGTTTTTCAGAAGTGTTTCTCACTCCCTGCTAGGGCTAAAACAGGTGCTGAATTGGCCTAGTTTCTAACCCTTTCAACCACTGCTTTGATAAAATGAGGTCAAATGTATAAATGCATCCCGTTTGTATAAGCTCTGTTGAATTTCAATCCCTGTCTAAGTCTTCTTTTTGCTCTGTTCATTCTCTGAAGGATAATCCCCTTTTAACAGAGGACTCCAGTCTGGGTGGCAGAAAACACCTGAGCAAAAGCAACATTGACATCTCAGAAATTATGGAGGATGAAGAGCCAAGACAGCTGTTGCCTAGGAAACAGAGTGACTCATCCACCTACAACTGTGATACTATAACAAATCATCATGCTTTCCTGTCTAGGTAACTAGTGTGTGATAACTGAGTAAAAGAAATAGGATTGGCACTCAATTCAGCTTGTCAGCACTGGAGGGGCAGAATCATTTCTATTTGTTCTTTTGTGTTTCTAGAGGTTTGCTTAAAGTTCTTGCAAACATCCTCCAAAGACATAGATTTAGTGGGTTTGGTATGAATTTTCTCACAAGTTTTTTATTTATTTTTTATTCAGCTGTGAGAGTTTTGAGTATGCAAAACTAAATGCAAGTTTCATTTCTTCAGAAGAACCCACAGAAGTCAAGATGGATGAATTTGTTACTTTTTTTTTTTCTTCTAAACCTTGGATTCCCCTCACAGGCTTTCCTTTATTCTCTAAAGAGTAAGATGATTGTTTTTGCTGTTCAATTGGTCAGCAAGCTCCAGACTATCTTTAAAGCAAAACAACAACTAAAACTGAGTAAATGTCTTGCCTAGATGGAAGGAGGCTGGGAGCAAGATTTAACATAATTAACTTATTTGTGTCCTAACAAATATATAGCCATTTCTATGCATGTATGGCATAGAAACTAAATCAGCGTTTTAATCATTTACAAAATGAAAAGCTATGCACAAGGCATCACTGTAACTTTTTAATACCGTTGTCCTCATACAAGTTGAGGAGGCTCAAATTCATATTAAAAGTTTCAGAATAAGCTTAAACGCATCTATACAGCTAACAAGAAGAGGTAATTTTTCAGTTTTTAGAGTTCTTGCATAACTTGCTGATAAGTATTTCAACAGTACAAAGCTTGTGCATGTTAAAGGTAATACATTTAATATCCACACTGGAAATCATGATAAGTGGCTGCTATACTGTAATTATTTTTCTACAATTTAAGGCATGTTTCTTGAATCTATATGTGGATGCTAGAGCTTTTTAAGCTACCTGTTTGGGGAATGCATTTCTTCTCTGGGTTCATTATAGTTAAATGAGTGTATTTTCTTTACTCAGCATCCGCTCAAGTGTGTGGAAAGATGGCGCAGACTTTCTTCCTGCAAATTCCAGTCTCTCAGATGTAAACCTGGGCCGGTTTGATTTTGAGGTGTCTGATTTCTTCCTCTTTGGATCACCGCTTGGTTTGGTGCTGGCCATGAGGAGTACTGTTCTGCCAGGTCTGAATGGTAAGCTCTTTCTAACATTAGAATGCAGGATGCTTAATGACTTTGTAAACAAAGAGGTTATTTTAAAAGCAGGTAAACAAAGGCGTCTACTGGAAGTCTGGGGAATGATTTCCTGCTTGAAGGGTTCCTTCTTTTGAAAGATGGGAATGTCAGTGCAAGTTAGTACTAAGACATGAGATGATGGAGTTTAATTCCAGCGGTGTCACTGCTCACCTATTCATAGTAGTGTGTTATTTGCTGCTGATCATATATATTCCTCGCAGGGTAATGTGAAAGTTTTTACTTCACCAAGGAGTAATCCTTGAAAATGATACCAAAAGTAGCGTCTGTGTTTGGTTTAGTATGTCATCTTTTTCATTTCTGGCCTCATGACTAAACTTGGTCCCTGGATATGTTGGCTGTGAGCTGTTTTTAACAACACAGCAGGAGAGTTTGCTCAGAAGTTATATATTTTGTGTGCAGTCTGATTACTGATTTCTCTTGAATACTGTACTGTGTGTGAAAACGTTTGTATGTTCGAAAGTGCCACAGTCACTTTTATAAGTTATTATTGGCTATATATAAACATATCCTTTAAAAGTAACTTTGGAATCTGCTTTCCTGAAATTTTAAATTGTGTCGTAGGATCACTGGAAGACTGAGATTGCAGGAGTCCGTATTAACCATCTTTATGCATAGACTCCTTGAAAATCTTAAAGTGGCAATACCAAACTCTCTTTCTCTCTTTCATTCTCATTGAAGTTTGTCAGGTTCGCCCAGCCTGCAGCCAGGTGTACAGTTTCTTTCACTCCGCTGATCCATCTGCCTGCAGACTTGAACCATTGCTGGAGAAAAGATTTCATCTCCTGCCTCCATTCAGTGTTCCACGATACCAGAGATACCCACTGGGGGATGGAAGATCTCATCAGTTAGGTATAGTACCTATTTTCATAGCTCTATTTATTTAATGTTCTCTTGATGTTTCTCTCGTTACACAGCTCAAGAGGATTTGAACAACAAATGTGCTAGCATGATAAAAGTAAGTAATCTGGGTCAGAATGGCACAAATATATTTAGCAAGTACTGAAAGAAGACAGAGGAAAATTCATTCATATATATGTATGAATATGTATATATGTGAATGAATATATGTTTCATTATTTTATTTTGCTTTATTCTATTTCTGTTATCTGCAGGTGATGCTATCCAGAACTACAGTGCTCTGTTCCTTGAGAGCAGCTCTTTGAACATAACTCACTCTCAGGAGAGTTCTGAATCTATGAACACATCTCAGAAACAAGAGAGAAGGTTGAGCTTGGCCAGCACAAACAGTGAAAACTCAGGATCAGCAGAGAGCTTGTCATCAGCATGCCTCACCAACAGTGAGTGAAGCTTGTTGCAGTGTGCATAGCAAATGCCATTTTGTGAAAATGTGGGAGTTCCTAATCATTCTGATTATTAGGAAAATTAATTTTTTGGAAATTTGAGGAGAATGAGAACAGCTTAAGTTGTTGTGTTTTTTAAATAACACAATTTAGCTTGCTCTACTGTCCATAGTAATGTAGGTGAAGTAATAGAAATGAAGTTCTTTATATAGTCCCTTATATTAAGGTGACAGTCAAAGCTATTAAGAGTTTCAGACAAACTTGGGTTTAGAGCCATAGTCCAAGCATGAAGAAAGATACATAGATAAGAATCGTTTCTCTTAAGTGCTATAGATCATTATATTCTTTTACAGACTATAATGCTACGTTAGTACTATCACCACTATTTGGAAAGTATTTACGATTCTTGCTATATAATATGATCATAAAGTTAACTAGTCTTTTCCTGTACACTTTTTGTGGGCCAGGAAGCAAAGGGCATCATGCTGTGGTAACCTCTGCTTCCCAAAACTTGCAATGCAGTTTAGACAGCAGAACTTCAAGGGATTATGCAGTGAGTGAAAACAGAACTTCTGTGTTAGATTGATGCTTTCAACAGGCTCCAGATGTCAATATTAAAAAAACGGAAGGCTTCATTCTGTTATCTAGTTTATGCATTTATACAGCAGATTTATTATGAAGACATCTTTTAGAAATGTTATGCTTTTTTTTTTTTTTTTTTTTTTTGTAGTTACTGCTAAGTGGTGGGGAACAAAGCGAATTGATTATGCCTTGTATTGTCCAGATGTCCTGACAGCATTTCCAACTGTGGCCCTGCCACATCTTTTCCATGCCAGCTACTGGGAATCAACAGACGTCGTGGCATTCATTTTAAGACAGGTTGTTGATGTTTCTTTCTCTCTCCACAATGAAAGAGCTTCTCTAATTTAGAGGGAATAAGGAAAAATGAGGAGACTGAAGTGTATTAGAAAAGACTGTTCATTACCAGTCTCTCCTGTAATTGTGTACTAGTATGTTTATAGGCATTGTGTGCACTGTCTCCTTAGAATTCATTTCTAAGGTATGTGATGTCTCTCTTATTCCCGTTGTTCCAGTTTTTAGATCACAGCTGTCAGTGACTTGGAAATGATTCGTGCTGTGACCTCTAGAGAAAGTGGTGAGGTTGAGAAATCTCACCTGGGTTGAAAATAATTTAGTGATATTTGAGTGTGACCTGCAGTAAAAATATCTCTCCAAGAAGTCAAGATGACCCTCCTTGTAGAATCCAGTGATAAACATTTTAATTTGGATTAATCCAGAAATCAGTGTATCTTTTATCCAGTGAATGATGAAACAGCTGCTGCTTCAGAGGAAAATGGTCAAGAGAATAGTGCAGAAAATTACACAATCATATTTCTTGATTAAATCAGTTGGGCCGATGTCAGTGTGTTTGCTGTTCTCACATCTCCTTTTGGCTGGTCTCCGAGTGTGAAGTCCTGCTCTCTGCGCTGGTGTCAGTGGCTTAAATTCTTAATATGACATCATGGCCTGTATCTTTCTGTTTTGCTTGTGCTGTTTGCTCTGCAATGTCACTCAGCTGGAACAGCAGTATAACTCCTTTCCTTGTCAAGCGCAGGGCTCCCCAGGCAGCACACAGTGTTTTAGAATGTTATTATCATTTCAGGTGATGAGATATGAAAATGTAGATTTCAAAGAAAATGATAGCCTGGATCCCGCAACGCTAAGCCTGTCCAATCCACGAGAAAAATGGCTACGCAAAAGGACACATGTCAAATTGAGAGTAAGTATGTCTCTGAATATCCAGGGTAGCTATGGAAATTGAGTTGGGCAGCACTTTAAGTGGAGCCTAATCTCCCAAAGCATGGAGTTGTACTTAACTGCAAACTACAGAGGTGATCTAGCAGTTAAGAAATAAAAGCAATTAATACTTGGTTTACCATTAGAATTTTTTTTTTCCCCAAATGCATGTGTTTAAATAACAGAAGGACCTGTTAAGCACAGGTTATTCTTCTGTTTTCTTACATGCTGGATGAATTCAAGACCCAAGAAAAAATATTTTCTTCTTTCTTTAGATGCCATGAGCTTAAATAATAAATGAAAAAAATTCACATATTGTGAAATTTCATTTGGAAGTCACGGAGCTTCTGACTATTCTTTTGCTGTAGAAAAATGAGCCCACTACGTTTCAGATACATTTTTAACAAGTACTGAGTAATACTGTAAGTGTTAGTATGCACTTCAGAGCGCAGCATGTTGAAGCATGATCATCAGCAAATGCTTGTGTCCTGTATATGCTAAAAAGTATACTCAGTTTGAAAGTATTGCCAAGTTGTAGATATTCTTCCAGCATTAGCATCAGTTAAAGCATTCTTGTGGGAGATTTGCTTTTATGCATTAATTTTATGAAAAATTCTGGTTACTAAAAATATGGGAAAGTGCCTCACAGGATGAATGCCTTGCATGTGATAATATTACTCTATGGCACCGCTTGTACTGAAGGATAATTGACATTTCCTTAAGCGTACTCTCCTATATAGTTGGAGTGTCTATAAAGGTACTCTCTTACCTTGTCATCTTGGATGTTCTCAGTGGTGTCTTTATTCAGTAACACCCCCATTAATGGGATCCTGGCTCTTGCTGAAAGTTCCTCAAACTCACTGGGACTGTGTTTCTTTATCACTGTGCTTACCAACATAATAGAGACAGTAACCTTACATAAAAACTAACACTTTCCATTTTTTGGTCTCATTTCAGAATGTGACTGCTAATCATCGGGCAAATGATGTAATTGCTGCAGAAGATGGTCCTCAGGTACTTGTTGGGCGCTTTATGTATGGACCTCTGGACATGGTAGCTTTAACAGGTGAAAAGGTAAAGATCAAATATTCTATTTCCTTATTTGTTGTCAACTGACATACAGATAGTTGTTGAATATAATGCACATGTAGTTCATAATACCAGAGAGAGCCTTACAGAGAGGGGGAGTACATAACTAGCATCCCACCATGCTGTAAGCACGTTTTTCGGTAGATTGCATTTTTTCTAGCTAAAATCCTTTTTATATGATGCTGGACATCTCCTCTGGTGAAAGAATATGCTATGCAGTGATTTCTGAACCTGTCATCTGTTTGCATCATCTGCTGGAGATGATTAACTTGAGTAAGGATAAAAAATAGTTGAATAGCAGTTGGCAAGTCACTTAAAGGAAAGTGTATATACACCTTTCAAGGTAAGAGAACTGGATAAAGGAATTGGGATTCTAAAGGTTGGGTAGCTGCTGTTTCTCATATACATGGAAGAGTAAAGAGTAGTTTTAGAATTTCAGTAATGTGACGTAGCTGGATCAGTCGGTGCTCTTAAAGCTGACTGCAGTAGCGAAGTTTAAAAATAACAAAGCCAAATAAATATTGAGTGAACTCATTTGGTCGCATTCAGTGAGACTAAGAATTTTTAATGGAAATTAATGTAGCAGTGTTGCTGAGCTGCAAATAAAACAGAAGCACGGAAACTTCACTTTGCCTGTTCTGAAAGTTTAGAATTCCTGAGCTCTGTGTTTTCTTGATACCTTCAGTACTGAGTGTTTTAATTGATCAAGACAATAATGAACTCTTGTGCTGTGTGTTAGGAAGCATTTTCTGGTTGTGAGGACCATCTGAGAAGTTTCTGAGTTTCAAAGTTCCTTGAAACTTGCAACCTTTGGTTACAAAACACAAATTAAGATAATAATATGATGAAGACTTGGCATGTCATGTTCCTAAGGTGGTAATAAAATTGCCCACTATCACACCAGATGACTTTGTGTTGGTTTTGCAGGTTGATATCTTCATAATGACTGAACCATCTTCTGGTAGGTGGGTCTATTTTGACACAGAGATATCCAACAGCAGTGGCCGGATATCCTACAGCATACCCAAACAGAAGAGACTGAGAGTTGGTGTGTATCCCATCAGAATGATTGTCAGGTAACAGTTCCAAGCTGATACTACAGCTTTTATGGGCTCTTGTGATCAGGAAGATATTGATATGTAGGATAGAAGGGGGCATGGAGGGGGATTTTGGTCAGTTCTAGATTATATTGCAGACTTCTGTGTGGCCTTAGGCAAATGATTTAATTTCTTTGCACCTCATGTCTCCAGTGACAGTTCTGTTTATCTTTCTTTGGTCTATTTCCTGTATTATTGGCTTAGATTTGAAGCAGCGACTGTGTGCATACTGGCCAGCTTAAAGGTGTTCAGTCCAGTGGGTTTTATCCCTCCTGCAACATAAATCCTCAACATAACTCAATTTAGTGACATTTGGACCTGCAAAATTAGGGACACTGAATGACTGTAATCAGTCTTGTTATGGCAAGAGTGTGTGACTTGGATTATTTCAGAGCTTTTTCACTGAGGAAAAGATTACTGATGGGTATGGCCGTGCATTCTTCAATAAGAAGCTTTTCCTGTTGACATGAACAGTAGAGCATGTACTGCCTTCTTCTCAGCCAGCTATTTATATGTTGATGGCAGACTGATTATAAGAGTCATTTTAATTCTATACTTCAGAATTATACACTATAATTCTGTAAGACCATATTTATTCTAAAATTGAGGGAAGAAAACAGCACTTAAAAGTAACAGTTCATTGAGATCAATTCTTCTGGCTCTCCAGCACTTTAAAAAAAAAAAGAAACAAAAAAACAAACAACACAAACCAACTCTGTGGTAAGTCAAGCATGAAGAGGGAAAAGGTGTGAAATAAAATTTGTTGGCGCAGGTGCAGGACTAGTGGGGTAAGCTGTGCTTTTAAAAATTCTTCTGTTTAATAAAATTCTAGTAGAGATAAGTTGATGTTTATAAGCAGGTGGATGCCAATAAATGATGCATACCAGTTTTTCCACTGTAATTTCTAATAATTTGCCAGTAGTTATAGACTGTTCGGGAAAAGAAGATACAGCTAATTTCTGTGCAAAATGCACATATGTACTCAGAGCATATATATATATATATGTATATACATATACATATAGACAACATTAAAAGTTTAAGTTCTTCAATGTTGTTTGTTTGAAATAAATCATATATTTGTATGAATGTGATGTCTTATTAAAGTCAACTTCCAAATTTCTTGTTTGGAAAGTTATTTCCTAAAAGTGTAGGCTTTAATTTTCCCATACAGGACTGAAATGAAAAGTCCAGTTTAACACAGATTTTTGAAGCTGCAGATCCAGTCAGATCTAGTACAAGTTCTTAACTAGAACATGCAGAAAATATTCTCATTTTTAAAAAAGATATATTGCTTTCAATCTCCAGAGGGGACCAGAGCAGCGCCACAAGCTACCTGACTGTGCTTCCCCGAGGAATGGAATGTGTTGTGTTCAGCATTGATGGTTCATTTGCAGCAAGTGTTTCAATAATGGGAAGTGACCCCAAAGTCCGAGCTGGGGCTGTCGATGTTGTAAGGTGAGTGTAGCTTGCATGCTTCGCTTTGTAAATTTCTAATTTTTCTGTTAGAGCACAACAGGACAGAGGAGGGTAGAATAGATTTTTTTTTACTAACTATACAAAAATTCTTTAACGGGTAGAATGTTTTGCAGATATGTTTATGTATTTACCTTGACAACAATTGTTCTTGGTTTTCAGAGGAATCTTAGAGTGCTGTGGTTTACTTTATAATTTGTACGTTAAGATGCATAAAGATTGCTTTTGGAGAATATGATGTTAAAGTGAGCATAATGAATTTATAATGATTTCATTTGTTACTGTGATTAGCAAAGAGTGTATTTTATATTTTGTCAGCTTCAAATAAGGACAGAATTCTGCTCTTGAATGACAAAGTGCCATGAGTGCAAGAGCATTTTCTGGAGGAAAAGTTAAAAGACTTAATTCAGTCTTGCAATTCTTGCAGTGCTGCAGTGGGCAAAGAAAACAGCGCTCTTTTTGGAGCTTGCATGGGAAAGGAGGGATGCCAATTCTCAAGAGTTTTCCATTTCCTACAGCTGAAATCACAGGGAATCTCATTATAAATTTCAAAGGTAGTAGTACTTGAGATATAGCTCGAGTTCATAGAATCATGGAATTGCTTAGGTTGGAAAAGTCAAGATCATTAAGTCCAATCACAACCTAACCATACTACCCTAACTCTAACAACTCACCACTAAGTCATGTCCCTGAGCCCTACATCCAAACAGTTTTTAAACACATTCTGGGATGGTGGCTCAACCACCTTCCCTGGAGAGCCTATTCCAGTGCTTATCTACCCTTTCTGTAAAGAAATTTTCCCTGATATCCAACCTAGACCTCCCCTGTCGCAACTTGAGGCCATTTCCCCTCATCTTATCACCTGTCACTGGTGAGAAGAGACCAGCCCTGCTCTCACTGCAATCATCTTTCAGGTATCTGAAGAGAGCAATAAGGTCTCCCTCAGCCTCCTCTTCCCCAGACTAAACAGCCCCAGTTCCTCTCACTCCTCATAGGCCATATTCTCCAAGCCCTTCACCAGTCTTGTTGCCCTCCGTTTGACCTGCACCTCCATGTCCTTTCTGTATAGAGGTGCCCAAAACTGAACGCATTACTTGAGGTGAGGCCTTACCAGTGCCGAGTACAGGGGCAGGATTACTGCCCTAGTCCTGCTCACCACACCATTCCCGATACAAGCCAGGATGCTGCTGGCATTCTTTGCATACTGCTGGCTCATTCAGCTGACTGTCCATCAGTACACCAAGGTCCCTTTTCATCCAGCAGCTTTCCAGCCACTCCTCCCAAGCCTGTAGAGTTGCCTGGGTTTGTTGTGAGTTTTTAAGTTTTTTATAAGTCTCATACTGTATGAGACTGGACTGTTGCTTGCTTTCCTCCATCTCTCCCAAGATGATTTTATTACATCATTTCTCTATAGGTGCAGATGCTTAAGCATGTTGATTCACACCTGTTGAAAGATCTTGTATGACTGGGTCTGTGCCAGGCAAAGAAATACTGATGTGACCTGTGGGCATTAATTTATTTTTCTTCACCTATATAATTTATTTGTTGCTTGTGACAGACATTGGCAGGACCTAGGATATCTGATTATCTATATTACTGGCCGTCCAGATATGCAAAAGCAGCGTGTGGTTTCATGGTTATCTCAACACAACTTCCCTCAAGGAATGATCTTCTTCTCTGATGGACTTGTTCATGACCCACTGCGACAAAAGACTATTTTTCTAAGGAATCTCATGCAAGAGGTACGTACTAGAAACACGTTGATATCCTTGAAACCTTTTTCTAGAAATTGTCATTGTTTGAAGTAAAAGCTCTCTTCCTTTGGAACAGTAAATCCTACTGTTGTTATATTTTTGCTATTCCTCGTGTCTTTTCTGACTTTTCAAAGAGCAAAGATGGCTAACAAAACATCCAAATGCACCTTTTGGCATATGGTATTACAAATAAATAAATGACTTGTTCTTTTCTGTCTACCTATTCATAATTTTGCTGTCATTGAGATAGACAGATTTAGCTGTGTGTGCTTTACAGAAATGTTAAGTGAGTTTATCTGCTGCTTCAGTGCAGAATAAGTTCCATTCCTGTAATGCATGCTGTTGGGTAGTCAGAGTATTCACTCTGGAAGTAATATTTGTTTCAGTGCCACATCAAAATCTGTGCTGCATATGGTTCGACAAAGGATATTTCCGTTTACAATGTCTTAGCTCTGTCGCCATCCCAGATCTACATAGTTGGACGATCGACAAAGAAATACCAGGCACAGTGTCAAGTAAGTAACTCTTGCTACTTAACTAGAAAGTCTTCAGGGTACCAGGGAAATGTGTCTGTGTTAATGTGTGCGTACACACACATGCATGCACAGACTCACCAAATAAAGAGCAGAGAATATGTCAGAGGAAAAAAAGCAGTTTTGGTCTCGGAGGAGGCATTTTATGGCAGAGTGAACGATAAAGAAAATTGAATGGTCACAAGTTGTACCTGCAAGTGCATGCATAGCATATTCTTGAACAACAAAATTGAAGAATTCATTGAAAATAAGAGCAAGAGGAGTCTAATATTATTCTTTCATATATCTCTAACTAGGCTGCCAAAGATATAAACTTAACTCCTCATAGAGTCTATAGGTTGAGGCAGCAGTAATTTGTCACTCCCTTTCTTTCCTTCATATTTCAGTTCCTCAGTGAGGGTTATGCAGCCCACTTGGCCTCACTGGAGTTCAGTCTTCATTCACGACCTAAAAAGAACAACTCTCGGATGATCTTGAGAAAAGGCAGCTTTGGCCTCCACTCTCAACCTGAATTTTTGCGCAAGAGAAACCATCTCCGCAGGACTATGTCTGTACAGCAACCTGATCCACCTTCTTCCAACCCCAAACCAGAGCGTGCCCAGAGCCAGCCCGAGTCAGACAAAGATCATGATAGGCATTTGCCTTCCATTGCTTGGGTTAGGGGTGGAGTCCACAAATTTGAATCTGTTCCCTAGGAAGCCTGAGGCTGTAGATTTTGGGTGTCCTTCATTTAACTTGTAGTCATGCCTCAGAAGGTAGTATTTAGGCAGCTTCAAACTAGGAGGTGTAGAGGGGAAACTGTACCTCAGAGTCTTCCCTGCTCTGAAAAATGCCTTCTTACACCAACCAGAGAACTTCCAGTTTGTTCTCTTGACGTATTGGGAAATTTTAAAACAATCTAAAACTATCCCAAGTGCTTACGCATTAAAGCAACAGGAAAAAAAAAGTCTTCAGTTACTTTTTACAACAGATACAATGAAATGTGCAATAAGAGAAAAAGCTGCTACAGGCTTTTTACGCAAAAGGATTGTAGTATTAGCTAACTAGCTGCACCCAAAACAATATAAACAGTAGACCCCTTAGGTTACAGAGAAAGTTTACACTTAAAACATTAAATAGTTTCATCTGTTGCCAATTCACTTTTGATGAAGCGATATATTTGTAAGGGAAGCAGAGGTGAGGGTACAAAAATGGGTCATCAGGATTTGTACAGCAAGATGATTTTTGGGTGCCTTGAGTCCAAGATTTCCTTTCAGCTTATACTGTTGGTCAACAGATGCTAATATAGACACTCATCCTGTATAAGGTGCTGGACATCAAATAAATAGGACTCTGCCTGTGAACCAAATCGTAAATGCTTAATGTTAGAAATAAACATCTCTGCCACAGTTGGAAGTAGTTAGTGTTGCTGTATGCAAAGTGATGTGCAAGTGTACCAAACTGTGACTTTTGTGAAACTTGATGACTGTGTAAAATGTGTGAACTGTGTGTAAGGAGGTGTCTTTGACCATTTCAGACTGAGATAGATTCTAAGACAGACGCCTTAAGGGAGCCTTTTCACTAAGGGGTCTGCAATCTGCAGAGTAGTCACTTTTTTCATTATTCTAACTAAAATCTTTAATCTGCAGGATGAAAGAGTAATAAATGCTAATGGAGTAAATTATTTACCTTCTCATGCTTGACAGCGAGTGCTCTGCTAAGACAATCTATAGCAATCAAACTTGCAACAGTTGAGCTTCAAAGAATGGAGGTGCCAAATGTGTGTTCTCCTGGTTTCTCTTAGGTCTTTTACTTATTAGAAGTAAAATGTGTGAAATTTTCCCTAAGTGATAATATTTCTAAACTAAATGTTGTAGTTAGTTTAATACAGTTGCAGTTTTCTAGTTCATTATGCATCTATTTCCACTATGCCAAATTCACCAATATAACTTTTGTGATAGAACTAATGTATGTTTCAAAACCTGTAGTGAAATTGCTAGAGCAAAAAAACAGTTTTCTTTTAAAGTTAAGATCAGACTGTTGACCCTGAGAAAGCTTGAAGTCAACAGGTGATTTCTTGAGCTGTTTCTAGATTTGGTTTCTTTGACTTCCCTCCCTCAGTTTTTTGGCACCAGGGGGAGGATGTCATCATCCCCACCCTCCCTTTTAGGTTTTCCTAATATATAGCCGGAACAGAAACAAGCCTGTTGGTTAATGAGTTCAAAATTGGTATGTAAAACAAAGAAGGAATGCAGTGGAAAGCTATGATGACAATGCAGAAGTAAGTCCGATAACTCCTTGTTCACACAAAAGTTTCAGTGTGCTTTTTGAAGGACAGCTTTGTGGCTTTTGTCTTAAAAGGCGACCAGCAAACTAGTGTATAAATGGTGGTGATTGCTGTTGTTGTTTTTTTTTCAGCTTGTCACTTAGCAAATTTTCTGAGTTACCTATTTCAAACATCCTGAAAGATGTTTTTTTTTGCTGAAAATTTAGGAAGGATGTTAAGATTTTAGTAGCTCACGGTTAACTTATGTTACTGGAGCCTGGGGTTTTTAATCTCTGCTGACAAGGTAGCCAGCTGCAAAAGCTAAATGAACTACACTGAAGCAGTCTTCAGGCTTACAGTTTTCCCACTAGTTTCATAGTTGTTTAAGACGTAAATTTAAAGTAGTTTTCAATGGTTTATCGTGGTCCACTTTGTGTTTTTATTCTGATTGTGTCCATTTCTTTTCTTAGCCTCTGCAGCTAGGAAGAGATTGCACAAGGTATACCAGAGAGCATACTCCATCTTCCTCCAGTCAGTTCACTGCTTGCACAGGTACCAGAGATGATGTTAGAGCAGGGAAGGCTTCTTTATCATACTGATGAGGTTTTCTTTCCTGCTGCTAATCTAGGAAAGAAAAAAAGCTGGTAGCAAAAATGCACATCTGATGTTTATATCTGTGCTCCTTTTCTGTTAAATATATCTTGCTTTAACAGGTAGCAAAAAAAAAAAAAAAAAAAAAAAAAAAAAAAGATGCCCAGAGTACATCCTCTGAAAAGACTAGCCACAGTAGCCCGGTGTCTGACCAATACGTAACTGATATTACAGAGCAGTTTTGGCAGCCTCCTAGGAAAACAAACATTCTATTTTCTCGTGTTTTAATGACTGGCAGTTTTGACTCTTGCCAGAGCAAGCCCAATGGAACATAAGTATTTCGAGCATGCTCTTGGTTGTTGGTTTTAAATAGGTGAATGAATTGAAGAGTGGAGGAATGCAAAGAGCAGACTTGACATTTGCTTAGAGGACATAAAGTCAACACTGACTGCAGAATTTGAACTTACTTTCTTAAGCACTGACTGCTGGGTAGCATGTCTCCTCATAGTAATCACTATACCTACTAGTATTAGCAAAATTAATTCTGCTTTAGCTGTCTACCTCTACAAGCCAGGAGATGCCAAAATCCATTTTCTGATTTAAGTTGCTAACATAAAAAGACCTATTTCTTTTCAAAAGAGAGATCTGTATGTGATTCTGTGACTGTTGTTAAAAGACTTCATATGAACACAAGGTCAGATGACTCTCACAGGTTTTGGGTTTTTTTTTTAGCCACTGTGTTGGTTCTATATATGTATATACAGTATATTATGAGCTAAAAGTAGTAAAAGAAGTGCTACTCTTCATGCTTGATTTAGAGTGGTAACAATTCAGTCTCTAAACATAGTACTGGAATTCAGCTGGAAATATTTTCCCTAACTTTGTTTCCTATGAGAACTCACATGGTCATTTCATCATGCCAGCACTACTAATGCTCAGGGATAGAATGGTTCATCGCCTGGTAGCATGCCTCCATCTGAGCATTTTGACAAACAGTGATGCAGACATCAGTTTGTAGGTTAAGGCTTCATGCTTATTTGGAGCTTATCTTCACAAACATGAGATGCATTTCTTTTGAAAGCTCTAGCCAGCTGACACTAAAATGACACAGATTTTATGTTGGAGATAAGAGTATGAAAGAGGTGGTAGTGATTTAGGCATCTCACAGCTAAGTTGGCAGTTCAGTACTCTGTGGACATGATTAAGGACTTCAATTACTTGGGATTTTTTTGGCCTTTTTTTCCCCAGTTATGTTTGGGACAATCCCTGATGAATTGCTAGTTTTTTACAGCATGTTTTCTTCAATCCCATTTTCTCCTGGAACATTTGTTTCTAGTCAGTGCTTTAGTTTTATACTTTGTCTACATAAAACCACGTGGCTGTTCACAGGCATTCATTTTCTATTGAGATTACAGTTTCACTTCTGTTATCATGGAGGCATAATCAGGCCTCCTGAGCAGGCCATTCACTGAGATCGAGCATGATCTTATAGTCTTTCAGTTTTCTACTGTTCCTCACTGCTGCATTCTCTGTACAGTCAGCACTTTCTTTAACCTTACAGTCTGTGGAAGTTTTGAAGCCTCTCCACAGAATAGAAACAGACAGAGAAGCTGTATATTACAGAGAAGCACTTACACTTGATCTGCCAAACAGAAGAGGCAGAAGTGAAAGTGTGAAACACAAAGCTGTTATTTCAGTGAATGCTGAAGTGGTAGTACAAGTCAGTACAAAGTGGGCCACACCTGAAAGCGCGCACTTCTTTGAATTGTTGATGTATATCCAGTTTTAAATTACTGTATTAAACAAAAACTAAAAACAACTGTAATCAGTGGCCATTTTAGACTTATCAAGATTTGAGATATTGTGAAAACACACAGTGACACTGTGGCATCTTTGTGTAACTACTGAAAGCAACCTTAAGTGATGTTTTGTTTCTGCTTTCACAGCACAATTGTAATTTTTTTTTAAACAATGGCTGTGTTTATTCAATTAAAAAAATACTTGTATTCGCTAGTGCACTTGGAACAGGTTCTTGTTTGACAAATTACACCTATTTAGTTTTGTGGCATGATTTATATCCTGCATAAAAATTTTGTCAAGTGTAAAATTGACATGGTATTGATCATTCCTCTCATTCCTTAGGGATTCGTGAGAATTGCTGTTTTGATTTGTTTGGATGAAAATAGCCTTTCATTCTTACATATCACTTCTCTACTACGTAGGGAAATAATTTCTTAACAAAATTAAAACTTTTTACTCGTTATGTAGAAGTGCAGCTATCAGGAAACCACAGAGAAATAAACTTGATACTTTCATCTACAATTAAAATAAAAACAGTGACATTTATCTTGAAGCTCCACCATTTTGCAAAATAGCCTCTGTTTGCTTTTGTTAGTGAACACGTTGTGTATTTTACACATTGCAATATCATGGCACTGTTAATATGTGTATTTAAGTTAATCCCCAATAGTTAAGGCTGTAGAATTATCATGGATTTTCAACAGTATAAATTCAGAAGGGAAAAATGAAATTCATCCTCCTTTTATATTGCTTCCTGTCCTAAATGTGTTAAAAACTTCATTTGAAAGCATTCTTAATTATACCAGAAAACCAAAGGTATTTTCAGCTTTTATAATTTGTAACTGCTGCAGTAACTGTTACTAAACAGATAGGATTTCCCACATTTTTCCTCCTTTTGCCTGTAAACTACAGATAGTGAGTATGTTATAAAAGTACTAGACAATTCCAATGTGGACCCTTTCTTAATAAGCTTGTTGGCTTAATAGCGGAAAGAGGAAGAGATTATATGGTGTGGTTTCATAATTTGTTCTGGTTTCAGCTTGAAATACAAAAACTTAAGTCAAGAATTCTGCATTGAACTGTTCATTTCCATCATGCAAGGGAGAAAGTGGCACTTCTTATTTACATCTGGAGTTGGGTACAAGATAGAATTCCCTGATCGCAAACATTTCCAGCTTTCTTCCTCAGCTTCTGTGAGAGCAGTGATTCTTTATGATCTATGTTCATAGCTTCAGTAGAAATTGTGATTTTAACAAGGTAATTTGACTTCAATACTATTTAATCATTCAGCTGTAACTTTAAGTTTCTATTTATGATCCTAAATTCCTTTTTTTAAAAAGAAAAAAGAAAAAAAGGTAATCACACACCTTTCTGGATGAAGAGAGCCCTTTTTCTTCAAAAATAGGAAATGTCCTGGAGCAGATAGAATCCTGTGCCGTGGACTCTGGAATCAAAGTAAGGTGTTGTATTCCCTCTCTCCCTCCTTTCAGATTAAGCCCAAGGTAAGGGGATAAAAATTTTTCTATTTTTATTTAACCCAATAAGCTACCTTTAAAATTGGATAGCATTGTTCAGAGGATAGAGGAGCATGAGAAAAATTTTGGCAGATCATTAATTGATAAGGTTGTATAGAACTCAAGTGGAGGAAGAGAGGGGGAAAGAGAAAAAGAAACAGGTTTACTGCTGAGATATGAGTTAATAGAGATTACTATGTAACTTAAAAATTGGAGCCTCTAAGGGTTAGCAATTCTGGGACCTCTGGGGTAGAGGCCAAAATGGCAGTTCTCTCACAGAACCCCAAGCTGTCTCCCTAATATATTTTTCTATTTGCTGGGGAGGGGAAAGGGCAGTCCACTTAGAACTTAATTCCTATAAGTAAACTTGAAATTGTACATGTTCTTTCAGTCTGTAGTTTTATTGAGTGTAAATTTTAAATGTTGTTGGTCAGTGAGAAGGTTCTATCTGGTAACAAATGTTTATATTTCTTATGGCTGCCTTGTAAAGATTCAAAAATGTACAATAATGCATTTCTTAATATGAAATAAGGAGTAAGATTTCTACAACTCGTATAGATTTTGATGTGAGCTGGTTTTTAAAATCTTATATTAATCACTTAAATAAAACCTTCCTTGCCTTTAAGCAAGCAGTGTTCCAGACTCTTCTTATCAATGGTATTGGAAGTCTTAGATCATCGTTTGCATGTTTTAGTAACAAGTAGAAACAGTATACAAGCTGTTTAATATGGGTGACCATCTGGGGTAAAACTTCAGTTTGTGAATAGAAGTCAACCTGTGAACTCCAACCCTCCTCATTTTTCAAAAGTAATATGAGAAGATACTTCAATAATGAGACACCATCCTTTTTTATAAAATTTTATAGAAGCAGTCTCAGTACATACAAAGAGTAACTTAAACTACTGTTCCATATACAAAGGCAGTGGGTTTTTTGTTTAGTTGGTTCAGTTTGTTTAAAAAAAAAAAAAAAAAAAGAAAAATAACATTCTCACCAGTCATCTGAAGGCTGGGTTGTCTTCGTGCTTCCAGAGCTTGCTAATTATTTCATTATTTAATAAATTAGTTTAACAGGTAAAAAGGAAATCAGAAACAAGTTTAAAAATCAGTACTTTAATCAGAATCGAACATGACTGTTTCCTACATTTATACTTAATATCATTAACATTCTAGCTGTTCCAGTTTTACCAAATTACACGTGCATCTTAAAAGTCACTGTACAGAAAAGTTCTCTGAATCTGTCTTTTGTTTGAAGGTTCAGCTTAGAGTAGAAGGTAAATTCCAAAACTTGCACAAAACTGCTACTGTAGAAATAGCTGTTGAATTCTAGAAGCTTAAGAAATCTTTGCTTAAGTTTGAAAGACATGTGTCAAATGCCTAGTATACTTCATTGAGCAGAATGCCTGCATTGTATCAGCAAATAACAGTAGTTATAATAAGAACATTGCTCCAAAATGAATGCCTCTCATTTTATGATGTTGGCCTGCAACATCAGAAACATATGTTGGTAGCATGGCAATACAGGTTGAATCTTCTTAGTGATTTAAAACAATTATTCTGTTACATTTTGTCATGCAACAGAGAGTGGCAGTCTGACAAAATAGGATCTGTATGAAGCAAAGGTGAGGAACTGAATTCCTTGGTGTGGGGGAAAAAAAATGGCACCCACTGACATTCATCAGCACTTGCTGAATATTTATGGAAATAAATATAAGGCATTACTTTCAGAGCAACTTATGTATATTAACTGATAAGCAATTTCTGCATATAACTAAATGACAAATGGTGTTGTACAAAAGCAATGTTTAACTCTGCTGCCATTACGGTATTTAAAATAGGAGCAAAAAATTAAGTTGCTATGATTTAGGGTAGAACTACTTGGGCTCACTTACTTAACAGCAATCCTTGGGCTGTGAGTTGGAGTCCTAACATGGCTCCACTGTTGTGACTTTGAAATGAGTACAGAAACCTGCTGACTTGGAATGGCAGTTGTGGTCAAAACTCAAATAGCAATCATTGTTTCTTTAAGCATTATAGTTAACATTTTAAACTTTAAAACATTTTTTAACATGTAAAGTTAGCTTTTGATTTGTTAGTATTAAAAAAATAAGATAAATTGTTAAGCTTTGAAAATAACAGATCAGTGCTTTCATAATACATAGGAGGATCTGAATATTACTCTTTCCTATGATCATCATTTGTAGATCTCTGCCCTTGCTTTGACCATTCCTACTTAGTGCTTTATGAAAGTTGTGAAAGCCCCATTGAAGATAGTCCATTGTCTCAGCAGAAGATAGGTAGTACACTGTGGTTCAGATTTATTTCTCTAGTTGACTTGAACAGCAAAAGCAAGGGAAGAGTAGTTTTAGACTGCTCTGCCAAAAATATTATAAAATGTAATTGTTTTTTAAAGCACACAGTTCTATGCAGAGTATAAGGTATAGTCTCATATCTCAAATGAAGTTTTCCTTTATATATATTCATAAACTAACGGTATTTATAGCCATCTCTGTCCAGGCACCAGTTGCTGAACGGAGTTTCTTTCCTTGCCTTCTGACAGCCTGAGGAAGTTCCCAAGATTGATGCACAGGCTGCAAACTTCATGCCATTAGAATAGCAGTAGTTTGATATTGCATGGTGCCTGCAGAAGAACAAGACTGCTATTAGCAGCATAAAGTCATCAAGGTTATATAATTGGTTATTCACATGCATTGCTGGAAAAAATCGGTTAATGGGACCTGTGTATTTCACTTAAAACTTGTAAAAAGAAACAAGAAAGCTTTTCTTAAACCTTCATTGAGCATAAACAGCAGTATACTGATTAAGTATGGCAACATTTTAAATACCAACAGGAGCATTTTTTGCAATATAAACTAATTATTTAAAACAGATACATTTGAATGCATGGAGATAGCAACCGTTGACAGTTCGAGGTCAAATCTTGATTCATCATGGTAAAGGTAAGCAGGAGCTACGATGCTAAAATTCTTGCAAATTATATACCAGAACAGAAAGCAAAATTTATTCTACAGGTATTCCAAATGCAGAACCTACAAACCAGCCAGTGACAGCGCACTGTATGCATCTATCTATGCAGGAGAACTGGAACGAATTGCTCAGTGAAAGCAGCACACATCACTGTTTGAAGCTTCAATCCAGCACAGGTAGGGGAGAGTTGTTTTTTTTTTTTTTAAACTGTTACAGAAATGATGTTCCTACAACTTGTTACAAGAATATTAACTGTTATACACAGTATAGTTTCCCCTTTAAACAAAAGGAATACTTCAAATGCTAATAGATGATGGTATTAATCATATAATGGCTTGGGCTGAAAGAGACCTCAAAGACAATGCAGTTCCAACTCCCACACCATGGCAGGGTTGCCAGCTACAAAATCAGGCACTAGATTAGGTTGCCCAGAGTTCCATCCAACCTGGCCTTTTATACCTTGTGGAACATCCACGCCTTTTCTGGGCAGCCTGTTCCAATGTCTCATCACCTTCTGTGTGAAAACTTCCCCCAAATATCTAAACCTCTCCTCTTTTAGTTTAAAATTGTTCCCCCCTTGTCCTGTCACTATCAGACCATGTTAGAAGTCTTTCTCCCTCCTGATTATAACCTCCTTTTAGTATTGGACATTGTGTTAATATCACAGTGCAGATCACAGAGAAGGTAGATGAGGCCTTTGTGACATTCTCATAGCAAACCTAGTAATGGTTCAGTAAGTTGACACTAAAAGTGATGTTCAGAAACATAGAACAAAGAACTACTGCTCCCCATTCACTGAAGTACAATTATTGTGTTTAAAAATGCTAACGATGCATGCATCAACTACAGTTTTTGTCATTGTATTAACTGCCAAGACAATGCTAGAGATAAAAAGACTAAAATTAGACTGTTTGGGGCAATAGTTTTTCCTGCTGTGCTTCATAATTTTAGTAATCAGTAAGAACTAAGGTCAAGTGACAAAGACAATAGTACCAGTCATTTTCTCATATGGGATGAGAAAAATTGTTTGCATAGAAGCCTAACTTATGGCTCATTGCAAAGTCACAAAATATAACTAGTCCACAATATAAAGCTTAAGCTTCATAACTGTGCAACAGTGTGCTATAGAAGCCACACTGACTATGAGGGAAGAACCTTTTGGTTCCACACACTGAAGTTTTAAATAAGTTAGAATTAATGTATCTTCCGCTCTCCAAACAGCAGATTTTCTCATAGATACATGCAGGTCTAGTCAAGGTAATTGAACAACTACTTCACCTGTTTGACATTATCTTCAGTTACAAATGAGAGAGTTGAGATGAAGGATACTTAACAGTATTTACAGCTCCCCTTATACAATATCATTATCAGGGGCCCAGAAGAGATGCTTCAGTTGGTGAATCCCTGAAGAGACCAGTTCCAACTCACCGTCAAACTTCTTTCTGGAGGCAGAATTGTCATTACTAAAGGTTAAAATGAACAGACTGAACAGGTGACAATACCCAAGCCTATTCAGTGCATAAGGAATTGGTTGGATGGTCACAGTGAGTTGTGGTCATTGGCTCTAAATCCAGGTGGATGTCAGTGACAAGCGGCAACCCCAAGGATTCCATTTTAGTATCAGTGGTCTTCAACAGTTTTATCAGTTTTTATCAGGCTAAAACACCTCACCAATGAAGAAAAGCAAAGGATCTGGCTTGTTCAGTCTGGAGATGTGAAGGCTCTGAGGACACCTCATTTCAGTACTGGAGTATTTCAGGGAAGCTTAAAGACAGGAGGGAGGCAGGCTTTTTACATGGGCAGACAGTGATAAAAGAAGGGGGAATGGTTTTAATCTAAGTGTTCCCTCTCTTAGTAGGAAATTTTTTTACTCAAAAGGTGATGAGGCACTGGAACAGGTTGTCTGGAGTAGTTGTGGATACCCCACCCCCTACAGGGGCTCAAGGCCAGGTTATATGGGGCACTGGGCAGTCTGATTAAGCGTGTGGCAACCCTGCCCACAGTGCAGGGCAGGGGGTTGGAATTAAATGATCTTTAAGATCACCTGTGCCATTCTATGATTTCTTCTGTGATTTTGAATCAGATGCTGTTTGTTACGGTCTGACTGTGGGACATGTAAATAATAATTTAAATCTTCTAGTAGTATGTTGTCTCAGTGGAATAGGTTAACAACTTTCATCTTGCCTTTAATCTTAAGAAATACTTTAGTCATAGCAACAATAACTAAAAAAAGAACAATAAGGTTTACAAAAGAATGCAGCTTACATTCTTCTGCTGGCAGGAGTAGGTGATGAACAGAGGCTCTTCAGTGCTGTTGATGCTCTCCTTGATCTCGAGTGGGACAGCATCTTCACCACGCCAAGATGGGAAACCCGTCAATTTTGTATGTTCTGACAACCTTGTTGGCCAAAGCAAGCATCTTCTGCTGGACCTTGGTGTGCATGTAGAACTAGCTGCTGAAGTAACACTGTTTATACTAAGGCAAGGTGTTTGTACTGTTCTTCTTTTCTTGGAAAAACTGGTTGCGGAGCTGCTGCTGGTGTCTTCAGCTGGAAGGGTCACAGTTGAATGTATTGGCCTTTGGCAAGTCTTCCGTATTTTCTGAAATATGCATTAGACAGACATATTAAGCTAAATGAGTCCATCAGTCTATTGTTTGGAACCAGAAAGATGAGGAAGCCTCTCTGAACCGAATCCCTAGCTCTCTTTCTCATATTAGGTTTAGTCTAGCATGAATGCTTTTTTTGTGTACCCATTTGGGTTGAATGATTTGCTCCCCGAATCCTTGAAACTTGCCAAGGATTTCTGTATGCTTTAGAAGAAAAGCACCTGCTGATTCTGTGCAAGAAAGAGCCAGGCTTCTTAATATATGCTGATTAACTTAAAGTCTGCCACCAACGGTTAGAACAATACAAACTTCAAACTTTGCTAACATACTACCGACTGAATTTTATGAGTCCAAATTGTGTTGATAATTTGGAAGAACATCCTAATAAACAGTGCAGGTACAAGAATGATTAAATATATATAATATATAAAGCTACACCTTTCTCAGAAACAATTATTTGCAAGCAGTGGCAGTCTATCCACATTCTTCCTTGTGTGGGCTGCTCTGTCCTATGTTATGAAATGCAGTAAGGGAAAAGGTTTTGCTTGAACTACTTCCCATATTCCTACTTTTCACTTTCTTTCTTGTTCTGTCATAGCCATAATTTATCCAGATAATAAAAAGGCAAGAGTTACCTAGCAGGGATAATAAAAATCAACTAGTTCATATACTTATAAACTATCCTGAGCTGAGAGGGACCCCTGAGAGGGACCCATAAGGATAGTCAGGTCAAACCCTTGTCTACAAACAGGGCCACCCAAAACTGAAATCCTGTGTCTGAGAGCACTGTGCAAATGCTTCTTGAGCTCCAGCAGTAAGGAGCTGAGACCACTCCCTGGGGATCCTCTTCCATTCCCATCACCCTCTGGTGCAGAATCTTTCCCCAGTCCCCACTTGACCATCCCCAGTGCAGCTCCATGATGTTCCCTCAGGTCCTGTCATCAGAGATCATCAGAGAGCAGAACTCAGCAGAGACCCTCTGCTCTTTGGTGAGGGAGCTGTAGGCTGCCATGAGGCCTCCCCTCCTCTATGCTGAACAAACTTAAGTAACCTCATATGTCTTCCTTTCTAGACCCTTCACCATCCTTATAGCCTTCCTTTGGACACCCTCCAATAGCTTTTATGTTCTAGAGCCAACCACTACGTTGTGCAGTACAGAGGATAAATCTAAGGAGGACATGAAAGCCCAACAATCTTACTACTGAAATTGAAGCAAAAAGACATTACCTACATGTTGCTGCAAAGACAAGTACCTGTGACACTGTTCCAAAAGCATTTCTTGCTGTTTTTGTAATACTTTGGAGCACTTGGCTTTTCTTTCTTTCTTCCATGTTTTCCCAAAGTGGTGTCTCATGGAAATTCAGCTCTACTTGCTTTAACGGTATTCGCTTTCTTAGAGACATGCCGATAGTATTAAGAGAACTGAAAGAAGTTTTTCTCCTGTATTTGTCTGGTACAGGGCTCTCATTCTCAAAGTCAGCTAAAAGCAGGTGTCTCTGCCAGTCCATTGTTGCCCTGACATTTTGAAGCATAGATGCCATCTTGTTCCTGTTCTTCATCAACCTTATTTTTAAAATAATGAGAATAAGAAAAATTAGAGCAAGGTGCACCAGTGTGGAAAAGGAGAAATGAAACTGTTCTATAATATGTTTAGCTACATTTACCTAAAACAACAAAAGTAGAGCCAAGCAAGCATTTTAATTCTGAGCTTGAAGAGAAGAAAACATGAATTTTTACAGCTATTTATATATATCTGTGAGCAAGTCTTATTTGTTTGGTTTTCAGGACATCAGTCCTGGTAAACTGTGAAACTCAATCTTGTAAAGTAGAATAGACTTTAACTGCAAGTTAAACCACGGTCTAACATAAAATTTGTGGCTTCATTAAATCACCTTTCTACACCCAGGCAAGTTTGCTCCTGCCTGAAAGCTGACACTTTAGTCACTGTTATAACTGTACATAGACAAGTCCAAAAGTGGACATGCCTGCTAGTGACAAAAGAAAAGCGAGAAGGGCTAAAATGCCCATTGCTTATAACAATCTATAAAAATGTTAAGTATGTATTCTGAATTCTTAATTTTCACTAGCTCATTTGCAACATATACTATTACTTCTGAAAAGCAACTGAAATGCCAATGTATTTTAGCAACCTGAATTAAGAGTGAATTTTACCAATAATTAATTATGAATTAGACATACAGTAGATTAAAAAAAAAAACAAAAAAAAAAACCACAGGAGACTTCTGCCATCGTTACATATTACAAAACCCTCCATATATCCCTTATTAAATTTCATTTCTTAAATAGACCCCACCTCTCAGAAGTGTTCTAATTTATCTCAAAATGCAAGAAATCTTTTAATGAAATCTTCTTAATCAAAAAACGTTCAGGGTATTAATGCCTTCAGTGCATTTTTGCACGTAGCAGCAAGGAAAGGCTTGTAATTGAGAAGTTAACCAACTACCCGAAACATATCAATACGGCAAGGAGAGCACCGAGACAACACAGAATTGTAGGGGTTGGAAGGGACCTCCAGAGATCATCGAGTCCAACACCCTGATCCCGCTTCTTTGTGATAAGATGACGTCTACTGTTGGTTAATCGATGCTGTCAAGCACTGTTTATCCCCGCTGGTCGCTCTCAGCCGTGGCCGCACCCGCAGAGCCACTCCCGCCCCGCGAGCTTCCGCACCGCACGGCTGAAACCGCAACAAGAAGGGTAGTAAAGGCGATAGATACTAAGACTGGAGGAGACAAAGTCTCCTCTTACGGCAGGAAGCACGGGCCGCAACCGGACAGCTCTGCCCATCGCTTGCGTTGGGTTTGTACTTACGCAGGCAGGAGACCGAGAGGGGACAGACTGCTGCCGGCCGACAACCGTCTCGGCCGCCGCGTTCAAATCCAGCCCCGCCTGCTCTCTGATTGGCGGCGGCGCTTCCCGCTCTCCCCATTGGCTGCCGCCTCTCGCTCGCGCAGCGGCCGTTAGACTGTGAGGTGACCGCGCCCGGTGGGGTCGGGGCGGTGGTGCTGCGCGGCGGTGTCGCCTGCCGCGACGAGCGCGGGTAGATGCGGGAACGGAGAATGATGTGAAAAGGGCATAAGCGATGATACGTCCCAGCAAGCAACGGGAGCATCTCTGCAACGAAGCTGCAGGTGCTGTGCAGTGGTCGGTGGCCACATAACAATTCTTGTTTCTGATAACCCATTAGGTGCCAGAGGCCTAGGAAAGCTTTTTAATTACTGCTTTCTGCTGATACATTGATGATTCCAGACTTCAGATGACACCACCCACTGTCTTCTGCAGCTGGAGGAGATAGAGATGTAGATAGATGGCACAATGCTGGACCAGAAACCATTTGGACTGTCCTTCAGCAAATCAGGCAGATAAAAAAACCGAAGTGCTGAGAAAGTGGTCTGCATTCCTTACAATCCTACCCTAAAGGAAAACAAGACAGCTTGGATATTAAGAGAAATGTCTTCTCAGAAAGAGTGGCCAGGTGTTGAAACAGCCTTCCTGGGAAGTGGTGGAGTCATCGTCTTTGGAGGCATTCCAGAACTGTGGAGATGTGGCACCAAGAGATGGGGTTAGTGGGAAGGGGGGGGTTGTACTTTATGATATTTGAGGTCTTTTTTTAACTTAACAAAGATATGATTGTGTGTAGAGCGTTTATAAAGAGTGTTAGTAAAAACACTTTTACCTGAAAAATTGCTCTTGGTGAGTACTTTACCTGAAGCCTGAAGAAGTGCTCTTGGCAGCTTCTGTTCCCTCTTTCCACCCCAGAATGTTTTTCTCCCTTCAAGCTCAGCAGCTGACTGCTACACACACACAGTTTACCCTTATCCTAGAGCTGTCTGCCAATTGACAGTGCTTTGTGAGTCCCACCATTGATTTGTAATCATACTTTCCATGACTTCTAAAGCACATTTTTTTTTGTTGTTGGTTTTTTTTGCTTTTGTTGTTGTTTTGAAAGTTCTACACGATGGCATTTATACCCTTTTGCATTCATGTGCTACCATAGGAGCAAATGCATCTCAGTAAATAATTCCTTATTAATAGAAACGTATTTCTATATATTACAGTCATATATGCTTTTTTTTTCCCCCTGCCAATTCACTTTAAGGATTCCAGATAGGAAGAGGCACAACAAATCTTAACTATGTGCCACTGTACATCCCCTTGCCCCCAACCTGCATTCGTGTAGGAAAGGTTTCAAGGTAATTAAAAAAATGCTAAAAACAAAACTCTTTATGGGGTGAGGGTTGTTGTGAGTCCTAAATAACAATGGAAGCGAGGTAGTAATTACAGCCCCATGACTTATTTAAGGATCATTGCTGACAGCTAGAATTTTTGTACCGAGAGGGAAAGAAACTAGGAATAGACATGGTGCTAACAAAACAGAGGGTGCATAACTAATGCAGAAATAACGTATGACAGAACAGTCCCAATCCAAAAGGGAAGCAGCAAGGCAAAGTTGATTTGGGCAGCCAGCCTGACCTTATAGGCCTGTTAATGAAATACAGCTATTACAGGAACAAAGGTAAAAAGCTGCATACCTTTGGAGGGCCTCAGGTAGGCAGGGATCTCCAGCAAGATACCCTCACCTCCACTGCCAACCCTTAAATGAAGTCTGAGAAGGGGTGGAATGCTGGCTCCAGCCCTTCTAGTCACTCAGGTACATTGCATGCAGCTGAGCTTCCCTGGGCTGGCCTTGCCTTCACACCAGCTGCTCCATCGCTGCTTCAGTGTTCTACAAACTTGACTTAGCATTTCCACTACAACAAGGAAATTTCTCATACAAAGGAGGAAAAAGACTGTTTAAAGACTGGCATCACTTAATTTTTAGTTGTTTTGTCTTTTGGTCATGCTAGCAATTAAGCCTTGATTTTGGAGTAGATCATATAGATCAGTACCCCTAGCTGTTGTGGTTTTTTTTTTGTGTTTTTTTTTTAATTCTCAAGAGCTAAGCAGTGGTTTGCCAAGTGGACATGGTAATATGCGCACTGTAGAGATAGGAAGTACCTGCATTTTGCGTTTTTGCCTCACTGCAGAAGTACTAACAAAATACAAGTTTTCCCCGTGTATGGCTGTTGGCAGAGACAACTGATACCCTGATCTGTATAAAAGATCTTATGAAAGCAAGCATCTAGCAGATACATGGAAGGTAATTTGCATTTCACAGCTGAAGTTTGCAAATCATAAGTGAAGAAATAGGAATGCATTGTTTCCCTATTTGGATGTTTACTGGTCAGTTGCTTGATCCAATTTATCCAGGTGGTGAAAAATGCTAATAACAAACATATAGCTTCCACCTACGTCTGTAGATTATGGCTTGTATTTTTCTGTTCCTGAGATGACCAAGCAAATCTTTCTTTTCCAGTGTCTTCACCTCAGCCCAGCTAACTTGGTTCAAGTCGGTTTTGTTTGCCCTAGCATAAATTCAGTTGTGACATCACAAAGAATACCTCTTTGTTTCATAGCAATGACTGAACTTGGGAGAGGAAGGGGCAGGAGGAGGTACAGAAAGTAAATCATGAACACAGGTGGGAAACTATCAAATCTGGAAAGGTGCTCAGGCAGCTGAATACTAAGAGCCTAGCCTTGAGAGTTGAACTGGTAATTTCTTGCAATGTGGTTACTTTCTTCTGTGTTTTACTGTTACACCCGATCTCCTGTTCACTCTCCTTCCTATCCACTGGAGGAAAATGGCTGAACATCTTGCAAAGCGACAGAACAGCTTATAGTGCTCATTACTCTCAACAGGGATTGTACCTCCATCTACAGCAGGGTACTACCTCAGGTTTTCTTGACAAGTACTCTGAAGATCTAAGAATGGTCATTTGCATTGCTTTTGCACAGATCACTGTTCATCTCTGTATAGCCCAGAACGCTAGGTATCAGGCCTGTATAATCAATGAATATACAGATGTTATAATTATGAAATATATCGGAGACTTTGACTAAGCAGGTTATTACACCAAAAGAGAACAGATAGAGTGCTTACCTGTGTCCCAGGCTGTAAAATTCCAAAGGAGGGATTTCCAGAAAGAGATCCCTCCCCACTGGTAGTCAGCTCTTAAATAGGTCTAGGGGAAGTGCAGCCAGGCTCCACCCCCTTCCAGCAGCACAGGTGAATTGCCTTCACCTGTGCTCCCAGGGCTGACTCATTGCTTGCCTCAGGTGATCAATCAGAGGTTCAGGCCGTGATTCAGCAGTTCCCATACAAGGCCCCAGGCCATTATCAATTGCAACAACTGCTCTATTATCATACTGTTTCCTTGTTTAGCCAGACTAAAAGCCAAAATGTTCAATGATGTCCTGTGCTCTTATCTTACTGTGGTTGTTTTTTATTCATTGTTGGTTTTTCTCTTTTGATTTAGGTTAGACCATAGTTTAGACATAAGAACTTGGATCCTGACAACTTGAGTACAGAGGCAAAAAAAGGACTATCGCTATTGGATGTAAAAAAGGCAACTTTTAGCTATTTGCTTTAAAGGCATATCCTGTGGGGATTACAAGCCATTTAGCTAGCAAAGTGATTCATCTAGGTTTTGTTCTGCACTCAGAAGAGTTGTCAAGAAGTGTTTCCTCAATGGAGGATGACAGTGACCTTAAGCAGAGCTCCTGGGCTAATTTACCTGATGTCTGTCTGAGGCATGTCTTCTATTGGTTAGA
Organism: Lagopus muta; assembly: GCF_023343835.1. NCBI lineage: Eukaryota > Metazoa > Chordata > Aves > Galliformes > Phasianidae > Lagopus > Lagopus muta. Next base: position 72,465 of record NC_064452.1, on the reverse strand, counting down.
TGACAAGGACAGATCTCAAGCTGCATTGGTCTGTAAAAAATGGAATCAAGCCATGTACTCAGGATCCCTCTGGAGAACCAGAACCATCACATTCAATGGCCAACCATCAAGGGCACATGCATTTGAATATGAAACTGCACTATGGTACGTCAAGAAATTTGGCAAATATTTGGAACACCTCGAAATCAAGCTATTGCAACCTTACAGTACTGTCTTTACCCGAAAATTTCAAGTGTCTATGAGAAGCCTTTTCTCACAGTTGGGTAAATGTAACTGTCGCCTGCTATCCTTGAGCATCAAGCACCTGGAATTAGATCGCTTGGTCTGGAAAAACATAGTCAGGGCTCAGTTTATCAAGAACTTAGGTACTTTTCTGAAAAGAATGAGCAAACAGCTTAATTATCTCAACTTAAAAGGAGCAAGAGTAACCTTGGAAGAAGGCTGTGAGCTTCTGAATTCTCTGAGCTACCTGACTAATAAAAGCTTTATATCTGAAATAAACATTGAAGATTTCTTCAGTCTCCATCTTCCTGTCTACAGCAGCACCTTGTTCCACCATACTGTGTCCAAGTTCCACAGCCTGGTTATCCTGACTTTCAATTATAACTGTGTTTCTGATGAACTGCTGGACAATCTCTGTAAGAACAGTGCTCATTCCCTGTGCACCTTGAATATCAAATGTCATATCCATGACCCCCATGGGCAAGTGGTCCAGGGAATGTCATGGGCCAACTTGGCCAAAAGAGCCTCAAAATTGAATGTGAACTTCTACTTTGAAAGAGTCATGAAACATGACCATCTAGCCAGGATCCTGCTAGTGGAGATACCAGTTAGGAGCATCAGTTTACGGAGCTGCTATTTCAGAAACCCAGACTGGATGATGAGACCTACTCTCACCAACATCCTCCCAGCCTACTGGCATGTGCTGCAGGTAAGGCAAGCAGTCACGACAACTCGCTGCACAAAGCTAAGCAAAGTAATTGTATAGGCATTCTACATAACCCTAGGAGTTAGCCATTCCAGTGTACCAGCTATACAGTCCCTTTCAAGTGATTGTTCTTGTTACAATGTCCGTTATGCTGTTCTTCACAAATGTCACTTATGTCAGGTTGCCAAGCATGTTTTAGCATGATGAAAGTGTTTAGCACAAGATGCTAAAACACTCAAAAAATACTGGTGGTTGTAAAGCCAGCTGTGAGCAAAAGGAACCTTCAGGCAGGAAAGCGTTATTTTTGTAGGAAAGCTTTTCAAAGCATTTTGGTATCACCAAGGATGTATCATGAAAGGTATTCAACACCTGACCCATATAAATGAGCATCAAGTCTGTGTGTGCCTGAGAGAAGCACGTGGCCTTATAACTGATGGTTACTGACAGATTTCTTTAAGGCCTAATGCATTGCAGAGTTTGCAATAGACACCACAGATCGGTAAAGCTTTCTAGAAATTGTTTTTAGATGCACTTTTAATCTTGAATTACTTCTGGTATGCAAAATAGTACCATGGCATGAGTTGTGGGTATAGCACCCACTGGAAGTTGTCTATCTCTTAGGATGGTATATAACGTACATGGGAAGCTCATCGTTACGGGAGAATGGAAATTACCACTGCGTATATTTTTGTCGTAACAAAAAAAAGGTTCTCTGCTAATGTCAAGGTACACAGCTGATCTGCTGTCAATCACTTCTGTTGGTAAAATTGGGAAACACTTTGAAGTTTAGCTAGTGCAAGCCTTGTTTCATAGAACTGACTGCGTTCTTTCTTTTTGAAGAAATTAACCCTTGAAGTAAACAATGACAATGAGCTGCTGGATGATGAGCTGCTACAGCTTATCTTATCATGCAGGAGATTGTTTTTTCTGAAAGTCTGGGCATTTCTTAGTGTTACTTTTGTGGAGAGGTTGCTACAGAATCGTGCAGAAAGGAAATGCTTTTTGACTACAATAAAGGTAAGACTCGATGCTTCAAAACTCCCATTATCTACCTTCCTCTCTTCCATATCCAGAGAAATGCTGAGGTCCCTATAATCCCACAGTAAGGTTAGAGAAGGAAATGTTAGCATAACTACCTTCCCTATGTAATGTTTTAGCATTTTAAGAATCCTGAGAACCACTTAGAAATGGGTCTTTCCAACCTACTAATCCATAAGTAGGAATATTACAGAATACTATGTAAATTTAATAACCAGCACCAACCATTCCACAAATCTCTGCTAGTCCATGGGTTCCCTGTGTCACCTCCTATATTGAGCTAGGGATTGTCTGTTCCACTCAGTTCTGGTACTCATATCTATGCTTAAATTGAAGCATGACAGTTGAATCTCATTAAACAAAAGATATAAACACATCTCACCAAAAAGGGATGTTGTATGTGGCCACTCCACAAATGCAGCTGGTGTAAACCATACTGTCATACTATTTTGCTTGCTGAACTGCAAATGTATTAGATCCAGAGCCATGCATATTCCAAGAATGTGTCAATCTTGAGGGTAAAAGGAACTTTCCTCTTCCCAAAAATTCTTTGGCAGAAGATGAGTCGTAATTTTCACTCAGTTCAGAGTGAAAACTGTAAGTAAATTTTAGGATTGTATTCTAAGAATTTGGCTTCTCCATATTCTTCAGTAGCAACAAAGGCTTACTTTTGCCACAAGCTTTAATGGGCTGAGACTGCTGCACATATCTGAGAGACATGACCACCATTCATGCTCACAGGTCAGGATTTACACATCCCGACAGGAGACCAGTGAAGAGAAACAGCTGTTGCACAATATTTACAAGAAGTTTAAAAATCTGATTGACTCAGAGCTTAACTATTTTGTCATCATCTATCCACTGGAGTAAAGCCACAAGGAGTTACATCTGCAAATGATGAACAAATCCTTTGGAGGGCATTAATAGGAGAACTGAATCTTGTCAGCATCCCTCTGAAAGGGAGATACCATCGTATGCAAAGGACAATTTTACTATGCCCTGGATTAAAGTGTTGGACTTGGCAACCAGCCTCTTATGTCTCCAGTATCACTTATTCTTGCCGTTTTTTTGTTTTTCCTCACCAGAACCAGAAGCAGCAGTGAGCTTTTTCCTCAGCCTTCGTTGGCACCTCTAGTAAAAATAAGACCCTCTTCTTCATTCAGCACTTCCCCTTGTAGAGTTTCAAACAGCTTACCAGTGAGGCCCATCTGTTTGTTCCCATTTTACAAATAGGAAAACTGAGACATGGAGTAAGGAAACGATTAGCCCAAAATCAGCCTTGGCTTCATCTTGATTCAGATGCAGTCAGGCACTCCATTCCACCGCATCATCATTCCCTAGTTCCTGTTGAGTTTAATAACGCACTCTCTGCCCAGTTCTTAACAGCAGATGTTAAGAAGAAAAAAAACATACCGCAGCTAATCCTGGCAGTCAACACTCCCACTTGACCAGCTTACCAGTGTCTTGTGAGAGAACTGCTCTAGCTTCCACAACTTCTACACCTCTCAATGGCAAAAAATATCATTGCTTGTACCTGAGATAACATGGAAAGCACATTCCCACATTCCCTCTTATTCTGGAACTTTACTACCCAGTGGGAGATTTCATCAGACATTCAAGAGCACAGTCCTGGCTGTATGTACTGTCTGTTTTAATTGCCTCACACATCTAGAATGAGGACAGCATTAATTCAAATCGATAAATTTGGAGTTTGTCAATAAAAATCTCAGCATGAACTGTCCAGTAATATGGCTTTAAAAGTTGTTAATGCAAACAGACTCTCTCATTGGCTTGCAGAGCACTTCATCAATGTATAATGTATCTGCCTTGATCTGGATCTCCTCCTCCAGGGAAAGCTGCCGACGTCTCAGACCTTTCAGCTCTGTTTCAGCCAGTGCCAGTGTGTCCTTTAATCTAACAGGGAAAATACAGCCAGAAGTTAGTTGAGAATACATAGATATTTTGTCATACACAAAAGTAATTCGAAGTGAAAAAACAAGGACGGGGATTCACAATCAGACAATATCCATGCAGTATGCTTTAAAGTGTGCTACCCTTAAGGAAAAAGCATGTCTCAAAATTTCATGGAGAATAGCTGGGACCCAATGTTACTTGGACTATTTATTTAACCAAATAATCTGTACCACAGATTTCCCCACTCTTTAGTCATTCCCACTTGCCTTTGAATGTTGTTTGTAATCTCTTGAACTTCACCGGTCAACCTATATTGCACTGTGTCATAACATAATTCCACTCCAGGGCGATGATTTCTTGCCTCCAAGCGGGTTTGAGCCACTTTAACAGGTCCTTCTTTATCAGCAATTGCTTTCTTTAAGGCTACAATGTTCATCTCCTGCGAGGCAGCCTCCTTCATCACCTTAACAAATCCAACAGAAGAAAGCACAGCACACTTTCTCCTGCAATCAGCAAAATCCTCAACATCTTGTTTAATAGCTATAGTAACAGTAATTACAGTAACACTCATTATGTTAAGGTGTTATTTTATCAACAGATTTTCACAAAGGTTGTCCAGGATTATGACTGGAGAGGCGCCAACATCACTTTAAGTTCAGTGGTTAACTTTTAGAACTCAAGCACAGTTTTCATACATCAAACTTCAATCACACTGGCCCTGATTTTATAAGCCATTAAGCTCTTACAGCACAATCGCAAAAAACCCTTAGCAGCCCCACGTATCTAAAAATCACAAGGAAAATCCTGGCTTCAGAGAAATCTACTAGAATACTTCAATCAATTGACTGATTTGAGGAATACACCTTTATAGCAGTGCACATTTGGATAAGTAAATGAAATCTGACTGTTAAAGGAAACTGAGGCAAGCTTGTGTTGCAGCTGTTGCCAGTATTGCAAAGGTAAAATTCTTAACCACAGTAGCTCAAGACACCTCAATACACTGGACTGAGCCAACTGGTTGATAACCAAAGCTTGCTGTTTACATCTTTTCACTGATGATCTCCTACAACTTACCACTGCAAGGAGCGTCTCCAGCTTGTGCTTGGCATCTCTGACTTCCTCCACTCTATTTCTAAATGCGATATTCACCATCTCATATTGCTTGCACATGTCATTCACTGCCTGGGAGAGGATGCTGTCAATCAGCACCCTTAGCGCCACTGAATTGTTTCTCTGCTTGTCAGCCTTTTCAACATTTATGTTTGAGAAATATAACCAGTCTTCAGGGCTAACAAAACTGAAAGAGATTCAAAATAAAAATTCAAAATAAAAGAGATTCAAAATAAAAGGTCATCAGCTGGCAGCATCCACTATTTCATAAATCTATAATTACTCCACAAACCAAGCACGAGTGTAAAAGGAAAAAAAAAATCATTTTGCTACAATCTCAAAACAACCTTGTTATTATTTTCCTTTCCTGATAAGAGACTGAGTTGTAGCAGGAAAAGGGAGAAAAGATATGGACAGATAGGAAGGAAAGATATGGACAAATAGGCAGACACATATAATAACCAGTATTTCTTGGAACATCTTTCATCAATGAAGGTGTTACAAGTAATACAATTCAGCTAGTATTATTAACACCAACTTACTATGCACACGTTAATTGTGCACACAGGACACCCCTACATGCTTACATAGTCACTTCCAGCAATAGTTGGGAAGCCCATCCTCAGAAGGGGAGAGTAGTATCTGTGCACTAGTGGCTGGTAGGCAGATCTCTGGGAAGTCCCTCGGAGATTTCTTTGTTTCATTTCAATAATCATTATTCGTACATAGCAGCAAATGCTGTTCTGGGTATGGTCTGAGTTAAACAACCTGTTGATGGACACTAACATGGGCTAGTGGTAAGAGCTGGCAGTCCCTTGTATTCCAAGCAAGTCAGCTCGTTACTTAGCCTGTTTCTTCTTGCCAGTCTGTTCTTTTGTGGTAGGTATTTCTTCATCGAAACCACTAATTCACACAAAATCTGCACACTGGACAGATGAATTAACCTCACATACCTCATCTGCCTCAGTCCAGCATTTGACCTGCTTGGACACCCTGGGAGAGGAGAAGAAGTTAGAGGAATCTATTCTGGGTTTAACCCATGTGAGAAATTTACTATAGCTATCTGTGAGACTCAGAAACTTCCAGTGAACAGCAATTCACTGGAAACATGATCATTGTGGCTCATTTCAACAATGTATTACACAGATACTAAAGTGATGGACAGAAGTATAAAGAAAATTACACAAGTACAACAGAACAATGCTGAATTGTCTTACACACAGCTACTTTAATTTTGCTGCTGCTGCAGTAGTTCATCCTATAATTGATATAATTAACGTATATCCATCAAGTTAAATAACCACTTACTTTCCTTCTATTTCCACTGTTTTATCAGTGTATCTGACATCAGGAGTGTTGTTTGTCAAGCTAGCACAGTAATTGTCAATCATCAAAGCTGTGAACTTGTCTTTCACATCCATTTCCAGGTTGTATTTTGTGGAACGGTTTAGTCTAGAGGAAGAAATGATCGCACTCTAAGCCAAAGTCTAAGCACTTATAGATCTCCCTAATATGCATGTGAGAAATGGTACACCAGGCAATGCAAATGCTGCTCAAAATTCCTCATTCACAAACTGTTATTTGCAACGTCCCAAGACCTAGAGCATGGTTCAAATTCTGTATAAATCAGTGGTATAATTTCAATTGGAATTAAAGCCACAGGATTGGCTGAGAAGGTTGTAGATCATGTGGCAGTACTTTCAGTTCTAACAGAACTTCTTACAATTAATTATCAAATGTTATGGATTAGAACAGGACTTCTATAACTGTGTAGCACTGAAGGTAATCTTGGCCCCACATTCAGCCTGACATAACTTCTCAAGATTATGACAGCCCTGCTTTTCAGCTAACCCATGTTTGTTATGCTCTTTGTCTCTGCACCTGATTTGCTCATTCGTTTGTTCTAATGTACGTTCAAGCAAAGCAATAACCCCCTGCAGAACTCCAGCTTCCTTGACCAGTTCCTGTTCCACTTCATCATGCACCAAGTCAGTCCCAGCTCGTCTCTGCCTAAATAAAAAGAGAAAAGCATCAGTCACATTACTAAAACACCTATAGCTAACAGACAGTGGTGAAGCCCAGCATTCTATATCCAAAGCTTCTCCTTGCCTTTATGGGCTTGGCCCTCTAATGTTATAACACAAACCAGACAGTGATTCTGCTGCACAAGCAGGCCCTTAGTTTGCCACTGTTGTATTTGTTAAAGGTCTGTTACATAGATTTTCTTCTCTGCGTGAATGTTTTTCCTCTTAATCTCACCTGTTCAGGAGACACTTCTGGGAAATTACAAGTGGCTCTTTGCAGCTCTCCAAGGCTTTCTCCAGCCTGATCTTGAAAGTAAACAGTACCTCTGTCTCATTAACAAGTTGTTCAAGTTTGTTATCTAATTCTTGCTTCCAGAACTTTATTTCTTCCAGTCTCTGTTCTGCAGAATGAAAATTTCAAACAACTGTTAATAAAAGCCAGAGCATTGTTGGCCGTATCTTAGATATGGCTAGAAATAGAATGACTTCATTATTGTGTGAATTTCATGCTGGACCTGATGTATGGAGACATAATTTCAAACAAAATAAAGAATCCACTTGAAAATATTTTTTGGATGATATCTTGACTTCTCCACGAGATCAGATAACATGCCCTTGACATATATTCTTACTCACAATCATGTAATTTTCTAAGTCCCTCTTAAACACCTAGCTCAAATGACACTTGAAAAGTATACATGGGATTACCTATTTTCTTGTTGACACTGCTTTGGGTTTTCTGAGTTGTCTTTTCTATTTCATCCACCAGTCTTCGACTCTCAGCTACTAAGCGCTCTGAACTGGATTTCTGAGACTCTGTACTGGCACACTGCATCTTGTTTGCAACGTGCCATTCTGAAGAATGCAACTTGGGTGGAGCTTGTAGCATTCTGGCCATTGGTTTTTGAAAGGTTCTGCATGTAACACAGGTGAATTTTTGGAATGTGGAGCCTGAAAACAGGAAAAGGATTATATTTGGCTGCAGAAGCAAAAATATATAAGGATGGGTCCAGGAAGGTAAAAAAAATTCTTGTCCCTTTAACCTTCAAAAAAGCATGAAGAAACGAGAATTTGGAAATGGAAGTTAGAAGAAGAGAAAAACAATCATAGCAAATTGGAGAAAAAAAACCAAAAAAACAACAAAAAAAAGTTAACAAATGTAAGAGTTAAAGAGTGTCCTGCAAGTTGTGGTAGACTGTAAAGAAAAACACCAGCAGCAGCAGCACCGTCACTGGAAAAATATGAGACAACAAGACCTGGAAAACTGAAGGAGAAAGTACACCAGATAAAAGTAAATTGAGAAGTCTAGGGAGGGCTAAACAAGAACAAAGAACAAAGGGACACTTCTAAGGCAGTTAAAACCAGTGTCCCCAAAACACAGTCATAGCATTTTGGTTCAATATCAGTTTTTCTTTTAGAGCACTGTGTTTCTCCAGTGTTTCTGAAATAACTTCTCTCCCCAGATAAACACAGCAGTTCCTCTGCAACACACAGTTTGTCCCTGCTCTAGCACAGGCATCCTTAAAACATCTCTTTCTCCCCTTAACTGATACAGAATACTGCTTCACACTGCTTATTCCCAAGGTCAGACCCCAGCTAAAAGCCCCATCTTCTGTTTCCCTTCACTGTGGGATTTGCTCCCAACTGTTGTGCAGTCTCTATCTCCAGAGCAGCACCACAGTGCATTTTTAAATGTGAGAGAAATATTCCAGGAGGGGGCTCTGAACGACACGGGAGGTCAACAAAGTGGTTGCTATGCAACATGGCTTCTAGCAAACCAACCAGCTTTTGCTATATCAGGTGGAAGTACAGGAGTACTTCCTTTCACTCACTGACAGATAAGGTCTGTCTAGAAATAAAAACTTATTGTATGTTAATTGAAATGGTTTCCACAGTAATTTTTAACGGATATATTGCAGAAATGCATTTTAAAAATCTGAAATCAAATGAAAGGTGTGCTGTGCACCTATCTGAAGTTTCAGTTTTACAATATTTTTTAAGCAGTATTCTTTATCTACTCCATTTTCATGGGAACTGTGTTCTTGACCTACCTGGGACAAAAGACTAGGAGCCTGAGAGAAGAAATGGAGGAGACAGAAAAACACTACATTAGATGCTAAAGTTAAAGTCTAAATTAACACTCCATGTACAACTTGTCCCTTAATACAAATTCTAAAACAGAAGAAAATTTAATTTTTACCTCAGGTGGTTTTCAGGGCTTAAGTCATAGTAGATTTCCTGAGCGTGCTGTTCATCAAACGATCGGTAAAATCAACTCTGCGATAATTTATAAAGAAATTAGAGTGGTTTGTTAATTCCGGAATAGCCCCATCACTCCTCAAAGGAGAACACAAAGCTCGCCCCTGCCCGCCGCACCTGCCCGCTCCGCACAAACCAACCCCTCCCGCTGGTAGCGCAACGCCTCCACTCACCCAAACATCCGCCAGCCAATCGCAGGCGCCACTTGACTTGCCGTGGCCAATCGGTTTGTCTCCACAGCCTAGCCCGTCCCCCAACGCGCTTCTTACCAACGGTCGCGGTTTCAGGCTTGTATGCGTGCGCTGCTGCGGCCGCAGTTCGGGTTGTGGTGGCCTCTGGCGGTCCGCGCGGCTCTGTGGCGAACCGGCCGCGCTCGTTCCCCGGTACTTGCCAATCTCTCGCAGCGGGAAGGGCGTGGAACGGGCGCGAGGTCACGGGATTTCCCGGAAACCGTGCACCCCGGCTCCGCGGCACCAGACCAGGCCAGGACACTGTCTCTATGTAACGTGTTCGTGGACATAAGAAGGCACTTTCTTTGATGGAATTACAGGATGCAGCCTGATTTTTGTCCTTTTTAAGCTTTTTTTGAATCATGAACAAATTTGAAATGACATAATCTTCTATAGGTTTACGTAGAATATAATGGGGCCTGACAGTTCCTGTTCATAAGGTTCAAACCAGGCCATTGGATTGTTCTGTGATAACTTCTTTAACAGTGTATATTGAGACAAAATCAGCAGTTGGAATGGCAGCTTAAGTATACTTTTGAAAACCAGCTAAGCCTTTAGCTTGAGTGTTCGATTTCCCTCCATAAAAGCATTATTAATGTTTCATCATTAGCAAAACACTGCGGTAACACTAACAAACCAGAGGTGAGGAATAGTTCTAAAAGTGAATGTTGTTTTGTTGTGGGTTTTTTTTTTTTTTTTTTTTTTTTTGTTTTTGTTGTTTTTTTTTTCCCTAAAAAGCTTAAGTTCATGGAATATTCTTTCCTAGGGCCCTGTCCCAATCTCTTCCCTACTTCCATCAATGCTTGATCAGGTGATGATCCCAGCAGTGTATTTGGTACTGCTACTACAGTCAGCACTCATGACAGTGCTCCATTGGAGAGCATCAAAACCAGAATGCAGATAAAGTAGAACTGGAATTTTACCTGTATTTCCTCCCTCAGTCCAGAATGTGTAGGCTAATCAGAACTTTCTTGCTGCTTTGCTCAATAAAACAAGAATCTTCTATGTTCATAGAATATTTCCTCCACTTCTATCATTATTTGTCTTATGAGTACTGATTTAATGGCATTCACCATTTATATCTACAAGTCCTTGTTAGAAGCCAGGATTTTTGGAGGCAGAGATGCTGTAGACTCTCAACAAATCGGAAACCTCTGCCAGTGACAGGTTTGGGATAGATCCCTTGGACTTGCTTGGGCTACCATTTTAATCTTACTGTAATAATATCTATTTGTAGCAGATGCAGTGCCTTCAGGATGGGTCAATAGATTTGGTTACTTGAAAGTCACCTATGGAGATACTTTTTCAAAAGTGAAAATCAAATAGACAGTGGCAGTGAACTATGGCCTAAGAAAATGCTTGCACTGCTTAGATTTCAGTGGGCATCTTTAACAGCTATCCTTTTCTCTTTGTTATTAATTTCATATATGGCAAGTACAATAAGATAGAGAGTCACTTGCATTGCTTTTTAAGAACAGAATTACTCACAGCTTTTGTAGGTTAATCCTCCAGCATGTAGTTTATTTCAGTGCTATGTTCTAAGGCAAAACTGCTCAGAAATGGCTTGTAAACAACAACACTGACTAAAGAGAACAAAATGTGTTTAAAGGCTGAAAGTGCGAGGGTTTTGAAAGTTTTAACAAGGAAAAATATAATCACCTAAACAGTAGGTAATGGCTCTGCTAGGAGTATTTTGAAAATCTGACATAAAAAAAAAAATAAATGATCCAGCTTTTAGAAGTAGGATAAAGATGCCAATAAACTGAGATAGTACTGAATATTGGATACAGTGCAGAAACTGTAAAAAAAAAAAAATCCAAGACACTCCATCTGTGTAAAATACAATATGCTGACTTAATATATTGCTCCTTTGTCATTCATGTTAAATACATTTACCATCATATTCATACACACTGTATTACTTTTAACTAGAAACACTAAAAAGACATCAGGGGCATACTTTACATACATTATTAAATTTAATCATACAATCTCATCCAGGCTATATATTATAGATCAGGCATTCTCTAATGCATTTTAGTGCACTGTACTTTTCTATAACTATGCGATAATACCATATCTATCATGACCTTATATACAAACCATCAGGAGTTAAAACCTGTCTTCTACTCCCCAGCTGGCAAGATACCTTTATGATCATCTCTTTAAAATGGGAGAAATTTTGGAAACTGCACAAATAGCTTTTGGGTAAATGTGAACAAGCTAAACTGTAGCAAAAGCCTTAATTCCCCTTAATGAATTGGCAAAACTACTTATGCCTGGAATTTCCTTTTTTATAATTATTTGCTACTAGACCAAAATTGGCCAAGCACTTAACCATGTCCTCAGCACTCAAATCACACAGGACAATCATTCATGACCTGAGACTGTGTACAAATTTAATGTATAAAGCTGCTGCTGCCAGTAATATAGCTGCAGTGGAACTTGGCTCTGCTAGTCAATGAAAAATATTCTGCTATAAGAATGGAAATATGCACATCACATACCTACTGCAGACTCATTTCTCATTGTGCCTAATTTGATCATTTCTCCAAAATACAACTACAGTTTGTTCATCTTTACAGAGTGTTTGTTGGAACAATTTATTCATCAGAACTATGATCATTCAAGAAAGTTAAGAACCAAAGACAATGGCAGACACATTACAAACACCTTGCCTGTCCTCTGTCCACTTGCACTAAACCTGTATGAGCAGTGCCTGGGATTACTACTAGTTTAATCACATATCTTTCAGAAACATACTAAGATGCACATTTAAAACATGCTTTCAAGCTGTTTCCAGCGTGTTGAAGAAACAGGCTAGGCACATTGCGAACAGCTTTTGGTGATCCAGCTCTTCAGCAGTTAGCTTATACTCTACCTTTACATGGTTTTTTCTTTTCAGACTTTGTCTGATAAAGCGGTTGCTTCATTCATGGTTTCTTAAGTAAACTTCACTGGAAAGGAAGGATAAAATAAAATCCTTCTATAAAGAAGCAGTAATTCTAAAGAACATTTGATATGTTTTATTATAAACGGTCATCAACACAGAGCCAAAGTCATCTTTGTAACTATCTACAAAGAGCATAATTAAATGCAGGTTAAAAACCCATTCTCCAGCATGAGTTGAGGGCTTGTGGCTGGCTGTTTTTACTTTATATAGACTATTCTTAGAATAGAAATACATTAAAAGGCCCTAGAAAAAAAAATATATGCTTATTTAGTGTTTTTGTTTACAGTGTTCAATGGGAAAACAAAGCTACGTTGATTTAGCAAACAGAAAATCAGAAAAGATAAAACATGAACTTTATGTCTAGCAATTCTGGCGCAAACCCACTCTAGTTAATGGAGACACTGTTGATTTAACATTAATTTAATTGAAACCAGATACTAGCCCAAGGCATTTTAGAGTTCCCACGTATTTCACACTTTTTTTTTGGAACACTGCCTGGCCACATTAGAGAGAGAACATGGGGACTGAACAAGCTGTAAAGGCTTCATTCCTGTCCACGCTGGACCTCTGCTCTCCAGAGCTTAGAATAGTGCCTATTTCACATGTGCATGTGTGCATGCACACGTTCGCTGAAGTAGGATGGAGATGGTGGAGGGGTAATATTGCTAAATTTGCTAAAGAGGATTTTTCTTGTCTGTCTATTACTTCTGTGGTATACTGAGCAAAGAAGTGGAAGTGAAGTAGCTGCCTCCTAGAGTTTTACCTGTATTTTTAGGAGGGAACATCTTCATAGCAGAATTACTTGTCAGCGTATAAAACTGTTTCTAGCCCAGTAATGTAGCAACAGGACAAGGAGTTACCCTACCGAAAGAGGGTAGAGATTTGGATTAGATATTAGGCAGAAATTATTTACCATGAAGACAGCGAGGTACTGGAACTGGTTTCCCAGATAAGTTTTGGATGCCCCATTCCCAGAAGTATCCGAGGCCAGGGTGGCTGGAGCTTTGAGCGACGTGATCTAGCGAGTGGCAACCCTGCCCACAGCGGTGGGATTAGAACTAGATGATCTTTAAGGTCCCTTCCAACCCAAGCCATTCTGTAATTCTAACAGAGACGGGAGCTGAGATATAGCTTCCTGTAACCTTTGAAAGAATATTAAAAATTAAACCTACTATTAGCACCAAAAGTACATAGGCACTGCTCAGCAACATTTCAGTCAGCAAATACAATTGAATGCTTTTCACTGTCCACATGCTTGCAAGAACTAACAGTGTTCTATTTGCAAAATGTCAGTCTTCCCATTAGCATAATATACTTGATCATTCTGGCTGGATGGGTGGTGATGGTTTTACTCAAAGCGTCGTAGATGATTATACAGAGATTGGACATAAGTGAAGACACACATGGGGTCTGGCTTGTGGCCCATCATCATCATGTCATCCACTTCTATCAGACGATCACAGTGAGCCATTTTCCTGTAGTAATAATAAAACAGATTCAGCAAATCAAGAGTTAAAGCCAAAGCCTGTAACTACTTCCAAGATTCTTTGCTGCTCTGAGTTGAGCATCACTGAGGGATATAAGAAATCCTGAGATTTATCAGGAACAGTGAAATGGTCAGGCTGAGGTAATATTGGAGTCTGTTATTTTAGCGATCATGGAAAATACTTGTTCTTCCCCTCTTTTCCTCTATACTGTGATCTGACCCAATCTTGTACGGCCTTTTTCACTGTCCTATGTTTCTGTGGCACGTAATATAATCTCATTCCTGTGCCCAAGACTTAGTAAACAGGGCAAAATGAGTGTGCAAACTATGAGTTTTTCTACTTATTAAACAGAAAACTTCTAAACAATAGGAAAACATGAGATCATATGTGCTCATTAAAAGCCAAAGTGGCCATAGGTTCTTCTTGTTTGCTTTCCCCTGTCCTTACATGAGCAACTCGGATTGTTCTCCAAGATGACCATCATGTTAGAGAGCATAAGCCTGAGATCTGGAGCATTGTGAAGAAAAAGAAAGATCTGCTCAAGCCTAGGATTAAAAATCACAAGGACAGTAAGCATTTGAGCTGTTGAGCTCACATTATGGCTAACAGCAATAATTGAGAGCCTTTTCTGGCAATAAGAGAACAGTTTAGACGCCATCACAGCTAAGGAGAGGTAATTTCTGTAGATAATTCTTACCCAATGTCTCTCTTTGTGTGCATGCTCAAGTTCTTGACTTTTCCTTCTACTTATTGCTAGATTGAAATAGAGGTAAAAGCACACTTCAATTTTGAGAGTTGTATATATTTTAAGTTCAGAGAGTAACCATCTGAAAATGCCGTAGTGTCATTTTAACTCACTGATGTGTAAGAAAATTTGTGTATGCTTATTTGTGTAAAAAACTGTGATTCACAAATTACATAAATAATTTGCCAGGTGCTAGAATAGGGACAAGGGAAGAGCAACTGATGTCATCTACCTCAACTTCTGCAAGGCAGTTGATGCAACAGAAGGAAAGAATGCCATCCAGAAGGACCTGGACAAGCTTGAGACGTGGGCCCACGTGAACTAAATGAGGTTGAACAATTCCAAATGCAAAGTGCTGCACTTTCTCTGGGACAATCCCAGACATGAGTACAGACCGGGAGAAGAGCTCATTAAGAGCAGCCATGAAGAGAAGGACTTGGAGGTTCTGATGGATGAAAAGCTCAACATGAGCCTGCAGTGTGCATTTGCAGCTCAGAAGGTCAACTACATCCTGAATGCCTCAAAAAAAAGTAGCAGCCAGCAGTGTAAAGGAGGCAATTGTCCCCTTCTACTCTGCCCTTGTGAGGCATCATCTGAGGTACCATGTTCAAGCTTAAGGCTCCCACCACAAGAAATATATGGAGCTGTTGGAGGGGATCCAGAGGAGGCCACCAAGATTATCAGAGAGCTAAAGCACCTCACCCATGAAGAAAAGTTGATGGAATTGAGGTTGTTTAGCCTGGAGAAGGCTCTGAGGAGACCACATTGCAACCTTCTGGTACTTAAAGGGGGTTTATAAAAAAAAAAAAAAAAAGCCCAAATATTTTACATGGGCAAATAGTAATAGAAGGAGTTAGAATGGTCTCAAACTAAAATAAGAGAGATTTAAGTAAGATATTAGGAGGAAATTTTTTAGTTAGAGGTTGGTGAGGCACAGGAACAGGTTGTCCAGAGAAGTTGTGGATGCTCCATTCCCTGGAGGCATTCAAGATCAGGTTGGTGTGGCTGTAAGCAGACTGATCTAATGTCTGGCATTCCTTCTTAGAGCAGGGGGAGGTAGAACTAGATGATCTTTAAGGTTCCTTGCAACTGAAGCCATTTTGTGATTCTATGAACCCTCACACAAAACTCAATTCCAAAAGTTAATTTGCTTGCTCTTTCCCCTTTAAGGGTCACAGATTTTCCTGGAGACATTGCATATATTAACATGCCTGAGATTCAAATCGTGTTTTGTGTAAGTGGGATTGGCAAAGAAGCCACAAGTTGAATGTCCAGTCCCAGTGGGCTGTCGGTAAAAGTTGGATGCATTGTGCTCTATGAATTCAAGTTTCCTTTCTTATGATTGACATGGACAAATCCATTAAGACTTCTTAATTACTTGAAAAACAAAATGAAAAAAAAAAGAAAAACAAAAAACCTACAAACAACACTTTCTCCCCCAATAATTAAAAAAAAAAAAATCAAACATAGAGAGAAGTAGTATACAGTGGTTGGCCTTTTACGCCTCTAAGGTTAACTCATTAGCCTGTTTTCTCAAGTTTAGCTAAGGCTGACAAAGTAACTACAACTAAATTTTTTCCCATTTAAATGACATGTTTGTGGTATAGCAACTGCAACGTTAATTGCACAATTACACTGAAATGCTGAAGATCTGCAATTGTTTGCCTAAACAGAGAACCACACAATAGAATTCTTTACATTTCTAGAAATATAAGTTCTACATAAACTATAGCACTGGCTGCCTCTCCCTTATTCTTTATAAATTAGTTTCCCATGCTTACAATTTATCTCTTTTGAACACTGGAAAGAAGTCACTTTATAATGCAATTCAGACCTCTTGACTTTGAGTATGTTACAGAACAATAAAGAGATAGGACACAGGGTTTTCACTAGTACTGCGCTTTCTGTTTCTCTCCATTACAACACCCTTATTTCCATTACATGCATACCATATAATGGTGTACATGGTCCCGACAACATTGATAAAGCCAAAGCTTTGTTCCTGTTACTTTCAGAAGGGGAAAGAAGAAATGCCATCTTAACTGGTACACACCAGTCTGTTGCAAAAGAAGCATCTGTGGGAACCTGAGGGATCTATCTTTGCAGTTGAGTACACAGTCAGATCAGTTCTGCCCATAATTAAAAGTTAGTCTCCACTTCATCTGATCAGGAGAGAGCACTGCAGTGCCCCGATCAATAAACCATCAAATACATAACATTGTGATGCTAGTTATCACCAGAATAATTATTTCCCCAAGTAATACATAAAAGAGATGCAGAATAAATCTTTCTGCAGACTGAGGAGTAATTTGCATTTATTTGTATTACAGGTATGTAGTATTCAAATACATTCACTAGGCTGAACTGAGTTTGTCTGAGCATCAGTTTCCACAGATGCAAACCCCTGTAATTCTGCATGAGTAGAATTTGCTAATGATAGCCTATGTGAAAGATTAACTGTCATTGATACTAAAATCCATACAAAAATAAAGATACACGATAAATGAAGTGGCAGGCTGATAATTGAACAACTTTCCTCCCTGTTAATAACCTTTTGCAGACCTAGGCAAACATCAATGTAAGTAGAAGCCAAACATGGCTTCTACTCAGCATTCCTTGGCCGCAGAGAAGCTAACAGAGAAACCAAACTGCTCAATTAAGAAATGCAAGGACACAGAAGTCATACTGCACACCCACTGGCAATGTAAAAATCACAACAGAGACAGTAAATATCTAAAATGTACTTCAATCTACAGGTTGCAACTTTCTTTTTCTGGAAACTACTCAGACAGCTAAACATAGATCATTCAAGATAAAAGCATGCAAGTCTCGCTTACCAACACACAGCCATCCAGTAGATTGTTAACAATTACTTCTGTCATGCAATCTGTTCTGTTTATATTGTGTTTCTAATGGGCTGGGCTATATACACTCTGGGTTTTGTCTTGTGTAAGTCCCAGAGAATGCAAATATGTACGGTTTAGGAACTTTCCAGGTAGTCATTTACATGACCTGAGAAATAATATTCTGTCAGTAATAACCTCTATAAAATATATTTGCCAGGGCTACTTTCTTTTAAAAGCAGCATCCCATCATAATGAAGTTCTTATCAATACACACTACCAAATATTGGAAGGCAAGCATTTGCAGCAGATGTTAATAAGGCACCTTGAAGTGTGACAAGTGCAAGCTGTGAATTTCTACATCTATGTAGAGCACAACTGAAATCCAGTGACTGCACATACACTCATACAACATACTGAAAAAGCCAGTAATGCATACAAATGTAAGATCAAAACTACAGTACAGTCTTACAGCATCAGGGAACAATGAGAAGCAACAGAATTAAGGACTCCAGAGATCCTTTGAAGCTAATGGCTTTGTGCAGTAGCAGTCTTGTTAGCAATATCATGTGTGGTAAAATGCAGTGAGTGAAACCTACTGCTAACAGAAGCTGCAGCAGTCACATGTTCTAGCAGTTGCTTCTAGGATCACAGAAGTGAGAAAGCAGAATTGAAGTACCACTCAAAGATAGTTCTGAACATGGGACTCCAGTCAGCTACTCTGTGTCTGGCAAAAACACATTTGATTTTCAGTTGCTGTTCTATGCATTCTTCGTGCAGAGCTTTATTTTTTAGCACAACACACTTAAGTTAATGATATAGGATCTACAGAAAGAATGATTAAACTCTTCACTGCTGTCCAGCTTCATGAGATTGGAACTGCAAGCACTTCAGAGAGATTTAAGGCAATACTCACTCAGCCATGGTGAAAGCCAGCTCAAAGTTCTGCTTGCGGTTAGCTGGATCAAGCTTATTATAATCAAAAGTTTCAGGAAAGAAAGAATGTACAAGAGCACAGAATGCCATCCCATCATTCCAGCTTGAGGAGAAGTTCTGGAGATCAATGTGCTGTCACAATGAAAAAAAAAAAAAAAACCACACATTAATGCAGAGCTGGAGAACATGGAAGAGCAGTTGCTTTCACTCACTGTAGTTTTCTGTCCTGTTCTCCCACTGACTAGAGTAACAGAGCACAGGCTTTGTGGTTTTCCTTCCCCTCTGCGCATGTCCAATACATTAATTGTATTCTGAGAAGAAAGGGCCTCTTGCCTGACATGCCCAGATACAAAGCAAACATACACTCAAGGTCCCTGATCCCAAAAGCTAGTAAAATACTGTGAAGAATCTCGTGAAACTCAGTGAGCTCTGGAGCAGGCCCGATGTACCAGCTCAGTGTCGACGTACAATGAGGACATTGCTTATGCCTATGAAGTATTTATAATTGAAAAATGGTTCACCTTGTGATAAATAATACTGGATAACTGCTTACTTGCTGCTCAGTAAGGCCTAATTCATTGCTTCTTTATTATACAGAGTAGACCTAACTCTTCCAGTATTTCTACTACTACAGACTCTGCTTCTTAGAACTAATGTTTATTGTTACTTTCAACTGCCAGAATGAAACAAAGTATGTTTTGGTTCTCTGCTAGTGTTGCTTTCACATCATACAAAATTTGAAATCCAACTTTCCTCTTTAACAACTAACAGTCACGTTCATTAGCTCTGCTGGAAAATACTGTGATTTAGCACATTTTACAAAATGCTGAAGAACATGCATTACTGGGGAAAAAAAAAAAACACAAACAAAACTGGAAAATTTTTCTCTTCCCCTTGAAACTGCTTTGGGAATTATGGCTTAAGGCCAGGTAAAATTACTGAAGATCTCAGCAACTGAATTCTCTTATCTACTGTGATGTTGCCTTACAGAAATTAATTCACTAACATGTTGTGATTCTCTCTCAAATATTTAATAAAAATTCACTTATCTAAAATCAGAAGAGAATAATTTGGTCTTTTGTGTAGCCAAAATGAGACAGGTTCTATGTACTGGAAAAATACTGTTCAGACTTTACGCGATGAGAATGCAAAAATCACAGTCTGCATCTAAGAAAAATACATGTGTATAGTGAAGTCCACATATGTAACCATGGAAATGTCAGCTTTCAGAGCAAACACTGCTGCAATGCTTTGAGAGACATAGAAAAAATCTCATTCATGCAATGACTGTCCTGAAGTGTTGCCCATGCAACATGATGTCACAACACCATGACACCGGGGGAAGTTAACTCACTGTTTAGCATGTTTTACATTCAGTTTTTGAGTAGGTTCTTCTGAAAAAGAGAGCTGGAAGTGCTAATGTCTTCACCTTGTATCCTATGGTTTTTGAGCGACACCAGTCTAACAAAATTTGCTTAATGCTGCTAGCGCTGGCAACCCCAAAACTCTGTGATCTCTTCAGTTTAGGTCTGGATTGTCCTTTTCCTCTGGAAAATTAACAGAGACCAGATTAAATTACATTCTAGAATAACTTAAACCTACTTGTCAGCAACATATAATGCAACCTTGCCCAGATTCACTCCCTGATCAGATGATATTTGAGAAACACATGGCTAAAATTTCAACATGCCGGTTCCACAAATAAAAAAAATTTTCATTTCACTGAAGCCAGGATTTTGAGTCTTCTTCTGTTTAAATCATGCCCTTATCGTGATGTATAAAGAGTAGTCCTTGTTCTTCTTCCTTAACAAATGACAACAAAAGATCCTCAGTTTCTTATTTTAAGAAGAGAAGGCAGCTTTCACAACACTCCTAATAAAAGGCATCAGCTTCTTCAACTAAACAACTTCAAAGATAGAAATTGGTACCTGTAAATTTCCAGGGCTCAATTTGCAATGTCGGCAAATCTGTACGTTACTTTACAGCCCCCTGAGCTCAAAATTCTACACTGTAAGAGTCTTCCCACCAAGTTGTCCTCTGCTAGCAACAATTAACAAATTAGTTTCCCATAAACAAAT
The DNA here is from genome assembly GCF_023343835.1 of Lagopus muta. Taxonomy (NCBI): domain Eukaryota; kingdom Metazoa; phylum Chordata; class Aves; order Galliformes; family Phasianidae; genus Lagopus; species Lagopus muta. The sequence goes on along the minus strand of NC_064452.1, from coordinate 51,920 downwards.
CCATTCTGGAGATGTAAGAGAGTGACATACTTTCCACTGTCTTGCTCAAATTTCTCAAAAAGTGCTTTCCTGGCCTGTGTTCCTGTAGTTCGTGGAAGTGTCTGAGACCGTACCAGTTCTCGCCTTCTTTCAACTTGACGATGTACAGTAGGAGGAGAGGAGTGAGGCTTGGGTGTCACACCACAGTAACTATCAGTTGCACTAGAAAAGAATTACAGGAAAACTATGTGGTTAAAGAAAAAATAAAAGTAGCACTCTGCAGTGCCAGCAGTCAGCATAAATGCCCGGGGTTGCCTGTCAAAACAGCAACTTCAAGAGGATGTGAATGGGTCAAAAGTAATTTAAGTGAAGGTTGAAGTTCTATTAATAGACAACAGCACTCAAGTACAGAAAGTTTTAAGGTACTTTTAGGCACGAGACATAGTTAGCTAAGCCACAAAGGCTTTACAGCCCAGAGTAGAAGAACAGCAACACCTTTAAGAAAACACATAAATTAAAGCAAAAGTTGTGGAGACACAGAAGTACTGAATCCCTTTAACTTCCAACTGTTCGTTTCCCAGAAGATTTAATTCACATTTTAAAAATAAACTTGAACAGCAATTCAGGAAGTAATTTTGAAAATTTTAGTTATAGTACACAGAATCCTTAGCACATTGGTGTTGCTTCACCGATTGCAACTTGAAAATATGATTAATATAAAGGATTATATTTTCATTTGTGTTTATTTGAGCAGTAAACCACTTCATCAGAATTAAGGAAGTAAGCCAGGCTTAGCTTTGAAAGTGCTCCCCATGATGCACAAACTGAAGCAAAGAGTGTGACACTGAATTTACTGTTAAGTTCTGATATATCTGGAGGTCATTCTCCTGACAGCAAGATCTGCAAAGTGCTTGGTATATCAAATGTTGGAACAAACTTGGAAGAAACGTTATGTCAAAATCTGTATGATTTTCAAGGCATGAAGAAGCTCAACTTAAGAGATTTAAATTGGCTGTTCTCTCCCTTTTCTTGATGCATATTTTGCATGCCAGGATTGCCTGGTTACGGCTGTAGTAATTGCCATACCATATAACACTATACTAAGGAACTGTGACTGTATTAATTAAAAAAAAAAAAAAAAAGCTAACTTTTTTTTTTTCCAAAAAGACAGCTAGAAGTCTTCTGTATCCTGCAATGCGTTTATCTACAAACCAAACTCTAGTCTAGCCAAACTATGGATGTTTGATGGCAGTCATTTGCTGGTTTTCAAAATACAAGTTCAAAGCAGAAACTGACACATCTGACTATTTTTAAAAGTATTTTCAAAATGCCTGAGATCTCTCTTCCCCTAACAAAAATCCACCGCAGAGTAGTATAGTGCTAGTAGCACATTAAAAAAAAAAAAGTGAAATCCACAATTAAGTCTGCTTTAAACTGCTCTGCAAAAGGTTGATTGTTGGTTTTGGTTTTTGTTTTCTTTCCCTCTTTCCTTCTCATCTCTGCTCCACAAAGCTCTCATGGAGGCTTACAAACTTTAATGTGTTTAAATTACAGCATCCGGGACTCACCTGTTCTATAAATCAGCAAGATACTTCATCAAGAATATACAGAACACAATGGCCTAACAAAACATCAAGATAAATGCTTACCTTTCACCAGTTTTGTTTCCACTACTTGCTTCATAGCTTGCAGTAGAGACAGGCTTAGTGACAGACGTGGCATTCACTGTACAAAAAAAAAAAAAAAAAAAAAAAAAAAAAAAAAAAAAAAAGAAGTATTAACGTTGAAACATTTTTCTCTCCTTCCCTCATGATTTTTCAAATCATTCCCTGGTAAGACAGTCATGCACGGCTTTTCACCCACTGCAGTAAGAAGTAGCAGGCCTCTGTCTAGGTCCTATTATAAATTTAAAAACCGGGGAAAGATTTTCCCCAGGGATTCATTCCCACAGCAACACTGTTGCAGTACAGCAAAGATTGTGTTAACAGGCCAGAAAAGACTATGAGAAAATGCCTTTGGTGAAATTGCGTTGGGAACACTGGGTCCTTCTAGGCCCTTGTGCAGACCTTAGAGGAGGGCATAAAGCTATGGATATCTCACTGAAAGGAGAGAAGTGTGCTATGACTTAGCTCACCAGTCATTTTGGCATGTCTACCACATTTGGGATGTCTACCACAATTGACAGCATAATTTAAATTACCCAATCTTAACTTACACTAGGAACTTTTCTAATTTTAAAGTAGAATGTACTCCAAAGGTAGCTCAAAATCAACCTTGCATCTTCCTCTTCTTGCTTTTGAGGTTACATCTTTTGTGCTCTCCATCTTAGAGCCCAATACTAGAGTCTAGGCACCACAAATGTGGAGAATGGAGTGACTTGTCCAGATTTAACACTAACTAAAGCCAAAATGTTTTGTACAAGGCTTCTTCATTTATGGAAGGCTTCTCACATAGACAAAGATGAAAGACTGACATCTTGGAAGCAATTCAACCTAATTGCTGTCCAAATCACTCTATGAAGGCACTGAACTGCTGGCCTATTAAAGGACTTAGATCAACTAGACATCTCATTTATAACACTCCATTAAATGCCAGCATACAGAAGCAAATCTGGAACCACAAACAACTGCCAAACAGCTGTACAAATCTCACAGGTTTTAAGCTGGGGAGGAGTGCGATTTAAGATCACTGTGAAATGCCAGTGCATTGTGTAATGGTAACAGCTTGGTGATATAAATCAGAAGCAGCTTTAGATAAAGCTCAAGTCGTCTATTCCTACTGGAATAAAAAGTCCTAAAGGCATTTTGTCCTTTTACGCATTTGCACATGCAGACTACTTACTCTTCTTCTGCTCAGATAAATTTGCTTTAAAATCCAGAGTGGGCCCAGTACTTTCCAGCTGTCATTAGCTTGCATTCAGTCACATTTTTCCGATTATCTGAGACATTCACCAATGAAACTGCATTCTGACCTTCTTCTCTGGCACCTATTGTTTTCCACTGTAGAGAATGCCTAACATTACACATGCATACCACTATGCAAATATACATAGGTGCCCACTTGCTTTGAACTGATGGAGAGCCCAATAAACTAAAACAAGGATCCACGATACCCAGAAAATTGAATCTGCACGCAATCTTGTTAGCGATTTTAATACTGTCACGTACCTATTAAATGGAACTAGATGCTCAGATCTGAATCCCCCAGATATGGAACACAGAATCCCTCTCAAAATGCTTTGCATAAGGATACACTGGTGGGAATACTCACCTCCATTGGCAGATGAAGTCATTGTTCTCACTGAAATTGGGAGGGAGGGAGGGAGGGGAAGCAACAGAGGAATGCTTTCCTACATTCTTAGCTTGAATATGATAAAATTTGAAAGATGAAACTGCAAATACTCTGTTTCTCATTGGCAATTCCATCTGATCTATCTCTACTGTTTCTGATCAATAAAGCATCACCAACACTAAACACACACGAAATACAGCCCAAAGACAAATTATCTGACTATAAATCAAATGACATGAGCTTTATTTTAAAAAATTTAACTTACAGATAAAATTCTGCAGTAACTTTGTCTACTTGTTAGTCATTCCTCCCTCCAAACAATTTTTAAACCTGTTAGCAAATACTCCCTTAACTTCTCAAGATACTTCTTCAGTAACTGTACTAGAATATTAGGTTGCACTGTGAACTCAATTATATTAGGCAACAAAAATTCTCAGAAGATGTGACATTATAAATTCAACCTCCAACTAGGACCCACAATATTACAAATCAGAGCATCCCATTATGAAAGGGAAGCCATAGAAGCAAGGTTACATAATTACTTCCAGGTTACAGGACAATCTCCACGTCCCTAGTTTCTTGAAGTAATGAAATGAAACAGAGCTTCAGAAAACATACTGCTTTTTTTATCCCCGTATTTTACCTGACTGGTTAGAAGTTTTCAATGCCATCTCATTTTTGCTCTGGTTTTGCCCAAGCAGGCCAGTGGATGCACTAGTTGTTCCTGCTGAATGAACAGTTTCTCCTGAAAACTTCTCTGATGTTCTGGTTACTGCAGTAACAGGAAGGTGGGGCATCTGTAAGGTCATTGCAGGAGCATGGGCCTCAGGGGAAGAGTCTGACATATAAGAAGAGGTCAGCTCATGGGAGGCTTTTGCCTGACCTGGTGAATAAGAGAAAAGCAGAAAGGAAATAAATCTACTTAATACTTGTAATAAAATTACAAACAAATTTCCATGCAACAACTTTGTTTTACAAGTCAAAGTATTCTATCCAGTTCTCCCTCTGAGACATTATACCATTTACAGCACCCTGCAGAAATTGAAGTACAATCCTGGTACCTGTCCTGCATGACATTCAGCAAAAACAGCCTTTTCAGATTATTAATTCATTAGCACCTACATTTGGTAAGCTCCTCCTCTTCCTCTGTGCAACCCAGCCACGTGATGCAGATTAGAAATCAGCATCCTTGTTCTTTTCTAGTTTCACAAAATGCTGGGCACCTCAGTTTTCTCTAAAATATAGATCAGAAGCAAATGCCCCCAGTGAAGGATGATTTAAATAGATTGGTAATTTGCAAGATGTTTTGAGATGTAAGGCTATAATGGAACCCAGAATAGCTGATCTTATTATCAGGGGGGCACTGAGATTATAGTCTCCAGTTTATGAAACAACACAGTGCATGCTTAACATTGAAGTTGAACATTAAAAGTTAGACTCCTAATTAGGAAATAAACAGCCGCAGCACAAAATCCATCCTGAAACCATTTCAGATTTTAATGATTCCAACGTCCAAAAGCTGCTCTATGACTGCCAGAATCAGGTATTTTTTAAAGTAATCCTTCAGTTCTTGCCCTGTTCCTACCTGATGAAGACTGATGCCCATTTTCAATGATGGAAGAACTACAAACTCTTCTAAACTCAGGTTTGTGGTGGTCATCCAGGTCTACACTCTGTCAGAACAGAAAATGGACACAACTAAATTTTAAACAGCATCAAAAGTTAAATTATCCAGAAACCCCAGCCAAGAACAGGCCTTCCTTTACTAGCGATCACGATACAGGAGGGGAGGAATTATTTAATTCCAAAGGCCAGAACTTGAAAACGGAACACTGGAATGTACAACTCACATCAATCCTCACATACTTGTCCCAGCAGGCCCCATACAACTAGCAGGGATTGTCCACTTTTGTTAGATAAAGCTATCAGTATCCACTGCGACTGTGATAAACTGAAGACCCTGTCTAATAGTTGAGAGACGAGAGAAATGTGAGATGTGTAACTCCAGATCAAATCTTCCTGTTCTACTTCTTTTATTTCATCAGAAAGTCTGAAAGACTGGTGTTAAAGTAAGGGCGTCCACCTTACTAGGAGCACATGGAAATCTGAGATGCTTCAGAGGACATAAATTTCCATCTATATATGAGAAAAGATAGGTGAATGTATCTGGTATTTACTTAACCATTTATTTGGAAGCAAAACCTCGATTTACTCAGTATTTTTCAGACAATAGGTTTAGTTTACTTCTCCTGACTGTTTCTGAGTCAGTGATCTTGCTGGAGTTACATACGCACTTCTGTGCTCTGCTAGATAAAGGTCTGGAGGCTACATAACAAGGCAAGTTTGGTCTGTTTACTGTTAAAATGTGTAAAAGGTGCTGCTTTGTAAAAACAAGCCAAAACCAAACACAACCACAAGTTTTAACACAACGTGCCTTATAGCTCTATTAGGACAATTGAACTTTCTTTCATGCCCCAGTATGGTTTCATATACACCTAAAATAGCAGTGGTCCAAAAATCTAAAATTCTCTTACAAGCAAAAGCACTATTAGCTCCACTGTTTTTTGTGGGATATCTTTCATTTAGAGACCTCTTGAAAGAGGAATTTTCATAAAAGCAAGCTCCTCAGTTGCCTCTATGTGCTTTGCATACAGAGATTACTGATACATCAGAAATGGGAAAAAGTGAGATGTGTAAGGGAGGACAATCAAGGCTGCTAGACATTAATGAGAACTGCACTACACTTATTCCTCAGTTCTTCTACTAGAGCACAGAGAAACTGTCAGATTACAGGAGTATTCTGTAACCAACCGCTCAGCTTGAAGCAGCAGCCTTGAACAGCATTAGAAAGCTTTTGCACATGGAGTAACCTCTGAAGAAAAACCGTAGAGGCATTTTTCACAAAACCTTATTTTGATGCAAACCTGGATTAAAAAATTGACAAGAGAGAAAACAACTCTACATTTATAGCTTCAGCAGGTGTTCACACTATATCACAATAAAACAGCAACAAAACAGGCAAACAAATCACCTAAATGAAGATTCAGGTAACTTCGGAATTATTCCTACAAGACACTTACAGGAATTGCAAGAAAATAAGAAGAAGTAAACAGAACTACCAAACTTCCTGGTCAAATACACGAGCAGAGATGGCTTCATGGTATACAACGCAAGTTGACTTCTGGAGTATTTAATCTGTCTGCTTGTATACTGCAGGTCTTTGTGTCTCATGCAGTTACTCCAGCACTGTTGAGAGCCATCAGGCCCCCAGATACCAATGAATAATGTTTGTTTAGATCTTCGTAAGTGATCATAGCCAGCTAGGCAATCACTCTGTTGCTTTCCCCATAGCAGGCTGGTTCTCTGCAGATGTCCTTTCAGCAGTCTGTCAACACTAAAGAGAGACTTTTCTGACAGTGTCAAAATAGAACATCCATGTTATAATTTTAGTCCTCCTTGTTCACAAAGACATCATGCTGAACCACAAACAGTGCAGAAAGATTCTTAATGATTATGCACCTGCAAACATGTGAGATTTTCTCATCAAAAAAGGTCAGAACTCATCCTTTCTAATAATCACTGGCAGGTAGAAGGAGGCTTGCAAGAGGAGGTTGTGGAGTCGCCTTCTCTGGAGATGTTCAAGACCTGCCTGGATGCCGACCTGTGCGAGCTGGTGTACGGAACCTGCTTTGGCAGGGGGGTTGGACTCAGTGATCTCTGGAGGTCCCTTCCAACCCCTACAATTCTGTGAAATCCTTCAACAAAGGATGCATACTCAGTCACACAGCTACAGCTCTGCGATTCTGCTTTAAAATTCATCCTTCAAACATAACTTCACTCAGAGGGTGGTGACACACCCCTCCTGTTTGTAGGCTCTCGTTAGGTACTGAAAAGCTGCAATTAGGTCACCCCACAGCCTTCTTTTCTCCAGGCTGAACAAGCCCAGCTCCCTCAGCCTGTCTTTGTAGAGGAGGTGCTCCAGTCCCCTGATCATCTTCATAGCTCTCCTCTGGACCCTCTCCAACAGCTCTATCTTTCTTGTACTGGGGGTTCCAGACCTCAACAGAGTACTCCAGATGGGGCCTCACAAGAGCAGAGTAGAGGGGAACAATCATCTCCCTGTCCCTGCTGGCCACCCCTCTTCTAATGGAGCCCAGGATACCATTTGCTTTCTGAGCTGCAAGAGCACACTGCTGGGCTGAGTCAAGGACAATCTACAAACAATGTGTTTTTGAAGAGAAAACACATAGTTTTCCTAGTTTTTATGCTCTCGATTAAATGATATTTTCCTCAGCTTTGAGGGAAGTTGCCAACTAAAGACTCTTATCAGGCACTTCAATCCCTGGAAATCAGCAGACTGTTTACATGACAGACTCATCATAGTTAAGGAATGCGTCTGGGTTACCACCTTTAATCTCAAACTTCTCCAGACTTTGGAGCTGACAGAAATAAGTCCTATAATCTACATATACAGCTTCTCCAGAGGTCACACCAAGAAAAATAGGCAAGGCTAGGTGAGCAGACTTTTCTATTCAAGGAAGAACTGACTAATACTTACTGATTCATCATGACAAGTGCAATTTACTAGCCTGATTCAAGGTAAGAGTAAATTTCTAGACAGAGGAAGCTTAAGTTCAGGGTAGCAATGCTAGATTGGAAGAAAGTGGAAATGTACTATCTCTTTTTATCCATCTGAAAGCCAAGCTGATCTAGATCCAGCCTGATAAGAATTTGGGCTGACATGTTTGTAGACCTTTTAATCACAGATGCTTATATGACACTAACTCAACAACTCAGTATCTTCAGATGAGCAGGACCTAAGCAAGTGATAATTTTCCTACTGCCTTTATCAGTCAAAATTCTCTGGAGCTGATGGAAACTGAATTTCATAGGTACATACTCCAAACTTGAGATTTGATCAGAAATTTCCAGCGCTCTACCACAATTTTCACATTCAAAAAGTGAAAAACTAAGCATCAGGAAGGAAGGAAGAGGGGGACACTCTAATTCACTAAAATCTGTCCTCTACCCTTAGAATTCCACAGCCTTTGTATCCAACAGATACACCCTTCCCAACACCACAAACACTGACTGTAATGGGCAAACTATCTATTTTAGCTGCTAAAGGTACCTCTATGCTGTTCTCCCTGTTTTTCACAGAAGATATGCAAAGCTAGCTGCTGAGAATGACATTACAGGTAACTAGCAGCGAAAGCTTTGACCAAAAATTGTCAGAAACAAAGTACAGAACTAATGACCTGTCAGGAGATGTAATTGAAAAAATGAAACATGATCTTCACTGTGTTGCAAATTATTGTGCAGTTAGAACAGAACTCAGAATATCGTGCTTCTACAAACAATGGAAACACAAGAATTCAGTCAAGTTCGTACTGTATTTCCTTGCAGACAGAAAAAGGACAGAATAGAGCAGAACAGTTCAGTAGGAAGGGTCCTACAAAGATCACCGAGTCCAAAAACAAGTCTCATATTGAATAGCTAAAAAGCTATTCTCAAATCTTTTGCCAAAATAAAAACATAAAACCATAGAAGCAGATAACTTTTTGGAAAGAAACATCTTCAAATAGGAAAAAAGAAAGCAAGGTCCTTTTCTTTCACCTTGACAAAAATCACTGGAACAAGTTGGTACTACTTCTAAAGTAATGCTGATTTTATCCTGTTATATATATATATATATATATATATACACACATATATATATACACACTACAATTTGCTCAACACCATCCAAACCACACAGAACATATTAACATAGTGTTCCAGTCTCACGCAAGAGTGCCTCTACTATGCTAGTATTATTTGATACATAAATGTATCTCTCTTAAAAATGTAACCATGTTATAATTAGAAATCACATCCAGTTTGCAGAATGATTAACTCAAAATCCTGTTCAATCCATGTAGTTCCAGCTCCAGAACTTATGCTATCCAATAGCCTTGCACCAGCTTCCTGGCTCCAATGATTATAGAAAGAAAAAAAAAAAGAAAAAAAGAAAAAAAAGGAAAAGAAAAATCTATGTGCCAAAAGTGCTGCATAAATGCTTTAAGAAAAATTAACTCAGAAGGCAAAAACTAATCCAAATTTTTACATATAATAATTTTAAACCAATCCCTACAGTTCTGACATTAGTTTTGTATACTGGCTACTGTCCGTGCTGGATTTGGATGTTCCCTCTCAGCTCAGCAGCTATAATCTAAAGACCTTGGAACATTCCACAGAGGTACTTTTAAACATACTTGGTTATTGTTTATTCATTTTTAAAGAGATAGGAGATCTCATCTTTATTCAGTTTCAATAGTTCAGACTTTTCAGAAAAATCTACTTAGCTGAAGTTTAAGTCAAAACAAATTTACAGATCTAGCTGTAGCAACTGAACAAGTGGGTTTACTAAAGCACTGCAAATACAAAAAGCGATTCTCCTTTCATTACTAAGATTTCTAATCCATCCATACCCAAGATGGAAAAGGAAAGGTGAGCAATTTTCCATGTGTAATCTCTTGGAAGAACAGGGCAAATAAAACTGCCAGTGTAACAACCTTGGATACAAATGACCACCTGATACTAGAACTAACAAATTACTTTCTGAACCGTCCTGCTCTGCAGAACTGAAATGTTCGCAGAGAGAGAAAAACAAAAAACAAACAAAAAACCTCAGAAAGGGGAGGGGGAAAGACAGAAGACAAGACAAGGAGCAAAAGTACGAAGAACACACTCCCTTCCCCACTCTACGCCCCCAAAACAGCCTTCTCCAGTACCTGGAGAGCCCTGTCTCGAGTACAATGTAAATCACGGGCAGATAACACAAATCCTTTGTAACACTGTCACTGCTGTGTTGCATGCACGAAATGGGGGCTAATAAACTGTTATCTTGTTAGTCTACCCCACTTGATAGACAGAAAGGCAACTGGGTCCATCTAAATGAGCACATAGACTGTCGTATATCAGATTTCAAGGACAGCGTAGCAGACACTAGCCAAAGATTATATTATATTATATAAAAGGATATTTGTGCCCTTACTATTTAATTATGCTCAGAACACCTTGGCCACATTTTCTTCTCAATGAAATCACCTTTAAAAGTAATCTAGCAATGTTAGAAAACAACAGTTCACACAAAAAAAATGCTCAGAATCTTCAATACCTAATCTTCACCCTGAGAAAGAAACTCTCAACCGGAGTATTTTGATAGAAGCGTTGAAGGGAACAGAACTCGACTCCTTACTGGGATAAGAGCTACATCAACTACACACCAGAAAGAAACCCAACCAATAAACCTTTTTCAGGAGCAAAAGAGTACTCTTATTCACTGCTATTTCCAGAAATATATTATTTGCTTCTCCTATCTCAGACTTATATAAGCATTTACTGTGGATGGAAGTCTCATCAGTTATTATCACAACCACTAATTTACCTGAAAACAAACACAGTAGCATTTATGGTTGTATTTCAATGAATATAAAGATGTTACAATTATGAAATAAACAGGAGAGTTTGGCAAAGCAGATTATAATAACAAAAAGAGAATAGATAGAAAGCTTACCCGCATGCTGGACTCACTGCAAAACTCCAAAGAAGGGATCTCCAGAAGAGATCCTTCCCCCCTGGTAGTCAGCTCTTAAATGGGTTTAGGAGAGGTGCAGCCAGGCTCCACCCCTTCCAGCAGCACAGGTGAATTGCCTTCACCTGTTCTCCCAGGGCTGACTCATTGCTCACCTCAGGTGATCAATCAGAGGTTCAGGCCGTGATTCAGCAGTTCCCATACAATCGTACTCTGTTTCAAGTGCTTCTGTTGCACAAATAGAAATTTCAGACAATTCAGGGAATATTTTCATTACCACAGAGAAACTGGGTGACCAACACAGTGATCAAGGCTTGTTCCTTAGTCATTTGAGCACAGCCACATTACATATTTTTTTGATCAACACTGTAATCTCTGCATGCATTTGGTGCGTGTAGTTCTAGCTGCATCTCCCATGGTTCTTAGTACTGAGATTCCTTTACAGTCAGTTATGCTAACCCTGGAAGGCATCCATCCTTGCGGGGAAAATTGTTGGGAGGACACTGGGGAGCTAACAGTACTTTTGTGATCTTCCCTGAACCCTCAAAGCTAAGTAAGAAGGTTCCAGCCAAAACAAAAGCACATTCTGTGTTTCAGCCTAGACTGTTATCTAAAGCTGGATAATGCTATAGCCTCAATGCAAACCTTATCACAGAGCATGGAGTACCCACCACAAATAGGCAGTGGCAATGGAGAAGATGAGTTGTATGAGGCACCACTTCCTCTTATCCCTTCCCTGTCATTGAGCTTAGTTCTGTTTCTTGCAATGTAATAAGTGTGGCTGGCTCCATGGAGGAAAAAAAAACAAAACAAAACAAACAAACAAATGATCTAGAAGTTGTGTAAGCTGTTCATATTAATCTTTTGCGAGAAAAGGCAGCAACTGCTACAATAGCATTGGAACAGTACTGCATGTGGCTGCTTTGCCTTTTCATTTGGCCAGCTGTTGCCAAATACTTTTGGGTTGGTGGGAAGTAAAAGGGCTGGAATGTTGTACTGACTCTGCTCAATTGCACCCAAACAACTTCAAATTAGCTTAGTTTCCAAGCATTTACTTTTCATCCCCAAGGCCTGGATAGCCAATCCCACAACTGTCCATGCTCCAAGTCTTTAAGAATCTTGCAAGATATAGATTAATATTAAATGAAATAGGCTGCCAGTTTTGAAAGTTAGCTCTCTAATACCACATAGTTACATAACAATCATCATGTACTGTCTGGAGGCAATCTCTTGGCATCAAGGATTGTACAGGAACTCTCAGCTCCTTCCACAGAACCAGATGCTCTAGAAAAATATTACACAAAGCTCAGTGCCATATGAGCTTCCCACTAACTGAGCTTTCCATGCACCACATTATAAGGCTTCATCTCACAGAAGCAGTTCCACCACTGGGAAGAACATCTCTGTGCTAGTTTAGGACACGGAGACCATGACAGCTTGCATGGGGCACACCTCTCTAAAATTGAGCCAAAGTAGTACAGCACAGCACTTGTGCCTCAAAACTGTCACACTTCAGCACACTAAGTCACTGTGTTAGGTAAGCACATTATTACCTGCTACATATATGCTGAGTTTTTCTCCTTTGTGAGCTTGGCAACTGACAGCACTGCTGGCACACAGGTCCCCCCGAATCTTAAAAGGATATACAGACATTCACCTACACATAAATACTGATAGCTGAGACTGCCACAATGTCTCTTCTTACTTCTAACCACACTCAACTGAGAGATTGCTACCACTCTAAGCAAGATCTCAGTTTGGCCAAGTAGTACTATAATTAGAAACATCTCCAGCTGGCATAACAGTCAAGACCATTTCTCTAGACACCTTCCAAAAGCTCATAAATATTCAATGCACAAGATTGTAAACATTCCCCCGTGTTACCTACAGCTCAGTGTAGACGCATCCACTCACATCAAGTGCTCATGCATCCTCATGACCCTCCCTACATTGCCCCCCCAGCCACAGCCGGCACTTACTTGGCTCCGACCAGACACTGCTAGCTTCGCAAGGGTGGAGAACCTGTCTGCAGAAAAAGCCGGCACTGGAGAGCTGGGTCCCACAGCTGGAGGGCTCCTCTCTGCCTCGTCCTGCCACTCTTGCGGCAGCCCCGCCGACCGGCTAAGGGCCTCCACCTGCCGAGCAAGACGCTCCAGCTGCACCCTCAGGCGTTGGTTCTCCTGCTGCAGCTCTGAGACGGTGCGAGCCAGGGGGCTAGCGAGGCGCAGCACCTCATCCACCTGCCGACTCACGCCTTGCTTGAACACCTGAATGTCCACATGGATCTCCCGAACAGCGCCTCGCAACGTGTCTTCATAGCGCCCCAACGCCTCGCATACCGTCTTTGCTTCGTGGCTGTTCAGGTTGTCGATCTCGCTAGCCATGGTGTTCACGGCCCGCAGTTTCTGTGGTGCGGCCAAATAGGCTCGGGGAAACTCGGGAGCCGACGGCTCAGTAGTCCGAACAGATCTTCTCTCCCTGCTGCCACCGCCTTCTCGTCCCCTCGGAGCGCGCACAAAACCTCCCCCTACCCGCTCTTAAGCCCAACCCCCGCATCGGCCTGCCCCCACTGATGCCGGAGCCCGGTTCGCTCCCACAGTGTGGACACAAAGCTCCGCAGAGCCTGCAGAGCGCCCGGCGGCGTCACTGCAGCAGTGTCGCGCCGTAGCGGGGCACCCAAACCAGGAGCTGAGTGACTGCCCAGGGCCGCCCAACTCAGTGTGTGCTCCTTCAGAGGAGATGTAATTTCACGAGAGAACAAACGAAAGAGGGAGGGAGAAGGGGCGGGGGCATTGGGGGTTCACAGCTGTCGGGGCCCTTGAAGGAAAGGCCGGGCGTGGCGGGCTGCAGGCTGTGTTACAGAACCGGACCTGGAGGAGATCGACGATGCAGAGCTTGTGTGTGAAGGGAGTGAAGAGGAGATGGTGGTCTGGCAGGAACGAGGAGAGCAAGCGAAGAGGTCATCATCTCGTGTTTCCTCGGTTGCTTGCATGACGATGCCGAAGTAAACAGAACATATTCCTTCCTGAAGGACACGAAGACAAAGGGTGATAATTGGCTCTGAGACAACTTCTGAAGAAATGCACATATGTGCACCTTTCCCTATGAGTAGAGAATCAGCTCCCACAACCTGCTGACCATGTTCCTTTATTCATTAGAGCATGAAACAGAAATGTGACATCCTGCATGCTCCTTAATCAGAGAAAGTTTGAAGTGGAGGAACTACCTTGCTGACTTTGTCAGCATACTTTTTACTCTGCTACTTTCAGAACTGCTTTATGCTTTCTAGTGAAGTGTAACAATATAGTATGTTTATGTCTTTTCAGTTCCCACATAACAGCATGCTTTGCAGTACACAAGACACACACATGCCAGTGCTGTACTCATGTACTCAAATCTAGACATACAAATCAAAGCCATGCATGCTCTGAAGATCAGAGGCCTTGCACTTAACTGCACAAAATATGATTGTTAGCGAGTGCACATGTGAATAGATTGCAAGTGCTCTTTATGCAATCTCTCAGAGTGCCATGTTGCAGTCATAATTCCAGAGCCCTTAAAACCAGTTGTGCCCCAGAGCATACGTTAAGTCATTCCCAGAGAGATTTCTGTAGTTGAGATTTGTTTCCACTTGAACCTCATTTCTAAGTTTTAGTTCCTTGAGTCTCTTTTCATTCACTTGCACTTAGTGCAGGGACTGGCCACTGGGTTCATCTTCCCTCTGCCCCTGACCTTCCAGCAGTCATTGTACAAGTCACTTAATTTTTCCACCTGCTGAGGTTTTAAGACCCTTTATGCTCTTCTGCCAGAAGATATAACAGGATATCTTCTAACAGGTGGTGGGTGTGATTTCTGTTTGTTGTCAGGCTTTTTTTAAAAAAAGGCTAAAGGCTCATATAAAGAAAGAAGGGGGTTCCTACTCCACAGTAGCTAGGACATGTTATGGGGTTCTGTTACCAGATCTCTCTGGAGAGTACTGTTGGTGACTTTTACATTTGATACTACAATTGAGCATTGTAAATCACAAGATATTGTTCACATTTCCACACTGGAACAATATCTTTTAGGGAAACAATATCTTGTAGGGAAATCTGAGATCATGTTTATCATTTCCCACTATCCAGTGTCTGAAAATAAAAGCATGTTTTCTCCCAGCAGTCAGAGGAGCTATCCCTCCAAAGCTTATGGGGCTGTACTTGAATGAGTGTAAGGAAAGCAGGGGAGCACAGCCCAATAGTTGTGGGGTTGTTCTGCCCAGGTGAGGAGGATAAACTCCCTCTCACCATAATCACAGAATCATGGAACTGTAGGGGTTGGAAGGGACCTCTTAGAGATCATAGAGGTCAACCCTCTTGCCAAAGCAGGCTCCCTATAGCAGGTGCACAGGTAGGCATCCAGATAGTCCTTGAATATCTTCAGAGAATGAGAATCCACAGCCTCCCTGGGCAGCCTGATGGTGCTTCAACACCATCACTGTGAAGTTCTGATACTTGCCAGGTGCGAGAGTCTATACTTGCTTTTGTTAAACCTTATCTGGTTTCTTATTGCCCCTAATCTGGTAACTTAACTTCAGATAACATTTCTGTTCTTTATCAAGTGTTACCATCCTTGCTGTCCCAAAGATATGGAGAGAGAAAGGAACTCACCATTTTTCCCATGGATGTGAATGACTGAGTTGAAGATGAGCTGGAGAATCCTCACAAGCAACACAAATGCTTTCTAGAAGAAATTTGAAGTTGTTCACATTTCAAACCTTGAAAAAAATACATTCTACTAACACAGGCTAACCTAAGAACAAAGTAATCCACTGGTATTTATGTACCAAGGATTTATAGAGGTGCCTTAGATGTAGAAAGACTTTGGTTAACCTAAATAACAGAAACAGATCCTAGAACCAGGCAAGTTGAAGATTGTTTTCCAATGAGGTTTCATAGCTGAATAGCTGTGAAAATTACAATATTTCAGCAACTAAATAAAGGACTGTAAACATTATTAATATTATAAATGATTTATGATCTCAGCAGCTTATCTGAATCGTTAGTTTTGCTCTGAGAAGCTTATTTGAAAATAGTAGAAGATAACAATCACCTTGTGCAGGCTGAGAGCCAAGAGTCTTCAGGTGCTTAGCATAACTGACAGGCAACTTTTCTGTTCTTGGCACCAGAGATTATCACAACACCACAATAATGATGGTAGAGAAATAACGGAGTGTTCGCACTAAGTATATGTCTGCAGATAAATGGGCAGGTGTAACTTACAGACATCAAAAAGAGCAGCCGTTCTCTGTTCCTACAAGGTCTTTCAGCACTTTTTTTTGCCATATTCACTCACTACAAAAAGGACTAGCAGAGCTAACAGTCTCTACAACACACTGGGGTGCCAAGCCCTGTCAAGGATAATGTTTAAGAGACAGCAGTTGCTGCCATGGTTGCAAACTTTGTTTTCCCAATAGTGATCTCAGATAACATTGAGGCCCAGTCATCTTCTTCTCAGCAAATTGCTATCTGATCATGTGTCTGACAGCATTCCATGGGCAGTTCTAATTCTTTCCAGATCAAACTTCTAGCTTTTCATGGCAGTAGGCAACATGATACCCTGGCCCAGCACCAGCTTATACAGGGCTGCCAGGCAAGGGAAAGGCCTCAGCAATGGGACATTTTTTGAATGCACCTGTCCCAGAGTGCTCTGTTACAGAAGAGGTGGAAAAAGTCTTCTGTCACTTCACCAAAACCAGTTCCTTAATCACATCTCCTACTTAGCACCTGCTTCATCGTGCACTGCATCTTAAAACGTGGCTTATTATTAGCTATCATTTTCCACAGCACTCAGCCTACCCAGTCTGGGGCACAGAGGTGAGATATCACTGAAAAATCCAAGACTGGGTACAAGTGAACAAAAAGTAGAAATAACCAAAAGCCTCATGGGTCCCCATCATACTGTTAAAGTTACCCAGGCTGAGGATCTCACAAGCAAATCCCTGGGAGGAAGGATGAAAAATTACTAGCATAGTCATTGATTGACCTTTGAATTTCACATGTGAAAGGAGCAGAGCCACCCAACACTACAGGAAGCAACAGGTCTGCAGTCAGCACCTTGATATCCTTTAAAGACAGAACACACTTGCACACTCCCATGGCCATAAAGTTGCCAAAAAGACATGCAAAACTCCCAAATGGCTAGCGTTTTTGTTCCCCCAGTCAGCTAATTGTTGTCTGCTTGTCTTTGCTCTAAGAAATACCTCTGCCAAACCTTCGAAGAATTTCAGGAATGTTAAGAGACCAGCAGCATGCTGCTCTTCCTCATGCTTTGGGTGTAATGTGCTGCCAGGTGCCCCACTATCTCGCCTTGCATTCCCCAAGCACTTCATAAACTACTCTAACTTTGACTGTGGAATTATCCAGGGCTCTACAGCCATTTCTCGGGCAAGGGACTTTTAGCAGCTTTCCTGAGTGATAATGCTGGCTCATGAGCTCCTCGCGTATCCTTACCAAATTATTCAACATATGCCTGTGTACAACATAAAAATTCCCACCGTTTGATCATGGCCCATCAATATGTATGTTTGTCTATTCTTCTGACTGGAGTTTTTTTCCCCTCCCCCCCACACACACACTCACACCCTCAGAATTATTTGCTTTTCCAGCTCCATATCCCTCCCAGCTTCCTACAACCTGTCCTGTTGTTTTGCATTGTTTTGGAGGGAAATCCTAAGTGTTAAAACATGCTAACAGCCTATTTAACCCTTGCCTACTGTGCATTTTTGGCCTATATGACATAGGTGACATATTTAAACTTTCATTAAACCTGTGACTGTAAGAGCAATTGGCAATAGAGTCAAACATTTACTAAGGGCTGTCACTTTACATTAACCGTATGACTCCTGAAGGATTGGAAAAGACTTTACTGAAAACAGAACCCAGGCCTTGCATATCCACATTAAACATGACGGCAGGAAGGACCTAAGGCTTTTATTAGAGGTAAATATGTATGTGCTGTACCAGTAATTTGAAAATTATGACAGTAAACATTCCAGTTTCAGCTTTAATACCAGAAAATAAATCTGTAGTTATTTAACTAGTTCCTGCAGTAATATGAGATTTATAGCTATGCTGCTAAGATCTGAATGCAGGCTTCAGACTTGATTTTGAAAATTGTATATTGACTGCACAGAACTTTGCTCTGAGAAATGGAAGCTTCTGGAAACCACTTCCCTCTTCCTCACACAACTATGTTAACAACAGTTACCAGGCTTTTGCCAAATATTTGAACATTTCACCAGAGGAAGCAGTTATGCTTTTGCTTTAGTAGGCTAGTGTAACCCATAGGTCAACAACTTAATTTAAACTTGTTACCTTCAGCAAAAGTAATGAGCCTAGCTCAAGGTTGAAAATAGCTGAGTAACAAAGAATTGTGTTACTTACCTAGACTAATCGTGTTATTCTTCTACGCTTATAAGATATTCACAGAAAGAGGCGGATAAAACCATTCCCTTCTCACTTTTGTTTGGCTTCATCAAAAACCTTTAATCACAGCTGATACTAAGCATTTTTTAAACATTTCCTAAGTGCCAGTATGAGGAACTGAAAGCCGCTAGTCTACGAACAATGGACACATTGGACCCAGCTAAGGAATGAACATTAGGATAATGAACACTGATATCTGGAGAGCAGCATTGTGCTTCCCAAAACCTTGCTTCAGTTTGTTTTATGTAGAATCAGTTTAACCCCAATTACTTAAGATAACATATATACCTTCCCACAATTTGATTAGCAACTCCTTTAAGAATAGCAAGATCTTTATCCTCATTTTAGAGACAGCAGAGTAAGCTATGTATTTGCTGGACTGATCTGTCTACAGCACCAGAAACTAAGTTGCTGGGTGTGAATTTCAGCTTTTCATTGCCCTCCTTTAGTCTTCTAGCATCAAAACTGTTGCCTTTGTGCTGCTTCAGCTTCCCCCCTACTGCTCTGAAAGACAACAGCTAGGAGAGCGTCCCCCCTATGATACAATCCTTAGCAAAGAAATATTTAAGATTTCTCCAATGCAGTTTAGCTAATATGGCTTCATCATCCTTCATTCTGAAAAATGCAGGGAACTTCCATATGCTTCTGGTTTTGAAATTTCCTATCAAATCTTTTGCAGGACTCTTTCTTCCCCACTGTATTTAGAAAGATGTGGTTTTCTTATATGATCTGCAGGACTGTGAAACTGGCAGTTCCTTTACCTTTATTTTGTACTGAAGAAGCTTGAGGTCTTAGCTCTGAACTAGCATGGACAAGTAATACCCAGAATAGTTGAGATGCAGAACAGAATCACAGGTGTTCAGCAACTGTTATCCTGGAGCCACTGGAATAAGTAATGCCTTTCTTACTTCTCACTATTGCATTCCTAATCAGGACCTTACAGTGCAGACCAGCACTGGGCTACCCCCACCAACAGTACCTCTCAGTGAAGCAGGCTGTGTGTTGGCCAGCAGTACGTCTACATAGAAACATACAGGCAGACGTAAACTTGCTCTTCTGTTAAAAGCACGCTGTAAGCTACATTGACACAATTCACCATAACCAATTGCTGAAGGAGAAAGAATGGACATTATCTCAGTACTGCTTGGCAAGGTCTGAAGCTCACCTTTCCTTAGAGTATACACTTGATAAACTGAGTACTTATTTGACGTCTCTCATGCTGTCATTACAGGCATGCTAAGATTTGGAGAACTAGCAATCAGATAAGAGTCTGGCTTGCACCCCTAAGAAACACATAACTTTGTTCTGAATGTTTTCAGCAGTCAACAGAAATAGCACTTGCAAAAGGTCAGCAACTCATTTTTCTGGACCCAGTAACAATTACAAGGCCAGCAAGGTTGTTCTGTGATGATACGCACAGTAAATTATGACTTGCAGGAGCCGCATGACAGCATTAGTAAATTAAATGCAGTAATATGAGTTGCAGCTTAGATGTTGTGCTCTTTATGGTGAAGGGATATTATTTTCCACCAAATAAAAACATAGAGTATATAGCCGAGAAGAGGAAAATGATGATGCAGCATGACGATTCTGTGTATTTATGAAGCACCAGGCTTTGTAACAAGATGCCCAGTGTCACTTAGAACCACTATATCACCCACCACGTGTGTTTTCAGCAATGGTAAGTGAACACTGAGATCAGAAGGCCAGTGACTAGGAGGGTTTGTTTTGAATGCATGTGCCTAAGCAAAGAGATTTCAGTAAATATAATAACCACAGAAGTCTCCTATTCCAAACTTTTGAGCTGCACAACACCTCACTAAAATACTGAGATGGATGGCTAAATCCTCAGGATAAAGACAATGCAGAAAAAAAAAAAAAGATAGTTTTGATTCCTGTTCTCTTCTGATTCTGCTGTGGGTTTCCCGTGCAATGGAACACAAACACCTGACAGCAGAGCATTTGAGAATAACACAGCAAAATGAATATGACCTTTAGATAACAAAGCGACCAGAGGAAACAGAGGCCTGCAATTTTGGCTACAGTAATTCAGCTACATGCAAGAATGACAATCAAACCAGGTAGTTAAAAAACAGAAAGCAGTCTGTTTCTCAGGAAAGAAAGCTCAATTAGCAGTTTGGTTTTTGTGAGTGACATTTTAACTCCAGGATATCAAGCTCTTCACAGCATTGGCTAAAAAAGGAAGGCAATGCCTATTACACAGTGATTAGCTAAATGAGAAGGAAACTGAACTTTAGGAAATAGATATTTTAAACATCAGATCAGAAAGCAGACAGTCAGGCTGTGATATTCACTTATGGAAAATATTTCTCTTGAGAAAACCCACCTCTCAGGTTTCTTTAAGGAATATGTAAGAGAAGAAAGATCCTGTGGACTATGGTGTCACATCCTTCTTAGATGTTATGGATGCAGAACTGCTCCTGGACTGCTTAGGCTCTGCCTCTGAGCTGGATATCACTGAAAAGCAAAGATAGGGGAAGCTACATGACAGAAATAAAATCTAGGAAATAAAAAAAAAAAAACCAATTACTTACTAAGACACTGGGAGTGACCCTGTATTTCAGAGAGCAGAAGCAAAACTCACATCTTGGGAAGATGAAAATTACTGCCCAGGTGAAGTTATCTTCCTTGGCTTCCTTTTCTCCCCTGTTCCTTATCACGTACAGAGAGCTACAGCCTAAGAGCTAGAAATCTATAAATTCTGTCATGATGAAGAGTGGAAATGATTCCTTTCTGAAGGTACCTACTGATCCAATTGGGAGTGTAAACAACAAAAAAAAAGCCAACCAAAAAAAAAAAAAACATAAAACCAAGCTCCGTAGCAAGCAGTGATTACTCTGGTATCATGCTCCTCCCTGTGAACAGCCCCTGATCAATCCACTGTACATTTCATTTGAGAAGATTATGCCAACAGAGGCACCACTGTGTGAACAAAACAGAAATGAGGAGCTTGTGCCAATACTTTTAGAATACGGCCACTACCTCTATTTATGCCCGCATGCCACTCGGGAGTGCATCTCTTTAACAGTATGAAATTCCCATTACTCTCTATCTTTGTACACATTATCCCTTAGAAGCGGCCTTGAATTATTGTAACTGTAGACTCTAATAGTCTGTTAAATATTTGCTGCCCTTCATCTCAGGTACAGCTGTATCTCAATGAGAGGCAGGAATACTTCTCCCCTATTAAAACTTCAAGAACTGTGGGAGAAAATACGCATTCTTCAAATATTATCATTCCACATTATTTACTGTATTCTTCTTCAGTAATTGCCAGGCAACAGACATTCTGAAGGCACTTAGAAATAGCCTCTGCACTGCTTAAGTGTGTTAGGACTGACTGAAAATTACAGTGTTGCTATAAGTTTCATTCACTAGATTTTAAGATCAGACGGAACAATGAGATTGCCTCATTTGCATTCCCAAACACTCTCCATAACCCATGAGCAGCCAGAAGAGTGCTGGTAAATAATTCATAACGGGTATACAGTTTTAAGTCCAAATTTAAGAGGAACATTGGATGCCTGTCTGAAAGAGAATATCTTCATACATGATCCAGAATACCTGGGAACATCAGTTCCAAACTAACTTCCTGCAGAACATTTGCTAATGAATTAAACCAAGACAGTAAGAGAATTCAATCAAGCATCAAATCTCAAACATACTTACTGTAATGAGAGCATGGGGACAGTCCTCAGCCTCGGGAACATTCCAGCTGTATGAAGTGAGAGCTATGTACACTCAACAAACACAATTAGCAGAGTAGCATAGCTAGGCTAGTATTTCTCAGGCTGTATAACTAGAAAGATCATTGTGGTGGAAAGAGATAATCAAAAATAAATGAAATACTCACCTACATCCTAGGTTTACAGTAAAAACTCCAAAGATTGCTATCTCCAAACAGAGATGCTTCTCTACTGGCAGTTAGCCCTTAAATGGGGTCTGGGAGAGGTGCAGCCAGGTGGTGAATTGCCTTCACCTGTGCTCCTGTGGCTGACTCACTGCTTGCCTCAGGTGATCAAACAGTGGTTCAGGCTGTGATTCAACAGTTCCCATACAAGTTGAGAGATGGAAAGTGTAGTGGGCAGGGATCAAGATCAAAAGAGAATTTTACATTTAATAATCTGTGAAATGGGAATAAAAGATGGCATCAGGTTTCATGCTGACAGGGTTGTGAGAACTGCAGTTGGCTGACTCTTAAGAAGTCTGTCCTTCAGCAGAACAACTGGAAGATCCTTTATTAGTAGAGACCTGTGAAAGAACAACAGGAAAAAATATGAGTAGAGAGCTCTGTCTGGTCCCCATACCTACGTTTTTGGTTTTTTTTTACCAAAACTATACAACAAAACAGTGTTAGTAACCGGCTCAAGGAGAAGAGTTGCCTAAAGTTAGTCAATTCTATCCATTTGTGGCAGTCAAGACTTGATCAAAACAGGATCCCAGCTGGGTTGCACATCCCTGTATGCCTAAGAGGGACAGCCTGTACCTGAAGTACATCACAGAGGCAGACTAAGCTTGAAAGGGAGAGGAGCTTTATTACCTTGGAAATACAAGGGGCCCAGATTAACCAAGGCTTCAGAAAAGCAGCAGCAAAAAAGGCCCGGAAAAAAAAACTGCTGTCATCCCCAGTGACTTCAGTACTTTGACTTAACTGCTCCCATACTGCTTTCAGTCCTGAGTCAACTTTCTCCACAATTGCACATGCCAAAGAGGGGGTAACAAAACCCACAGCTGAGGAGAAGGTAGGTTATCCAGCTCTTGTCAGATAATGTTTTTTTGTGACTTTGTCAGACTTCTTTTCACATAGAAAGCCAGGGAGACATAGCAGTTTATCAAGAAAACCGTCAGAAGCCTGGGAAACTCAGCTCAGCTTTCACCTGGTACCTGCAATTAAATTTGTGTAGCCTACAGACAGTCCTTTTTCACATGTGTTTCAATGGTTGGGAAGAACAGTTATGAAGACAACAACTACAGTTTTGATACTGAGTAAAATAACTCACGTAGGAAAAATGCAGAGTAGAGCGGAGTGTTGGTTGGACAGCTTTCTAATTCTGTGCTGCAACACAGCTGGACGGTTAGAAACTAATCCTGATAGCTGTATGCAACAGAACCATTGCTGGCAGCTCGTCCTGCTAAGCACAGTACTAAAGATTCAATAAGAGTTAAAATTAAGTTGTTGAACTACCACAATCAAATCAGAAAAGGGTGAGCAAAACAAATAAACAATTAAAGCTCAAACAAACTCCTCACATGTCTCTGCTGGGTAGACCTACAAACAGGACCCTATACATGGCTGAAATAACAGGAGAACAAATTCATTCTCAGAACTTAATCAACACAGCTGCAGCACTGACATGCATGAAGATGGAACCAAGGGAAGAACAGAAGCACAGACAACCATGATGATAAAAACATAAACTCACCAGCTGTCATCATCTGTCTTCTTACAATCCAAGTAACTGTCACTGAATCTCTTCTCTGCAGATCACCTTATTAGTCATGCTGTGTTTCAAAGGGTAGGCTCAGCCTTTGATCACATTACAATTTTTCTAAGAAGGGCAACAACTGGCTCCAAATAAGGTTTATACATAGTCACAAACCCTACATCTTCTGAGAGGAGGCTGTCCAAGTGTCCTTCTCACAAAGAATTTCCTTCTCACAGAAAACCTCTGTGTATAATTTACTTCTCTTTGTTATTATACGAACTCTTTTTTGTATATATGTTGTTATTATACTTTGTTGTTATACGAACAATAACTGCTCCTCAAGCAGAGACGCAGAGAGTAAAAACAGTGTTTGAGAAAACTTCACCTATCGTTTTATCATCTGATTGTGTGTCTTGGAAATAGGATGATATGAATCACAGAATCACAGAATCACAGAATTGTAGGGGTTGGAAGGGACCTCCAGAGATCACCGAGTCCAACCCCCCTGCCAAAGCAGGTTCCCTACACCAGGTCACACAGGTCGGCATCCAGGCAGGTCTTGAACATCTCCAGAGAAGGAGACTCCACAACCCCCCTGGCAGCCTGTTCCAGTGCTCCGTCACCCTCACTGTAAAGAAGTTCTTGCGCACATTTGTGCGGAACTTCCTATGCTGCAGTTTCTGGCCATTTCCCCTTGTCCTGTCTCCACTCACCACTGAAAAGAGTCCAGCCTTGCCATTCTGCCCCCCACATCTTAGGTATTTATAGACCTGGATCAGGTCCCCTCTCAGTCTTCTTTTCTCAAGGCTGAACAGACCCAGTTCACTCAGCCTTTCTTCATAGGAGAGATGCTCCAGGCCCCTCACCATCTTTGTGGCCCTCCACTGGACTCTTTCCAAGAGATCCCTGTCTTTTTTTGTACTGGGGAGCCCAGAACTGGACGCAATGCTCCAGATGAGGCCTTACCAGGGCAGAGTAGAGGGGGAGGATCACCTCTCTCGACCTGCTGGCCACACTCTGTTTAATGCACCCCGGGATGCCATTGGCCGTCTTGGCCACGAGGGCACACTGCTGGCTCATGGCTAACCTGTCGTCCACCAGGACACCCAGGTCCCTCTCCGCAGAGCTCCTCTCCAGCAGGTCATCCCCCAACCTGTATTGGTGCGTGCAATTATTCCTCCCCAGATGCAAGACTCTACACTTGCTTTTGTTAAACCTCATCCGGTTTTTTTCTGCCCAGCTCTCCAGCCTGTCCAGGTCTTGCTGAATGGCAGCACGGCCTTCAGGCGTGTCAGCCAATCCTCCCAACTTCGTATCATCAGCAAACTTGCTGAGGGTGGCCACTATCCCCTCATCAAGGTCATTGATGAAGATGTTGAACAAGACCGGACCCAGCACCGACCCCTGAGGAACACCGCTAGTTACAGGTCTCCAACCAGACTCTGCACTGCCAACAACGACCCTCTGCACTCTGCCAGTCAGCCAGTTTTCAACCCACCTCACTGTCCACTCATCTATCCCACACTTCCTCGGCTTAGTTATAAGGATGTCTTAGGGGACAGTATCAAATGAAGCATGTCATATGTCTTTATGTTAGTAATTTATCATCATGTGGTGTTATCACTGCAGTTTTTCATGAACTGAAGAGAGACAGCATGTCTTCTAGTGTACCTGAGTCTCTTTCTCTTCTCTTTTGTCCAGGGATTCGGAGAGTTGAGGACATGGAACGGATGGTGTGATTATTCAACATAAGGTTGGGCACATTTATAGGAGAGTAATGAAAAGAATCTTTCTCCAGTGTTGCAATTGAAACGTTTGCAAGTGAAATACATGCTTTGCACTCTGATACCACTTTATTTGGCCTGTGTATCCATGTTTGTTCCCGCCTCAGTAGCACATGCTCTGCCTGTAACAAAGAAAACAAACAAACAAAAAACCACGATCACAACACCCAACTCACGTAAATAGCACTCTCTGTCAATTAATGTAGTCCAGTTCCTTGTCTAATTTCTGTTCTGAGAATCAGGAGTAGGGAATCCACTCTGAAGGCTTAAAATTTTGCATCCCTCTTCTCTCCAGCAGGAGCATCTGCCACGTGACCTTTGTGTATGTGTTTCTGTGCATCTGATTGTTTAGTTACGCATTTGTTCCCTAGCTCTGTTTCTGAAGGCCCACGCTCTTCATGAAGATAATTTCAAGTCTCACACGATGACAACTGGTGGAATAAATAGTTAACGCTTCACTGTATCTCTCCTACTGTGTATATCTTGTAAGATGAGCATGTTCCCGTTACACTTTATTTAGCTGAAGCTGAGCAGCAGAAGGAAGCTTAGAATTGTAATTACTTCTCTTTAATTTGAAAAGTAAACACTTATTTTCTGGTTTTGGTCTCATTGGTGTGGCTATAAACAGAGGAAAGCATATCAAATTCATTTGGATTACCTACGAGCATATAAGGATGAAGTAGTGAAGGCTTCCTGATTTATTTATTTATTTATTTATTTATTTTGTAAACATTTTGTGTAGCGATATCTGTGGAAAAGTCTTCTATTTGACCTGTTTTGGGATTCTTTCCTGTAGATTCAGTCAATAACCAGGATGTATCAAGCCAGAAAGTGTTATAGAGATCACCTGCAGTATTTCAGAGACCAATGTAAGAGGCTGTTAAGTGAGTTCAATATCTGACTGTTTACTCCTCCCTCAATGAGTTTAAGTGGCTGTTGTTATTGTTGTTCTTCAATCCTAAATAAATGACATAAAAATTGAAGCTTTTCTCTGACCAAACATTGCACAAGAAAATTACAAAACCCTCAGTAAGTATTGCTGAAAGAATAGAACTAGTATGCCTTGAATTTCTGCTTGCAAGAGGTATTCTAGTGTGATGTATAACATCAAGACAGCTATGAAGATCAGTTGACATGACATTGGTAAAGTGGTGCAAAATAGATATTTGCTGAAGCTGAAGAAAAACTTGATTCCTGATAGTACCTCTGCTGCTGAGAAATAGACCCACAGATTTTGATGTAAATTCAACAATGTGGGCTACCCTAGGCTGATACTTTGCTCTTTAATTTCAACTTCTGTCATGGTTTATTCCATACAAGAAGTTCCAAAGGAGGCTCCAATTCTTGGGCTGATGCTGGCAGCAGAAAGTGCCGTCATTCTCAGAGCATGTGGACGCAGTGAGGCCTCTACATGTATAAGTAAAAATAAGGGGGTTGGGTCTTTAAGCTCAGTTTAGAAAGGCATTTTCAAGCATCTTCAGGATGCTACCAGCTCTGATAGTAATCACTGCTCAGAGCGATTAGTCCTTCTAGAGTTCTGAATGAACTCAGGAATCCGGGGACAAAATGGAGAACTCACTGCTCTAACAAATGACGCTCCCTTCATCAGCCCCAGACATACCTCACCTCTGACTTTTCCACATACAAGAAAGCAGCTTCTCAGTTGCAACTTTTTCCAACATTGTTTGTTTTGGACTATGGAAATGTGGAATCTGTCTGTCACTGTTCCTTCCAGGATGTCATTTCTTATAGCGAAAAGCTTTCTAAGGAGAACAAGAATCAGTTCTCTGACACGATCATGCTGAACAAGAGAAGAGGGAAATAAAAGCAGGTAGTCTGTTGGTATCTTTTCTACTTCTTTCAGGTATGCGGCTTCTTGTGCTACTCCTAGAGCACTCCTCTCTTGTCATAGAGGCTTCTGTGCATCAGTGCAGTCTTTGTGATGCCCTGTAGTGTTTAGGCATCATAGTTCTTTGTGGTGCTGGCCTTTGTGGACAAATGCACTGTAAAACAAACAAAGGCAATGATAGAACATTTATTTGAGACACAGGCGCACACACAGAACAAGATATCGAGGAAAGAGGACCAACTCACTAGCAACAGCCTGGAAAAATGAATGAGTGAGGAACACAGCCCTCAGCCGTGGTGCCCGTGGTCAGAACGTCTTGAGGCAGATGCTGGTGAAAGTTGCAAATGAAAGAACTGATGACAAATCACTCAATAGCAAAATGTTGCTTGGCTGTTTTACATTGCTCTGTTTGTCATTCCAAACCATCCTTGGCTTCACTGCATGCATCTGTCCAATTGATAACAACTTTGTTCATCATCCCAGACACTGTGAGGAAAAAAAAAAAAAAGCATGACATCAATTTGATGATTATTTATTTATTTACAGATATTTAAAAGTACTTAGGAAAGGTTTGCTGGGTTGGAGAAGTTTTCCTTGCTTTTCTTAGTTTTGTTTTGTTTTGTTTTTTTCCTATACTTCGCACTGTAACTTAGTGCTTTTACTTAGCAAGAGAACAGATAGCGACAGGAGGTGAGGCGACTCGACGCCGAGCCCAATAAGATCTTTACGCAGTCTCTGCTGCCACCGCGTGGCCAACGTGAAGAACTGTGTCCGTGACAATTTGGAGTAGCAGAAACCAAGACGTATGCGTTCACCGAGACTGACGCACGCGTACTGCTATGCCATAAAAAGCGCATGCGCAGCGCGGAATCCAGGCAAGCGCATGCGCATTGTTGATCTGGGACAGGCGCATGCGTAATGCAGTGCCGGAATAAGCGCATGTGTAGTATAGCGCTGGAATTGTGCATGCGTAATGTTGTGCAGGAACTGACGCAAGCGTACTATTCTGCCGGATGAAGCGCATGGGTATTGCTCTGCTGGATGTGGTGCGCGCGTACTGATGAACCAGAAGCAGTACATGCATAGAGCTGCATCGGAACTAGCGCATGCATACCCACGCGCCAGATCTGGCGCAAGCGTAGTACTCTGCCGAAATTGACGCATGCGTAGTTATGGCACAGAGCTGGCACATACGTGGTGATGCACTGGATGTGGCGCATGCGTAGTGATGTGCCAAAGGTTACGCGTGCGTAGTGCACTGCCAGAACTGGCACATGCGTATTGCTGTGCCTGATCCGGCGCATGCTTACCGAGGTGCCCCAATCGGCGCATGCGTAGTACAGTGCCCCTAATGACACATGCATAGTGCACTGCCCCAATTCGCGCATGCGTACTTGCGTATCTCAATCGGTGCGTGCGTAGTTAAGTGCCTGAAATGGAGCATGCGTAGTGGTGAGCCTAAACTGGCGCTCTTTGTGATCAAGCGCATGCATAGTACAGTGACAAAATTGGCACATGAGTAGTGATGATCCTGAACTGGCGCATGCGTAGTGGGGTCCTTCCACTGCCGCATGAGTAGTGTAGGTCCAAACCTGGCGCATGCGTAGAAACGATACAGATCGCCGCATGCGTAGTGCTGAGCCGAAACTGGCGCATGCGTAGTGCAGTGACAAAATTGGCGCATGCATAGTGCAGTGACAACTTGGCGCATGCGTGGTGTGGTGCAGGAGCTGGCGCATGCGTACTCATGTTACAGATCAGACGCATGCGTATTGCACTGCCAGAAATGGTGCATGCGTAGTGTACTGGCAAGATGGAGAATCACAGAATCACAGAATCACAGAATTGTAGGGGTTGGAAGGGACCTCCAGAGATCACCGAGTCCAACCCCCCTGCCAAAGCAGGTTCCCTACACCAGGTCACACAGGTCGGCATCCAGGCAGGTCTTGAACATCTCCAGAGAAGGAGACTCCACAACCCCCCTGGCAGCCTGTTCCAGTGCTCCGTCACCCTCACTGTAAAGAAGTTCTTGCGCACATTTGTGCGGAACTTCCTATGCTGCAGTTTCTGGCCATTTCCCCTTGTCCTGTCTCCACTCACCACTGAAAAGAGTCCAGCCTTGCCATTCTGCCCCCCACATCTTAGGTATTTATAGACCTGGATCAGGTCCCCTCTCAGCCTTCTTTTCTCAAGGCTGAACAGACCCAGTTCACTCAGCCTTTCTTCATAGGAGAGATGCTCCAGGCCCCTCACTATCTTTGTGGCCCTCCACTGGACTCTTTCCAAGAGATCCCTGTCTTTTTTTGTACTGGGGAGCCCAGAACTGGACGCAATGCTCCAGATGAGGCCTTACCAGGGCAGAGTAGAGGGGGAGGATCACCTCTCTCGACCTGCTGGCCACACTCTGTTTAATGCACCCCGGGATGCCATTGGCCGTCTTGGCCACGAGGGCACACTGCTGGCTCATGGCTAACCTGTCGTCCACCAGGACACCCAGGTCCCTCTCCGCAGAGCTCCTCTCCAGCAGGTCATCCCCCAACCTGTATTGGTGCGTGCAATTATTCCTCCCCAGATGCAAGACTCTACACTTGCTTTTGTTAAACCTCATCCGGTTTTTTTCTGCCCAGCTCTCCAGCCTGTCCAGGTCTTGCTGAATGGCAGCACGGCCTTCAGGCGTGTCAGCCAATCCTCCCAACTTCGTATCATCAGCAAACTTGCTGAGGGTGGCCACTATCCCCTCATCAAGGTCATTGATGAAGATGTTGAACAAGACCGGACCCAGCACCGACCCCTGAGGAACACCACTGGTTACAGGTCTCCAACCAGACTCTGCACCGCCAACAACGACCCTCTGCACTCTGCCAGTCAGCCAGTTTTCAACCCACCTCACTGTCCACTCATCTATCCCACACTTCCTCAGCTTTGTTATAAGGATGTCGTGGGGGACAGTATCAAAAGCCTTGCTGAAATCAAGGTAGACTACATCCACTGCTCTCCCCCCATCCACCCAGCCAGAGACAACATCATAGAAGGCTACCAGGTTGGTCAAGCACGACCTCCCCCTGGTGAACCCATGCTGACTACTCCTGATAACCTCCTTTTCTTGCAGTTGTCTGGAGATGACATCCAGCACCAGCTGTTCCATCAACTTTCCAGGGACAGAGGTGGGGCTGACTGCCCTATAATTTCCTGGATCTTA
Organism: Lagopus muta; assembly: GCF_023343835.1. Classification (NCBI taxonomy): domain Eukaryota; kingdom Metazoa; phylum Chordata; class Aves; order Galliformes; family Phasianidae; genus Lagopus; species Lagopus muta. The sequence continues at coordinate 21,332 of NC_064452.1, read as the reverse complement.
CTTCTTGCCCTTTTTGAAGACCGGAGTGACATTGGCTATCCTCCAGTCTTCTGGCACCTCCCACGTCCTCCAAGACCTCTCAAAGATGACAGAAAGCGGTTCAGCAATCACCTCTGCCAGCTCCCTCAGATCCTGTGGATGCATCCCATCGGGTCCCATGGATTGGTGAACATTGGTGTTGCCTAGGTGCTCTCGGACTACCTCTTCCCTGACTGAAGGGAAGTCTTCCATTCCCCAGATCCTCTCACTAACCTCCAGGGTCTCGGATTCCCGAGGGGGAGCTTTTTCACTGAAGACAGAAGCAAAGAAGGCATTCAGTATCTCTGCCTTCTCAGCATCCCCCGTTACCAGAACACCCCTGTCACTTAGCAGGGGAGCCACATTCTCCCTAGTCTTCCTTTTACTGTTAACATACTTTAAAAAAGTCTTTTTTATTATCCTTTATCCCCTTCGTCAGATTTAATTCCAGGAGGGCTTTAGCCTTCCTCGTTGCATCCCTGCAGGCCCTGACAACATTCCTGTATTCTTCCCAAGTGGTCAGACCCTTTTTCCACATTTCATACGCCTTCTTCTTTCCTTTGAGTTTGTGCACGAGCTCCTTGCTCATCCACACAGGTCTCCTGCCACCCTTTCCCGATTTCTTCCTCACAGGGATCCCACGGTCCCACTTCCTCACACGGTCCCACTAGCCGTGTGGCTGCCCAGGAGCAGCGTGGCTGCCAGCTCAGGATGGCACTGCTCATCTGCTCTACTGTGCTTCTCGAATGGCACCTGCAGTGATACCGGCATATCCTCACACCACCTGACACCTCCCTGTGTCACATCACCAACACACCCCAGAGTGCGCTGAGGAGATGGGAGAGGGCTTGATGATGTCTCTGGGGCTGCCCACTGCACACTCCATAGCTCTGGGACACATCCAAGTGCCTCTAGAGCACATCATGGGGCCATGAAAGAGTTCTGGTGCACATAGGGGGCACAGGAGCAGACCGACATGTTTGCTAAGTAGCTGTTAAGTCGGCAGTGTTTGGGACAGCAGCTCCTAGTGGGGCTGTATAACTGTTCAGGCACCGATAATCAATTGTTAATCACCACCTCCCATCTGGTTTCCAAACTGGACAGACAGGCGGGTTATACAGGAAATGTATTCTGGAAATGCTTTGTCTTTTCTCCAAATCTGTGATAACTTGAGAAATCCCACGTCATGCTGCAGCAGAAATGGGGTACTGCAGTACGTCAGTGATCTCTGATTCCGGGAGCACAGGGGCTGCATGAAGTATGCACACTGCAGCCTCCCTATATCTTTGGGGTTTGGGATTGATACTTGGGATTGATCAAAAGGCCACGTGCTGCCATACAGGCAGGTGCCAGGTTCATCCACTGAGGACACCAAATCCTGAAATATTTTCACGATGGTCTTTAATTGTAAAGTCAGCAGGTAACACACATTTCTCACTGGGGAGCCATAAGCTGACCCCGGCAGTTTGGCAAACAGCACTTGCTCCATTCACACCACTAATCTCAGTTCTCTACATCTTGCTGCAATCTGTGCTCCCCTATCTGTTAGAAATGTCACCAATTGTCTTTGAGGACAGATTGGGATCAAAATACGTGGGGTATCATAGCTCATTCACTGATATACTTCCCTTTCCTGGACAGGCAGACCCCATTGCCTGATAGTCCTTGGGGTTTTTTTTTTTGGTTTTTTTTTTTTTGTTTGTTTGTTTTTTTTTGCTGTGAGGTCACAGTCTGAAGCAGTGATGGAGCACCTGGTGAGGGGTGTAGCCCCCCTGTGAGCACAGGTGGAAGCAATTCACCTGTGATGGGGCTGAGCTTGACTCCACCCCTCCCTGACAGTATTTAAGGGCTGGCAGCCCCAGAGGCAGTATCTCTTCCTGGAGGCTGCCTCTTTAGGATTGTGGAGGTGAGTGATCCCTTCTTTGTTTCAAGGCTGTGGTCTCTTCTTTTTTTGGAGTACCCTCACTACTTTGAAGGGCTGGCAGCTGTATGGGCAGTATCTGTATCTGGAGACTGCCTCCTTTGCTGGGTGGGTGGGTGTTTGTCTTTGGAACGGGGTGAGTGATTCCTTCTTTGTTACAGGACTGTCATCTCCCTTTTTAAGGGTTGGCAGCTGGGTGGTAACTCTACCTGGAAATTGCTTCCTCTAGGGTGTGGGATGAATGTTTCTATTTAGAATGGGGCAGTTGATTCTGTTTTTGTTGTAGGGCTGTGAGCTCTCCTTTTTAGGGGGAATCCTGACCACATTTAAGGGCTGGAAACTGTAGGCGATGCATCTCTACTTGGAGACTGCTTCCTTTGGAGTGTGAGGTGAGTATTGGTCCTCAGAATGGGGTTAAAAAAGATTCCTTTTTTATTTTATGACTTTAATCTCACTCTTCTTTTAGGTCCCCTGACCATATTTAAGGGCTAGCAGCTATAAGGGCAGCATCTGTACCTGGTGACTCCTTCCTTTAGAGTGTGAGGTGAGCCCTTGGAAGGGAGTGAGTGATTCCTTCTTTGTTGCAGGGCTGTGAGTGCCCCTTTTTTGGGGGATTCTGAACTGGTTTAGAGCAGCTGCATTTGCTGTGCATGTCTTTACAATGCCCTTCCATTCTTATCTAAGGGAGATGGAAGGGTTCTCTCCCTTCTTCTGAGCTGCTGATGGAGGGACTGTAGTACATTCCCTTCTTTCAGTGCTCCCTTATTTCTGGAATGCTTCAACCAGCCCCAGGATAATTTTGGTTGGCTGACTGAGCATTACAGCTCTAGGAATCCTGAGAGCTTTTCCTCAAAGGGGTTGTGCATTCTGCAGATCATGTTTGTAAATCTTTTTAAGCCCATTGACTTCTGGTTGAGCCTCTGTTCCCTCTTTCATGATTCTCACCTCATAATCTTCAATCTGGGGCTCTAAATGTGGTTTGTCTGCTGCCACATCATCCCAGCCCATTTCATGGCTGTAGTTAACAGTGCCATGTATTAATTCCACCCATGCAGAATTGTATAAGGGTGTTCTGTGCATCATTATCACATATTAAATCATGTTCTGTGTCTCTTCTGATCTCATTTTGCAGCTTGATGGGGTTTAAGGATTGTCAGGGCTCCTCTAATCAGTGGCGTGAGATCTGTGGAGTAATGGAACGTCATGAGCCCTATGTTGGTGTATTGCTTGTATGTAGGCAGGTTTGTGATTACTGTGGGAAGCTCACTTAGGGATTGAGGGGCTCCCCTCAATCTGTGGTGTTTGTTATCCCATCCCAGTGAGCTCCATGGCTGAGGATAGAGTGAGGTGCATCAGCCAGGACCAGAAGAACGCTCCTGAACCCCAGTGGCTGTTTGCTTCATCCTCACTGAGCACAATATGGTCTGCACCACTTGAGCACAGTGATCACAGGTTCCTAATTTGTCTGTTTCTCTCCCATATCTCCCTTACAGACTTGTCAGTGGTAATGGATCCCAGGGCATCATTCTCAGAGCGCATCGTGACTGACCACCTTGGGGTCCTACAGTCCCTCCTGTTTGAACAGCAGATCTGGCTTTGTCTTTATAGAAAGCCAAGGATTGTCCTCTTCTGGACCACTGTAGTCAGGGTCATCCTGGATATCTCCATCCCAATTGTCTGTAGATGCCATTAGTTTCCTAATCTGTATGACACCCAAACCCCTACCCCTCTTCCTCTCATCTGCTGACTCTCATTCAGCAGCTCTGCAGCCCTGGCTCCCAACAGCATGACAAAGTGAGGCCCCTAGTCTGCTGAATACCGGGAGTAGCCCAGAGAGGCTCTGTGATGGATGTGGATTATCCCAGCTGGAGTACTTGGTACCATTTGTGAAGACCTAGTCTAACTACCCCACGATGAACAGGAATGTCCACAGCTGAATCAGCTTAGAGCCTGACCCAGCCTTGCCTTGAAATGGACAGTGCATCCACCATGTGTCTGGGCAACCTGTTCCACTGCGTCACCACCCTCACTGTAAAATATATTTTCTTTATATCTAACCTAAATTTTCCCTTGTTCTTCCCTTTAGGTATTGAAAGGCTGTTACCAGGTCACCTCAGAGCCTTCACTTCTCCAGGCAGAGCAGCCCCAGTTCTCTCTTCTTATAAGAAAGGCGTTCTATCCATCGGTTCATATTTGTGGCTGTTCTCTGGGTGTGCTCCAACAGCTCCATGTCTGTCCTGCACTGCGGACATCCACATCCAGAGACAGCACTCCAGGTGAGGCCTTACCAGCATAGAGCAGGGGGCAGGATCATTTTTCTTCACCTGCTGGCTACGGATCTTTGGATGGAACCCAGCATACAGTTGGCTTTCTGGGTTGGGAGGGTACATTGCTGGCTCGCATCCAGCTGCCACCCACCAGTGCCCCCACATCTTATGGGGCAGGACTACGTTCAGTCTTTTTGTTCCCCCAGCATGTTTTGGTAGTGGGGTTCCCTCGTCCCAGCTGCAGACTCTGCACTTGGGTTTGTTGAATCTCATGAGGTTCAGCTGTGCCCACTACTCAGCCAGCTGAGGTCCCTCTGGATGGTGTCCTATCCTTCTGGTGTGTCACTGCACCCTACAGCTTGGTGACATTAGGGTGCACTCAACCCCACTGTTGGTGTCACTGATGAAGGAGCAATTCCAGATTTTTATACAAACTGGGCAAAGAACCCCTTGAGAGCAGCCTTGCAGAGAAGGACTCAGGGATCAGGATGGATGAGAAGTTGGACATGAGCCAGCGATGTGCGCTTGCTGCCCAGAAGGCCAACTATATCATGGGCTGCATTAAAAGAGGAGTGGCCAGCAGGGAGAGGGAGGTGAGTGTGCTTCTCTACTTAGCTCTTGTGAGGCCTCACCTGCAGTACTGTATCCAGGCCTGGGGCCCCCAGCACAGGAAGGATGTGGAGCTTTTGGAGCAGGTCCCGAGGAGGGCCACTAAGATGATCAGAGGGCTAGAACACCTCTCCAGTGAAGAAAGGTTGAGTGAACTGGGCTTGTTTCTCTTGGAGAGGAGACTGCTCCTGGAAGACCTCATTGCAGCCTTCCGGTACTTAAAGGAAGCTTATAAATAAGAGGGGGAATGGCTGTTTACAAGGGTGAATAGTGATGGGACAAGGGGGAATGGTCTTAAATTGAGACAGGGGAGGTTTAGGTTAAATATTAGGAGGAAGTTTTTGACACAGAAGGTGGTGATGCACTGGAACTTCAGAAGTGCTTCAGAGTCACTTCCAGGAGGATCTGCTCTGTGATCGTTCCCAGCACTGAGGTAAGACTGACGTGTCTATAGTTCTCAGGGTCATCCTTTCTATCCATAATAACAGGTGTGCTGTTGCCTTTTTCCTGCTCACTGGGGACTTCATCTGACTGCTGTGACTTCTCAAATACCATTGAGAATGGCTTGGTGACTGCATCAGTGAATTCCCTCATGACTCCGGGATGTATCTCATTGGGACCCATAGACTCCTGGATGTTCAGGTTCCTCAGGTGGTCCAGAACCTGATCTTGACTCCCAGTGTGGGGCAGGGAGGTGGTTGGTGGGGGTGGCATTGCTTCCTCAATCCCCACCTACAAAGCCAAAGGTGAGGGCTGTGTATAATGAGAGTTATCGGAGAAGATGGAAGCAAAAATGTTGTTGGGTACCTGAACCTTCTTCTTTTGCATTGTTCTCAGCTACAGTGCTACTGGTAAGCAGCAGTGTGCACAGAGTGCAGCCACGTTGTGAAAGAGGCATTACCCTACATATGTGGGGCAGTGCCTTCATTGCTGTATTGTGTCCAGCAGGTGGCAGCAGAGAGCTGGCAGCTCTAAGATGCTGTAATGACTGCATGGAGAGATGTGTGGCACTTCATGAGAGCAGCTAGAAATGGGAAACTGAATTTCCTGGAATGCCCCAGAATACCACTCTGCTGGCTGGTAATTGTCTGCCCAGCAGGTAAGGGCGGTGTACATCCACTATTGTTTACCCATTACATAGCGTGGCACAACATAGGACTCCCAGAGCTCTTTATTGCATCTTAGGGTACCCCGAAGGCTGCCTGTCCTTTTCTTCCCACATTCTCTTTGTCTCTGGCCTTTCTCAGCAGTGTACTCCTTTGCTTTGGCTTTCCCTGCCATATTCTCTTTGCCTCTTAACTTGGGTCTTCCCTGCAGCATCATCCTTGCCCTTTGCCTTCACTTTCCCTTGGATTTTGGCCTTGCCCTTTGGCCTCCTGTGAAGCAAACAAAAACAGAACCTTCATTTGAGACAGGCACCACAGAAGAAGATGTCAAGCAAAGAGGAACCAACTCAACCCTTCCAGGAACTGCCTGGGGGGAAAAAAAAGGGTGAGCTAAGGAGCACAGCCCTCTTCAGTTTGAACTCTGCACCGGGAGAAGGAAGCAAGGGGGAGGAAAACCCATACACAGGCTCAGACTGCACATGTACTCATGGAAGCACCACAAAGTTGGGGTAAGAGGAGCGGGTTGATGCAGGCTCCCTCTGTTCCAGGTATTAGTGCTCAGATACTGTTTCAGGGTTCCACTGGAATTCCACTGCACCCTCTTTTGGCGTTCTCTGCTGCATTCTCCTTGCCCCCATTTTTTTTCCTGGAATGCCCCAGAAGGAAGCCCACTTTGCTGACCGGTAATTGTCTGCACAACAGGTAAGGGCAACTTATATCTACCAATGTTTACCCTTTACTTAGTAAGACATATGGTAGGGTTCCCAGGGCTCTTTGTTGATCGTTAGGGTACCCTGTGAAGGCTTCCTGTCCTATTCTTCCTGCATTCTTCTTGCCTTTAGCCTTTCACTGTGGTGTTCTCCTTCCCTTGGCTTTCCCTGCTGTTTTCTCTTGCCTTCCTGTTCTGGCCATCCATGCTGCAATCTCTGCGGCCTTGTCCGTTGGCCGTCCGTGCCACAATCTCTGTGGCCATGACCTCACCGTGGCTTCTCATTGGGTGTTCTCCTTGCTTTTGCCCTTCCCTTAGCTATTTGCTTTGCTTTGGCCTTTGCTGTGGCTTTCTGTGGGTGTTTTGCTTGCCTTTGGCTCTCTGGGGTTAGCTGGGAGGCAGCGTTAACCGTAATGCTGACCTGAACCCCTAGCTTAATGGGAGCTGTAATGATAATTATACTAACCTGCGATATATCTGTAAACCTAACCCCGTATCCTGATATTAAAGATGTCTCTAACCTTAAATACAGCAATAAATGTAACACCCCTTGTTTTCTGCACTGCAATTAGGATTAGGGTTACTTGGACAGAAAACAATTGTTAATCTCACTGTAACCTCAAATCAATAAATAGCATCAATTATATACCTAATGCTCCTTTGCATCATCATTAGTGCAATGAGCACATGGTTCTGCCCCGCATGTGTGGGGCAGTGCCTTCATTACTGTGCTGTGTCCAACAGATGGCAGCAGAGAGTTGCGGTGCTCCCGAGCTCCATAATGACTGCGCGGAGATGCGTGGCTCTTCATGGGAACAGCAAGAAACCAGAATCTGCATTTCCTGGAATGCCACGGAACCACACTTTGCTGACTGGTAATTGTCTGCCCAGCAGGTAAGGGCAATGCACACCCACTCGTGTTTACCCATTCCATAGCATGGCAAAACACGGTGCTCCCAGAGCTCTTAATTGCACTTCACGGTGCCCAGAAGGCTGCCTGTCCCTTTCTTTCTGTGTTCTCCTTGTCTCTGGCCTTCCACTGCAGTGTTTTCCTTCCCTTTGCCATTTGTGTTCCCTACTGCATTCTCTTGTCCTCCTGTTTTTGTGTTCCATGCCACGTTCATTTTGCCATTGCCCTTGGCTTTCTTTGCTGCATTTGCTTCAGCTTTCAGTTTTGGCGTTCTGTGCCGTGTTCTCTCACCCTCCTGTTTTGGCATTTCCTTTCATGTTCTCTTACCTGTTGCCATTGTCTGGGCATTCTCTTGTCCTCCTGTTTTTGCCCCGTTCTCTTGGCCATTGTCCTTGGCTTTCTTTACCACGTTGACTTTGGCATTCAGTTTTGGCGTTCCCTGCTGTGTTCTCTTGCCCTCCTGTTTTGGCGTTTCTTGCAGTGTTCTCTTGGCCATCATCCTGGGCATTTCCTTCCACGTTCTCTTGGCCCTTGCCCTCCTGTTTTTGTGTTCTATGCCACATCTCTTGGCCATTGCCCTTGGCTTTCTGTTGCCACATCCTCTTCAGCATTCAGTTTTGGCGTTCCCGGCAGCATTCTCTTTGGCCTCCTGTTTTGGCATTTCCTGCCACATTGTCTTGGTCCTTGCCTGGGCATTCCCTGCAGCGTTCTTTGACCTCCTAACTTGCTGTTCCAGCCACATTCTGCATTGGCCTTCTTTGCCGCGTTCTTTTTGGCCTCCTATTTTGGCTTTTCCTGCCATGTTTTCTTAGCCCTTGCCTGGGCATTCCATGTTGTGTTCCCTTGTCCTTTTGTTTTGGCATTTTGTGCTGCATTCTCTTGGCCTTTGCCCTTGGCTTTTCCTGCTGTGGTCTCTTTGGCTGTATTCTGACCTTTCCTGTTGCGTTCTCCTTGACCTCACCTTGGCTTTCCATTGGTGCTCTCTTCGCTTTTGCCCTTGCCTTAGCTTGGCTGTTTTCTTCGCATTTACCTTGGTTTTCCATGAGAGTTCTCCTTCCCTTTGCCTGCCCTGGGAGTTCTGCTTGCCTTCGGCACTCTGGGATTAGCTGGGAGGCAACATTAAAGTTAACCTTGACCTGAACCCGTAGCTGAATGGGAGTTCTAATGATAATTGTGTTAACCTGCAGTGTATCTGTAAACCAAACCCTTAACGCAGTGTTGAAAATGTCTCTTAACCTGAATGCTGCCTTAAAAATAATGCCTCATGTTTTTTGTCAAATAACCTTAATTGTGATTGTAGTGCAGAATACTGATGTTAGACCAACTGTAACTTCAACCCTATGAATAACATTAATTATATCCCTAATGTTAATTACAATTATAATTAATTACAACCCTTGTGTCATCATTACAGCAACGTGCTCAGGGTGCAGCCCCACACGTGGGGCAGCGCCTTCATTACTGCGTTGTGTCCCACAGGTGGCAGCAGAGCTGCATTGCTCCTGAGCACTTTAAGGACAGCACGGAGATGCGCGGCTCTTCACGGCAGCAGCAGAAACTGGAATCTGCGTTTCCTGGAACGCCCCAGAACCTCACTTTGCTGCCTGGTAATTGTCTGCCCAGCAGGTAAGGGCGGTGCTCACCCACCAATGTTTACTCATTACTTACTGAGGCACAAGGTAGGGTTCTCAGAGCTCATTTCTGCACTTCATGGTGCCCTGAATGCCGCCTGTCCTTTTCTTTCCGTGTTCTCCTCACTTCCACCCTTTCCCTGCTGTGTTCTCCTTGCCCTCGCTGTTCCCTACTGCGTTCTCTTGCCCTCCTGTTTTGGCGTTCCCTGTGGCATTCTCTTGGCCATTTGCCCTTGGCCACCTTCGCTGCGCTCTCTTTGGCCTTTGGTTCTGGCCATCTGTGCCACATTCCCTTGGCCTTTGTCCTTGGCCTTCTTTGCCACGTTCCCTTTGCCTTCTGTTCTGGCATTCCCTACAACATTCTCTTTGGCCTTCAGTTTTGGCGCTCCTGGCTGCGTTCTCTTTGCCCATTGCCCTCAGCCTTCATTGCCACATTCCCTTTGGCCTCTTGTTTTGGCATCCCTTACGGCGTTCTCTTTGGCCTTTGGTTTTGGCGTTCCCTTCCATGTTCTCTTTGGCCATTGCCCTTGGCCTTCTGCGTTGGCCTTCCATGCAGTGTTCTCATGGACCTTGCCCTCCATTTTGGCCTTCCCTGATTTGTTTTCTTTTGTCTCTGTTTTGGCGTTCTCTGCAGCCTTCTCCTCAGGCCTGGCCTGTGACGAGGCTTTCTCTTCAGTGCTCTCCCTGCCTTTGCCTTCCCTTTGCCTTTGGCGTTGCCTTCCCTTGGGTGTCGTCCATGCCTTTGCCCTCCGTTCTGGCATTCCCTCAGCTGTTCTCCTTGCCTTTTGCTCTTACCTTTGCCTTGGCCTTCCCTATCGCTCACTCTGAGCACGATCCTAATAACCCTAACCTCAATACTTTCTCCCCAACCCTAAGCTCTGAACCCCAAATGAAGTGTGAATTGCAGCCATGACTGTATAGATACCTGTGCAAATTAACCCTGCACCTTCCATAGTGCTTTCAATTGGGCACTGAACCCCTCTGTAACTTTCTGTGTAATACTAACAAAAACCCCACAGCTTCCCTGTTAAATACTCCTAACCTTACTCTGAAGCCATTTCTTGGAGCCGTGTTTGGCTTCCATGTCTTGTGGGTGGGCTGACTGAGCATCGTTTCTGTCTCAGCGTTCCTCCTTCTAAAGCGTGTCTCTGTATTACAGGTGAAGATGCCTTTGATGCTTCCAGTTGATGGCTTCCCCCCTGCGATGCCATCGTCTTTCCAGTCCTCCCGCACTCACCGCCTGCTCGGTTCAGTCCAGCCGTTACCTGAATCCCTGCTCCGTTCCCTTTCCTGAGTGCTGTAAGGACAGCATGGAGATGTGCGGCTCTTGATGACAGCAGCAGGAACCGGAATCTGCATTTCCTGGAACGCCCTGGAACCCCACTTTGCTGCCTGGTAATTGTCTGCCCAGCAGGTAAGGGCAATGCTCACCCACCAGTGTTTACTCATTACTTACTGAGACACAAGGTAGGGTTCCCAGAGCTCATTTCTGCACTTCATGGTGTCCTGAATGCTGCCTGTCCTTTTCTTTCTGTGTTCTCCTTGCCTCCAGCCTTTCCCTGCTGTGTTCTCCTTGCCCTTGGCTTTTCCTGCTGCGTTCTCTTGCCCTCCTGTTTTGGCGTTCCCTGTGGCATTCTCTTGGCCATTTGCCCTTGGCCACCTTCGCTGTGTTCTCTTTGGCCTTTGGTTCTGGCCATCTGTGCCACATTCCCTTGGCCTTTGTCCTTGGCCTTCTTTGCCACGTTCCCTTTGCCTTCTGTTCTGGCATTCCCTACAACATTCTCTTTGGCCTTCAGTTTTGGCGCTCCTGGCTGCGTTCTCTTTGCCCATTGCCCTCAGCCTTCATTGCCACATCCCCTTTGGCCTCTTGTTTTGGCATCCCTTACGGCGTTCTCTTTGGCCTTTGGTTTTGGCGTTCCCTTCCATGTTCTCTTTGGCCATTGCCCTTGGCCTTCTGCGTTGGCCTTCCATGCAGTGTTCTCATGGACCTTGCCCTCCATTTTGGCCTTCCCTGATTTGTTTTCTTTTGTCTCTGTTTTGGCGTTCTCTGCAGCCTTCTCCTCAGGCCTGGCCTGTGACGAGGCTTTCTCTTCAGTGCTCTCCCTGCCTTTGCCTTCCCTTTGCCTTTGGCGTTGCCTTCCCTTGGGTGTCGTCCATGCCTTTGCCCTCCGTTTTGGCGTTCCCTCAGCTGTTCTCCTTGCCTTTTGCTCTTACCTTTGCCTTGGCCTTCCCTATCGCTCACTCTGAGCACGATCCTAATAACCCTAACCTCAATACTTTCTCCCCAACCCTAAGCTCTGAACCCCAAATGAAGTGTGAATTGCAGCCATGACTGTATAGATACCTGTGCAAATTAACCCTGCACCTTCCATAGTGCTTTCAATTGGGCACTGAACCCCTCTGTAACCTTCTGTGTAATACTAACAAAAACCCCACAGCTTCCCTGTTAAATACTCCTAACCTTACTCTGAAGCCATTTCTTGGAGCCGTGTTTGGCTTCCATGTCTTGTGGGTGGGCTGACTGAGCATCGTTTCTGTCTCAGCGTTCCTCCTTCTAAAGCGTGTCTCTGTATTACAGGTGAAGATGCCTTTGATGCTTCCAGTTGATGGCTTCCCCCCTGCGATGCCATCGTCTTTCCAGTCCTCCCGCACTCACTGCCTGCTCGGTTCAGTCCAGCCGTTACCTGAATCCCTGCTCCGTTCCCTTTCCTGAGTGCTGTAAGGACAGCATGGAGATGTGCGGCTCTTGATGACAGCAGCAGGAACCGGAATCTACATTTCCTGGAACGCCCTGGAACCCCACTTTGCTGCCTGGTAATTGTCTGCCCAGCAGGTAAGGGCAATGCTCACCCACCAGTGTTTACTCATTACTTACTGAGACACAAGGTAGGGTTCCCAGAGCTCATTTCTGCACTTCATGGTGTCCTGAATGCTGCCTGTCCTTTTCTTTCTGTGTTCTCCTTGCCTCCAGCCTTTCCCTGCTGTGTTCTCCTTGCCCTTGGCTTTTCCTGCTGCGTTCTCTTGCCCTCCTGTTTTGGCGTTCCCTGTGGCATTCTCTTGGCCATTTGCCCTTGGCCACCTTCGCTGTGTTCTCTTTGGCCTTTGGTTCTGGCCATCTGTGCCACATTCCCTTGGCCTTTGTCCTTGGCCTTCTTTGCCACGTTCCCTTTGCCTCCCGTTCTGGCATTCCCTGCAACATTATTTTGGCCTTCAGTTTTGGCGCTCCTGGCTGCGTTCTCTTTGGCCTTTGCCCTCGGCCATCTTTGCCACATTCCCTTTGGCCTCCTGTTCTGGCGTTCCCTGCAGTGTTCTCTTTGGCCTTTGATTTTGGTGTCCCCTTCCACGTTTTCTTTGGCCATTGCTCCCGGCCTTCTTTGCCACATTCCCTTTGGCCTCTTGTTTTGTCTTCTCCTACAGCATTCTCATTGCCTTTGGTTTTGGCCTTTTGTGCTGCATTCTCTTTGGCCATTGCCCTTGACCTTCTGCATCGGCCTTCCCTGCAGCGTTCTCACGGACCTCGCCCTCCATTTTGGCCTTCTGTGTTGATCTCTTTGGTCTCTGTTCTGGTGTTCTCTGCGGCCTTCTCCTTGGGCCTGACCTATGACACAACTTTTGGCATTCTCCAAGCCTTTCCCATCCCTTTGCCTTTGCCCTCTGTTTTGGCGTTCCCTCGGCTGTTCTCCTTGCCTTTTGCTCCTGCCTTTGCCTTGTGGGGTTGGGCTGACGGTGAGCACAGTTTGGGTCTCAGCGTTCCTCCTTCTAAAGCATGTCTCTGTATTACAGGTGAAGATGCCTTCGATGCTTCCAGTCGATGACTTCCCCCCTGCGATTCCATTGGCTTTCCTGGCCTCCCACAGTCACCGCCAGCTCAGTTCAGTTGAGCTGTTACCCGAATCCCCACTCCGTTCCCTTTCCATGATTTCCATGATCTTCCTGTCACTCTGCCACAAGCCCCCACCAAGGTCATCGCAGGCAACGTGTGGGATGCGGCACTCGGTCTCATTACAGTTCATCCCATCAGCTTCAGCCCAGCGATCCAACCCACCCGCACCCTTCCTGAGGGCCCTTCTGCTCCCAGGCCAATCAACGCTTCCTTCTGATGCCATCTGCATTCCTTCCTGGCCACTTTCAGACTCGTGCCCCTTTGTGGCCATTTTCAGAGTTGCGCTGATTTCAGCGTCTGCATTCAATTGACTTCAACCAAATTGGCTTTAGCTTTACATTCAATTAATGTAAACCAAATTGGCTTTAGCTTTACATTCACTTAATGTAAACCAAATTGGCATTAGTTTTACATTCACTTAATGTAAACCAAATTGGCTTTAGTTTTACATTCACTTAATGTAAACCAAATTGGCTTTAGCTTTACATTCACTTAATGTAAACCAAATTGGCATTAGTTTTACATTCACTTAATGTAAACCAAATTGGCTTTAGTTTTACATCCAATTAAATGTAAACCAAATTGGCTTTAAGTTTGCCTTGCTTACGGGGTTGGGTTAGCTTTGCTTTGTTTGTTCTAGCGCAGGGCTAACCCAACCCCGTAACCAAGGGCCGGCGGAGGCGATTTTGTTCCTTCCCGGCCAGTCTGAGACTTGCGCCCCCTTGTGGCCATTTGAAGAGTTGCGCTGATTTTGGCATCTGCATTCAATTAATCTCAACCAACTTGGCTTTAGCCTTGCAGTCATTTTGCATCAACCAAATTGGCTTTAGTTTTACATTCACTTGACTTCAATCAAATTGGCTTTAGCTTTACACTCAATTATTGTAAACCAAATTGGCTTTAAGTTTGCCTTGCTTATGGGGTTGGGTTAGCTTTGCTTTGTTTGTTCTAGCGCAGGGCTAACCCAACCCCGTAACCAAGGGCCGGCGGAGGCGATTTTGTTCCTCCCGGCCAGTCTGAGACTCGCGCCCCCTTGTGGCCATTTGAAGAGTTGCGCTGATTTTGGCATCTGCATTCAATTAATCTCAACCAACTTGGCTTTAGCCTTGCAGTCATTTTGCATCAACCAAATTGGCTTTAGTTTTACATTCACTTGACTTCAATCAAATTGGCGTTAGCTTTACACTCAATTATTGTAAGCCAAGTTGACTTAGTTTTACATCCAATTAAATGTAAACCAAATTGGCTTTAGTTTTACATCCAATTAAATGTAAACCAAATTGGCTTTAAGTTTGCCTTGCTTACGGGGTTGGGTTAGCTTTGCTTTGTTTGTTCTAGCGCAGGGCTAACCCAACCCCGTAACCAAGGGCCGGCGGAGGCGATTTTGTTCCTCCCGGCCAGTCTGAGACTCGCGCCCCCTTGTGGCCATTTGAAGAGTTGCGCTGATTTTGGCATCTGCATTCAATTAATCTCAACCAACTTGGCTTTAGCCTTGCAGTCATTTTGCATCAACCAAATTGGCTTTGGTTTTGCATTCAACTTATTTCAACCAAATTGGCTTTAGTTTTACATTCACTTGACTTCAATCAAATTGGCTTTAGCTTTACACTCAATTATTGTAAACCAAATTGGCTTTAGTTTTACATCCAATTAAATGTAAACCAAATTGGCTTTAAGTTTGCCTTGCTTACGGGGTTGGGTTAGCTTTGCTTTGTTTGTTCTAGCGCAGGGCTAACCCAACCCCGTAACCAAGGGCCGGCGGAGGCGATTTTGTTCCTCCCGGCCAGTCTGAGACTCGCGCCCCCTTGTGGCCATTTGAAGAGTTGCGCTGATTTTGGCATCTGCATTCAATTAATCTCAACCAACTTGGCTTTAGCCTTGCAGTCATTTTGCATCAACCAAATTGGCTTTAGTTTTACATTCACTTGACTTCAATCAAATTGGCTTTAGCTTTACACTCAATTATTGTAAGCCAAGTTGACTTAGTTTTACATCCAATTAAATGTAAACCAAATTGGCTTTAGTTTTACATCCAATTAAATGTAAACCAAATTGGCTTTAAGTTTGCCTTGCTTACGGGGTTGGGTTAGCTTTGCTTTGTTTGTTCTAGCGCAGGGCTAACCCAACCCCGTAACCAAGGGCCGGCGGAGGCGATTTTGTTCCTCCCGGCCAGTCTGAGACTCGCGCCCCCTTGTGGCCATTTGAAGAGTTGCGCTGATTTTGGCATCTGCATTCAATTAATCTCAACCAACTTGGCTTTAGCCTTGCAGTCATTTTGCATCAACCAAATTGGCTTTGGTTTTGCATTCAACTTATTTCAACCAAATTGGCTTTAGTTTTACATTCACTTGACTTCAATCAAATTGGCTTTAGCTTTACACTCAATTATTGTAAACCAAATTGGCTTTAGTTTTACATCCAATTAAATGTAAACCAAATTGGCTTTAAGTTTGCCTTGCTTACGGGGTTGGGTTAGCTTTGCTTTGTTTGTTCTAGCGCAGGGCTAACCCAACCCCGTAACCAAGGGCCGGTGGGGGCGATTTTGTTCCTCCCGGCCAGTCTGAGACTCGTGCCCCTTTGTGGCCGTTCTGAGAATTGCAATGGCTTTGGATGGGCTGTGATCTGCACTGCTTTTGAGGTGGGTTGCAGTACACAACATTCTCACAAATGCGGGGTCACTAATGGGGTGTGGAGGCTTTGTACTCTTTCTCTGGTTGGTCTGATGTCTATGCGAACCATGTGTTACAGCTGTACTGCATATGTGTGTGCTGCGCCTGTAAATTGCGTCGTGCCGTGTATGCAATATGTGTTATGTTGCGCCTGTGAACTGTGCTATGCCATGTACAGAATTTGTGGAGGCCATGCCTATAAACTAAGTCTTGGAGTCAGAGACCCATATTCATTACATGTTCTGCTTCTCAATGCGTAGTTGCTGGTATAGTGTGTATGTATATGATTGTATGAGTCCTGCCTTGTGGAAACAGTGCTGTAATAAACAAATAGTTAAACAATGCACGTATGTGGTGTGTCTTGCTTTGTCACGGCAAGGACTTGAAGGACACGGGAAGGTAGGTGAGAAAGGTAAGTGCAGAGGGTGGTAGACTTAGATGGGGGTTAGACTTAGACGGGGGTTAGAGTTAGAGATGGGGTTAGACTTAGACTTAGAGATGGGGTTAGACTTAGACTTAGACTTAGAGATGGGGTTAGACTTAGACTTAGACTTAGAGATGGGGTTAGACTTAGACTTAGACTTAGAGATGGGGTTAGACTTAGACTTA